>NW_026988454.1:105147500-106397500 GCF_030222135.1 Aotus nancymaae
ACAGGGACAAATATCCAAACTATATCACATTCGTAACAACAACAACAACAACAAAAAAAAAAAAACAGCAAACAAAAGACAGAAAGAAGCTTCCTTAATCTGATAAAAGGATATCTAGGAAAACACTTAATAGTGACAAACTAAATGTATCTACCCTGAAGGTCAGGAACAAGACAAAGATGCACACTCTCATCACTTCTATTAAACATCGTAGTAGAGGTCCTAGCCAGGGTAAATGGCAAGAAAAATAAATAAAAGGTATAGAGTTGGAAAGAAAAAAAATAAAGCTATCTATATTCACAGACTACATAGACACTTATGTAGAAAATACCAAAGAATCTACCAAGAAGCAAGAGGCTACTAAAATTAATAAATAAATTCAGCATAGTTACGATACATAGAAGAGCCAAAACAATTTTTGAAAAAGATCAAAATTGAAACAGACTCTACCCAATTTCAAAACTTATCATAAAGCTACAATAATCAAGACAGAGTGATAACTATTTCAAGGACATTTATATCAATGGAACAGAATAAAGTACAGAAACATATCCATAATCAAACTATTCTTTACCAGGTAAAAAATAGAGAATCCAATGAAAAAGAACAGTCTTTTCTTATTTATTTTATTTTAGACAGAGTTTTACTCTGTTGCCCAGGCTGAAGTGCAGAGGTGCGGTCTCAGCTCACTGCAACCTCCACCTCCCAGGTTTAAGCAATTCTCCTGCCTCAGCCCTCTGAGTAGCTGAGATTACAGGTGCCCGCCGCCAGGCCCAGCTAATTTTTTGTATTTCTAGTAGAGACAGGGTTTCACCACGTTGGCCAGGCTGGTCTCAAACTCCTGACCTCAAGTAATGTGCCTGCCCGGGCCTCCCGAAGTGCTGGGATTACTGGCATGAGCCAATGCACCCGGCTCAGTCTTGTCTACTAATAGTGCTAAAACAACTGGAAACCAGTAAGGAAAAAAAAAAATCAACACATCTAAAACTTAACTAAAAATAGATCATAGAGTTAAACACAAGGGCAATATATTTTATTGTGCCAAACTTAAAACTGTCAAGAAATATTGGCCAGTTTTTTTCGCAGGCTATATGAATGACATGCCTGGTCAATCCAATCCCCTGAGCCCTGTGCAAATCAGACAGCGCCTACTCCAGCCTGTTCACATACCTGGCAGGTTTCCACCACACTGGGGGTCTCTACTCTCAGCTTTGGAGTCCCCTTCCTCTGTCTCTCTAAAGGGGAGCTTCTTCCTTTTTTCTTCTCCTTTCTATCTTGCATATTAAACTCTCCGCTTCTTAAAACCACTCCACATGTATCCGTGTAGTCTTATCTAATTCCGCCTAAGACAAGAGGCCTGTGTTCTTCCACTCATTGGGGCCATATCACAATGACTGGCACATTTATGCTCACCAACACATATCCAAAATGAAAACAAAAAAGGAATATTTGTGCCTGCTTTCAACAAAGAGGGAGAGGAACATCATTAAAGATCCTAAGCATAAAAATTACAGATTCAGGTACACTGGCTTAGAATTCTGTGACCTTAGCTAAGTTACCCAAACTTTCCAAGTTTCCTCCTCTGCAAAATGCATGCAAATAACCATCTCATAATGTTGCCAATAGGACTAAATTGAGAACACATATAATAAATTTAATTGTGTCAAGTATACAGTATGTGCTTATTAAAAAATTAGAAACCTGCCTTCATCACCACTACCACCACCACCATCACCCAGCAAGCCAATTCTTCAACTAAACTCAGTTCAGAGGCTCTTGACCTCAAAAGAATGATTTGATGCCACATGAAATTGAAGGAGAAAATACGCAGTTTCAAATTCTCTCTTTTTCTACCTGCTTTTCACCCCATGTGGGTGTGCCACTGTGTACTGCCTCAGGCCTAACCCACAGTATGCAATTGATAAACATTTGAAGGATAAATAAATCTCTTAGTCAAAGTGTTAAAAAATAACAGTGGAGGCCACTCAGCCTATAAAGTAGCCGTTCTTTATTCCTTTGCTTTCCTAATAAACGCTTGTACTAAAAAAAAAAAAAAAGAAAAGAAAAGAAGAAGAAAAGAAAAACAGTGGAAACATAGAACAATGACGCCATTTAAGTAAAAAAACAAACAAACAAAAAAAACCCTGTAACTTTCAGTATGTCATTTTTGCAGCCATCTATAAGAACAGATTATTTGCTTCTTAGTATTTTGAACAAAATTCATAAGTACTCCAAAGGATTAATGAAAATATACTTGTAAAACTTTAAACTACTTAGAAAAAAAGACTATAAATGCAAATTGTTATTCCCTTTCTTTGAGATTATAGTTGCCCTGCCAAAATCCAAAGCTATATTTGCTTTTTCCTCAAAGATTAAACATTATTTCATTTTCTTTCCATTATTTTAGCCTGTAATAATGTTATAACTGTGGAGCTTTTGATGACACAGTTAAAGAAGGTAACATTCGGGTTACCAATCTTGCTTACCAGTCTTTTGTTTAAAATTTATGAGCAAGTAATCTGTCTTCTATATCTTAACCCAGGTTCAGTTATCTATTTTCTAGATCATTACCCCATCACACCTCAATTTAGAAAACTCGTTGACACTGTTCACCTGGCTGTTTTGCAACTCAACAAATATAATCTTACATACGAACAAAATCATAGTGCCACAAAGGACAACCACAACCAGAGCATAAGTACTTTCCAGAATATTTTTAAAGTCTCGTGACTGTATGTTAGGTTTCCCTTTTTAAATGTAGGCATGAAAAATATAAAATTATAAAAAATAAGATTTTATCCAAAACAACAAGAGTCTCATAAAACATTTCCTTCTACTTGTAGTATCCCTTTAAAATTTTAAGGGAAACCAAGCCTGTTATTCTCAATTCTATCATTCCTTGATTATTTCCAGTATCAACTGGTCTCAGATGATTTTCACGTTTTGTTTTTATTTTTTATTTGAACTTACACATTACTCTCCTAGAACTTGTTGGGTAACATTTTCTTCACCAGTCCAATTTTAGTATATATACTGCCTACTTAAGCTCACAGGGTTCTCTCTGTCACTTGGATAAAGACATAAAGCCTTATTAAGATTTTTATTTCTGAGACACAAGACTCTCAATGCATGTAAATCAGAAGATGGATTCTGTACTCCTTGACAAATTTCTAAATGTAGATGTGCAATTAAATAGACAAGCAGTGAAAATTGAAGGTACAGAATTAGAAACCATGGACAGTACTCATCTGTCTGAAAGGAGCAAGCAGGAAGATAGATGTCAAGGCTCATTATCAGCCAAGGGTATGGACAAGGAAGAAATGAGAGAACTTAAAAATAATTAAGAAGGAAAAAAAAAAGCAGTGGTCTCACTCTCCACTCCCTAATTCCCTAAAAAAGACAAGGTCAAGGGAATGCTCACAGCTAAGAGAGAGCCTTGCAAAACCCAGCTCACACCTGACATCTCCGATGCTCCTCTGCAATCCCAAGACAAGTCCATCACACTCTTTTCTATGCTACCTCTTTAACTGGTACAGACTTCTCTTTTTATTGACCACACATATGATGAGTGTTTCTATGTCTCCCTGGTTACTCTGAACTGATTTTAGTTGAAGAACTGGCTTCCTGGATGATGATGGCGGTGGTAGTGATGATGAAGGCAGGTTTCTAATTTTTTAATAAGTATATACTGTGTACCAGACACAATTAAATTTACTATATGTGTCCTCAACTTAATCCTGTTGGCTGCCTCCACTCACACATACTAGGCAACCTGAAAGCTTAACCATACCTACAGCTTCCATGTTTTTGCCTGGCACATAGTAGATACTCAGGAAAAGTTACTTAAAGGTTATACTACTATGACAAAAATAAATGACAATCAGTTATAAAAGAAAGGCAAACCACACACTTCTTTTTAATATTTATTCTTACTTTGGCACATAATTATTAAACATGACAGGTAAAAATGCAGAGCTGGGTCATTTAATATAGGATGTGGCCAATCCTATCACTATGAGGTTAGTTTAATTAATACAGTATTTTACTTTGGTTTCAATTCCTATGTGGCATGTGTATGTGTTTGCATATGTCTCTCTCTTGTTCTTGCTCTCAATTTCTCTCATTAATAATGAATCAGAAAATTTTGAGGAAACTAAAACTCAAAGGCATATACGTAATCATTACTTTTCATTGTCCAGTCACTGTTAAAAATTACACTCTCAACACTTCATCAATCCTGTAGCATTTATGTATGCCCAGCTCCCCCTGTGCAAAATTTCTAAACTGGAAAACTAACAGGTGATGAATCTTTCTTTGTAGTGACTGAAGAAATTTTTGCTATATAAGAGTAGAAGTGTCAAAGAACTGAATTTACAATTCCCCCCCTCAAAAAAAACTATTTCAGTGTTCAGTTGTTTCCTAGCAACTAAATCTGCTGATACTTTCCCATCACAAATAGGCACATGGATAAAATCTGTGTTTCAGTGCATTCAGATGTCAGTGAAAGCAACATAGCTCAGTGGGGGAAAAAATGTATAAATAATGTATGAATACATTTAAGTGCTTTCTAGCCAATCTAGGCGAACGCTTTTAAAATAGGTAATTATAATTCTTAAGATGATAAATGATCTAGAAAACTGGAGTGTTTGTTATTTAAAAAAAAGTATACGGGGTCTGATCTTTTCCATGAATAAGGAAGAAGGAAAAAAAAAACCCACAAAAGTGATCACAAAAATAGCAACCCAAGGATTACTCTAGAGAGTTCAACCATGAAGAATGAAGCTGCTCCTTGCAAGGTAGCTGGACTTTAAACCTGGTTTATGCTGCATCATAAATTTTGAAGCAAAAAATAAAATTCACATCTTATATACTGCAGAGAAAAACTGTCCAGTGAGTAACAGTTTGAACTACTGCAACCAACTGCAACAGTTCTTCAGGAATATTCTGAGTTCATAAACATTTGCAATTGGAATTTCGGAACTATTCTGCATGTACAGCACTTCACACATATTATCAGGTATACACTTTACTCTTTCCTTTTATAAACAGTACACCAATGTGCAACCCCAAGTTACTTTAGTTTTCTCAACAAATTAGGAGATGTAAACATGCAGCTCTCACAAGGTAATTCATCAGATCCTGAGCACCCACTCCATAAGGCATTATTCTGGGTATCAGGGATCGTTAAGTTGAATATAGCACAATCTGTACCCTGGAACTGCTGAAGTATTTAAAATATGCAATGGAAACACCTGCTTCAGGGTATATCAGAGAAAGTGGGAGAGACAACAAACTATAGTAGAAGAGGCACTGAACTTGAGTTTTGAGAGACATATAAAAAAGACCCAGATCTTTCACTAATGAGAAACATGGGTTCTAGTAGGCCACTCAACCTCTCTGAGGCTAGATTTTCATGGGCAACATGAAGAGACCTGCTTGGTAAGTGTTATAGATGGCCTCTTAGAAAACACTTTGCTAAGCACTACCAAGCATAATAGAACAAACAAGTATATCCATTGGCCTTTGGAAGGTAGTGAGGTCATGAGAGTTTGCTGCTTCTTTCTCTGCTCTCAACCATTTGAGGATACAATGAGAAGACAGCCGTCTGCAAACCAGGAAGCAGGCCCTCACCAGCCGCCAAAATGATGACAAATAAATGGCTGTTGTTGATATTGCCCAGTCTATGGCAATTTGTTACAGCAGCCCAAACTAAGACACAATCTATAAACCTACAGTTTACTGTCTGCTTGCCAAGGAGGAGGGCAGGATAGCACACAAATAATTACTATACAAATTCTAAAATCCTTTCCTGCTCTAAAAATTATTTCTTTTTTTTCTTTTCAGGATAGAATCTAGCTCTGTCACCCAGGCTGGAGTACAGTGGCATGATCTCGGCTCACAGCAACCTCCGCCTCCCAGGTTCAAGCAATTCTCCTGCCTCAGCCTCCAAAGTATTTGGGATTACAGGTGCCTGCCACCACGCCCAGCTAATGTTTATATTTTTAGTAGAGACAGCGTTTGACTGTGTTGGCCAGGCTGGTCTCGAACTCCTGACCTCGTGATCTGTCCGCCTCGGCCTCCCAAGTGCTGGGATTACAGATGTGAGCCACCACACTCGGCCTCTAAAAATTATTTCTATATGCTAACATTTACTGGCAACTAGAAAACAAAGAATACTTGAAATGAGAGAATCATTAAAATACTTGCCAATAATTTCCATAATTATGAAACACAGAACTGCACAAAGCACTATGAAGAGAAATAAAAGGACAATTCAAAACTTCTTAAAATATTCTTCACATAAACTTTCACTTCAAATTCACACCTCCTATATATAGCACTTTGGAATTTTCAAAAAACTTTCAAATACAATACTGACTTGGTTATGAATGAAACCTGTTCTATCAAAAACCTGGAATATCTCACTAAAACTAGAAAATAACTTTTACCCAGTACTATTCTGTGAATTGTGCCAATAGCTTTGTTTTTCTAAAATAATGTATGTATATTATAATGTGTAATTTTTCTGTATATACATTTACATATGGAGAAAAATGCGAAGATGTTCCACATCCCTGTTGCTAAAACACATCTCCAACAATAACACCAGTAGTTTGCAATGATTCTAAACTGGATGTGTGCAAGAGGATCTACTGAGGTGGGGAAATAAATTACTAACATGTATTCCTACTTTCCTCCTTTTTAAAACCCCCATTTTGGCCAGGTGCCATCTGTGGCTCACACCTGTAATCCGAGTACTTTGGGAGGCCAAGGCAGGTGGATCACAAGGTCAGGAGTTCAAGACCAGCGTGGCCAAGACGGTGAAACCCCATCTCTACTAAAAAACAAAAATTAGCCAGGCACAGTTGCAGGCGCCTGTAATCCCAGCTACTCGGGAGACTGAGGCAGGAGAATTGCTTGAACCTGGGCAGCAGAGGTTGCAGTGAGCCAAGTTCATACCACTATACTCCAGCCTAGACGACAGAGTGAGACTCTGTCTTAAAAAATAAAGAAATAAAAAATAAACAAAACCCCCATTTTATACTGCCTATATCTGTACATGGTAGGGGTAATATTTTAACTGAGGGGACACAATCAAAAGTGTGGAAACCACCAGCAAACACACTAAAATTCAAACTCATAAGCTTGGTGATACTCACTCTTACAATTTGATCTTCTGCTATTCTTATTCATAGACATTAAACCATACTAATCATACCACTAACACCATTCCCTAAACATAGGTTATGCTTTCCGGTACCTAACCATTTACAGCTACTACTCTCTGTAAGCTGCACATCTCCACCTAGCCAAATCATTTAAACCCAGTATCAACTCTCTCTTTTCAAACTTCTCTCAACTTAGGTAATACAGATTTCAGGCTACTCCTCTCTTTCACTTTGTCATTGTCACCTTGTCACTTTATGGACATCTTAGCTCCTCCTACTACAAAGAGAGTTACTGAGGACAAAGGTCATGCCTCATCAACTTCCCATTTGCCATACCTAGGCATCATGCAGTAAACTTGACATATGTTAGAGAAATGTGGGGTCTCCAGCCATCTACTACAGGTGCATTTGAGCCAGCAACAGGTCCATACCTCCCTGGGACAGAGCTCCCAGAGGGAGGGGCAGGCTGTCATCTTTGCTGTTTTGCAGTCTTCATTGTTGATACCTCCAGGTACTGAAAAAACCTAAGATGACTAGGGACTGAAGTGGGCCCCAGGATATCACAGCAGCCCCATGGAAAAGTGGCCAGCCTGTTATGTAGGTCCCCATTCCCATATTATCTCATCACTGGGAAGGTCCTCCAGGCCTGGGCCTCCAGCTATCCCCTGACAGATATATCAAATCAGCAGCAGCTCTGCAACTCCCTGGATAGAGCAACCAGGGGAAATTGAAAGGCTCCCTGCCATTGCCTCTGCAGTGAAACTGCCCTTGCTATCCTCAGAGTAATGAAAAAGCAAAGACCTTCAATGCCTTATCCAAACCTCCAACAAGCTGCAGTTGAGCCAATGGGAGGAGACCAGTCCATCTCCCACGGGTTCCACCTACCCCCACCACCCCCCAAGTGCTCATCACCAGACAGGGAACCCCTGGCTTGGGCCCACAGCAAAGGCCCACCCTCCACCCTCATCTGATTGCACTGGGTGACTGCAGACCTGCACCTCTCTGAGGTGGAGCCCCGATGAGACAAGCAAAAGACCCTTGGCACAAACACTACTAAGGTCCCTTCCTCTGCTGTCTCCAAGTTGGGGAAGGAACATAAACAATGAGATCATCCAGAACTGCACTGGCAGCCCAGGAGTGGCAAGCTGCAATCTACAGCCAATACTCAAAGGGGAGAGGATGCCATGCATTAAGAGGGAACACAGTTTCAATTGTGAGGAAACACGAGGAGCCACAAAACCAAGCAAGAGTCTACCAAGTGATTAATATGCCAGAGTGCCACCTACTGCATCATACTCCAAAGCTCCAACACCAAAAATAACTTGCTAATATACCCTCCTCTTAAACCAACAACAAGAAGTTAGCTTCATATCAAGATTCTGCACAAAGGCTTGGCCCTGTGAAAACACAAGAAAATAAGTCTATTGACTTCTCAACAGACTACTGACTACTCAGTCTACACTGCAGTTAAATTAAGAACCAATGCAAGAATTCCAATAACTCAAATGACCAGTGTCGCACGTTCTCCAAACAACCACACCGGCTCCCCAACAAGAGTTCTTAACCAGGCTGAGCTGGCTGAAATGACAGAAATAAAATTCAAAATATAGCCATCAAGAGGTAAATCCAATCCAAGGAAACTAAGAATCACAAAAAAAAAAAAAAAAGATAAAGGAGCAGAATGATGAAATAGCCACTATGAAAAAGAATGTAACACATCTGACAGGGCTGAATAACACACTACAAGAATTTCACAATGCAATCACAAGTATTAGTATCAGAATAAACCAAGCTGAAGAAAGAATCTTAGAACTTGAAGACTGGCTCTCTGAAATAAGTTAGACAAAAATAAAGCAAAAAGAATAAAATGAAATGAACAAAACCTTGAAGAAGTATGGGATCATGTAAAGAGGCCAATTCTACAAATCACTGACATCCCTGAAAGGGAAGGGGAGAAAGCAAACAACTTGGAAAACATATTTCAGAATATCATCCACAAAAACTTTCCTAATCTTGTGAGAGAGGCCAACAATTAACATCAGGAAATATGGAGAACTCCTGCAAGATTCTACACAAGAAGTTCATCCCCAAGACACATAATCATAAGATTTTCAAAGGTTAAAATGAAAGAAAGTATGTTAAAGGCAGCTAGAGAGAAAGGACGTGTCACCATCAGGCTAAAGCAGACCTCTCAGCTGAAACTCTACAAGCCAGAAGAGATTGAGGGTCTATATTCAATATTCATAAAAAAAAAAAAAACTTCAACCAAGAATTTCATATCAAGCCAGACTAAGCTTCCTAAGTGAAGGAGAAAGATGATCCTTTTCAGATAAGAAAATGTTGAGGAAGCTCATTACCACCCGACCTGTCTTACAAGAGATCTTGAAAGGAGCACTAAATATAGAAAGGAAAGACTGCTACCAGCTAATACAAAAAGACACTTAAATACACAGAACAGTGACAATATAAAGCAACCACACAAACAGGTCAGCATAATAACCAGTTAACAACACAATGACAGGATCAAATGTACACATATCAATACAAACATTTAATGTAAATGGTCCACATGTCCCACTTAAAAGGCATGGGTGGCAAGCTGGATAAAAAAGCAAGACCCAATAGTATGCTGTCTTCAAGAGACCTATCTTTTAAGGGGTCTTGTAATGACAACCATAGACTCAAAATAAAGGGACAGAGGAACATCTACCAAGCAAATAGAAATCAGAAAAAAACAGAAGTTGCAATCCTAATTTCAGACAAAACAGAATTCAAACAAACCAAAAGATAAAAAAAGATAAAGAAGGGTATTGCATAATGATAAAGACTTCAATTGAACAAGAGGTCTAACTATCCTAAATATATATGCACTCAACACAGGAGCACCAGATTCATACAGCAAATTCTTAGAGACATACAAAGAGACAAAGATTCCTACAAAACAATACAGTGAGACTTCAACACTCCACCAACAGTATTAGATAAACCATTGAGGCAGAAAATTAACAAAGATATTCAGGACCCAAACTCAACACTGGACCAAATGGATCTGATGGACCTCTACAGGACTCTAAATCCAAAACCAATAAAATATACATTCTTCTCATCACCACACAACAAATGCTCTATAATCGACCACATAATAGGACAGCAAATGCAAAATAACATAAATCATAACAAACATACTCTTGGATCACCATGCAATAATAATAGAAGACTAAGAAAATCACTCAAAACCATGTAATTACATGAAAATTACCATGCTTCTGAATGACTTTTGGGGAAATAATGAAATTAAGGCAGAAATCACAAAGTTCTTTGAAACTAATAAGGACAAAGATACAACATATCCTAATTCCTGGGTTACAGGTAAGGTGGTGTTAAGAGGGAAATTCACTGCACTAAATCCCCACATAAAAAGTTAGAAAGATCTCAAATTAGCAACTTAATATCACAACTGAAAGAATTAGAGAAGCCTGAACAAATCAACCCAAAGCTAGCAGAAGACAAAAAGTCACCAAAATCAGAGCTGAATTGAAGGAAGTCAAGGCATGAAAAACCATTCAAAAGGTCAACAAACCCAGGAGTTGATTTTTTTGAAAATATTAATAAGACAGATAGGTGACGAGCTAGACAAATAAATTAGAAAAGAAGATCCAAATAAACACAATTACAAATGACAAAGGGAATGTTACCAGAGACCCCATAGAAATAAATATAACCATCAAAATCTACTTCAAACATCTCTATGCAAACAAACTAGAAAACCTAAAAGAAATGGATGAATTCTTGGACACATTCACCCTCCCAAGACTGAACCAAGAAGAAATCAATTCCCTGAATAAACCAGTAACAAGCTCCAAAACTGAATCAGTAAAAATAGCTTGCCAACCAAAAAAGCCCAGGACCTGACAGATTCACAGAGAAATTCTGCCAGCTATATAAAGAAGATCTAATACCATTCCTACTGAAACTATTGCAAAAAATTAATGAGGAGGGACTCATCCCGAACTCATTCTATAAGGCCAGTATAATCCTGATACCAAAACCTGGCAGAAACACAACAACAACAAAACTTTCGGCCAATATCCTTGACGAACATAGATGTAAAACTCCTCAACAAAATATCTGCAAGTCAAATCCAGCAGCACCTCAAATAACTAATCCACCACAATCAAGTAGGCTTCATTCCAGGAATGCAAGGTTGGTTCAAATGTGATTCACCACATAAGCAGAACTAAAGACAAAAATCACATAATTATCTCAGTAAATGAAGGCTTTCAATAAAATTCAACACCCCTTCATGTTAAAAACTCTCAATAGACTAGGTATTGAAAAACCACACCTCAAAATAATAAAAGCCATCTATGACAAACCCACAGCCAACATTATACAGAATGGGAAAAAGCTGGAAGCATTCCCCTTGAAAACTGGCACAAAACAAGGATGCCCTCTCTCACCACTCCTATCCAACATAATACTGGAAGTCTGGGCCAGAACAATCAGGTAAGAAAAAGAAATGAAGGGGATCCAGAAATCATCATGGTAGACAAGAGGAAAGACTTGACTGCAGCTCCAGACAGAGTAGCATGCAGAGGCTTGCACTGTCAATTTTAGCTCAAGATCTACTGCAAAAACAAATAAGCAATCCCAAGAGGACCCACAAACCCTCTGATGGAAGCATACTGCTCCTGTAGGACCCAGGAGATACCTCCAAGTACTGTGAGTGCCCCAATTGCAGAAGTGGGAAAGGGAGACTCACTTCTCCAGAACACACAACCCCACTGGAGAAGCTGAAAGACTGTTTCTGGGAGAAGTTTCTGCCTTTACCTGAAGCTGAGTCAATTTGGAGAGCCAAGGAAAATACAGGGGCAGAGGAAGCAGCATAAAGGCCCTGGGAGCTCACTGGATCCCCTAGCAGGCCATTCCTGCCTGGCACCACAGGGATCCAATGGGAGGGCAGCCAGAGGAACAGGGGGCAAAACTCCACAGGGAGAAGGAAAGCTCTAGCTGAACTGTGTAACAATTTGAACAGGGTGAGAAGCCTCTTGGCCAGAACTTGGAGGAGGACACAAATCCAATATGCACAGTCCACAGGCAGAGGAGGAACCAAGCCCTTTTCTTTTGCACCTGGGAAGTGGGTAGCCTGGGGCAGGTTTTCAAGCCTGTCTCACCCTCCATCTGGAAACAGATTTGGGGCTGATGGGGGGCACATGACAGGAGTGAGACCAGCCCTTCCGTTTGTGTGGGAGCTGGGTGAGGCTTGTGACTGTCGGCTTTCCCCCACTTCCCTGACAACGTGCATGATTTGGCAGAGGCAGCCATAATCCTCCTAGGTACACAACTTCAGTGACCTGGGAATCTCACCCCTATTCCCCACAACAGCAACAGCAAGACTCGCCCAGGGAGAGTCTGAGCTCAAACACGCCTAGCCCTGCCCACACCTGATGGTCCTTCCCTACCCACCCTGTAGCAGAAGACAAAGGGCATATAATCTTGGGAGTTCTAAGGCCCCATCCACCACTGGTTCCTCCCCATACTGTCACAGCTGATGCTCTCTGAAAAGCGCCACCTCCTGGCAGGAGGACAGCCAGCTCAAAAATAGAGCATTAAACCACCAAAGCTAAGAACCCTCAGAGTCCACTGCACCCTCCGCCACTTCCACCAGAAGGGGCACTGGTATCCATGGCTGAGAGACCCATAGACAGTTCACATCACAGGACTCTGTGCAGACAAACCCCAGTACCAGCCTGGAGCCATGTAGACTCATTGGGTGGCTAGACTCAGAAGAGAGACAACAATCACTGCAGTTCAGCTCAAAGAAAGACACATCAACAGAAAAAGCGGGAGAGTACTACATCAAGGAAACACCCCATGCAACAAAAGAATCCAAACAACAGCCTTCAGCCCTAAACCTTCCCTCTGACAGAGCCTACCCAAATGCGAAGAAAGCAAAAAACCAACCCTGGTAATATGACAAAACAAGGATCTTCAACACATCAAAAAATAAAAAAATAAAAATAATCACAGTGGTTCACCAGCAATTAATCCAAACCAAGAAGAAATCCGTGATTTACCTGAAAAAGAATTTAGGAGGTTAGTTATTAAGCTAAACAGGGAGGGGCCAGAGAAAGGTGAAGCCCAGTGCAAGAAAATCTAAAAAATGATCCAAGAAATTAAGGTAGAAATATTCAAGGAAACAGACAGCTTAAAGAAAAAAACAATAAAAAATTCAGGAAACTTTGGACACACTTTTAGAAATGTGAAATGCCCTGGAAAGTCTCAGCAACAGAATTGAACAAGTAGAAGAAAGAAACTCAGAGCTTGAAGACAAGGTCTTCGAAATAACCCAATCCAACAAAGACAAAGAAAAAAGAATAAGAAAATATGAAGAACGCCTCCAAGAAGTCTGGGATTATGGTAAATGAGCAAACCTAAGAACAATCGGTGTTCCTGAGGAAGAAGACAATTCTAAAAGCTTGGAAAACATATGTTGGGGAATAATCAAGGAAAACTTCCCTGGCCATGCTAGAGACCTAGACATCCAAATATAAGAAGCACAAAGAACATCCAGGAAATTCATCACAAAAAGATTTTCGCCTAGGAACATTTTCATCAAGTTTTCCAAAGTTAAGATGAAGGAAAGAATCTTAAGAGCTTTGAGACAGAAGCACCAGGTAACCTATAAAGGAAAACCTAACAGATTAACAGCAGATTTCTCAGCAGAAACCCTACAGGCTAGAAGGGATTGGGGCCCTGTCTTCAGCCTCCTCAAATAAAACAATTATCAGCCAAGAATTTTGTATCCAGCAAAACTAAGCATCGAAGATGAAGGAAAGATACAGTATTTTTCAGACAAACAAATGCTGAGAGAATTTGCCATTACCAAGCCACCACTACAAAACTGCTAAAAGAAGCTCTGAATCTGGCAGTAAATCCTGGAACACACCAAAACAGAACCTTTTTAAAGCATAAATCTCACAGGACCTACAAAACAAAATACAATTTCAAAAACAAAACCAAAAAACCAAGGTGCACAAGCAACCAATAGCATAATGAATGGAATGGTACCTCACATATACTAACACTGAATGTAAATGGCCTAAATCCTCCACTCAAAAGATACAAATTGCACAATTCATAAGAATTCACCAATCAACTATCTGCTGCCTTCAAGAGACTCACCTAACACATAAGGACTCACATAAACTTAAAGCAAAGTGGTGGAAAAAGACATTTCATGCAAATGGACACCAAAAGCAATCAAGAGTAGCTATTCTTACATCCGTCAAAACAAACCTTAAGGCAACAGCAGTTAAAAGAGAGAAAGAGGAACATTATATAATGGTAAAAGGCTTTGTCCAACAGGAAAATATCACAATCCTAAACATATATTCACCTAACACTCAAGCTTTACTAATACACCTTAAGAAATGAGATAGACAGGAATACAATCAAAACCATGCAAACACATAAAAATTAAATAACCTGCTCCTGAATGAGCACTGGGTGAAAAACAAAATTAAGATGGGAATTAAAAAATTATTTGAACTGAATGACAATAATGATACAACCTATCAAAACCTCTGGGATACAGCCAACGCAGTGCTAAGAGAAAAGTTCATAGCCCTAAACACTTACATCAAAAAGACTGAAACAGCACAAACTGACATTCTAAAGTCACACCTCAAGAAATTAGAGAAATAAGAACAAATCAAAGCCAAACCCATAAGAAGAAAGGAACTAACCAAGATCGAAGCAGAACTAAATGAAATTGAAACATGAAAAATAATACAAAAGATAAATGAAACAAAAAGCTGATTCTTTCAAAAGATTCATAAAACTGATAGGCCATTAGCAAGATTAACCCAAAAAAGAAGAGAGAAAATACAGATAATCTTACTAAGAAACAAAACAGGAGATATTACAAGTGACACCACGAAATACAAAAGATCATTCAAGGCTACTATGAACACCTTTACATGCATAAACTAGAAAACCTAGAAAAGGTGGATAAATTCATGGAAAGATACAACCTTCCTAGCTTAAATCAGGAAGAATTAGATACCCTGAACAGACCAACAATAACAAGCAGCAAGAATGAAATGGTAATTTATAAATTGCCAACAACAAAAAGTCCAGGACCAGATGGATTCACAGCAGAATTCTACCAGACATTCAAAGAAAAATTGGTATCAATCCTTTTGACACTATTCCAAAAGATAAAGAAGGAACCCTCCCTAATTCATTCTATGAAACCAGCATCACCCTAATACCAAAACCAGGAAAGAACAAAAAAAAAAAAAAAAAAAACTACAGACCGATATCCTTGATGAACACAGATACTAACATCCTTAACAAAATACTAGCTAACCGAATCCAACAACATATCAAAAAGATAATCACCATGATCAAGTGGATTTCATACCACAGATGCAGAGATTGTTTAACATATGCAAGTTAATAAATGTGATATACCACATAAACAGAATTAAAAACAAGAATCACATGATCATCTCGATAGATGCAGAAAAAGCATTCGACAAAATCCAGCATCTCTTTATGATTAAAACTCTCTGCAAAATTGGCATACAAGAAACATACCTTAATGTAACAAAATCCATCTATGACAAACCCATAGCCAACATAATACTGAATGGGGTAAAGTTGAAAGCATCCCCTCTGAGAACTGGAACAAGACAAGAATGCCCACTCTCACCACTCCTCTTCAATATAGTACTGGAAGTCCTAGTCAGAGCAATCAGACAAGAGAAAGAAAGGGCATCCAAATTGGTAAAAGGAAGTCAAACTGCCACTTTCTAACGTAATGATCATTGACCTTGAAAACCCTAAGGACTCCTCCAGAAAGCTCCTAGAACTGATGAAAGAATTGAGCAAAGTTTCTGGATATAAGATTAATGTATAAGAATCAGTAGCTCTGCTATACACCAACAGCAACCAAGTAGAGATTCAAATCAAGAACTCAACCACTTTTATAATACCTGCAAAAAAAAATAAAATACTTAGGAATATACCTAACCAAGGAGTTGAAAGACCTCTACAAGGAAAACTACAAAACACTGTTGAAAGAAATCATAGATGACACAAACAAATGGAAACACATACCATGCTCATGGATGGGTAGAATCAGTATTGTGAAAATGACCATACTGCCAAAAGCAATCTATAAATTCAATGCAATCCCATCAAAATACCACCATCATTCTTCAAAGAATTAGAAAAAACATATCTAAAATTCATATGGAACCAAAAAAGAGCCGACATAGCCAAAGCAAGGCTAAGCAAAAAGAACAAATCTGGAGGCATCACACTACCTGATTTCAAACTATACTATAATACCATAGTCACCAAAACAGCATGGTACTGGTATAAAAACAGGCACATAAACCAATGGAACAGAATAGAGAACCCAGAAATAAACCCAAATACTTAAAGCCAAATGATCTTCGACAAAGCAAACAAAAACACAAGATAAGGAAAGAATACCCTTTTCAACAAATGGTGGTGGGAAATTGGCTAGCCACATGTAGGAGAATGAAACTGGATCCTCATTTCTTACCTCAAGCAAAAATCAACTGAAGATGGATTAGAGACTTAAACCTAAGGCCTAAAACTATAAAAATCCTAGAAAACAACACTGGGAAAACCCTTTAAGACATTGGCTCAGGCAAGGATTTCATGACCAAAAACCCAGAAGCAAATGCAATGAAAACATAAATAGCTGGGGCCTACTTAAACTAAAGAGCTTTTGAACAGCAAAAGGAACAATCAGCAGAGTAAACAGACAACCCACAGAGTGAGAGAAAAATCTTCACAATCTATACATCTGACAAAGAACTAATATCCAAAATCTGCAACAAACTCAAATTAAGAAAAAAAAATCCCATCAAAAAGTGGGCTAAAGATATGAACAATTATCAAAAGAAGATACACAAATGGTCAACAAACATACGGAAAAATGCTCAACGTCAGTAATGATCAGGGAAATGCAAATTAAAACCACATGGTGATACCATCTTACTCATGCAAGGATGGCCATGACCAAAACCAAAAAACAGTAGATGTTGGCATGGATGCAGTGAACAGAGAATACTTCTACACTGCTGGTGGGAATGTAAACTAGTACAGCCACTATGGAAAACAGTGTGGAGATTCCTTAAAGAACTAAAAGTAGAACTGCCATTTGATCCAGCAATCCTACTACTGAGTATCTACCAGAGGAAAGGAAGTCATTATTCGAAAAAGGTATTTCCAATGCATGTTTATTACAGCACAACTCACAATTGCAAAATCATGGAACCAACCCAAATGCCGTCAGTCTATGAGTGGATAAGGAAACTGTAGTGTACATATATAATGGAATACTACACAGCCATAAAAAGGAATGAATGAACAGCATATGCAGTGACCTGGATGAGATTGGAGACTATTATTCTAAGTGAAGTAACTCATGAACGGAAAACCAAACATCGTATGTACTCACTGATATGTGGGCGCTACACTATGAGGATGCAAGCCATAAGAATGATACAATGGATGAGAAATAAAAGACTACAAATATGGTAAAGTATATACTGCTTGGGTGATGGGTACACCAAAACCTCACCAATCAACCACTAAAGAACTTACTGATGTAACCAAATATGACCTGTACCCCAATAACTTATGGAAAACTTAAAAATGATAAAAATAAAAATTAGGATACCTACTTAAAAAAAAATTTTATCTTCCTTCTCCCTCTCTAGGCTGTTAGTAGCCCTTCTAGTCCATGAAAACTTTGACTGTCTCTATCAATTCTATGCTTCTTTTTATTTGAGACCTAATTTTTCACTAGTTATTGGATATATGAAAGAATTTTGATATTTGATGAATTTTTGGCCACCGCAAAACTTTTTAGAATTGGATGATTAATTAACTATAAATATAATGTAAATGCTAAGAATAAGGGAGAATCAAGTTACTATTCAGCTATTACTAATTAAAAAAAAAAAGAAATAAAATGAAGGGCAGGCATCCAAATATGAAGACAGGACATCAAGCTATCCCTGTTTGCAGATGACATAATTTTATATCTAGAAAATTCCAGTCAGAGTCCAAAAGCTCCTTTAGCTGATAAACAATTTCAGCAAAGTTTCAGTATACAAAATCAATGAATGAAAATCACTAGCATTCCTACACAGCATCAACAGCCAAGCTAAGAGCCAAATCAACAAGGCAATCCCATTCACAACTGCCACAAAAAGAATAAAATACTTAGGAATACATCTAACCAGAGAGGTGAAAGATATCTACAATAAGAATTATAAAACACTGCTCAAAGATACACAAGTAAGTGGAAAAACATCCCATGCTCATGGACAGGAAGAATCAGTATCATTAAAATGGCCATACTGCCCAAAGCAATTTATATGATTCAATGCTATTCCTATCAAACTACAAACTACCAAAAACATTCTTTACAGAACTTAAAAAAAAAAAATTTTTTTTTAAGTTCATATTGAACAAGCCTGAATACCCAAGGCAATCCCAAGCAGAAAGAACAAAGCTACAGGCATCACGCTACCAATTTCAAACTATACTACAGGACTATAGTAACCAAAACAGCATGGTATGGGTACAAAATCAAGCATACAGACCAATGGAACAGAATAGAGAGCCCAGCAATAAAGCCACACACCTACAACCATCTGATCTTCAACAAAGCTGACAAAAACAAGCAGTGGGGAAGACTCCCTATTCAATAAATGGTACTGGGATAACTGGCTAGCCATATGCAGAAGATTGAAGCTGGACCCTTCCTTTTACCATATACAAAAATCAACTCAAAATGAATTAAAGACTTAAATGTAAAACCCAAAACTATGAAAACCCTGGAAGACAACTTAGGTAATACCATCCTGGACATAGGAATGGGCAAAAAATTCATGGCAAAGACACCAAAAGCAACCACAACAAAAGCAAAAACTGGCAAATGGGATCTAATTAAACTTAATAGCTTCTGCACAGCAAAAGAAATTATCAACAGAATACACAGACAACCCACAGAATGGGAGAAAATATCTGCAAACTACGCATCTGACAAAGGTCTAATAACCAACATCTATAAGGAACTTAAATATGCAAGAGATAAACAAGCCCATTAAAAAGTAGGCAAAGGACATGAACAGACACTTCTCTAAAGAGGGCATACATGTGGCCAAGAAGCACATGAACTAAGTTCAAATCAATGATCATTAGAGAAATGCAAATCGAAACCACAATAAGATACCATCTCACACCAGTCAGAATGGCTATTACTAAAAAGTCAAAAAATAACAGATACTGATGAAGTTGCAAAGAAAAGGGAACACTTACACACTGTTGGTGGGAGTGTAAATTAGTTCAACAATTGTGGAAAGCAGTACAGCGATTCCTCAAAGAGCTAAAAGCAGAACTATCGTTCAACCCTGCAATCTCATTATTGGGTATATACCCAGAGGAATATAAATCATTCTACCACCAAGACACATGTACATGAATGTTCACTGCAGCACTATTCACAATAGCAAAGACATGGAATCAACCTAAATGACCATCAATGACAGACTAGATAAAGAAAGTGTGGTACACATACATTATGGAATACCATGTAGCCATAAAAAAGAATGAGATCATGTCTTCTGTGGGAACATGGATGTAGCTGGATGCTACTAACTAGCAAACTAACACAGGAACAGAAAACCAAATACTGTATGTTCTCACTTAGTGGGAGCTACATGATGAGAACTCTTGAACACACAGAAGGGAACAAGAGACACCGGGGTTGACCTGAGGGTGGAGGCTGGGAGGAGGGAGAGGAGCAGAAAATGTAACTATGGGTACTGGGTTTAATACCTGGGTGATGAAATAATCCGTACAACAAACCCCCATGACATTAGTTTATTAAAGTAACAAACCTTCACATGTACCCCTAAACCTAAAAGTTAAAAAAAAAAAGTGTGTGGAATAGACAACAAATTGTAAACTGCATCTTAGAAAAAGCTTAACAAGCCAGTAGCTCACAAATAGAACAACAATCAAGTTCAGCTGAGCATCCTCAGTCAACAAACCTGTCAAACTAGAAAGACCATATGTTTTATTTTCTGCCACCCCCCAAAAAAGATTCTTTTTTCTGTTATTAGGTTGGTGCAAAAATATTTGCAGTCTCTGCTATTAAAAGTAAAGACAAAAACCACAATTACTTTTGCACCATCCTAATAGTTTCATGGCTTTCAACTGCAACGTTTTGTTTCCTACAGATCAGTACCAAGAGAGAATAAATGAACTGGTGCCTGACAGTAATGGTGGAGGTGAAGGCAAGTTATCCACTACTTGCATATTGATGGATTAGCTGCAGTACTGACTAGTTCACAGTGATCCACTTTAAAATGGCATTAAATAATCAGGAAGCATATTTAAAAAGACTATTAACCAAAACCTAAGAAATCAGCTAGGTGGACACAAATAATAAAAAAACTCCTATATGATTTCCAAGTAAGTAATCATTCAAGAAAATTAATTTTATTTAATCACAGTTTAAGGAAGCAAATTGAAAACTACTTTTAAAGAGAGGATAAAAGATTTAAGAGGATTCTAAACTCTTTAGAAATAAAAATTACTTGATCAAGTGCCTACAAAGCATATTTTTCTGAACCAGCAAATACTTAGTGAGCCACAGACCCAATTGGTACTTTTTAAATGAGAAAAAGGAAATCCATTTCAAAAAAAGAAAATCCTTGCTTTTCTCTGACTTCAAGTAAGAGCCACTTAACTGCCTGTCAATTATTTTCCTGAGAACTTCTCAAAGTCCTTTTTTCTATATCTAAATAAGGTATGTATAAATATGTTTTCTGGAACATTTTACCAGTACCCTCTAATGATGAGTGTCACAAATAGAAAGTGAAATTAAGGCTAGGCATGGTGACTCATGCCTGTAATCCCAGCACTTTGGGAGGCTTAGGTGGAAGAATCACTTGAGCACAGGAGTTCTAGACCAACCTGGGCAACACAGGGAGACCCCAACTCTACATAAACTTTTTTTTCTTTTTTTGAGATGGAGTCTAGCACTGTTACCCAGGCTGGAGTACAGTGGCATGATCTCGGCTCACTGCAACCTCCGCCTCCTGGGTTCAAGCAATTCTCCTGCCTCAGCCTCCCAAGTAACTGGGATTACAGGTGTCAGCCACCACGCCCAGCTAATTTTTTGTATTTTTGGTACAGACGGGGTTTCGCCATGTTGACCAGGCTGGTCTCAAACTCCTGACCTCGTGACCTGCCCACCTCGCCCTCCCAAAGTGCTAGGATTACAGGCGTAAGCCACCGCGCCCGGCCATAAACGTTTATTGATAAAAACTTAGCCAGGCATGGTGGCACATGCCTGTGGTCCCAGCTAGTCAGGACACTAAGGCAGGAGGATCGCCTGAGGCTGGGACGTCAAGGCCACAGTGAGCTATAATTGCACCACTGCACTCCAGCCTGGGTGACAAGAGTAGAGACCTTGTCTCAAAACAAACAAACAAAGAAGTGAAATTAGTCACACTGTGTGAAGAAAAAGATTTTTGCCTCAAAAAAATCCAGCTGCAATTTAAGGATCTGCCCATTTTCTAACAACAAAGTATGTTCCCTGCTTAACGACATTGAGTGGATGGGTATGGAAACCAAGCTCAACTCTGGGCCCCCTTTCCTTCTCCACTGACATCCTACACGCTTCCTGGAGTCTCACGGCTTCACAGTACTCTCCCCAAAAATTCAGACACTCAAATCCCAGTTGGACCTTGCCACCTCCATTTGCATAACCAATAAGCACCTTCTACTTAACATAGTCAGAACAGAACTCTTGATTTTATTTTACATACTTTTCTCAGAATCTTCCACATCTTCGCAAAGGCATCACCCCCTAAGAAATTATTCAAGCCAAAATTCTAGGCAGTCTAATACAGTGGTCAAGAACATAGACTCTGATGCCAGACTGTACGGATTCAAATCCTGCTTCTGCTCCTCACAACCTGTACAAAGATACTACAAGCCTAAGAAACTGATTATGATACCTGCCTCATAGGGTTACTATACAGACTAAATGCATTAATTCATACAAAGCATTTAGACCAGCACTTGGCAAATTCTAAATTTTCATTAAGCTTAAACTCTCATTATCATTATGCTGATTCTTCTCTTTCTCTCACAACCAATCCACCATGTCAATAATACTTCAAAAACTAACTGAAATCCACTGACTTCTCTCAGTCATATCACCACAGCCAATCCATTTCAAGTCACTCTCTAGATTATTGTGAGAACTTCCAGACCAGTCCTCCTACTTCCATTCTTTCTTTATCCTCCAAAATGTTTTACAAGCAGCAGCCACAGTAATCTATTTAAAACATAAATCAGATCATATCACTCCCTTATTCAAAATTATCCAATGTCTTTCCACTATATTAGGCTAAAAATAATCAAACTCTTTACCCTGGTTTATTCAAACTCCCAGCGAGTCCTACCTCTCGCCACTGCAGTCTCATCTTGTAGCACTCCACTGTAGCTCACTATGCTCTAGCTACTCTGGCCTTTTGACTCTTAAAAAATGCCAAGCTTTTACGCTGTTGGTAGGAGTGTAAATTAGTTCAACCATTGTGGAAGACAGTGTGGCGATTCCTCAAGGACCTAGAAATAGAAATTCCATTTGACCCAGCAATCCCATTACTGGGTATATATCCAAAGGATTATAAATCGTTCTATTATAAGGACACATGCACACGAATGTTCATTGCAGCACTGTTTACAATAGCAAAGACTTGGAACCAACCCAAATGTCCATCGATGAGAGACTGGACAGGGAAAATGTGGCACATATACACCATGGCATACTATGCAGCCATAAAAAAACGATGAATTCATGTCCTTTGTAGGGACATGGATGAACCTGGAAAGCATCATTCTCAGCAAACTGACACAAGAACAGAAAATCAAATACCGGATGTTCTCACTCATAGGCAGGTGTTGAACACACGGACACAGGGAGGGGAGCATCACACACTGGGGTCTGCGTGGGGGAACTAGGGGAGGGACGGCGGGGGGCGGGGAGTTGGGGAGGGATAACATGGGGAGAAATGCCAGATATAGGTGATGGGAAGGAACACAGCAAACCACATTGCCATGTATGTACCTATGCAACAATCTTGCATGTTCTTCACATGTACCCCCAAACCTAAAACACAATAAAATATATTTTTTAAAAAATACCAAGATTCCCCGCTTTGAGGCCTTTTGCATTAATGACTTTTCCTGCCTGGAATGCAGTTTTCTCTATATTTGTTCAGCTGGCTCCTTCATGTCATTTATAATATTGTTATTGCTTAATTCTTTGGTAATTGTCTCTCTCCCACTAAAATATAAGCTTTATAAGAAGAAATTTCATCTAACTTAAGTAGTGTATCTCTAGTACCCAAAACTATGCATGGATGAACAAATAAAAAGTTATTTATAAATAAACCATTAAATAAAAGAACTAACTACAGCTTCTAAAATTACCATATGAAGCAGAAAAATCTATCTTTCCCTCATTTTTCCCTAATTGGTTATCAATCTACTGTATCGTAGTTCCAAATTCACCCCTTGTGCCTGCTCTGTATAGACCTTACTATATTTACCTTTGAATATTTTATCAGTTTGAAGACCTAAATCACCTGGTTATACAACTCCTGACAAATGCACAGTTACCATCAAAAGATCCTGAGAATTACAAGCACAGTTACCATCAAAAGATCCTGAGAATTACAATCAGAAAACATGAGATCAAGTCAGGGCTCCAGCAATTATTAGCAGACATAATCTTGGACAAATTACTTTGTTTTCTCTGAGCTGTATTTTCCTCATCCATATAATGCACAATATAACCCCTATTTCTCTCAGAGACTTGTAGCGGATCAACAGTATGTATAAACAGGACACTGTGAACAAAAGGAAGTTTCTATCATTATTTGCTATCTGTCAGTTCAACCAAATTTCATTGAGCACTAATCCTATGTGTCACATGCTACACCAGATAAAAAAATATGAATTAAAAGAAATCCCTCACTCTCAAAAAACTTACTTTTATTGAGGAGGAGAACATATAATCAGAATAATTTCACTGGAATTTGGTAGTGTACAGAATGCTGTGGGAACACAAAGGAGATAGACTTAGCACAATCTTGGGACTTAGGGGAAGGTTCCAAGAGGAAGTGGAGCCACAGAGTTCCTATCAAAGGAGAAAGTAATGTCAAATTTTTTTCCGTCCTAAAGCATGTTCAAAAGTCAGAGAGTTATATTATAAAAGTCACATGATCACAGGTTAAGAACAAACTTTCAGATATCACCTGGGGTAAATAAAACTCATCAATTTACAACTCCCCGAAGAACCATTTATTTCATCCACTACCAGTCATCAAGACACCTTTCAAAAAATCTACTTTAGGGTACTTTTTCTTATTCTATAAGAGTATTTCCATTTATATAGCTGAAATTTTTCAATTACATACTCCAAGATCAAAACCTTCCTCAACGGAAAGGACAATAATAAAGAGACCATAATAATAGGTTTAGATTTCTCTTTCGCCACCGCCCTAAATGAAGCTCCTTCGCTTCCCTCCTTTCCACAGCTGCAGGACAGGCTCCCAGGCAACAACTCCCACCACTCTTCTACAAAAGAAAACGTGCTCTCTGGACCTCCTCCTCTTAACCAGGATTGGCTCTGAACCACCCAGGAGTAAGTCAAGCACTGCCTGAGAAAGCAAGTCACTATCTGCCTTCTATTACACCCAAGACACCAAGGCCAGAACTCTCCACAACCCACCTGTAATCAAGACAAATCTCTTTCTTTCTTTCTTTTTCTTTCTTTCTCTTTCTCTTCTTCCTTCCCTTCCCCTCCCTCCCTCCCTTCTTTCTTTTTCTCTTTCTCTCCTCTTCTCTCTCTCCTCTCTCTCTCTCTCTCTCTCTCTCTCTCCCCCTCCCTCCCTCCCTCTCTACCTCTCTCTCTCTCTCTCTCTCTCTCTCTCTTTCTGACAGGGTCTCACTCTGTTGCCCAAGTTGGGGTGCAGTGGCATGATCATGGCTCACTGCAGCCTTGATCTCTTGGGCTCGAGTGATCCTCCCACCTCAGCCTCCCAAGTAGCTAGGACTACAGGCGCATGCCACCACATCTGGTTATTTTTTCTTTTTTTTTTTTTTTGGTAGTAGAGATGAATTCTTACTATGTTGCCCAGACTGGTCTCAAACTCCTGAGCTCAAGCAATCCTCCCGCCTCGGCATTCCAAAGGACTGGGGTTACAGGTATGAGCCACCACACCAAGCCACAATAAATCCATTTAAAGTAAATCTAAATCCATTAAAGCTGAACACGAATATACTCAATACCCTACAATTCCATTCTTAAACATATAACCAACAGAAATGTTTGCTAAAATATGTATTATAATGTTCACAACGGCAGTATTTGTGATAACCAAAGGAATAAAAAGGAAAAGCCAAATGCCTATTAACAATAGAATGGATAAATTTTGATAAAGTCAATCAGAATTGGGCTGAATCAAAAGTCATGTAATCTGACGGAATGCAATGAAAAGAACATAGCATAACTTCTATAACAGTACTGCTTAAAATGAATAACTTGAATATAAATAGGCAGAAACATCAGACAAATCCAAACTGAGAGATACAAAATAATTAGCTGATAATCTTCAAAAGTAACAAAATCCATGAAAATTTGAGAGAAACTAAGAATCTGTTGCAAACTGAAGGAGACTAAAGAGACATGACAACTAAGTAACACATGTAAATTAGAACTGCATGTAGGATATGATTGAGACAACTGGTGAAACTTGAATGGGATCTGAGGGTTAGATGGTAGTAACTCATCAACATTAATTTTCTTATTTTGACGTTTAATTGTGTTTATGCAGGAAAATGTTCTGTTTGTAGGAATTACACACTAACAAGTATTGGGGGTAACAAGACATCAGGCTAGGAACTTATTCCCAAATGGTTTAAAGAAAAAGTTACTATTTTCTACTTAATTTCCTGTAAGTCTATGATATTTCAAACTTTTTTAAAGTATTAATTTTTTTAAGTATGTTTGGAGGGGGGAAGATGAGTAGAAAGGAGTGAAGGGAATTCAAAGTTTATAAATACTGTATTTCTTGTCAACGAGGTACAAAGCTTAGGTGCAGTTTGCTGAAAATGAATTTATTACAAACTTAGGAACCAAAGTTTTGTCCTTTCTCTCAGTATAGCTCTCTCATCTAGACCTATAAAGTAGAAAAAAATTATAAAATTCTGCAAAACTCTGCCACATATCCTTTCTACACCGGAATATTAGAATGATACATTAACTCACATATATACATAAATTATCTTGGCTTACCTAAAATAAAAATGTGCAGCAAGTGTAAAATTTTTTTTAAGTTGATTTTAAGGCAAATTTATAAAATAAACAGTCAAAACTTACTAATTTATTTAAACTTTACAATACACAAAATAAAAAGTAGCTTTAAAACCCCGAAAGTAAAAGAATTTCAGATTCATTTTCATAGTTAGATTAGTTAGGCACTGGGCAGCTTGGCTTGAATAGAAATTACAAAGTGAGAAACTTCATACATTTAATACACGTTAAGTGTCTTCTAGGTAGTAGATAATTGTTGTCTGTCTCCCAATTACCATTCTCCCTTCTCCCCATTCCTACCAATCATCTATTTTTGTTTGGAATATTGTGGTTTCAGGAACACACTGACTCTCAGCTCCCATGATCCCCCATCTAAAGGGATGATGTTAGGCTAGGCCATCCCTTAAACCACAATAACTGCTTTAGTGATGGGCATGTGTGATATGGGTTAAATTGTGTCCCAAAAAGAAATCATGTTGAGGTACTAACCCCCAGCACCTCAGAATGTGACCTTATTCAGAAATAGGATTGTTGTAGATGCACTTAGTTACAATGAGGTCACACTGGAGTTGAGAGGTGACTAATATCCTTAGAAAAAAGATATCCCAATATGACATATCCTTAGAAAAAGCAGAAATTTAGGACATGCAGGGAGAATTCCATGTAAAGACTGAAGTTATGTTGCCACAAGTCAAAAAACTACCAGAAGCTACAAAAGAGATGTGGAATAGATCTTTCCCCAGCACCTTCAGATGGAGCATGGCCATGCTGACACCTTCATTTCAAACTTCTGCCCTCCAGAACAATGAGACAATACATTTCTGCTGTTATAAGACACCTAGTTTGTGGTCCTTTGCTATGGCAGCCCTAGGAAATTAATACAGCATATGATTTAAGCCATTTTAAGCACAGTAAATAGTAAGACAAAAATTAAGAACTGAGACAAAGAAACTCTTTTAAATAGTATGCTATACAGATGTAAAGCCTGACCCCACTGCTAACTATTTTTGCAACCATCAGAAAGCCAGACTGAGGATAAGGCATATGCATAAGGGTAAAGACATCTTCAGAGAAAGGGATGAAACACTCGCAAGCTATGTCTGAAGTTCATACTGTATCTAGACTTCTCAATTTTAAGACTTGGCAGATTCCATTTATTGGTTAATGTAGCACAGGCTGGTTTCCTGTTACCTGCAACTTGAAAAGAAAATACTAACTAATGCAGACACTGATCCAGTACCAGGATGCTTTCTGCTACCAGAGAAAGAGAATTCCACTTTTGAGTTCCTAAGTTAGTGCCTTTAAAAATTAAAACTCATTATCCCATGTAATAAAAAGTTTGATGGTTCCAGAATTAGGTTAATTCAGCAACTCAATGACAGCAACGTGGACTCAGATTCTTTCCATCTTTCCCATCTCTATGCAACAAATCGGGTTGTCCTGAAGGTACCTGCCTCATCTCTAGATGACTGCATCTGTTCCAGGCATCTCATTCAGTGACAACAATATCCAGAGGGGGAAAAAAAGACTACTTCATCCCACGTGACTATTTTTATTTTAGCAAGAAAAATTTTTTTCAGAAGCCCCCAAAGAACTTATACTTTTTAGCCACAATTACATTGTTACATGCGTAGATCAACAATTTGGAAAGAAAGAAATGACTATGATCAGCTTAAAAGTAATATTAACATTCCAGAAGTTTTCTGAAATGCATGGTGATATTTTTGGTTGTCATGGAGACTGGGGCCACCACTGGCATTTAACAGATGACAGTTAAGACTGTCCAATATTCTGGAAAATATTTGGTTATTTCACACGAAGAAATGTGGTCTAAAATGTCAACAGACAGAAAATGGGTGAATAAAACTAAGAATAATAAAAGAGCAATGGCCAAACAGCAGACAAATATCAGTGTCCTCCACAGAGGTTCACACCTCTAAGAAAAGTGGTGAAAGACCCTTTTCTTAGCTATAAATAGAATATAATCTAGGGTAGTGATGGACAAGTAAAGAAACAATTTAAAAGCATCAACTTTAATGATGATAAAGAAATAACAGGATTAGGAATGGAGAAGGAATATATTAACAGTTACTAAATATCTGTTAAGCTAGGTATTCTCATAAATTCCTTCATTAAATAAAAACAGTTAACATTTTAGTCTTCCCAAATGCCGACATAGCTAAATTATGCATATTGAGGTAACCCCAGAGAGTCAATAAAAATTTATTTGTATCAGAAAATACTACAGTTTTTAACTCAGAAGGAAAGCTTGGCATATGCTTAGTCTGTAATCAGTATAGCTTAAAAGAGCCATGTCATAAAACTCTGAAGTCCTCTTGTGCATGAAGTATAAAAAAAGTATTAAAAACTAGACTCAGATTAAAAGACAACTGTAAAATATGTGTTTTACATATAAAAGTATGTATAGTTTTAAGATATCAACACTTAAGAGTCACACTTCCAACAAACTACTTAAAAATCACTGATCACGTCATTTACTCAACACAGTTACCTCCAAATTCACCCACTACGGAGCTATTCATTGCAGCAACAGCATATCACTGTGTTAGTACTTAAGCATTTAGATTTTCTTTTATATTGTCTTCTACGAATACCAAATACTAATTAAGAACAGAAATCTAGGAGTTATATCTACCACAGGCCACACTAAATTGTTAAGAGCCACATATGAAGTCTATTTCTAAGGGAAAAAAGACATGATCTTGAAGAAACCCACAGAGGTTACTCACAAAATTAATCACTCACCATTGGTATTAGTAAGATCAAAGAAAAAAATTTAAAAAACCAACTATGGGTAGTAACAAATAAAAACCTAGGAGTTTTGGGATTAATAGTACAACATCATAAGTAATCTGAGTATCATTACGAAAATTAAATTAACTTATTTCCTAGAGAAACATAGAAAAAAACTACCAAGGGTATATAACTGAAAGTGTGAACGTGTCAAACATGGAAATAAAGTGAAATACTTACTGCTAAAGCCTTGGACAGTTTGGCTCTAAATTCATTCAGGATGATTGCCACAATGTCCTTAAGAGGTACGTAAGCAAAGCCATCTTCCAAATAGACTTTCCTTCCTCGAAACAAATCCAGAGCATCAGCAAAAGGGATCTGAATTAAGAGTGAAATAGGGAAAATAAGTCAGCACCTGTCATTAAAAAATCCTCCGAAGTCTTCATATGTATTAAGTATAAACAAAGAAATTCATTAGTCCTAGCAGAGTCAAAAGAATAACAAAATGATTGATTTATCCTCCTTAAAACTCAACAGCATTAGGAAAAAGTGGCAGTACAAAAATATGTTCATTTCAGAGTTGACGCTTTGAAAAATAATAATACTAAAGGGCCAAGTTGGAATGCTTTCTTTTATTTCTTAACCTCTGAATTTACCAAACATAATCCCCAGGATTTCAAACTCTTAAGACTTCTACACATGTTGCATTCACCTCACGATATATCCCACATTTTATCCTGCATCAGATAGAATCCTAATTGGTAAACAACATTGGTAATTACCTAATTGCTAAACAACAGTGCTAAAAATTACTTAATAAGTAATTCCAATTTTTTCATCTGTGTTTCCATTCTCACTCCAGAGAAATATACTGAGAAAGCTAATCACAATTCTAAGAAAGAGAAATAATAAGCATTCAGTTTTGCTATTAAAATAAGTATTTGCCCCAAGAATTTATTTTTAAAAGTACTTAGTTTTTTTAAGCCCTATGAACAACCCTAAAATACTAAGAGATGAGCAAAATATGTTATTAGTAAACTGTAAAAATCATCCTTACTCTCTAATACAGAGTTTTTCTTTTTTAAAAAAACGAGGTTAAAAAATTAGGTGAGAAATGATTCCCAAACTGCCTATTCATCCAAGTTTTAAGGTTGAATTAAATATAAATGCATACAATTTTCTATGTATCCAATGACATCTCACACTATAAACAGATTGTATGTTTTTAAACAACTTTTGATTAATTCATCAATTTCTACAACTTCAAAACAGTCCCTGCCCTCATGGGCACACATACAAAGTCAAACAGCCCTACAGGGCAGTACTGTGTGACACTGTACCAAACAGATGGCTTATACAGGACATATCAGAGGAGCAAGTAAGAGGGCTTATTGCAATAATATATGCAAAAAAAGGGAACAGAAGCTTAAGATATGAATTCTATTCCAAGTTCTGATACTGACTAGACTTATGATTTGGTAAATCTAATGAATCTCTCTAAATCTCAGCAGCCAGATCTGTAAAACTGAGAGAGGGGAGGAAGAGATAGGCTAACTGATCCTTAGGGATTCTTTAGCTACAATATTCCATGCTTCTAGCTTATTAAGGTGGTCACAGTGGAAATAAAAATGTGCAAGTAGAAGCAAAAGATGATGTGAAGGCACACTAACTGGAAATGTGTGCTGTAAGAGAAACAAATATTGATCCCCACACTCTAAGCTTGAAAGGCTGACTGAATGATGGCCCAACAGTCAAAACAAAGAAGGTGGAATGGGGGAATTTTAAACTACTGGCACTCACTCATAGTAATTAGCATGTTCTTTTCAAAGAAAATTGTGGGGTTGCAGTTGTCAAATTGTGAAATGAATATAAGCTTTTGCCTCTTCCCCTTTTGGAAGGGTTTGTGTGAAGTAGCTATCTGCACTGAGTGGGGAGGGGAAACCAAGGTGGCCCAGCACAGGATGGTGCAATCTGAGTAGGTTAAGGAAGGCATTCACATAGGAAAAAAGTAGGCTTACAATGTCAGATCCCAAATAGAATGACAGAGAGACCATGAGGCGAGACAGCATGATGTCAGAGGCCAAGAGCAGCGAAGGGGACTTCCAAACAGTGTTGGGAACAAATGCATGATGAGGGTTTCCTGGCAGGGGACAGCCCAGTGCAGGGTGTAAGAAGCCGAACAATGCAAGGAGGGTATTCCTTTAGGAAAAGAGCCTGCAGTGGGGGGTCAGAGCCCAAGCAGGTTTGGGAATGCATCTGTGGAAGGTGACAGCCCAGCAGAGAACATTGGTAAACCCTTAGTGCAATGAGTACAGTATATGTACAGGAGAAGGAGTAGCTGTGGTGACGAGAAGCTATAAAAATGGATTAATTAAATATATATATATATATTTAAAGCTCAATGTGACGTATTTAACAAAACCTAGGAAGTATTTTACATGTTTACATACCTTATAAATGGACTCCTGCTCCAACTTAACTCCAATGAAATTTGGTGAGGAGGCAATAATCTCCTTTTCTCGAAGAGTCTTCTCTTTATCACTTATCTAAAAAAAACATATTTTAAGCTGTTACAAATATCTGAAGTCCTCATTCAGATTCAATAAAATGATTTCCTGTTTTAATGCACACTGTATACTTATATTAAAAACTGTAAAACCTTGATATCACAAATCAGTTCTACCATTTCTGAATCATTATCATTAGCAAAGACAAAAGAGAGAAAAAAATCTAAATTCAAAATTTTTTCAAATTTTAACTCTGTTAATTTCTGAAGGTATACCTCAAAAGAACAGTAGCAAAGAGAAAATATTTTAATGAGAAAAAGGAAAAAACTCACCATAAAAAATCAGATTAATGTAGAATAAAAATGAGTATTATCCTTATTCGGGTTATGCTAATTTATTAAAATATCCTAATTGAAGTTAGAGCGCTTTAACTATTCCTCAATTTTCTAGCCGCATAAGACAATTCCAAACTTAAAACACTAGTTTTTCTAGGAACAACTATAAATCTATTATCTCAGACTGATTATGGCTTTACAAAAGATTGATAGATCTGACTAGTAAAAGCATTAAACTTCTATACCAAAACATAGTTCTGTAAATGAAGATGAAATATAAGTAACAAACTGAGGGAAATATTTACATCATCTGATGTGTGAGTTAGCCTCAGTAAACTCCTAGTTGGCCATATATAAGTATAAAAACATGAACAGCCAATAGTTATATAAGTAAAAATAATGAATGCTAAATTAAAATAATAATGTGTAGTATTTTCCACCTATCAAAATGGTAAAAGTTAAAAAGAGTTAGAATATGCAGTGTTAGGACAATCTTTGTGTACCAACACTTTGATAATATATATCAAATAGCCTTTAAAAATTCAGGTTGTGGGGCCGGGCATGGTGACTCATACCTGTAATCCCAGCACTTTGGGAGGCCGAGGTAGGTGGATCATGAGGTCAGGAGTTCAAGACCAAACTGGCCAACATGGTGAAACCCCATCTCTACTAAAAAACACAAAAATTAGCTGGGCATAGTGACTCATGCCTGTAATCCCAGCTACTTGGGAGGCTGAGGTAGGAGAACTGCTTGAACCAAGATCCACAAGGCGGAGGTTGCAGTGAGCCAAGATTGTGCCACTGCACTCCAGCCTGGGCTACAGAGCAAGACTCCATCTCAAAAAAAAAAAATGCAGGTCGTAACATTTTATTTCCAGATTGATCACAAATAAATAACAGGACAAGCACACAAATACAAACATTTCATTACAGTGTTATTTACAATAAAGAAAAATACTAAGTGTCCAACATGTATCTAGTTAAATAAACTGCAGTAGAACTTGCTGTTTCGGTAAAGCAGGCTGTATTATTCAGGTCAACCTCTTAGAGAAAACAAAACAAAACACTGATACATTTTTAAAAACATCTTTACAACACAGAAAGTTAATATACAAAGTCAGGCCCACATAAAGTGGGATATCTGACAAGAGATCTTCCTGCTCAAATGATGTAGGATATCATGGAATCTCAAACCTTGAACTTGTTTTAAGGTGGTATCTGATTCAAATGCCCAGGCACCTCACAAAAGCAAACTCAAATCCTCTCTGGAGGAGCCTTCACAGTATGCCTCAAAGTATTTCTACAAATAAATTTTCAAATACAATGTCAAGCACACTATTTTATAACAAGGTGTACGATAAAACTATACTTTATGAACAAAAACAGTAGAGAACTCACAAAGTATACAGATAACTATGCCATTATATGTACAGAAATAAAAGACAAGCAAAATCTGTATGAAGTAGAAACTCTAAAAAGTGATTTTTATTTTTTTTAAGAAAAAGGCTGGGCATGGTGGCTCACATCTGTAATCCCAGCACTTCTGGAGGCCAAGTTGGGAGGATCACTTGAGTCTAGGAGTTTGAGACTAGACTGGGCAACACAGTGAGACCCCATCTCTACAAAAAAAAATTTAAAAATCAGCTGGATGTGGCAGTGCACACTTGTAGTCTCAGCTACTTGGGAGGCTGAGGTGGGAGAACTGTTTGAGCCCAGGAGTTAAAGCCTGCAGTAAGATATGATCACATTACTGCACTCCAGTCTGGGTGGTACAGAGAAGAAGAAGAAAGAAGAAGAAGAAAAAAGAAGAGGAGGAGGAAGGCAGGAAGAGGAAGAAGAGGGAGAGGAAGAAAAAGAGGAGAAAGAAGAGGAAGAGGAGGAGGAGAAGAAAGAGGGAAGAAGGAGGAGGAGGAGGAGGGGGGGGGGAGGAGGGGGAGGAGGAGGAGAAAAAGCTTTCTGATGTGCTGTTTTATACCCCTGAATGCAACCTGGGTTTTCATTAAAAAGGTTCCAAACACACATTTTGTGGAATCTAAGAAATTACATTTCTAGCCCATTGAGCCCTTACAAGAATATACAAATATCCAACCCTAAGACCTAAATTCAAGCAATGTGTGAAAAAGCTTTGTGACATGTTGTTTTATATCACTGAATGAAACCTGTGCTTTATTAAACAGGTTCCAAACACACATTTAGTTGAATATAAGAAATGACATTTCAGAGATGATTAGGCCTACATAAGAAAAAAAAGGGAAAAAGAAAAATAAATTCTAGAAACAGACAAAAAAATTTGGGCACAGAAATTTAAAACTCAATGGAGTCATGAAGAAACCCCTGAAATTCCGGTAACTGAACAATTACTTGAGGATGATCCAGAACCTTATCAGCCTTCATATGGATCTGCTGCCCATTTTCAACTTATCTAGTGAGTCTGAGACCTTAGATCCCAAATTTAAATTAAAATTGTCCTGGACTAGCAACGATCCCAAGTCAACAAAAAAAAAAACAGATGAAAACCCTTCTAGAAAGATATAATCCTGCTAAGCATCAATATAGTCCATAAATAACTTTCCAAACACAATCTCCAGCATACAACGGTAACAAAGAACACCAGGAAATGAAACTCCATGAATAAAAACCATATACATAAGGACAAAAAAGCATCAAGATTGAAAAAGAAGAAAAACTTTCTCTTTGCAGATTATGTGATTTAGTATACTTAGAAAATCCAGAAGAATTCACGATAAATTATTAAAACTATTGGCCTAATTGAGTAAGGTTTCTGGATTCAAATATAGAAAAACTAATTGTATTTCTATATTCCAGCAACAAAATTCAGTAATGGAATTTTTTAAAGCTACCATTTATAATAGAATTAAAACTATCAAGGATGTAGCAATAAGTTTCTAACAAAATATATGCAAAGCCTTTACCAACAAAAATGTAAAATCTTACTGAGAGAAACTGGAGAAAAATTAATTAACATAGATATCCCTAAACATCAACCAGAAAACTTTAACATTGTAAATGTTTTAAATCTCTTGAAATTGACCTATAGATTCAATACAATCCCAAACAAAATCACAACAGCTTTTGTATATGCCTCTGTGTGTGGAAATTTATAAGCTGGTTCTAAAATGCATAAGAACATGCAAAGGGCCAAGAAGAGCCATGACAGAAATAACAGCAACAACAAAAAAGAGTCAATGTAATAGAAAAATGAGCAAAAGACATTAACAGGCACTTTACAAATGAGAAACTTCAAAGAGTCAAAAATATATATTAAAAGATGTTCAACGTCCTTAGTCATCAGGATTTGAAACCATGATGGAAACCTAAATGACATACCATTACATGACAATTAGAATGGTTAAAATATAAAAATGGCCAGGTATGGGAGTTGGCTTCTGTAATCCCAGCTACTTGGGAGGCTGAGGCAGTTGGATTGCTTGAGGCCAGGACTTTGACACTAGCCTGGGCAACTAAGTGAAACCTCCATCTCTCACAGGGTCTTGCTTGTTCACCCAAGCTGGAATAGTATGATCACGACTCACTGTAGCCTCAACCTCCTGAGTAATTGGGACTACAGACACGAACCACCATGCCCTGCTACTTATTTTTAAATTTTTTTAATATTATTTTATTTATTCTTATAGAGATGGGATCTCCCTACGTTGCCCAGGCTGGTCTCAAACTCCTGGGCTCAAGGGATCCTCCCACTTTGGTCCCTCAAAGTATCAGAATTACAGATGTGAGCCACCATGCCTGGCCATTTTTTTAATTTTTTATAGAGACAGGGTCTTACTATGTTACTTAGGCTGGTCTCAACTCCCTGGAATCAAATGATTCTCCCACCTTGGCCTCCCAGTGTGCTAAGATTACAGGCATAAACCATGACATGCCCAACTTAAAAAAAAATTTCTTTTAATTAGCTGGGTGTGATGGTGTGTGCCTATAGTCTCAGCTGAGGCAGGACTAAAGACGCACAGCATCACATCCAGCTAATTTTAAAAAAAGGCTGAGGTGAGAAGATTTTTTGAGCCCAGGAGTTTAAGGTTACAATGAACTATGATCATAACACTACTCTCTAGCCTGGGTGATAGAAGAAGGGTCAGCATCATTCTGATACCGAAACCTGGCAGAGATACAACCAAACAAAAGAAAACATCAGCCCAATATCCTTGATGAACATCCATGCAAAAATCCCCAACAAAATACTTGCAAAACAAATCCAGCAGCACATCAAAAAGCTTATCCACCATGATCAAGTTGGTTTCATCCCCAGAATGCAAGGCTAGTTCAACACACACAAATCAATAAATGTGATTCATCATAAACAGAACTAAAGATAAAAACGACATGATTACCTCAATAGACGCAGAAAAGGCCTTCAGTAAAATTCAACATCCTTTCATGTTAAAAACTCTCAATAAACTGAGTATTAAAGGAACATACCTCAAAATAATAAGAGCCATATATACAAACCCACAGTGAATATCATATGAATGGGCAAAACCTGGAAGCGTTCCCACTGAAAACCAGCACAAGACAAGATTGCCCACTTTCACCACCCCTATTCAACAGTCTTGAAAGTTCCAGCTAAAGCAATCAGGCAAGAGAAAGAAATAAAGGGTATTCAAACAGGAAGAGAGAAACTCAAACTATCTTTGTTTGCAGATGACATGATCCCATATCTAGAAAACCACACTGTCGCAGCCCAAAAGCTTCTTAAGCTGATAAGCAACTTCAGCAAAGTCTCAGGATATTAAATTAACATGCAAAAATCAGTAGCATTCCAGCCAGCTAGGTGGCTTACACCTGTAATCCCAGCACTTTGGGAGGCCAAGATGGGTGGATCACCTGAGGTGAGGAGGTCATGACCAGCCTGGTTAACATGGCAAAACCCTGTCTCTACTAAAAATACCTGTAATCCCAGCTATTCAGTTGGCTGAGGCAAGAGGATAGCTTGAAACAGGGAAGTGGAGGTTGTAGTGAGCCGAGATGACACCACTGCAGTCCAGCCTGGGCAACAGAGTGAGACTCTGTCACAAAAAAAAAAAAAAATTCACTAGCATTCCTAATCACCAACAATAGCCAAGCCAAGAGCCAAATCAAGAAGGCAATCCCATTAACAATTGCCACAAAAAGAATAAAATACCTAGGAACACAGGCTAAAAAAGGAAGTAAAGGAACTCTTCAAGGAGAACTACAAACCACTGCTCAAAGAAATCAGAGATGACACAAACAAATGGAAAAACATTCCATGCTCATGGATAGGAAGAATCAGTATCGTGAAAATGTCCAACCTGTCCAAAACCATTTTTTAGATTCAATGCTAATCCCAGCAAACTACCACTGACATTCTTCACATAATCTTGTTAAAAAACTATTTTAAAACTCATATGGAACCAAAAGAGAGACCAAATAACCAAGGCAACCCTAAGCAAAAAGAACAATGCTGGAAGTATCACACTATCTGATTTCAAACTATACTACAGGGCTACAGTAACCAAAAGAACATGGTACTGGTATAAAAACAGGCACATAGACCAATGCAACGGACTAGAGAAACCAGAAATAAGACCGCATGCCTACAACCATTTGATCATCAACAAAGCTGACAAAAATAAGCAATGGGGAAAGTATTTCCTATTTAATAAATGGTGCCAAGAGAACTGGCTAGCATATGCAGAAAACTGAAACTGGACCCCTTCCTTATTCCATATATAAAAATCAACTGAAGATGGATTAAATACTTAAATGTAAAATCTAAAATTATAAAAACCCTAGAAGAAAATCTAGGCATTATCAGTCAGGACATAGACACAGACAAGATTTCAAGATGAAGACACCAAAAGCAATTGAAACAAAAGCAAAAATTGACACATGGGATCTAATTAAACTAAAGCGCTTCTGCACAGCAAAAGAAAGTATCAACAGGGTAAACAGACAACCTAAAGAATGGGAGAAAATTTTTGCAATCTATACATCTGACAAAGGTCTAATATCCAGCATCTCTAAAAAACTCAAATTTACAAGAAAAAAAAAACATTAAAAAATGGGCAAAGAACATGAACAGACTTTTATCTGAAGAAGACACACATGTGGCCAAGAAACATGAAAAAAAAAACTCAATGTCAGTGATCATTAGAGAAATGAATATCAAAACCACAATGAGATACCATCTCACCCCAGTCAGAATGTCGATTACTAAAAAGTCAAAAAACAACAGATGCTGGAGAGGTTGTGAAGAAAAAGGAATGCTTCTACACTGCTGATGGGAGCGTAAATTAGTTCAACCATTGTGGAAGACAGTGTGGTGATTCCTCAAAGACCTAGAGGCAGAAATACCATTTGACCCAGCAATCCCCTTACTGAGTGTATACCCAAAGGAATATAAATATTTTATAATAAAGATACATGCACACATATGTTCACTGCAGCACTGTTCACAATAGCAAAGACATGGAGTCAACCCAAATGCCCATTAATGATGATAGACTGGATAAAGAAAATGTGATACATATATACCATGGAATACTATGCAGCCATAACAAGGAACGAGATCATGTCCTTTGCAGGGACATGGATGGAGCTGTAGGCCATTATCCTTAGCAAACTAACACAGCAACAGAAAACCAAATACCACATATTCTACATGTTCTCACTTCTAAGTGGGAGCTGAATGATAAGAACACATGGACACATGGGGAGGAACAATACTCACTAGGCCTTTTGGAAGGTGGGAGGTGAGAAGAGGGAGAGCATCAGAGGCTGGGCTTAATACATCATACACCAGTTACTATATGAAAGTTGAAATACAGCAGAGAAGGAAGTTTGGGTGTGTCAATCTAGCAGATTATTCAAAAGTTGATGATGATTGAGATCCATGTGTACTATCTACTGGTTACTATGCTAACCATTTTACTTACACTATCTCACTTAATCCTACTAATAACCCTACATGGTAGATATTATCTTAGTTCTACAGCTAATTAATATGAGTAGAAACCAAACTGGATTTCTAACCAAAGTCTCTCGCACGTTAAGATCCACTAGGCCATGTGGTCTCCAAACAAATAAACGGACACTACTTTGCAGGAAAGTTGAACAAACACGTAACATCAAAAGCAACGGAAGACAAGAAAAGGTCACCAACTGGAAACTTTCACTTCACTTCCTCTTTAGTGAAGAACAAGATAAAGATACAGAAACTAAAAATGTAACACAACTAGATGCCATGAGAAGTTGGTTTTTGTTTTGTTTTGTTTCGTTTTTGTTTTTGTTTTTGAGATGGAGCCTTGCTGTGTTGCCCAGGCTGGAATGCAGTGGAGTGATCTCAGCTCACTGCAACTTTGGCTCACTGCAACCTCTGCCTCCCGGGTTTAAGCGATTCTCCTGCCTCAGCCTCATGAGTAGCTGGGATTACAGGTGCATACCACCACATGCAGCTAATTTTTGTATTTTTTAGTAGAGACGGGATTTCACCATGTTGGCCAGGCTGGTCTCGAACACCTGACCTCATCATCACCCACTTAGCCTCCCAAACTGCTGTAATTACAGGCGTGAGCCACTGCGCCCAGCATCATGAGAAGTTTTATAGGTAAAAATTTTAAAGGGTATCAGAGCACAAATTACGGATAATCAATACTCATTCTAGAGTACTTAAATTGAGATTTAGCAATAGCAAATATTTCCCTAAGAGCTAAAGCCAGATTATTTTGTTTTAGCATTTGCTTTGTTTACATACATCTCTGTTGACAGTAACATCTCTACTTAATTGACTATTTCTCTCTCACTTTGCATTCCATAAGAGAAATCCTCTGAAACTCAATAGGCAAGCAGACACACACAGCAGAGAATATCTGAGAGGAAGTAGCTATTTTAAGTTTTAGAGCCAAGCTATAAACCTCAAGCAGCAATTAATAAAGGAAGAAACTGATAGGGCAGATACAGTGAAAGGAGAAAAAATGTTCACGTCTTCATGATGGTCTTTCATTGCTTTTTAAGTCAGCACCTAATTTAAATACAAAATTATATTTCAAATTTTCCCAGTAAACATTTATCTGAAATTAAATATGATTTTAATATACATATCTATGTTTCCCACCATTAAAAATAATTATAATTGATTACATGTATTGTTTTTTGCCCAAATAAATCTTGCCTAGATCTGGCAAAACTGAAGTTGAAGCCAAATGTGTTAACCTGTCATAAACGTTTTATGATCACTTTTTACACAGCGATAAGGAAATTAGTATCTTTGGACATACAGATGTTTGTCCTAATGTTACTTTAGGTTCTAACTATACAAATCCCATATCAATACCTATGTACCACTAAAACTTCACCAGCATAATATAGTATCTAACCTTTCCCTAAATTCAAGTATTTGTGTTACCAGTACCACAGTTATTTCTAACTTAGTAAGCAATTAACTGTTTACCAAGTAAATGTCAGGAAAGCACACATCAGTTCAACTGTCACACAACAGAATACTTTAGCTACAAGAGACTTTACTTCTCCAAATAGTCTTCTGTCTTAGAAATATACAAGATATAATTTTGGGAAAAAAAAAAAAACTCACAAACTTAAATAAAAATTACAGTTTAATGTAATATTTCTTCTCATTGAAATCTACCCCACTCAAAGCAGAATAAAAGCTATCTAGTCTTGCTCAGATTAGATGTTATAGATAAAATTCTGGGTCAGGCACAGTGGATCACGCTTGTAATTCCAGTACTTTGGGAGGCCGAGGCGGGCAGATCACTTGAGGTTAGGAGTTTGAGCTCAGCAGCCTGGCCAACATGATGAAACCCCGTCTCTACTAAATATACAAAAATTAGCCAGGCGTGGTGGTGCATGCCTATAATCCCAGCTACTCAGGAGGCTGAGGCAGGAGAATCCCTTGAACCTGGGAGGCAGAGGTTGCAGGAAGCTGAGATGGCAACACTGCACTCCAACCTGGGTGACAGAGTGAGACACTAACTCAAAAAAAAAAAAGTTATAGACAAAATTCTAAGGAATTCAATGTGTTTCTAAACTTTTCACCCAAAGTAAGCAAATAAACTCAAAATCATGTTCATTCGATCTAAATTTCACATCACTTCTTGTTTCATGGCCTATGAGCAAATATTCTGGTTTTCTTTGGTGAATTTAAAAATGCATCCATTTGTCAAACACATTCTAAATCTTCATTTATCTATTTAGTTATAACCAAAATGGAAATGGAAAATATACGACAATTCGATTGAAAAATGTAGGATGACTGTCTGAAACTTTACTATCAAATAATTAGTATAAACTACTATTGACTTCATTATTTCAAATTCCTAAAATAATCTTGAGTACTCTCTTTTCTCCTGCTTTCTCCTTAAAAACTAATGGAGAAATTATAAGGATATTTCATTTATTTAGGTTCTCCTAAATGAGATTACCTGCTGCATACCTAAGAAAAACACTCATTCTCTGAAAGAGCAAGACAAGATTAAACGGCTTCCTGCTTCTTCTGACAAAGAATACGAGTAAAAACAGATACAGTGGAACAATTATAAAAGCAGAGTAAACTAGCAGAGAGAATAGTTTTCAAAATCATAGAAAACTATCTACGAATCCTAAACAGGTTTGTTAACCTCTTTACACCTCAGTTTCTTCAGGGATAAAATGAAGGAAATCATACCTATCTCATGTAGCTTTTGTTGGGATTAAATAAAGTACATGAAGTGTCTACAAAAGGCCTAACATACAGCACACCTTTAATACATGGTAAACAGTTGTTATTAGTATCTGTAATTTACATTTTGATTAGTTTCTGTATTTCAGGCATTTTCCCCAAGTAATAAAGTGAAATGTTTACTGCAACTGACACAGTTTCTATAAACTTGTCATTTCATTAAACTAACACGGGACTTGGTCTATAGGGATATTCAAAATAACTGAAAAAGCCAGCTATGTTATCATTGCAGCATCTTACAATCAAGGTGTAGTATGCGTCACAAAGTAAACGTCCCCTAAAAAGAGATGTATAAACAAATGGCTCTACGTGGAACTCACATTTTGAGTGACTTACATTACTATTTTAGAGATGCTCAATCTTCACTCTGATTAATTTTCAATCAATAGAGACTCTGAACATTCTAGCTTTGAAGTTCTGCTCTTGCCACCACTACTCAGAATTCCCCACATCTCAATCCCTATTATTCATATGCACCCACTCAAGAGTCAGTACCTGAATGTTTCAAATGGTAGTACATGATATGATGGTATAATTTTTTTATCAAGTAAAAATCACACTGGGTTTTAACTGTTTTGGTAAAGTTATATTTCCATATTCCAAAATTATGTTATTTTATATGCTGCCTTGCTAATAGAATTAGGGATTTGGGCTATGTGTCTTTTTCTTTTTTATATTCTTCATCAAACCAGGAACGGGGAGAGGCAATTTCACTCTGTCGAAATCCTGAAAACAGATTAAGAAGCTCTGGAGAAGCAAATACTCTACACAGTACATAGAAGGGTAGTGGATGTCTGTATAGACTGTATTACTATTCACCCTGTACAGAATCCCTAAGTGACGTGTGTCATTCCTAAGCAAAAGCTTTATGAGCTTTATGAGCATGTTCTCTCATCCTTTTGCTGCAGCAACTAGTGAAGTTCCAGTATACAGAGCCTACTGGATCTGCCTGAGTCCTACTGGATATGACAAGAGTCAAAATGACCCACAGCAGGGTTGTAACTGGCCCATGAAGACACATAACATGAACAAGGAACAAACCTTTCTATAAGTCACTGAGGTATAGGGATCATTACCAATGCATAACCTAACCTGCAGTACTGATCTCCATCTTTGCAACACACATTGTCATCAATAAAGTGTTTTCAGCACAAACTTTCAATATATGTATATTTATTTACAAATTATATGCATGTATTACTGCACATTCTGTACTTAAAATATGCCATACCCACACCCAAAACGTGGAAGGGATGAGACTAAAAATATATGTTGCATTATTTATTTCCTTCCCACATTCCCAAAAGATAATCTTGGGGATGCCATTTTGGAACCACTAGTCTAATACACTGGCCTCTAAAGTAAACATAAAAATAAAGCTTCCCAGAGATTTAAGCTTCTATAAGCTTCCAATCAACAATACTCAATCACGTTTATAAATAGTTTGCATAAGAGTTTTCTATTTGAATCCACACAGCTCTCTTAGACCCTAGTCATTAAATAAGTATGTACATTATTTGCTAGTAAAGCTTTTTAAAATTACAGATTCCTGGAGCCACCCATACCTACAGATTGAAGCCCTGAGGTGTATTTTTTTTTTAAGTCCATTAGTGGTTCTGGCATACATCACTGGTCTAAACAGCATACACCAGGAATAGAATCTACTTTTCTAAAATAAATGTATTATACACACACACACACACACACACACACAATAAAACAATTAGGAATCATTTCTTTTATTAAAAAATTAAAACTTTGTGAATAAGATTAAATGCTGAAAGCAAATATCATAACTTTTAATGCTGTTATTACCATTTCAAATAAATATAGGTTCTATATTGGTAGCAAATATTGTGATTATAAAGGGTAATTTGTTTTCCAAATGCACTGTGACCTAATCTTCAATCTGGAGTACATGGGGATTAAAGATGGCTGCAAAGTCTGACATATCTTCCATTGAGAGCTAAGATCTATTGGCCCTCCCCTTGAATCTGGCCTGGCCTGTGACTACTTTGACAGACACAAGTAATGCCTTGCCAGGCCCAGGCCTATTTTTTGAGAGGACTGGCAGATTCTGCCTTGTTCTCTTGAAGTCCTAGATCACCAAGTAAGAAGTCTAACTGCCTCATTTGAGGAATCACATGGAAAGGCCAGCAGAGTCGAGCCTTCTCCAAGTCCTCACATAGGCTCACATATGCATAAGCATGTGAGTGATGTCGTCTTGGACACCCTAGACCAGACTAGTTGTCAACTAAAGAATTCCATATATAATACTATGTGGAACATAAGATTGTCCTGTAAGCCCAATCTGAATCCCTAACCGTCAAAAGTGTGAGATATAATAAGATGGGTACTGTTTTAAGTTTTATAATTAAGTTTTGTTTGTAAGTTTTAACATTAGGTTTTGGAATTGTTGTTTTAGGTTTGGAGGTATTTCTGACACAGTGATAAACAACCCAAACATTTATCAACCTGAAATAAAAGTTAGTTTTAAATACTGTTTTCTATCTGCAATCCAATTTTTTTTTTTTTTTTTTTGGAAGCAAGAGTGTCACCCCTCTTGCCCAGGATGGAGTGCAATGGCACAATCTTGGCTTACGCAACCTCCGCCTCCCGGGTTCAAGTGATTCTCCTGCCTCAGACTCCGAGTCGCTGGGATTACAGGTGTCTGCCATCATGCCTGACTAATTTTTTGCATTTTTAGTATAGACGGGGTTTCGCCATATTGGCCGGGCTGGTCTCAAACTCCTGACCTCAGGTGATGCGCCTGCCTCAGCCTGCCAAAGTGCTGGGATTACAGGCATAAGCCACCGTGCCCAGCCAATGTAATCCAATTCTTACAACATACTTTCTTCATTTAAATGTACAAAGGAAAGCCATATAATAGGAAACAAATTTTAGGTGGAAAATCTTTAGCAGAGACAAAAATAGAAAATAAAAAAGGAAATAATTATCATTGTGTGGTGGTATTAATTAACTAAAATTGATAGGATGGTATAGTACTTCACTCACAAATTTTTTTTGTCATTTATAATCATCTAAAACCATTAAAAGTTAGAAAATGAACGATAATTTAATATCCTGACATTCTAATTAGTAGGTTGATGTCTCAGTAATACTGCCAAGCTAATCAATATAAAAATCAATTGTCTGGTTACTTTATTACTGTTTCTATTTTAATAGCATAGGCATATTTGGAATATAGTAAAATTAACACCAACAAGGAAAGATTATTTACTTATACTAAAGCATATTTCTTCTCTTCTCCAAGAAAACAAATCCCTTTAAAAAAAAAAAATAGGTAATTTAATCAAGACCTCTACCTCCTTGCTCTCTCATAATTTATGCTAGCATAAATTAACATAACCTTATTCCCTCCTTTTCCCTCCACCCTAGCCAGCTCGTTCCCCCTTACAGATTATTGCTCTCCACCATTCAATGCCTCGAGTTCATCATACTCTTAATACGGTGACCAACCATCCCAGTTTTCCCAGGAATAAGAGGTTTCTCAGGATGTGGGACATTCAGTACTAAAACTGGAACAGACACAGTTCAAATCCAAATCTTGTCAACATCATAACATCCATCTTCTCGCCACTGTACAAATGGACTGCTACACCCATATGGATGATCTACTCAGCACTCATTTCACACAGTCTCTGGCAGCCTCTGATCCACTCACACTCCACTTCTGCAGCCCACTCCCACGGTCACAGCACAGTTCACAAGCACCTCATCACCTCAACTCTCACACATTTTCCCCAACCACATCTCCATGTCCTTCCTGCTCACTCACTCCATTATCCCCCTACACAAGCTGTTTGTGTCCATCAAGGTTCCTTTTTATCTCAGGCTTTTAAACTCTTTCTAGTTTCAATTTTCTTCCCCTAAAAGACTTTGCCCTCCAATTATATCAACCAATCTGCACTTCCTATAGCGTACCATGTCTTTCACTTCTATGACTTTACACATACTTCCCCTATCTGAAATGTCTTTCCATATCCTCTATTTCTACTGGAAAATTTTTATGCAGCTAACACATTACCTCTGCAAAGTTTCACCAGTTTTCCTAAGGCATAGTTACTCCCACCTCCCTGCTTGTAAATGCCTGTCTGCTTCAAAATACAATTACTATATATATTTTTTTTTTTTTTTTTTTTGAGACGGAGTTTCGCTCTTGATACCCAGGCTGGAGCGCAATGGCGCGATCTCGGCTCACCGCAACCTCCGCCTCCTGGGTTCAGGTAATTCTCCTGCCTCAGCCTCCTGAGTAGCTGGGATTACAGACACGCGCCACCATGCCCAGCTAATTTTTTGTATTAGTAGAGACGGGGTTTCACCATGTTGACCAGGATGGTCTCGATCTCTTGACCTCGTGATCCACCCGCCTCGGCCTCCCAAAGTGCTGGGATTACAGGCTTGAGCCACCGCGCCCGGCCAATTACTATATTTTTTATGTACAATGCTGGAAGCATTTAGATCTCCCTCATTAACATATGAACCTAAGCACAGGTAAATGTGTCATAACAATTATATTCAAAAACAATATAATTGTTTTTGAGATACAGTCTCACTCGATTGCTCAGGCTAGAACAGCTCATTACAGCCCTTACCTCCGAAGCTCAAGCAATTCTCCTGCCTCAGCCTCCCAAGTAACTGGGATTACAGGCACGCTAATGTGCCACCATGCCCCCGCTGATTTTTAATTTTCTGTAGAGAATGGGTCTCACTATGTTACCCAGACTGGTCTCAAACCCCTGAGCTCAAACAATTCTCCCGCCTCGGCCTCCCAAAGTGCTGGGATGACAGGCGTGAGCTACCACGTGCAGCCTATATTCCCAGTTCTTACCAAAATACCTGATGAAATGTTCACTGACTGAAATATACGAACTATGGAAAGTGACAACATTCAAACGGAAGAAATACAGAAAAGCATAGAATAAGAGAAAAATATTCTGTGTAATGAAACCCCAAAAGACTAAAAATTATGAATGAAAAGATGTAATAAAATAAGCTCATCAAAAGATAAAAAACAGATTAATTCCAGAAAGGGCACAAAAATCCATACGCGCAAAATGATGTTCAATTCTGCTAGTAATTAAAGAGAGTTAAGAAGCTGCTAGACCAACAAGCAGTAATAAGGCAGTCCTAGAATTGTCAATGTGACAGAGATGGAGGAAAAATATGCAACTGAAGAAAGATAGAAAGAAATACCAAGAAGTTAAAGATGACAGAATCATGCCTGAGTGAACCTAACAGCAGTGCCTTTAATCTGTTGTTAAAAGATCATCTTTCTTGACACAGTTTCTCTAGATGAGCACAAACGTAGTTAAACAAAGAAATAATGCTTCTCTTTAATTTGATATAATAATTTAAGAAGGTATTTTAACTTAAACTTTAAAAAAAAAAATCTGTATAAACCTTTAGACCATCACCTCTCCAGCCCAGCAATCTCTCTTGACTTGAGGCTCAGAACATGTTAAGGGGCAAGGGGAACAATTTGCAACATCACCAACAGCACAGCAGCAGATGGGCTCTGTGCTATTAGCAGTTTCTGATTTCTTAAGTTACTCAGATCTACATCTCTCTGAAAACAATAAAAATGATGGACAAAAGACTTTAAAATATTACCTTAACGGCATTTTTGCAATGCCGTTAAGCTAATATTTAGTTTAAGAGGGAACTGGCTGGCCAAATTTTGAGACAAACCCACGAGAACTAAAGTCATTTTTGCCCTGAGGACACTAGCAAATGCCATCTACTCATACTTCAGATCTTCAGTCTCAAAGGGCAAGGTAGCAAAAGACAAGGATTAGGGCCTGCCAAGCAGAAGGATCTTGCAGGAGGCCCTCCCTCTATTAAACTGGAGCCCCAAAGGATAACATCCTCAGGGAATGAGTGAAACAGAATTGACCTACCATCCATGTCCCAACAACATAAGAACGAAGGGCAGGAGGACTTGTCACTGAGCAAAGCAGGAAAAGAAACGGTAGGAAAACAGTTTTTGAGAAGTCGTGGCCACTCAAAGTATACATGGTATGGATGAGCCAGAGAGACACAATCTTAAATATGGTTTAAAAAGTGTCCTGGCCTTAATATCTGACATAATGCCCCTGAATAATACTCCCACAAACCTGGCAAAAGCAAACACAGTACCTCTCAGAGGAGAGCACATTTACCCTGAAATTTTCCTGAAAAAAGGCTGTGGGAAGGCAATCACCAGTTAAAGATAACCAGCCACACAAGGAAATAAGGCAACATGGCTGAGAGACAATCACAAACAACAGCAGGAACAGACCACACAGATTTTAACTCTTAGAATTACCAGAGAGATTAAAAAGCAACCTACAACAAATTTGAAAAAGAAAAACAAATATTAAAATATCTGCAAGGAACAGGAATCCATAAAAAGTAACATAGCAGTTGTGAAAAAAAAAACAAGTAAAAGAAATTACAATAGCCAAAATTTAAAATTCAGTGAGAGTAAGACAAAACAGAATAGACAAATAACAAACTGGGAAATAGTTCAGAAGAAATAATCTGTAACTCAGCAGAGAAAGAACAAAAAAGAAGGAAAACACAACTTGAGGATGAAAACTGAATGACTAAGAAGAACTAAAATACAGCTGACTAGCATCCCAGACAGAGAGGAGAAAGAACAGGTAAAGGGAAGTTCAGAAGCAATAATGGCTGGGAATTTTGCAGAATTAGTACAAGACACCAATCTACAAATTCAAGAAGCCTGGTGAAACTCAAGCAGGATAAATAAGAATTCTACTCCTAGACAAATAGAATATTTAAATCAAACAAGAAAAACAGAGTATCAAAGAGCAGGGTGGCTATCTTACCTTCAAAGGAGCTACAATTAGACTAACAGCTGATTTCCCCACAGCAAGAGGAGAAGCCAGAAGACAGCAGTGATATATCTTAATATGCTGAAAAGAAGTACATGCCAACCTAGAATTCTACACCCAGAAAAAATGTCTTCCAATAAAGGAGACAATCTTTTTCCCTTTTTATTTTTTTTTTGGATGAAAATGTATAGCATATAGTAATAAAACATAAAAAAACATATTTCACTTGAAACTAATGCAACATGAAGACAGACATGTATGGAAAGACGACTATTTAATGTTTTCTTGTCTCTTTCATACTTATAAACACATGATTTTTTTATTCCTAATTGCTTACATATATAATTGTGTCATGGTTCTTCAGTAGATGAGTAAACCCAAGGGTGATGGACCATTTATATGTTTTGTTGGGTCTCCCATCTACATACTCTCACCATACTTTGCCCAGTTTGGCTGAGACAGTCAACAGTTCACAACTGAACACCTAAGATCATAATTCACTTTTACCCAAATGTATTTGAAATTTTATTTCAATAATTTAACATTAAATATTAGATTAACAAACTTTCCGATCTTATATTACTAAACCTCACCAACAGTAAATATTTAATGAATGATAAGCAAAACTTCAATGAGTGGTAAGAATGCTTTCACAACTGAAATTTGTGCCCACCACCCCACTTTCCCTATGAGCTAAGTTAAACTGATGAAGTCTTTGAAATTTGCAACTGTTTCTTTAATTCCAACTTATTTATATCAAGCACCCAGTTAACTGGCAGAATGCCCATTTTTTTCACACAGTTTTCTCTTACTGAGCTTCAAATTTTCTTCTTTATGACATCTCCCTTATGTTATCTTCTGCAATAACCTTTTGGTGCACAATTAAAGGCCTCTCAAACTCAATCTTCTTTGAGGCTCCAACTGGCAAATGTTTTCCAAAAAAAAAACAAGGAAGTAATTTCCCTTTTCCATTTTGACAATGTAGCCCAGTAGAAAACTGTTCAACTTAACTTGGTTCTATATTTCTAAACCATGCAGCATCTTGGGTATTTTCAAGATCATTCAAAGAGAGACAGCTGGACTTCGATTCATGAAAGATATAATGATGACTGAACTCTTCCAGGTCAAGCAGCTAACAGTAGCATAATGCAAAAAAAAAAAAAAAAAAAAAAAAAAAAAACATGGCTTTCTTTAGCTGGAGAGGAAAGGGAGAAACTTGCATAAAGTCAACATGAACCACTGAGGCAGCCATGTTTATTCAAACAAATGGAGAATGAAATAAGAGTAAGGAAAAATAAATTCTGAGAAAAAAATTGATTTGTAGCAATTTTCTCTTATGGACCATAGGAAATGAAATCTTTGGCAATTAAGTTTTAATAAGTCAGGTGTTACTAAATTTATATTTCTATCATATATTACAAATTCATATGGATGGTAGAATACCAGCTACTTTTTTTTACCTGGGAGGAAGGGAAGGGAGGTCTTTATTCTAAAGATGCTCAAATATATATATTTGTAACTGAAAATATTAGAAGTCAGCTCTACGGCTTTGACAAAGGTGCCCTGTCTGTTGACCCAATTCAATATTTTTAGTTCCTCAGAAAATTATTCAGACATTTAAAGTTGCAGTTGGCACATGATATTCTTCCCACTGGAGTAACTCTGCTACCTCCTTTCTGCCTTATCTTTTAAGTTGCTGTTCACAGCTGTCACATAAATGATGCCTTCCTACATTAATCCAGCCCATGGCAATGCCACTTTTTTCCCCCATAACTCTTACAGACCATATTAAACATTCTAACACCAGATTATCTGACCTTGTTCTCTGTTTCCCGAAAACAGTCATTTCTTGCTCTCTTCAACTATAAACATGTTAGTGCAAACCTTCCATAACATACAACATAATGCTGGATACACATAAAGCATTTATTAAATATAGGCTATAAAATAATATAAAGGACAACAGTGGTTCCAAGATTTCTATGCAGGATGTGCTTAGGAGTGGGATTTTGCTAGAGGACTTACCTTAAAAGATACATTTGTATAGAAAGCACACCTTTTATCAACCATGCGTCAATTTGTGATGCCTTGATGGGGAAGGGACTGAGATATTAAAGCCCCTTCAAGCCTCTTCTTGACACTGAGGACTTAAAAAATTGTTTCCCAACCACCTCATCCATGTGCCCTGCATCAAGGAGGAGAGAGAGGCTACTCACACATATATCTTACTTCAAGGTCCATGAAGCTTCCTTCCTTTGGTTATACCTCATCCCAAGTTATGGTTCTAACCCTACTTACAGTGCCACAGTTTCCAAGGGCTTCATCTGCACTTAAAACATGGATTCAAATATAGGAAAAGGCCATAATGCCCTCAGGAAGGACAGTATCCTCAGAAGAGACATCCAGTTCATAAGTGCTGTAACACTAGAGTGTGACAGGAAGCAGCACTATCTACACTGCCGAAGGGCCATTCTTCTGTGCCCCATCAATCCACAGCCTTCCTTCTATTCTTCTACATCAAAAATATAAGATAAGAGCTCTTATCAGCCTTGAGGAAACTATAACATTAACACGAACCTCTCGGTGTCAGCTGACATTCTTGTAACAGTCTAAATATTTATTTTATTCACATTGTAATCAAATAGCTTCTCCTTCCACAGCCTGTTCTCCTACACTACCTAAATGTGGTCTTTTTCATTCTATGCCTCCAAAAACTGCAAAAAAAAAAAAAAAAAAAAACAGAGAACACCGAATTCATGCATTTTAGATCCATTCTACTGTTCTCCGTAAAGATCCTGACACTGACCACTTACTCAAAATATGTCACTTGTTCTTATCTATACTTTCCTTTCTACTGTTAGTGCTATCAAAAAAAAGGGCAAAATTATTATTTCTATTTTGTAGAGAGAAATAAAAGCAGCCCTGGGAAACTTAAAAGAGAATTTATCTTGTTCACTTTGTTTCATGCCTCCAGTAAAATCATTACAATCCAAAAGTGATACAGCTTAAGGAATCCAGAAAGCTGAGCAGCAAATTCGAACAGCTGTGTATACGTTTGCATTCACCATGATACTCTCATTGCTTAAGCAAAGAGTCATAATGGCAGCAAATCTGTCTGCCAACACAAAAGGGTATTATTAGGTCACAACTGTCCTGCTTCCCTGGATTTATGAAATTGTATTTTTTTTATTTTATCTATTTTCAGTTTTTCTGTAAGAAATAATTTCCATAGATTTCCATATAAATTAAAATCTCCCCCTTACCTTCCACAATCCAAACTCCATATATCAAGAGCCAATACAAAGCATTAAATGCTGAAAATAAAAGGAGAAAAATCCGCAACCATTTAGAAATGGCACACAAAAATTAAGAAGCCTGCATAATGTAGTGTCTACAGTAACTTATGATTGCTTTTAATCATTTATTTATACCTCTTCCTACTTAAGAAAGTATTTTTAAATCCCCCATAGCACCTACACAGTTCTCTGAACACATTAGGTATTCACCATCAGAGCTGAACTGAATTTAGCAGGCAGAAAGGACTGTCCACAATCTATGCTATTAAATACACTCATTAACTTGGTCTACTTTAAATTTTAGCAAACTCTAAGAGGCTAAAAGCACCACATAAAAACATCAACCGGGCAGCGCCAAGATGGCAGAGAGGAGGCAACACGGGAAGGCAGCTCCCAGCAAATGAGATGCAGAAGGCTACAGGACTTCAGGATTCCAAATGAGGTACCAGGTTCATTTTGGGGGTACTGGGAGGACTCTGAATATAGCCCAGGGAAGAAGCCAAAGCAAGTCAAGAGCTGCCCAGGGAGAATGAACCAGGACAGGGTGGGGCTCGTCCCCACTGGAACTTGCAGCCGGCTTGGAGGGTCGAGGGACTTCACCCACTCTGAGCTCCGATTCAAATCCTGTGCTTACCTCATCCCTCCTGCAACCCATGGTCCACAAGAGCCCCACCAGACTGAGGGGTGCCATGAGCGATGCAAATCTGAGCAACAGCTACTGCCTGGTGCCTTAAGTTATCAGTGGAACCTAGGCAGAAGTTTGGACTAACCCCAGCAGGCCCGAACAACTCATCCCACAGAAAGAGGCAGAGTTGAAAGCAGGGAAACAGGTCATAGGCCTGGCAGGCCTCACCCCCCACAAAACTCAAACTGAAGCTGGGGCACCCGATTGCTTGGCAGCAAATACACCAGTTTCACCCTAACCAGGAAGATACAGTTCAGGGAAGGAGAGAGGCCATTGGGAAGGCGGGGCTAATTTCACTTGCAAACAAACCCCAGGGGAAGACCACCCACCCAGCAATCTGACTGAATCCAAAGCAGCCCAGCAGCGCCTCTATAGGCCAAAAAAGATATAGGTCCAACCGCAACAGAAAGGATGTCCACTCAGATTTCTCCTGAAATCACCGACTTCAAAGATCAAAGAGAGATAAATCCATGAAGATGGGAAAAAACCAGTGCAAAAAGGATGAAACCATCAAAGACCAGAACACCTCTTCCCCTCCCAGGGATCACAACTCCTCACCATCAAGGGAACAAAACAAGACAGAAAAAGAGTTTGACGAATTGACAGAAGCAGGCTGCAGAAGGTGGGTAATAAGAAACTTCTCTGAGTGAAAAGACCATGTTCTAATCCAATGCAAAGAAACTAAGAACCTTGAAAAAAGGTTAGACGAAATACTAACTAGAATAACCAGCTTAGAGAAAAACATAAATGACCCAATGGAGCTGAAAAACACGAGAACTTCGCGAGGCATACACAAGTTTCAACAGCCAAATCAATCAAGCAGAAGAAAGGATATCAGAGACAGAAGATCAAATCAATGAAATAAAACAAGAAGGCAAGATTAGAGAAAAAAGAGTGAAAAGAAACGAACAAAGCCTCCAGGAACTATGGGATTATATGAAAAGACCTAATCTACGCTTGATCAGCGTACCTGAATGTGACAGGGAGAAAGATTCCAAGTTGGAAAACACTCTTCAAGACATTATCCAAGAGAACTTCCCTAAATAACAAGGCAGGCCAACATTCAAATCCAGGAAACACAGAGAACACCACAAAGATATTCCTCAAGGGAGCAACCCCAAGGCACATCGTCAGATTCACCAGGATTGAAATGAAGGAAAAAATCCTAAAGGCAGCCAGAGACAAAGGTCCAGTCACCCACAAACGAAAGACCATCAGACTCACAGTGGATCTCTCAGCAGTAACTCTACAATCTAGAAGCGAGTGGGGGCCAATATTCAACATTCTTAAAGAAAAGAACTTTCAATCCAGAATTGCATATCCGGTCAAACTAAGAACTAAGCTTCATAAGTGAAGGAGAAATAAAATCCTTTACAGACAAGCAATTGCTGAGAGATTTCGTCGCTACAAGACCTGCCTTACAAGAACTCCTGAAGGAAGTACTAAACAGGGAAAGGAACAACCAGTACCAGCCACTGCAAAAACATACCAAATGGTGAAGAACAATGACGCAATGAAGAAACCACTTCAACTAACAGGCAAAACAGCCAGCCAGCAACAAAATGGCAGGATCAAATTCAAAGATAACAATATTAACGTTGAATGCAAATGGCCTAAATGACCCAATCAAAAGACAAAGACTGGCAAACTGGATAAAAAGTCAAGACCCAATGCTGTGCTACATTCAGGAGACTCATCTCACAGGCAAAGACCCACACAGACTCAAAATAAAGGGATGGAAGAAGATCTACCAAGCAAATGAAGAGCCAACAAAAAGCAGGGATAGTAATCCTAGTCTCTGATAAAATGGACTTTAAACCAACAAAGATCAAAAGAGACAAAGAAAGGCATTACATAATGGTAAAAGGATCAATGCAACAAGAAGAGCAAACGATCGTAAATATATATGCACCCAATGCAGGAGCACCCAGATACATAAAGCAATTCTTAACGACCTACAAAGAGACTTAGACTCCCGCACAGTAACAGTGGGAGACTTTAACACTCCACTGACAATATTAGACAGATCAACAACACAGAAAGTCAATAAGGATATCCAGGACTTGAATACAGATCTGGACTAATAGACATTTACAGAACACTCCACCCTGAAACCACAGAATACACATTCTTCTCAGCATCACATCAAACTTACTCTAAAATTAACCACATAATTGGAAGTAAATCACTCCTTAACAAATGCAAAAGAACAGAAATCATAACAAACAGTCTCTCAGAACACAGTGCAATCAAATTAGAACTCAGGATTAAGAAAAGTACTCAAAACTGCACAATCACATGGAAACTGAACAACTTGCTACTGAATAACAAATGGGTAAACAATGAAATGAAGGGAGATATAAATATGTTCTTTGAAACCAACAAGAATGAAGACACAACATACCAGAATCTATGGGACACATTTAAAGCAGTGGCTAGAAGAAAATTTATAGTAATAAATGCCCACATGAGAAACGAGAAAAGATCTAAAATCAACACCCTATTGTCAAAATTGAAAGAGCTAGAGGAGCAAGATTAAAAAAACTCAAAAGCAAGCAGAAGACAGGAAATAACTAAGATCAGAGCAGAACTGAAGGAGACAGAGACACAAAAAACCCTTCAAAAAATCAATAAATCCAGGAGCTGGTTTTTTGAAAAGATCAACAAAATAGACCACTAGCTAGACTAACAAAAAGAAAAGAGAGAAGAATTGAATAGATGCAATAAAAAATGATAAACGGGAGATCACCACCGATTCCTTGGAAATACAAAGTACCATTAGAGATTACTATAAACAGCTCTATGCACATAAACCAATAAATCTAGAAGAAATGGATAAATTCCTGGACACTTGCACATTCCCAAGACTAAGCCAGGAATAAGGTGAAACCCTGAATAGACCAATAACAAGGTCTGAAGTCGAGGCAGCAATTAATAGCCTACCAACCAAAAAAAGTCCAGGTCCAGATGGGGTCACAGTTGAATTCTACCAGACATACAAAGAGGAGCTGGTACCATTCCTGTTCAAACTATTCCAAACACTACAAAAAGAGGGAATCCTCCCTAACTCTTTCTATGAGATCAATATCAGCCTGATACCAAACCCTGGCAGAGACACAACTAAAAAAGAAAACTACAGGCCAATATCCATGATGAACATAGATGCAAAAATCTTCAATAAAATACTGGCAAACCAAATCCAACAGCACATCAAAAAGCTTATCCACCATGATCAAGCAGGCATCATCCCGGGGATGCAAGGCTGGTTCAACATATGCAAATCTATAAACACAATCCACCACATAAACAGAATCAAAGACAAAAACCACATGATTATCTCAATAGATGCAGAGAAGGCCTTTGACAAAATTCAACAGTCCTTTATGCTAAAAACTCTCAATAAAGTAGGTATCGATGGAATGTATCTCAAAATAATAAGAGCTATTTATGACAAACCCACAGCCAATATCATACTAAACAGGCAAAAACTAGAACCATTCCCTTTAAAAACTGGCACTAGGCCGGGCGCGGTGGCTCAAGCCTGTAATCCCAGCACTTTGGGAGGCCGAGGCGGGTGAATCACGAGGTCAAGAGATCGAGACCATCCTGGTCAACATGGTGAAACCCCATCTCTACCAATACAAAAAATTAGCTGGGCATGGTGGCGCGTGCCTGTAATCCCAGCTACTCAGGAGGCTGAGGCAGGAGAATTGCCTGAACCCAGGAGGCGGAGGTTGAGGTGAGCCGAGATCGCGCCATTGCACTCCAGCCTGGGTAACAAGAGCGAAACTCCGTCTCAAAAAAAAAAAAAAAAAAAAAAAAAAGCTGGCACTAGATGAGGATGCCCTCTCTCTCACCACTCCTATTCAATACAGTATTGGAAGTTCTAGCCAGAGTAATTAGGCAAGAAAAAGAAATAAAGGGCATTCAATTAGGAAAAGAAGAAGTCAAATTGTACCTATTTGCAGACAATATGATTGTATATTTAGAAGACCCCATCGACTCAGCCCAAAACCTCCTTAAGCTGATAAGCAATTTCGTCAATGTCTCAGAATACAAAATCAATGTGCAGAAATCACAAGCATTCCTATACACCAACAACAGACAAACAAAGAGCCAAATCATGCGCAAACTCCCATTTACAACTGCTACATAGAGAATAAAATACCTAGGAATACAATTAACAAAGGATGTAAAAGATCTCTTCAAGGAGAACTACAAACCACTGCTCAAGGAAGTAAGAGAGAACACAAACAGATGGAGAAACATTCCATGCTCATGGTTAGGAAGAATCAATATCATGAAAATGGCCATACTGCCCAAAGTAATTTATAGATTCAATGCTATCCCCATCAAGCTACCATTGCCCTTCTTCACAGAACTGGAAAAAAAAAAACCACTTTAAACTTCATATGGAACCAAAAGAGAGCCTGCATAGCCAAGACAATCCTAAGCAAAAAGAACAAAGCAGGAGGTATCATGCTACCTGACTTCAAACTATACTACAAGGCTACAGTAATCAAAACAGCATGGTATTGGTATCCAACAGAGATACAGACCAATGGAACAGAACAGAGGCCTTGGAAACAATGCCACACATCTACAACCATCTGATCTTCAACAAACCTGACAAAAACAAGCAATGGGGAAGGATTTCCTGTTTAATAAATGGTGTTGGGGAAACTGGCTAGCTATATGCAGGAAGCTGAAACTGGACCCCTTCGGTACACCTTACACTAAAATTAACTCCAGATGGATTAAAGATTTAAACATAAGACCTAATACCATAAAAACCCTAGAAGAAAATCTAGGCAACACCATCCAGGACATAGGCACAAGCAAGGACTTCATGACTAAATCACCAAAAGTGATGGCGACAAAAGCCAAAATAGACAAATCAGACCGAATTAAACTTAAGAGCTTCTGCACAGCAAAAGAAACAATCATTAGAGTGAACCATCAACCAACAGAAAAGGAAAAAATTTTTGCAATCTACTCATCTGACAAAGGACTTATATCCAGAATTTACAAAGAACTAAAACAGATTTACAAGAAAAAAAAAAACCCATTCAAAAGTGGGTGAAGGATATGAACAGACACTTTTCAAAAGAAGACATATATGCGGCCAAAAAACATATGAAAAAATGTTCATCATCATTGGTCATTCAAGAAATGCAAATCAAAACCACATTGAGATACCATCTCACGGCGGTTAGAATGGCAATCATTAAAAAATCTGGAGACGGCCGGGCGCGGTGGCTCACGCCTGTAATCCCAGCACTTTGGGAGGCCGAGGCGGGTGGATCACGAGGTCAAGAGATCGAGACCATCCTGGTCAACATGGTGAAACCCCGTCTCTACTAAAAAATTACAAAAAATTAGCTGGGCATGGTGGCGTGTGCCTGTAATCCCAGCTACTCAGGAAGCTGAGGCAGGAGAATTGCCTGAACCCAGGAGGCGGAGGTTGCGGTGAGCTGAGATCGCGCCATTGCACTCCAGCCTGAGTAACAAGAGCGAAACTCCGTCTCCAAAAAAAAAACAAAAAAAAAAAAAAAAAAGAAATCTGGAGACAACACATGCTGGAGAGGATGTGGAGAAAAAGGAACACTTTTACACTGTTGGGAGTGTAAATTAGTTCAACCATTGTGGAAGACAGTGTGGCGATTCCTCAAGGATCTAGAAAAAGAAATTCCATTTGACTCAGCAATCCCATTACTGGGTATATAACCAAAGAATTATAAATTGCTCTGTTATAAAGACACATGCACACATAAGTTAGTTGCAGCGCAAAGACCTGGAACCAACCCAAATGCCCATCAATGATAGACTGAACAAGGAAAATGTGGCACATGTACACCATGGACTACTATGCAGCCATAAAAAATTACGAGTTCGTGTCCTTTCTAGAGACATGGATGAATCTGGAAACCATCATTCTCAACAAACTGACACAAAAACAGAAAACCAAACATTGCATGTTTTCGCTCGTAGGTGGGTGATGAAGAATGAGAATACTTGGGCACAGGGAAGAGAACAACACTCACTGGGCTAGGTGGGGTGGGGGAGTGGAGGGGAGAGATAGCGGCAGCGGGGAGAGGATGGGGAGGGATAACACTGGGAGAAATGCCTGATGTAGGTGACAGGGCAGGGGGGACCAGGGGAATGGAGACAGCAAGCCACCATGGCATGTATGTACCTATGCAACAATCCTGCAGGATGCTGCATGTGCACATGTACACCAGAGCCCAAAATACAATTTAAAAAAAAGAAAGAAGGAAATGGGACCTAAATAGCATCTCTCCAAAGAAGATATATAATGTCCCATAAACTCATGAAAAAATGCTCAAAAAAAAAAACCATCAACCTTATTATATCAGACCTTATACCTTACATTACTTTCCAGTGTCCTAAACATAATAAGCTATCTTTGGAAGAATTTAAAGGATTCTTAGACTCCTGGCAAATCTCTTCTTCAAAATGAAAAAGTCACAAACTTCTCAGCTATTTTTAAGCAGATTCACCAATGAAATTTCTGAAAGGTAAAAAGCATTTATCAACAATTTTCCTCTTTCTATCCCTTCTAAGTAATCTGAGCTCCTCAGAGTTGTCTTCTCCACTTACTTAATTATTGGAATTTCATTTTCCATATTATCAGTTTTTTGTTTTGTTTTGTTCTGTTTGAGACCGAGTCTTGCTCTTGTCTCCCACCCAGGCTGGAGTGCAATGGCACAATCTCGGCTCACTGCAAGCTCTGCCTCCTGGGTTCAAGTCATTCTCCTGCTTCAGCCTGTAATCTCAGAGTAGCTGGAATTACAGGCACCTGCCACCACACTCAGCTAATTTTTGTATTTTTAGTAGAGGCAGGGTTTTGCCAGGTTGGCCAGGCTCGTCTCAAACTCTTGACCTCAGGATCTGCCCGCCTTGGCCTCTCAAAGTGCTGGGATTACAGGTGTGCGCCACCATGCCCAGCCTATTAAATTGTTAATAGTATCTTTCATTACCTTTTATATAGTCTTTCCAAATCATGGTACAGTTGTTTTGAGGTATTTCAGATGCACTGTCTGTTATTTTCAACTCAAACTCAAGAAGCCAGAAGCTCTAGTTAAGCTACCAGGTCTAATTGTCTATCACTGCATAACAAACTATCCCAAAACTTAACAGCTTAAAGTAATAGCCATTGTATTACAGCTCTCAATTTTGATGGTCAGGTATTCAGAAAGGGCGCTGCTGGCAATGTGTCTACTCCATGTGGCACCAAACGAGGTCAACAGAGGTACTGAGCTGGTGAATAGATTAATCTGGAGGTTCTTAGGTGGCTCTACTCTCACGTATGGCACCTTGACGGGGATGCCTAAAAGGCTGGGCTCAACAGAACTGTCAGCATGCCTCTCCAGCATGGCAGTTACTAGTTACTGCCAGGTTTCAGAACAGATTTCTCCATCAAGTCTACTTAGAATTCTTAATGGCATCCTAGAGCTCCTGAAGACTGTGTATCAGAGACAGAAAGTAGAAGCTCCCGGTTACTTAAAGTCTGTACACAGAAACTGGTACTCTGTCACTGCTGCCATACTCTATTTGTCAAAACCCACTCAAGTCAAGAGGTGGGCAGGGGAAAAATGAGGAGTTAGTATTTAATGGGTAATGAGTTTCAGCTGAAGAAGATGAAAACGTTCCGGATATGAATGGGATGGTTGCACAACAATGTGAATACACTTAATGACAAAGAACTGTACACTTAAAAATAGCTTAAAAGGTAAATATTATGTGTATTTAACCATAATTTTGTAAACCCACTGAGATTCAAGGGGTGGTGACATAGATCCCACCTCTCAATGAGAAAATATCAAATAATTTGAGGCCATTTTTAATCCACTATACCAGCTAAGTTGATCTCCTAAAAGGTCAAATATTCATTTGATGTAAGCATATACACTCCTAAATATCTTTATTATTTATATAATACTTATAGCAAAAACAATTTTCACTATACTACCAATAGAGAATATGAAATATTGGCATACTCATTCTTAAAGAACATAACTTATATTCATTCTTAACACTTCAAAAATATGCAATTTTAGCTACACTTACTTCAATTACATTGAATAATTGTTAAACCCACATGAAAGCTTCAAGATGAGATAAAACTGAAAAATCTACTTGCAAATTTCAGACCATCTAGTTTGCAGCTGTGCCAGGTGTTAAAAAGAAACATCCCTCCTGTTCTGATACCCAGCATACCCCAGCAACCTTCTTGAAGGATTCTGAACTTCAGAGATTCACTACATACTGAATCTGGGACATCCCATTAACCTGCAAATTTTTCTGTGTTTTACTGTTCTCCAGCATCTACAGAATCAAGACTTTTATTTTCCCACTCAAAGTCTACTAAGTTTTAATACAAGGTCAATCAGACGTCCGTAAGTACAAAATTAGCCAAAAGTGGTTTGAATCTTGAGTTTGTGGACGCAGTTTGCTAATTACACACTATTGCTTGATCCATCCATTTTATGAAGCTGTTAGCACAAACTAAGAAGAAACTACTGAGTATTTAAACTTTGCAATAAACATTCAAAAGGCCAAACAGTTTCTAGGGGGCTCAGGTAATGTATCTTCTGGGGAACATCTGTAGGTGGCTACTTCACTTATTCACTCCTTCGTTCAACCAACACATACTGAGGACCTCCTATAGGCTAGACTTTGTGTTAGGTAATAAACAAGACATTAAGGGTCCTTTGCTCTCAGGAGACTTAGAGCCCACTACAAGACAGGCGGGTGATTATCCTCAAGTATAAGTGCTCTGACAGAAGATGTACAGAGTGTTTAAGAACACAGAGGAAGCTAGCCGCGGTGGCTCACGCCTGTAATCCCAGCACTTTGGGAGACCAAGGCAGGCAAAACACAAGGTCAGGAGTTTGAGACCAGCCTAGAAAACATGGTAAAGCCCCGTCTCTACTAAAAATACAAAAATTAGCCAGGTGTGGTGGCAGGCACCTGTAATCACAGCTACTCAGGAAGCTGAGGCAGGATAATCACTTGAAACAGGAAGACAGAGGTGGTAGTGAGCCAAGATGGTGCCACTACACTCCAGCCTGGGCAACAAGAGCGAAATTCTGTCTCAAAAAAAAAAAAAAAGAAAGAAAAGAAACACAGAGAATGGGTTTCTAAGCCAAACTTATGGAAATGTCCCAGAAAGAAAATTGTTTAAGCTGATACATGACAGATGAGTCAGAATTAGATGAAATGGAGGGAAGAGTATCCAAGGTCAGGGGAAAAAAACATGTTTTCACAACTAAAGAAGTTCACATGGCTGGTCCATAGAGTTTACAGATTAGTGGTAAGAGATGAGGCTATGGAGGTAAACAGGGATCAGAGCCTGAGGTAACTTGTTAAGAATCTTGAACATTAACATTATAATAGGAAATTGCTAAAGAGTTGGGGAGGGGCTGTAGTATAGACATCTGTAATCATATTTACACTGTTGCTTCAGCAAAGAATGGATTGGATAGGCCAGGCACAGTGGCTCATGCCTGTAATCCAAGTATTTTGGGAGGCCAAGACGGGCAGATCACAAAGTCAGGAGTTTGAGATCAGCCTGTCCATCATGGTGAAATCCTGTCTCTACTAAAAATACCAAAATGAATCGGGCATGGTGGCACAAGCCTGTAGTCCCACTTTCGGGAGGCTGAAGCAGAAGAATCGCTTGAATCCAGGAGGCGGAGGTTGCAGTGAGCCAAGATCGTGCCACTGCACTCTAGCCTGGATGAGCAAGACCCTGTCTCCAAAAAAAAAAAAAGAATTGGTTGGGTAAGTAATCATGGTAGCCCAAGTGAGAATAGTGACCATGAAACTGAAAGGAGATGGACAGATTCTAGAGACATAAGGCATAGAAGTGACAACTACACTATTAATCTTAGCCAGGATAAAATCAACAGCACTCTATTATCCCTTATCCTATCACAAATCTAATCCTCTAAAAGCTAAAAAATAACTAAATTTAAAGGAACCTCACCTTTCACCCTTTGAATTCAAACATAAAACATACTCATCATCAGGCTCTTACAATAGCCGTCAGTTTAGAAACTATTTACACATATCCCTAACCTCCTCACAGTGCACAAAAAGAAGATTTGGACTCAAATCTGTGGTTATTCATTATATCCCTAACCTCCCCACACTGCACAAAAAGATTTGGACTCAAATCCTTGGTTATTCATTATATCCCTAACCTCCTCACACTGGACAAAAAGATTTTGACTCAAATCTATGGTTACTCAAATCTGTGGTTATTCTATAAAACTCTAGTATTTCAAGTTCTATTAGTTTTTTAGCTTTATACTATTGACGTTCTTGTTACTATACATGTATTTGTGGCACATTTAAACAACTCAAGTGGGTACTAGGGATGAAATCCAGTGTTCTCCCTATATATCATCATTTGTAAATCTCATACAAAAGCAGGAATGGTAACAAATAATAATAATAGTTAATATTCGTTGAGTAGTTATTATATGCTAGACACTGTTACAAGTACTTTACAAAATGTACTAACTTATTAAAGCCTCCCAAACTTAGGAGGTAATACTATTACATTCTCTATTTTGCAGATGAGGAAACCAAGTCAGAGAGGAAAAACAACCAGTAAATAGTAGCACTGGTATTCAACCCCAGGTGTTATGGCACCAGAGCCTGTGCTCTTCACCCACAAGCTATATGACCTCTCTGGAGTATCCCCGCTTAGACAGCATGCTCTCATCCTACTACCCCTGATCTTGGTGCAGATCAAGGCAGGATTCATATGTCTATACCTCAGATCCCCTATCCTAACACCCTAGGTCTTGAATGCAAAACCACAAACATTTTCTGTTACTCGGCCATTTATTTCTACTTGGATTAGAAGTAGTGAAGTTTTGGCCAGTCACTGTGGCTCACATGTGCAATCCTAACATCTTGGGAGGCCGAGGCAGACAGATCTCTTGAGCTCAGGAGTTTGAGATCAACCCAGGGAACATAGCAAAAACCATCTCTACCAAAAAAAAAAAAAAAAAAAAAAGGTAAAAAAAATTAGCTAGGCATGGTGGCACATGCCTATAGTCCCAGTTACTGGAGAGGCTGAGGTGGAATGATCACCTGAGACGGGAGGTGGAGGCTGCATTAAGCCATGATTGCACCACTGCATTCCAGCCTGGACAACAGAATGAGACCCTGTCTCAAAAAAAGTAATGCAGTTTCTGCCTTGGTTTCCCTAGTAAGACTCTTAGCCTTAAATCAGCCACAGACATACTTGATCAGTCTATAGTTTTCCATCTTCACTCTGAGAAAAAGACAAGCCAGGGAGAATACAAACGCTGGGTGCCTGGATCCAAATTCTTGCTCAGTTATTAAACTAAGATGTTCCCCCTGCTTCCTGACATTAGCACTGACCCATACCTGTTGTCTGTTTCCTGCCACATCTCTTAGAGGTGGAAGAGGAAGATCTGGTCACCTATAAAGGGATCCTGGCATACCTATCTGTCTGTTAAATATTCCGTTTTTTGTTTGTTTGTTTTTAAGACAGTCTCACTGTCATCCAGGCTGGAGTGCAGTGGCACAATCTCAACTCGCTGCAACTCCTGCCTCTCCAGTTCAAGCAATTCTCCTGCCTCAGCCCCTCCCGAGTAGCTGGGACTACAGGCGCCTGCCACTAAGTCCAGCTAATTTTTGTATTTTTAGTAGAGACAGGATTTCACCATGTTGGTCAGGCTGGTCTCAAAACTCCTGACCTCAAGTGAACTACCCGCCTCAGCCTCCCAAAATGCTGGGATTACAGGCCTGAGCCACCGCGATATGTTCTGACCATTTCTACACATAGTGTGAATGTGCACGCACAAGAGTGCCTCTGCTCCTTTGTGCTGTCTGACTCACAGCAGGAAGGAAAAAGCCAGGACAAAAGTCAAAGACCAAAGGACCAACAAAGGTATGAATAGAAAATCTAATGAGCTCAATAAAAAGTCCAAAGTTCAACTCTTAAACTTTGGGACTACTGAAACTCATAATGACATTGTATACACAGAGTCTCTGGTGCACAGCATTTGTGAATTATCTTGCCCTATGCTACACTGAAAGTATATAGCTAACTGCTGGTATTTGTTATTCCTTAAGTTTATGTCTTAATTTGACAAGTTGATTTTAAGTAATGAAAGCCATCTTTGAAAGGTCCATTTAGAATTGTGCAGATAATCAGCATCTGCCTCTAATCAACCAGTGATGATTAGCAAATTAAATCCTTTAATTAGCATTTTGCATAGTTTAGGCAAATTATGCTTCTTAGGCTTAAGAAGGTGAAACGGTGAATTTATCAGTTAGAATCCCTTTAAACCTTTATTAATTATCTAATTTTACCACATACACAGTAAACATAAAGAAATACAAATTAGGCTCAACTTCATTTGCTGAAACTTAGCACTTCTCAACATTTAGACTAATTCTGTCATTTGGAGGAAATTAACACAATACTCGTAAGACAAGAGAAATACTTAATTTCAGTTTTGTCCTTCAACTTCCTACAGGTCAACTTTACCCAAACTAGATTCAAATAGCATTTTTTAAAAAACGGGGAAAAGAAGGAAGGAAAGCATGGAAGCAGGGAGAGAAGCAGGAAAGGAAGGAAGGGAAAAATGAGTTTCTTCCCCCTTTTGCCATTCGATACTGCTGAAGCTAAGGTTCATTTCACTAAGCATTCAATTATATAGTTTTAAAGAAAAGCACTCATAGAAAGGAAAGTAGCCTGTCAATCTTCTTTGTTAAAGGAAGAAAGAGAAAGAGTACAAAAAAGTAACAAAGCTGCCATTACCACACCAAGCTAGTTACTTTTCTCTATAGGAATTACCTTCTCTCTCACACAGAATGATGGTGGCTTTTTAAAAAAACATTTCTTCTCTTAATCCACCTAAAACACTCCTATTAGCTAACAAAACAAAAGTAAGCAACTTAACAAAAGTCAGGTAACAAAATATAAGAGTTTAAGGGATGGTGGAAGAAGAATATACCATTTCTAACATCTGTTAAACCCGTTTCTGATGAAGACAAGGTCTTGGAGACAGCCCCTCTGTTCTAGCAACTGCTTACAAAAAAAAAAAAAGCAGTGAAATTCAAAAACAGACTTTTCCTAAGACTACAGATAGTAACCTACTAAAAAGTTCAAATAAAAAGTTCAAATAAATCATCTCTTTATCCTGCTATAAATACTACCTAAACCAAAGATCTCCTCCTATGTACGTGTGCATGCGCACACACCTGTCTCAAAAGCATCATGCCAAGGTTATTTTGAACAGGAATAAGAAAATCTAATCCATTTTAAGTGGTATACAACAAACTAAATGAAAGTTGGGAGAGAGAATTTTAAAAGTAAGTTATCCTTTCTCAACACAAACTGCAATCTATTTGTATGCAGATCCTATTACATCTCTGAACAATCTCTATCTAGAGAAACCAAACAATAGCTCTGATGTACACTAATCAACCAAACAGTTCCAAAAGTGTGTCTTTAAGTACTTACTCAAGTGGTGATACTGTAAATATAATTTACAGTGCTTTGTATCTACAGGAACTCAGAAAATATTAGCTAGTTCAATGACCAGAAAAATCCAGACTGCCTTATTTTTTTTTTAAGCATCTCACCATAGGTCTCATTTAGACAAGGAATTAAGAGTCTAAGTTAACGCAACTACAGCTTTCAAGGGATATGATACATATCCAACTGAAAATGCTAATTTCTCGTTACCCTTAAAATAGCAATAGAACTAAAACACAAATTTAAAAAATTAAAATTCTAGCTATATATGTGCTCCGCATTTAGTTTTATTCATTTACTATTTAACAAATCCCTCTAACCACTTACTGTTAAGCAGAAGGAAGAAACATACAAACACCTGAAAATCATGAACTTCAATTCATGACAGTTTTTTTTCCCCTTCTATACTGAATGGACTGGTTTAAGTATTATAGTACAGTGCTTTGGCTCCCCCAAATGACACTTCTAGAGCATAATAATCTTGTCACAGAAAAAAAAAAAAGCGTACCAAATACAACTCGGTTTCTTCTAGCCCATTTTCATTGGAAGAAACCTGTCAAGTACAAGATTCAGCTTTAGTATCAACATCCTTCATTTACCCTACTCTGATCAAAGGAAAACATTATATATTCAACCAAGAGTAAAGCCTGCATCTTAGAGGATATCAAGAAAAGTGAGAACTTTAAATAAAAATACCCAAACGTGAATTACATATTTATCACAGAAAAAAACAGTTCCAAGATTACAACTAACCAAACCTACAGAAACCGAAAAGTCCTAACTTAAGAAATAAAAATATCACTGCTAATAAGACCATTTGTTTAATTTTAAACATTCAATACAACTTCTAGAATTAAAAGTATTAGAATCAGTTCATTTTTATGTACATAACCAAAGTACTTAATAAGATAGCTAACCTTTAATGAGTATTTACTATGTGCCTGCCAAGCCCTATGAAATTTACATAGATGATTCCATTCAATTTCACAACAATTCTATTAAGGAGATACTATAATTTTCCTCATTTTATAGAAGAAAATGAGGCACTGAAAGGTTCAGCACCTTACATAGGGTCATGAGAAATCTACTATAAGATTAATTTTCCCAGATCTTCTCATTCATCCTCTCTCCCTTTGCAAGCTTCATTTTCACAGCTGCAAATACTATTTTCTGTGGTATTGTAATTATATACTTTCAACCACAATCTCCTGAACTCAGCCTAACATTTTGAACTGTCCACTGTCTATCTCCACTGGCCCATAGCACTCACAAGCAATATTTTCACATCAAATGTACTATCCTAACCCAAAAACATACTCCTTTTTTTATATTCACTATCATTACTAACATTACACTACTCTTGCCCTCTATGCCAGATGGCTTGGAGTCATCCTCACTGCACATTCCATTAGCCATCCAGTCTTCAGGCTATTTCCACAATGTCTACCACATCTGCCCACTTCTTTCCATTCTCACAGCTACTGCTATAGTTCAGACCCTCATTCAGTCTTCCATTTGGTCATTCACTATTTACTCAACATATAATTCTCTTTATCATTAACCTGGACACTGGCAATATCCTAAGAAGACTCGGATGTAAGTCTCAACACTCAACAAGTTGAGCATCTCAAACCTGAAAATACAGAATCCAAAGTGCTCCAAAATCTAAAACTTTTTGAGCATCAGCATGACACGCAGATTAAATGCTCACTGGAGCATTTTGGATTTTCAGATGCTCAACCAGTAAGTATGTAAGACAAACTTTCCAAATCTGAAGAAAAAAAAAAATCAAAATCCAAAACACATCTGATCCCAATCATTTTAGATAAGGAAAACTCAACCGGTAATTACTTATGTCTCAACTTGGGTCTCCACTCCCCGCTCCTTTATTTACTCAGCTGTTGAAGTTCTCTCCATCATACTAGATCATAACTTGTCACTCTGATCCTCAAAAACCTTCCACAATTCCCTCCTGCCTTCCTATCTTGCTAGTCTCATCTTCTGCTCTTTCCCATAATGACAAACTTATGTCATAAAAAATGTAAAACCAGAATCAAGATCAATGTGGAAAATACATGAGCACATTTCCTTGAAATAAAAAAAGACAGTATCATTAAAGTAATGTTAAGTAAACGAAGTAGATGGCATCTAGGAAACATCCACAAAAGTAGAGGTTATACTATGGTTAGAAAAAAACAGGTGATGGGCCTTCATGTTCAAGCTGTAAGAAGAAAGAACCACGCAGCACTGAGGAACTGTTGCACTAAGGCTGCTGTTGCTGGAAAACAAAAGGAACCAAAGCTCGTCTATCACCAGCTAATCCTCAGAAAAGAGCTCTAGCAGCCACTGAGCCTTCTCAAAGAAGCAAGGGAGGCCAGGCATGGTGGCTCACGCCAGTACTCTCAGCACTTTGGAAGGCTGAGGTGGACGGATAACAAGATCAGGAGATCAAGACCATCCTGGCTAACATGGTGAAACCCCGTCTATACTAAAGATACAAAAATTAACTAGGTGTGGTGGCACATGCCTATACTCCCAGCTACTCGGGAGGTTGAGGCGCGAGAATTGCTTGAACCCAGAAGGCAGAGGTTGCAGTGAGCCGAGATCGTGCCACTGCACTCCAGCCTGGCGACAGAGTGAGACTCCATCTTTTAAAAAAAAAAAAAAAGCAGCAGCAGCAGCAAGAGAAAGAGATCACCCTGACCCACTTATCTCATCCCAAACCACCCCTATGCTTCCCCTGAGGTTTATTTATCTTCAAAGCCTGAAGATTTCAAGTTAAATTTCAGTGGTCCCTTAATCCAAAGGCAAAGTTCTCTCAGTGATTTATGATACCTGAAATTCCTCTATGGTTTTCTTTACATTAACATCATCAAAATGTAAATAAATAAATTTAATTTTGAAAAATTAGAATTCCTTTTATGATTAGATTCCTCAAGACTGGCTATTTTGGGTCCTAATCATAAATGGATGATTTCCAGGATACTATGACAGTGATCCAAAGACCAGAAACCTCACTATATGAACAGCACAAGCTCGGAAGAAAGGCTCCTTCACTATATGCTCTATGAAGACCACTCCAAGGGAAACAGAAAGAACTGAATATACCACCAAAAAATCTGTAAGCAGTCAGTCTTAATCCTTCCTATCTGACAGTTAGCTTGCCCTATTTCATAGGGATTCTGGGAAGCTCTGCATTCACAAGACATGAAGAGCTCTGTTTTTGAAGGGGACTAAGAACTATTATTACTTTCACTTTGGACTCTTTCCTTCATCTCCTTTGTTAATAAGTTCTTAACGGTACTGAAAGTAAGTTATATTGAAGATTTAGTTTAAGAAGTTTTTTTTTTTTTTTTTTACAAAAATTAGGAAAAGATCCAGATATGACCTTAGTTATGAAAACAGTGTGACTGCAATGATAGCTACTTTAGTATTAGCGAGGTAAAACATATGTTTTTTAAAAAAGAGACGTGTTAAAAAAGCATAGTGGAACTGTAAGCCAAAACTACTTTAAATCTTCCAAAAAGAAAAAATTAAGAAATATGCTACAGTCAGTGCTAATAATACTACAGGGAAGAACTTAACAGAATCATACTTGAGAGTCTGCAAAGCAAAGGAACACACCTTGGGGGAACTAGTGGTTAACAACACGACCAGACCCGATGCATCTTTAAATATTTTAATACTTAAAATATGTTGCAATACTCACATTACTATCCAAAAATAAAATTCAGAGATGATCTACTTACACACAATTTTTTAAAATCAATAGCATTCCATAACTAAAATATTAAAAAATTTAAAACAAAATACTGGCATAATTGATCAGACACAGTGCGTGAGAATACATGATCAAGTAGTTAGACACCACACCCATTAGTAAAAACATCAATAACCCACCTACCAGTGCAGACTGACATAGTATATGCACTGGTCTTTCAAATACCACATCAGTGACGTGCTTTGCCAAAAAAGCAAACTCAGAAACTTTCAGAATGAAACAATTATCTTCCTCAATTTACAGGATAGTTGCAGTACAGAAACAATGAGGGTACAGCAAAAACATAGAGGAAAAAATATTTTGTCTTGATTTATAGAACAGTGTTTAGTTCTAGATTCAGATAATTAGAAACAATTCAGGTTTTTTGGTTTCTGGGGTTTTGTTGTTGTTGTTGTTCACATGAATATAAAAAGTCAAGAAGGATGTGGGAAAATCCATAGTCATACAGAACTATTCAGTGCACTGAAGGTGCACCAGCATCCTCATCTCCTGTCTACTAAACACCAGTTGTACTTGCCAATCACTGTTACAAACACCAAAAACACCACAAGGATGCCCAGAATATCTAGCAGGGATGACGACAGCCCCTATAGTCCAGAATTACTTGGACTGAACCAAGCCATCCTTGTGAAAGGTGCAGTTTGAAACAGTAGGCTTTCCTCCATGACATCTCTCTTGTGAGATAGCAAAAAAACCAACTCAAGTCCATAAATTTTCTTTTCCTGACGTATTAAAATAATGATTCCCACTTCAAATACAAATTCTACTGCCTGATACATTTAATTAAAATTTAAAAAAAAATATATATATATATATATATATATTTTTTTTTTTTTTTTTTTTTTGAGACAAAGTCTCACTCCATCACCAGGTGCCAGGCTGGAGTGCAGTGGCGCAACCTCAGCTCACTGCAACCTCCGCCTCCCAGGTTCAAGCAATTCTCCTGCCTCAGCCTCCCGAGTAGCTGGGACTACAGGCACGCGCCACCATGCCCAGCTATATTTTTTGTATTTTTAGTAGAGACGGGGTTTCACCATGTTGGCCAGGATGGTCTCGACCTCTTGACCTCGTGATCCGCCCACCTCAGCCTCCCAAAGTGCTGGGATTACAGGCATGAGCCACCATGACCGGCCTAAAAATATATTTTTAATCTACTGCCTGGATTTTGATTTACACTGATCTTTGAATATTACATGAGTCAATTGTTGAACATGAACTACAATATACAATGTGATCTGAAACATGTTTTTAAAAAGATAAATAAAAGGTAGCAGAGAAGAAAAACAAAAAGGGCATAGAAAAACCATGGGCTAAAAAAACAAACTCAACAACCTAAGTTGTGTGAATATAATGTTTTCCCTAGAGATGGTACACATATTATATTGAGAAAACTACTAATGGTATATTTAATATATTTGATTTCCATTCCTGCCAACAACTGTCAGCTAAAATGAAACATCTCAGTAAAATTACAGTTAATGCTTTAATTTCCAACATTAATATAAATCTCTAAAGTCACACCTGTGTTTGTATAGCACTTTTGATGGGCCTTGTCACCTTAAATGTCAGCATCTATTCCATTTCATTTCAGTAGTTAAGGTGTGAAGAAATCTACTGATATATTTAGTAACATGCTTTGTGACTTATACATCTCTAAATATATAGAAGTCTGATTTTAAGGAAAGTTATTTAACCTCTTTGAGCTTCAGTTTCCCCATGAAGCTGTTGTGAGGATTAAATTACATAAACCTGGCTGTTCACAGTTACTCACATCTGTAATTCCAGCACTATGGGAGGCCAAGGTGCAAGGACCACTTGAGTCCAGAAGTTCAAGACCTCACTTGAGGCCAGAAGTTCAAGACCAGCCTAGGCAGCACAGTAGGAACTTATTTCTTTAAAAGAAACAAAAAAAAAAAAAAAGAAAAAATTAATTAGCCAGGCATGGTGGCATGCACCTGTAGTCCCAGCTACTGGAATTGAGGTGAGAGGACCCTTGAGCCCAAGAGTTCAAGGCTGCAGTGAGCCGTGATCATACCATTGCACTCCAGCCTAGGCGACAGAGCGAGACCGCCTCTACCAAAGAAAAAGAAGAAGTTAAATGTATACAATCCATGTAAAGCATTTACGAAAGTGCCTGACGCTCAATAAACCCATTACAAATGTTAGCTATTAGTGATAATCTCTCCTCAGCCTCCTTACATCACTAGACAGATCTAAATCTTAGTAAGTCCACCACTTACATAGCAGTCAGTAAACATTCCTTCTTTAGAAAACGAGGACCCCATGCAAGTCTGGAAACAGTCCTCTGGGTTTTCGAATGTTCACATAGAAGCCTTATTCCTTACCAACTAAAGGGAACTGGAATATATTTGGCTATTAAGCTCCAAGATAACATAAGAATTCTCTTGGAATGAAGGGAGCACACTTTGACCAGAGATGAACAGGAAACAAAGCCAGAGAGGAGGCAGCTATCAATAGCTGAAGTATGGCACAAGGTATTTCAAAGTCATGGAGATAAGCAACCAGAAACAGGTAGAGAATAAATGGAGATAAGTCCAGAATAGGGGTATTAACAGTGCTGTTGTCCTTCGTATGCCTTCAGAAGGGTGGGGAGTAGCAGAATCGATATATTCACGGGGACTGGGCCAAACCAAACGAATTTGTTACACAACTACTTCCTTCTACTTTTGTAACTCAGATTAAGCCACTCAAAGACTAAGAATACAAAATGGTTATCTTTACAACTACATTAGCCCTCCAAATCCCTGGTTCTTATTCTCATCCAAAAGACCTAGGATAATGCAGTCTGACCTAGACTCTGAACTAGACCATGACACAAGTCTTCAGCCAAAAAGAATTAAATTTTCAGGGAACTTGGAGGCAAGAGGGAAAGGTTATAATCTTTATGGAATTTTCTTTTTAAAATGTATACATTTAAAAGCTCAGTATATTTTTTTCAGAACACCTTCAAAAAACATCAGTAACACTGTCAAAAGGCTCTAGTAGAACTACAGCAACTCCATCTTGAATAGAAGCTGAATAAAATGAGGCTCAGACTTGATGGGCTACATTCCCAGGAGGTTAGGCATTCTCAGACACAGGATGAGAGGAGTTGGCAAGACTGCTTATGACAAGCCACAGGTCCTAAAGGTCCTGCCGATAAAACAGGATGCATTAAAGAAGTTGGCCAAAACCCACCAAAACAAAGATGGCCATGAAAGTAACCTCTGGTTGTCCTTATTGTTCACTATATGCTAGTTGTAATGCATTAACATGCTGAAGAATACTCCCACCAGCACTGGTACAGTTTATAAATGCCCTGGCGACATCCAAAAATTACCCTATATAGTCTAAAAAGGGGAGGAACCCAGAGTTCTGGGATTTGTCCATCCCTTCCCTGGAAAACTCATGAATAATATACCTCTTGTTTAGCATATGATTGAGAAATAATCATAAAAACAGCCAATCAGCAAGCAGTCTGTGGGTCTACTCTGCCTATACAGTCCCCATTCTTTTGTTTCTTTACTTTCTTAATGAACTTGCTTCCACTTTACTCTATGGACTCACCCCGAATTCTTTCTTGCATGAGATCCAAGAACCCTCTCTTGGTATCTGGATTGGAACCGCTTTCAAGAAACCATACTTCATAATGTAAAATTACAGAGAATATTTAACACTAGAAATGATATTTAGTATAATTAATTTCATTCTTTGAGGATCTAAATATACATGTCTGTGTATATACATACATATATACATAATATATAGGCCAGGCATGGTGGTTCACACCTATAGTCCTAGATCTTTGGGGGGCTGAAGTGGATAGATCTCTTGAAGCCAGGAGTTTGAGACCAGCCCGGCCAAAATGGTGAAACCCCGTCTCTAATAAAAATACAAAAATCAACCGGGCATGGTAGCACATGCCTGCAATTCCAGCTACTAGGGAGGGTGAGGCAGGAGAATCTCTTGAACCCAGGAGGCGGAGGCGGCAGTGAGCCAAGATCATGTCACTGTACTTGAGCCTGGGCGATAGAGTGAAACCCTGTCTCAAAAAAAATAATAATAATTAATAAAATTTAAAAATATATATGTATATCATTATAAAACAATTAGGATATAGCTCTGTTGGGGAGAAACTTTAGCTTATTTAAAGACATACTTTTTTTTTCAAGGGTAAAAGTTGTAGGCATGAAAAGTCATGAACAATGAGAATATAAAGAGTTCTATACTGAAAAGCTGTATGAAAACTTTAAAAAAGAGAAATGACTTTCACAAGTCATTTTGGAAATTTCTGCATATGTTAATTTTAGACTTCAAGGGTAATTAAGCTTGAAGTTTCACATTTAGCCATAGCATCTCTAGGTTTAAACCATATTATCATGAACAGAATCCAATTTTGTAGGTTGATTAGAAAAATCCAAATTCTGTGAACTCTAAAATATTACCACTAAGACCATCTGCCACGGAGTATTTTTTACAATATGCAAAAATGGTTAGGCCACAACTAACCAGAAAACTCAAACTTTTCTCTATTCTCCAAATATAAAATATATCATCAATATTTTACTATAGCTGCCCAATAAATATATATAAAATAATACAAGACTGGCTTCTATAATTATTTGATGCCAAAAACTACTATGAGAACAAAAGTATTATACTTGTAGTGTTTACTTATAAAACAGAAGCCCTGTGTTAATGCCTTCATTTAAATCATTTTGAAAGAAGGTAAAAATCTATACAATTGTAACAGAAATACACAGTTCTCTTTCTAAATCATAAACTTCCCTAGAAACAGAACAAATAACAGTTTACAAAGCAGCATAATCTCTCAAATCTAATTCAATAGAAAAGTTTATTTCATATATAACAAATACCTATTATCTAATATTTAACCTTGAAAAAAAATAAGTACTCAATTTTACTATACTTATCTTAAAGATGTCTAGTGTTCATGAAACAGAAACGAGACAAATATTTTGAATTCAGCCAGTATTTTTTCTAGACATTAAACATTCACTCAACAACAAGAGAGTAGCCTGCTTGGGACTGTCAATCTTGCCTACTTCACAGCCTTGGAACATAAAACAATTTAGTTCCCTATTCAAAAGTTATGTTTGACCCTTGACAAAGACTGCCTCCTTGACCTCACTCCAGCCAAGCACCCGAAACCTCTTCATGATAGGGCCTGCTAATTCAGTTTCAGCTAGAATCATGCTAAGTTTAGAGAAAATCCCCTACCCTTGGTCTGACCATCTGCAATATCTTATGATCCTAGACTGCCTTCAGCAAAATTCCTTAGGTCAGTTTACTACCTCTTAATAATTTTCCATCCACCCTGACCCCTGCTCCAAATGCCCACTTAACCTATCATATTCCAACTTGACCTTATCTCTCTTCCCTACTACAAAACCATATTATAGTAGCCGCCCGCCGCTCAAATAAAGTATTCCTTACTGTCATGCATGGCATATTCATATTTTACATAATAAAAATGGAATAGACCATGATAATGAATACACATTCCAAACAAACTATGACAACCAAAACAATACCAATAAACAATAAAAACAATACAGTAAAGGGCAAAATGATGAAAAAACTATGACTATTTAAGGCCACCTTGCAATATCTCAGAAATAATGACAGAATACCAAAAGTATTTTAAAATTCTATACACCTAAAACTATTAAATCAATGTAAACTCAATGTTGCAATGTTAACTGGAGAAAAGCCTCCAAACGCTCCCAATAAATTCATAACTGACATTTTCAATAACAAATGACAAATTAAACTTGAATTCATCTTCACTGAAAAGTAGTTACCAAGCAAGAATGACATGAAATAATTTCTAAGATAAAAGAAATTAAGGCTTTAAACTAAAAGGGATGAAAAACAAATATTAAATATCAGGCTCAGTCTAAGAAAAGCTACTTTTAAATAAACAAAAGTAATTCAAAGTTTTATGTTTACCTGTTTTCAGTGAGACAGGCAATGACGTAACCAGCTTCACCTGCCCTCACCTAGCAGCCCTCAGGACCCTGAATATAAATGGCAATTGAACACTAAGTCTTTTTAATATGAGGTACAGTTATCATTTGTAACACACAGAATATTCTTTCACATCCTTAAGAAAGCTCGTTTTCACTGTCCCTGCCATTCTGTACTATTCTAATGAAAAGCATCCTGCCTTTAGATCCACTGGTATTGCCAAGCCAATAAAAACTATTTTTTGACTGTCTTAAGGAGGCTTTAAAAAACATCCAAGTAAATTATGAGCTGCTGTCAGATTCTAGACTGCAACAGCACAGAAACCCTGTGTCTGTAAGGCTGACAGCTGCCAAAGCCTAACCTTTCCCTAACTGGCCAACTGAAGAAACATTAATAGAATCTGTTTAATCTTACCCATTCACCTTTAATGTGACCAAAGTTAAGTCAATCACTCAGCAATAAGAAATGCAAAATAGTCCCCATGGACAGTGATATTTACTCACTGAAACTTCTTAGAAATTTCAGATTTAAAATCCAATTTATTTACATATAGGTCAAAGATGAAAAATATCAGTGTTTCCTTTTTGAACACTTCATATTAAGGCTTTCTATTCTATGTTGTAAGGATTCAGAATCTACCACCCAACAGAAACCCAGTACAGACTAAAAAAGGATCAATGCACTGCCCAAGTCAGAAATGGAACACGACATTAATTATCCCTTTTTAGGTACGTATCTCTCCACTGAAGGACACATAATACAACTAAGGTATAACATTGCATCTCCTCCTAAGGTAAAAATCTATTTATTTTACAGAAGTAGATAACATAAAAGCAATTGCAGCATTAAGCAAACTGAAAAGACAGAGAAATGCACACAAACACAACACACAAGCACTTTAAGTCCAGGTTGACTCTAAGACATGTGTGCCAACAATCCAGCTTCTGTGACAAACCAAGATGGCCCCGTGTTTCCTTCCTACTATTTCCTTCCACCTCGACTTAGGCAGCAGCACCTGACTTAGGCAGCAAGTCACACATTAGACACCACCTCATGCAACAAATGCTAATAACTTTTCCCCAAACCTTACTTTGTCATGAGTCTAAAAGGATCACTGATATCTGACTAGGTTTAATAGTTTTCAAATGCAAACTATATATTGCAACCAAAGTGAAGACAGTGTGCATGTTCCAATTGATGAAATGGTAAGAGTTGGGAAAGCCTACAATGAAATGGGAAGATCTTACAGAGACCGGTGAAAGCTAATCAACAGCACCTGATTCAAGTGCCTTAATTACCAATATCAGATGCTATGGGAGAGTCCACGAAAAACAGGGGAAAAAGTCTCTGCCAGGAAAGTGATTGCAGACTATCACAGGAATGGTTACTCTGCCAAGCTCTCTGCAATACTTTGTTACTCTGTCTTCCATGAATCCCCATCAGCCACAAATACTTAATCAAGCTTTACATTCTATCTTTTATATTTCGAAAACATAAGCCATAATGTTTACTATACACTAACCTCCACCCATGTTCTGATAAACACCTTAGGAAGACTACCTCTCCATCCCATTCCCCCATTGAGAATCGCTGAACTAGAAAAACCAAAACAGTCACACAAGAAGCCAAAGTCACTGTTTCCTTTAGAAGTTGTGTAAGACCACCCTGGGATGTATAAATAGGGATATTAATCATCCTTCAGCCAATCTTTCAAGTGCATCCATATTTCTGCATCTTACTTTAATGTGCATTTTATTATAATGCACCTCAAATGATCTGCAGAGTCAAATAGGATATAAATTCAAAAATAAATAAAATATGGCAAACAGACAAGAAGCAACTAGAGTGATTTTAAACACCAATACACTTGTTAAACCTATGCATACATTTCCCATAAATTCCTCTTTCCTAAAACAAAATGACTCAAAACCAGTATTTTTTTTTTAATTGCAGTAAAAACATACCATTCTAATTGACTCCAAACTTCTTCACAATACAGGCATGTGCTGCTTCTGTATCCTCTGCAATATTACTACCTAGCATATATCCCATGCACAGTACTAAGCACTCTATACACACTACCTCATTTAAACCTTACAAATTTGTGAAGTGGAAATCATTATTCTTCTCTTATTTCTTTGTGAGACAGAGTATTGCTCAGTAGCCCTGGTTGGAGTGCAGTGGCATGATCATAGTTTACCGTAGCCTCTAATACCTGGGCTGAAGTAATCATCCCACCTTAGCCTCCCAAGTAGCTGGGATTACAGGTGTGCACCACCATACCCAGCTATTCTTTTTACTTTTTTGTTGGAAATGAAAAACAATATGGAAGTTCCTCAAAAAATTAAAAATAGAATCATCATATGTTCCAGAAAAATCCCATCACTGGGTATGTATCCAAAGGAAATGAAATCAGCATGTCAAAGACATCTGCACACCATGTTTACTGCAGCACTACTCACAATAGCCAAGATATGGAATCAACCTAAGTGTCCATCAATGGATAAATAGATTTTTTAATGTGATATATCTACACAATGAAATAATATTCGTCATGAAAAAGATGAAAATCCTGCCACTTGCAACACCATGAATGAAACAGGAATATTATGTTAAGTAAAAAAAGCCAGGCACAGATAGAAAAATAGGTCATGATCTCACTCCTATGTGGAATCTAAAAAAAACTGATCTCATAGAAATAGGGAGTAAAATAGTGATTACTAGAGGCTGGGGTGGTTAGGGAGGAAAAGGGGCTAGGGAGATGTCAGTCAAAGGATGCATAATCACACTTAGGAGTATTAAGTTCAAGAGATCCATTGTACAACATGATGACTACAGTTAATGACAACAAATTACATTGTTGAAAAATGCTAAGAGAATGGATATTAAGTATTCTCATAACAAAAATGATAACTATGATGATGTAATACATTTGTTAATTAGCTAGATGTAATCATTCCACAATGTATACTTCAAAACATTATATTTTATACAGTAAGTACATAAAATTTTATATGTCAATTTCTTAAATAAATTTTTAAAAAAATTAAACACAGTAGGAAAAATAAATAAATAGAAAATTTGCAAAACAGTTGAAAAAAGTTCTCAGAAAATAAAATGAAAAGACTGAATGTCAGGACAGAAAAGAAAATAAGAGTACCTATCCAGAAGATATAAATTCCAACTAACAAAAGATTATAAAGAGAGAACATAGAAAACGAAAGAAAGAAACTATTAAAGCAAGAATAAAAAGAAATTTCCTAAGTAAAGAACCAAATCTTCAGATTAAAAGGGCCCACTACGGTCCCATCCCAAAAAATGAAAAAAGATGCAGACATTGCCATGAAAGTTCACCATACAAGGCAGTGGGATTGGCAAAGGACACAAAGTTACATGCAAACAATAAGAAGTCAAAATGAAATCAGGCTTCTCAAGAGCAACTCTAGAAGCTATAAGGTAATACAGCAAGGAATATCTCCAAAATGCCAATGAGAAATATTCCCAGTATACAGGTATTTGCCTGTATACCGAGGCAAACTACACTCAAGCTTGACAGTATAATAAATACGTTTTTCATACGATCTAGAAAATAAAAAGTTTACCTCTGTTGATATATTAAGATATAATTTGCATGACCATACTAACACAATGGCAGGGGGCTGGGAACAGAGCATATGGGAACAAAAGTTTGTACACTACTGAAATTAACTTAATGCTAATCCCAACTAGATTATTTTTAAATAAAATTTAATTGTAATTCCAAGGGAAAGTGCTAAGAAAACAACTCAAAAAATATAGCAAAATAAACAGCAAAGAATTAAAATGGTACACTAGAAAATACCAATTTAACACAAAGAAGGCAGTAAGGGAGAAACAGAAACAAAAAACCATAAGACATAGCAAACAAATAGATGGCATATGGAAATCCTAAGTTACCAGTAATTAAACATAAATGGATAAAACAATCCATGCAAAAGGCAGAGACTTCCAAAATGAATAAAAAAGAAAAGAACATGATCCAACTATATGGTATCTACAACAAACACATTTTAAATTCAAACACACGTAAAGGATGAAAATAAAAAGAATAGAAAAAGAAGTATCATGTAAACAACAACCATAAAAGATCTGGAATGGCTATGCTAGAGTAGGGCTGAGGGCCCCACAGGGTCGTGGGGTAAGCCTTATGCTGTGCTGAGGTGCAGGATCCAAGAAATAGAGAGACAGGACACAGAAGTACAAACAAAATGCAGCTGGGCTCGGGGGGCCACGCCACCTATGAGTGGAGTCAGGTGAGGCCCCGAATGTCCAGAAGCATGAGTATTTATTGAGTATAGGTTAGGGGGAAGGGCAGTGAGTGAAATCATCTTTAAGGATAGTGATAGGGTCATGAGCAATAAAACATGGGGCCCGCCCCCATTAGGTCACCTAGGCCAGGAGTTGGACAATGCACAGCAAGGGGCCCATTCCCATGAAGGCAAGGGCCGTGTGCAGTAAGGAGTCCATCCCCATTAGGTCACCGAGGCTTGAAGGTGGGCCGTGCACAGTGAAGAGGGTGCAGTGTGCAATACTTCTATCTATGGGCAAACTACTTCTAAGAAGATTTATAGGAGGATGATTTAAGTCACATAGCAGTGACTGAGCTGTCAAGGTTACCGCCACCTTCTGGCAGCTTCCAATGGGTTCTGTGGGAAGATGCTTTCGAGCAGCACAGTAGCAAAAGCTAATAAAGTTCACAGTCACCAAGGTGGATTGCTGGTCTGAGGGCAGTCTTCCACAAGAACTGGAGCAAGGTCCTACAACTCCTTTATCAGGAGGAGTGGCTCTTGCCCCAAGCCTGCCATACAGCAGGTATCTTTATGATACTGAATGCTGCCACCTGGGCCATGGATTCTTGTCCTGGTATAGCTGTTTTTCCCTTAAATCATGCTCTGCACTGTGTCTGCTTTACATATCCCTCCGATTATAAGCTGCTTATTTCTTAATTCATGCTCTGTACTATGTCCACTCTAGGCATTCCTCCGATTATAAACTAAGATATAATTATAGGTATACATGTAGGGAAATATTCCTTAGGCACTCATACTATCAACTATTATATGATTATATAGAGAGGATTATATAAAGGGATACTTCAAGCCCTAATTCTATAAACTAATATATGATTATGTAAAGGATTATATAAAAGGAAATAGCTGAGTAGTAACGCTATAAAGTGAGATATTCCTCAAGCCCTAACTGTGCCAGTGTTCTGCTTAGCTCTCATTCCTTGGTGCCTATATGGGGGAGGTTACCCATATGCTAATATCAAACAAAACAGACCTTAAAACAACAACAGAAATTTTTACTAGAGAAAGAGAGAAACAATAATGACAAAAGGGTCAACCCAGCAAGAAGATTTAACAATTATAAACATATATGCACCTGACAGCCCCAAAATGGATGAAGCAAAAACTGACAGATAATAAATAATTACAGATAATAAATAATTAAACAATAACAGTTAAAGACTTTAGTACCCCACTCGCAATAATGGATAGGATAAATAGGCAAAAGATGAACCAGGAATCAGAAGCATTGAAAAACACTATAGTCCAGCCAGATCTTACAGTTGTATCTATAAACACTCCAACCAAGAACAGCAGATACACATTCTTCACAAGCACACATGGAACATCCTCCAGAATAAACCATATGCTAGGTCATAAAATGAAACTCAATAAATTTTAAACGACTGCAGTCACATAAAATATATTCTCAAACTAAAATGAAATTAAATTAAAACCAGCAACAGAAGTTTAGGAAATTCAAAAATGGGCAAATTAAACACTTCTAATCAATGCGTCAAAGAAAAAAATAATATTTTAAATATATGAAAAAGAAAATACAGCATACAAATACTCATGGATTGCATCTAAAGCAGTACTCACAGGAAAATTTATAGTTATCTACATTTAAAAAGAAAAAAATCTCAGATCAATACCCTAAACTCCTACCTTAAACTGGAAGTAAAAAAGCAAACCAAACCAAAGCAAGCAGAAGGAAGGAAATAATAGACTGTAGTGGAAACTACTTAAACAGAGTCTAGAGAATAACACAGAAAAATCAATGAAACCAAAAGTTGGTTCTTTGAAAAAATCCAGTAACCCTGACAAACCTCTACCCTGCTGACAAAAAAGAAAAGAGAGAGAAGACTTAAAATCAAAAAGCAAGAGAAGACATCATCACCAACTCTTTCATTTTCTTAAAGAAATAAAAAGAGTAAGAGAAAACTCTGAATAACTACATGAATAATTAGATAACCTACAGTAAGTGAACGAATTCCAAAAAAGACACAAATCACTAAAACTGACTCAAAAAGTAATATAAAAATTTAAATAGATTCATAAGTAAAGAGAATGAATTGGTAATTTTAATGACTCACAAAGAGAAGCCCAGTCCCAGATGAATTCCCTGGTAAATTCTACAAAACGTTTAAAAAAGAATTAACTCCAATCCTTCACCAACTTCTTCAAAAAACAGAAGAGGAGAAAACATTTCCCAACTCATTCTATGAGGCCAATATGATCCTAATACCAAAACCAGATACAGACATCACAAGAAAACTACAGACCAAAATCCCTTACCAATATAGAAGCAAAACTCCTCAGCAAAATACTAGCAAACCAAACCAAGCAGCATATTACAAAGATTACATAACATGATCAAGGGGCATTTATTCCAGGATTGCAAGGTTGGTGTGACATCCAAAAATCAATTAATGTAATACACCACATTAATAAAAGACAGAAATCATATGATCATCTCAACTGGTGCAGGAAAAGCACTGACAAAATACAACATCCTTTCTTAGTGAAAATATTCAACTAGAATTAGAAGAAAATTTCCTCAATCTTATTGATAAAGGGCATCTATAAAAAAAAAAAAAAAACTCACAGCTAATACCATGCAACATAGTGAAAGACTAAATGCTTTCCCCTCAGATCATGATGACTGCTATTGCCACTTCTATTCAACACTGTACTGGATATTCTAGCTGGGCAATTGGGCAAAAATATAGAAACAAAAAGCATCCTGATTAGAAAGTAAGGAGTCAGAATATCTCTGGAGAATAATCTCATAATGAATCCACCATAAAACTGTTAGAATTAGAAAAAAAGTTGGGCAAGGTTGCAGGATACAAGATCAATATACAAAAATCATCTGGATTTTTACGTAGTAGCAATGAACATTCCAAAATGAAACACAGAAAACAACTCCACTTACAATAACATTGAAGAATAAAATATTTACGTATAAATTTAACAAAAAATTACAAGACATTGTTGAAAAAAATTAAAGAAAATCTAAATAAATAGACATCCCATGTTTGGGGATTGGAAGACTTAATATCATTACAAAAAGAATACCTCCCAAACTGAACTACATATTCGTTGTAAGCCCAATGTGAATCCTAGCTAGGTTCTCGGTAGAAATTCACAAGTTGATTCCAAAATTCACTAAAAAATGCAAGGAACCCAGAGTAGCCAAAACAATCTTGAAAAAAGAACAAAGCTGGAGAACTCATACTTCTCAATTTTAAATCTTAACAACAAAGCAACAGTAACTAATAATCAAGACCACATAGTACTGACATAAGGAAAGACAAGATCATTGGAATAAAATTAAGAGTACTGAAATAAATGTTTACATTGACAGTTGTATTAGTCCATTCTCACGCTGCTATAAAGAACTGCCTGAGATTGGGTAATTTGTAAAGGAATGAGGTTTAATCAACTCACAGTTCCGCGTGTCTGGGGAAGCCTCAGGAACATACAGTCATAGTGGATAGCACCTCTTCACAGGGTGACAGGGGAGAGAATGAGAACCAAGCAAAGGAGGAAGCCCCTTATAAAACCATCAGATCTCATGAGAACTTACTCACTATCATGAAAATAGGATGGGGGAGACTGACCCCATGATTCAATTACCTCCCACCAGGTCCCTCCCATGATACATGAGGATTACAGGAACTACAATTCAAGATGAGATTTGGGTGGGGACACAGCCAAACTATATTAACAGTCAACTGACTTGACAAGTGTGCCAAGAAAATTCAATGAGGAAAGAATGGTCATTTTAACAAATGATGCTGGGACCGCTAGTTATCTACATGCAAAAGAATGAAGTTGGACTCCTACTTCACACTATGTATAGAAATTAATTCAAAATGAACCACAGATATAAATGTAAGAGCTAAAACTACAAAATACAGAAAAAATTGTAGGAGTAAATTTTTATGACCTCGCATTGGGCAAAGCTTCTTAGACTCAACAGCAAAAGCACAAGGGACAAGAAAAAACGATAAATTAGACTTCATTTAAAAAAAAAAAAAAACCTTTCTGTTTCAAACAGTATCATCAAGAAAATGAAATGACAACCTTCAGAATGGGAAAAATATTTGCAAATCATATATCTGATAATGAACTTGTATCCAGAATATGTAAAGAACTCAACACTCAACAATAAAAAGACAAATAAATCAACTAAAAATCAGGCAAAGGATCTGCACAGACATCTCTCCACAGATGATATAAAAATGATCAATAAGCACATTAAAAAATGTTTAGCTTCATTAGAAATGCAAATCAAAACCATAATTACATACCACTTCATACCCACTATGATGACTACATTTTTTAAAAAGGTAACGACTTTTGGTGAGGATGTGGAGAAAATGGAACCCTCATCCACTGCTGGTAAGATATATAATGATATAGCCACTTTGGAAAACATTTTGATAGCTCCTCAAAAGTTTAAAAACCGAATCACCCTATGACCTAGCAATTCCACTCCTAGGTATACAGCTGAGAGAAAGGAAAAGATATTCACACAAAAACCTGGACACAAATATTCCCTGTAACATTATTCATAATAGTCAAAATGTGGAAACAATCCAAATGTCCATCAAATGCTGAACAGGCAAAATGTTATTTGGAAATTAAATATTAAGTACTGATACATTCTACAGCATGGATGAAACTCAAAAATATTATGATAAGTAAAAAAAGCCAACCACAAAAGACCACATGTTTTATGACTCCATTTAAATGAAATGTTCAGAATAGACAAATCCAGACACAGAAAGCAGGTTAGTGGCTGCCAAGAGTTGAGAGAGGAAGAATAGGAAGTGATCATAAATGAGTATGAGGTTTCATTTTCAGGGTGATGAAAATGTCCTAAAATTATATAGTGGTGTTGGTTATACAATCTGTAATCACACTAAAAACCAATGAATTATACGTTGTAAAAAAAAGTGCATGTCAAGATTTGTGAATTCTAGCTCCATAAATCTATTATTTAAAAAAAACTACATGTGGCTGGGTGCTATGCCTATAATCCTTTGGGAGGCCGAAGTGGGTGGATCACAAGTTCAGGAGTTTGAGACCAGCCTGGCCAACATGGTGAAACCCCATCTCTACTAAAGATATAAAAAATTAGCCAGGCTGGTGGTGCATGCCTATAATCCCAGCTACTCAGGAGGCTGAGGCAGGAGAATCGCTTGAACCTGGCAGGTGGAGGTTGCAGTGAGCCGAGATCGCACCATTGCACTCCAGCCTGGGTGACAGAGTGAGACTCCATCTCAAAAAACAAACAAACAAACAAACAAAAAAAAACAATGAACAGGGGTCTCCAACTCTCAAGCCACAATACCAGTACTAGTTGATGGTCTGTTAGGAACTGGGCTGCACAGGAGGTGAGCAGCGAGTCAGCATTATCATCTGAGCTCCATTTCCTGTCAGATTAGTAGAGGCATTAGATTCTTATAGGAGTACGAACCCTACTGTGAACCGCATATGTGAGGTATCTAGGATGTGCACTCCTTATGAGAATCTAATGCCTATCTGAGATGGAACAGTTCATCCCAAAACCATCCACAACCCTCCCCAACCCCCCACCTCAGTCCGTGGAAAAACTGTCTTCCATGAAACGAGTCCCTGGTGCCAAAAAGGTTGGAGACAGTTGCTCTAGAATAAATAACAGACCTTCTCAAGGACACTTCTCTCTATGACCTACTAAAAATCAGCAATGTCAACAAAAGCAAAAAATAAACTATTTCTAATATGAAAGGATAAATTAACTATAATTGATAATCGCAATAATGGACTTCGCCAAGGATCAAAGTCAAAAGCAAAGTGGAAGATTCAACGGGTTTGGTTCAGATGGTACCATGCATGACATCTGTATATGCAAAGGTAGATGCGACTTAGAAACCTCGTGAAGTGCCAGGTGCGGTGGTTCACACCTGTAATCCCAGCACTGGGAGGCTGAGGCGGGTGGATCACCTGAGGTGAGGAGTTTGAGACCACCCTGACCAAGATGGTGAACCTCGTATCTACTAAAAATACAAAAATCAGCTGGACTTGATGGTGGGTGCCTGTAATCCCAGCTACTTGGGAGGTTGAGGCAGGAGAATCACTAGAACCCAGGAGGGAGAGGTTGCAATGGCGAGATCACGTCATTGCACTCCAGCCTGGTAGACAGAGTGAGACTCCATCTCAAAAAAGAAAAAAAAAAAAAAAGGAAACCTCATGAAGTAAAGAAACTATAGAAAGTGCCTTCCTAGCATATATTCAACACTAAACATCTATGAAATGTTGGTTCACTTTCCTTTGCAGTTTCTTGTCTCTAACTCATGTACTCCATAGTGTTCCTTGTTACAGTGACTATGTCTTCTACTTGTTAGACAGGACAATGTCTTTCACCTATTGCAACTTCCACTTCTTTATTTTATTTGGCTTCAAGCCACACATTCCAACAAAAAAATAGAGTCTCAGCCAGTCCTACTACCACCTGACTGCTCTAAAACTTCCAGAGCAGAATTTTTCTACATTTTCATCGTGGCATATATCTACCTAAAAGACACAAATTCTAGATTACGCGCAGTGGCTCATGCCTGTAATCCCAGCACTTGGGGAGGCTGTGGTGGGCAGATCACTTGAGGTCAGGAGTTCGAGACCTTCCTGGCCAACATGGTGAAACCCCAACTCTACAAAAAATACAAAAAATTAGCCAGGCATGGTGTTGGGCACCTGTAATCCCAGCTACTTAGGAGGCTGAGGCATGAAAATTGTTTGAACCAGGAGGTGGAGGTTGTGATGAGCTGAGATCGTGCCACTGCACTCTAGTCTGGGCAATAGAGTGAGACTGTGTCAAAAAACAAAAAATCAAAAACTATAAAACAAAAAGTTGATTGTCAGTAAGATCTGTCTGAATAGTTTTAAAAAATAATTTTGCTGATAAATCTGAATGATTTACATATTGTAATCATATAAAAAAGAAGAGATCTTTGGGACTCATTTAACAGGGATAAGTATTGGAAATAGAATTCTTTTTTTTTTTTTTGAGGAGTCTCGCTCTGTCACTCAGGCTGGAGTGCAGTGGTGCGATTTCAGCTCACTGCAACCTCTGCCTCCCGGGTTCAAGCAATTCTCCTACCCTAGCCTCCTGAGTAGCTGGGACTACAGGCGTACACCACCATGCCTGGCTAATTTTTGTATTTTTGGTAGAGACGGAGTTTCACCGTTTTGGCCAGGCTGGTCTTGAACCCCTGAACTCAGGTGATCCACCGCCTTGGCCTCCCAAAGTGCTGGGATTACAGGCATGAGCCACTGCGCGTAATCTAGAATTTGTGTCTTTTAGGTAGATATATGCCACAATGAAAATGTAGAAAAATTCTGCTCTGGAAGTTTTAGAGCAGTCAGGTGGAGGAGTGCCCAGTTTCCCTTGGTCTCAAACTCCTCACCTCAGGTGATCCACCCGCCTCAGCCTCCCAGTGCTGGGATTACAGGTGTGAACCACCGCACTGGCACTTCACCAAGATGGTGAACCTCGTATCTACTAAAAATACAAAAATCAGCTGGACTTGATGGTGGGTGCCTGTAATCCCAGCTACTTGGGAGGTTGAGGCATGAGGCACTGTGCCCCATGTGACAGCTGACTTTTAAATAAAGTATTACCTCCTCTAAATTTCACTACTATAAATAAGTAACCATCACTTATCTTTATTCTTTAATACATTATTAGCTTTAAAATTTTGGCCTACAAAATTTTGGTTAAAGATGAACCTTTATAAAGTAAACCTTCTGGTGCTTTAATAAAGCACATATTTAACAGAACAACTAAATGTGAGACTTTGTTATTAAGTAGCCCCTTTTCTTCTAGTCATAGGGAAGGAAAGATACATTGTTGTACAAAGCTATTAGCTACTGTTTCAGGCATGTACTTAGAGAATGTAAAGAGAATACACCACAAGTTAGTACCAGCACTTAAGACAGAAGGGAAAAATGAATGGTGAGAATAATTAGAAATGAGTACAAAAATTTACTTACAGCCTCAAACTGCAAATGGCTATCCTTTAAGAAATCTTGAATTTTATCCTTGGGTAAAATACCGAATCTAAATCGAAGGAGATCCATTTCTTGTTGAATGAACCAGCGTCTAAGATCTTCACTGAAATGAAGACAGAGAAATTATAGTGCAAACTAAAAATCCAGTGATTATTAAATCTAAGAAATGTTTATAAAACAATATTCAAACATGAGCAAGATGCCAACAAACAGCAGTTAAAAACATGCAGTCCTCTATCATGGTAAGGAGAATATGAACACCACATATCATAATCTTCTAGGGATGTGTTGGGTACCAGGTAGAGGGGATGTTAAAAATTAAAAGGATTAAATACAGAATGCTTTGAACTTAGCTGCATTATTATTAAATAACATAAAATACTTTATGCATTTAATGTAACTACGAAATATACATTTTATATTAGAAAATACAGGCTAGGTGTGGTGGCTCACACCTGTAATCCTAGCACTTCGGGAGGTCAAGGCAGGCACATCGCCTGAGCCCAGGAGTTTGAGACCAGCCTGGGCAACTTAGTAAAACCACATATCTACAAAAAACAAAAAAATGAGCCAGGTATGGTGGCACATGCCTATAATTCCAGCTTCTCAGGAGGCTGAGGTGGGAGGATCACCTGAGCCCAGGGAGGTCGAGGCTGCAGTGAGCCAAGATCACATCACTGTACTCCAGGCTGGGCAATGGTGTGAGAATCTAACTCAAAAAAAAAAAAAAAAAGAGAGAGGAAAAAAAAGAAAATGGGGAAACTGGGCACTCCTTTGGCTTGAGGTGGCTTTATAAATGCCAAACAAAAGACACCAAATTTTTTAAGGCAATTTTGATCAGATTAACATTGCAAAGGAAACTTTGCTTACAGCTTTACAATTTATAATTTCACAAAATTTAATACACACATATATATGACAATATTTAAAAGCAATAAAATGTTCAAGTGTATTACTGCTATATAATAAAATAATTACCCTACTGGATGCAAAATATGATTTCATATTTTTTAGGGGATTTTCACTTTTTTTAGGAGATTGTCAGCAATTAATTTATTATATAAATTTCACAAACTTCATTTGCTTTTTTACAGAAGAAAAACTCTAGAACCAAAAGTGGTAAGTAATTTCTCAATTATCATCTTTGGATAGTAAGCAATTCAAGAGTCTCATTTGACAAGCCTATTAAAAAAAAAAAAAGATAGCCATAACTAAATTATGTGGCCAAAATTAACATGTCGGGGGAAAACAAGTTAAAAAAAAAAAAAAGCGAGTAACTCTTTCTACCTGTGGGTGGCACTATTAACTTAAAAGAAACCAACTACCAAACAAAAATGTCTTGGATTTACAAGGCCCACAGAGCTCAAATTCCAAAAACCTATATCAAATTCAAGTGTGGGTTTAATTTTTTCTTATAAATATTATCATTTTATTGCAGGAAAATGATATCATTTTATATCATCAAAAGTCCTTCTTCCTAATAAAATCCCTTCCGGTTTAAAATCTCAAATGAAGAGTCTCTCTCACAAACTTAAGAAGTGTTTCATCAGGCAAATTTTTGCAAGAATCTTTTTCAATATTTTTAAGTAAATAATATGTTCCAAACAATTTACTGTAACAGTGTTCAACCCATGATCAACTAGTTCCTGATGTTATTCAGGGTTTTCCTATGTTCAGCACAACACATCAACTTACCACATACCAATTTATAACCCAAGACACCAGATTTGACTGTGAGAACATAAACATATACTCACGACTGGCAATAAGCAAGGCGCAAAATAAAATGAGAAATATGATCTCTTCTTCGTGGTTCATATTCATCTTCTAAGCTTTCCTTAAAAATAATGACACATGAATAAAATAAATACATTGGAATGGTAAGAGGTATAAAGAAATACTAAGCCAGTCTAAGCCAATGGTAAATTAAGTTTCAAAAACATTTCTTTTTTTTAGAGAAGGGGACTCACTCTATCACCCAAACTGGAGGGTAATGGTCAATCACAGCTCACTATAACTTCAAACTCCTGGGCTCAAGTGATGCTCCAGACTCAACCTCCCAAGTAGCTGGGACTACAAGCAACACCCACCTCACCCTGCTAATTTTTTATCTTTTGTACAAATGGGGTCTCAATATGTTCCCAAGACTGGTTACAACTCCTGGTCTCAAGCAATCCTCCCACCTTGGTCTCCCAAAGCGCTAGAATTACAGGCATAAGCCACCCCACCCAGTCCCAAAACATTTTTTTTTCTTTTAAGTTCTGGGATACATGTGCAGAAAGTACAGGTTACATAGGTATATACGTGACATAGTGGTTTGCTGCACCTATCAACCCATCATCTAGGTTTTAAGCCCCACATGCATTAGGTATTTGTCCTAATGCTCTCCCTCCTGTTGCCCTCCACCGACTGACAGGCTCTGCTGTGTGGCGTTCCCCTCCCTGTGTCCATGTGTTGTCACTGCCAAAACATTTTTTAATATCCTTTTCAGGGTAATTATCATTTTACTTCAGTTACCAATCAGATGAAACTGAGAAGTAAACTAATCTCAACAAAACTTTTTGGGTTTGGACCCCACTATTTTCTTCCAACCAACCCCTCTCTTTTAATTTTCTTCTTATCCAGCCTATACCCACAGTGTTCTCCACTTCAACAACTTCTTACACCAACCTCAACTTCTTTAATTTCAACCATTTGGTAAAACCTAGATTCTTACTTAATCTACAATGACACTACACAGTCCTATTCCCAAAATGCTAAGAACCTCTGAAGAGAAAAAACACACACAACTATGGGAACTGGGAAAATATAATTTCATGGTCTATAATCTCAACCAGATCCTTACCAATGCCATGGAATACTTAGTCGGGTCCAAAATAATAAGAACAAACATGTCTTGAGCACTTACTAGGTACCACTCAATACCCTTAGCATTTTTTAAGGCATTAACCCATTTAATCCTTAAAAAAAATACCCTATAAGTTAGGAACTACTATAATCCTATTTTAAAGATAAGGAAACTGAGGCACAGGGAAGTTATGTAACTTGTTCAGGGTCACTAAGGTTGTCCAGAATAAGAAGCAATATTGATATTTGACACAAAATCATTTCCTTCCTCACTTCTCAGAAAATCTTCAGTCTTCACCAGTTATCCCAAGACCCCCACTAGAGCACCTTTCCCCTCTCTCTGAACACATGACTTCACATACTTTACAGAAAATAAAGACTACTAGGCAGAATCCTTCAGTACCAAGCTTCTGCATACACATGTTGTGTTGCCTTCCATCCATCTCTACAGAACATCTCCTCTTCCCAGCATGTAAAGCTGTATTTGTCCATTTTCATGCTGCTAATAAAGACATACCCAAGAATTTATAAAGGAAAGAGGTTTAACTGACTCACAGTTCCCCAGGGATGGGGAGGCCTCAGGAAACTTACAAACATGGCAGAAGAGGAAGCAAACATGTCCTTCTTTACATGGTGGCAGTAAGTAGAAGTGCCGAGCAAAACAAGGAAAAGCTCCTTATAAAACCATCAGATCTCATGAGAATTCACTCACTATCACGAGAACAGCAGCACAGGGATAACTGCCTCTATGATTCAATTACCTCCCACGGGGTCCCTCCCACAACACATGGAGATTACGGGAACTACAATTCAAGATGAGATTTGGGTGGGGACACAGCCAAACCATATGAAAAGCTAATTCCTGCACCTAAACCCCCCAACCCATTTGCTTGTGCCTCTTAGGGAGCCTCATTTATCAAATGCTCTCTCAAAGTTTTATCTTCAAGTCCCCTCTTCCTCAAGTATCTCCTGTCATACGTGTACAAATGTGTGCTTGTGTATCTTCTCTTTTCCCTAAAACAACCTCTATATTCTGCCCTGTTTCTCTTCTCTTTTAAGCTACACATTTTAAAACAGTACATCTTCCATATCCACCTCTCCATCTTCCTCCTCCAACCATTGTCATTGTTCTGGTCTCTACCCCTACCTACAAGGGTCCATCCGGCTGCTAAATCCAATGGACACTGTACAATACCTCTTACATAACCTGTCTTAAGCTTCTGAAACTGTTGTGGTTAAAAGCACTACCACAGAAACAAAATACCCAGATTTGAATCTTGGCTCCACCATTTACCATATTACGAGCTTGGGCAAGGTATTCAGCCTATCAATAAATAGGCTGTATCTGTAAAATAAGAATGATAATAATACCTACCTCCTAAGACTGCTATATGAATTACATACATGGGTTAATAGATGTAATGCACTTAGAACAAAGTCTGGTGCATAGTAAACATACTATTAATATAAATATCTGCAGCTGTTATTCCCTATTAGCATTATTTACATCATGATCATTACTGAAACTCCAGCCTTCCTTGGCTTCTATGACACTACTATCCTGGTTCATCTCCTACTTCTCAGAAACCTCCTTTTCAATCTCCTTCCTAAACTCCTCCAATTCCACTTTACCTTCAATATTAGTATTCCTCATGTCTTGTCTTCCACCATCATCTTTTCTCACTCAAATATTATGCTAGAGTGCTCTTACCTACTCCTGATGATTCCAACCGTCTGCTAAATCTATACTCTCACAAGATGTCTTCCTGTATATCCAGACTTGTATATCCAATTGTCCACTAGACATCTCCACAGGCACCTCAAATTCATGTTGAGAACTAAACTCTACATCTTCCAAGACTGATTTCTCCTCCTGCATATCACACATCACTATCCACTACTTTTCCTAATTAGAAACCTGGGTGTCATTTGTCACTCTTCTCTCTCCATTCCCCCTGAAATCAGTCACTAAAACCTTTTGATTTCACCTTCTTAATACCTCTTCAATCGGTCCCCTTCTCTCATTTAATTCAGACTCTCATCATTTCCAGGCTTCTAACTGGTTTCCCTCCTAACAAACATGACCCTGTCAATCTGCTGTTGGCAGTCATCTTCCCAAAATGAAAATCTGATCACATCTGTCAACACGCAGCTCCAGTACTACCTCTTATGGAAAGTGTTCCCAAACCTCCCCAATTTGAGCTGAGTAATTATATGTTTTTGGAGTTCCTGGAGCACACATCTATAAACACAGTCATTATCCTATATTGTATGGGATAGATTTGGCAATATCTGGAAATATGTAGGGGTTGAAGCCGGAGATGCTACTGAGCATCCTACAATGCACAGGACAGTCCCTGCAACAAGGAATTATTAGACCCAAAATGATGTTAGTCCTGAGGTTGAGAAACCCTACCATATTATAATCATCTGACTTCATGTCAACCACCCCTAACAGACTGAAGTACTTTCAGGCAGAGGCCATGATACATTACCCTTTATAAAAGCCCAGTGCTTAATATAAGCCCTTTCCCATGAGTGACACTCTATACATAAATATACAGAAACTGAAGGAATTTTTTTTTTCCTTTTTTACTTACTCTGTAGGAAAACTTGAGCTTTCGAAGCTCATTCTCCAACTTACTCTGGTATTGCTCAGTTCCTTTCACATAGCTTACTCCAAGATTTTCAACTGATTTTAACACTAAAAAAAAGAAAAAAGGTATAAATGCAAGATAATGTCTCTCTTGTTTCTTTGTTTTTTGATTTTTTTGAGACAGAGTCTTGCTCTGTCACCAGGCTGGAGTGCAGTGGCACGATCACTACAACCTCCATCTCCTGGGTTCAAGAGATTTCCCTGCCTCGACCTCCCTAGTAGCTGGGACTACAGGCACATGCCACCATCCCCGGCTAATTTTTTTGTATTTTAGTCCAGATGGGGTTTCACCATGTTAGCCAGGATGGTCTCGATCTCCCAACCTCGTGATCTGCCTGCCTTGGCCTCCCAAAGTGCTGGGATTACAGGCATGAGCCACCGCACCCAGCCTAAGATATTGTTTTAAAACTAAATCCAAGACAAAATCTATGGAGGGCAATTCCACAATTACCTGTTTACAGAACATGATAAGTAATTGCCAGTTTATTTCCTGTAACTACATTATATAAACTACACATGCTTATAAGAGGAAAATGTCCATCTACATGTAAAAAATATCCATGTCCCACAGCATAACCTAATACCAGGGATTCTCAATAAGGGAAGAGGGATGGATGGTGAATAATCATTCCTGTATGGAGCCACTGTTGCTGAGGAACAGAAAAGTATGTCAATATGGAAAAAAAAACTAAGCACTCCTTGTGTGCATCCTTCATATGGAGCTGCCTGTTAGGCAGTCGGCTTCATTTACTCAGCATAGATTCATCAGAAAAAAAAACAGCCCTTCCTTTCCTGATGAAGCCAAGGGCAGGGCACAACAGTGAAGAAGAAGGGACATCCAATCAGCCAAATGAACCATCCTGAACAGATGCTACATATTGTTCAAAGGTTCCTAAAGTACCTTATCAGTCGTTCCTCAGATGAATTATTATCTGGAGGCATTTTTGAAGAATGAAAAACTTCTAATTGTCTCCTGAACATAAACTCATGTCCCACAGGTACCTCCTTATCATGGTATCCAAATTTAATTATCCTTCCCTCATTCCTACTCCTCTTCCTGCCATGCCCATCTCCATCAGCAGACTTTCTATGCATCAGATCATCCAAGCAGGAACTTCAGCCACTCCACACCTGCTCCCTCACTCCTCATATCCAGTCACCAAATCCTATCAATGCCCCTCTCCTCAGCATCCCTTATATCTCTCCCTTCCTATCACTGCCATTGTCATTGCCGTAGTTCAGGCCCTTATCATTTCACCTCACAAGCCAAACTCCAGGAACACTTTTCAATCACTATCTTAATCCCTCTGAAGTATGTGACACTGCTAAGCTTTCTAAAACTCTTTTCTCCCTTGTCTTCATTCCTTCACTCAACACACAGGTACTGAGGAGTGCCTCCTCTCTGTATTAGCATTGCTCACCCTCCTCCTCTAAGAATGATTAACGGTATCTTACCTTTCCTTCTGATTTCCCCACAAGGATATCCTGGAACATAAACTCTGAAGACAATGCTAATGTTTCTGTTTCAGTTCATGTCTAACCCATTCTTTCCTCTAGCAACACATTGAGGATAAGTAGGCCCCTAAGACAATGGCCATATCCTTCTTACACCTCATTATTACATCATTAGCATGGCACAAAATGCCCTCCGTTATCCATACGTCTCCATCCACCCTGAACTCCTGAACTTGTTACTGTTATCTCAAATAATAAATTGTCTTTCATGCTCCAAACCTTTGCAGAGGCCATTATCTCAGCTTGGAAAAACTCTTCACTTCTCTGCTGGAAAATTTCTACTCATTCTTCAAGGTCCAGATCACATTTCAACGTCTCTAAAAAGTCTTACTTAATCAGACTAAGTCAGTCACTCTCACTCCTTTGTTTCAACAGCATTACCATTAACTTCTACTAGAGCAGTTAAAATACTGATTTATGACTATTATCTTGGAGGTCTGTGTCCATGTACTAGAATATAGCTTCCACAAAAAATTATGTTATTCATCTCAAAATCCCTGCCACTTAGAACACGGTGGCACTCGATAATATGCACTGTACAATAAATAATGAATGAGCACCAATCCCTCAAAAAATATTTGTTGAATGGATTGCTGAATGAAGAAAATGAATTACTTTCATTCATTCTCACAAAGGGTAAGTGAGCTTCTCAAGAATACATACATTCTAATTTACATATCACTTACATTTAACTCTATCAATAGCCAAGTTTTCAAATTCTATTAAAGATATGTTTTCAGAAGGCGGCTGCAAGTAAAACTGAAGGCAATGAGGGTAGGAAGCATTTCTCTGGTCACCTGCCAACCACGGCATCCTCCTCAGTTTTCCAGTAAACTCCATCTTGGTCACCTTAGAAGGAAGCACCTGAAAAGCATAAAATGATGGAAAATAAAGTTGAAAAGAAAATAACAAAGAAAAAAACACGAAAAACTAATTCCACGAACACAGGGGGGGAAAAAATGGAGTTGAAAGCATGCACAAAACGTTAACAGTGGCAACTCCTGGATGATGTCCTTCTGTATTTTCCAGATTTTCTACAATACACCTATAACAATTTGTAATGGGGGTGGAAGAGGTGCTAGAGGAGATACAGGTGGTGAGCCTAATTTTCAGCAACATGAAAGTCAGGTGATGCCTGCTCATTATAGGCCTGTGTGTCACTGCTCTCGGATCTTTGGGATCTCAAGAGTTAACATAAAAGTTTTACGTGGTCTGCAATCCTGAACTCACAGGAAAGTGCCGTAGGTTCTGGCTAAATGAGGTTCTTATTTAATGGACTGAGTCCAGTTACTTCCCATGACTTTGAGAAACAGAACAAGTGTCTTTCAGAACTCCTTTTAGGGAGTATCCACAAGTGCCTTATAAAAGTTCCATCCCCAACCCCCCGCCCCACTCCACGGGCAAACCTATCTCCCCTCAACTCCTCCCTGGCACCTAAGTGCCTGCCCAAACCAACCAACCAACCAATATCCAATACTCCCAACCCGCCAAATCTGTCCTGCTCCTGCTGCCTGCAAAGTGATGGATTTCTCCTTTCTCTCGACATGCAAGCCTCAACAATAAGATTGCTCTCTGTCCTAAATTTGCGGGAATTTCCCTTACCTGCAAGAACCCAAACTCGGGAAAACACAAACGCTGACAGCCACTGTTCCCGGGTGGCGGGAGAGTTCATATGAAACCGGAGGCGGAAGTGACTAGAGCAGAAGGCCCGCCCTCCCCCACTTCCCGTTGGCTGATTGTAGGGGGTTGGGCCTTGGGCTCTGCGCATGCTCAGTGGAGCTCGTTTGGGACCACAATGTGTTTCATCCACTTTGCCAGCTTTAAAATTTTTAGATATCAGTGTTTTGGGGATTTTTTTTTTAGATTTACTTCCTGTATGTGGAGTCAGCCGCTTTTAACGGTTGAAACTAGGATGCTGAATGCTAGCGAGGAAAACTCGCATATGCCAAAAACTGAACCAATATAACTTCGTTTGGAGACACCAACAAACACTCCGTAAAATGAGGAAAATATGGCGCTTTAACTTGCAGGGCTGGCACTCATCACTTTCGATCGTGGGAGGAATGACGAAAACAGGCATTAGGATCATTTTTGCACCTAGCTTACGATTAGGGGCTCTTTTTTTTTTCCTCTAATCTTTCACAGACCGATAAAGTCCTATAAGGTTGTATTACCCCCATTTGGCACTTGAGGAAACAGAAGCTACAAGATCATCGTTAGTTTGCCCATCTACGTACAATGCGTATTTTGAATTTCCTATTGGGCGCAAGCCCCTTACTATTAGGTTCCACATTCAGTTCACTCCCCCTCTCCCCGGCAATGCCTCGCACAGAGTAAGCGCTCAGCTGAATTATCTGTGGAATGAACTCGAATGAATGAAAGAATGCACATTCGCAGAAATCATTCTGCAGTCTACAGGAATTAGCAGAGCCCAGCCTCGGAGGGAAGGTAGAGTGGAAGAAGCGGAGCCGCTGGAGACGAAGTGGACCTGCCGCTTACTTTCCAGATGTCGGACTGTAGACTCCCAAGCTGCGGGTCAGAGCCACACCAGTTCTCTGCTGTCTGTAAGATTTTCGAGAACTGGAATTAACTTCACTCGTGGCCTCTGGGAGGCGTGTCTCGCTTACAAATGTGCTGGAATGAGGCTCCGGTATCAGTAGTCCTTTAGAGATCAAATAAACGCTTTGAAATGTTCACGTTTTTAGAAATGAAGAGTGTATTGAAACAATATCAAGCTTCAAAGCACCTACCCAGCCTAGACTAAACTGTGGCTGGCACTGACTTTATACCAGGACCTGTTCTAAGTGGTTTACATATCAATTCATTTTATTCTCATAACTATATAAGGTAGGTTATTTACCCCCACTCCCACCCCCGCGCGACGGATTCTTGTTCTGTCGCCCAGGATGGAGTGCAGTGTCGCGATCTCAGCTCACTGCAACCTCTGCCCCCCGGGTTCAAGCTATTCTCCTGCCTCAGCCTCCCGACTAGCTGGGATTACAGGCGCCAGCCACCACACCTGGCTAATTTTTGTATTTCTAGTAGAGATGGGGTTTCGCCATGTTGGCCAGGCTGGTCTCGAACTCTTGACCTCAAGGGATCCTCCCGCCTGGGCCTCCCAAAGGTTATTTTATTAAGCTTATTTTCTAGATACGGAAACTGATGAACAGAGAAGTTAAATGAAGTCAAAAGGACATATTATGTCACAGCCACGTTCAAACCCAGGGAAACTCTCAAGACCCCACAGTGCTAACCATCTCACTACACCAATTCCAGTAGTGTGGCAGCAGAGCTTCACCTCTTTTCTTCCTCTCTCTATCAAATACATAATTATCATCACCTGCTCCAGAGAAGAAAACTGAAAGCATATAAACTGCCTGAAAAAACCTGCAGCACAGACCATAAGAATATTTAAATGAATATCTGATCTCTGCATACCAGATTTAAATATTATAAATTACAAAAAAAGATATAAAAACTTGACCATAAAAATATTAAATTATGCAACTAAAAAATTCCTAAAAGCATTTTACAGTCATCAAACTAGGCCTTTTCGGCCTACCAAAAGTATTAACATCAAAAAGATTAATGCCATCAGGAAACAAAGAAGTTAATTCATTAGGAAAACATCCTAAGACACAAAGAAAAAAAATGGGAAAAGAAGAGGAACATGTAACTCATTAAAAAATAACTACTGTTAAATATGAAAAATGTTTTTATCACTGGCAGCAAAGAAATTTTCTCCTGCAAAATTGGCAAGGATTTTATAAAGAGACTACTCGGTGTTGCCACCTGTTTTGCTCCTCATTCAAACCCCCGAGGCTCTTTATGATTCCCATATGGTGTAGTGCTTTAAATAATTATAGCCCTCTGCTACTGAAGTTTGTTATCTTTTGGAAGATTAAGATTAAGAAATTCTGTAGTAGAGGGATGTAATTATGTCTATGAACCACTGGACAATTTGATGAAAGCTCTCCTCAGAAAAATGCACCTATAATGGATGTATACTATTTCAAGAGGTTCAAGATCACCATATGTGGCTGATTAAGAATTCCAGCACTACTAGGTTTTAAGCTTTGTTTGGATGAGCCCTTTTTTCATCTCTGTGATCCCTAAAGTGCTTGCTACAATAATCGGCCCAATTAAAAGATGAAGTAAGCCAGGCGCAGTGGCTCACACCTGTAATCCCAGCACTTTGGGAGGCCAAGGTGGGTGAATTGAGGTCAGGAGTTTGAGACCAGCCTGGCCAACATGGTGAAACCCCGTCTCTACTAGAAATGCAAAAATTAGCCAGACGTGGTGGTGGGTGCCTGTAATCCTAGCTACTTGTAAGGCTGAGGCAGGAAAATCGCTTAAACAGGGGAGGTGGAGGTTGCAGTGAGCCGAGATCATGCCACTACCCTCCAGCCTGGCAACAGAGTGAGACACTGTCTCAAATAATATATAAAAAGAAAAAGAAAAGACGAGGCCAGGCGCGGTGGCTCACGCCTGTAATCCCAGCACTTTGAGAGGCCAAGACGGGCAGATCACGAGGTCAGGAGATCGAGACCATCCTGGCTAACATGGTGAAACCCCATCTCTACTAAAAATACAAAAATTAGCCTGGTGTGGTGGTGGGTGCCTATAATCCCAGCTACTTGGGAGGCCGAGGCAGGAGAATCGCTTGAATCCGGGAGGCAGAGGTTGCAGTGAGCCAAGATTGTGCCACTGCACTACAGCCTAAACAGCGAGTCTCTGTCTCAAAAAAAAAAATTAAAATTAAAAAATAAAAATAAATGACAAAGTAGCCAATGTCATTTTATGACCAGCTCAAAGAAAACTGGAAATACATGTTCATGCTTAACATACCAACATCTTACTAGCTACGTCACATAATAGCTGCCTTTTCATCATCATATTAAAAACTGATTTTAAGCCTCGGGGAACAAAATAGCCTGTGTTGGTCAGCTATTCCAGCATTTTTATTGTTTCCTAATGCCTCAGTTTTGGTCACTACCTCACTGTGAAGAGTTTTTTTCTGAATCCAGAGTCAATTGCAATATAAACCTAAATATCACAGTAGCAGTAATCCACAATAATGTTAAACATTTCACTACCCATATTCAGTAAAATCACTGTGAGCTCTTTCATGTATTCACTTCATCTACAAAAATGGATTGACACAATGCTCAGCCCTGGCAACCAACATCCTTGTAAATTACAGACATTGACCTCACAATCATGGGGAGGAAAACATAAATAAACACCTAAGTTTTACTTCCACTGAGCCATAGCATCTCGAAAACTAAGATGATTCATTCATTTCTGTGACCCCAGTGTCTGGCACTCCATGGGCCCTCAACAAATACTTATGACACGGAATTGCTGAATACTGTGAGAGATGTATGAAAAAAATGCTAGGTTCAGCTTCCCATTAAACAGATGGTTTGAATCAAATGTGACTCCAACCTATAAAACTTCAAGTCCTCATCTGAAAACTTTATACACATTCCTTCCAGAATGAGTTGGCTTCCTAGTTTAGCCTGTAATAAAGCACAGAGTACCTTCTCTGACAGAATTTCCATGAATCATCACTGCTAAGTTCAGTGCCTGCCCTGGGCATTACCCAGCTACAGACAGACTGCCCCAGATGGCATTTACCCTGAGGTAACTCCTCCACAGCTCCAGAACTTCTGTCCGAAAAAGTGTCACACAGCTAAGAATTTAGTTGCCATGCTTGGTAAATCTAAGTGAGTGTTCATTCCTCCTCTGTGCAGGGTGTGTCGTCTTAAAAACCAAAGGCATGGTAAGCTGCTTTACCAAGTAAGCATGCTATAAACTAGATCCCGCCAGCTGTGTTTGCCATGAAAAGCAGGGAACAGGAGGTATTTTCAGCAAGATAGCGGGCCCATAAAAGATAATGCAGAGTTAGCCAACCTCTGGCCCTCCACCCTCCCCATTTCACTGCCTACCTCTAGGAGTTAGCTGATAAACAACCTAAAGAAAGCATTTTATTTTTTTCTCCATTTGCTTTAGATTGCTTTTGTTAGTCAAAATCAAGGAGCAGGAGAACTGGAGAGAAAGCACATTTGTAAAGGGTAGTACCGTGAAGAAGCGCTACCCTTCCGTATATCGACATTATTTGATTTGTTCCAGAAATAGTAATAAAATACTTACTAAGTGCCAGGCAGTGTTTCCTATGCTGGGGATACAAGAATGATGAGAGACACAAAAATTCCTGCCCTCATAAACCTTCTAGTGGGAAAGAGAAACAATAAACAAGTTAAAGGCATAAATCATATGTTAGATAAACACTAAGCAGAAAAAAAATAATCAGAAAATGTGGGAAGTAGAAAAGTTCCTTTTTAAAGTTTCCTTTCTTGTTAAAGAATAAATCATAAGTGTGCTAATAACTTTGTTAAGCCATATCCTGTGTAGCTATTAAATATGCCATGCTTACAGGCACGTGGTACATTCTGTGTCCTTGTACTTTAACCAAGGTATCTGTGCTGAACGTGCTCACAGGCATGTCTCTGCTCTCTGTTGCTTTCATCTGTTTAGAAAAAGTTTTAAGTTGTTAGCCAATCGGGTTTTAGTTTAAATTGTAAGGTCTGGCTCCAGCTAATGGATATCAGACATAGCAGTAAGGACAACCCCAAAATGTGTTAGAAATAAATGTGTGTGTTTCCCTTTGTTTATTGTACTCTTGCGGCAAGATGGCTAGTGAGAGTACCCTTCCTACAGTCCAGGAAGTAAAAATTGCATTGCTGAAATATCCTTTGTCTCAGTGCTAATTTTTCTCTGTGGCACCAAGCATCTATTTCCAACAGAAAAGAAGGATGTAAAGTTTTTTTGTGTGTTTGTTTTGTTTTGTTTTGTTTTAAAGATGGGGTTTCACCATGTTGGTCAGGTTGGTCTTGAACTCCCAACGTCAGGTGATCTGCCCGCCTCAGCCTCCCAGAGTGCTGGGATTACAGGCGTGAGCCACCATGCCCGGCCTAGATGTAAAGTTTTTAAAGGAGATATTGAAATTTTAGAAAGGATAGCCAGGAAAGGCTGGCTAAGAATGTGGCCATGAAACAGAGACTAGAAGAAAATTTGGGATTTAGTCATGTGTATCTTTAGGAGAATAGCAGTTCAGGCAGATGGAAGGCTAATCTTAATTCCATAGTATTTAAGACATTATGATATTGGTCCAAGAATAAAGTCATCAATCAACAGAAGAGAACAGAAAACACAAACATGGTCCCACACCTATGAGGAAACTTAGTATATGACAGATCCACTGTACAAATCAATGGAAGAAAAAGTAATGGACAATTCTAAATGATGCAGGGACAATTGGCTATCTAAAGGGAGGAAAAATGTATTCCCTACCTCTTGCTACATAAAAAATCAATTCCAGATGATTTAAGAACTTGTATATGAAAGGCAAAATTTTAAGAATTTGAAACAAATATATAGACGGTCTTTATGGTCTTGATGGTTCAAAGAATTTATTAAACAGGACATTAAGAAAAAGCATAGCCAATTCTGAAGATGGATAATGATGGTTGCACAATAATGTGAATGTAGTTAATGCCACTGAACTGTACACTTACAAATGGCTAAAATGGTAAATTTTGTATTATGTGTATTTTAAACTTTTTTAAAAAAGCTAAAAAGACAAAGATTGATAATTTTAACTACATTAAAATTAAGAACTTAAGGGATTTTGCATGGAGTTTCTGTTCGTTTGTTTTTTTAAGACAGGGTTTCATTCTGTTGCCCAGGCTGGACTGCAGTGATGCAATCATCGCCCACTGCAGCCTCTACCTCCTGGGCTCAAGTGATCTTCCTACCTGCGCCTCCCAAATAGTTAGGACTGCTGGCACATCCCACCAAGACTGGCTGATTTTTTTATTTTTTGTAGAGATGGGGTCTCACTATGTTGCCCAGGCTGGTCTTGAACTTCAGGGCTCAAGCCATCCTCCCGCTTCAGCCTCCCAAAGTGCTGAGATCACAGGCATAAGCCACCACACTAGACTTTTTAAAAAGTACATGAAAGTTTTTAAAGTACATAAAGATACAGTTTTTTAGTGATCCACAAATTGAGAGAAGATAAAATTAACACAGAATCAGTATTAGTATCAAGATATAATCAATAAGAAAAAAATAAAAACAGTAGAAAAGAGAAAGGGAACCTGAACAAGTATTTCATAATGAAGGAAATATAAATGACCAATAAACATATGGAAATATGTTTAATTACATTACTAATTGAAGAAATACAAATTAAAACCACAATGAGATAACATTCTACAGGCGCCAGATGGACAAAAATTTCAAAGTTTGAAAATATTGCATGTTGACTAGGAATTCATTTACTATAGGTAAATGCGTTGATTGACACAACTACTTTGAAAAATGTGGCATCACCTGGTAAATTTGAAAGCATATGATCTTTTGTCCCACTGTCTGATTCTAGTCTAAGTATATTCTCTAGAGAAAGTTTTGAGCATAGACATCAAAAAATATGAAAAAGAACATTCGTGACAATATCAAAACAGTAAAACACTGGAAACCATCCATCATCCATGAATAAATTGAGCCAGGAACAGTGGCTCATATCTGTAATTCCAGTACTATGGGAAGCCAAGGAGGATGGAACACTTGAGCCCAGGAGTTTGAGACCAGCCTGAGCAACATGGCAAAATCCTTTCTCTACAAAAAATACAAAAATATTAGCTGGATGTGGTGGTGCAAGCCTGTAGTCCCAGCTACTCTGGAGGCTGAGGTGGGAGGCCAGGAGGCTGCAGTGAGCCATGATCCTGCAACCACACTCCAGCTGGGAGACAGAGCAAGACCTCCTCCAAAGAAAAGAAGGGAGGGGAGGGAGGGGAAGGAAGGAGAAGGGAGGGGAGGGAAAGAGAGAGAGAGAGAGAAAGAGAGAATAATACATTCTGGTGTATTCATACAATGGAATTTTTAAGTGAAAAATGAATGAACTACTACAACTACAGTGAGCGCATCGACATGGATAACTCACAGAAATATAATGTTAACTAAAAAAGCAAGTCATAGAACAATACCGTGTATGCTGGATATATTCCATTTCCCACCCCATTGCCTAAAACTACTCTAGCCCCTTCCCCTGCTCTCTGTTCCTGACTAAATGGATCATTTAAACAGTTTTCTGTGCTTTCTGCTTCCAGATAGGTTAAGTCAATTGGAAGCCCCAAGAGGAAATAGGAAGAAGAGAAGAAAGTGAGATCAATATATTTATCCCCACAGCTGCCTCCCTGCAAGGCTGCCTGTGTCCCTCAACCTGTCATGCTTCTCTCAAGGTGGTGGACTCTAAAGGACTCCCTCACTTTGGGTCTGATAATTTCTCCTTTTCTACCTTTCAGGCCTAGAGACAGTAACATATTGACTTCTAGTAAGCCCTCCTTAATTACACTATCTATCCTTTGTGGTTCCCTACTCCCATACTTTGGTAAATAATCTCTGCAAAAGCCATTCTTGAATTAGCTTTCTTTTTTTTTTTAATAGAGTCTTGCTCTGTCGCCCAGGCTGGAGTACAGTGGAACAATCTCGGCTCACTGCAAGTTCCGACTCCTGTGTTCAAGCAATTCTCCTGTCTCAACCTCCTGAGCAGCTGGGATTACAGCCACACACCACAATGCCTGGCTAATTTTTGTATTTTTAGTAGAGACAGGGTTTCATCACATTGGTCAGTGTGGTCTTGAACTCTTGACCTCGTGATCCACATGCCTCAGCCTCCCAAAGTGCTGGGATTACAGGCATGAGCCACTGCACCCGGCCAAATTAGCCTATTTTGAGTATGCCATCTGTTCCTTGTTGAACCATGACTGCTACAATTCAGCATTTATATAAAAGTTTTTTTGAAAGCAGAATAATGCATACTGGAATACATACTGCAGGTGGGAAATGATCAAATACAAGATAGTGGTTAACTCTGGGAAGAAGAAAGAGGATACTGGTAGGGACGTTTCTGCCCTCTCTTTTCTCTCCCTGTTAGACCCAAGACAGATATAATATTGTAATAGGGGCTAAGGTTTCAGAGCATGGACTGCTGATGGCTCAGTGGGGAAGTTTCCTGCAGAGCAAATATACTTGTTAGGTCCCCTGACACTCTTGTGTATAGATCTGGGAAGAGAGCAAACGCTGACAATATAGTTCCTCTTCTTTATCTCTCTCCCTTGTCTCTGAAACTCTCTGGTGCCAAGATGCAAAGGTCCTTTTTACTGAGTCAGCACCCACACCTAAATGCTTACCACAACTTGACAATAAATTTTGTCTCTTGCTGTAATGACATAGTCCAGAGTCACCTGAACCTCCCAGACAGAATTCATCCTACATAGAACTTTACAGCATCCCAGATGCATCTGAGAGATGGTAGTGGAGAGCATTTGGATGTACTAGTCTGGCCCTCTCACTTGGGGTAGCGCAGTATGGAGCTGAGTCTGGGCCTGGGATGGAAGGAAGAGACACACAGGATAGGAACCATATGGAGTTTAATCCAATATCTTTGCTTTGAGTTTATCCATATGGTAAGTGAGGTTAGTGGGGGTCTGAATTGACATGACTCTCACCCTGAACACAGTATTCAGCAAAACTGATCACTCCTGGTGCTATTTATAGATATAGAGGACTAAAAAAGAGTGCAGAAAAAAAAAATCTGACCTTGGTTTAGCCATGGGGAAATAATTTTCAATACTGGTATTTATGAGCACCATTTGTCATTCATGGATAATGACTCCATGATCCACAGCTTCAGGCATTTCATTGCTCTGTAACAGATTAACTTTTTGGCAGAACTTATTTTATTCCAGTACTAATTATTCATGCCAGCTTAGAGCATTCGAAGATTATAAGAAATATTTATTTTTAGTAAGAACATAACACAATTTTTTGCCTAACAATTTAGTAGAATATCCCTGATTGTTCTTTCCCTATTTGAATTTAAGCTAGACTAAAATCTATTTGAAGACTCGTCTACCTACAATCATCTTATTTGTGCTTAAAGGAATTGAATTGAAGAAAGGAGCCTAAATTAAGAATATTAAGTAACAAAGAAACTACCTTCAAATACAATTTCATTTTATGCTCTATAATTGATGGCACTTTTCGGTGTTCTGTTCTGAAATGACTTAGTTATTTCGCATGACTCCATCTCGATCCTGGCAACATCAGTTGCTCTCTGTTTGAGCTGAAACAATTCTGAATATTTGAGTTTTTAACATGAGACTGATTACTTGATCATGAGCTCCTTGAGACCAAGCAGACTAACTCACCCATTTCTGCACCCCTGCGTCTACCATAGTCCCTGACACAGACCAGACACGCCAAAGCTGTCAGCTGAACTGAACTTCTTTGTTCTTATCCCTAATTCCAGATGGTCCCCCATACACTTTATGATGTAATCCTTCACAGAAGATGTGTTTTCACTCTAGATTTTGGCTTTCCCATTGAAATTCCTGATTACAATATTTTCTCTCAGTTGGCTGTTCTTTGGAAACTGCAGTAGGTGTAAATATGATCCTGTTATGATGCCAAGATTGAATTCCAACTTGATTAGCTGATAATCACATCCAAAAGTTGGAATTCTCAGTGAGAAAACAATACTAACATTTCAGAAAATGGAAATTAGAGAATAATAATAAATCTACCTTTCTCTGACTAATCAATACTTGAAGATCAATGTTGAGAGCTACCCTGGGTAAAGAGAGGAAAAGGACTTTCCTGATGTGTGTGGAATCACTTTATCTGCATTTTCTTCTCTTGGAGCAACAAAATATAATCTATCACTTAGGGAACAAGTAGTAAAAACTTTCTCTTTCTATAGGGAACATGATTTTTTCCTATGAGGTTAGTTATTTTAGGGTCAGTGCCCCAGGAGCAGTTGCATATGTACTTGGGACTGCAACCTAGACTTCTCACCTACTTCTACTACTTCTCATCTAGGTATCTCCCCTACGGCTTACTTTCCAGGCGTCTCTGCCCCACAAGGCCCCAGGTAACGGTCTCAAATCAAATGCTTCAGTTTCTTTCACAGGGAAGGGGTCCTTTCCCCTCCCCACTCAACATCTCCTCCTCCTCACCTAACCCACACACATAACCAGGCCACACAAGCAACTCTTAGAATCCAGGTCAGTCTTTCCCAGAGTATAGTTATGAAGCGATTATGTTGTTTTGTGCTTTCTCCAGTGCAGTGATAATTGTTTTTCTGGAAACTGATTAATGACCTTCACCGTGGGAGTTTTCTGTTTGCTGTGTAGAGTTAATTCAACTTTTTTATTGTCTAGTAAGTCCAGATTTTTCCAATTATATTTGTTTCCTAATAAGAATAAGAATACAGTATTGGCACTTGTAAAGCACACTACAGTTTTCAAAGCAATTTGATTTATATGATTTAACCCAGGATTTCCCCAACCAATTAATTATCTGGGGTCTCTACTTTATTATAATTTCCTCTTTATTCTTTCCATTTTTTTCCATCCATTTTAATGATAAGTTTCATAAAAAGCATATCCTAGGTCATCTGGAAGACTGTGTTATTTCCAAATAGTACCATATACCAGTCACTGCATGTAACCCCAGTGGGATTGGTGACACATATGATCATCTGAAATGACACAGTTTGGCTTAGAATGTATTGGCAAGCATAACTAGCTAGCTGATTGAAGAACTGCAGGTTCTAAAGTAAAAATGTCAACCATCACCCTGCATCATTATTGCTTTCAATTTGGATTTTCCTCTTAACAATTATAAAGACAAAAATAGGCCGGGTGCAGAGGTTCAGGCCTATAATCCCAGCACTTTGGGAGGCCTAGGTAGGCAGATCACTTGAGGTCAGGAGTTCGAGGCCAGACTGGCCAACGTGGTGAAACCCTGTCTCTACTAAAAATACAAAAAATGCAAAACAAAACAAAACAAAAAACCCACAAAAATACTAGCCCGGCATGGTGGCAGGTGCCTATTATTGCAGTTACTTGGGAGGCTGAGGCAGGAGAATCACTTGAACCCAGGAAGCAGAGCTTGCAGTGAGCTGAGATTGTGCCACTGCACTCCAGCCTGGGCAACTGAGGGAGACTTCGTCTCAAAACAAATGAAAAATAATAAAAAAAAAATTTTTAAGACATAAGTGGGGCTGCCCAGGTTTTCCAGCCAGTGCTTTAATGGTATCACAAGGGAAAGTATTATCTGATTCTGTCTCTGTATGTGCCACATTACAACAGTATGCAAGTAGTATGCATTAAAATAAATATATTATACAACGAAGGATTTTCCAGTCAGATTTTCTCTCTTGCATTTTGGAATGAACAATTAAATTGGCCCACCAATCAATCGTAATGGCAAAGAACAAAATCATTTTTAAAATATAAATAAATAACTATGATGATGACAGTGATTCAGATGATAATCTATTGCACTAAAAAAAAATCATCCCCCCAGTCTCCCTCCCCTCCCCGGGATGCGGGGGGAAGGGGCGGACGAGGGGCGGCGGCGGGGCCCGGGTGTCGGGGGTATAGTCCCCCGCGGGAGCGGGGGGCGCCCGGGCACCCAGGGGGCCGGCGGCAGCGGCGACTCTGGACGCGAGCTGGGCCCTTCCGGTGGATCGCCTCAGCTGCGGCGGCCATCGCGGCAGCCCCCGGGGAGCCCGGCGGCCGCCCAGCTAGCTCCGCCATGGCGCGCGTCCGCGGGCGGGGAGCGGGCGGGCGGAGGTGTCGGCGGGCAGCAGGCGGGGGTCCGTCCCCTACCTCCCCACCGCCCGTCCGCTCTCTGTTCCCCACTCTCCTCGCTATTTTTTAAATTTTTTTAATTAAAAAAAAAATGTAAAAAAATAAGTGACTAAATCTTCCTATTAACCTCAACATATGCTCTTCAATTTCAGCAAAGCATCCTCTAACAAATAAAATTAATATTGTCAATTTTAATTACATTTGGTTTTTATCATTTGGCTTGTATTTAATATGTAAATGTATTTGGCTTTTATGTGTCTATCTTAGCTATAACATATAAAAACATAACAATAACAATGACATAAAAATCATATACATCGCCGGGCTTGGTGGCTCACGCCTGTAATCCCAGCACTTTGGGAAGCTGAGGCGGGCGGATCACCTGAGATCAGGAGTTTGAGACTAGCCTCACCAATATGGTGAAACCCTGTCTTTAAAAAAAAAAAAAAATCATATACATCAATTATGGGTATTCTAATAATCTTTTCTTCCTCTTAAGGGCTTTTATACACTACTTTACATTACTCAAGTTTGAAAATGAGAATTACAAGTCTAATCCTAAAATAGGTTAACAGGAAATCTTTTGATTTATAATGCTATTCATAGAATAAATGCACCTTCAGGAACTTAAAATGGTTTTGACAAATTTAGAAATCTTAGAAAACTATCTTCTTTTAAAAATCCATTATTACTTTCCGCTTCAACAGTCATTTTATTTGAATAATGGACTCTTATGACTGGGTTCTTTCAAGAATGCCCTGGCTTAGGGAGAGATACTAGGCCTTTAGAGTATTTATTCTATGGAAGATAAACAACATTGTTACATAAGGCACTCTTCCAAATAGCTTCAGGTTGTTTAGAACATCCATTAACCCCAATGGAGTTACAAGATATTAAGGCAGAAAAACATGCTGTAGTAGTTATGCCTTTGAGAGGCTGGAGACTAAATATACAAAATGTCTTAGCGATGACGTGTTATATATTTATTTCTTAACCATATGTGGATAACCATGTAATTTTTACATATCTGTTGGACACCTAATTTTAATGTACAATTTAAAACTCAGCAACTACCTTAAAATAAATTAAACCCATGGAAAAGTGCTGGGGGAAACACTGAAAAGTCAAAAATGCCTTCTAATGATTCAAGTGTGTACTTAAGTGCACTTAAGGAGTCAACAGTTAAATAACCTGGAATGAATCTATCTCTCTATCTCTCTATCCATATTCTTGTATATATTTTTTCAAATGTAACTCTGCTCAAAAACTAAATTAATAACAAAATTACTTAGCAGATATTAATATTTAAAACATGTTTCTTTTCCTAAAATATTTCATATTTTCAGCATAAAAGGCCCAGGTGAGGCAGTATTTCATATCTGGGGGCTCAAATTTGGAAGCAAAACAGTTTAAAGTTGAAAGCAAGACGCCTGTGACCCCTAAGGACAAGACTGAAAGTTCTGTCTTGGCTTCTGGCTTCCCAGCCAGTAAGTAGGAATGTCTTCTGAAGTGCCATGGGAAAAGCAAAGAAAAGCAGAACCAGAATTGCATCACATTCAGTCTGAACTCTTCTTGACTTCAGTACTCATAGAATCAATAATCTACAGGTTTATTGTCAAGTATATTTCTCCCATTCTGTTGTTGTTGTTGTAACAGAGTCTTGCCCTGTCGCCCAGGCTGGAGTACAGTAGAGCAATCTTGGTTCACTGTAACCCCAACCTCCTAGGTTCAAGTGATTCTTGTGCCTCTGCCACCAAGTAGCTAAGATTATAGTCATGCGTCATCATGCCTTGCTAATTTGTTTTTTAGTGTGTATTTTTGGTAGAGATGGGGTTTCACCATGTTGGCCAGGCTGGTCTCAAACTCTGGACCTCAAGTGATTCACCTGCTTCTATAGGTAATCCATGAGCCCCACACATTGGTGTGCCAGAATGTAGGGATCCATGAGCCCCATTTTGGTGCCAAAATGTAGGGAGCCAGCCCTACATCATCTGTGGGTACCCTCAAGTTCAGTGATGACAAAGGAATGAGAGAAAGATCAAGAGAAAAAGTGGGACCTGGAAACCATCACTTCATCACTCTAGAAGTGACAGTGAAGGCCCCGAGTTCCGATCATCCACACTATTTATCTATTACAATCACTTTGATCTATAGGATAGGGGTGGAGTGATGGTGGGATGAACCAGGGAGCCGGAAGTGAATCTGTGAGCCAGAACTGGTGTGTCACCCTAAGGATTGATAACAGTGGTGGTTTTAGATAAAAACAAAGAGGGATATGTTGGGGAAAATAGCAAAGGAGAAAGGACTTACAGAGTGCCTACAGAGGTCTGGGTCTCATACTCCAGACCTCAACTGATTCATCTGCCTTAGCATCCCAAAGTGCTAGGATTACAGGCGTGAGCCACTGCACCCCTCTGGAGACTGTGGTTTCTAAAGTCCAAACTAGAACTACGCTAGTAGAGAAAATGGCAACCCAAGTTTAAACTATGATTTATTAAAGAAAAATTAATGTCTAATTTTGAAAAATGTGCTCATTTAAGTCAACTAATAAAGAAGCCAACAGCCTCATTACTCTTACCTATGGGAAGATTGAGCTTAACTAGAAGGCACACAGTAAACCATACTCAAAGGTCTGCAGCCCATCCACTACCCAGTTTTCAGATCTCTCAACATGCACACACACACGCACATACACATGCACACACACACATGCACACACACGAGCTCACACAGGCACATGAGACAGGACAACAATGAACAGCAATGAACTTGCCCACTCAGAGCTGAAGCCCAGGGTGTTATTCTATTCTAGATCTCCTCTCATGCAGAGGAGCTGAAGGTTCTCAAGAGGGGCTAAAGTTCCTGGACTAAGATACCTAAAGCCCCAGGTGCTTGTGAGGACAGAGGGAGTATAGCGTGCAGATGCAATGAACAGAGCTGAAAAGCCAAGTCCAAATGGACGATGCATCTGCAGGCCTTGACTCCTGATGTAGGGAAAGTCCAACAAGGCTTAAACTTCAACACTTGTCCCTCCCATATTGTGAGCTCTCTTTGAAATTACCCTTACCCTTCAGTAAAGAACTTCATAGAAATACATAGAGTGAACACAGTGATGAAAAGTTCGGGGTTTGGATGGGACAGTGTCTGCTCCATTTCTTTCTCCCTAGGTTTTAGCAGAGAAAGAACATCAACCATTCTGTGGATCTGCCAAGTGGTGCCTGTCAAAAGAAAGAGACTCATATGCTAAACCACTACCTCCATTGCCTGCAGAATAAACTAAACCTCTCTGCCCCTGAGAAGCACCTCTTGAGCAAGGTTCTGCTACTTTAAAGACACACCCTTGACTTAGGTAAAATAACTGAACAGTAGATCAGAACACAAACAGAAAAGAGGGGGAAAACAGAGTCTCAGCTTTCTTCTCTATATTCAAATATGAGGATCCTGGCTCATCTGTCTCCTATATCTCCTCCCTTTAATTAACTGCAAAAGAATCCGGTTCATTTTTTCACTGGGCTTAAAATATGTATCTATTCATTCATTCATTCATTCATTCATTCATTCATTCATTTAACAAAAAATTGTTGGATGCCGAACATGGAGTAGACTGGAAAAGAAGGCAAGATAGGGATACAAGGAGCTCAGGAAGTTGTCACTTCGGACATTTTAACCCAGGACAATTCCTAAATGCTGACCCTAGAATCAGATGGCATGGGGTCAGTCTGCTTGAAATGAGAAAAATAAAGACCATGAGTGTAGAAATATAACTCAGTTCAAGGTTGGGAAAGATTGTTTTTTTTCTGATGTCCTTTTTTTGTTAAAATGTCCATTTTTTTATTAATATGAAATGGTATAGTATGGGAATTTTATTTTTTTATTTTATCAAGTTAAAAATTCTATCAGTTAATCAAACTTTTTACTTTCATAAAATCATAAAATTTGAAAACCACTCATCAAAATAATACACATTAAACCCCCAAGTAAACCTTAGCATTTTACAACAGATTATAGTTTATAAAGGGCTTTCATGTGCATTATCTCACTGGACTCTTACCTTCCCCTCAAACACACACACACACACACACACACACACATACAGAGAGAGAGAGAGAAAAAGAGAGAGAGACACACACAGAGAGAGAGCAAGAGATAGAGAGAGAAATTCAGGCACAGAGAGAATCGTCCACAGCAGTAGGGCCAGTAAGTACAAAGGAAAGATGAAAACTCAGGCCTTTAGATTTGAATCCTAGTGCAAGAAATAGTGTGGAGTTACAGTTGGCAGGGCCTCGTGACAGGTGGAATAAGGGAGAATAGGGTAGGGGCGGCAGGAAAAGCAAGGTGGGCAGAGAGGAGAATGCAGAATCAAAATGACTCAGGTTTTGTTTGCTTTAGGATTGGTTTTTTCCTATGACTGCTTCATTCTAAAATGCATTTTCTTTATATTATTTTAAATTATGTAGCAGTACATTCTTTTGGGCTTGAGAGTCACCTTACACAAATGAAAATAAATTCATAAAATGGTAATTTTTATTATTTATAAAGGAAGCAAATGCTTCTCATAATTTGGTGGGAGAGGGGAATGAAGGGGCATCCACTACTTTATATGAGGGTCCAATTTTGTAGCTGTTAAAATTTTGCTCTCCAGTGTGACATGCAACCCCCTTCTTTTCTGCCCTGAGCCTTGCTTCCCAGGGCCGTCCCCCTGAAAGCCCCACCTGTGCCCAGCCTTCCCAAGCTTCCATTCCTCATCTCTTTGTTCTCATCATTCCCTTAGCACAGTCTGCAAATCGATATCTTTTTTAAAACACCAATGTCTAAAGTTGTTGGTGTTTTTCTGTTTGTTTTTTGTTTTTGTTTTTGTTTTGAGACAGACTGCTGCTCTGTCACCACACTGGAGTGCAGTGGCACAATCTCGGCTCACTGCAACCTCCACCGCCCAGTTCAAGCAATTCTCCTGCCTCAGCCTCCCAAGTAGCTGGGATTAAAAGTGTGCACCACCACATCCAGCTACTTTTTGTATTTTTAGTAGAGACGGGATTTCACCACATTGGCAAGGCTCGTCTTGAACTTCTGAGTTTGTGATCCACCCACCTCGGCCTCCCAGAGTGCTAGGACTACAGGCGTGAGCCACCACGCCTGGCAGAATGTCTAAAGTTTTACTATTTTTCACTTCAGAATAATGCCAAGTGTATAAAAAGTGAAAAGTACTTTGGGAGGCCGAGGTGGGTGGATCACAAGGTCAGGAGTTCAAGACCAGCCTGGCCAAGATGGCGAAATACCATCTCTACTAAAACTACAAAAATTAGCCGGGCACAGTAGGAGGCACTTGTAAGCCCAACTACCAGGGAGGCTGAGGCAGGAGAATTGTTTGAAATCGGGCGGCAGAGATTGCAGTGAGCCGAGATCGTGCCACTGCACTCCAGACTGGGCAACAGAGTAAGACTCCGTCTCAAAAAAAAAAAAAAAAAAAAAGTGAGAAATGACATCAAAAATTACCTACCGACCTTCAGCTACCCCCAAAGATGTTGTCCCACTGATGTCTTTTTCTGATCCATGATCCTGCATTGCATTTAGTTGTCATGGTTTCTTAGTCCCCTTTAACTGGGATACTTCTTGAGCCTTGCTTTGCCTTTCATGTCCTGGCTATTTTTGAAGATTAGTAGTCAGTTATTCAGTAGACTGCCTATGATTCCTCATGATTAAATTCAGACTGTGCATTTTTGGCAGAATTGTGTCCTTCCAAGAGAATATGTTGTGTCTTTCTCGGTACACATATTAAGAGACATATGGCACTGGAACATCTCATTACTGGTAATGATAACTTTTGTCATTTGGTTAAGATGCTGTCTGCTAGGTTTCTCCACTGAAGTTGCTGTTTTTCCGTTTATAATTTGTGATGATCTTGAAGGGACATATTCAAGACTATGTAAATATCCTGTTTCTCATCATGTGTTAGCATTATGTTAGTAGCCATTAGTGATTCTTGCTTGAAACAATTATTAATGTGATGTTTGCCAAATGACATTTTTCTATTTCCTTTTTTTTTTTTTTTTTGACAGAGTCTCGCTCTATTACCCAGGCTTGAGTGCAATAGCATGATCTTGATCTTGGCTCATTGCAACCTCCGCCTCCCAGGTTCAAGCAATTTTCTTGCCTCAGCCTCCTGAGTAGCTGGGATTACAGGTACCCGCCACCATGCCCGGCTAATTTTTGTGTTTTTAGTAGAGACAGGATTTTGCCATGTTAGCCAGGTTGGTCTTGAACTCCTGACCTCAAGTGAGCCACCCACCTTGACCTCCCAAAGTGCTGAGATTACAGGTATGAGCCACTGTACTCAATATTTTTCTATTTCCATCATTTCTTCTATGTTTGTGAATTAGAATTCTACAGTTAAAAAAAAGTGTGTTCCCCTCTTCCGCCATTTATTTCTTTATTATTTATTCAATTATTTGTATCAGTGAACTCATAGATACTTATTTTATTCTATGGAGTATGGTCCATTACTATCCTTATATATTACTTTGCTTAAATTATGCCCAATTTTACCACTGGGAGTTCCCTCAGGTGGCTCCTGTATCCTCTCAACATATCCCAATCTGGTTTTGAGCACTTTCTTACTTCTTACCACCACACAATGTTACAGATTCATCTTTTACATTTCTTTCCCCTGCCCTGGTATCAAGCACTTTCCAAAGAGCCCTGGTTCTTTTTAATGAGAGAATGATATTTAGAAATAAGACCTGGTTGCTAGGTGTGCTTGCTGGTACAGTGGTGTTGACTTTAGGCCCTCTCTGCAAACAGAATTTAGGAAACATATGCTAAGTACACACACACACACACACACACACACAACACCACCCCTGCCGCCCCACTATCATCCCCTATCACCACCACCACCACCACCATTACACCACTCTACCACCCTCTCTATATATACATACAATTTATAGTTTAATTTGTAGTTCAAATTGATAGCTCATATATCACCAGATCCACTCTACCCTTCTACCTTTTTTAAAATTTTTTCTTTATTTTATTATTATTATTTTTTAGATGGAGACTTGCTCTGTCGCCAGGCTGGAGTGTAGCAGCACGATCTACGCTCTCTGCAACCTCCGCCTCCCAGGTTCAAACGATTCTCCTGCCTCAGACTCCCAAGTAGCTGGGACTACAGGCATGCGCCACCACACCTGACTAATTTTTGTATTTTTAGTAGACACAGGGTTTCAACATGTTGACCAGGATGGTCTTGATGTTTTGACTTCGTGATCCACCCGCCTCGGCCTCCCAAAGTGCTGGGATTACAGGCATGAACCATCGCGCCTGGACTATTTATTCATTTTTGACTTCTTTCTCCAGCAGTGATCCCTGGCTTTCAGGAATTATTTACAGACCTTCTTTGTCTTTTAAAATCTAAATTCGTTTGCTCAATCCTACAATACATATAAAGTAGATTCAGAATTGCCATTTCATACCCCTGTTAAAAATAAACTTAATAACTAAAGTACAATATTTATATATAATTCTTTGTATACAGTTGTATTTATGTGCATTTCTATTTGTGCACAGCTTTTTGTCTTTTAGACATACAGCATATAGTGAAAATATTATTTTCAAAGTCATTGAGGTTTGTTCTTTTTCTTCTCCACAACATTCAGAGTGGTGGTTACTCGTTTGTAATGTGGTTAGGTTCATTTGTTATTGTTAGTATTCCTTTTCAGGTCCCCCTTCCCCACCCATCCTGTTGGTTTTATTTATTGAATGTATGAAGCATTGATATGGTTATAAAAGTCACAAAATGCTTGTGACTATGGTTAAAAAAGTCACAAAAATGCCATCCCCCACTTCATCCCTTCCATCCTATTCCCATTCCTCCTTTCTTTTCATTCAAACTTAGAGGTTATTTTAATCTGGGTGTTGGGGAGGATGGTTTTTGCTCTTAGATATGCTAGAAAACTAAGGAAAAAGTGGAAGATTTGTGGGAAGAAGATGATACGGTCAATTTTGTAAATAAGGTGCCTGTGTAGCTGTTCATGTGGGGATAAGCATCAGCAATTGGCACTTAAGATTTGGCACTCAGGAGGGATTTAAAACAAGGAGTAAAACAGGCCCTCCTTTACCACCTAAGAAATTTGTATTTTCTATTACCTCCGTACATTTTCTTTTTATTTCTCTAAATCAGTCCGTTGTCAAAAACAAAGCTAAAAATTATGGTTCTAACTCATTAAATCACAACATGCTGTCAAGCAAATATACAAGCGGCCTTTTTTCATACCAAATATTTCCTTTGTCAGGAGACTCTTTCCATAGAATCAATGTAGATTGATTCACTCCAAAATAAACCAGTGGTTTGCTACTAGTTAAACCTCTAAGTACCAGAGCTGATATTTTCAATCGAAACGGGTTTTTTTCTTTTTTAATAAAATTCAATTCGTGCTGTTAAGAGATAATTTTACACCCGTATGTAGAAATATTTGATATGTAGAAGTCATTATTGGCACCAAAAATGGCAGCATTTTCTCACATCAGCTGTGGGGGGAGAAAAACCCTTGAATGGATGACTTTTTGGGTGAAGTTTTTTAAAACAAAAAAAGAGGTTCCTTTTTCTGATTCTAAAAGTAATATATCCTTATTATGAAAAACAAAGTTTGTATCAAATATGTTACAAAATATGGCCGGGCATGGTGTCTCACGCCTGTAACTCCAGCATTTTGGGAGGCTGAGGTCAGGAGTTGGAGACCAGCCTGGCCAACATGGTGAAACTCCATCTCTACTAAAAATACAAAAATTAGCCGGGTGTGGCAGTGCGCCTGTAATCCCAGCTACTTGGGAGGTTGAGACAGCAGAACCGCTTGAAACCTGGGAGGTGGAGGTTGCAGTGAGCCGAGATCATGCCACTGCACTCCAGACTGGGCGACAGAGTGAGGCTGTCCCAAAAAAAAAAAGTTATAAAATGAGTAAAAAAATCTATATTATTCATTTAAAAATAACTGCTATGCACATTTGTGTATTTTTCTCCACGTACTTTTTCAATCAATATACATAAATGCTTAAAGTATATTATTAATATGTGTATGTATATGTTTATATATGTGCTTAAATATATACATACACATGTTATGTATGTATAACACACATTTATTTAAATACACGTATGTACACACATATATACTTATACATATATTCATGTATATTTATTTGTATAAATTTAATAAATGTATATAAATAATTATATATTTATTAAAGATATATACTTATACATATATTTATGTATAAATATATACATACACATGTGATTTTACTATATGAACTTTTTTTGTTTTGGTTTGGTTTGGTTTCAGGTTTATTTTTGTTTTTTTTTTTGAGATGGAGTCTCACTCTATTCCCCAGGCTGGAGTTCAATGGTACAATCTCGGTTTAAGCCAACCTCCTCCTCCTGGGTTCAAGTAATTCTCCTGCTTCTGCCTCCTGAGTAGCTGGGATTACAGGTGTGCACCACCACACCCCCCTAATTTTTTTGTATTTTTAGATAGAGATGAGGTTTCACCATGTTGGCCAGGCTGGTCTCAAACTCCTGGCCTCATGTGATCCACCCTGCTAGGCCTCCCAAAGTGCTGAGATTACAGGCATGAGCCGCCACACCCAGCCTATATAAACCATTTGGAATCTACTTTTGTTCATTTCATGACATATTTGGACTTCCCATCACATCAATTAAATACAATACTACATCATCATAAAAAATTAGCTGGGTTTGGTGATACACGCACATAGTCCCAGCTACTCAGGAGGCTGAGGCAGGAGGATCACTTCAGCCTGGGAGTTCGAGGCTGCAGTGAGCTGTGATTGTGCCACTGCTCCAAATTGGGCAACAGAGTGAGACCCTGTCTCAAAAAAAAAAAAAAGATCTATGTTTAGATTTTCACTGTCACAAACTATGTTGCAATGAATATCTTTTTTTAAAATTTTCTTTAAGTTCTGGCATACATGTGCTGAATGTGCAGGTTTGTTACATAGTATACACATGTGCCATGGTGGTTTGCTGCACCTATCAACTCGTCATCTAGGTTTTAAGCCTCACATGCAGAGGTATTTGTCCTAATGCTCTCCCTCTTCTTGCCCCTCACCCCTGACAGGCCCCAGTGTGTGATATTCCCCTCCTTGTGTCTATGTGCTCTCATTGTTCAACTGCCACTTATGAGTGACAACACGCAATGTTTGGTTTTCTGATCCTGTGTTAGTTTGTTGAGGATGATGGTTTCCAGCTTCATCCTTGTCCCTGTAAAGGACATGAACTCATCATTCTTTTTTAGGGTTGCATAGTATTCCATAGTGTATATGTGCCACATTTCCTTTATCCATTCTGTTATTGATGGGCATTTGGGTTGATTCCAAGTCTTTGCTATTGTAAATGTGCTGCAATAAACATATGTGTGCATGTGTCTTTATAGTAGAATAATTTATAATCCTTTGCATATATACCCAGTAATGGGATTGCTGGGTAAAATGGTATTTCTGGTTCTAGAACCTTGAGGAATCACCACACTGTCTTCCACAATGGCTCTACTAATTTACACTCCCACCAACAGTGTAAAAGCATTCTTATTTCTCTGCATTCTCACCAGCACCTGTTTCCAGACTTTTTAATTAACACCACTCTAACTGGCGTGATGAGCTTTTTTTCATGTTTGTTGGCCACATAAATGACTTCTTTGAGAAGTGTCTGTTCTTATCCTTTGCCCAATTTTGATGGGATTGTTTTTCTCTTGCAAATTTGTTTAAGTTCCTTGTGGATTCTGGATATTAGACCTTTGTCAAATGGATAGAATGCAAAAATTTTTTCCCATTCTGTAGTTTGCCTGTTCACTCTGATAGTTTTTTGGTTTTTGTTCTGTTTTGTTTTGTTTTTTTGCTGAGCAGAAGCTTATTAGTTTAATTAGATTCCATTTGTCAATTTCAGCTTTTCTTGCAATTGCTTTTGATATTTCAGTCATGAAGTCTTTATCCATGCCTATGTCCTGAATGGTATTGCCTAGGTTTTCTTCTAGAGTTTTTATAGTTTTAGGTTTTACATTTAAGTCTTTAATCTATCTTGAGTTAATTTTCATATAAGTTGTAAGGAAGGGGTCCATTTTCTGATTTTTTGCATATGGTTAGCCAGTTTTCCCAGCACTATTTATTTAATAGGGAATCTTTTCCCCTTTGCTTGTTTTTGTCAGGTTTGTCAAAGATCAGATGGCTGTAGATATGTGGTCTTATTTCTGTGGCCTCTGTTCTGTTCTGTTCTGTTAGTCTGTATATCTGTTTTGGTACCAGTACCATGCTGTTTTGGTTACTGTACACTTCTAGTGTATTTTTAAGTCAGGTAGCGTGATGCCTCCAGCTTTGTTCTTTTTGCTTAGGATTGCCTCAGCTATATGGGCTCCTTTTTTGTCCCATATGAAATTTAAAGTAGTTTTTTCTAGTTCTGTGAAGAAAGTCAATGGTATCTTGATGAGGATAGCATTGAATCTATAAATTACTTTGGGAAGTATGGCCATTTTTACGATATTGATTCGTTCTATACATGAGCATGGAATGTTTTTCCGCCTGTTTGTGTTGTCTCTTATTTCCTTGAGCAGTGGTTTGTAGTTCTCCTTGAAGAGGTCCTTCACGTCCCTTGTAAGTTGTATTCCTAGGCATTTTATTCTCTTTGTCGCAATTGTGAATGGGAGTTCACTCACGATTTGGCTCTCTGTTTGTCTATTATTGTTGTATAGGAATGCTTGTGAGTTTTGCACATTAATTTTGTATGCTGAGACTTTTCTAAAGCTGTTTATCAGCTTAAGGAGCTTTTGGGCTGAGATGATGGGGTTTTGTAAATACACAATCATGTCATCTGCATATAGAGACAATTTGACTTCCTCTTCCTATTTCAATACCCTTTATTTCTTTCTCTTGCCTGATTGCTCTGGCCAGAACTGCCAATACTATATTGAATAGGAGTGGTGAGAGAGGGCATCCTTGTCTTGTGCTGGTTTTCAAAGGAATGCTTCCAGCTTTTGCCCATTCAGTATGATACTGGCTATGGTTTTGTCATAAATAGCTCTTATTATTTTGAATATTTCCAGCAATACCTATTTTATTGAGAATTTTTAGCATGAAGGGGTATTGAATTTTATCAAAGGCCTTTTCTGCATCTATTGAGACAATCATGTGGTTTTCGTCATTGGTTCTCTTTACGTGATGGATTACATTTATTGATTTGTGTATGTTGAACCAGCCTTGCATCCCAGGGATGAAGCTGACTTGATAGTAGTGGATAAGCTTTTTGATGTGCTCCTGGATTTGGTTTACCAGTATTTTATTGAGGGTTTTTGCACTGATGTTCATCAGGGATATTGGCCTAAAATTTTCTTTTTTAGTTGTGTCTCTGCCAAGTTTCAGAATCAGGATGATGCTGGCCTCATAAATGTGAGTTAGGGAGGAGTCTCTCTTTTTCTATTGCTTGGAATAGTTTCAGAAGTAATAGTACCAGCTCCTCTTTTTACCTCTGGTAGAATTCAGCTGTGAATCCGTCCGGTCCTGGGCTTTTTTTTTTTTTTTTTTTTTTTTTGGCTGGTAGGCTATTAATTGCTGCCTCAATTTCGGAACTTGTTATTGGTCTATTCAGGGATTTGACTTCTTCCTGGTTTAGTCTTGGGAGTCTTCTACATTTTCTAGTTTATTTGCGTAAAGGTGTTTATAGTATTATCTGATGGTAGTTTGTATTTCCTTTTTTTTTTTTCTTTTTGACACGGAGTCTCGCTCTGTCACGAGCTGGAGTGCAGTGGTGCGATCTCGGCTCACTGCAACCTCCAACTCCCTGGCTCAAGCTATTCTCCTGCCTCAGCCTCCCGAGTAGCCGGGATTACAGGCATGCACCACCACCCGCAGCTGATTTTTAGTAGGGACGGGGTTTCATCCTGTTGGCCAGAATGGTATCAATCTCCTAACCTCATGATCTGCCTGCCTCGGCCTCTCAAAGTGCTGGGATTATAGACATGAACTACTGCACCCGGCCAGTAATTTGTATTTCTGTGGGGTCAGTGGTGATATCCCCTTTATCATAATGTATTATGTCTATTTGATTCTTCTCTCTTTTCTTTATTAGTCTGGCTAGTGGTCTATTTATTTTGTGTTGTTTCTGGTTAAAATTGGTTTGCATATGGAAAACTGAGATTAGGTGAATGAGGGGTGAGTGATAATGGAGACAGAGACATTTTTCAATCTATATATTTTGATATAATTTTAACTTGACAATAAAACTATGTATGTTGAGTATGTATTGAGTAACTATGTATTACTTGAGTAATAAAAACAAATAAAAACTGTTAAGGATCAGAATATAGACTACATCTTCAACTTTTAACAACACAGTTTAACAGTTTGATTAATAGATTTGTTTTGTTTTGTTTTGTTTTGCTCTTTGAGATTGAGTCTCACTTTGTTGCCCAGGCTGGAGTGCCGTGGCACAATCTCAGCTCACTGCAACCTCCACCTCCTGAGTTCATGCAATTCTCCCTTCTCAGCCTCCTGAGTAGCTGGGATTGCAGGCACATGCCACCACACCCAGCTAATTTTTGTATTTTTAGTAGAGACAGGGTTTAACCTTGTTGGTCAGGCTGGTCTTGAACTCCTGACCTCATGATCCACCTGCCTCAGCATCCCAAAGTGCTGGATTACAGACATGAGCCACTGTGCCTGGCCTGATTAATAGCTTTTTGACCTGAATAGCATATAAGCACATCTGCCAAAAGTTAAACTCAAAGACCGAACTTGGCAGTTGTAGTGCAATGTAGCTGGTTTGTCTTACCTGCCATGCAAACATTTAAGTACAATAAATTTTACCCACAGGCTTAAAAATCCCCATTAGCTGAAATAATTTTCCCAAGTAGAACTCTTACTTTTGGACAAAACTCTCTCTTTTTCATGCTCTTCTTTCCCACAGAAAAAGTTTGCTCTATATCCTTTTTACCTTCATGAAACACATTTCTGTGGTTCTGTTTAAGCAGGGATATTTATGGGGAGAGTGACCGTATAATGTGTTGTCCAAATAAGCACACTTTTGAGAGTGAGAAGGATACTATAATAACGATGCTGAGATTAGAAGGGTAAGCTAGAACCATGTCATGCAAAATTAACTAATCAATCACCCTACTTAAAAGGTTTTTCACGTACTGTGATTTAAGGGGTTAGCTTTAAAAAAAAATTAGTATTAAACAATGACTAGGTACTTTAAGAGTCAGAAAGAATGTATGACTTATGATCTGCGTCCCGAAGGAGTTTGTCAAGCACTTGGGAAGACAGGATTAGTGGCAATAAGAGACAATATGGGAAACATCAAGAAGGTCAAACTCAACAAATAATGCCAAATATTGCTTTGTAGATGCCTTACAAATCTTTCACATACTTAATCTATTTTTCTTCATAATGCTCAAGTGAAGTCACATATTTTTATCTCCACTTTAGTGCTGAGGCTGAAAAAAAGTGTTAGCACTTTCCCAAAGCTACTAAATTAATAAAAAAATCTGACACTAAACAAAAAACTCTAACTTAACGTTACGTTAATCTTCAGTATCTGCCACCTATGTATGTGGTATAATTATATGGAAAAGTGCTTCTTTGAAGTCAGGGGGTATTCAATATTTTAAACTGTAACTGGAGTAGGAACAGAGCAGAGAGATAAATTTGGAGGTTGAGACTAGGGAAGTCAAGAACATATGCCGAGTTCAGAAATACAGGTGATATAAGAGGTCAACAAGAAGGCATGTAGTTACATGTCTAGATCCACAAATCACTAGGCCCCAGGGAAGAGAAGAAAGGCCACTCCCAACAGAGGCAAGAATATGGGCAAAGATATGGTTGAATTGTCAATCATTTCATGTGAGTGGCACTCAGAAAGCATGCAAGAGTATATTATAACAGATAAATCAGATACTGAAATCTGTGTAAAACTATATTTGAGGAAAATGTGTTAAGACTATGAAATAAGAATCAAAACTGAGGTGGACTAAAGTAATAGCTGCTTGTTTAAAAAATAAAAAAGCAAAACAATTATCTAGTGATGATGAGAGGAGTTAGAGTGCTAGAAAAAAAGACATTCAGATATTTATGCCTGAGAGGATGCTGGTAAGTGACAGAAATGTGGAGGTGCATTGGGAAAGTCAGCTTATAATTCAGGTAAATGAAGTATATTAGTTTTGTAGGACTGCCATAACAAAGACTGGGTGGTTTAAACAAGAGAAATTTGTTTTCTTATGGTTCTGGAGGCCAGAAGTTCAAAGTCAAAGTGTTTGCAGGTTTGGTTTCTTTTGCAGCCTCCTCGTTAGCTTACAGATGGCTGTATTCTCTCTTGTATCTTCACATGGTCTTCCACCTGTGTGTGTCTGTGTCCTACTATCCTCTTTGTATAAGGACAGTTAACCATATTGAATTAGGTCCCATCCATAGGACCTCATTTTACCTTTACCTTAACTACCTCTTTAAAGACCCTATCTTCAAACATGGTCACATTCTGAGGTACTGGGAGTTAGGAATTCAATATATGAACTTGGTTAGGGGAACAGAGAGACACAATTCAGCTCATAACAGGGAGAGACTGCGAGGGAGGTATTGTTTCAGTATTAGACTTTTGGAATTAGCAATGAAAGTAGGTTATGGGTTGAACCATTTAGGAAGCAGTTTGAGATACCCAACAGATTTTACATAGCAAAAGATATTAGCTGAAGCTATGAGACTCCATGATACCTCCAAAAGAAAAAGCACAGAGAATTAGTAAATTCAAATGAACCAATATTTGTTTAGAGTGAGATAGTAAGGTGCTATGATCAGTACTGTGAAATACATAAGAAGGGAGAAGATATTCTCAAGAAATGTACAATATAATAAGAAATATACACAGACACAACTACACAAATGGCAGAGGAGGAAAAAGGCCTCAAAAGAGCACAGATGAGTGGTAAGAATACTTAGAGAAAGAAGAGGTCAGGCTGGGCGCAGTGGCTCACGCCTATAATCCTAGTACTTTGGGAGGCCGAGACGGGTGGATCACAAGGTCAAGAAATCGAGACCATCCTGGTCAACATGGTGAAACCCTGTCTCTACTAAAAATACAAAAAAATTAGCTGGGCATGGTGGTGCACACCTGTCGTCCCAGCTACTCGGGAGGCTGAGGCAGGAGAATTGCTTGAACCCAGGAGATGGAGGTTGTGGTGAGCCGAGATCACGCCATTGCACTCCAGCCTGGGTAACAAGAGCGAAACTCAGTCTCAAAAAAAAAAAAAATTAAAAAAAAAAAAGAGAAAGAAGAGGTCACATTGGATGGTGAAAAGGGTCAAGCAGAGGGGCTAGAACTGAGCCTTGGGGATAATTTGTTTCTCTCATTAATAGTGACCTTTGCCAGCACATGATATTTTCCTTGGACAATCTGAGAGGACCAAGTGATTCAACCCAGGACTTTAGAATCAAGCATAAATCATTTAGAACTGGCTTTGGGCAATGTCAATAAATGCTGGAGCAGACTTAGGGTTAAAACTGGTCAAAATCATAAACAAATAAAAAACAAACAAAAAAATAATTTAAAAACTGGTCAAAATCACAAAGAAACTCAGTTGTATGTTTTATAAACAAAAGGAGAAATATGTGCAGGTCACTTATCAGTATCTTAGTGAGAATTCATCCGGAAGTGGTACACACAAGCTGCTCCCACGTGCAGACTGCTGTGGAGTCCTGAAAGTCCCATCTGCCCAGGAGCACCTCTCTGTGTAGCATGCTACTTTTGTCCAGGATTCCCACTCCTCCAGGGTAATGCACTCTGACTACAGGAGGCTCTTGTTCAAGTAGTGTTTCAGGCTGGGAATGTCTACAAACTCATAGTACTGTGGGGTCAGTTTTCCAGTTTAGTTAGTGGTCATTTTAAAGTATCAGTGAAAATGTGATAGAGGTAAATATATTTTGGCAGAGTGATGGGAAAGAAAACATGTTGTTAGATGCTATTGAGGATGTGGAGAAAAGGGAACCCCCTACACTACTGGCGGGAATGTAAACTAGTACAGTCACTGTGGAGAACAGTATGGAGTTTCCTCAAAAAACTACAAACTAAAAATAGAACATGATCCAGCAATTCCACTATGGGTATATATCCAAAAGAAAGGAAACAAATGTATCAAAGAGATATCTGCACTCCTATGTTTATTGCAGCACTATTCACAATAGCCAGGGTATGGAATCAACCAAAGTACTCATCAATGGATGGGTCGATAAAAGAAAACTAGTACATATTGAATGTTACTCATGTAACATACTGAATGTTATTCATAGAAAAGAACGAAATCTTGGCATTTGCAGCAACCGCAAAATTTGCATTTGGAACTGGAGGCCATGATGTTAAGTGAAATAAACCAAGCACAGAAAGACAAATATCGCATGTTCTCACTCATATGCAGGAACTAAAAAAGTGGATCTCATGAAAATAGAGAGTATACTGATGGTTAGCAGAGGCCAGGAGGGATGGGGGAAGAAGGAGATAAAGGGGAAAAAAGAATATAAATGTATCTAATAACACTAAAATGTACATGTAAAAATGGTAAAGAGGGTAAATTATACATGGATATTTTACCTCAATATAATACCCAATATAATAAATTATATATGGATAGTTACCTCAACAAAAAAAAAATTTTTTTTTTGTAACAGTCTCACTCTGTCACCAGGCTGGAGTGCAGCAGCACAATCTCAGCTCACTGCAACCTCTGCATCCCAGGTTCAAGCGATTCTTCTGCCTCAGCCTCCCAAGTAGCTAGGACTACAGGTGTGCGCCACCACGCCCAGCTAATTTTTGTATTTTTAGTAGAGACAGGGTTTCACCATGTTGGCCAGGATGGTCTCGGTCTCTTGACATCGTGATCTGCCCACCTCAACCTCCCAAAGTACTGGGATTACAGGCGTGAGCCACTGCACCTGGCCAGAAAGAATTTTTTTTTTTTTTTTTTTAGTAAGAAAGCATATGGTTAACATCCTGGGAAGCTGGGGGAAGGACCTACAGGAACTCTCTGCATCATCTTTATAACTCTTCTGTTAGTCTAAAATTATTTCAAAATTACAAGTTTATTTTTTTAAAACAAAGAATACAAAGTATGGCAATGCCCAGGAAAGAATGTTAATGAAAAAAGCAAATGTAAAGTTGTATAAAGAAAGTGACTGCAAACATATAAAAATATATATACCAAATATACCAAAATTGGCAGTGGTTATCTCTGTGTGGAAAAATTAAAGGTGATTTTTTTTCTTTATGCCTTTCTGTCACCTCCAAATTTTCTCTCATGAGAATTTTTTAATTTTATAGGAGAAAGAATAAAAACAAAAATAAAAACCATTTGAAAATGCTCGCTGCCTTCCCCAAGCTCCCTCAGTGTCCCTACAGACTGTTGAGGAGGCTGTTCAGATTTCTTAGCGTGGTAGGGCAAGGGGCCTCATGATATCTGGCTCTGTCTCCCTCTTCAGCCTCATCTCGTGTCCTCTTCACTTCTCATCGTTAAGAACTACTCACAGGCCCCAAACTTACCCCACGGTGTAGGCTGTCTTCAATCTGGAAATTCCTCCCCCAAATTTTCCCCTTGTTAAGGACTATCCCTGAGGACTCAGCCACAGGGTCAACCAGGAGGACTTCCCTGCCTCCTCTCTACCTCGTGCTACCATAGTACCATACTTTGGCTGCTTTTTGCATTTATCACACCTTGATCTGTCTCACTCACTTATCTGTGATCCCCTTGAGCACAGGGTCTCTGTGTTATGTATTACCCAGGCTTTGGAGCCTGGCACAGTGCTAGCACATAGTAGAACCTCTACCACTTTTTGAATGAGATTAATTTCATTCACTATATTCATTGTTTCTACTGTAGTGCCACCATCACCACCTTCCCCTAATATCCCTAGATGCAAAGAGAAACTTGCCATAGTCTAGTCATATAGCACTCCAAAAAGAGGGTGACTGGAGCCTGCCTAGGCTAGATGGTTCCAGCAGTCATGAGTTCCTGGAAATTCTCCCAAGGACACTGCATTTACTGATCCACACAAGGTTTCTCTGTTCAAAAAGCTGAGAGAAGTTTCCCTAGTAGTAGCTCCTGAAGCTGGTGCCCTACAACGTAAAAGCAGACTACTCCATATGAGAATTCAAAAGGGTGTGAAGCAGAAATTTCCTTTTCCTCCCAGACTTAGGGAATGCAGTTTCCATAAGTTAAAAAAAGAAAAAAGCAGTAAAGTAAGCTGCAAAATTTTCCAGCTCTAATGTGTGGTTTCCCTCATATAAAACTTTCATAAGCTCAAGTCCTTCCTTAAGACAGGACTTGGAAACATGATTTTGGAAGCCAAACTTCTAGTACTATGCCCTCAATGAATTGGGTTTAGGGTTTCACAGACTGTAAATTCACCTCATTGGGTAGGAGAATGAACACCACAAACAGTCACAATCTACTGCCTTTCATGGGTGCTTCAGAGACTGTACCTCTAAATATCTATCACAGTGTCGTAAAATAAGCATAACATAATATTTGAATGAATAGTCTTTTTTTTTCTTATTTGCTTCATTGTTTCAGTATAATTCTCATGTAGGAAAAAACTGTTCCACCGATTTCCAGAGTAATTGTTGATGGGAAAGATCTCCTAGTCTTTATCTCTTTTTCCCCCTTGTCTGTAGCTTTGTTCATAAACATTAGACTCTCTTTTACCTCCCCAACTGCTGGACACACTTTCCCTCCTCCTTCATGGATTCTTTCCTGGCTGAAGGCATTCCCTTATCCACAACTCCTCTCTTCTCTACTGTACTCTTCATGCCTTGGAAAACATGAAGAAGAAAAAAATAAAACCTAGACACATTGTGTCCTGATTGTGTTTTATATTGTGTCTCTCAGAATGTCATGGATATTTCGGTGTTTTTACCAACAAGATATTTCGGGACATAGCTCTTGTCAAAACATTAAAGTTGCAAATTTGATTATAAGAATTGTATTTATAAAATAATTTTCGATAGAATAGTGTGTTATTCAAAATCATAAAATAGAGGCAATGAAATTAATTTCTAATAGCAACCAACTGATGGTAGGAGGACACACGGGAGAAAAGAGGGATGGTTTTGGATAACAGACATCCCAGTGCCCCAGAGCATAAAGCTAACTTTAGGTATATGCTTCAAAGGTAGATTTTTTTTTTTTCTTTCTGAAACAGTCTCTTGCTGTCACCCAGCCTGGCGTGCAGCGGTGCAATCTCAGCTGACTACAATCTCCGCCTCCCGGGTTCAAGTGATTCTCCTGACTCAGCCTCCTGAATAGCTGAGATTACAGTCACCTGCTACCACACCCAACTAATTTTTGTATTTTTAGTAGAGACAGGGTTTCACCATGTTGGTCAGACTGGTCTTGAATTCTTGACTTGAAATAATCTGCCCATTTCGGCTTCCCAAAGTGCTGGGATTACAGGCGTGAACCCCCGCACCCAGCCAAAACACAGAATCTTTATGCTAATGAACTGACACTGATTCTGAATTTCCATCATGGTTCTCTGAAATCAACTCACTTTCCAAGCAAAAGCAGGCTCCAACCCTTCCCACTACCCCATGGCTTCTGCTGTGTTCCCAAGGTACTCTGCTCGCCTCCAACACATTTAACTTTAAATGCCTAACTGCATATAAGGCTTTTCCCACTGAATTGTAAGATCCTTGAAGACAGGAACTCATTCCACATCCCCAGCATCCAGCATCGTTTGACATAAATGAAGTGTTCAATTTGGATGTGTAGAGTAAATAAATCTCTGTCCTTCCCTGAATGCCTAGCTGGGAAGTTCACACAAACAGGCTGGACACAGAAAGAATTTGCCTGCCAGACACCTAAGCTCAAGAGGGCAGATTTTGGGCCGATTTGTTCACTGTTGCGTCCTAGCACAGTGCAGAGCACATATAGTTATACGATGAATGAATGGATGGATCTGCCCCTATTGAAAGGATACCTTCCCATCCCATGTCATCTGATTTTCTAGTAGACACACTCTCTGACCTCCGGTTCAGCCTCTCAGCACTTCCTCTTCTTGTATTGAGTCTCTGTGATGGTGACTTCTTGCCCAAAACCAACACCCACTGGAACTCACAAATATGTTGGTTTCTATTCTTTCTTTCTTTTTTTTTTTTTTAAAGACAGGGTTTCACCATGTTGACCAGGCTGGTCTTGAGCTCCTGACCTCAGGTGATCTGCCTGCCTCGGCCTCCCAAAGTGCTGAGCTTACAGGTGTGAGCCACCACGCCCGGCCTGGTTTCTATTCTTTGTCCTTCTAAGTTGGTCTTCTCCTTCTTCTTCTTCCCTCTTCTCCTCCTCCTCTTCCTCCTCTTCTTTTTTTCTTCTCCCCCATGCTTCTCTGACTTATTTCAGACATGCAAAAAAGTATCTTACATATTATATATCATTATATCTTTTTTTTTTTTGAGACAGGGTTTCACTTGGTCACCCAGGCTGGAGTGCAGTGGCACGACCTTGGCTCACTGCAGCCTTGACCTCCTGGGCTCAAGCCATCCTCCCACCTGAACCCCCCAAGTAGCTGGGACCACATACATGCACCACCATGCCCAGCTAATTTTTTGTATTTTTTGTGGTTTTTTTTAAAGATGGTTTTCATCATGTTGCCCAGACTGGTCTTGAACTTCTGAGCTCAAACAATTCACCTGTTTTGGCCTCCCAAATATATTATTATATTTTAATGATCATTTCTTCATCTACCATTCAGCTTACAAATTAAGATATTACCATTATAATTGAAGCTCTTATGTATGTCTTTCCACCCATGCTTTTCCCTTCCTAAAAGTAGCAACCAGTCTTTTCTTTTTGACTATTATACATGTATATATGTGTATATGGTATTGTTATACAATTTTTAACTTTTGTTGTTGTTTTATTTTATTTTATTTTATTTTATTATTTTTGAGACAGAGTCTAGCTCTGTCACCCAGGCTATAGTGCAGTGGTGTGATCTGGGCTCACTGCAACCTCCGCCTCCCAGGTTCAAGCAATTCTCTGCCTCAGCCTCCCGAGTAGCTGGGATTACAGGGGCCTGCCACTATGCCCAGCTAATTTTTGTATTTTTAGTAGAGACAGGGTTTCCCATCTTGGCCAGGCTGGTCTTGAACTCCTGACCTCATGATCCACCCGCCTCAGCCTCCCAAAGTGCTGGGATTACAGGCATAAGCCACCATGCCCGGCCTATTTTATTTTACTTATTTTATGTTACTTAAGACAAAGTCTTACTCTGTTGCCCAGGCTGGAGTACAGTGGCACAATATCGGCTCACTGTCACCCTCCGCATCCCAGGTTCCTGAGATTCTCATGCCTCAGCCTCCCGAGTAGCTGGGATTACAGACATAAGCCACCATACCCAGCTAATTTTGTATTTTTAGTAGAGACGGGGTTTCACCATGTTGGCCAGGCTGGTCTTCAGCTCCCAACCTCAGCTGATTCATCCACCTTAGCCTCCCAAAGTGCTGGGATTACAGGTGTGAGCCACTGCACCTGGCCCACTTTTTAACTTTGTATTAATTATATAATATTCTAGCATGCTACTGCTACTTGCTTATTTCCTTTCTCTGTTCAGTTCTATATTTTGGAGATTTATCCATGTGGAAACATGGAGCTCCAGTTCCTTCTTCGTCACTGCTATACAATATTTCACTACATAAGATATGACAGCTGATTAATTCATTTTGCTACTAATTGATGTGTAGGCAGTTTTGCATTTTTGCTATTGCAAACACCATTGCTATGGACATTTTTGTTACCCTTTTGGTGAGAGTGAAGGGGTTCTAGTTGGCCCACTGGGAAAAAGTACAATTCTACTTTTTCATGAAGACTCTAACAGAGCTAGCACTCTCCAGCCACCATAGTCCCAAGAATTCAGTGGCTCAAGAGCGTCAGCTGTGTTGGGGTGGCAATGAAAGACGAGAGAAATACATTTAAGTTGCTATGTTTTCAGAAATTCTGCCCAAAGTCTTGACTTAAAGATGGCATGAAATTGTCCTGTTATGTTTCTCCAGCAGCCTGGCAATCCAAGTGTAGGGCTAAAGAAAGCAAATATTTGGATTCATTCAGTATTAACTGTCTAGTAATAACAAAATCATCTTTTTTTTTGTTTGTTTGAAACAGTCTTGCTCTGTTGCCCAGGCTGGAGTGCAGTGGTGCCATCTCGACTCACTGAAACCTCTGCCTCCTGAGTTAAGTGATTCTCGTGCCTCAGCCTCCTGAATAGCTGGGATTACAGGTGTGTGCCACCATGACTCGTTAATTTTTTTTGTATTTTTAGTAGAGACAGGGTCTCACTCCTGGCCTCATGTGATTTGCCCACCTTGGCCTCCCAAAGTGCTGGAATTACAGGCCTGAGCCACGTCACCCAGCCAGAGTCTACTTTTAACTCTCATCTTGCTTTCTTACCTCGAAAATTGATATTTCACCTGCTTGCATTTTTTGCACTGTTTTTGACAGAATTTTTTATTTACATCTTATCCATTCTGAGATGGTGCTGAAAGACATCACATGTATAAATGGGGGGAGGGAATTGCCATATATATATATATACATAGATCACATGTATGTATATGTATATGTATATACGTATATACATATACGTATATGTATATACGTATATACATATACGTATATGTATGTATATACATATACGTATATGTATATACGTATATACATATACGTATATGTATATACGTATATACATATACGTATATGTATATACGTATATACATATACGTATATGTATATACGTATATACATATACGTATATGTATATATGTATATACATATATGTATATGAATATGTATATACATATATGTATATGTATATGTATATATGTATATACATATATGTATATGAAAATCTCTGTAATGCCTGAGAACCTAGTGCATTAGAGTTCTTTTTAAAGATCAATGGAAAAAATATTGAATGTGATCTATTTTTCTCCAAGAATGTTATCCTTGGCTCTGAGGTAGCATTTTTTCTTCACTTTTTATGCATAGACATTTTGATATCATGTGATATTTTAAAAGCCATATTAGTCCTCTCAATATATGAAGTCTTTACATCTTGAGGCTCAAGTTATAGAATATTTTCTGCCTTTTTGGCTCTAACATTTAATTTTCTTATCTCCTACAGCAGTTCACAAAATGTTATACAGTAAAGTAATTGGAGCACCACCTAGTGGGCATTCTGGCTACATTCCTGCTTGAAGAGAACAAAACGTGGTTTTTTTGAGACATGGAGGAATGTGACTAGGAAGACATGTCCCCTCCCTTCTGCTGGAGACTGAAGCAACAACCACTAACTCATAGAACCTTCCAGCCACCCAATACTTTAGGAATGTGCTTGGAGCTCTTCTAAATCCATCTCACTTGAACTGCAAAGCCAGAAACAACAGCCATTCTTCTTTTAAAGCCCACAAAATGCTGAATAGATTAAAAGGATTATGTCTCTGCTCCCATATGCTCAATGCCCATAGCTCAACAACCTTTCTTTTCAAATAGCCCAAGCAACAATGGTTTCATTTTGAATGAATCCATGATCTTGTCTGCAATGTAGTTAAAGGTAACCAGGCCAGGATGGTGGCTCACCCCTGTAATCCCAGCACTTTGGGAGGCTGAGACAGGAGGGTCATTTGAGGCCAGGTGTTCCTAGACCAGCATGTGTCACCATGCCTAGCTAATTTTAAAATTTTTTGTAGAAATGGAGTCTCGCAATGTTGCCCAGGCTGGTCTTTAACTCTGGCCTCAAGTGATCCTCCCACCTCCACCTCCCAAAGTGCTGGGATTGCAAGTGTGAGCCACCACATATGGGTCAACCATTCTTTTTTTTTTTTTTTTTAAGACAGGGTTTCACCATGTTGGTCAGGCTGGTCTTGAACTCTCGACCTCAGGTGATCCACCCGCCTTGACCTCCAAAGTGCTTGGATTACAGGCCTGAGCCACCACGCCCGGCCGTGGTCAACCATTCTTATTTATTTTGCTTTTTATTTTCCTGGCTTCTCTTCAGCACTCTCGACCATTCTTTACAGCAATGCTCTCCAAACTTTTTCATGCAGTAATGCTCATAGAAAGTGATAATATTAGTACAGTACTGACTAAATGGATGAGATTGCTCAAAGCCAACAGGTTTTATGGATTCTCTCAAAGAGATGCCACTGGGACTGAGCTCACTTGCCCATGACAGTAACCTGCCTATCAATGTATCCTTTAATGGTGTTCCACTTTTGCCAGTCTTACTCGCCCACTCCCTGATCATGCCTCCTGGGATCACCTCCCAAGTAAAGTACTTGTACCCAAATTCTTGTCCCTTCACAGTAGATAAGGAATACCAAAAAAAATGGCAAAATGACAACAAAAGTAACAAGCAAGCAAAGTGAACCTTTGTATATCAAGCTTTGCTCTAAAACATGTATCAACCAATTAGGTAAAGCAGTGCATTGATGAATTAATAAAGGTAATTACTTAAATTCTGTGCTTCACTTTGCATGTGGAGGTACTGTTTGCATTTTATTTTTTGCTTAGAATTGACTAAGGTGGTTTTTTCCAGTTCTGTGAAGAAGGTTATTGGTAGCTTGATGGGAATAGCATTGAATCTGTAAATTACTTTGGGCAGTATGGCCATTTTCACAATATTGATTATTCCTAACCATAAGCATGGAATGTTTCTCCATCTGTTTGTGTCCTCTCTTATTTCCTTAAGCAGTGGTTTGTAGTTCTCCTTGAAGAGGTGCTTTACGTTCCTTGTTAGTTGTATTCCTAGGTATTTTATTCTCTTTGTAGCAATTGTGAATGGGAGTTTGCTCTTGATTTGGCTCTCTTTTAGTCTGTTGTTGGTGTATAGGAATGCTTGTGATTTTTGCACATTGATTTTGTATCCTGAGACTTTGCTGAAGTTGCTTATCAGTTTCAGGAGATTTTGGGCTGAGATGATGGGGTCTTCTAGATATACAATCATGTCATCTGCAAATAGAGACAATTTGACTCCCTCCTTTCCTAATTGAATACCCTTTATTTCTTTTTCTTGCCTGATTGCTCTGGCTAGAACTTCCAATACTATATTGAACAGGAGTGGTGCACTGTATGCATTTTAAGAACATTCTCAGACTTATATCAAGACATTTGTCTTTCATACCTAAAGAACTAAGCTATAAAAGCTTTAATGACTTCCAGGATCACATCTTTCACAGTAAAAGTGAAAATAGTTAAAATTCATCTAGCATGCACTATATGCTAGATCCTGTGTGAAGTGTTTTTCACCATTCCACTAATTAACAACTTTATATTATGCTAGATGTTAAGATACTCACTCCACAAATGAGGAAATTGAGCTAAAAGAGATTGGTTCCAATTGGCACCTATCAAAAACTAAAGAGAAAGCTTTGAAATGGCAAGTAGAAAGAAGCTGTGGCAACATAAACTATTTTTACCTTATAAAATGTTATTCTCATAAAGTCTACATAAACACTCAAAGCGAAATAGAAGATCAGGACAGGTAATCAGATAATTCAAATGCAGCAAATTACTCGTTTTCACGACAATTCATAAAGAACATATTTGGCTGGATTATCCACATGGTTAGATGAAATCTGCACTATATATTATGTGTTTTACCTCAGACTTGGTCTTAAATAAATTGTCACTTTGGTCAGTCCTATAAGGAACTGTGGTTGCAAAAAAATTATCAAGTTGATTGTTTGATTAGGCAAAACTGGAAACTCTGATATTTTTAGAGTTAACATTAACATTTCAGTAAAATGAGTTCTTCATTCTTGACTCTGTAGGCTGTCTGGGTTGTTTCTTAGAGACAGAGATGAAATTTGCACCAAAACTCTAAATTCAGAGAAATAATCTTAAGCAAACGGCCAAGTTTTCACATTGAGATGCTTAAACACATGAAGCTGCCCACGTGAAACTGCTGTCGTATTCCATAAAGACTTGGTTTCTGGGTTTTATTTATGTTGACTCACATTGCAGCTTCTTTATATTTAGAGTAAAATGGAAATTCTTCTGTATTCTACTTAAAGTCAAGCAAACTGCAGATTTTCCTTTTGTTTCTGGGTGTCTCATTTGTTCAGGCTCTTTATAAATAGTCCTGAGCTTGGAAATTAGTTAGGTTTGGCTGTTTTTTCATTCTCCTTTTCGTATAGTTTAAAAATCAGATTGTCTGACTTCATTCTGCTTTCATAAGAGAGGGCAAGAAGCTCATTTCCTGTTAATGATGAGGTGACCGTATTTTGACAGTACATTAAAGAATAGTCGGATGAGATACTGGCAGGGGAATGTCAATTGAGGAAAAAGTGTACTCAGATTTGGAAAATGAGTCAGTGTCTAGGAACCAACTGCATTTAACACACAAAATTTGCTCCAAATGAGCAAACTGAAAATCCCTTAACAGAGGCTGCATAATAAATATGTCTAGAGTTGTCAGGCAGGGAATTCTTTATTAAAAATTATGTTTAATTGAAGAGATATCAATTTCTGGACTATCTCTAGGATAAATTAATAGTCTTCTAAACAAAAATACATAAATCAAATCACTAAATGCATTCAGAACTCTCCTCTAGAACTGTCAAAGTCTACATGCCTAAGTGTGTTCTAGTAAGTGGTTGAGTATCTACCGTAAACCAAAGCGTATGGAAAAATAATCCAAACCTTTGGAGGAACAAAACTAAAATGGCACATACCAACATGACAAGCTACCAAGAGATGTACCAGAGAGACTTTATATTGAAGAGCTGACTTGAAAAAGATATTCAAGAAATCAAGATTTCTCCACTTCTTCAGCTGAATAATTAAAGTCATACTATCCCTTCTCCTCCCCAAATAAAAGATAAGAATAGAAGCAAAGAGGCTAACACAGACAACCTGATGGCCTTGAAAATGCTGCATAATGGCCTGAGCATTTGCCCAAATGGTTCATACAAAGGTCAAGTCATGTCTTCACCAGAGATTAAGCTGCTTCCCCACGGACACCCAGGTCAAAAGCAATCAGGACTATTAACAATATAGTTGTTACTAATAATAACTTTTATAAACATTTTACAGCACTGTACAGCTTACAAATTGCTTTCCCATATATTAATCATATGACTGTCATAATAATCCTATCAAGCAGTTAGAACAATGTATTATTATTACTATTACTATTTTACAGAAGACACCACCATCCGATTCTCTAGATAGCCCAGTTTCTCTCCTCCACCCATTACTGAGTCTTAGTCTCCAAACTGTACATCCTTAAAAGTTTTTGACTTTTACAAGCCTAAATCACCCTTACCACATTGGTATTAGAGGGGCTGCAACTGTTTACCAGTTTATTCAACGATAAAATGATGGGGCTGGCTCTGTTATTATACTTTGTGAAATAACGGGTTGAGTATTTAAGGTGATGACGAACACTCCAGGAGCAATGAAAAGCAGAAGAAAAATCAGTGTGATAAATCAGGAGGCCAAAATAAATGTACATCACTCCCTTGATGACAACCAGTTATTAGGCAAGAAAATTATCACAAAAATAAAATTCATGGCTTGGTGTCATTATAAATACACACTAAAGAAGGCCTCAGGTACTGCACCACCCAGCACCGCAGAAACACTAAAATACTTCCATAGCAACTATCACTAAGGACATCATTAAGATGCTGAAAATGTAAAAGAGGAAAAAAGAGCCAATAAATGGGGACAAACAAGATTATTTCCCTGGTAGAATGAAGCCCATTGTTCACTCTCAGAAGACATAAATATTTAACCACCCGAGGCAGGCTATAACCAGCTATTTCAGCAAGCCAAACCCATCTTCCTGATATACAGTGTTTAAAAAAAAAAATCAACCAAGAAGTAGAAAATGCAAGGAACTCACAAGTGCATGCTCTAGTCTAAAGGACTGTTCGTGAGTCAGAAGGGGAGGGTGCAAGCCCTCAGCCTGGTCACTTATTACCTATAAAACCTATTATGGGACAGGTATGTATTGTCAGGGACACAAAAGTGAATCAGAAATAGATTCTGTCCTTGGACTGTTCAGTGTTGTAGGGGGAGATAAAAGATAGATTACTATAAAAGAAGCCAGATGTGATAGATATCAAAAGAGAAATAAGATTGTTGCTATTCAATTTTAGAATCTTATTGCAGGGTGTTGTGGGTGGAATTGCATCCCCCAAGAAGATATGTTGAAATCCCAACTCTCGGTACCCCAGAATGTGACCTTATTTGGAAACAGGGTCTTTGCAGATATAATCAAGTTAAATGAGGTTACTAGAATGGGCCTTAATCCACTATGACTGATGGCCTTATAAGAGAGGAGAATGTCACGTGGAAACAGAGACACACAGGGAGAAGATGACTGTGCAACAACAGAGGCAGAGATTGGAGTGAGATGGCTTTAAGCTAGGGAACACCAAGGATTGCCGAGAGCTGCCAGAAGCTAGGAAGGGGCAAGGAACGACTCTCCCTACAGCCTTCAGAGAGACAATGGCTCTGCCAATGTCTTGATTTCAAACTTCCAGCCTCTAGAACTGTGAGAGAATGAATTTTTGTTACTTTAAGCCAATTCTTGGTATATGATAACCACAGCCCTAAGAAGCAAATACAGAGGCAAAGAGTAAATTTATCCTACTGGGATTAGGGCCAGGTTTCTGGTAAGAGATGACATATAAATTGAACTTTGAAGAACTTATAGCATCTAAATGGTAGGAAATGTGGTTTCCCATTTACGTGATAAAAGCATTCATCATCCATTGAGAATCCACCATGTATCACGTATTGCACTAGGAGTCATTCATACATAAACGGATTGAACTCTGGCTCATATACAGAAGTCATCTAGACCTCACCTCCCTCTTTGACCTTCCCCCTTCTATCCCACAGTGGTTGATATGTATAAAACGTTTAGTTTAGTAAATGGAAGAGGACAATGGGTTTGGGGGTTGGGAGAGCTGTGGAAGGGAGAGGGAAAAAGGATGAAGCAGAGAGCAAAGCAGCTGTTCCCTTTCAGACCTCCTTCTAGAGAGACAGTGGAAGCAGGCTTCAGAACCTCTGTGAGTTGTTTTGTTTTCATATGAAACTAGCTGAGGAAATAGTCAAAGAGACTCTCAGAGGCGCTAGGCAGAAGCCCAGCATATTTGGGGCTGAGCCAGGGAAGGCCATTCTCCTCTCTGCACCACAGAAGCCATATGGAGGCTTCCCAAAGAGCAGACTCTTTGGGAACACTAAGAGGTAACACCCTTGGCATGAGCTATTCTCTCATGATGGACAGTGACGCTGGAAGAGTTTCAGCCTTGGCAAAGCCTCAGCAAGCAGCCCTACAAGCAGAAGCTGGACATGTGGGAGCTGGGACAGAGGCAAAATAACAGGGCAGAAGACTATGGCAATTGCAAAACAAAGACTAGTGAACAAGGGAACTTCTTTGGAAACTTCTAGAAATAACTGGAAATACTTTGAAGGGAGTTCATTTCTTTCAGTCGAGTAGGAAGGGGATTTGTGCCATAAAAATTGGTATGTAAAAAAAGACAACTGGCAGATGAGGCCTGGAACACATGGGTCAGGCACAGATTTCTAATATATCCAACTGAAATTCATCATTATCCCCACTTTCCACTTCACCAGCAAGAAAACAGAAGCTTGGGAGGTTAAATAACTTTCCAGGCAGTAACTCAGTAAGTGATTGAATCAGAAATAAAAGCATGTTTGTCTACCAGTAAGGCCAGTACTCTTTCTACTATACCACACTGCTGATCTGGGCAACAGTGGAGAAAATACGACACTTGCAAGGAACTTGGGAAAGGACACAGTAGGTCAGGGTACTAGCCAGGGTCCTGGCAGAAAACAGAACTCAAGGCAAATTGTTCAAATGAAGGGACTTTAACAAAGATACTCCTGACATAGCTGTGGGCAGGATTAAGGGAATTGGCAAGGGATGTTGAGACACCCAGAGACCAGCAATAGAAGGAAACCACTCCTAGAGAGACCTAGTGAGAGCTGGTGAGACCTGGAGCCAGGAAGACGGGCCACCAGCAGGATCTAGCCTGCCAGAGAGGTGGCCCCAAAGCAGGGAGGGAGTGGGAAAAAATAACCCAACCTTTCCTTTTACCTCCCAGTCTCCTGCTGCCATGCATTGGCTGTGCCCACCTGGAAACCAGCTATCAAGGGAGCCGGGGGCAATAGGTGGCAGGAATCAGAGACTCCTGGAAACATAAGAGGAGGAAGACGTTTCCATGGAGAGAAGACAAGTTGAGGCTATGTGCTAGTCGTGTCCTGTTTTGCTCTTAGATTTATTCCCTGCCCCCATTCTACCCTGTTCTGTATCACAAGAATTACTTTTCTCTGGTTCCTTTGCCCTCTGGTTTGTGGGTCAGTTCAGACATTGGATGGCCCTGAAGAGAGAGCAGAAAGGGAGAAGCTGGGGTATTACTCCCTACTTCTCTCAGCTTCAGGTATTGTCTCTGGCAGCAGCCATGTCTTCTATGGACTCGCTCTTGCTCCAAGAGCTGCTGTGGTTCCAGCGTCTTCCTCCGGGGCCTGACTCGTTTTGTCCTTTAAGCTTTAGGCAGTGATAGCAGCTTCCTGCTCTTGATAATCTCAAGGATGCCTTACTCTCCCACTTTAGGCTTCTTACCTTTGTCATCTCCTGGTATTAAATCTCCTCTTTAAAATATCAAGAATATTTAGAATCCTGACTGATAGAGGAAACTCTCACATTGAAGAGTCTCAATCTTCCCAGAAAAGCATGAGGGAAATGAACATATACATAACTTCCATATCATAAATATGGAAAAACTTCCATTGAATCTGTCACTGCTGTGTGCCTATTCCCTCCTCTCACTGGGGCCCCCAGTCCCTCAACCACCAGTGTTCTGGTCCACTTTTTGGCCTGGCTGGTCCTTCATACCCCTGGAGATCATGAACAGCTATATCAGCAATATTAGAATTCTTGATTTTCCTGCTGACTTGTCCTTCTGCTGTAGCTATTTTATCAATCCCTATTCCTGAGTACAGTAATTATCTATTTCTTTCTTTCTGCTTTTTTTTACTAGACAAAGGAACACTATCTGGCCAAAATGTCTTCTGGATGTTTGTCTGTCCTGTTACTTATCCACTGTATTCATTTCTTTTTTTTTTTTTTTAAGATAGGGTTTCACCATGATGGCCAGGCTGGTCTTGAACTCCTGACCTCAGGTGGTCCACCCACCTCAGCCTCCCAAAGTGCTAGGATTACAGGCGTGAGCCACTGCGCCCAGCCCCATTGTATCCATTTCTAACAACCGTGCCCCAACAGGTTTACTCAGAGTCCCTTGATTCTTTTCAGGTTCATGTAAACTTAAAGTTGATGCAAAGGAAATCTACTAAGGATTGGAGACCAAAAAATAAATGTATGACATTATGCTATAATTTCACATAGATAGAATTATTTTTAAAATGGAATGGGTTCATAAAAATGAAATAAATTGCTGATAGGTAAAACCTGGCATAGAAAAATCAATATGTTATTAAAATGATTATTTGTAAAATAATTCACTGCCATTTTTCACTTTAGAATACCAGACTCTCACCATGCATTTGGAATTTAATTCAATTTACAAAGTTTTCATTTGCCTACAACTCTTTAGGACCTCAAGCCTTTTCCAACTCAAATATATTTCAAGGTCCAGTATCAATGGTTTAGATACAATTTAGAACATGTCAGATAGAGATTTGATGTTTGCTCCACTATACGCTTTTGTTTTTGAAGCTGGGATTCAGTTTAATCTACTTGTTAAATGCAAAGATGTGGTAGATTGCATTATTGGTTCTGATTCTTTCCTATACTGTATCTGTGTCCTTCGCCATTGACTTTGGAGTCCCTCTCATGTTGAAGGTTAGATTTCATGGAGTAATAATTGATTAATGCTGTTGGAAACAGCCCATTTTAAGGGAATGATGGAAGAAAGATAAGACAGAGAGAAGAATTGGACTAATTTAGTTGTAACCTAGGTCTCAGCCAATCCTGTGGGAAGCTCTGGAGCTACGACAGCCCCTCAGAAATGTCTGGAATGGAGGCAAGGGGTCACACCTTATACTCACATCTGACCCGTCATTGGATGTCGGTTGACCATGGGGGCACCCTTCGGCAAAGCAGTGCCCTTCAGCTGAGGACAATTCCTGGTGGACAGTGAGATAGGGAATCCAAGGTGAGTGTGGAAGTGAGAGGATAGGAGTCAGTGAACTTGGTGAGCCATCATCAACAAGCAATATTCCTAGCAGCTGAGAAAGGGACCAGGAAGTACACCTCGGCATCCACTATATCCCACAAAGGTGAAGTATATCTCAGTTGGGCACAGTGGGGCACACTTGTCATCCCAGCAACACAGGATGATCCCTTGAGTCCAGGCGTTTGAGGCCACCCTGGTCAACGGTGAGATCCTTATCTCTTTTAAAAAAATGAGGTATGTCCCTTTGCTCTTTGACATTAGGCTCAGCCTTGTAACTTGCCTTGACCAACAGGATGAGGTAGAAATTAGTGTGCCAGTTCCAAGCCTAGGCCTTAAGAGACTTTGCATATTTCCAGTTTCCTTCTTCTACATGTCCAGGGTAACCTACTGTCCCAGAAGGAAGATGAGAGGTATATAGAGCAGAGCTATAGCCACCTAGCCCAGGCCAGCTTAGATCAGCCAACCCCCCAGATGACCCATAGATACTACTGGTTTTGTGTAATGTGGTTTGTTATGCATTGATGGCAAATCAATACAATAGGTGCTGACTCAAAAATCAGGTCTGTTCCAGTGCTATGAACTTCTGGCTTGTGACGTACTTGAAACCTTGAACGATTTTCCCAACCTTTCTTCTAAACCTCAGATTTACCCTTGATATAGAAATAATCATGTCTGCTTTATACTGTTGCTATAATATATCCATGTGTTTAGCATGGTACATGGCAACTTAGAAGCACTGAATTACTATAAGGTATAGTCATTGTTTTTATATTTTATTTCTAGGCTCAAAAATCCTGTAACTAGAAGATATTGGTGGCAAAGGGAAATAGCAAAGGATAGGTCAGTCTCCATTGCTTTCCAATCCTTGAGGTTGCTCCTGTCCTGCTCTCTGCCCTCCAAGAATCTAGGTTCTGTGAGCAGAGGAGATGATAGAATTGGGTCTAGCAACTCTAGGGTAAATTGGAGTATCAGCCCTCTGAGTTCTAGGACTATTGAGCCAAAGACGGTATCAGATGGAAGAGGGAAAAAAGAACAGGGGATAGATGCCTCTTAGTCTTACACTGGTCTTTTTCTGCGGGTTCTAGGCTCTTGGACTGTCTTAACTTTGCATTAGATGGTGTCCTAACATGTCAAGAATGGCCTGCAGCGGAGGGGTGGGTGGGTTGGGGCTGCGGCGGGGGGGGCCCTCACCGTGCAACCACTTCAAACATTACTGTAGGTGGAGAATTTTCACTCACTGAAATTCTACTGCCAAGTTCTGGCAGTGTGCTTGGCTTTTTTTGCCTTCCTTTTAAAGCTGACAAGGAAAAACAAAGTGCAGAAATAGTGTTAACCAAATAAAGAGACACTATGCTTTTTTATTAACCTCATTTGCGTCAGAAAATTCATTCCCAGATGAGCCATAACTAGATGAGTGTGCGCATATCCCACATCTTACAAGAGAAAGTTTTATGTACGGCCCTCATATTTTATGACCAGTGGGTTCAAGCCATGGTTCTAAAGGGACTTGAGACTGAAAATCTTCGTGTCTCTACCTCCAGAATCTTCACGGTAGCACAGTACTTCCAATTATTAGGTTATTTCATTTTAAACATGGGTGAAACGCACAGTCAAACCACGTGTTTCTTCACTTCCCAAATTCCTAAAACAGCCACTCTTTGTTTTTAATGGTGCTGGGGAAAAAAAAAAGAGAGAGAAGAGAAAAAGGAAAACAGTGCATTCCTGAAACATTACAAAAGACCAGCAGATGAGAATCAAGTGCAGCATACTGGAGAGAATCCTGGGGAAGGACTAAGGCAGGGCTGCTCAAACTTTTGCTCTGAGACAACTTAACAAAAGAGGAGAACAAAGGAATAACCCTTGGGATATCTAGAAATATAAATGAAAATGAAAATAGCTAACATTAGGGAGCATTCACTACGAACCACCCACTGTTCCAACATTTAACATATACTGCTCACGTCTCATGATAACTCTATGAGGCAGGTGATATTATTCCCATTTTACAAATGAGAAACTGAGACACCAAAAGGCTAAGCAACTTGGCCCAGGGCACACAGTTAGAAAAGGGAGGAGCTGGGTTCAGTCTTGCCCCAAAGCCTATGGTTTCAACTGCAGGTTGCCATGAGTAGTTTACCACCAGTTGAAAATTCCATTAAAGTTGTACCTTAAAAATGCCTAAACTAGGGGAGGGTCAGCGGGGCAGGGTGGGGGCTGGGGGGGCGGGGGAGTTGGGGAGGGATAACATGTGGAGAAATGCCAGATATAGGTGATGGGGAGGAAGGCAGCAAACCACATTGCCATGTAATACCTATGCAACAATCCTGCATGTTCTTCACATGCACCCCAAAACCTAAAATGCAATAAAATATATTTAAAAAAAAAAAAAGCATTCCTGGAACTTTGCCTATGCTGATTAAAGCTCTTGCTTAACAGTTTCTTCCCATAAAGAGAAAAAAATGCCTAAAGATATTTTATTCTGTTCCATAATATTTTCTTTTTTCTTTTAAGATGAAAAATAATTCTTTCAAAGATTTTCATCTACATTTTTCAGTGTCTTGCTTCCACTTTCTCTTTAAGTAAATTTTCAAGGAGAACTCTTGCTTCCAGGAGACACACCAGTTGTCTTCTATGCCCAAACTGAGAAGCACTGGCCCAAGGTGGCCAGTTGGCCCAAGAAAAATAAAAATACCGATGTCATATCTGTCAGAATTGATTTGGCCAATTAACCAAACAGATAAAAAATAAGATTAGGTTTTTTTTCTTTTCTCAGCGTCAACGCAACTGAAACTAAAGGGTTATGGCTAAAATGGAACTGAACAAAATAGGTTAATTGAGTAACTTAGCAGTAGGAAGGAGACCAGACTAGCATACCAGTTAGACAGATGAAGCTCACCATGGCTACACTCAAAATAAGCACAAGGCTTGAAAACAAGGCAGAGCATCTGATGAGCAAGATATTTTTAGTTTGGACTAAGATATAAGAACATCTGTGTGTGTGTGTGTGTGTGTGTGTGTGTGTGTGTGTGTGTGTTTTATCATATATCCAGTTATTTTATCAGGTTTAAGATGCCAAAAATGATAACATTCAGACAAATTTCAAAGATTTAAAGTATTTTTAAATTTGATCTTATAATGGAAGAAATACAATAACTACTCCTAATTACAAAATGAAGATAATACATAATAGAGCCCTGCAGGGTGATGGTGGGGGGTAAATGAGGTAGCATATGCCTGACATATGGTAGGGCCTCAGGAAATACAAGTATTATTATTTCTACCACCTTTGGCCAAAAGCAAGTTAATTGCCTTTTTCCCCCAAATAATATTTTATTTCTGCTGTTTTGCTGCACAATTTACATTACAAAAGGGGCAGGCATTTACCTAATCACAACTGTAATAATCAGTATGCTGATAGATAAAGCAAGACAGTATTTATCCTAATGTTAAAACGTGTGGACTGAATGAAGAGACCTCCCAAACAGGCTTTGTGTGAGCAGCGTGGCTGTTTATTCACCCAGGTGTGGGCGGGCTGAGTCCAAAAAGAGAGTCAGTGGAGGGTGGTGGGATAGCAGTTGGTTTTAGAGGTTTGGGGTAGGCAGTGGAAAATTATAAGAGTTACACTTGGCCTGGCACGGTGGCTCACACCTGTAATCTCAGCAGTCTGGGAGGCCAAGGCGGGCGGATCACGAGGTCAAGAGATGGTGACCATCCTGGCTAACATGGAGAAACCCCATCTTTACCAAAAAAATACAAAAATTAGCTGGGCATGGTGGTGCGCACCTGTAGTCCCAGCTACTCAGGAGGCTGAGACAGGAGAATTGCTTGAACCCAGGAGGCAGAGGTTGCAGTGAGCTGAGATTGTGCCACTGCACTCCAGCCTGGCGCCTGGCGACAGAGCAAGACTCTGTCTCAAAAAAAAAAAAGAGTTACAGTTTAGAGCAGTTTTTGCAAGCTGGGAGGGTGTCGTAGGGTCTGGAATCACGAGGTTGACCAAGGTCAGTTACAAAGTCCAATTGCCTTATCAATTGAGGTGGGAATAAGGAACAATGGAGAATGTCTCAAGATAATTAGGTGCCACAGGGGTTGATCATTCTTCCCTTTTGTGGTTTTCCAGTTACTTCAGACTTTTTATTTCCAGGAACTCATCTGGAGTATACACTCAGGTCACAGAGGTTACCATGGCATAGTCCATGGCGCTGTCAGTCGGACTAAAAGGCCTTACATTCCTGTCTTTTTATATTAGTAATATAAAGGAAAAAGAAATGAAGAGTGGAGGGCAGCGGAATATTAGGAAGGCCAGCACAGAGCGGTGATGGGGGGATGTTTCTCAGGGCTTCTTCGAGCAGGATTGGGGGCAGTGCGGAAACCTAAAGACTGCTGGGAGATCTCAGAGCAAGGGGTGATATTGTGGGGTTGTTAGAAGGAGCATTTGTCATATTGACTGATTGGTTATCATTTGTATATGATTTTGTAGGAATTGAGAGATTAATTGGAAAACACAGGGTCCAAATAAGAGAAGGAGAAAGATAGGTATCAGAGGACTAAGGATTGGAAGAAACCATGACTGCCAGTTCGAGAGTGTCCAGCCAGTCCAGCCAGCTCCAGAATAACCATTTACCTGATTAGCAACCTTTTGGGCTCTGTCTTTTAATCTATTGATGGCATCATATACGAGCCTGGACTGGTTTACATGAAAACAACATTCTTTATTTAGGAACAGGCAAAGACCTCCTTTTTCAGCAGTCAGTAAATCAAGACCTCTGCAGTTTGGGAGGACAGCTGCAGCTAGGGAATTTGCTTAAGCTTGAAGAAGGGATAGTGATTGAGTTAATTCTGCAGTGCTAGCAGAGAAATCACTGGAGAGGCTACGGAAGGTGACGACTGACGTGGTAAGGCCTACTGTGCCTGTGCCGAGTGCAGTAGTAATTCCTAACCCTATAAGTAAGGGGATCAGAGGAATGACCCGCTTGTGTTATGTCGGGACCACAAGGGGAACAGGGAGGCTTTCGTCTCCATTGGCAAACTGAATTTTGGGAGTAAGGAAAACTAGGGTAAAAGCGTCTATCCATTTGGAAGGAAGGCAGATGTAAGCAGAACTACAGAGGAAAAAAGTCCTTGGCTTAGACAGAACTGCAAATATAAACCGAAAAGGAGGAAATCGGATGGAAATATAGGGATGCAAGTAAATTGAGAGTAATTCTATTAATCAACTATGGATTCCAGGCAGAGAGGAGGCCTAGAAGCCAAGAAGAGATCAAAAGATGAATTAAATAAAGGAATCGAGGTGACCAAACTGTTTCCAGACCAAACTGAGGGTCAGGCTGCTTATTCTCGCGGTCCAGCAACGAGATGCAGATGAACTGGGAAACAAGAGAGTTTATTTCTGTAACCGGGTACAGGGAGAAGGCCTGGAAAATATCACCAGACCAACTCCAAGTTACAAAGTTTTCCAGAGCTTATGTACCTTCTAAGCGATATGTTTATGTGTTACTGTGCATTCATCTAAAGATATAAGTGATTAACTTCTTCTAATCTATAACTAAGATCTGAATCCTGAAGACCTTCCTCTGGAGCTTCAGTAAATTTACTTAATCCTAATGGGTCCAGGTGCTGGGGTGATTACCCTTATGTTGACTCCTGCTAAATCATAGTGGTTTGGGGAGTTTCTTCAGATTCCCAATAAACTTGTTTGTGGAGGTCTGGGGAGTTTCTTCAGACCTCCAATAAAACTTGCTTAATCCTAAACAAGTCCTGTCAAGAATTCCTTCATTACCTTGTCACACTTCACGATCCAGGAAAGGCCTGGGCAAAACTCTTAGTGGGCTTTTGCTACTTTCCAGCCTTTGTTTAAGGGCACTAGCTCTACCAGCTTTTAATATTTAACTTAGCCACTCAGTCAGCACTGAAACAGTTGTTACAGAGGCCTGTGTTAATGAGACCTGGCTTGCCACAAAACTGTCCTTGTGCTCAGAGTAGGTGATGTTGTGGTGAGGAAGTGTGAGCACTGGAAGGAGTGGAAGTTAGGGTTACAGAGAAGATAGAGTAGCAAAGGGAACAGTGGACTTGTTGCCATAATACAGTCCAAAAGTGTATGTATGTGGTAACTGGGCTGTTAGAGAGTGCATGGTATAGGTTATTGTCAAGGGTTGCAAAGGAAGTTGAGCATTTTCATCAGGGTAAAGAGTACTGATGTAGAACAATGATTCTCAAAGTATGGCTGCCAGGTCAGCAGCATGAAAGTCACCTAGGAACTTGTTAGAAATGGAAATTCTAGGCTCTACCCCAAACCCGCTGAACCAGAAATGAGGACGGAGCTCAGAAATCTGTGTTTTAAGAAGCCTTCCAAATGATGATGTTCACTAAAGTTGGACAGCTGCTGGTTTAGAAGCTGTAGTGCTGACAGCTGAACAACAGCTCACCACCTACCCATCATCATCATCACAGCAACATTGTCACAACAATGTCTTTGGTAACCTGTAAGACTGGGGTTTCAATTAAAGCCAAAAACTAGGAGGAGCATTAAAGTGAAAGGCTGGAGGAACACAGAAATCTATTTACAGCAGCACAGGGGTTTCAGAGGCAGTCCTGAATATTGACTCTTCTCCTACCCTAAGCCTTTGTGTGGGCTCAGTCTTCCTTGATAGAAACTAGAGCCAAGCACAGTGGCTCACACTTGTAATCCCAGCACTCTGGGACACTGAGGCAGGCGGATCTCAAGGTCAGGAGATTGAGACCATCCTGACTAACATGGTGAAACCCCGTCTCCACTAAAAATACAAAAAAACAGCTGGGCATGGTGGCAGGCACTGTAGTCCCAGCTACTTGGGAGGCTGACACAGGAGAATCACTTAAACCCGGGAGGTGGAGGTTGCAGTGAGCTGAGACCACGCCACTGCACTTCAGCCTGGGCAAGAGAGCAAGACTCTGTCTCAAAAAAAAAAAAGAAACTAGAGACAGGAGAATACAGGAGATTGTTGGATTAATAATTATAATATCAATATTTCATAATAACCATGATTACACTATTGATAGCTATTTATAACTATATATACATATATATAATTAGTAACTATTAATCCAGGTTCAATCATAAAAACCACCAAGAGAATGAGTTCCAATGATCTCGGTGCTGAAGGGTGGGAGCAGCCCTCTGCACAACTACAGTACCAAGTGGAACAGATACAGACACATGGACAATGATTTTCCAGTTTATCCTTAGACTTAACTAAAATTAAGCCAGTAGCATATTAACAAGTCCACAGTACCAAAGAAGCATTAAGGTTTATGAATTTAGTATAAACTTTCTGATTTACGGACCATAGTTTATAGTCTTACACTCATGATCTCCTCCTTTGCTCTGATCCAAACCCTTCTGAAACTGCCTCCGAGATCATTCTCTAAATGGAGCTACCATTTAGAGATACCACTGATCACGTTAGCCCTAATTACACAGGTTACTTTGTCCCTAACTACTGTTTTGTTTTTGTTTTTAACTTGCGTGTTGTTTTTCTTAGGAAATTGAGGAGGGGACCCTGAAACTCAAAGAACTGGGAACGGTGCCTACAGAGTTTAATTGCAGTTGAACACTCTACTTTCCCTGGCTCAACTTCAGCTTTGTTCTTGGCTCTCTGCACTCTTGAGTCACAGGAATGTAAGCACTGGGGAACCTCATCCTCTTTATCTTGTCTGTTTCTTTCAATGTTGCCCTTATTCTAATATTCTATTTCTAATAACTACGAAACCCAATACCATTCTTTCTTTCAATAAATAGATCTCCTTTCTGATCTATACAACCCACAGTGAAAAAGGCAACAGGATAGGATGAGGCATCCATAAAGAGAGGTTCCAGGATTGAAAAAGGACACAGCTGCAGTGAGAATGCCAGTTTGGCCAATTTGTTAACATGCATGTCAGTACAGAGTTGAAATTAAGAAGGGAAGAGCAAGTCTGGGTGCAGTGGCTCATGCCTGTAATCCCAGCACTTTGGGAGGCTGAGGCGGGCAGATCACCTGAGGTCAGGAGTTCGAGACCAGCCTGGCCAATATGACAAAACCTCATCTCTACTAAAAATACAAAAGAATAACCAGGCATGGTGGCATATACCTGTAATACCAACTACTTGGGAGGCTGAGGCAGGAGAATTGCTTGGGAGGCTGAGGCAGAAGAATTGCTTGAACCCGGGAGGCAGAGGTTGCAGTAAGCCAAGATCGCAGTACTGCACTCCAGCCTCGGCAACAAAGTGAGACTCTGTCTCAAAATGAAGAAACAGAAAAGGCAAGAGCTTGGAAACTCAACAGACTAAACTTCAAGAATTAGATTCGCTGTGTGATCCTGGAAATAATAATAGTAACTATCTCACAGGCTCGTTGTGAGATTAAATAATTCATCTAAGAGTGGATAGCAGAGTTCCCAGTATACAGTGGGCCTCAATAAATGGTAACTTGGAGTTTGCATTTCTTGTGAGTAAATGACACATTCTGTAGACCAATTAAGGACAATGCTTATCACAGAATCAAGAGATAAATGAAGATTTCCTCCTATAAACATAAACATATTCCTGAGGAAGGAGAGATTATTAAGTTTTGGAATAGGATTAAAGAAGGAATACAGTCAGCATTATGTTGTGATTAATTCAAAGGGCAAATAAGACATGGTCTTCATTCTCAATGGGGCAAGATATGAAGTTGGAAAAGCTGAAAATTAATGCTAGGCTACTATACAAGCAAGGTTAAAGCTTGCTTGATTGGATGAATCAAGGGTGCAGAAATTCAGAACTCGAGAATAATTAAACAGTGTAGTTAATTAAGAATGTCTTCACCAAACAGGTGAATTGGAAGGAAGTTTACAGTTGAATTTTAGATGGAAAGTTGATGAGCTATTATAATAACCTGGATGTTGTCCCTTCTAAGAAAGCGGGAAATTGGCATTCTGCTAAGAAAACAATAAAGCTCACGGGAAAGAAGACTGGATAATTTTCTTCAAATACATGAATATCTAGTATATGAAGCAAAAATGTCTACCTGAATAACACATCTTTTGAAGGGATCTGCCCAACTCATTTCCCCTTCTGTATAAATGGCCCCAACCAACAAAAATGACTACTGCACCCATGTTTGATGTACATACCTCTCCCCAGTCTCAGGAGAACCAAGGAAAATCATCTGATCCAAGCTGGGCATTCAGATTTTGTCTTCTAGAAATTTGAAATTGATTCAACAGAGGAGTCAAAAACCTAGGGGATGACTGACCCACTAAACGGAAGAGACCTGAACCACCAAATGACTGCACAGGCAGAGAATATCCCTGCCAAACTGCATTAGACTGACAGAGTAAGAAATGAACCTTATTGTGGAAAGCCACTGAGATTTGCGAGTTGTTTGTAACTGTGGTTCACCTACTTCAACTAATAAAGTAAGTTAGAATATATGTCACCTCTAAGTATCTCTTCAAACTCTTAGATTTATTGATAAAAGTAAGATTTTTTAAAAAATGTTATCTATAAATTATCTGTGAATAGATCAAGGAAAGAAAGAAAATGGAAGCAGAGAACTCAGTTATAAGTCTGACACAGAAATTTAGCTTCAACATAATAGGAGCCTGAGTTTGGGGGTAGGAAAGGAACAGAAAAGAAGACACAACTGGGAGGAAGATAATAAGAGAGAAATAAATACAATGACAGGTTGAGTATCCCTCATTTGGAAAGCGTGGGACAAGAAGTGTTTCAGATTTATGATTTTTTTCAGATTTTGGAATATTTGCGTTTTATCAGTTGAGTATCACAAATCGAAAAACCCAAAATTTGACATGCTGCAGTGAGCATTTCCTTTGGATGTCATATCAGCGCTGAAAATGTTTTAAATTTGGGAGCATTTAGGATTTGGGGTTTTAAGATTTGGGATGCTCCACGTGTAATTCCATGTGATGAGTGAGAAGGGGAAAGAGTCAAATACTACTTCATCTTCTATCACTCTTTCCTTGTCCACCAAGTTCCAGTTGCTTTAGTATCTTTTTTTTTTTTTTTTTTTTTTTTGAGACGGAGTTTCGCTCTTGTTACCCAGGCTGGAGTGCAATGGCGCGGTCTCGGCTCACCACAACCTCCGCCTCCTGGGTTCAGGCAATTCTCCTGCCTCATGAGTAGCTGGGATTACAGGCACGCGCCACCATGCCCAGATAATTTTTTGTATTTTTAGTAGAGACAGGGTTTCACCATGTTGACCAGGATGGTCTCGATCTCTTGACCTCGTGATCCACCCGCCTCGGCGTCCCAAAGTGCTGGGATTACAGGCGTGAGCCACCGCGCCCGGCTGCTTTAGTATCTTGAACCCACTGAGCCATCTCCCACCTCAGGATATTTACACATGCCCTTCCTTCTGCCTGCAATTATTATACCTCTTCTTTTCATATGGCTAATTCTTGCCTATTCTGAGGTCTCTGCACAAATGTCCCTTTCAGAAAGTTTCCTTCCTTAACTCCTCAAGCTAAATTATGTCATTTTTTTCATACCCCCCGATTTTCTAATTTTTAAAATGTATTATAAATTACTGCTTAATTTGTAATTATATATATATATATGTAGGCATTTGTTTATTTGAAGTCAGTTCATTTCCTTGGACTATAAGTATCATGAGGACGGGCGCGGTGGCTCATGCCTGTAATCCCAGCACTTTGGGAGGCCGAGGCGGGCGGATTACGAGGTCAAGAGATCGAGACCATCCTGGCCAACATGGTGAAACCCCGTCTCTACTAAAAAATACAAAAATTATCTGGGTATAGTGGCGTTTGCCTGTAGTCCCAGCTACTCAGGAGGCTGAGGCAGGAGAATTGCTTGAACTCAGGAGGTGGAGATTCCAGAGAGCCGAGATTGCGCCACTGCACTCCAGTCCGGCACCTGGCAACAGAGCGAGACTCTGTCTCAAAAAAAAAAAAAGGTATCATGAGGATGGTGGTCATGTTTCTTCTATTTTACTTTATACCCAATGCCCAGCACAGTATCTGACACTAGTAAATACCTAACACATATATGCTGAGTAAGCGAATGAATAAACTACTAGATCTCAAATCTGAAGCACTAGAAAAATGACACATATTGTCTGAATCAGTGTTCACATCTTGAAGAAATAGCAATATAGGGCCGGGCGCGGTGGCTCACGCCTGTAATCCCAGCACTTTGGGACGCCGAGGCGGGTGGATCACGAGGTCAAGAGATCGAGACCATCCTGGTCAACATGGGCATGGTGGAGCGTGCCTGTAATCCCAGCTACTCAGGAGGCTGAGGCAGGAGAATTGCCTGAACCCAGGAGGCGGAGGTTGTGGTGAGCCGAGATCGCGCCATTGCACTCCAGCCTGGGTAAAAAGAGCGAAACTCCGTCTCAAAAAAAAAAAGAAAGAAAGAAAGAAATAGCAATATATGTAAAACCAAATAATTAAAGACTTAGGGATGAAAAACCAGTCAAGGAATAGCAATTGTCCAGTGCAGTGTCCAGGCAAAAAGAATAGGTCAATAAACAATTTTTCCATTCCTTCATCTCTTAGGATGTGTGCTCAAAACCACTACGTGAAAAATCAAAGCCACGGTGGAACTTGCACTAACACAGGAAGATGCACATTTACATACTGGTCTTCCCAACAGCAGGAAGGCCAAGAACTTGTTCGAGCAGGGTGTAGTAATGCAAGAGGTGTCAGGCTCACGGTAGAGCAGCACCCTACCTCACAGTCACAATATTCCATTTAAATTCTTCCCTCAGGTCTAGGTTCTTAAATTCAGTATGCCATCTCCAGTGTCCATCCAAACTTATAGCTCCAAGCCTTTGACTAGCACGTTAACCTGGGTACTCTTTTTTTTTTTTTTTTTTTTTTTTTTTTCAGAATTTCTCTTATTACCCAGCTGGAGTGCAATGGCACAATCTTGGCTCACTGCAACCTCCACCTCACAGGTTAAAGCGATTCTCCTGCCTCACCCTCCTGAGTAGCTGGGATTACAAGCATACACCACCATGCCCGGCTAATTTTTGTATTTTTCGTAAAGAAGGGGTTTCACCATGTTGGTCAGGCTGGTCTTGAACTCCTAACCTCAAGTGATCCACCTGCCTTGGACTCCCAAAGTGCTGGGATTACAGACGTGAGCCACCACACCCAGCCTAACCTGGGTATTCTTTATGTCACATTACATAACCTATAACCCATCTTGACAAACCTAGCCCTACTCAGACTGGGCAGTTTTAAGATATTCATACCCTTAATCTAAGCTAGTCTAAGCTTTGAAACAAGTAATCTGACTAGAAAAAGACTTCTTTCTTCCACAACTGACCTAATATTTATAATAAAGAAAAATTGCCCAGCAAATAGGTAGGGGAAAATATGCTCTTTGCAGAAGCAGGGAAGGAAAGGAAAAGCCAGTTTAGATTTTCTCTCTCTACAAAATGTTCACATTATTACATCCAAGCATGTAACATCCTAGATGCAAATGTTTCTGGAGAACAATTATTTTAAAAATTTGTAGTGTTATAGTCTAGCCTTTCAAATTCGCATGTTTTCATAATTGTCCTTTGATCAAGGTTCAAAGCTAACTGAATCTGTTTGCCCAGTATACTAACGTGGTTTCAGAAGTGCAGCAATGAGGTGGCCAGCCGTTCTGCAGAGAACAATGTGCTGAGCAAATAGACATGTGTATTGTTCAATAAATTCTGTTATTTTGAATACATTAAGGATATTAAATGGAAATCACTAACACACTGTAAGGTACATTTCAAACGATGCATTTTATCTTAAATGGCTATTGAGGCAGAATAGGATCAGGAGGCAGACAGCCCAAGGCTGATTCATGCTGACTCGGTATCAGAGGCTACTCCCTTTTCAACTCCTCTTTCTGATGGGCAGTTGAAAAATTAAAGTACCTCTGACTGGTCCCCACCTGACACACAGGCCTACTGTTCATTCTTTTTTTTTTTTTAATAGCGAAAGTAACCAATTCATGCGTTTGCTTGCTTTAAGGTTTCTACTGTTCGTTCTGATTGGCCCCCTCCAACAAACAATCAGACTGCTAGTGGGCCATTACTTCATTTGCATAGAGTGAACCAATGGAAAACCTCTAGAGGGTATTTAAACCCCAGAAAATTGTGTAACCTATGCTCCTGAGCCACTTGCTCAATCCCCCTCCCACCCTTTAGAGCATACTTCCATTTAAAATAAATCTCACCGGCCGGGCACAGTGGCTCACACCTGTAATCCCAGCACTTTGGGAGGCTGAGGCGGTGGATCAGGAGGTCAAGAGATGGAGACCATCCTGGCCAACATAGTGAAACCCCGTCTCTACTAAAAAAATACAAAAATGAAAAAACAAACAAACAAAAAAGACAAAAAAGATTTTTTAAAAATATAAAAATTATCCAGGCGTGGTGGTGACGTGTGCCTGTAGTCCTAGCTACTCAGGAGTCTGAGGCAGGAGAATTGCTTGAACCCGGGAGGCAGAGGTTTCAGTGAGCCGAGATCGCTCCACTGCACTCTAGCCTGGCGCCTGGTGACGGAGTGAGACTCTGTCTCAAAAAAAAAAAAAAAAAATGAAATAAATCTCTGCGTTTGCTGCCTTGCTTTGTTTGTGCGTTTTGTTCAATTATTTGTTCAAAACACCAAGAACCTGGACAACTACCCTCAATTGGCAAAACTTAAATGAAAGTTAAAGAACTATAAGACTGAATCTAATATTGCTCACTAAAGACAATTAAGTAAGTTAATAGGTGTGCTTTATTGCTCTCTATGGATAGGAAAATGAACTTGAAGATCTCTTCGTCATATAAAGAAACTGGCTCAGTTTCAAACTGCTCCTACCATCTGTTTCCAGTGTTAACTTGCTAGGTGCCAGGGTACTATTCTTCCCTGACCAACTCTCTGCCACAATAATTCAAAGTCACATGTAAATACTCTTGGATACATTTGGTCATGCCACATGACTATGTAACATGTAATCCAAGATCTTAGGTACATTCCTTAATTCCCCACCTGGTCTCATTTTGATCATTAGCACCTGATACAATTTTTTTTTGGCTAAATTCAAAATTCCAAAGCAAAGATTGAATTATATGCTATATTAACTAATGTACTATACTCAGTGTCTTGATTTTTCTTTAGTCTCATTACTCTTTCTGGATTTCAGAATGAAAGTCACGCTCACCCACTAGCCAGAGCTACAAATGTATCCAGAATGGCAGAGTTTATTTTTAAAAGCCCAAATAGTAGGATTCCCTTTTGGGGAAATCCTTTGAGTCATACAGAAATTAGTTGCCAAGGTTTCTAGGCCATGCAGAAGGAAGCCTCGAGATTCTTTAAATTACTACTTGAAATTTTTTAGTGTCCAAAATGACCACCTAAGACAGGATTTTGATAATTCCGTGAAACACTTCCTCACACAGGCCAGCCACATAGAGCACATTTTCATCTTGTCTGCAACAGCTATAAATGTGAATTTATACTATTTCAGCAGTTTTTGCTATTTCTCATGGATGCCTTTGACATTTATCTAGTGCTCAAAATACCCCAAAAATAATTTTGCTCTGAATAAGCCTCAATTATAACTCTGTAATTTGTTTCATAATACTTTTTTATCTTCCTTCAAAGCTTATTCATTGATGGATAATTATTAAGCACTTTTCAAATTCCCAAAATTATGTGTGGTATGAAACAGAGCCTTGAAATTTGACAAGCCCTAAAACTCATTACAATCTATCTAGGCCAGAGAAATCATGAATAATCATATACAACTCAGTCAATGTCACCCCTAGATGTGATGGCAATAAAGGAGGGCTAGCCTGAAAGGGATAAACCTAGTTGCCCAGCAATGTAGGAGAGATGATGGATATCCTAGGTGCAGGCAATCAAGAAGCCAAGTCCAGGGAGATCATCTGGGACAGGAAGGAGCTCATGAGTACTCTACGGGCAGATGCAGAAACTGGCAGGTGAGAGAATCAGCAGGCAGCAGAAATGGTTATCTTGATAGACATCTGCTCACCTCTCCTTGCAATGGTGGGCTGCCCCTCCCTGTTCAAGCTGGTTGGTTATCACAGTGTTGTCTCTTCTCTCACCATTCCCCATTCACCTGGGTATAGGCATGGATTTATTTAACAGACTTAGTAAGTCACAATACCTTACACCCTGATTAGTGCACTAGGGCTTTGAATTGTTGCAACACCATCCTGTCTTTCACGCCTGCTCCTCCCCCATCACAGATAGGATTGCGTATTTCCTGCAGATGGGAGAGGAGCTATTGGTAAGAGTTGGGCCAAAAGAAAACTGAGCCAGTTACTTTCTCTTCTCAGCTGAAGCACTTCTCCAGTTGTATTTCACTAACATCCTAGGAAACTTAGACACTAGTGTAGGTAGAATAGTATTATCTCTAGTTTCATAGTCATTCTCTGTTGGCCTCTGGGAGTCTTTCACTTCAAATGTAAATAGTTATACAGGGACAAAGAGAGTTGATCCCTTTGAAATATAGACCAAGGAAATATAATATCTTCTCACCCATAAACGACCTTCAGAACAAGTAAGACAGGTTTCTATAGCATAGTTTGTTAACATTTAAATACATTATGGGAAGGAAGCTTAGAATAGGAGAAAATAAAATAATAATTTATAAGGAACTGAAGTTTTTTACAGTGTGGAGATATAGTATATGTAGATAGATATGTAGATAAATAGATAGCTAGAGATGGATGTGATACAGTAAGAGCAAGCATGAAAATAATACGACTCGGCACAAAATCAGAATTAGATTCGTATGTTTTCTACAACTAGAGTGACAATAATCATCTAGTCTTTCGCAACAATTTGAAAACTGTAACTTTATATTAAAAATTCAATATACTACCATTTATAATCAGGTAATCCCAGTGCACTCTCATTCCCCAAACCCCATCCCCTGCACTACCCCTCCATCACGCCCTCCACTTCCGAACTCTGGCATCTGCAGAACCTTTACATCTGCAGGGATTCCTGATCTGATAATTAAGTTCTCACTGAGCTATTGTATGATCTCTTCCTTTCCAGAGAAGAGGAGGTATTTCTGAGTGAACAGCAATTATACAAGACCAGGAGCTTAGACTATCAAAATCCTATCTTAGGTTGTGCTCTGTCTCTAAGAGATGGAGAAAGAGATTCTAGGCTCAAAACCTACCAAACTGAAACCCGGAAGAGGGAAGACAGCAAGGTCTAAGGGGATGAACGGTGGACAGGAGTTGCAGTTCCCTGAGCTAACTTGGCAATTTGGTTCCCAAACCTCAGGCAAAGGCTGCCTTGTGAGTTTACTGGCATCTCCAGAGATGGCAAATATAACTAACCCATAAAGCATGTAAGAGATAGGCAGGGAGTGCTTCATGGGTGTATGATTAGTTCATTCTTACAAAGTCTTGAACTCTGAAAGACCTACACTATCTTGGGATAACTAATAACTTTATCTTTGATCTTCTGTTTTTAGCTTAATATGATAGGATGATGAAGCATGCTCAAGAGCAGCATGGAAGTCATCGAGCAACCTGGCATCCTGGTGACTGGGCCTGGTAGTATGCCTTGGGGCAGTCCTGGGCACCACAGGCCTCCAAGGTGGGTAGGCCTGCACTCAGCCTAGACTGGTGGGGGCAAATGCAGCAGCAGAAACAGTGGAGAGAGAAGGGCCTCAACGTGGGGCAGTGCTGGGATGTGTGGAGGGAGGGCAGTTCTTCCCCACCGGGAGCCATCCCTGGAGCCTATACCTGAGGCATCTGCACACATATTAACTCACTGACCTGAGCAGTAACAGGAGCTGCCTGTGCTCAGGAAGTAACTTAGCAAATGTGTTTCGTAATTATTACAAAATAAAAACATATAGACAAGGCAACAAAGCATTTCAGGGAGTTTTTAGAATTCCTCAAGAAGTTCAGAACCTTTGGTTTTGAAAACTGCTTCACTGTTGTAGAGCAAATACGGGTGTAAAAACAGAAATTAAATAAATTTTTTTTTTGAGACAGAGTTTCATTCTTGTTGTCCAGGCAAGAGTGCAATGCTGTGATCCTGGCTCACTGTAACCTCCGACTCCTGGGTTCAAGTGATTCTCCTGCCTCAGCTTCCCTGGTAGCTGGGATTACAGGCATACGCCACCACACCCGGCTAATTTTGTATTTTTAGTAGAGACCAAGGTTTCTCCATCAGGCTGGTCTCGAACTCTCAACCTCAGGTGATCCACCTGCCTCAGCTTCTCAAAGTGTTGGGATTACAGGTGTGAGCCACCGCACCCAGCCAACACAATTGTATTCGATGGAAAAGAACACTATTTTCACATAAAGCTTTAACTGAACCAATTATTAATGAGGAAGATAATTTTAAAAATAATTTTCCCTTATGTGAATAAAAGTTCTCTGAAGGCCCAGTGCAGTGGCTCACACCTGTAATCTCAGCACTTTGGGAGGCCGAGGCAGGTGAATCACCTGAGGTCGAGAGTTTGAGAACAGCCTGGCCAACATGGCAAAACCCTGTCTCTATTTTTTAAAAAAAGTAAAATAAAAGTTCTCTGAAAAGGAATTTGAAAGAAAGAGACTTTATTCCAATGATCAGTTTGCAAACTGGGGAGATACAGCCTTTGGTGCCAAATGAAGGTGCATTCCATTGAACGAAGAGAGGGTTCAAGTTCCCACCCAGTTTCTGCTAAATAAAGGTGTCAAACTTGCTTAGTTCTGATTGGTTGGTGCAACCAAGTTCTGATTGGCCAATATGCCTGGTCTCTGATTGGCTGGGGCAAGTGAGTTCTGATTGGTGGTTTTCCAAGCCCAAACTCAGAAGTCTCTGGCTTGATTGCAGAAAGGGAGATCCTTGTGATACCTTTACATCTTTCTGAGAACAGAATATGTGACTGCTTCCTCATCCAGCTATGGCTGCATAGTTCTGTTTTTGAGTATCTCAGTCATGAGGAGTGCATTCTGTTGGCCAGGGATATACTTTAACATTATAATTAAAGATATGGCAATAAAATGCATAATTAGGCCTTTTGAATTATATACAAGTCATGAAGCTACTTTCAGGTTCTCCCACAACCCCAGCAAGTTACAGGAAATACTGGAAGAATCTTTCAAATGCCATGGTATATATACATTTTAACTGAAAATTAAATTCAACTCAGACTTACACAAACAGATTTGTATGAAAAGCTAAATCTTGGCCGGGCGCAGTGGCTCCCACCTGTAATCCCAGCATTTTGGTAGCCCAGGCAGGAGGATCACCTGAGGTCAGGAGTTCAAAACCAGCCTGGCCAACATGGTGAAACCCTGTCTCTACTGAAAATACAAAAATTAGCTGGATGTGGTGGTGAATGCCTATAATCCCAGACACTGGGGAGGCCGAGGTAGGAGAATCACTTGAACCCGAGAGGTGGAGGTTGCAGTAAGCCAAGATCATGCCATTGCACTCCAGCCTGGGTGACAAAGCAAGACTCCATCTCATTTAAAAAAAAAAAAAAAAAAAATTGCCATTTTAAAGTTTCTGTTGTTACTCATGTATAGTGTACTGGTCCTAATATGTTTAACAAGTACTTAAAACATTTTTAAAGGAAAATGTTTATATTTTAGTTTCTGTAATGGCATGTTTCCCATGCTTTTTTAACAAGGGATTCTACACTTCTATTTTGTACCAGGTCCTACCAATTAGGTAGCCAGCTTGGAGGTAGGGCTAAGACCAGGGACTGGCCCTCTAACAATTTAATTGTCCACAGCAGCCCAGAATGTGGGAGTAATTTTGGTTTTTCTCTGGAAAAGGTTAGAACAGAAAATCCTTCAAAGTGTTTCTAAAGTCATCGTAAAAATGACAAACACCCACTCTGCTTATTCATAATTCCATCTTTGGTGACCTTATTAATATCTGTGACTAAATAAAAACCAGAAATTAATATTCAAAATATGAAAGTAATTAATCAAGCCAATTATACTTTGGTTTTCACAGATATTATTATGAAACTCAATTATTTAATTCAACAAAGTAAATAGTGTCACTGTGTCAAAGGTGTGTGAAAAATAAGGTAAAATTTTGAAATAAAAAGGATGCCATATGGTTTAGTATGAATTTGGAGAACCACAGGTGCTTCTACTTAAGCTTTCCTACCTTGCAAGTACCAGTAAGTAAACTAGAAAATAGGACACTCTAAGGGACAATTACTCAGCATCAGTTTTTTTTTTTTTGTTTTTTGTTTTGAGAGTATGGCTCTTTTGCCCAGGCTAGAGTGCTGTGGCCCCATCTCGGCTCACTGCAACTTCCGCCTCCCAGGTTCTTTTCTTGCTACCACAAAATTGAAACTAATTATCTACCATAACATCGAAAAAGGGTCAATAATTTTTTCCCCTTGTATTGGCTCCTAGAAATCTTACTGCTAAATTTAAAGTTTCATTGTAGTAACTATATTGGTTTGATATATTTTCTTTTTTTTTTGGGGGGTTTTTTTTTTGAGACGGCGTTTCGCTCTTCTCGCTCAGGCTGGAGTGCAGTGGCTTACTGCAACCTCCACTTCCCCGGTTCAAGTGATTCCTGTGTCAGCCTCCTGAGTAGCTGAGATTACAGGCCCATGCCACCACATCCAGCTAACTTTTGTATTTTCAGTAGAGACGGGGTTTTACCATGTTGGCCAGGCTGGTCTCAAACTCCTAATCTCAGGTGATTCACCCGCCTCTTCCTCCCAAAGTGCTGAAATTAAAGGTGTGAACCACCACACCTGCTGTTTTGATATATTCTCTGTCCTGATTTTAATGTTTACCATTCTTGTTTTATTGATTTGTATATACTGTTAAATATTAAATATTTTCATCTTTTTTGGAAGATGTAGAGGACATGTGATGTTTCTGTCTGCTCAGTATCCCTCCCCTTGCCCTACATTTTCTTTAACAAAGTGAGCCTCCCCTAGCAGTGCTGTACTGGTAAATGGTCCCCAGCTGACTTTCTGAAAGTAAAGAAAGCCTGGGCTGGGCACAGTGGCTCATCCTGTAATTCCAGCACTTTGGGAGGTTTAGGTGGGCAGATCACTTGAGGTCAGAGGTTTGAGAGCACCTGCCCAACATGGTGAAACACCGTCTCCATTTAAAATACAGGCCAGGTGCAGTGGCTCAGGCCTGTAATCCCAGCAATTTGGGAGGCCAAGGCAGGGGGATCACCTGAGGTCAAGAGTTCGAGACCAGCCTGGCCAACATGGCGAAACCCCATCTCTACTAAAAATGCAAAGATTAGCCAGGTGTGGTGGCACACGCCTGTAATCCCAGGTACTTGTGAGGCCGAAGCAGGAGAATCTCTAGAACTGGGAGACAGAGGTTGCAGTGAGCTGAGATCGCACCACTGCACTTCCAGCCTGTAAGACAGAGCGAGACTCCCCTCAAAAAAAAAATAGAGAAAATCTGATTTGTAGTATTTGTTAATTTCCAAGGTGTAAATATTCCCAATATGACTGATTTCAAACTGACATAAATGAACACAGAGTTAGGAAAAGATGCACACAATCAGCTCTCCTGAGTGCATGGAGCTGGCTCCCGCACAGCACTGTCCCTGCTCCACGTAGCTGTGGAGGGGCTGCCATGACCAGATTCTGCACCCTGTATATGTGGAAGAAAGACACAAGACAGAGTTTTAAAACAAAACTTTATAGGAACTGAATTGTGTAAAGGAAGGAAGAAAGCGCTTACTTCTGAGGTTGGGGATGGGAACCTCCCTGTCTCTCGACACATCAGAATTATGCTGGAATGTGCATTCTACTCTTGCAAGAGTTGTGGAGTGTCAGTGGGGAAGCTGCGACTGCGTGTGGAAGGGTGTAGTTGCTCCAGAACCAACAGGGAAAGGAAGATGAGCGGGCAGTGCTCTGCAGGGGGGAGAGAGTGGACCTTATGATCTTAAGTTAGCAAACTTCAAAAGGCTGTAATGAAAAGAGTGCTGATAACACGCATTTAAAAGCAGTCATGGAGTATTTGTCCAATCAAATCTACAAAAGGGCATTCAATTTTATAGAAAGGAGTAAAATATTAAGATCTATAAAAGGATCACAGTGTTTGTCCAGGAGAGTTAAGCATTTAGGACCTTTTTGTTAAAAGAATTTTAACCTCAGAAGCATGTGACATAAAGCTTTGATGTAGATAGAGAAACTAATTTCTTCATCGCCTCCTGATAGCAGTGGTCGGACAAGGTGAGTTAAAGTAGGCCAAGTAAATTATCTCTGCCACGAATACAAATCCTAAGAGATTTTAAAGAATCTGAAGCCAGACGCGGTGGCTCACGCCTGTAATCCCAGCACTTTGGGAGGCTGAGGCGGGCAGATCACGAGGTCAAGAGTTCGAGACCATCCTGGCCAACATGGGGAAACCCTGTCTCTACTAAAAATACAAAAATTAGCTGGGCGTGATGGTGCATGCCTGTAGTCCCAGCTACTCCAGAGGCTGAGGCAGGAGAATTGCCTGAACCCTGGAGGCAGAGGTTATAGTGAGCCGAGATTGTGCCACTGCACCCCAGCCTGGCACCTGGCGCCTGGCGACAGAGCGAGACTCTGTCTCAAAAAAAAAAAAAGAATCTGAAAAGCAGAATTGAGACAAAGTATCATTTCATATTATTTTTCACAAAAACAAAGAGGAAATGCCATGTTAAACATTGATGGGTTTGCTACATGGACACAGGGAGGGGAACAACGCACACTGGGGCCTGTAAGGTGGGGGGCAGGAGAGAGAGCATCAGGTAAATAGCTAATGCAAGCAGGATTTAATATCTAGGTGATGGGTTGATCTGTGCAGCAAACCACACATTCACCTATGTAACAAACCTGCACATTCTGCACATGCATTCCAGAACATAAAATTAAATAAAATTAAAACAAAACAAAACAGAACTATGGGTTTTCTTTGCAAAGACTCTTTAAAAGAGTCATTTAAGAGCTAGTGAAAAGACAGAGTAAATCTACGATATTGTCTATCTTCCCCTTTAGAAAAGATTATTGTGATGTCATCATCAGATGGGCAGCTACAAACTGATTACTTAAGTTTGGCAGTTTCATGATAAACTATGAGTAATACTCTGAAAATGTTCAATAGCAGAATCAGTAACTTCTTGTTAACAGTAGACAACTGGCCAAAAAATGCTGTTATTACAACCTAAACAATATAGGAATCTTGAAGGGATATTTCTTTCCCATGTGTTAGCACTCTTCCATGTGACTTCCTTAGTGTTGTCTTCATTCATGTATTCTGTACATTTTTTTTTTTTTTTGAGACAGAGTCTCGCTCTGTCGCCAGGCGCCAGGCTGGATTTCAGTGGCACAATCTCGGCTCACTGCAACCTCTGCCTCCCAGGTTCAAGCAATTCTCCTGCCTCAGCCTCCCGAGTAGCTGAGACTACAGGCACGCGCCACCATGCCCAGCTAATTTTTGCATTTTTAGTAGAGACGGGGTTTCACCATGTTGGCCAGGATGGTCTCGAGCTCTTGACCTCGTGATCTGCCCGCCTCGGCCTCCCAAAGTGCTGGGATTACAGGCGTGAGCCACCGCCCAGCCCTTTCTTTTTTTTAATCCTCAGAGTTCTGTCCTGCTTCTAGCCTCTGGAAGATTTTATTTCAAATGTGATTATTATTTCAAATAATCTCAGTAAAAATGCCTCTCTCCTATAAAATCGGATACATAATTTTTGAAGCATTAGCCAACACCAAAACTTTGGAAAACTCTCCTTATCAGCTAAATGTTTACCTAATGGACGGACCATGCATAGTGACAAGAAAGCTAAAAATACAAATATTTTACACTAGTAATTGTATAGATTCATTCTGTTTTCCCTCATTCTCTTACTACAAATGTGGCTTTTATGATGGATATTTCAGTGGTTGTTACTTATATATAAAAAAAAAACAAGGCCAAAAGCTTCATTGCATTCCCAATTTAATGGAAACAAATCCATTTAAACAGGGTGTCATCCACCTTCATGCCATGCTGTTTAAAGATCACTCCTTAGCATCACCCTCCTAGCTAGAAAGACACAGTGTTAATTGAATGCTTTGTGTCATGGAGCAAATAGAATTCGACTTTCCGTTGCAAGATGAAGGGAAAAATGTCACACAAAGTGGCCTCATTCCCTATGTTACTGAAAATTGATCCAATTCATCAGAATGTTTCCCAGACATTCTGCAGATGTTGGCCAGGTCAGCTGTCAGAGCCACGGGAGTACAGATAAGGTGGAACCTCTGATGCACTAGCTTTTGTTGCTAGCTAAGTGACTCTGTTCTGATGGGGCATTGAGCCTGTTCTGTTCCATAATATGGTGGTCATTTCTCTTGTCACCAATATTTGATACTGTCAGTCATTTCCTCCCTCTGAAACTATTTCAGTGGCTTCCAGGAATCTTGAGATGTGAAACCAGCGTTCACCAGGCTCTCCTAGTTTTCCTCCAATCTCAATTTGATGCTTATTTACAGTCCTTTGCTGTTTTCCTCTCTTGTCCACAAGAATTGAACTCCATACTAGACTGCCTTCTTTATCTATACACACTCGTTAGGTGAGCTGGCCCACTCCCATGACTTTATATAGCATCTACACAATCATGAGCCTCAAAAATACTTCCTACCCGCTACCTCTCTCCTGAGCCCCAGACTCACATATCCAGACTCAATATCACATATTCAGTAACTCTTCTTGAATTTCCAATACATGTCTCAACCCCAGGTGCTACACCAGAATGGGTAAAGACAGAACCTTTACTGGTCATGGTGGTAACTTTAATTTGCCTTGTAAATTCCTCAACAGAGATGCTAAGGAGTAGGTCAGAGTGTGGTCTAAGACAGGTTGTATTTGCAAGAAGCTTATTCCATAATTGTTTTTGTGTTTGAAAAACCTTCTCAGGATTTACAAGATTTGAACAGAATATGATACTGGGAGCGGGAGTTTCCAGTAACTTCTTTCTCAGGCTAACACAGATTCCTCTGTGTTCTCAGCACAGCAGGGCTCCAAATGCTGGCTCTCGCGGGGCACTCTGGTGAGTTCTTTGTAGGAGTCTCAGGGGGGCTCCAGCTGCAGGATTCCCAGATGTGTGAGGTCTACCTCCAGCTTAGCATCCCCCACCAGTCATAAACTGTACAGTCCCTGCAGCCCCTGGCTGCTACAGTCCCCTCACCAATAAGCTCCCCTCCAGTGGTGTGGTGGGTTGTACAGGGGACAAGGGATGAGCACAATGGCTGCAGTTCAGCCATCTTCTGCAGTGTCCACTTGACCTGTGGTTCACTCATGCATCCTTGCAACACTAAATGCTTTGAGTGAGGGCTGTGGCCTCTGCTATTCCCTCTCTCCTCCCCCAAACTCATCTCCACTCCCTTTCTTCATTCAAGTAGGCACAGGGTCTCCTCTCCTTGTAGTCCCCTCAGTCTTTCTGAATCATGGCTAGCACTCCCACAATTGGTTTTGGAGAGATGGTAAGCAGCCCCTCCCCTGTCATGGAAGAGGTACCCACGGGATGGAGTGCTCACTGTGGACCTCACTCTCCCTGGGCTGACACCCCTGGCCCCAGTGGCTCTCTTCCTTCTCCCAGCCTTCTGTTCATATGGGCCGGAGCAAAGTGAGGTAACTCGTCATTGCGATGGTGCCTAGTAAGAAGGGGTGCATATATGACACTCTAGTTGTGAAAATTCTCTCTAGGATGTGGGGTACTTAGCATCTTTTGTATTGGGCAATGGGCCTTATGCTTTTTCTGGAGTGACAAGAAAATCACATTCGTCATCCTGTACACAATTATTTCATTGAAGTGCACCAACCAAAAGTTAACCCCACTCTGCTCTGTGGCAAATGTTCGTTTTGGCAAGGGAGTCCAAAGTCATTATATGTGGCTTTTTTTTTTTGAGACGGAGTTTTGCTCTTGTTGCCCAGGCTGGAGTGCAATAGCCTGATCTCTGCTCACTGCAACCTCCATCTCCTGGGTTCAAGCGATTCTCCTGCCTCAGCCTCCCGAGCAGCTGGGATTACAGATGTGTGCCACCGCACCCAGCTAATTTGTATTTTTAGTAGAGATGGGGTTTCACCATATTGGCCAGGCTGGTCTCGAATTCCTGACCTCATGATCCACTACCCTTGGCCTCTCAAAGTGCTGGGATTACAGATGTAAGCCACTGTGCCCAGCCTATCTGTGGCTTTTTAGTGGTAGAATCTTTTTGTTGTTGGTTTTTTCTTGTTTGTTTGTTAGTTTTGTTTTGTTTTTTTCATAACCGTGAGTTCCGTTGGGGTAAGGTGACTTTTCCAAATTGTTTCATTCAATAATTATTTATGGAGAATCTACTCTACTGTAGGCATATTGCCAGACATTGGGATACCATTGTGAGCCAAAAACCACAGGGGCTTCTCCACTCTCCTTAGTTTTTTTAATTAATTAATTAATTATTTATTTATTTTTAAGTCAAGGTCTCACTCTGTCACCCAGTTTGGAGTGCAGTGGTACAATCATAGCTCACAGCAGCCTCCAACTCCTGGGATCATGTGATCCTCAAGCGATCCTCACACCTCAGCCTCCTCAGTAGCTAGGGCTACAGGCATGTGCTACCACACCTGGCTTTTAAAAATTATTATTATATTAATTCGAGACCAGCCTGGCCAACACAATGAAACCCCATTTCTACTAAAAATATATTTAAAAAATAGCCAGGCATGGTGGCGTGCACCTGTAGCCCCAGCTCCTTGGGAGGCTGAGGCAGGAGAATCCCTTGAACCCAAGAGGTGGAGGTTTCAGTGAGCCAAGATCACACCACTGCACTCCAGCCTGTGCAACAGGGTGAGACTCCATCTCAAACAAACAAAGAAACAAACAAAACAGGATTTAACCTCTTCATCTGTTCCAATATTCCAATTAACATGCCCTCTTAATCTTTATCTTAGTGGACCAACACCGTTCCTTCCTCCTCTTTCTTCCCCCTTTCCCATATGTACACAGCCTCCCATACTATACTCAGGCTCTCAATAGCCAAGGACCATCAACACACAAACACCCTCATCCTTCTCCTTTCCCCGTTAAAGCTCCTTTTTCCTGATCCCAGGCAGTTACTGAGGGGAAAGGGTTAGGTGGTGAATGGCCTTCATCATTGGTACCTTTTTTGCCATTTGCATTCAAAGAGGCTATGCAATATTGACATTCAGAATGTGTGAAGATGTGAATGAAGAATTACAGATTGCAGATGAGTGCAGATTGAACAATAGCAACCTTCTAAGAACCACTTATCCTTCATAGGTGGCTGACCTTGGTAGATGGTATCAATAGTTGATATCAAATTGGAAAACATGGGTTTTGAAACAAGTCATATCTCATTGTTTGAGAACATCTGTGAAATTCACAAAAGATATTTAAAACATAATTTCTAGAAAATTATTTTCCATGAAGAATTTTTCCATGTGCTTTACTCCTAAAACACAAAACTGAAGCAAACATCACTGTGAAACTGCCTGTGATTACATCAGATACAAATCCAGATCAGATTACATCATTGCTTAATTATAATGTAAGGAGCCTGGACTTTTCAAGCCTCTGAATAAAGTCCAGATAGAAACATTGGTTTTAAAAAAAAAGAAAGAAAAAGAAAAAAAAGGAGGCACATGATATGTTACTAATCTTCCTCTGAGACTTAAGTAAATACACACCCTGAGATGTCATACAGTAAGAACTTTAAAATTGTTTATACCATATTAGGAAAAATGCTTACCCTATAATTAACTAGCATGTTTTTCCTTCTGATTTGGTAACCATCATATCGGTTTGGAAAACCATGAAGCAATTTAAGTCCATCGTAAGTTACTGTATTTCCACTTTGTAGCCACAAAACATAATTTTTTAGTTTTAAATTATTGTTCTTAAAAATAACCCAATTTAAATCACAATAATTCCCTCACAAAACGTTTTTAGTAGATTAAAAAAATCAAAGCGGGTCACTGTATTCTGTTTTATTTATTTAAAAGCAATTTTTAAACACAACATAGTTTACAATTTACTGGCAGAAAATTTTTAGTGCTTTATTGGAAGCTTTTAATGTGTTTTAACATTTGGGAAGTTTTTAGGTACTTTTATTTAAAGATACTGGAAGAAAAAAGAATTATTTGCTGAGCATTTGGTATATGCCAAGCTGTGTTCCAGATATTGATGTGTGTTCCAGATATTACCTCATACCAAAGTATTGTACCAAACTAACTAAAGAAAAAATTTATTATTGTTAGTATTATTAATAATAGTGAGCCTTTATTGGTCACTTTACGGTTTACACAGAAAATTTCAATGTAACATTGTCTTTGTTTACACATTCACGGTTTAAAAAATTAAATAGTTCCGCATAGTTTATTATTAAAAGAGTAAGTTAGTAATTCCATGCCCCTCCTCGCAATTAGTTTCCAAAGATTTTCAACCTGTTTTTCTGTTTCTTTTGGTATCTACAGCCATTTCTATTCTTGTTAATGCTATTTTTTTTAGTTTTTTTTTCCTGCTTGCCATTCCTTCAGCAGTTTCCTGAAAAAGTGTTCATTTTTACATGTCTATCAACTTCCTATCATGAAGATGAGAATCTGTTTTTTAAAAAAACCGACAAAAACCAGGGTCTCACTCTGTCATCCAGGCCGGAGTGAAATGATGTGATCATAGCTCACTCCAACCTCAAACTCTTGGGCTCAAGCGATCCTCCAGCCTCAGCCTCCTGAGTAACTGAGACCACAGGTGTGTGCCACCACATTCAGCTAATTTTTCTATTTTTAGTAGAGATGGGGTCCTGTTGTGTTGCCCAGGCTGGTCTTCAACTCTTGGGTTGAGAGGATCCTCCTGCCTCAGCCTCCCAAAGCATTGAGATTACAGGTGTGAGCCGCTGTGCCCAGCTTGGTGTTTTCGTTATTTGCTTAGCTTTCTGTCTTATGTTAATTTACCATAAACTCTGCTCTAGAAATGTAAATCTTTTCTCAACATGTTTTTCAAATATATTACGTATTCTATCAATTATCTCTCCTTGGAGACAGTCATTCGGGAGCCTTCTACCTCTTCTACCAATCAGGACTTGTTGCTTTCTCTGTCCCACACAGCTGCTGTCCTGGGACTTCCCTCTGCCTCTCGGCTGTGCTGGTCTCCTGTTTCCTGGGTCCTGCCTATTCCTCTTTCTTTGTGTACGCTCTCATTTTATCTTGTCCAGTAGCTTCCCACTAGGATCAACATCGTCTCCTCCCTGAATGCAAGCTGCTTATGGTCTGCTGGGGAGACAGAAAAGTCTAAGCCTAAAGATTCTTGATCCCCTAGATCCCCCTCCTAATACCCACCATATAACTTATACCTCTTTTTTGGAGTACTTGTAATTATGTTCTTCATGTCTGTCTTCCCTACAGTCTCTGAGCTGTATGAGAGCAAGAATGCTGTCTTTTTTGATTGCCATTTTATGAGTTAGAGTTAGCATGGTGCATAACATTGTAGTTGCTCAAAAATACTAGTTATTTGAAGCAGCCCAAAATTTACACTGCAGATTGAGAAGTAATATAATCATGGCACTAGAAAAGAGGTGAAAGCACTTAAGGGAGGGCTCCCTGTGGATGGTGGCATTTTTAAAAATTCCTTTTTGTTGTTGTTGTTTGAAAAAAGGTCTTGCTCCGTTGCCGAGGCTGAAGTGCTGCAATCTTGGCTCAATGCAGCCTCGACCCTCTCAGGCTCAGGTGATCCTCCCCCAACCTGAGCCTCCTGAGTAGCAGGAACTACAGGCACGCACCACCACACCCTGCTAATTTTTGTATTTTTGGTAGAGATGGGGTTTGGGGTCTTGCCATGTTGCCCAAGCTGGCCTTGAATTCCTGAGCTCAAGTGATCCATCCACCTTGGATGGATCAATTTAGAAAGATCATTCTGGCAGCAGTGTGTAGGATAAATAAGAGGTGGAGGCTAGAGGCCAAAAAAAACCCGAATTGGGAAGCTATTGCACACTTGTCTAGATGAGTAAAGAGAAGATGGACCAGTGAGCTACAGGGAAGGAAGAATGACAGGTCAGATTTGGACATGAATTGTGAGAGTAGTGTCAAGGATGACTCCCAGGTATCTGACTTTAGCCATCAGAATTAGGTGGATTTGCCAAGTCAGTAAAGCAAGGAAAAGAAGTGGATTTTATCGTAGGAGACATATTAAATTCGGGATAGGATATAGTCTCCTATTGTGCTATAACTATTACCACAAACTTAGTGTCTAAGACAACACAAATTCATTACTTTATCATTCTAGAGGTCAGAAGTCTAAAAGCAGCCTCTCTGGGCTAAAATCAAAATGGAATAAGGGCTGCTTCTTCTGGAGGCTCTAGAGGAGAATCCCTGTGCTTGTCTCTTCCAGCTTGTGGAGGCCACCTACATTCCTTGGCTTGTAGCCCCTTTCTCCATCTTCGAAGCCAGCAGCACAGCATCTTCAAATCTCTCTTTCTCCCCAACTCCTCTTTCTGATCTCTGTTTCTGTGTCACATCTACTTCCCTGGCTCTGACCCTCTTGCTTCCTTCCCTCTTATAAAGACTCCTTATGATTACACTGGGCCCACCTGGATAATACAGCACAATCTTCCCATCTCACGATTCTTAATGTAACCACATCTGCAAAGTCCTTTTTGCCATGCAAGGTACATCATAATCACAGGTTTCAAGGATAAGATGTGGACAGCTTTGGGGTGGTAGAAGAGATTGGGGCATTATTTTGCCTATCACAGACACTAAAGTGGCACTATGTTTGGATGAAGCACAATTGTCTTTGAATTTCATTAATCCAGTCCTACAGGTAAACATTTTTTTCACTTTGTTCTTTCTTTCTTTTTCTTTTTTTTGAGATAGAGTTTTGCTCTTGTTGCCCAGGCTGGAGTGCAGTGGCGCGATCTTGGCTCGCTGCAACCTCTGCCTCCCGGGTTCCACCGATTCTCCTGCCTCAGCCTCCCAAATAGCTGAGGTTACAGGCATGCTGGCGCAGGTCTGCCTGATTTTTTTGTACTTTTAGTAGAGATGGGGTTTCACCATGTTGGCCAGGCTGGTCTCAAGCTCCTGACCTCAGGTGATCCACCGACCTGGGCCTCCCAAAGCTCAGGGATTACAAGGGTGAGTCACCATGCCCGGCCTTTCACTTTGTTTTTGTTTGGTTTTTCAGAAGGGTCTTATTCTGTCCCCCAGGCTGGAGTGCAATGGCACTATCACTGATCACTGCAGCTTTGACCTCCAGGGCTTAAGTGATCCTCCCACCTAAGCCTCCTGAGTAGCATGTGTCATCACATTTGGCTATTTTTTAATTTTAGAGATGGGGGTCTCATTACGTTGCCCAGGCTGGTCTCAAACTCCTTGGCTCATACAATCCTCTGGCCTCAGCCTTTCAAAGTGCTGGGATTACAGGCATAAACCACTGTGACTGGCCTTCACTTTATTTTGAATTGATATCTATTTGTTACAGATAAAATTCATTCATTTCTAAAAAAGTAATAAAACATCAGATACAAGTTACTAAAATTATTATTAAAGCCATAAAATTAATAATCCTCAGTTAGTAGCTGTTATCTTCAACTTTTCTAATCTGGAGTTTAATTAATATCTCACACACTGGAGAATACCAACAGTGATGCTGGTGCAATGACAATACTAAATGTGCTCTGTGTACAAAGAGCTAGTATTGAAAACTTGAAAATAATACAACTTTGAGTAGATACCCTTTTGTGTTTAATAAGTTAGGTCTATACAAGAAGAAATATATAACTACCTATCTATTTTTCATTGTTTTTGCTCTTTTACAATTTTTTTTACTGTATTATCATTGAAATTCAGTAAATCCAGACACATAACAGAGACCTTAGACCAGCCCTTACCTCTATTCCTGCCTAATGACTTTTCATCTAAACATTTAAGGCTTAGCTGGGCGAGGTGGCACATACCTGTAATCCCAGCTACTCAGGAGGCTGAGGCAGGAGAATTGCTTCAAGCTGGGAGGCTTGAATCCTGGAGGCGGAGGTTGCAGTGTGCTGAGGTCGCACGACTGCACTCCAACCTGGGCAGCAAGAGATAAACTCCATCGAGCAAAAAAAAGATTTAAGGCTGTGTTTGAAATAAATTTGGTCTATCCTTCAAATTGAGAATTACTTACCACATATGGATGTATGTAGGATTTGGCAGAAAATCATATATATATTTATTTGCACACAAAAGAATTCTGGAAGTATACATAAGAAATTGTTAACAGAGGGCTAGACATGGTGGCTTATATATGTAATTCCAGTACTTTGGGAGGCCAAGGTGGGAGGATCACTTGAGCCCAGGAGTTTGAGACCAGCCTGGGCAATATTGTGAGAGCCGTCTGTACAAGAAATAACAATTTTATTTTTTGAGATGGAGTCTCCTTCTGTCATCCAGGCTGGAGTGCAGTGGCACAATCTCAGCTCACTGCAATCTCCACTTCTTGGGTTCAAGTGATTCTCCTGCCTCAGCCTACTGAGTAGCTGGGATTACAGGTGCGCACTGCCACTCCTGGCTTTTTTTTTTTTTTTTGTATTTTTAATAGAGACGGGGTTTCACCATGTCGGTCAGGCTGGTCTCGAACACCTGACCTTCTGATCTGCCCGCCTCAGCCTCCCAAAGTGCTGGGATTATAGGCATGAGCCACCGTGCCAGGCTATAAAAATAATGATAATTTTAAAAATTAGTTGTGGTACAGTGCTGCACACCCGTGGTCCTAGCTACTAGGGAGGCTGAAGCAGAAGGATGGAATCACTTGAGCCCATGTGTTGGAGGTTACAGTGAGCTATGATGGCACAACTGCACTCCAGCTTGGGCAATGGAGTGAGCCCCTGTTAAGGGAGGAAGGGAGGAAGGAAGGGAGGAAGGAAGGAAGGGAGGGAGGGAGGGAGGGAGGCAGGGAGGGAGGGAGGGAGGGAAGAAAGAAAAGAGAGGAAAGGTGGGAGAGGAAGGAGAGAGGGAGGGAGAAAGGGAGGGGGAAGAGGGAGGAGGGAGGGAGGAAAGAAGGGAAGGAAGAAAAATTGTTAACAGGATATCACCTCTAGGAGTGGAACAGGCATGAGGTAAGTATATATGGAGAGGGTAGACATTTACTGTTCATTTTATGCCATTTTGTGTAGAGGCTGAAGTTTCACCAGTTGCAAGTTGTAACTTTTAGAATTATAAAAGCTAGTTTAATTTTTAGAATAGCACATAGTCTAGATAAAACCCAAAGATTACATATGTTCAGGAACAATGTTTTATGTATCTTTGTATCACTCATAATGCTTGATAAATTATGGCACTCAATATGTGTTGGATGAATAAATGAAAATAAAATTCTTACTTTCAAGAATGGGAAAGAGGTAACATAAAATACATGACATTAGCCCATTTATGGAAACTCATCCCAGAAAACTTCCCTGAGACAAAATTTCAGTAAGGCCAGAACATATCTGAAATTCTTGCTGGAGATATCAATTCAAAACATAAATGCAAAATAGGCTATGACCAAACTCCAACATGTCTGTGGTGTATGATTTCATACAGAGGGATATGATGGCTTGCATGGACACTAGAAAAAGAAGAATTAGAAAATATATCTTTGCTAGTATTTCTCCTGCACTGGCCAGAGAAAGAGTATTCTGATTCCTGATCTGTGGCCAGCTTTTTAGGGAGAAATGCCTCTAAAATGTGGAAGGACAATTCTTTAGTACTCCTCAGTTTGCTGGAAATCTATCCCAAAAGTATCCAATTCCATTTAACTTTGTGCTCACCCAACAACTTTCTGACTTAAAATTTGGTGTCCTAAGTGCACGTGTACACTAAAAAGAAAGCATTCAGGAAAGGACAGGGAGCAGGCAAGAAGGAGGCTTCTGCTGTTTGTAAGAAAGAGAAGGTGTTTTGTGACAAGTTTAAATCTGGTTATCATGCTTGGTATATCCTATTACAGGTTAATAAACTAGCGTTCTGATATATGTATACAAGCCTCTTGAAAACAGTTGGTTTCCCAGTACCTAACCATCCCTTGGTAAAATTTTAGTTTTTAAACTTACAAATTTGAAGAACAGAATCTGGACTCATTAATGTGGCTCTGAAACTCGACAGCTGTAACCATCATTAATGCAACAACGGAACACTTGTTTTGCTTTGCAGAACTTGTTTTGTCTTGAGTTCATTCTGTCTTCCTTAAATAATGTCTCGTGAGAAAAAGAATCTTTGGAAGAAACTCAAGACAGATTATCTTCTTTAATGGAAGAATTTCTGAATCTCTGAAGACATGGTAATGCCAAGGTTTAGCTTTCATATTTGGAAAGAACCAACTAGAACTTAGGATGAAAAGAAGAAAAGCATTTAATGCTTTGCTCAGACCATAAGTTCCATATCCATTTTCCCTAGTATTTGGTATAACTAGGTTCATTGTACTAGTGGTTTTTTTTTTCTTTTTCTGGGATTCTACTTGGAATATACTAATATTTTTAAGCACTCATAGAAAATGGTGTAAGTAAAATTGTTGCACATGGAAATACACATTCATAATTTTGATATATTTTGCCAAATTGCTCTCTAAAAGGGTTGATTCCATTTCCATTCCAACAAAATATTTGTCTTTCCACATCCTTCCTCTTAAAAATATTAACCTGTTCAATTCGTCAATCAGATACAAGCAAAATTGTATCTTTATTGTTTAAGTTGCATTTTCTGGATTGTGACGATATTAAATACACTCGTGTGTCAAGCTATTATCTTTCATTTCAGTATCTGAATATGAGTGATTTTTGCCTATTTGTTGCTTACTGACTTGTAAAAAGAGATCTTTGTATATTAAAGAAATTTAGCCCTTTATCTGTTATATGTTGAGAGTATTTTTTCTCAGTTTGTGATTTGTCTTTTGCATCATTATTTGTAATTCAAGGTGAATTTTTGAGGTAAGTATTTACCAAGTAGAATAAAGTAATCCTTTTCCCCTCCCTACCACAGGAAGAGAAACCTAACATTGTATTTCTAATAAGGTCTGAGCTCATCATATCTTACCCAGGGGAAAAGGAAAAAACTTTTTAAAGTATGGTCTTTCCAAGAGGATTAAGTTGGACTATCCCACGGATGGATGGAACAGACAATGTTTATCAAAGAAGTCTCCAGTGGCCTTTCTGGAAAGCTTCATTGGATATCCCCGGTTTCTAGGCACTAAATAACAATAGTATACCCCAGTTATTAAGATAACCAAAAAATGTACCTACACATTTCAAATGTCCTCACCATTGCTTTAAGAGGTGGATCCTTAGGATTGAAAAAAGTTGAATTGGCCGGGCATGGTGGATCACTCCTGTAATCCAAGCACTTTGGAGGCCAAGGCGGGCGGATCACATGAGGTCGGGAGTTCAAGACCATCCTGACCAACATGGTGAAACCCCCTCTTAAAAAAAAAAAAGTAAAAAGAAAAAAATTGAATTCGTTTCCTAGGGATTGATGGAAGTAGCAGGTTCCAAACACTATAGGTATCTGTGCCTGGCTTTACCAGGGGATACAGTAGAGCCTCTGAAGGTGCTTCAGCTTCTTGGTGGTGGAGACATGAACACCAACCTCCATAACCCCGGGAGTTCAGGTAAAAGATACTTATGACCAAACTGGGCATAAAGGATGTATATTTATTCAAATAGACTCAGTGTACATGGGCAATTCACATCACAGCGATGATCACAACTGAGTACCAGGGGTCTTTGCCTAAGTTTTCCGAACTATGCAAGCCTCTGACAACTCTTGTGCAACTGTGGAAAAGGGAAGGAAATCTTTAAAGACTGATATTGGGTATCTTACAATCCCTGGTAAGTGATGTCTCAGATCTGAATTAATTTGTCTTAGAAAATAAATCAAGATTTCCTGTTCCTGTAACGATGCTAACTGAACTGATAAAAACCCTCCCACCATATATGCACAGGCTTGATAAGCTTAGATAAACAGATACACTAAGGTAAACTGTAACAACAACAAAGAATACAAGAGCCTAAATTGAAACAAAGAAAGGTGATTCCCCAGTAGTCTTGACAGGCCAAGAAAGTGCCCTACCTGAGGGTCAAAACAGAAGGTTGAATGCTCCCAAGGGATTGAAGAGATGTCCTGCTCTAGATGAAAGAGAAGGCTGGAAGTGAGACACTGACATAAAAACAAGGCACTAGAATAGGTACCAATTCAGTGAAAAGGGAGGTAGAAACATTTTGTCAAGGAGAATAGGGAAGCAACAAGCAAGCTTACCATCCCCCAGGATTCTGAATGGGGAAATGTTTCTGGGAGGATTCAAAACCCAAAACCTATACCATGGGTGGGCATGTTTTCTGAATTTATACTACCTATGTGATGTGGGTGTTCCAAGCCAAGAATTTAATATAAAAGCTGTTCCCATATTCTTGAACATTCTGAAGCCCTGGCTTTGACAAAAGCAAATATCAAAGGCAGATATCAAGCCATTGTACAGGGGTTACGCATATAGAAGTTCCACAGAAAACGCAGCCCTTGTGAAGATGACTTCAGATTCCTAAATTAAAAACCACAAAAGGAGGCATGATGAGGGAGAGTCCTCGAGCGCAACAAAAAAGAATTGGAAATAATGGAAGAATAGCAAAGGGACTAAGATAATTAATTATGTTCAAAAGAATTAAAGCAATGCAAAAAAGATTTAAAAGCCTAGTGAATACAATAATTTGACTACAGGAGAAAACAAATTTTAACAAAACAGAGAACGTGTGGAAAATATAAAATGTAGGTCATTGGGATTATAAACTCAATGGATAAATTTAAACTGTAAAATAGAAATAGATGGAGAAGAAATTAGTAAACTGGAAGATTGTCCATTACACATAATAAAGCCAGAAAGATAGTGATATGAAAATTTTAAGAGGGGTTTAGGATCAGCCTCTCTTAATAGAAGTTCCAGAAAAAGAAAATAGAATGGGTTAGAGGCAATATTGAAGATATAGGCCGAGAATTTTCCAGAACTGAAGAAAGACATTATTAAAGTAGCACACTAAATACTGTAGATAAAATAAAAACAATCCATACTTGGACACTGCAGAGCAGTAAAGCTGAAGAAAAACTCTAGCAAGGAGGAAAAAAAGATGTATCACTGGCAATGCCATTAGCATTTCACCACTTGGAGATGAGTCAATTTGCAGACATTTCTATGCATTCCATTCCCATATAACTAGTGACTTTCAAATACTACTAACACTTTTACTAACTTTTTTTTGAGGGCTTACACTCTTCTAAGTGCTTTCACATATGCTAACTCATTAAATTCCCCTAATAACCCCGGGAAGTACTACTATTATCTTCATTTTACAAGTGAGGAAAACTGAGGCACTGAGAGATGTAAATAACTTATCTAAGGTAACACAGCTAGTGAATGGTAGAGCTGGAATTCAAATACAGGGATTCTGGCTCCAAAGCCTGAGTTATAAGAGCCTGATAACATAGGCTGGATGACTGTAAGCCACATGCCAGCTCCTATCTACCTGGGACCCTCCAATACCCCACAAAGTGCCTGTACATCATTATCACACATGTTATCTTTAAATCAATTCCCTGCTCTTTCCAACTACTCCCTGCCCTCAATCCATTTCTTTGGTCCTTCAGGTTGATGGCAACTCAATGTTTAAAATAGGTGTTCATGAGTTGTTTCTATTTATGAGTAAATGAAATCAGAATTCAGTTGCAACAAGGGAACATCCAGTCCTAGGAGGGACTAAATTCATCTCAGAAGCTGCATCTCAAACTGCCTTACACATTTCAAAGGAAAGGACTTTGCGATTTGCAAGTACATCGAGCTATTCAGCCATAGTTGATGCACACGTACGCTCTACAACATTATTTCCATGACCTACGAAGCTTCATGAAAGTAGTGAGTTTATACCACTTAATTACTGAAAAAAAATCATCATTAATACAGAACATTTTTACTTATCACTATCTGAAACTTCTTTCTGGCCTCTAACTCTAGATTTGTAAATCTTGATTCATCAATATTTAAAGTGTTTTATGTATTTGTTGAGTAGAAGTGGTTAAAAAATTAAGAATTAGTACTGGTTGCAAAAAAAAAAATTAAGCAGAAAATCTCAATTACTGATTAATGTTGAAAGGATTATATCTAAGAGGAAAAAATATTCTGTTGTGAGTATCAGGTATTTGATTATTGGCACAAGTAGAACATTTCCTCACTACTTTTTTGTGACTTAATAATTGCAAATCCAGGGAATGGGCAAGTGGATGTGTTTGAATTTATAATTGCCCATTAAAAGAATTAGATTATTGTATCAAACCTACCTGTAGGGTATGTGATCTTTACCTACCTTTTTTTTTTTTTTTTTTTTGAAATGGAGTTTCGCTCTTGTTACCCAGGCTGGAGTGCAATGGCCCGGTCTCGGCTCACCGCAACCTCCGCCTCCTGGGTTCAGGCAATTCTCCTGCCTCAGCCTCCTGAGTAGCTGGGATTACAGGCACGCGCCACCATGCCCAGCTAATTTTTTGTATTTTTAGTAGAGATGGGGTTTCACCATGTTGACCAGGATGGTCTCGATCTCTTGACCTCGTGATCCACCTGCCTCGGCCTCCCAAAGTGCTGAGATTACAGGCGTGAGCCACCGCGCCCAGCCCGTTTATTTATATGTACGAATAAGGTTAATCATACAGTCCCTCCACTTGTTTTATGAGAGCACTGAGAATTATTTATTTATTTATTTTTGAGACAGAGTATCACCCTGTCTTAGCCTCCGTAGTAGCTGAGATTACAGGCCTGCACCACCACACTTGGCTAATTTTTGTATTTTTAGTAGAGACGGGCTTTCACCATGTTGGCCAGGCTGATCTTGAACCCCTGACCTAAGGTGATCCTCCCGCCTTGGCCTCCCAAAGTGCTGGAATTATAGGCATGGGCCACCTTGCCTGGCCTACTGAGAAGAATTTAAATTAAGGAACGGATGACAAAACATTGATTGTGAATAAGCTCTTGAAAATGCACTAACTACCAGATCACTGAAGTGAAGTGAAGTGAACAAATATTGCAACAGAGGTGTGAGGAAGAATATCACACAGATGTTTCCTTATTTACTATGAGTTAAGTTCTCAAAAGTCAGAGAGCTGTCTAGTCCAGACCTTTTCATTAGAAAGGAGATCTCCTGGTATACTAAGAGTATTTCAACAAAGTAAATATATATATATGAAAAAGACTTGGGCAGTTAAAAAAAAAAAAAAAAAAATTATTTTCTAATTATCTTTGTTGGTAAGGCCCTAAATCTAGAAGTGGATATGCTAGTACAGACTAGACTATGAGACGAGAACAATCTAGGACAAAACAAAAAGGAAGCTAGAATGAACAGATTATTCTCCAACTCACATTGTGAGGGGCTATAATTAGTTTCTTAGTGACCAATCTCAGCAAGGCAGTTATTGAAGAAACCTGTGAGTAACTCTTGACATTCCCTCTTTTTCCTATACCTTAGCCAAACCCTATAGGTTCTACTTCCAAGATTAAAAACAAATGCACTTTTCTGTATCATGCCTGTAACCACTTCAGTCTAACCGTCCGTCATCTCTTGCCTGGACCAGCCTTCCATTGCTCCCCCATTTTCCTCTACTCTATGTTTTCCCTGGATAGCAGCCAGGGGAATTTCTAAAAACTGTCCAGTGGATCTCCTAATCCTTGCACTAAAAAAATCCTTCAGTGGCTTCCCAATACACTTGAGATATAATCCAAATTCCTAACATGACCTTCAAAGTCTCCATGACCTGGCCCCTGCCTTCCTCACTACTGGTCTTCACATACTGCTTTCTACCTCTCTCCTGCACACTGGCTCTTTTTCAATTCTTCAAACCCACAGAATTGTTTGTTGCCTCAGGCCATGGTACTTGCTGCTCTCTCTGCTTAAAGTCTTTTTCTGTCTATTCTTTATCTAACTCATTTATCTTTCAGATAACAGCCCAAAATCACTATATGAGAAAGGTCTTCTCTTGGTTCTCCAATATAAATTCAGGCTCCCTCTTCCACGCTTCCATCATACCAGCTATTTACTTTCACATAATGTCTAAGGGTATGTAATTACTTATTTGTGTATATGTGTGCATATGTGTGTATTCGTATACTTTTTTGGTCTCCCTTAACACATTATACGTTCCCAGAGACACAAACCATCTCCCTTTTGTCTATTACTGAATACCCAATGTTCAGCACAGTACTTAGCACAAGAAATATTTTTTGAATGGATAAATGACCTTATAAGGTGAGTAACTCCTTACTAGAGATGAGGATACTAAAACCCAAGCAATCTTTTTTTTTTTTTTTTTTGTGCCAGGCTGGAGTGCAGTGTCGCCATCTTGGCTCACTGAAACCTTCACCTCCTGGGCTCAAGAGATTCTCCTGCCTCCTGAGTAGCTGGGAGTACAGGTGTGCCCCAACATGCCCAGCTAATTTGTAAATTATTAGTAGAGACGGGGTTTCACCATTGTTGGTCAGGCGGGTCTCCAACTCCTGACCTCATGATCTCCTCACCTTGGCCTCCCAAAGTACTGGGATTACAGGCATGAGCCACCGCACCCAGCCCACAAGCAACTTTTAAGAACTGGATCAGTATTCTGATGTCTGGCTAGAAAGTACTAGAAAAAATTTTTTTTTCCAGCATGGTCTGTTTGATTCTGAAGAATATGGTGGTAGATTAATACTGTCTAGACAAATATCACGATTTCTACTAGGTTTTTTCAGATGCCCACATAGGCATTCACATGTATATGCAGACTTACATTCTAAATGGTAAAATTTTCAAAGTTTTCTTTCTTGGAAGAAAATATTTTCTGATTTTTATTTTATGGTTTTTTTCTCCACTCAGCTACAATTCATAACCATTGGACACTATTCAGCTCATTGTTCTTTCACTAAGTCAGACAGTGAAAGAACAAGCAAGGGACCAAATGGACATTTTTTGCTGGGTCAGTGGAGGTGCTAGATTCAAACAATAATTTAATGACTTAATAACTAACTTTTCAGAATGTTTTCCCTAAAATAATTTTGTGAAACTCATTTCTAGTCACCGCAGGTAAAATTTCTTTCAAAACCTTTTATGTTAATTTTGTTGCCATTTCTTTTTTTTTTTTTTTTCTTTTTGAGAAGGAGTTTCGCTCTTGTTACCCAGGTTGGAGTGCAATGGTGCGATCTCGGCTCACCACAACCTCCACCTCCTGGGTTCAAGCAATTCTCCTGCCTCAGCCTCCCGAGTAGCTGGGATTACAAGCACGCGCCACCGTGCCCAGCTAATTTTTTTGTATTTTTAGTAGAGATGGGGTTTCCCCATGTTGACCAGGATGGTCTCGATCTCTTGACCTCGTGATCCACCCGCCTCAGCCTCCCAAAGTGCTGGGATTACAGGTGTGAGCCACCGTGCCCGGCCTGTTGCTATTTCTTCTATAGCACAGCCACATGATTTAAAAGGCCAGGTTTCCATGCAGGCTTTCATTATTTCACTGCCTTCAGTGAGAGCATGAGAATCTGCTGCGTCCTTGAGAGCAGCCTCAAGTCAAATAAAAAGTAGACCTTAATTGCACTAAGCATGTCTGTCAGGGAGGATAAACATTTTTTCTCTACTCTTGTAAGTTCAGTAACAGAGGCCTGCAAATTAAATTGACAAATGACAGATAAACAGGAGAAAAGGTTTATTTAATATGCACATGGTGGGAGGGGGGCTCACAGAAAAGAAGTGAAAACCACGAAAAGCAGTTAGGCCTGAGAGCTTATATATCATTTCTTTTTTAAGGGTGATAAATTGTGGAGAAGTAATAAGACAAAGGACAAGGGGTAGGGCTTGTGAAGGTGGTAAATTGTGAGCAAGTAAACTACATGAGGGAAACTACTGGAAGACAAGGGTTATTTTGCAAGGTTTGCCATAATGACTCAAGACTCTCCTCCTAGAGTGGGATGGGGAGGAGGAATGACTTCACAAAGGGAAATGTATATCCTGCTTTTAGGCAGAAATGGGAAAAACAGAGTGTTTCTTTTGTTCTGCTGTTTCTTTTTTTTTTTTTTTTTTTTTTTTTTTTTTTTTTGAGACGGAGTCTCGCTCTTGTTACCCAGGCTGGAGTGCAATGGCGCGATCTCGGCTCACCGCAACCTCCGCCTCCTGGGTTCAGGCAATTCTCCTGCCTCAGCCTCCTGAGTAGCTGGGATTACAGGCACGCGCCACCATGCCCAGCTAATTTTTTTGTATTAATAGAGACGGGGTTTCACAATGTTGACCAGGATGGTCTCGATCTCTCGACCTCGTGATCCACCCGCCTCGGCCTCCCAAAGTGCTGGGATTACAGGCTTGAGCCACCGCGCCCGGCCTGTTCTGCTGTTTCTTAATTGCCTTCAGCTCAAAACAATCCTTATGCCAAAGTGTCATATTTTGGGGTGGCATATTCTGGATCTCCTTCAATGTCCAACAATCCCAAGGAAATGGAAAAGTGGGGAGGAAAGAAATGATTTTGGGGGAAACCCCTTTTCAGGAACTTCTCAAATTTGGATCCCAGAAGTAATCTCTGAGACCCTCTAGGATTTTCTTTTTTTTTTTCCCCTTATTAAAAAGAAATTTGGTACGATATACACAAAACATAAAATTTACCATTTTAGCCATTTTTAAGTATAAACTTCAAGAGTATCAAGTATATTCACATTGTTGTGCAACCATCACCACCATCTATCTCCAGACTATTTTCATCTTGCAAAGCTAAAACTACATACATAAAACACTAACTCCCCGTTCACCACCTGCCCTTCCTTCCCCACAACCACTCCCCACCCCCCAACAGTCTCTATGAATTTGACTACACTATGTACCTCATATAAGTTTCATCATACAGCATTTATCCTTTCGTGACTGGCTTATTTTACTAGGTGTAATGTCTTCAAGCTTCATTTATACTGTAACATGTGTCAGAATTTCCCTCTATTTTTGAGACAGGATTTGCCCAGGATGGTCTTGAACTCCTGGATTCAAGTGATTCTCCCAACTGAGCCCCCTAAGTAGCTGGGTTTACAGGGATACATCGCCATGGCTGGGTCCCTCAATTTTTAAGGCTGAATAATATTTTATTGCATGTATATACCACATTTTGTTCATCCATTCATCCACTGATGGACACTTGAGTTGCTTCTACCCTTTGGCTATTGTGAATAATGCTGCTATAAACATGGCTGTACAAATGTCTTTTTTGAAACCTTGTTTTCAATTCTTTTGGATATATACTCAGAAGTAGAATTACTTAATCATACAATAATTCTATTTTTAGTATTTTGCTGTACCATTTTACATTCCCACCAGCAGCATACAAAGGTTATAATTTTTCCACATCCTTGCCAACACTCCTATTTATTTTCTGTTCTGCTTTGATTATAATCATCATTCTAATAAGTGTGAAGTGGTATCTCAATCTCTTGGTTTTGATTTGCATTTCCCTCATGATTAGTGATCGTGGGTCTCTTTTCATGTGCTCACTGCCCATTTGTATATCTTCTTTGGAGAAATGTCTATTCAAGTCATTTGCCAACTTTTTAATTTTTTTTTTTTCCTTTTCTCAGAAAGGGCATCAGTACATTACTTAAGTTTAAGAGATACTGCTAACCAAATCCTAGAGATAAATCTGTTAGGTAGTTGATATTTCTTACAAATACTACTTGATATTTCTTACAAAAACTATTGCTATTATAGGTAAAACAATCTCCACTTAATTTTTAAATTTAAAAATTTTAATTTTCAAAATTATTATGTGTGAAGTATAATTCACATACAGCAAAATGTACATAAGAGTACAACTTGAATTTTCACAAATGGACACACATTTATAACTAGTGCCAAAATCAACAGAGAGAACCTTAGTGGTTGCTAACTGGAAGCCCCTCTTCCAGTGGTTATCTCCTTGCAGTCACTATTCCCACCCACTAGGGTAACTATCATGCTAACTTTTAGCAGCTTAGTTCTTCTGTTTTTGTACTTTATAAAAATGGACTTATGTCACGTGTACTTTTGTTGTCTTTTTATGCTAGGAGTTAGGTTTCTGCAGTTGATCCATGTCGTTGTTTGTAATTGCAGATGGTTCTTTGCGTTGCTGTATAGTGTTTCATTACATGAACCCAGTGCAAATTCTTTCATTTATTCTATTGTTGATGGTCTTTTGGCTTATTCTCATTAAGAGATTATTACAATAAATGCAGCTATGAACATTCTGATTCCTGCCCGTCGATGCACCCTAAGTATTCGTTTCTCTTTGCTGTGTATGGATGCGTGGAACTGCGGGGCCATAGGGTAGGCACCTTTTGCAGACAATGCCTGCATTTCAAAGGAGTTGTTCCAGTTTACATTCCAGCAGCAGAGTAGAAGAATGCAGTTACTCTACATCCTGGCCAATATTTGGTATTTTACACCTTTTTTTTCTATTCTATTTTATTTTGAAATATAAAAGCAACTGCAGCAAAGTTGAGATTACTTTTACGGGACCTTTTCGTTTTTGGTTTGCTTCTCTGAATAATTAACCATCTCAGGCTTCTATTTTGTCCAGCCAATTCCTGCAGGCTGGGTGAGTGCGTTTTCGACTTTGCTCGACATATTTTGCTCACTCGGCCACTTAAGATGTCATTTGGTCAAGAAAATAAGGTATGTGTCCAAAGCGGGGCAAACCCTTTGAGGACTCTAGAAGTCTGATTACTCTGTAGGCGAAACTCATACGGACAGTCTTCGGTCGATTTCTCTTTTCTAGAGTTCACGATCTGGGAGATCCTGCTCGCCTGTGGTCGACCCACTGCCTTCCCCGGCTCCCTTGGAGGCGCCTGGAAAACCGAGCAGCAGCCAGCCACCCGCCAGAACAGGGGCGGGGCGGGGCAGCGGGTCCGCGCAGAGCATGCGCAGACGAAGTCCGGCGCATGCTCTGCAGCGCGGCGAGTCCACAGATGAGGGGAGTTGAGACTCCCGCGCCCCACCGCTGTCGGCGGAGCTGCTGCTTAGCCGCTCAGTCTGAGCCCTGCCTACGAATAAAGTTCGTTAAAAAATCGTAATCATTCTTAAGAGAGCGAAAGACGGTGCGAGCCAGTCGCGCGGCACTGCCGGGAGAGCTGGCGCGTCGGGAGGAGGCAGCGGCGGCAGCGGTTGCGCCGCGACCAGGAGGAGCCGGTGGCGCCGGGCGGCGGGTCCGCGGCCGGCGGGGGACGGTGAGTAGCGGCTCGCGCTGCGGTGCAGCGGCGCTGCGCTCACTCTCCCTCTCCAGGGGGCTGGGGATTCGTCCGGCTTCGCTGGAGAAGAGCTCTCTTCTCCCCGGGGTCCTAGGCTGTGCCTTACTCTCCGAGTGGCCAGGGGTATCGGGGGCAGGGGCCTCCAGGCCCGGCTCCCATCCCCTAGTTCGGACCGCCGAGCGCCAGCTCTCCCGACCCTGAGCATGGATCCCAAGTTCCAGCTGGAGAAAGTGGGCGGCCGCGCCAGCCCGGCACCCCCTCCCCGCTCCCAGCGGTCGGTACCTGGAATTGCCCCATGGGCGGGAAAGGGGTGGAGCGGGGGCGGCGCTGCGTCCCCAGTCTGGCCGAGCGTTCGGCTTTTTGCCTGCCCCCAGTCCCGAATGGGGTAGGGGCGACCCAGGCCGGGCGAGAAACCAGCAAGGGCGTGAAGTGCTTAGGTTAGGTTTGACGGCGAAGAGGGTCCTCAGCCCCACCTTGGCATTTAGACGACTCTTCTCCCTGCAGTGGGACCCCTCTTTACTCGCGACCCCACCCTTCCCTAGCTTCTGGCTTAGAGAGTGCAGGAATATGAATGAGCCAAATTGCACTGTTCCATTGACACTGGTTGCTACAGAATTAACTTTACTCGGAGATCCGAGGAGCCATCGGCAGTTGCCAGGAGTAATAACTTCATTATCAGGAGCTAGTGAAGTGGCAGTAGGGCCTGAAAAGGGGTGTTAACTTCTCTAGGTTTTTATATAACTCCTAACATCTAGGTAATTTCATTGACCCTAGGAAGTTTTTCAGTATTTTTACAAATATAACCGTACTTCTTAAAGGCTGTTATGAGAACACCTTTTTATTAGTGAGTTAACTCACCCTTTTCTAATTTATTAAACTGCATTAGCAAAATGTTAAAAGTTTTGGGAAAAGGGTGTTTATATAAAGCATTACTGTCAAGGTTTTTAATTGTACTCAGAATTATGCTTATTTCTAGGAAAGCAATTGTTTTGATCTAGTGGTTTAAGTCTATAGTTTCTGAAAAGCAAAAGTCCGTCTACCTGTTAAAATTTAATTTGGCTTTTTTCTTTAAGGAAATTATTATTTAAAAAATGATATGTTAAAATTTATCTTTTTTTCGGCGTACCAGTTCTGCGAATTTTAGACTCATCTAACCACTATAAAAAGGATGTAGAACAATTCCATCACCCGCCACACAAAAACCAAATGTGATGCCTTTATATCATACTCCTTACCCCTGGCAATTACTTATTTTTTTCTAGAAATAGAATCATAACAGTTGGTAATCTTTTGATATTACCTTTTTTTTTTCACTCAGCATAATGCCTTTAAGATTTCTCCAAGTTGTTTCATGTATGGATAATTACTTTTTTTATTGCTGAGTACTGTTTTATTATGTGGATATGCCGCAGTTTGTTTCTACATCTGCCCACTGAAGGACGTTTAGGTTTTCAGTTTTCTGTGATTGTGAATCGATCTGCTATAAATACCATGTACAGATTTTCATATGAACATATTTTCATTTCTCTAGGGTGCTGCTAGGAGTGGATTGAAGGGTCATATGGTAAATGTATGTTTAATTTCTGAAAGACTGTTAAACTATTTTCTGGAGTGTGTGTCACTTTGCATTCCCACAAGCAACACGTGAGAGTTCTAGTTGCTCCACCTACTCCCAGCCTTTGCACCTACTCCCATTTGGTAGTGTCAGTATTTTTAAATTTAGCCATTTTAATAGGTGTGTAGTGGTATCTCATTGTGGTTTTAATGTGCCTTTAACTAATGGCCAAAGATGTTGAATATTTTTTCATGTGTTCATTTGCCACATGGATTCTTTGGTGAAGTATCTGGCAAGTCTTTTGCCCATATTTAAATTGGGCTGTTGTCTTATGTTGAGTTTTGAGGGTTCTTTATATGTTTTGGATACAAATTATATGTCAGATACTTGTTTTTCAGGTATTTTGTTCCAGTCTGTCTTGTCTTTCCATTCTCTTAACAGGGTGTTTCAGACAGCAGTGTTTTCAATTTTGGTGAAGTCCAGTTTATCAGTTTTTGCTTTTAGGAATCTTCTGGTGTCATGTCTAAGAACTTTGTCCAACCCCTGGTTAGGATTTTCTCCTTCTAAAAAATGTCTTGTAAAAGTTTTCCATTTAGATCTGTGATCCCTTTGAGTTAATTGTGTAAGGTGTGAAGGCTTACTTTTTTGCATATGGATGTCTAGTTGTTCCATCACCATTTGTTGAAAAGACTGTCTTTTCTCCATTGAATTGCTTTTGCACCTTTGTTAAAAATCAATTGGCCTTATTTGTGAGGGTCTATTTTGGGCCTCTTTTGTTCCATTGATTTACTTAGCTTTCCCTTTGCCATTATCACCCTTTGTTAATTTAGCATTATAATGTCTTAAAACTGGGTAGGGTAATTTCCTCCAGTTTTATTCTTTTTCAAAATTACTTTAGCTATTTTGATTCTTTTACTTTTCTGTATAAAGTTTAGAATCAGCTTGTGGATACAGAAAAATTTTGCTGGTGCTTTGATTGGAATGGTATTAAACTCATAGATCAATTTAGGGAGAATTGCTATGTTTACTTGGTTGAGTCTCCCAGTCCATAAACATGATATGTCTTTAGTTTTCAGCATACAGATTGTGTACATGTTTTGTTACATTTATACCTAAGTATTTAACATTTTGGAGCTATTCTAAATCTTGTTTTAAAAAGTATTGGTTTCAAATTGTACATTGTTTGTATATAGAAATACAGTTGAATTTTGTGTGTTGTAAATATGTCTTCTGACTTTGCTAAACTCATTAGTTCAGGGTTTGGTTTTTAAATTTTTGGTAGATTCCTTGGGTTTTTCTACAGAGATAATCATGTCATTTGTAAAAAGAGAAAGTTTTGTTTATTTTTTTCGTAATCTGTGTTTTATTTTTTTTGTTTCTTTGTTTCCTATTTCACTGACTAGAACTTCATGTATCATGAATAGGAGTAGTAAGAATAGATAACCTTACATTGTTCCCAATCTGAAGGGAAAGCAATCTGTCTTCCAGAATTGAGTTTTATGTTACAGATGCCTTTTTTTTTTTTTTTTTTTTTTGAGGTAGAATCTCACTCTGTCACCCAGGCTGGAGTGCAGTGGCACGATCTCAGCTCACTGCAATCTCCGCCTCCCAAGTTCAGGCAATTCTTGTGCCTCAGTCTCCTGAGTAGCTGGGATTACAGGCAAGCAATCCCGCACCCAGTTAATGTTTTGTATTTTTAGTAGAGATGGAGTTTTGCCATGTTGTTCAGGCTGGTCTTGAACTCCTGAACTCAGGCAATCTGCCCGCTGAGACCTCCCAGAGTGCTTCCTTGGCCCCATTCTATTTCTGGTTTGCTCAGAGTTTTCTCACAAATAGATGTTGAATTTCGTCAAATATTTCTTCTACATCAATTGATATTACGTTGTTTTTTTTTCTTGAGTTTATTAATATGGTAGATTATATTGATTGCTTTTTGAGTATTTAACTAGCCTTGCATTCTCAGAATAAAGTCCACTTGGTTGTAGTGTATTATTGTTTTTAAACATTGCTGAATTCAATTTATTAATACTTTGCTGAAGATTTTTACGTCTTTGTTCAGAGAGTTTATTTGTTTAATTTTCTTTTTTGTAGTGTCTTTTTGTGGTTTGGTATCAAGATAATGCTGCCTTCATAAAAAGAGTTGGGAAGTGTTTCCTTGTCTCTTCTGGAGGAGAATGTGTACATTGGTGTTAATTTTTTTAATGTTTGGTAGAATTCTTCAGTGAAACTGCCTGTTACTGTAGATTTCTTTTTGAGTTTTTACATTACAAATTCAGTTTCCTTCATAGTTATAAGAGTATTCAAATCACCTGTATTATATTGGGTGAATTATGGTAGTTTATGCTCTTCAAGAATTTGGTTCATTTTGTCTACATTGTCACATTTATGTGTATAGGGTTGTTACGTTATCCTTTTGAGTCTGCAGAGTCTATTTTGCTATCCCCTGTTTCATTCTCGGTATTGGGTATTTGTATCTTCTCTCTTTTTTTTGTATTAATCTCACTAAAGTTTTGTTAAATTTATTGATCTCCTCAGAAAGCCAGCTTTTTGTTTCATCAATTTTTCTGTTTTCAATTTCACTTATTTCTGTTCTTTTTTAGTATCTTCTTCCTTTTTTACTTGCGTTGGGTTTATTTTGCTCTTCTAGTTCTTGAGGTGAGTGCTTAGATTACCGAGTTGAAACTTTTCTCCTTTTTTAAGGTAAGCATTTAGTGCTCTAAATTTTCGTATTTCAGGCCGGGCACAGTGGCTCATACCTGTAATCCCAGCACTTTGGGAGGCCCAGGTGAGCAGATCACTTGAGGCCAGGAGTTAGAGACCATCCTGGCCAACATGGTGAAATCCTCTGCTAAAAATAGAAAAATTAGCTCGACATGGTGGTGGATGCCTGTAGTCCCAGCTATTCGGGAGGCTGAGGCAGGAGAATTGTTTGAACCTGGGAAGCCAAGGTTGCAGTGAGCCTAGATCGCTCCACTTCCCTCCAGTCTGTGTGACTGAATGAGACTCTGTCTCAAAAATATATTTTCCCATTTCAGCACTACTTTAGCTGTGCTCCACAAACTTTCACATGTATTTTCATTTTCATTTAATTAGTTTTTTTTTTTTAACTTTCTTTATGACTATTTCTTTGACCCTTGGATTGTTTTAAAGTGTGTGCTTTCAGTTTATGTCTGTAGATTTACCTGTTTTATCTTTCTGTTATTGAGTTTTAGTTTGATTCCATTGTGATCAGTGAACACATTCTATATGATTTTCATTATTTTAAGTATGTTTGAGACAGGAGTTCAGTAGATCTGGTTCCACAAGATACAAGTCTTACAGATGCCCACTGACAAAACAGGATGCATTAAAGAAGCTGGCCAAAACCAAGATGGTCATGCAAGTCACCTCTGGTTGTCCTCACTGCTCATTATATGCTAACTATAATACTATATATAATAAACGTAACTGCCGGGCGCGGTGGCTCAAGCCTGTAATCCCAGCACTTTGGGAGGCCGAGGCGGGTGGATCACGAGGTCAAGAGATCGAGACCATCCTGGTCAACATGGTGAAACCCCGTCTCTACTAAAAAATACATAAAATTAGCTGGGCACGGTGGTGCGTGCCTGTAATCCCAGCTACTCAGGAGGCTGAGGCAGGAGAATTGCCTGAACCCAGGAGGCGGAGGTTGCGGTGAGCCGAGATCATGCCATTGCACTCCAGCCTGGGTAATGAACGAAACTCCGTCTCAAAAAAAATAAAATAAAATAAAATAAAAAATAAAATAAAAGTAACTGCCACCAGCAGTTTTATAAATGCCATGGCAAAGTCTGGAAGTTACCTTATATGGTCTGAAAGGGAAAGGAACCCTCAGTTCTGGGAATTCTCCATCCCTTTCCCAGAAAACTCAAGAATAATCCACCCCTTGTGTAGCATATATATAAAAAACCCAAAAACATAAAAATAAGCAATCACCACCCCCTCAGGGCTGCTCTGTTTATGGAGTACACTCTTTTATTCCTTTTACTTTCTTAATAAACTTGCTTTCACTTCACTCTCTCAGCTCACTCTTGAATTCCTTCTGCACAAAGCCAAAAACCCACGTGGCGTCCTGGGCTGAACTCCAGTTTTGGGGTTTGCCCTGTGACATGTTGATGTTTGTTTTATGGCCCAGAATATGTTCTATCTGGGTACTTTAAAGGAAGTATACTGTGCTGTTGTATAGACAGTTCTACAAATATCAATTAAATTCTGATTTTATTGTGTTTTTAGAATTTCATTTTGATTTATCTGTAGTGTTTTTGAGTGTACCTGTTTGTATTACTGTTTTAGTGGTTGTTCTTGGTATTACGTTATATACAGTCATGCATTGGTTAATGTTGGGGATGCACGTTGTGGTTTTGTCATTGTGCGAACATTCTAAAATGTACTTACACTAACTTAGAGGGTATAGCCTACTACACATCTAGGCTGTATGCTATAGCTTATTGCTGCTAAGCCACAAACCTGTATACTGTTACTGCATTGAATACTGTAGGTACTTGTAACACATTGGTAAATATTTGTATATCTAAATATATTTAAACATAGAAAAGGCACAGTAAACATATGTAATTGTAATATTAAGGGACCACTGTTGTACATGCAATCCATCATTGAACAAAATGTTGTTATGTGGCACATGACTGTATATGTGATTTATCACAGTAATTTATCATTGCAGTCAATATTTTACAAATTCAAGTGAAGTGCAGAACCCTTACCTCCCTTTATAGTCCTTTATCCTTCCCCATTTATTATTAATTGTCTTAAATATTCTCCCTACGTATATTGAACACTACCTTGGACAGCTGTATAATTTTTTTTTCAACTATGAAACGTAATTTAGAACACTCAAGAGAAGGGAAGTCTATTGCATTTAAGAATATTTTTGCTCTTACCATGTTCTTTCTTTTGTTCTGATATTCCAAGTTTTTCTTTTAAAAAATTATTTTATTTCTGCTTGAGAACTTCCTTTAGCTGTTCTTTTGCATTGGCCTACTGTCAACTAATGCTTAGTTTTCCCTCATCAGAGATTACCTTGATTTCCTTTTCATTCCTAGAGGATATTTTCGTTGGATATATAATTTTGAGTTGACAGTCCTTTTCTTTCAACACTCAAAAAATGGTGTGCCACTTCATTCTGGCCTCCATGGTTTCTGAGGGAAAATTCACTGCCATTCAAATTACCTTTCCCCTAAAGGTAATGCATTCTTTTTCTCTGGCTGCTTTCAAAATGTTTTGTCTTTAGTTTTCAGAAGTTTGACTTTTATTTGTTTAGGTCTAGATTTTGATTGGTTTATCCTGTTTGGGATTTACTCAGCTTTTGAATCTGTAGCTTTGTCTTTTTCCATATTTGGGAAATTTTCAGTCATTATTTCTTCAAGTTCTTTTTTAGCCCTATCTTCTTTGTCCTCTCCTCCTGGAACTCCAATGACAGAAATATGTGATGTTTGTGGTTTAGTTCCACAAGTCCTGAAGCCTCTGTCCTTTATTTCAGTCTGTTTATTTGGCTTGGCTCAGATTGTTCTATGTTCAAGTTCAGTTAATTCTTTCCTCTGTCCTCTCTATTCTGCTGTTGAACCTGTCATTGAGTTTTTTTAATTATGGTTATTATAATTTTCAGTTCTACTTTCCATTTGGTACTTCTTTGTATCTTCTGTTTCTTTGATGAGACTCTAATTTTTTACATTTGTTCAAGTATATCTATAATTGCTCACTGACTGCTAGTTAACTTTTTATTTTTAAAATCCTTATTAGATAAATCTAATGTCTGCCATCTCATTGCTGGTGTCTATTGATTGTCTTTTGCATTCAAGTTAAGATTTTCCTGGTTCTTGGTGTGCTGAGTGATTTTCAATGAAATTAGGACATTGGGAGTGTTATGTTGTGATTATCTGGTCTCATTTACATTCTCTTTTAGCTTGCTTCCTTTGATGTGCTCCAAAAATGGGAAGGGTGGGGCACTACCTCTTTACTACCAGGTGAGGATAAAACTCCAGGTTTCCTGTTTGTCTTCCCATTGAAATTGAGAGTGGACTGGGCTAGGTGGCTCCTGCCTGTAATCCCAGCACTTTGGGAGGCCAAGGCAGGCAGATCACTTGAGCCCAGGAGTTTGAGATGCCTGGCCAAAATGGCAAAACCCGGTCTCTACAAAAAAAAATGCAAAAATTAGCCAGGCTTGGTGGTGTGCACCTATAGTCCCAGCTGAGGTGGGAGGATTGCTTGTGCCCAGGAAGTTGAGGCTGCAGTGAGCTGTGTTCACAGCACTGCACTGCAGCCAGGAGTGTAGAATGCGACCCTGTCTGGAAAAAAAAACAGAGAGAGAGAGAAAGAAAGAAGAAAAGAAAGAAAGAAACAGAGTGGGAAGAGCTCCTCTTACTACTGGTCACAATGAGTCTCCACTGGGGCCCACTCATACCACCTGGCTGGGAGGAGGAGTGGTACCTTGCGGTTCCCACTGACACTGCACGGAGTCAGCAGATGGCCTTATTACCTGTGAGATAGTAGAAGTCCTGACTTTCTAATAGGCTTCATCTGACACCACCCCAGCAAGAAAGTGGATTACTGAATTGCTGGATAGGGTAGAAATTTTGGCTTCCACATGGTCTCCAGGGATGCCTTGGTGGTGGTTGGGTGGGGTGGGGGATGCTTTCATTTCTTCCCAGTGAGGATGAAAGTCCTCCTCAGTTGGTCTTCTCTGACACACCCCATAGAGGGAGTTGGGGTGCATCAGTATAGCCCTCACAAGGGTATAGGTGTTTTCTACCTTTCCACTTGCTAGGCTGCCCCTTTCCTGGTCTTCTGACTTAAGAGAGTAGGCTTTTATGGTTTTTTTTGTTGGTGGTGGTGGTGGTGATATTTCCTGGTTACCAGCTTCTCTCTTAATCTAGTCTGGGATATATGAGGTAAAAATAACTCAAGGAAAACTCATTACCATGTTGTTCTTTGTGTCCCGTGGTACTTTTCCACTTTTCAGTGTCTAATGTTTGTTTATATGTAATGTCCAAAATGTTTAATTATACTTAGAGGAGGGAATAGGGAAAAATGTCTATCATATCAGAAGCAAAAGTGGCTGAAGTATATATCTTTAAAGGGATAAAATGTAATAAGATTTTTGTTGTTGCCTTTTTTTGAACCTAACAGTCTTCTTGGGTGAAGAATTGTTTAGGTAGAGAACGGAAGTTGCTTTCTAGGAACTGAACCAGTGTGAGATACAGCTAGCTGGGTGAACAAAGGTCAGATCCTGGTCAGAATTTTGTATCTGAGCCTGTGTTCTAAAGACTACATCTTGTGTAGGGTAGTAGGATGGTGATACTTGATGTCCAGATTGTACCCTAGACCAGGGGTCCCCACTTCCCAGGCTATGGACTGGTAACTGTTCTGTGGCCTGTTAGGAACTGGGCTGCATGGCAGGAGGTGAGTGGCTGTGAGCATTACCCCACCTGAGCCTCCACCTCCTGTCAGATCAGTAGCAGCTTAGATTCTCATAGGAGCCCAAACCCTATTGTGAACTGCGCATGTGAGGGATCTAGGTTGCAGCATTCCTTACATCCTTATGAGAACTAATGCCTGATGATTTGAGGTAGAACAGTTTCATCCCCAAACCATCCCTCCACCCAACCTCCTATCCATGGAAGCTGTCTTCCACCAAAACCAGTCCCTGATGCCAAAATGGTTGGGAACCACTGCCCTACATCATCAGATCATATACTCAGAGGATAAGATGCAGGCATCAGGCATCAGGTGTTGGTGTTTTTGTTTTTGTTTTGTTTTTTTTGAGACAGGGTCTTACTCTGTCACCTAAGCTGAAATGCACTGGTGCAGTCATAGCTCACTGCAGCCTTGAACTTCTGGACTCAAACAGTCCTCTCATCTTATCTTCCTGAGTAGCTGGGATTACAGGCTTGTGGCACCATGCCTGGCTAATTTTTTTTTTTTTTTTTGTAGAGACAGGGTCTCACATGGTACCCAGGCCGATCTTGAACTCCTGGCCTCAAGCAGTCCTCCTGCCTCAGCCTCCCAAAGCACTGGGATTACAGGTGTGAGCCACTGCCCCCCAGCCAAGTATTTTTTATAAGTTTTCTAGATGATTCCAAGGTATAGCCAAAATTGAGAATCACTAGCCTAGGGTAATGGCTCTGACATTTATCTGACTGTAAAATTACTTGGGATGTCTGTCCATTTGGGTTTTCCAGGAAGCAAATATCAAGATGGAATTAGAAGTGTAAGAGATTTATTGGGGGAGATTCCTGAGAAGGACAAAGTAAGTGGCATCTTTAAATAATCAGGCCTCAAATCTAATGACCCTGCTCATCGTCTTGATGAAAGCAGATGTAGGTATTTATTGATATATGAATGCCATGCATTGTGCTATTGATGAGGGTTCATTCAAAAATGAATTGTTTTATTGTTGTACCTTTCAAAGAATTTACATTATCTAAAAAGAGTGGGAGGGGCCTCATTTATGAAAACACATCCTTGCAATGCAATGTGATAATTTCTTGATAAGACAGTTTATTTTGTACATTTTTGTGTTATGAAAAAATTATTTCATTTTAAACCACAGATTTGCACAGGAAGATCTGATCACCTGGAATTAGAGTTGGTACAGAAACCAATTCATCTCCAAAAATGTTGGAGGAAGATATGGAAGTTGCCATAAAGATGGTGGTTGTAGGGAATGGAGCAGTTGGAAAATCAAGTATGATTCAGCGATATTGCAAAGGCATTTTTACAAAAGACTACAAGAAAACCATTGGAGTAGATTTTTTGGAGCGACAAATTCAGTATGTACTTGGCTGTTTTATTCCTTTGGCTTTGATTTATGAACTACATCCAAGACTCATTGGAATAATAGTTAATTACAGTCCCTTTCGAGGTGTGGCAACTAGTGGCAGTTCTCGTGACAGTGATGGTGGTTTTCAGTTACTCATTACATATGTAACTTTATCCTTTTTTTTCTTTCATCTCTTCCCTTCTTCTTTCATTTTTTTTTCTTTTTCTACCCCCCTTCCCATGTTTTTTTCTGTCTCATATCTGTTTTATATTTATTGGTGACATCTTGGGCACATCTTAAACACAAATTGATGTTTGACTCCAATGAGATTTCCAACTGCTATTTTCTTTGGAATGAAAGTTATATTATGGGCTTTTTTTTTTTAATTAGAATGTCTCTTCTCTTTGAAACTGGGCAAGACTATATGGAAGTTACAGAATTAATGGTTTGCTTTTACTCTAAAGAAATAAGACAGAACAGATTTGGGAGGACTAAATTTGCCTATGGAAAGGAAATCCTGCCACGCACAGTGGCTCACGCCTGTAATCCCAGCACTTTGGGAAGCTGAGGCGGGTGGATCACCTGAGGTCAGGAGTTTGAGACCAGCTTGGTCAACATGGTAAAACTCCGTCTCTACTAAAAATACAAAAATTAGCTGGGCATGGTGGCTCATGACTGTAATCCCAGCTGCTCGGAAGGCTGAGGCAGGGGAATCGCTTGAACCCAAGAGGTGGAGGTTGCAGTGAACTGAGATCAGGCCATTGCACTCCAGCCTGGGTGACAAGAGTGAATCTCTGTCTCAAAAAGAAAAGGAAATCCTACTTTAGGAAATTCATTTGGATTCTAAAACACATTTAGGGTAATATTTTTTGTCATTAGTCCTGAGAACTTCTAAGGATATTTTAAACCGTAGCAGACAAAATAAAATGTATTACGCAAATAAGAAGCATCACAAACCTGACTTACTGGCCTACCTTTCACTTTAACGATAATTGTGTTTATCATTTTAAAGATTAATTTCTATTTGTATTCTGTTACTCTTTTTAAAATTATTTCCATATTTGCTTCCTCTCTTAGAACATATTTTAAGTCTTGATAATGTTTGCTTTTTGTACTTATTACCTGAAACCAAATAAATATTTTAAGTATATAGTTGATCTTTATTATTTATAGATTCTGCATGTTGAAATTCACCCACTTGGTAATATTTATTTGTAACCCCAGAATCAGTATTTGGAGTGCACTTGTGGTCATTTGTGGACATACACAGAGCAGCAAAAAATTGTTGCCCACCATGCACTTTCCCAGCTGAGGTCATCAAACAAGTCTGCTTTCCTGTTTCAGCCCCTCATACAGTAAACACATGTCCTTTGTGTGTTCTGTTTAATGCCATATTTTTTACATTGTGCTTTTTCTTGGTTATTTGGCTGTTTAAGAAGGCTCCTAAGTGTCATCTGAAGTGCTGTCTAGCATTCCTAAGTACAGGAAGGTTATGATGTGCCTTGTGGAGAAAATGGATACCTTAGATAAGCTTTGTTCAGACATGAGTTACAGTGCTGTTGGTCGTGAATTCAGTGTTAATGAATTAACAATATATATCAATAAGTTGTCTTTAAACAGAAACACACATAAAATAAGGTTACATACTGAGCAGTTGATGAAAATGTAACCAGGGATTCTCAAGAACCTAACCCTGTATTTCCCTTAGGAGCAGTGGTTCAGTATTTACTAATTCAGTGCTCACATTGACATTATAGAACATAACTACTCTGAATAATGAGAATTGACTATATGACAAAATAAAATTAAATTTAAGGGCAACCAGGGAGCCAGGGAAGTAAACTGCTTTTTTTTTTTTTAAGACAGAGTTTTGCTCTGTAGCCCAGGCTGGAGTGCAGTGGCTCAATCCTGGCTCACTGCAACCTCCGCCTTCCAGGTCCCGGTTCCAGCAATTTTCCTGCCTCAGCCTCCTGAGTAGCTGGGATTACAGGCACATGCCACAATGTCCAATTAATTTTTGTATTTTTAGTAGGGACAGGGTTTCACCATGTTGGCCAGGCTGGTGTTGAACTCCTGACCTCATGATCCGCCCACCTTTACCTCCCAAAGTGTTGGGATTACAGGCATGAGCCACCGCGCCTGGTCTTTTGGTTTTTTTTTTTTTGAGACAGAGTCTCCCAGGCTGTAGTACAGTGGTGCTCTGCCTCCTGGCCTCAAGCGATTCTCCCACCTCAGCCTCCTGAGTAGCCGGGACTACAGGCATGTACCACCACACATGGCTAATTTTTGTATTTTTGGTAGAGATGGGGTTTTGCCATATTGGCCAGGCTGGTACTCAACTCCTGGCCTCAAGTAAGTGGCCCACCTTGGCCTCACAAAGTGCTGGGATTACAGGCGTGAGCCACCACGACTGGCAGTAAATTGCTTTTTTGTCTTCTTATTCTCATGTTACACAAAGGCACCAGAACCCTTTAGAATGACCTAGGGAAAGAAGAGCAAGCACTGACCTAAGGGAATTCCCCTTCCCAAAAACGTTAGTCTTAGACCACCACTACCTTTGACTGTGTCACAGAAAAAAACATGGCAGATAAATCCAAATCATATGGGGAGCTATAGCTTTGGGGGAATATTTTTTACTATTTTACTGTTGGTAATGATATCAACCTCTGACAGAGTGTTTCAGGGTGAAACTGACAGTGTACATGTGGTTCCCTGACTTACGATGGTTTGACTTACAATTTTTCAACTTTAGCATGGGTTTATTGAGACATAGCCCCATCATAAGTTGAGCATAAGGATTTATAATAGTTCAGTTTATGTTTTTTGACTTTACAGTGGTTTAATGGGGTGTGAAATGCATTTTTGACTTAAGGATATTTTTGACTACAATATTTTCAGCTTACAGTGGGCTTACCAGGAGTTATAGTGCTTGTAAACCAGTGGGTTTATTGGGACATAACCCATCGTAAGTCAAGGAACATTTGTGGTTTTAATATCTTTGGATTTGAAAACGAAAAATATACACAAAGCTATATTACCAAAAACATTTTCCTTTACATGTGAAATAAATTCATCTCTTGTTTTAGAGTTAATGATGAAGATGTCAGACTAATGTTATGGGACACTGCAGGTCAAGAGGAATTTGACGCAATTACAAAGGCCTACTATCGAGGTAAAACACAGGATTGATTGATTTATTTTGTTTGGGCACATTATTTTGGCTAAATAACTAACTTTGCTTTCTTTGTTTCTTAAGTGTTTCTCTTGAAGAATCGTTAAAATAATTTCAAAGTATTTTTTAAAACCCCAGTTCATTATTCTTCCAAAGATTTTGTATAGTGGCAAATAACACCTGGTACCGTAGACAGTTTGTCTGTGCTTTAGAATTATATGACTCATGTAGGTATTCCCAGACCAAATCAGGAAGAAACTGTTAAATGCCTACTTTGACCCCAAGAAAATGACTGTATAATCAGAGAGTGGAAGCTAACATATGAAAAAGTAAAGCCCCAGCAAATAAGATGGCATATTGTTAGGACACGTGAAATGGCATGGTAAAGCCTTTTCAGTGCTGTGGGAGTTCAGAGAAGTATGAGATACCTGTGAAAGGAAGGAACCATGAGTGAAGAATTTAAGGCTCTAAAATGTGGGCTGAAATTTCTTAAAAGGCTAAATGAAACTCCTGAATGGAACTTAAAAATTTCCTTTAACATTTTCCTATAAACTTGTCCTTTTGGAATTTAAACACCATTTTCAGTGTTCCTGTAACTCAGCTGCCAATAGTGATTGAAGTGACAGAACACAATAACACAATCTTGATGGAATACCATATAGCATTATAGCCTGTTGATGCCAAGTAAATATTAATTGATCATTCATATTGACAAGTATTTAATACTCTGCATTTCACAGATGCTGTGGGAGATACAAAGGCACAGCCGGTATACTGATTATCCCTTCTATGACCTCCCTCTTTTCTGAACTTTTCACTGTGTTGTAATTAAAACTTGTTTCCTAAAGACACAATTTCCCCTGCCGCCTTCTCTAAGCGAGGCTTTTTACCCCTATCCTTGCCTACTCACATTCTATAGGACTTAAAGGATGTTGGGCAGAGGGTATCTTGTTTCTCACTACTGCTTCCAAACCATTCCTCGTCTCTTCTCCTTCAAAAACCTGGGCACCTTGAAAGTCCAGGTCATGAGATTTTTACCCACCACTAATGCCGCTGCTTACCATGGTCCATGGACTTCCTTTATACTCCATCACCTCCTTTCTGATAACAATGGCCTCTGGCTCAGTTTCTTCACCACAATTGTTTGGGTTACTTTTTCAAAATTCAGTCTGTTTCTTATTTCCTTGTTGTTTTCAAGGCCAACAATTGTTTCATTACTCCAAAATCTAAACCTCTATAGTCTCCCACTCACTGACCACTACTGCCTGTGCTTGTGCTTGCTAATTTTAATACCCAGACTCTGTCTTGAAACCATCAAGAGCTTCTCTGTTGATTGACCCTAGCACTTTTTAAATATGACCTTCCACATGGCTTTACTTCTTCCCTTCCTCAACTTTGTTTTTCTAGTCCTGTAAGCATTTGCTTGCAAGGACCTTTAACTCCCTGACCTCAGCTCTCTGCATAATACTTGCTCAGCAAAATGCCCAACCCAATTAAACCCAACTGTCTACCAATCTACATCCAAGCACCTGAACCATATAGAGACTATCAGACAACCATCAAGACTGAACTTTGAAGCTACCAGCACATCTTAATGAGTGCATAGTGCTGCCAGACACTCTCAGTATTCTTTACTCAAGTCTCTGTCATTTTCCAAAAGACCTCTTTTGTGTTTTCTCTTGCCTTAACTTTGGGGATCCCTTCCTCCTCTCTACTCTCTGCTGATTTCTTTGCTTCACTCTTCTTTGAGACAATAGATGAAATCAGTGAAAACCGTTTTATCCTTCTCATTACCAAATCACTTTCTTGGTTAAAACTCTTCAGCATCATATAACAGGACTTTACAACAGTGTTTCTCCTTGTCTGCCTAGCATCATCTGCTGATTCTTCACTTGTACTTCACCCTTGAGAAATCGCCCAATTTTTTCTTTCCTTTTACACTATACCTGGAATGCTTTCTTGTCTTACTTGACCTTCTGCCTTCAAGCTTAACAGCTCAGAAGTCTCTGAAACTTTTTGTGGCTCTCATTCCTGAAAAGTTAATAATTTTTTAAGCTAATTCAGTATTTTTATTGCATTTATCACTCTGTAGTAATTGCATATTTATTTTCCCTAACAAATTATGAGTTACTTTAGCTTCTGGCCTATGGAGTGGTAGGGTTTTTGTCTTTGTCTCCCCAGCCCCATTGCATAGCACCTGTTGGCTCATGTGAATTCAGGTGTCCTTAGGAGACAGTATCATTTTGGTCAATTTTTTTTTTTTTTTCTAAGACGGGGTTTCACCATGTTGGTCAGGCTGGTCTTGAACTCCCGACCTCAGGTGATCCACCCGCCTTGGCCTCCAAAGTGCTTGGATTACAGGCGTGAGCCACCACGCCCGGCCGAATTTTTTTATAAAGTGAAATTTTACTGGTTCATCACACAGTCTCATTTTACTTATCAGATGCTATAACTTTATTCTGTGACCTTAAGTAATGGATGAAATTATTTATGTGTGTGTGTTTGTGTGTGTGTGTGTGTGTGTGTGTGTGTGTGTATGGCTTCTTTGTCTTAACTTGTATTTATATTGATATAACATTTCTTGGAAACATATCTGAAAAGTTTCCTTTAAGATAATTATCTTTTTTACTTCTTAAATATATATATATACACACACATACACACACACACATACCTTTAATACACATTTGCTGAATAAAACTGCAAATCTAGAGAAACAGTCATGGGGGCAACCATAAACACGACAGATCCTACTTTCCTGAGGCTTCCAGTTCAGAGAGCAAATATCTTTAAGTGAAATAATTTATAAATGTATATGTGTGTGTGTGTGTGTGTATAGATAGATAAGTGTATATATACATATGTTTACATTTATAATATATGTGTATATAAACACATACACATATATATTTGTATTTATAAATATATATATACATTATTTCACTTTAAGATATTTGCTCTCTGAACTGGAAGTCTCGGGAAAATGAGATCTGCCTCGTTTATTGTTGCCCAGATGACTGTTTCTCTAGATTTGAAGTTTTATTCAGCAAATGTGTATTAAGTGTCTCTGTTGTTCTAGGGATATAAGTGTCTCTGTTGTTCTAGGGATATAATATAAACCTTGCCCTGGCTTCTTTGTCTTAACTTGTATTTATATTGATATAATAACATTTCTTGGAAATATATCTGAAAAGTTTCCTTTAAGATAATTATCGTTTTTACTTCTTAAATCTCCTTTTGTTTTCTCCTTTTAAATCTACTCTTTGGTATCATAAAAATTAAAATATATTCTATCTTGTACTTAGAATGCTAGTAGTTGAATGCTAAACAGTGCTAAAGAACAGATGATATGGAAGCAGTTATGAGTTATTTTTTCAAAATCTCTTTAAACATCCTGTATTGAAAGATACAGGTTTAATGAAACTGAAATAATATGTATACAATGGAAATTCTTCTGACTTCTTCATGGAAGTCTTCTTTAATATGTCACTTTACCCAACTTGAAAGGGAATCTATGTTTGTGTGTCCTGGATTATCTGAGAAGCAGTACTTGAAAATAGAACAGATATATTGAATAGCAGTATAACAGTGTATGTCTCTTGAAGAAATCTATATATATGAAAGTTCCAAGTGACCGTGTTAATGAATTTTTAGTACAGTTTCATATAAACACATAATTTCTTCTTTTAGACAGGATTTACCACTGATTTTATTGAAGCAGCTTGCTTCTTCACTGTATTTGCAAATTTATACCAGTTACATAAAATATATATACTTGAGAAATAGGGTGAATTCAAGTAACTTTTGAATATATAGCATATTTTTTTCACTTTTGAAAATGTGGGATTTATTATAACAATGGCAACTAAGGTTTAATAATTGTACTAACATATAAATGATCAAAGAAGTTGCCTTTCTAAATTGGCATCAAGGGAATTTAACTTCCATTGCCTGCTCTAAAAAACATTTTGGTTTCTTGCTACCACTACTTACAACTGTATTTACTGTGTACTTTAAGGCTTCCCATCCACAGTAGCTTTGGTTATTTTCTGTGGCTGACAGTTTGGATCCTGAGCACCTGTATCATGGTGTAAGGTGGAGAATTATGTTTTTACTACCCCAAACCCTTCTTAGAATAGATGGTATTGTTTTTTCTCCCAAAGCTCTGTCACTCAAGTAGATGGTATTTTTATCAAATTATGAATTTCATCAGCGTTGACGCTGTTGATTAACAGGTCATAAATGTACAGTTTTATTCTTGAGTAAAGGTTATTTGTATTTTTTAATGGGGTTATTACCCTACCTTCCCCACACACTCAATAAATAAATAAATAAGTAAACATAAAACCTAGGTGGAAACACCAAAAAGAAGTAGGATTACTTGAGATTTTTGTTATTTTCTTTTTATCTGCTGAACTTTGTCCTCTAAATTCTCTGCATGAAATGTCTGTTCATTTTTTTTTTTTTTTTTTTTTTTTTTGTTGAGGAAATAGAGAGGCTGGGCTATTCCTTTCTAAGCTTTTGACAGTTTGATATTGCAGTATTACTTTTTAACCAATAGGGTTATTTTTAGATAATATATTTGACATTATGTATCTATAATTTAAAAGGCAAAACTGGCTAGGCGCAGTGGCCCATGCCTGTAATTCTAGCACTGTGGGAGCCTGAGGCAGGCAGATCACCTGAGGTCCAGAGTTTGAAACCAGTCTGGCCAATATAGTGAAACCATATCTCTACTAAAAATACAAAAGTTAGCTGGGTGTGGTGATGCACACCTGTAATCTCAGTACTGGGGAGGGTGAGGCATGAGAATAGCTTGAACCTCGGAGGCAGAGGTTGCACTGAGCTGAGATCATGCCACTGCACTCTAGCCTGGGCAAAAGAGCAAGACTGTCAAAAAAAAAAAAAAAAAAAGAGCCTATCTTAGTAATTTAACTTGTTTTTAGCCAACTATATTAAAATGGCAAAGAGGGTGAAATACTGAGATAGGTCCTCAGTTTCAGCTTTTTCTAAATGGTAAAAAACAAACATCACAATACAATATGATTTAAGGAAGAAATAGCAATTATACATAACTTTGAAAAACAGTATATTTAACATTCTTTTATGTTTTCCCTTTGGGGAGCCCTTTGGGGTTCCATTAGAATGTATTTGGTTGCTGACAAGAGAAAAGGAATTTCAAACTGGCTTAAACTATATAGATCGGCTGATTTGATAGAAAAGTCTGGACATAGCATCCCTTTTAGTTGTTTGTTCAGCCTATAACCTTAGTGATTCTCCTGGCCATGTCTCCTCCCTGTGTGGGGTATCTCCTCATGTTGATTTCCCTTTGGGTTGCAAGATTGTCACCAGGAGCAATGAAAGCCACACATTTGTTTACATCCTTGGGGAGAAAGGGTTACTTACTTCCCATAGCAGTGGTTCAGATGTCCTGAGCTTTTCTCTGATTAGACCACCCTTGATCTGATTGCAATAATGAAAGGAATGTGATTAATTGACTTGGATCACATAGTGCTCCTCACCACCATAACTCCCACCTCCAGCAGAGGATAGGTTTAGTCTACCTAAACTACATGGCCACTATACAGTGGGGGAAAGGTGTTTTTAGGGAGAGATGCCACTTAGGCAATCAGACAATATCTGCTGCTAGTACAGATTTAGATAGTGATGAAATTAAATCAAAATAAACGTAGGAAGAGAGGGTAAAGGCTAAAAAAAATGAAATAAGACACAAATTTGATGGTAGAAACACTATGCCATGGCTCACTGATTTAAATCCTAGAAATGTATTATTAATGATGCATAAAAATCAACAAAATTTTTAAAAGAAAAATTTTATTATAATTCATTTAAAAGACCTATTATTCCAAAGCCATTGCTCAAAGGTATTATTATGGACTTGGAATGCTGGCTTAATTGTATAGTGAGACATGTTGAAACAAGACTGTCTTGTAAATAGGTTACAACAGAGCACAGATTAGGAAGCCTCCGGGATCCCAGCTGTCTTCTCTAAAACTTTTTAGAACGTCTACTCCAAGCAGTAGGAACCAATGCTTTTAGTTAGTACAGAAAAATACAGACAACATAAAATAGATTTTTGTCACAGTTTTTTACTGCGACTTTGGTTTGTAGGAGAAGAAAAATACCTTTTTTCTTCTACTCTTTTGGTCCTTGATTGGATCTCTAACAAAAGACAGATTAACAAGAGAAAAGCATATGAATTTATTTAATGTAAGTTTTATGTGACAGAGGAGCCTTCATAAAGAAACGAAGCCCCAAAGAAACAGTTAAACCTGAGCATTTTTATACCAGGTTTTTAGGAAGAGTGCAAAGTCATTGAAGAATGTGATAGGACAAAGCTAAGAGCAGTAAACTGGGGGAAACTTAGCAAGATTCATCAGCAGAGGTTCATTCAGATTCCTTTTGGTGTCCCTTTCTCTTCAGAAATGAGGATGCTCCTTTCCTCTGGGTATAGGGAGGTCACTTCTCATCTGAGGGGCTTAATGACCTCCTTCAGGTAAAAGTCAGAAAATCCTTCCTTTCGGGGGCCAACGTGGGCAAATTACTTGAGGTCAAGAGTTCAAGATCAGGCTGGTCAATGTGGTAAAAACCCATCTCTACTAAAAGTATAGAAAAATTAGTTGCAAATGGTGGTGGGTGCCTATAATCCCAACTAACTAGGAGGCAGAGGCTGCAGTGAACCAAGATCATGCCACTGCACTCTAGCCTGGGCAACAAAGCAAGATTCTCTCTCTCAAAAAAAAAAAAAAAAAAAACCACAAATCAAAAAAGAAAATCCTTCCTGAGTTTTATGACCTGCTTCAGAGGAGAAGGGGCTGGGGGGAGATCAAAGTGACCCTCCTCTTCTGCTGTTTTCTCAAATTCCTTTAGCCTAAAATATTCAGTACGTCATTTTAGGGTAGCACGTCCAAAGCCCTATTACTGGTATGTCTTGGATGCGGTTCATCTCTGCCCCTATGAAATGCATGAGCATTCCTCACCCTACCATTGAGGGAAGCACGGTTCCTTCCTGATAATGGCTCTCTGCTTTTTGTCTGTTGGTTTTGATTTTTCACTCTCACTTTCAGTCATTGCCTATTTCTCATGCTTGAATCAAGGCACCACTAATCCAAAATGTCTCCCAGTTGCTGGAAATACATAACAGCTTCCTTAATTGGTCTTGTCGATGTCCGTTCTTTAAGGTTTAAGATGAAGGAGGTGGTGATAGCACCCTCATCCATCCTACCACACCTTTTCGCAGGATAGAGCGTTTGGAGTACAGTACTTCTAAAGAAATTCTTTACAGATCCTCTTTCTTTCCAACCCCCTTCTCATAGTAAAAAAAAAAAATCTTGATGTGCTTGAGGGAGTTCGAGTTGTGTAGCAGGATTACAGCCATTTGCTTTCTAAATTCTGCAAATAATCATCTGTCTCATAAATCTTGGAATCTGGTATTTGTTACATGCTTTATTGGTACCTCAGTCAAAAAAAAATTTTTTTAAAGGGGTTGAGGGGAAGCGATCATCTTTTGAGCTTTTTAAAATAAATATCAGAAACGGCTTTTTGGTCATTAGGATTTTTCCAGACATAGAAGAACCATGAGGAATCACAGTTTGACAAAGGACTTTATCTGTTTGGATGGACTTTATCTGTATGATATTCAGTTACGGGAAATGGAAACGAGCGATTGTCCAACATTTGTCAGAATTACTGTAACCATAAAAGTAATCCATAAAAAGTAATACAGTTGATTTTTTTTTTCCATTTTAGTAATATATTTAGGTTAAATCAGAAAGGGGTTGCAGCATTTGATATAAAGGCTTGGTACCAGGTAAACCATCCTGCTTTGGATATTTGTATATCATTCTTTCTAGAGATTGTAATTTATCTTGGGACTTATTTTTGCAATCTTATTTCAGATTTTTTTATTCCTGCAGTTCTTGTGTTTTGATTTTGTTCTTTATACTGCATAAATCCGTTTTTCTCCTGTGGTTTAATAGTCATACATTCTCTTATTCTTCAGTTGAATTGCCTTTAACTTAAGCCACTTAATGTCTTAGTTTGAGCCTCTCCCTGCCCTTCCACTGTCCCATGTGGGTGGGGGTGGTTTATTTGGGACATGGTCCCAGGAAGTAGAGTGAAAGACTAGGGAGAACGAGGCAAAGAAGGGAGAAAACCAATAAAGGGTTCTAAGTATCACTGTGGGTCACTGGGGCTCAGTTTCCCCGAGGAACCATGAAGAGAGGCCTCAGGAGCACACCAAGGGAGGCTGAGGTGTCAATCCCACCCCCCAGAGGCATCAGTTTCCCCTTGGGGATGCATGAGGAAAGCCCCCAGCAGAACAGCAGACCCCCTGCAGCATAGGCTGGAGGTAGGGCAGGAACACCTGGCACTGGAACTGCCCTCCAAAGCTGCACTGAAGCGACCAAGGGGACAAGGACGGAGGGGAGGAGGGATGTACACACGGCCACAGGCATCTGTTGCAGGGTTTATTTACCTCCCTTGATTATATAAACATCTTCCCTTGTTCACACAAGCATTTTGGCACATTCCTGCATTTCTTTCATCTCTCCCATTCTGTCCCCTGCTAAATAATTTTGGGATTGTTATGGACATACTTTATCTTTTGGTCTTTTATTTTTTAAATAACATTGAGCTTTTCTTAATCATTCTTACTGCACATATCTCTGGCACTGTCTGCCTGTCTGCTTGCTTGTTTTCCATCACATATGCTTCCTCTAAGAGGTTTTTTTGGTTGACTGTCTGAGATCTTGAACACTTGGAAATACCCTATTGGGCCCTCAAATTTAAATGGCAGTTAGCTGGACCTAAAGCTGTAGGCTTAAAGCTAATACATTGAGTTTTATAATAAAGAATAATTTCTTTTTTTTTTTTTTTTTTTTTGAGACACAGTCTCATTCTTTTGCCTATGCTGGAGTGCAGTGGCACAATCACAGCTCACTGCAGCCTCATCCTTGCAGGCTCAAGCAATCCTCCCCGCTCAGTCACCTGAGTAGCTGGGACTACAGGCATGTGCCACCACACCTGGCTGATTTTTGTATATTTTGTAGAGATGGGGTTTCACCATGTTGCCCAGGCTGGTCTCTGAGCTCAAGCGATTCATCTGCCTCGGCCTCCCAAAGTGCTGGAATTACAGGTATGAGCCACCGTGCCCAGCACAGTTTCTTTTTTTTGTTTTGTTTTGTTTTTAAAGATGGGGTTTCTCCATGACGGCCAGGCTGGTCTTGAACTCCTGACCTCAGGTGAGCCACCCGCCTCGGCCTCCCAAAGTGCTAGGATTACAGGCGTGAGCCACCACGCCCGGCCAGTTTCTTAAAATATGATTACATAATGATTTTTTATTTGTAGTTGAGGTAAATATTACAGCTCGAGTAAATACAAGTTTATTTGTCAGTATACTCATGTGATCTCTTCAGTTTTATTTTTTCTTAAATTCTGACAAGGTCTTGGGGTGTCTTTGTCTCTCTCTTTCTATATTTTGCATAATTAATTATTTGGATTAAAACCTATTTTTAGGTCAGGCAGTCATTCACACCTGTAATCTCAGCAACTTTGGGAGGCTGAGACGGACAGATTTCTGGAGCTGAGGAGTTTGAGACCAACTTGGGCAACACTAGGAGACCCCATCTCTACCAAAAAAAAAAAAAATTAGCCATGCACGATGGCATGCTTCTGTAGTCCCAGTTACTCAGGAGGCTGAGGTGGGAGGACTAATTGAGTCCAGGAGGTCGAGGCTGCAGTGAGCCATGATCCTGCCACTGCACTTCAGTTTGGGCAACAGAGTGAGACCTTGTCTCAAAAAAAAAAAACACAACAAAAATGAACCTTCTTTTTTTACAGTAATAGCAAAGTGCTGTTTTATTCTGTGATCTTTTGCTTTCTACAGTATTCCCTCTGGTAATATGTAGATATACAGACTATTTTTGGCTCTAGAGTGTCTTAGATAGCCCAGGCACATCTTGAGTCTTAGTAGAAAACTCTTCTTATACCAGAGGGATCTGTAAGGAAGGAATAGTGGTAAGAAAACATGCCTTGATTTCAAGAAATCCTCTTGACCCCCAGGATGGTATCCTCTTGTTTACATGTCTGTTTTTATCACCATGCTACCTGAATCAATAGCTAATAATTTATAAAACTCCTTCTAAGAGGTTTCTGCTTATTTTTAGTTTTTGATATTATCAGCCTAAAATGACAGTTGATGGTTAAAATACTGTCAATGGATAACAGTATGGGTGGAAATTATACAGTTAAACAGGGTAAAAACTAAGTCCGCCCCCCATTTTATATATATATATATTTATTTATTTATTTATTTTACTCTTGGCATTGGCTCTCAAATTATGTTCCTTAGGATCACTGGTATTCTACCGAAATAAAATAATACAATTTATTTAAAAACTGAATAGAATGAGCAAATTATGATTTCTTCTCATAAATTTCTCTTAAATCCATGCTGAAAGAAATTAAGAAGCAAACTAACAAGAATTTGGCAACACCTCTAATCATTTTTAGTTTATCATTCTCTCTAGCTTTTATAATGGAATTAAATCAGTATTTTATGGTATTCCAAAAAGAATGTGTATGGTTTTGAGGGTACTGTGACAGTTGAACATGTTTGAGATCCATTGTTTTTGGTAAAAACTGGCTCTCTGAGTTAGAAAATACAGTGTATAAGCTGAAAAGTAAAGAAGAGTGGTACAAAGATGAGTTCAACATTTATTTACATAAAAGTTGTTTTGAATGGATAAAAGTTGTCCCCATTCTGCATGAGATTGTTTTATTAATGTAAATAACATTTTTATTTTGTGAACTTACAGGAGCCCAGGCTTGTGTGCTCGTGTTTTCTACCACAGATAGGGAATCTTTTGAAGCAGTTTCCAGTTGGAGAGAGAAAGTAGTAGCTGAAGTTGGAGATATACCAACTGTACTGGTGCAAAACAAGATTGATCTCTTGGATGATTCTTGTATAAAGAAGTAAGATGGCTACTTTTGGGGGAGGAGGGACAGTAATTCTATGAAGTTAAGACATTTTAATTTTTGCCTAGTTTTACAGGATCTAGGAAAATTTCTATTATGTAACATTTTGAAGGTTTTAAATTACTTAAAGATTTTAATTTACTTAAAATTTCTGTGAACTTTTCTATGTGACTGGTTTGAGTTAAAAAATTCATTCTGATTCATAAGTAGAGAAAATTGAAGGAATAAAATTTGAAGGCTCTTTTAGAATTCTAATCTCAAGTCTTTGCACAATAAATCCAATTTTTCATGTTAAGTCAAACTTTAATATAGTAAGAATGTTAAGAAAAGCATTCCTAGATTTTATAATATCCAGAATAAACAGCTATCCTATATTGATGAATTTTAATTAAGGGTTCAGATTCATATTGTTTTGTATAGTTAGAACTCTTAGGCTCAAATTTGTGAACAGAATTTGGCATCCAGATAATTTCTGTTTATAAATATTTACTCATTGCATTATTAATATTTTTGCTAGCTTTGAAAGTCTTTGCTTGGTTTTTACCTTTTTTTTTTTTGGTCTTCTGTTAGTTGTTTGTTGCTGTATAACAAATTAGCTCAAAACTTAGTGTCTTAAAACAACAAACATCTATTATATCACAGTTTCTGTAGGCCAGGAATTTGGGAGTGGCTTAGCTGGTGGTTTTTCATGAAGCTGCAGTCAAGATGTTGACTAGGCCTGTTCTCACAGAAAGGCTTCACTGGAGCTGGACCATCCATTTCTGTGATGGCTTATTCACTCAGCAGGAAGCCTTAGTTCCTTGCCAGATGGGCCTCTCCTTGGGGCCGCTTAAGTATTCTCACAACATGGCGGCTGTTTCTGCCAGAGTGGGTGATCCAAGAAAGAGCAAGACAGAAGCCACAGTGTTTCTTATGACCCAGTCTTAGAAGTCACATACTGTCCCTTGCATTGTACATTATTGGACTCCCAAGACCAACCTTGATTATAGCGTGGGAGGAGAGTACACAAGAGGCTGAAGACCAGAAGCCAGGGGAATAGCAGAGCCTATGGGGCACGGTTACTACAGTCTCTAATGACGTTAATATCAGGAGTCCACAACCAGGAATCCTGATACAACTGAAAATAGGAGTACAATTGGAGATACAGTCATTAATATACTGACTGTGCCTTTAGGCAGCAAAACTGTTTCATGAACAGTAAGAATAAAATAAGAATTCACTGTAAGATTTTCAGAATGTAATTAAATACAGGTGTTCTTAGGCAGAGAGAAAATTAAAGTATAAAGAAAAGTGATATTTTCTTATTTTAGGGCTAGAGATTAATGACTTTATAGAAAAAAATCTTCTGTGTACACACAGAGTATAATAGCTGGTGTTGATTTCTCAAGAGTAGTGAAGACTAAAATCAGTTCAGCACTAAGTGAAAACGTAGCTTTCAACTGGTTTCACTTAACTGGGCATTGATAATCAAGCTCCTTTAAAAAGAAATAACGACCTGTAATCCCAGCACTTTGGGAGGCCGAGGCGGGCGGATCACGAGGTCAAGAGATCGAGACCATCTTGGTCAACATGGTGAAACCCCGTCTCTACTAAAAATACAAAAAATTAGCTGGGCACGGTGGTGCGTGCCTGTAATCCCAGCTACTCAGGAGGCTGAGGCAGGAGAATTGCCTGAACCCAGGAGGCGGAGGTTGCGGTGAGCCGAGATCGCGCCATTGCACTCCAGCCTGGGTAACAAGAGCGAAACTCCGTCTCAAAAAAAAAAAAAAAAAAAAAAAAAAAAAAAAAAAAAAGAAATAACGAAAATTTTCTGAAAGTCTGATCCACCTTCCCTCCCTGCTCTGCCAAACTGTATTCAGTAAATGTAATTAAAAGTGATTTTTTGGCCGGGCGCGGTGGCTCAAGCCTGTAATCCCAGCACTTTGGGAGGCCGAGGCGGGTGGATCACGAGGTCAAGAGATCGAGACCATCCTGGTCAACATGGTGAAACCCCGTCTCTACTAATACAAAAAATTAGCTGGGCACGGTGGCGCGTGCCTGTAATCCTAGCTACTCAGGAGGCTGAGGCAGGAGAATTGCCTGAACCCAGGAGGCGGAGATTGCGGTGAGCCGAGATCGCGCCATTGCGCTCCAGCCTGGGTATCAAGAGCGAAACTCCGTCTCAAAAAAAAAAAAAAAAAAAAAAAAAAAAAAAAAGTGATTTTTTAAAAAAAAGCTATCAGAAGGTACCTTTGTAAAGCATTTTTCTTTAATTGCTATGCAGTGAGGAAGCTGAGGCACTGGCAAAAAGGTTAAAGTTAAGATTCTACAGAACATCAGTGAAAGAAGATCTAAATGTGAATGAAGGTAAATTGCCTTTAAAAGATATATAGTGCAAAAAGAAATTTTATTCCTATGCTTTAAAAATTGTGTTGTTTAAAAATTGTATTTATAACTAGAACAAGATATTTTTATTGGCTAACATTAAGTAGAATTTAAAGCCTTTCTACTTCTTTTTGTTAGTCCTTAATTATTTACTAATGCCCTTGAATACTTTTCATCCTGGTGAGGTTTTCTATTTTTATTATTATCTTTGAAAAATCTAAGCTATATATGTGTCAGAGTATATGCATATATGTTTTTTATTGATAGCTGTTAAAAATAACTCAGTTGTTTTAGACCTCCATGGTAGTCGATATTCCACTAGTTACAATGACTTTAAGTTGTTTAATAGTATTTCCTAATTTAAGAAAGTGAAATTAGAGAAAGATGATCAATTAGTTTTTTCATTCTAGAATTGTTACTTATTAGGTTGCAACTAGATTTTTTCTTGGATCTCTATTTTGGATACTTTTCTTCACCTAAAGAAAGTAGACATCTTTTCAAGACTGTGTCTGTTTAGTGTTGTTCAGTATTAATCATTATTCGGATACTTAAAATAGAAGAACCAATCACTATAAGTATTATTTCACTTATTTACTAATAAAATACCATGTACGTTTGTTAATATTATCACTGTACTTCTCAGATATTGCCCAAATAATTTTTAAAAGTTGACTTTTTAACTAGATTATGTGCTTCTAATTCTAATTTAACTTTAAATTTGTTTAGTAAGTATAAATATTATAAATATTATAGATGATGTGAAATAACATATTTACATGCATAAATAATTGACCTGGTTTTGGGCGTTTTCTTTTTATTCCAGTTTTTAAGTATTTGGCTGAAAAATACCTTCAGAAACTCAAACAACAGATAGCTGAGGATCCAGAACTAACGCATTCAAGTAGTAACAAAATTGGTAAGTACCTAGGAAATTTTAGCCCATGTTTATTTGGTAAATTTGTTTTCCATTCATTATTATTTACTTTTTAAAAAATATATGTGCTCATTTCTTTCAGAAATGTGATTTAAAAGTGATTATTAAACAGACAAGTCAGTGATTATTAAACTGATGAGTATCAGGTCTCTTGTTAAAAGGTATATTGAATTAATGGGTTTTTTTTTTGGCCATTGAATTTTATAAATTCATTTGACAGATTAAACACAGCAGAGATAAAGACATTTTATAAAGATCTGTCCTTTATATATAGGAGCTTATGACACTTGTTCTTCTGAATCTATACTTATATTGGCTCTTACCTTTTTCCTTTCTTACCATCTTGCTTATTACCCATTACTGATTTTGCTTTTTCTCATGTTAAATGCTAGCAAAACTTTAGCATTCCCTGAAGAACAAGTGTGTTATGTTCTCTTTCACAGTAACTGCCTGACCATGTCTCCCGTCTTACTTTGGATTCCAGGAAAATGAGAGCCTTGCTGCCTCTAAAGCTTTTGTATATTCTCTTAAAGAATTCATATCTTTTTTCCATTCCCCTTCACTACATATATATAAACAAACACATTATTTTCTGGACCTGTTTTAACTAGATTTTTTTCTGAGATCTGGCTTTTTTTCCTGACTTGGCCATTTTCATTGCATAATTCCTCGCCATCAGAGACCTCAAATGCCTTGTGAACACAGGACACTTATAATAAGCCTCTACCTGGTGTGGTCTCCTTGACCCCACTCTTGTCTTCTTCATATCTACTGTATAAAGCTGTATCTAATAAGACTCATTGTGGAACAAAGTAAATGCAGAGTCTCTTCATTCAAACATTTAAAGATGGTTTGGCCCTTCCTTTGTATAGCCTTCTGCCCCACCATTACATATATGTATATGCCATTTACTGGTTCTCTCAGAGGTCTTGATCTGCACTGGGTATGCCCCATGCTTGCTTTCTTCTTCACTGTTGGTCATTTTGTTTCTTCTGTTGAGAATGACCTCTTTCCCATCTTCTGTCAAAGAACAATTCATTCCTCGAGGCCTTTCTAGAAAGCTCTCAGTTGTATATCTGCCTGCCTGAAGACAGCCTCTTACTCTTTTTCTGTTTTTTTAAAGAAACAGGGTCTTACTATGTTGCCCAGGCTGGGCTTGAACTCCTGGGCTCAAGTGATCCTCCTGCCTCAGCTTCCCAGTGTTGGGATTACAGGTGTGAGCCACTGCCCAGCCTCCGTCTTCTCCTAAAAGAATAGACATCTAAGTCTAGGGCATTGCCAACTGTCCAGTTCTGCCTTCTTCATGTAGTTTTTCCTTTCTGATGTATCAGATGCAATGTGTCCTTCCTTTGAACCTTCTGTAGGATTTTGTATCTCTTTTATGACTCTTAATATGTAATGTCACATGGCATCACTTGTTTACTGTCCTATTACATTGTAAACTTCTTGTGGGTGAAAATTGGTCTTAGTCACCTTTGTATCCGACAGTATCTCTGGCCCAGAATTTTGTGTGTCATGGATGCTAAATCATTCATAAATTGGAGATTACATTTTGTGAATAGCACGGTTCAAAATGGAAACTATAAAGTTCTTTAGCTACTCATCACTTTTATCTGTGGGCCACTTTATTACTGTTTTACCATAAGTAGGAAAAAACCTATCTTACTAGTATTAACACAGAATCTCATAAATAGCTGGTGTGGTGGCTTGTGCTTATAATCTCAGCTATTTGGGAGACTGAAGTAGGATTGCTTGAGGCCAAGAGTTTGAGACCAGTTTAGACAACATAGCAATAGCCTGTCTCTTAAAAACAAAAGAAAAATTAGCCGGTGGGACATTCTTGTGCCTATAGTCCCAGTTACTCAGGAGGCTGAGGCAGGAGGACTGCTGGAGCCCAGGAATTCAAGGCTACATTGAGCTATGATTGCACCGCTGCACTTCAGCCTGGTGACAGAGCAAGACCCCATCTCTTAAATTAAAAAAAAAAAAAAAAAACGAAAGCCACACAACTCACAAATACTGTTACTGTTAACTAAAAGTTAGGTATTCTTGAGGAAGTGATATGATGTGAAGTTAATAAGTTATTAAAATTACCGTATTTACTGATTCCAAATTTCAAAAATAAATTGTCAAAAGATGCAGAACAGTGTATAGAATATGCCACAACTTAGGTAGAAAAGAGACTATATATGTATTTTAGTCTATATATGCATGAACTATATCTGGAAGGATAAGTAGGAAAAGTGGTAACATATGTACCCTTAGGGGAGGAAAACTGGCAAGGGGTGAAAGTCCCGGTGAAAAAGAGCCTTAATGTGACCTCTTTTCTTGGGGATGGGGGACGGAGTTTCGCTGTATTGCCCAGGCTGGAGTGCAGTGGTGCGATCTTGGCTCCCTGCAACCTCTGCCTCCCTAGTTGAAGCGATTCTCCTGCTTCAGCCTCCCAAGTAGCTGGGATTATAGGCATGTGCTACCACACTTGGCTAATTTTTGTATTTTTAGTAGAGATGGGGTTTCACCATGTTGACCATGATGGTCTGGAACTCCTGACCTCGTGATCTGCCCACCTCAGCCTCCCAAAGTACTGAGATTACAGGTGTGAGCCACCGCACCCAGCCAGGGTGACCTCTTTCATAGCCTTTGAACTTTGTAGAATGCGTATTAGCTATTAAAAATAAAACGAAAACAAAAGCTTTAAAATCATAAATCCGTGCCCATTGACATATGAATGGATAAGCAAAATGTGTTATATACCTAAAATGGAATATTATTTATTTACCCTTAAAAAGGAAGGAAATGCTGCAATGTTCTATGTCAGATGAACCTTGAACTAAGTGAAATAAGTTGGTCACAGAGAAACACTGTATTATTCCATTTATTTAAGGTAAAGTAGTTAAAATCATAGAGACAAAAGATAGAATGGTGGTTGCTAAGGCCTGCAGGGAGGGGGAATGGTGAGTTACTGTTTAATGGGTATCGAGTTTCAGTTTTAAAGATGAAAAGAGTTATGGAGATTGACGGTGGTAATCATTCCACAACATTGCATATGTATTTAATACCACTGAACCATATGCTTAAAAACAGTTAAGATGGTGAATTTTGTTGTATTTTACAATTTTAAAAACTGTAAGTATTTGAAAATACTACTGATTTTACTAACAAGCTGGATGCAACAGGTGACTCTGAGGCATGTCAGTGCCAATCACTGTTTTCCCTCAATTTATACAGGTGTCTTTAATACATCTGGTGGAAGTCACTCGGGTCATAATTCAAGTACCCTCAATGGTGGAGATGTCATCAATCTTAGACCCAACAAACAAAGGACCAAGAAAAACAGAAATCCTTTTAACAGCTGTAGTATACCCTAAAATGTTTTGGGAGGAAAAAAATTGAATTTACATTGTGCAATTCAGTAAGAAACCCATCCAGCTGTTACGGTATGTTACAAGGTTTTCAGCAGACTTTGCACCTAATGGCTCTCTGAAAGTGACAGACTTTTAAATATTGCTCTGCAGTGTTTTTAAGAATGTAGAGTGAGACCTCTGGTGGAAAAATTACTGCCCTGTGGACTCCTTTAATTTTTTTTTTTACATTAGATGAAGCTTCTCCTATTTTTAAAGGAATGCTCTAAGAAATTTCAAAATAGGTTTTGCTAAATTTTAAATGCTGGAAAACATAAATGAAATGCCTAAATATACTGTTACAGATTTTAATACTGTGGATCAGGAAAAATAGCAAGCATTCTTTTCCTCAAATTGGTCATCTGGCTTTTCTACAAAATAGTATTGAATCTGAATACTTTCACAAAAGTAATACTGAAAGATCTAAATCTTGCCAGACTGCATTAGTATTTTGGCATTAGTACCTGTGCAATATCTGTGTCATGTAGACTGTGAGGTGTGCATGCAGATGTCTGGTACTGGCATCAGCTGAAGGTAAGTGCAGTATTTAAGAAAATATACATTCTAATTAATTCACTTTTAAAACCATTTACATATTATGTATATGTTTTTATTTTCAAAACTCTACACATATATTTTGCAAAATGAGCTTGGGTTTAAAAAGTGCTTTGTGCCAAAAAATATCATACCTAATTTTTATAGTGCTTTACTATCAGAATTTTTATTATTATATCTATCTTTTAAAAGCAGTAAGCAGTTTTCCTCTGTGACAGCATAGAAAAAAGAGGAGTCTAGGAATTTTAATGCTAGAGCATCTCCTTGGTGAGCCCTTATTGCAAAATCTGTGGTATAATCACCCATAAGCATAGTGAGCTCCTGCTGTCATTAGATCAGCCAAAGCCCCTTAAGAAGGTACACAGCACATCTGCAGTCATTCAGGAGGTCCTGTGAAGTGTGGTGGTGCATCTAACACCTTTTGCTGCTCACTAACTCAGCTTTGCACTTACAGGATTATACTAACCATTTTTAAAATGCACAAAAATATTATTATTATTAGTCTTAACCCAAATTACAGATTTTACAATGCCCTGCAACTCGAAACCATTCTTTTTATACTTTTACATGGTACTTTAAGATGATCACTTCCAAATTTCTCTAACCTTCAGTTTCTAGAGCACTGTCTGAAGAGCTGTCAGTCCCACATATGAAATCATTTCTTTTATAAAATCATTTCATATGTAATCATGTGTCAAGGCACAAATTTTGTCAGTTGGGACAGTAGCTTTCCAGCTAAGATAATTGCATGCACTGTGTTAAAACTGATTATCATTTATCAATGGCTTTATTTTTAACCTATAAATAACCCCTTTCAATATAACTGGTTTTTACAGCATTTCAAAGTATGTAAAAATAACTTTTCTGTTATTAGAAAATGTGTCATGAAGTCATTTTTCATTATTTGTACTAAAAATGTTTTATGTATTCCTTTTGTGTTTTCTTTTTTAAGTCTTCCATCTGCACCCCCCTCATCCTCCTAATGTTGAGAAAATCAAATTTCCTGGGTGTGTCCTTGTTAAGTGATCAAAAGTAAATGTTCTCTTTGCCATTTTAGATTGAAAAATAATAAAAATATTTAAAAGAGTAAATTTTCGCTTTTCATTATATTGAAATGATCTGCATCATCTATTTCACAGTAATATAAAATGTTTTTTCTGTCACCAGTTGTCACCACTTGCATTGCTGACAGTGGGATAGGTGTTGGGGTCAAAACCCAGTTCCTAACAGTGGACACTGCTAATCATTCATCTTTTCCACTCTCTTCAGATGATAGAGTCTCTTTAATTCTTGCACAAATTACTATTTATTTTGCAGCAAATAGTTTTTTGGTCTTTCTTTATTGGTTGGTAGAAGAATCACTTGTTATATGTGTTCTGGTTATTTTTCATATTAGTTATGTGGATAAAAGTATGTTACCTTTCTATATTAAAGTAATCTGAGGATAGTTGCAGTTACTCTAATATTTGTAATATAATTTTATGTACTTATTTTTTTTAAATAAGAACTGAGAGAGATCTGTTATACATTTGAATTTTTAATTTGCACTGCTGTATTTGAAACCTAACCATATTCATTTAAGATAATTAAGTAGGCCTGAAAGCCATATGTTACTCAATTTAATCAATTTTTAAAGCCTTCACAAATTGATATTTTTTCCAACACCCTTCATTCTCTTAAATAATTTTAACCTTATGAAACCATATGTACTAAAGAAAAACTTTTTCAAGATTCCAGGTTACTGTGCATTTGTGCTGTAATCTACTTTTTTAACATTACGGCTAATTTTTTGCATACAAACGTATCATCACTGTGGAATAACTGCCATATTTCAGAGTTCCTCAGGTTTCCTTTTCCTTTTTCAGTCTCTATCAATTAAATACTATACAGAATAGCCCATATAAAGCAATATAGTTAAATAAAACCAGGTTAAATGATTTCCTTTGTATCTGCCCAAAGTTGATAGCACACATGTACTTTTACTAAGTAAACTAAAACTACCAAAAAGAGGATGAAAACTTTCCTCACTGTGGAGTGGAGTTTTAGGTGGTTGCTTTAGAAGTTGGTAATGTAGTGCTCAGAAAGAACTCTCAGTAACACGTACTCCTTGGACCTGTGACTTTTAGGAAATGGGACCTTTTCTGAAGAGCTTAGAATGGGGAGTTGGCCTTAGGACCTAATGTCCCAACTTAGTGTTGGACCCTTTTAATAGAAGATATTGTTAATTATTAACATCCTTTTCAAAACCTTTGAAATAGTTACTGGTAACCTGGTAAAATGTTCCCATTAATCTGTCATTACTCTGTTTCTCTGAAAACAAAATTAACTGATGAGGCAAAAGCTAGTTCCACGGGGCACCTACCTAATGAACAGGACTTACTCAGTTTTAACTGTTAGTTAAGAATGTCATGTGTATTATAGTCACTCCTTAGGTTTTTAGTTATAAAACACCTAAGTCTGTCATCACACAGATGAATTTATTTGCTAACAAAATATTTAAAGCCACAATAGACTGAAGTATCCAACCATCAAACTCCTGAGTAACTGGATGATTTGGCTATAATAATCTTTATTAGGTAGTGCTTCTTTTCATCTCTCTCTTAAAATGTCTACAGTAGGATGTTAGTAAATGGTCTTTTAAAAATAAAAAATTTGTAATAAAAGGAAAACTCAATTCCTTCTATATTTTTGTTACTAATAAATAATGCTTTTGTAAATTTAAATGGAAAACCACTTGTATGTATTGCTATTTGGTCGCAGTTACGCTCTCGAGCTTAATTTAAAATACAGTACTCAAAAATTTCATGAAGGATGAATTCCAATAATCAAAAAATAAATGCATTTCAAAGCTAAAATTCTGTGTGATATGTATGAGTGTATCAACAGGGTGAAACTAAATACTAAAATATATAATGCAACTTCTTTAAAGATCAGAGCGACCTAAAAATATTTCATATTTCAGATACTCTGCCAATATTTAATACCCTCCTTTTATTGAAAGCAGTGCTAACAAGGAATGGCAGGAGGGCTACCCTAAAATTGTATATTACATTCTGGAAATGGTATAGAATTGAGATAGGGCAAAACATACTCTATGTCCACTTAATCTATATAAATGACAACAGTTTAAATGAGGGTAAAAATGTGACCCAGGAGATTCTTCATCATTTGAAAATAAATTATACTCCCCCCCTTTTTTTTTTTGAGACAGTCTCGCTTTGTCGCTAGGCGCCAGGTGCCAGGCTAGAGTGCAGTGGCGTCATCTTGGCTCACTGCAGCCTCCACCTCCAGGGTTCAAGCAATTCTGCCTCAGCCTCCCAAGTAGCTGGGACTACAGGCGTGCACCACCACACCCAGCTAATTTTTGTATTTTAGTAGAGAAGGGGTTTCACCATGTTGGCCAGGATGGTCTCGATCTCTTGACCTTTTGATCTGCCTGCCACAGCCTCCCAAAGTGCTGGGATTACAGGCATGAACCACCACGGCCGGCCTTACTCCTTTCATTCTTAGAAATAAAAATACACGTTAAGAATCAACACATTGGCCAGGTGTGGTGGCTTACGCCTATAATCCCAGCACTTTGGGAGGCCGAGGTGGGCGAATCACAAGGTCAGGAATTTAAGACCAGCCTGGACAATATGGTGAAACCCTGTCTCTACTAAAAATACAAAAATTATTCAAGCATGGGTGGTGGGCACCTGTAATCCCAGCTACTCGGGAGGCTGAGGCAGGAGAATCACTTGAACACGGGAGGTGGAGGTTGCAGTAAGCCGAGATTGCACCACTGTATTCCGGCCTGGGTGACAAAGTAAGACTCCCTCTCAAAAAAAAAAAAAATCAACACACTGAGATTTCCTGCCCCTTGGATTTGGCTTTAGGTACAGAGTGCTGGAGATACTGCAGACCAGGGACCGCAAGCGGCTTGGAAATGTGGATCATAGCTCTTCAAGTCTGTGATCAGAAATGAATGGCCTCCAATAAAAACTCCATTGCAAAACAATGGGAAAAACAGTGCTAAGAATACCAAGGTCAAGGAGGCAGAGCCAGAATAATTTGTGGTAGAAAACGTCCTGGACTGATGTGGAAGCAATGGGAAGCTGGGAGCAGTAGCATTTCCCAGAGTGGAGGGGATTACAGATGCTGACAATACTTGAGAACTTGAAAACTTGACTATTCATTTAATTTTCAAAAAGCTGGTCAAGAAAAAAATGATGCACACAAAAAATCATTTCAGCCTGATGACAGCAAATCAGTCCACGAATAAACCAAGTGGCTTTGCCATAGATAGAATTAATGTTTCTCATGAAATGGAAAGATTTAAATAAGGCAGAGCTGGAGCTGGCAAAGGAAGTAACATGAATGTCTTCCGATTGTAACTGCTTTTTATAAAGAGACTTAACTTGGCATTTTTGTAGAGAAAATGAAGTTCAATATTGCTTGCATTGAGAGATACATATATAAGATCAATTTGGATCCTGATTTGTTTTTCAGTGTGAATACCTACATTCAAATAAAAACTGATGTGTTCATTTCAAAATAGTATCTGGAGAAGTGGTTGAGGTTTTTGTTTATCAATAGCACTAATTACTTTGAACAAGTAAGTCCTCTAGTTGCCTCACTTTATCACAGATAAAAGAAGAATCAACACACTGGTTAACCTTGTTAACAAACAAAATGCAAACTAAAGTGTTGATGCTCTATGCTGAAAAGATTCTAGTGAAATAGCTATATTTTAATTATTGAAAAAAGTATAAATTGCTATAACCTTTATACAAAAAAATTTTAATATGTGTGAGGCCATTAAAACACATATACTCTTTGACACAATATAATTCACTCCTGGGCCTTTATACATAGAAAATCAAAAACAAAAGAAGGAAAAAGTCCTGTGTACAAAAGTATATTGCAGTAATAGCAACAAGTAGGAAACAACCTACATGTTCATAAAAGGGGAATGGATAAAGATATAACTACATAAAATAGAGCTCACTAAGTTGGCCATTAAACAGACTTTATATCAGTATCTAACTTTTTAAAAAAGGCAAGGTACAACGTAGGAATTTTAGAGAATTGATGCATTTGAGAAAAGATGAAGCAGATACATAATTGTTCACAGTGGTAAGTTATAGGTGATTTTCTCACATTTTATGTCATAGTTTCTCGTATATCAAAAACTACATTCATATTGAGACACGTAAATCTTTATATCCAGAATAATTTGATATAGATGCCTTAACATTGCTAAATGAGACAACTTTGGAAAGATTCTTGTTTTGTGATTCCTTTTATCCCTCTAAGCACAGTGCTTTGTTAACACTCTGTGTGTGCCGCTTAGGGTAAAGAATTTCTAGGCCAGGCACTGTGGCCCATGCCTGTAATCCCAGCACTTTGGGAGGCCAAGGCGTGTGGATCATGAGGTCAGGAGATTGAGACTATCCTGGCCAACGTGGTGAAACCCTGTCTCTACTAGAAATACAAAAAAAATAGCTGGGTGTGGTGGCGCGTGCCTGTAATCCCAACTACTCGGGAGGCTGAGGCACGAGAATAACCTGAACCCAGGAGGTGGAGGCTGCAGTGAGCTGAGATCTGCACTCCATCCTGGTGACAGAGCGAGACTCTGTCTCAAAAAAAAAAAAAAAAAAAAAAAAAAAAAATTCTAGTCAGCTAAATGCCCCAGGTGATTGCATGATTCCATGCTAGACCAAGTACAGGAAAAAGCAGTGATGTTCTTGCCCCTAGCTGAGCACTTGTTTTCCCCAACAAACTGTATTCATCCACAGAATAGTGAAATAAGCTAGATCCTAGTACAAGACAAGAATTCAATCTAAAAACTCTCTAGATAGGTAATTAAAATATTGCTAGTTTTGTTATTCACAAAACTGAAGATACTTGATGGAATATTTTCCTCATCTCAAACAGCTGTCAGTATCAACTAAGTGGTAATACCTAACACAAAGAACTAGTTATCAATTAAAATATATTGTACCATTTTTACACCACTATGTGTAAATGTTCTTCGGTTTGAAGACTAATTGAATCTGCTTTCAGCATTTTGTTGCAGAGTTTTGGAACTAGCTCCTTTAGAAGGCTCTAACAGCTTGATGGCCTTGTCAGAGTTTTCAATGTTTCTAAGCAGAGTCTCTAATCTCCTCTTAATTTTCTTCTGATCTTCAAGAGCACAGCCAATGACTATGGATTGAAACTTCTGATCAACTGGCCCATGTGGCACCTCAGACGAACATGCACTGTAAAGCGACATTAAATGACTCTTGGCATTTCCCAAATCATCCAGAAACTTATTGACCACCTCATCAATAATCCTTGTGGCATGCTTTAGGGATTCTTGCTGCTGGGGGTTTCTAATTGTTTCTACTGAAACTTCAACGGTGAGAGTTCTTCCCATCAAACGGTTTGCAGTCAGATTTAATTCTTCTCTTTCTCCTAAAATACCAATCAATATGAGACATAAGCTTATCCATGTCAAGAACATTAAGGCATTTGGGACTAAATTTATTAAGTACCTCTGCTATGCCATTTTTTTAAAGATAAAAGCTAAAACTATAGCATATAAGATTAACTGGTGAAATGTATTAGATTATTGAAAGAGGTTGAAGAATACCATTTCCTGACAATCTTTATACATGGGATCCCAGAAGACTTCCCAAATTGGCATGTTTGCAGAAGTTTGGGCAGGTATGCATTTGTAACTAGGATGGAGATAAGTCTTAACACCGTGAGGAGTAAGCATATATAGGGTTTGTGCTGGGTAGAGCTCCAGAGGTCAGATGTCCTAGATCTCTCCATAAGGACATGTGCATTGATCAGAATACACTGCCCCAAATTTTGGTTGAGAAAATGCAGCCATGATGGAAGATAAGCTGGCCTCAATACAGGCACTGACTTCATCCTTCTCCAGACAGAAGCAGGACAGGAGTCTAAGTCTTGGCCAGCACAAGGAGGAGCTCTATCAACATTTCATTATTTATATGAAAAAGTCAGCAGTCTCCTGCTTGTTCTGTTTTGTAACTTCCTAACTCATTAATCTTTGGGCAGGATAGCGTAGAGAGACTAGATCATGGCCCACCACAGATGTGCCACAGTTTTGATCTGGATTTAGATTGCTTAGTTATCTCACCAGCCACTTGGCTCACTAATGAGGCCTGTGTGGCACCAAAGGAGCCCAAGTAGGAAGTACAGTGCCAATGAAAGAAAATCACAACTGACCTATTTCAACACAGCCAGTCATGTTCTTCACATGAAAATGACAGCACAGGCCAGGTGCGGTGGCTCACGCCTGTAATCCCAGCACTTTGGGAGGCTGAGGTGGGCAGATCATCTGAGGTCAGGAGTGCCAGACCAGCCTGGCCAACATGGTGAAACCCTGTCTCTACTAAAAATACAAAAATTAGCCGGACATGGTGATGGATGCCTGTAACTCCAACTTCTCGGGAGGCTGAGGCAAGAGAATCGCTTGAACCCGAGAGGCGGAGGTTGCAGTGATCCATGATCACGCCATTGCACTCTAGCCTGGGCAACAAGAATTAAACTACCGACTCAAGAAAAGAAAAAAAATGACAGCACATTTTTACGTTCATGCCTTTTTTGGTCCTACAAGTTTCCTCATTTCCTCTGCATTTTGTCCCTTCTCTTTATTTTATGCCTCAATTCATCTTTTCTTGTCTCTACTTCTCTGCTTCCACTCTCTCACCCTTTTCCTCTGCTTTTCAATGTCTTGCAGTCCAGTTCTTATAAAGAACTGAAGTTATGAGTGTGAACCTGGGATAAAACACATGGCCTTACTGCTTGGGGCCAGCTCTTCTGAGCTTGCAGGCGTTTCCGTCTATCTCCCAGCTATGGGCTTGGGGTAGGGAGCATACTGCAAGAAATCTCTGAGTAAGTGGCTGTTGTAATAAACTGACAGCTGCAGCTGCTCTCTGCGGCTCACATTAAATGCTGTGGCCTAGAGCATACATACTAAAAGTCAAGCAAAAATTGACCCACACTTATCACAAACTTTAAAGCAGTGTAAAAGACGAGCCCCTTCTGTGGAGATGGTTCTCACCGTCACTGATCTGCCTCATGTCCTGGCTATTTTGGATACTGTGGATCATTTCCAGAAGGATTTCTTTCTCTTGCTCAATAGCAGTTGCTGCTTCTCTCAAAGCTTCAACCCTATAGAAGTTGGGAAAACAAAACAATTATTGTATGGAGGCTGTTCTTCCTTTTGATTTTCTTTCTCTCACATTCAGCCCAAACCAAGTTTAAAGATCGCCACACTTTTCAAAAATTCTTCATTCTTGCTTTAAAATTCCTTTTTCTATTTTTATCCATTTGTCTTTCTCCCATTTCCTCCCAGCTCATAAGGCAATCATTCTATTTAGTGTTTGTCTAATAGCACTTGTTTTTTTAATTAGATCTGTATCATTTGTATATTTTGAATTTATATCTCATTCTGTTTTTGCTTTTTCACTTAGCATCCAGGTTCTTATGAGTATTTTTTTTTTGAGACAGAGTTTTGCTTTGACACCCAGCTGGAGCACACTGACACGACCTCACTGCATCCTCCACCCACTGGGTTTAAGTGATTCTTGTGCTTCAGCCTCCAGGCCCGGCTAATTTTTGTATTTTTACTAGAGACAGGATTTCACCATGTTGGCCAGGCTGGTCTCAAACTCCTGGACTCAAGTGATCTGCCCGCTGCAGACTTCCAAAGTGCTGGGATTCAGGTGTGAGCCACCGCACCCAGCCCCCATGTGTACTTCTAATCAGTTGCTTCTAATTGCTGTATAATACTCCAGGTGTATAGCTACCTGATTTTTCCTCTCCACTCTCCCAGAGATGTACAATCAGGTTGTCTACCAGCTTCTCATTACTACAAATAACACTTTCATGAATAAATGTCCCTTTTGGACCTTTGTGAGGATTTCCTTAGGACATATACCAGGACAGCATTGCTAAGACACAGGGTATATGTACTCTGCTTCTGACTTAGTACTATGATTATTCTGCAGAATACCTGTAGTCTTCATCCACTCTCCACAGCAAAGCACAGGAGTCCTCGTATCCTTACCAACACTCCACATTTTCCAACTTACTGCCAGTCTAATAGAAATACACTGATATGTCAGTGTTAACTTGCGTTTTCCTAATAATTTCAGACATCTTTTTGTATCCTTGTTAGCCTGTTCATAGACTTTCCTATTTTGTTTTTCTATTTGTAAACAGGAGTTCCTGTCCCCTTGTTGATTTGTATACTCAAGAGATTCTTATTGGTCACAGATACTGCAACCATCTCTCATCCTCTCATATAGGACCCATGTCTGGGATGTCTTATACTAAAGAGAGACACTTATTTTGAGGTGATCAAATTCTTTTTTTTTTTTTTTTTTTTTTTTGCCTTATGGCTCGCTTTTGAAGTTTTGACCTAAGGTCTTTCCCCACCCCTTGGTCATATTTTCCTTCTATTAACTTTCTAGTTCTACCTTCCTTATATTTATGTCTTTAATCCACCTAGAATCAACCCTTGTATGTAGTTAGGTAAGGATGTTGTTTTATTTTTTTTTTCCAAATAGCCATTTTCCCCAACATTATTTACCAAACAATCCATCTTTCCCCTAGCGAATGTTTACTAAGTTTATCTCTAAAATCTCTATCTCATGCATTAGTATATTTAACTGTTCTTATACCAGTGCCCAGTTGTCTTTTTTTAATAGCACCAGCCTCATACTAACACTTTAATATTTGGTAGAGCAGGCCCCTCAATCTTCTTTAAAGATAACTTAGCTATTTATGGACTTTTACGTCTCCATATAAACTCTAGGCTAAATTTATTGTGTTTCTTAAAAACCAAGAGAAATTAGACATCTTTATAACGTCATTCTGTTAAAGGGCGTGATATATGTCTCTTCATTTATTCAGATCTTCTATAGTGTTCTGATGTATTCTTCATAGTAGTCTTTGTGGATATTGTTGCTATTGTGAATTTATATTTTCTAGTTGATTTTTACTGGTTTGAGAAGTGCTGGTTTTGTAGGTTTATCTTGTCACTGACGACCTTGATTTATATGTATTCATTTTAGTGTTCAGTCTATTGATTCTGTTGGTTCTTCTAGGTTAATGATCGTATCATCTGCAGTAGTTTTTATTTCTTCCTTCCCAATCCTATTACCTTTTTTTTGTTTTTTTAAGAAAAGGTCCTTCAGTACTGTATTAAACAGTGGCAATGATGGAGATATCTTTGTCTTTTCCCAAATTTAAAGGAAAGTCTCTGTGGTTTTTTTGTTAAGTCCTGTTCAAACTATAGAAGCACTACTTTCCCCACTTCCCTCAATTGCACACACATGCACTCACTATACATACACATGAATATACCCAGTCACTGAAAAACTAAGCTGTGGAATCATGGGAGCAAGATAAAAATATACATATTGTATATTTAACCTGTTCTGTACTTCCAGGGCACCTTCTTATTATGAATTACAGTAACTAAGTCACCAACTTTTGCAAAATGAAATAGTGACAGACCTATCCCCAGTATTTGGATGGTCTTAGAAATAAAAGGTCATGAAGATCTAATCCTAATTGCTGTCTTAAGTGTGCACAGAAAGAACAACTTCACCAATGTTTTAGCATGTTCAATTCCATAAAAGGATCCTCCGCTACCCCAAGCACACACATGCCTCTTCCCCTTTGGTTACCCACCTGTTATACCCCAAAATAGTACTGAAAGGCTGTAAAATCACAAGGTATCTTTATTCTTCAAGACATTAAACACATGTCAAACTTTGTGTTTCTAAGAGCCAGTAAAAGCAAAGAACTGGGAAGAATCTCATATGACAAATTTGGCTAGAGAACACAATCAAAATACAATATTCTACAGAGTAATAGTAATGCAAGTATCAGGCCCTATTATAAGACTATTCCCTATTTACTTAAACATTTTACATTAGCAGTCTTTCAGAAAGATAAACTAGGGCCCAGAACGTAGGAAAGAGACTGAGTTGGCAATGAATACTTATGCTAAAAGCACAAATCATGACCTCAATATTTAGACAAATGACATAGGTAAATCATGTGACTGGTAAATGAGAAGATGCTAAAAGAAGAGATTAAGTTTTCAACACTTTTTCGGTTTGTATTCAATTGTAAGATGATAAAGAGAGAACAATGTTATTCTGAAAAGGAAAGTTTCATTTACTAGTTACAGCAGTCAGATCATGTTATTAACAAAAGATAAAAGAGACATTCTAGAAAAAAAATATAAGCCTGTCATATGAAGAAAATATTTTATCATTAAATGAGACCAAATAATTAGATGGAACTTCTAAATTCTGTGTTTTTGAGACCCCCCCCCACCCCCAAAGGCTTTTTTTAAATACATAATAGAAATTATCAGGGCATTATCCCTATGAAAAACAGATTTCATCATTTATAGAACTTCTTATATACATTTTTATGCATATCTTTTTCATTTCATGCAAAGGCAAAATGTCATTCTTCGGAACATAAACATCTCAGGGTTTATTTGGCAGCATGGGTTTTTCATGTCCTAGTCCCTCTTCAGGTAGCCTTCTTTCTCCCTGATCCTTGTCTACTGGGTGATCCTTCTTCAAAACCCAATCCCTTTGGCAGGAATTGTTTCCTTAGCTTCTCCCTTCCTTTCCCATAAGGCAATTCATGCTTCCTTTGGCCCTGTACATTCATTTACTCTATGGACTACCTCATATCTTACATTTTTTCTTTTAAAAAGCTGAATGTAGATCTCTAGTTAGTTTATTTAAGTAACATTTGTACTGTTCATCAGCTACTGCTATCCTTAACTCATATACATGTCTTTTGTCTACATTTTACAATTTTTCCATTAGTTCTAGAAAATTCTTAGACGTTGTATCTTTGAATATTCCCCGACTCCCATTCTATTATTTTCTTCTGGAACTCTGGTTAGAGAAATGTTGGACCATCTCACTTTATCCTTCATGTTTCTTAATATCTCATCTGACAACACTTCTCTTGGCGGAAAGGGGCAGTTCTGTTTTTACTAACAGATCCTGGAAGCAGCTACAACTCCAAATTGGGAAAGAACTTATCCTCACATCAAGGCTGGCCTGGGCTGTGCTCCTGGAAAACTCATGAAATCACAACTAAGTAGGCTTTGACAAAAAGAAATTTTAGTCAGAATACTCAGGAAGACAAAACCGGAGCGCAGGCATCCTCAGATAGCCCCCAGGTCTTGGGCACCCTACGAACCTCGGTATCAAAACAGCAAACTGCTGGGAGCCTTAGGAGGAATACAACAGCAATTTTGCCCAAACTGTGGCTACTGTTAATATGTCCGCTAATAGAGAATGCAGTGAAAACTGCCGGCACCACCACTACTAGCTGTGCAAATGGGTCAGTCGCCTATGAAACAGGATAAGGGAACAGTGCTTGTGACTCAATGAAGTAAAGCAGGTGGAGTTTAACAGTGACTGACAGCACTGATTAAAAACAATTACACACACAAGTTAATATATATAATGTGTCTAGAATTGGCACTGGCATGTATTTATAGTATTGATAGCCATTATATTCTTACCATTATGAATGTGGGCTTATTAATGACGAGAATTTGTGCTTTCATAGAAAGGAAGAAAAATGGCATATGCTCATATTGTGATTTGAAAGAAACCATTTCTAAAACAGTTTTTTTTTTTCCCCAAGATGGAATCTCACTCTGTTGTCCATGCTGGAGTGCAGTGGCGTGATCTCAGCTCACTGTAACCTCCACCTCCTGGGTTCAAGCAATTCTCCTGCCTTAGCCTCCCGAGTAGCGGGGACTACAGGCTCCTGCCACCAAGCCCAGCTAATTTTTGTATTTTTAGTAGAGATGGGGTTTCATCGTGTTGGCCAGGCTGGTCTCAAACTCCTGACCTCAGGTGGTCTAACCACCTCAACCTCCCAAAGTGCTAGGAGTGAGCCATTACGCCCTGCCGTTTACAGGTTCTTAAACTCAGAGTTCTGTCTCTCATTCCATACTCCTGTATCAAAAGAATGTTATAATGATCACTTTTAGGCAATGTAAAATTCTGAAGGTTTTTCCTAATCATCACCAAAATTTATATTACATTTACTGTCAAGACACTTTGGTGTAAAGAAGGGACTAGTGTTTTTAGTGCGAAGAGCCACTCTTCAGTAGTATGTCCTTAGGCAAGCCACTTCCATCCTTATGGACCTCATTTCCCTCATTTCTAGGAGAGAGTATGTGCCTTCCACCTACCTCAAAGGGTTTTTAAAGCTTCAAATAACAATGTATATGAAAAATGTTCTTTTAAATTACAGGTTATTATACAATATTAACTATGATGCCATCTTGTTTTGTGACTCCTGGAACACTGGCACACCCTAACATGAAACTTTAAAGCCAGACAAATGATCCTTATCACCCTGACCCCAGCTCTTTACTACCTGGGTGCAGGTTAAGCCACAGCGAATGGCTGACAGGAAGGTGGAAGGACCTGCGATGTGGTAAGTTGTGGGAAATATGTGAACACTCAATCTCCCAGTCCTGTCATTTTCCCCTCTGCCAGTCTCCAAAACCCACCCCACAAACATCTTCATTACCATTTTGAGCTTTCTAGGAGTTACACAATGCCTAGCACATAGTGCATGTTCAATAGCCACTGAATTAAAGGCCAATTTAAACTGAATTTTTATCTCTTTCAGGAAACTCATATATTCATCCATATATCATTCCTACATTTTGAAATGTGACATACTTAACTTTAAGAAAATTCAGGCATTAAGTATTAGAGCCTGGAAAGCCAGGCTTCCTGGGTTCAGATTTGGAGTTTACTACTCTCTAGTTGTGTGACTTTGGACAAGTCATTTAAGCTGCTAAGCCTCAATTTCTCTATCTGTAGAATGGTGGTAACAGTAACTTCCACAAAGACATGGAGCCTGGCATATAATACGTGTTCATTAAATGAATAAACATTAGCAGGTGTTTTAGAAAAAACTCTCGCACTGTAACAACACAGAAGACTGCTATGAGCAAGTATGTGGGGGATTTTCCCCACCAATAAGCAGTGGACACCAGCTAAATATCCTCCAACTCAGCTCCAACACTATCTACCTGGAGACAGTGTCAGACCCCACAGGTTGAAAGCTCAGTTCCCCAAGACCCTACCCCCACCCCCAAAAGTTGCAAGTCTAGGCCTCCAGAACTTCTGACCCACTCGCTTCAAATTGGGGTTCCCATGTCCCCTCTTTGGGTTTAACTTGCTGGAGCAGCTAACAGAATTCAGGGAAACACTTACTTACATTTACTGGTTTATTATAAAGGGTATTACAAAGGATATGGATGAAAAGATGTATAAGGTGAGGTACAGGGGAAGGGGCACAAAGCTTCCATGCCATCCCTGGGCACACCACCTTCTAGGAGCTTCCACATGTCCAGCTATCTGGAAGCTCTCCAAACCACGTCCTTTTGGGTTCTTATGGAGGCTTGCTTCATTAAATAAGCATGAATGACAACGATGTAGAAATGTGACTGGACAAAAAGGGTATGCTCTCACACTAACAGACCAAATGGGGAAACCTAGCAAAACCTGTCTATTCAGATTCTTCTTGGCCTGTCAGTGCTCAACTCCTTTCTCCACAGCATGGGGCAGACCCTCTCTGGAATGAGGGTCTTTTGACTCACAATCAGACAAGGCAGGTGAGAGAAGGTCAGAGAGAGATTCTTTTCCCTGAGGCCTAAAGCACCCCAACATTATAACATAAGACGGTAACAAGGGTTATGGGAGTTATTAGCCAGAAACTGTCATAGCGTTTTTTATAAATTACAATAATTGTTTAAAAGTACCAGTAAGTAAGATGGTTTGAGCCAATGAGAATGCAAAACTCAGACTCTATTGATTGAGAATTGATCATAAAAACAGAGAAAAGGGAATCACCTTTAGAAGGAAGAAATACAGAAGACAAAATGCAGTCCAAAAAAGAAAAAAGGCTAGTGTTTCGATAAATTCCATTAGAGATAAATAAAAACCTTTAACAGTTAGCAGAACTGCTGTCAAACATTTTAAACATCATGTAGATCAGTTCATACTCCAGGTCACAAAACATTTGGCATAATCCTGTTTTCAGTTTCATAGGGAAGAAATTTCTTATTCAATTGACAGGACCAATGTGGTTAGGGAACGTTAAGTGCACACAGCTACGTACAAACTGTAAGGTTTTATTCTACCCAGTTACACTACTTTATTACTCAACAAACAAACTATTAGAGCAAAATTACATATGAGTTTCCTATTTTCTTTTAAAAATCGACTTTGTACTCATGATTCTCGTTTTAATAGTGTAGTGTTCTGTGCCATTGCCCATGTGGTTTCAAAAGAACCTTAATAGGATCAGTATTAGCATTTTTTCTCTATTTTTGCTTACCTTCAGAAATCCTTCCTTTTCAGCCAGTATTACTTTTTTAAAAAGAAAAAAAGCCTACAAAAGTCTAGAATTACTAAAAAAAATCCTTGAAACGGACAGTTAGCCACATATTAATCAGACTTTTCTCAACTCAAATATTAAGCAAGTTGTAATTTAATCACTGATATGCAGTAATCAGAATTCATTTTACATTAATCAAACATTAGAATATAATAATCTTCAAAACCTGAGGCTTTCTTTTAAAGAAGAGCACTTCAGCGTGCTTTTGTACCTACCACATGTGAGGCATTTCAAGTTGGAGGACAATGACTCAGCTTGAAGGAAGGCAGGGTGGAGTAGCATCCTCCCTATTCCTTTAGGAAAAAATCTTTTCTTTCTAAGGGAGAGCCAGAGTGAAGTGGTTGAGAACATGCCCTTAACATTCTGAAGATATGGAGAAGTGTGAGTTACTTGTTATGTGGCTCCCTAAGGAGAAACATTATCAGCTGAAGGGACTTCAAGTAACTGAGGCCACTAATTTCTGCTTTCGCTCTACTTTTCCTGGGAGTGGAATGGGTCAGGTTTGCTAGTACATAGAAAATCCATGAGGAAGCATTACTTCTCTCTTCCACTTGCCTCATAACCCCAGAACCCGGCGTAGGGCTGGGGTTTCTCTGCTGCCATCCATGAAATTATTGTGAGTGGGAATCTCTCACTCTCTGGCTCTTTTCTCCCAGTAGTAACAGTGCCTCACTTGTTAAGAGATATCGTGGTTATTGAGTATTTTCTCGGCAAACGGACACTTCATGCTTGGTTATACTAATGGAGGGAGATAAAGACACACGTGCAGTGTTTCCTCAACTTTTTGGCTCACATGCCTCTGCTCATGCACAACCTAGAGAAAACGATGGAACCAACTCCTGTGTACAGTTTCAGGGGATTGCAGGTGCCTAACACAATTTTCTTTTAACTACACCTGTTCACAAGTTTCACAGGAACTTGAGACAAACGTTCAACAGGAAGTAGATAAAACTTTTCAATACACCATTAAAGTCCTTCCAAAAATCTATTAGCATTAAATTGTTTCGAAATTCTACGCACGTCTACTCCTTTATTACCTAATAAAATCTTAAGCAAGAAAAGGAGAAAACTATCTTTTCATGCTTTCAGGCCAGTGACTATCACTTAGTCTTCTATGCAGGGAGGTGCCCAATACAGAGAAACGAACAGACCGGCTGAATCCCGCCCGCGAGGTTAGAGGAGACAGGGAAGGCGGCGACGTCTTAACTGCACTAAGCACCCAGTAACCTACCGCCCACCCCTCACCCCTCTTTAATCTGCTCTCAATGGATCGTGGGGTAGGTTTTGTTTTTTCCATTTTTGCTCGGAAGTGCTCTGAAGCAGGGAAACTTAATTTCACTTGGAGGGCCACTGTAAACTGCTGCCTCCCTTAAAAACGCATAACGGGAAAAAAGTAAGTTAAAAACATCTGGAGCCACACAGAAGGTTCTAGAAGTTCTGCAGATCCCGGCTGCCACAGTCCTTAATCGCATGGAATCTCACCATGACTTTTATATCCTCTGATTTTTTTCCCCACTCTCCAACACCCAGGTAAGTCAATCCAAGTGTGACCACCGATAACGCCCTCACAGGTTTAGCTTAAATCGAATGCGTTTTCTCTCAGACTAGGGGAGAAAATCCAAGAAACAAAACTGCACCACGTCCATCCACCACAAATCTCAACAAGCCAACTTCTGAGGCCGCCGCCTCTATGTGCCCGACCCCGGCCCGCCACACACAGCCTCCGTCCGCGAACCGCCCGCGTGGCGAGCAGGACGCCCGAGACCGCCCGCCCGTCAGCCCGCTAGCCCGCCGCTCACCTGAGCTCCAGCTGGTCCAGGCTCTCCAACAGGCGGCTGGAGCGGTCGGCCATGGAGGAGGAGCGGCAGAAGCGCCCCTCGTTGGCTTTAGCGTTAATCTTCGCTTGAGCCATCTAAGCCTCCGACGCGGGGCAGCCGAGAGGTCACCGGCCCCTCCGGCGGCGGCGAATGGAGCGCTCCTCGGGCTGCAGGCGCTGCCGTCACTACGCGGGCGCCCGCCCTCCCTCTGACGCCCGCGGGGGCAACCCCAGAGGACTCGCCAACACCGCTGCTGCCGCGTGGCCAAAGAAGGGCAGGCGCGGCGCCCGCGGGGCTGGGGGATGCGGGGCCTGGGAGCAAGAGGTGCGCGGGCCACGGGGGCTCGGGCCTGGGGAGCGCAAGCCTCTGAGGCGCCAGGAGGGGCGCACGCAGAGACGGAGCGCCTAATGTGGGCTGCCGCTCGTCTCGTCAGCTCCTCAGACCCAAGAACTACCCGAAGCCCGCGCAGACCCACAGACCACCCCCAGCTCCACCCCGCGAGGCCCCGCCTCTCCGTGCAGACTAAAAGTAACCAACTCCCCCCCACGCGAAGGTTCCTATCGGTCGATGGGCTGTGGGTGTATTGCTCAGTGACGGGTTCGTTTAGTTTCTCCCAGCACCCATAATTCAAAGCAAGAACAACGACATTGAGTCCTGTGATAGGGGGAGAAAACGGCCTTCTGTAAAACAGAAGGCAGTAAGTACAGCTTCTAGGCAGTAAGTACAGCTTCTAGACAGCCGACACTCACCTGACCTTCCTGTTACCACTCTTTCCTGAGATGAGAGTAATAAAAGCACCTACAGCAACTGAAGCTTTGAAGTAAAAAAGAAAAAGCTATTCCATCTTTCCCTGTCTAGCTAGATGTGGGAAGCAAAGTGAATATACTTCATTTTTACCATTCTAATTTTATTTTGAATTTGAGACTGGGTCTGTCACCCAGGTTGGAGTGCAGTGGCGCGATCACGACTTAGTGCAGCCCTGACCTCCTGGGTTCAAGCGGTCCACCCACCTCAGCCTCTCAAAGTGCTGGGATTACACGCCCGGCTTAATGAAGGGGTTTTAAATTTTTGCTATTAAAATCATGCCTGTTAAGTGAACCGAGATCTTGCCAACTGCTGCACACCAGCCTGGGCGACAGATCAAGACCTTGTCTCAAAAAATAATAATAATACTTGTGAGTGAAATAATTGGTATTAAGAAGTCTTCAACTTTAAAAAATCTTCTGTTAACAAAAAGTTGCAGTAGGCCTCTAGGTCAGGCATGAGGTGTCGTCGGTAAAACATGGAGTAGAGCTGAGAGTATAAAGATTGGACTGCTTAAAAAGTGAGGCTTTGGTCCCTCTCCTGATAGCTCTATGCCTCTCATTGCAAGGATGAAAATGTATAGGGCACAGAAAATGATAGATAATAATAGTTTAAAGTTGAACCACCACCTTTACTCAGAGATCAAAGCAGTTTAAATACCTGAACAGAGTTGAAGCCCTTAAGGCTGGAGCCCAATTCCCTCTGAACTCATTCTAAATCCTAATTAACTATTGGGGTAGGGGATTATTTGACCTTATTAAAAATACTCTGTCACGACACAAACGAAATCAAAACAGATTTTGTGAGTGGTCTGAAAGCCTATCAAGTGACTTTGGAATCATCCTGAACTTTCTCTCTCATATCCTACCTAGATCCAGCCTATTAGTAAATCCCATCAATTTTACCTTCAGAATATATCTAGATTCTTCCCAATTATACCCCACCATTCTGGTTCAAGCTACCTGGTAAGACTGCACTTGGAGTACTACAATAACTTCCTCTCTGGTCTCCCTGCTTCTACTCGTCTCTCGCGTACATATTATCTCAGTGCAGCAATTACAGCAATCCTAAATAAGGGAGATCATACCATTTATTCTCAGAAACCTTCAATGGCTCCTCACCTCAGAGTAAAAGCCAAGGTCATTAGAAAAACCTCAAGGAGTTCATTTCGTATTACTCTCCTAGCTCATCCTGCTTCAGCCATACTGGCCTTCCTGCTTTTCCTTGAATGTACTAAGCTCCTGTCTGCACCTTCCCCTCTTCCACCTGGAACTCTCTTGCCTATATGTATTTTCATCCTCACTCCCTCCCTTCTTCAAGTCTTTGCTTAAGTTTACTTATCAGTGAGATCTTTCCTGATCACCCTATTAAAAATAGCAAGCCTCCCCTCAACTCCCTGTCCCTGCACTATGTATTCCCTTCCCTTCTTTATTTTCCTTCAGTACACGTATTGCCATCAGATACGCAGTTTCATTTACTTGCTTACTAACATTGTACAACCCCTCCTTCTCCACCAGTGTGTGCTCCACAGAGGGGTAAGGGCTTTGTTTTGCTTACTGGTATATTCCAAGTTCTTAGAACAACTGCTGGCACATGGTGGGTACCCAATAAATATTTTGTGATTGAATGAATTAATGAGTGAATGATGAAATGAAAAGATAAGCATCTTTGTCAATGTTAGAAGCATTTACTTTTGATGATAATTCATATAATTTTCTCTAATGTTACACAGAGATTACATCTCCTTGTGTCTAAATTAAGGTCAAAGTATGAATTTTAAGATGATTTTTAATTATTTAACAAGTAGAAATACAATCAGTGACAATTATCAATTAAAACATTAAACAACCCAGTTACCTTTTCTTAAAAGTCATGATGAAATATCCCTTTCCTGTCATATCAAAAGCCGTAATTATTCTCTACCACACACACTACAAAAGCTGCTTAATAGAGCATCAGTGTCCATCAAACCTCTACGTACAATCTCTGGCAACAAGGTGCTGTTTCCTCTTGCCCTGCCCTGCATCTGCTTAACCACTCATCTTTCTGGAATGCCCCTTTTGCTCCTCAGTATTGTGAGCTCCTGCAGATGTGTTTAAGGTCCAGCTCAGTGACTACCTCCTAGGGCCTTGCTTGACCACTTAAACATACAAATTAAAAAGCACAATGTGGTCATTTTGGAAAGATCATTGATAAAGTCTGAAGCAACAATGTCTATTTTTTTAAAAAAATGCAAGCAGGGAGAAACAAGTGACATATCAAGAAATTAAAAACACAAATTGTGGACTGAAGACTATAAGAATAAAAAAATTCAATTTCACACTAAAATATACAGTTTTACAGAGAAGGAACAAAACTCTAGCCATGGTATCTTTTTGTCTTAAATATAAAGAAAAGCTTTGTATTTATAGAAATGTTTTTAAGTTTGGTAAATAATTACTACTCAAAATTCTTAGAGATAAGACATTTCTGGTCAAATAACATGAAGCATATACACAAAGATAATATGACAAGCCCTTCTTAGTCTTCTACTTATGTAGTATTTTTTATTACTCACAATGGGGCCTCAATATTTAAAAATTAAATATGTAACACCAAATGAAGGAAACTGAGAATTCAGTGAATAACTAAACTGAAGATACTCCATATGAAATAAAAATTTTAAAGAGTTAAGGAAGATTATTCCTGAGCAGGCTTTCAACATTATTTCTTGAAGAATATTATCTTTACACAAATATATAAAAAAGGACAAATATTATGAAAAATAATTTTATGCAAATATTTGACACCATTCCCTTTAAACAGCAGCCCATACAAGTCACATAAAAGTCTAAGCAGGTAAAAGGAATGGAAATTGTTTCATTTAAATTATTTCTTAAAAATTAAGGTGTATTTTTTATTTTAGCAATGTGCTGCTCTAATTAAAGCAATAATTTACATCTGCATGGCACCCACAAAGAACACTGCTGATAAAATTTTAAATGTTTCTACGATCAGTTTTCATTACCCTCTTCTAATAAACATAAAGATCTCAAAGGTATTATATAATAGTGCCACATGAGAAGTAGAATTTATGGAAAACTTGACCTATGTCATCTTTTTAATATTCATTTTCACTCCTAAAAAAATAAACTAGAATCATTTGTATAGCACAAATAAAAAGAACCAATGCTATTTGAGAAACAGCTGTCAAGAGCTTTCCTTTTATTTAAATCCTTTAATTCTAAATATATAAATTCAAAGTTAACTGGGAAACTGTTACACCTATATTAGAATACATGATTTATATTTGCATGAACATGTATTCTATTCCTTCTGTACATTTTTGCACATTTAGCACAAAAATACAAAACAAAGATCAGATTTTGAACATATGAAAGCAAAAACATGTTTTCAAATACATTTGTAATAGTGGATTTCTGGTCTCCTTTAGAAAACAAACTCAAGAATTCATTATCTGAGTCTCTTCAAGGCCACTTGATGTTGTGTGGTAATATCTTTAATTACATTTCCTCAAGACTTCTTCTAATAGCTTCTTCTAATTCCACATCTGCATTAAAAAACATAGAATTTTAACACTTAGGGCAGAAAACTACTCAACATGTGCTTTATTTATGTAAGTTTCATCAACTGTATTCATCTTTTCAAGAAGGAAAGTAAAATCAAAATGGAAAAACACAGGATAACTTGGCAGTTTCTCTACTAAAAAATTGAGTATTTTGAAATATGAAAATCTAGATATGATCCTGAACTTTATACATGAACTTAGTATACTAAGGAACTTCCAAGTTAATTCCACTTTTAATGTACAAAGTCAACAAACTTTTAGAATCACTGACAGGTAATTGCTTGTTTCAACATTTAAAAAAAAAATCTCTATCACTTATTTCCTAAAAGACTTGAGGTGATACATATAAGACTTTAAACTGAAACAGAAAGGCAACTCTATGAAATGGCAAAATGTCACAGGCCATTAAAAATTTAGTTTGATTTTTAATTATACCTCAATAAAGCTGGGGAAAAATTAGCTTTAAACATCCTAGCATCTAAAGTAAATAGTGAAACTCATAGCCACATAAATGTCATCGGAGAAGCATATAATATATGCTGTATGCAGATATATGTAAATTTATTTTCAAATATTAATTAAATGCCTATTATATACCAGGAACAGCAATGTAATAGTGAACAAGACAGACATTATTGGGTTCACAATAGTTGGGTTCCTTCTCCTCCCTGGGAATGATGTTAAATTCATGAGGGTGAAATTTGGTGTCAATTGCTTGGCTTTCATCAGCTTCTCACACCAGATTTATCTCATCCATCTCATCCCATCTGGTCCACAGTTGCTCAGAGGCTACTTGGCTACAGGCAACAGTGATCTAAGATGCAACTGCATACTCCGAGTGGGGGCACAAGTGTTACGTTGTCTGTAATTTAAAGTGCTACAAGCTAGCATGAACTATCAAGTTAAAACTACACTCTAGGATCAGTTAAGTTGCCCCTAAGATGAATTAAAAGGGATAAGGAAATGCAAAGAAAAGCCAAGACACTCTTACCAAAGAAAAACAAGGGGACTAGACTTGTCTAAGATATGAACACTTATTATAAAGTTACAGTAATTAATAATGTGGTACTAGTGCAAGAATAAATAGACCAAAGGAACAGCACAGTTAAGAAACAGGCCCATGCATATATGGACACTGGATTTATAACAAAGGTAGCACTGCAGAATGATAGGGAAAGGTCTTATTAATAAATGGTAGTAAGTTAACTGATAGACCATATGGAAAAAAACATAAAATTTTACCTTTAACTGAAGGAATACACAAAAATAAGTTTCATATATATATATATATATAGATATACATATATACACACATGAAATCATCTAACACAATGTCTGTTTCACAATTAAAGTTATAAAAATTTTTGAAGTAAAATTCAAAATTTGATGTATGGTTTATAATAAATGCATATCACTTTCACATCATTATGAAGCCAAAAAATCATAAATCAAACCATTGTTAAGTACAGCAACATCTATACAAATATACCAATACCTACAGTGAGCTTATATAGATTAAACTTGCCAACTGAAAGACTCTAAAAAACAAAAACCAAGTATAATCATGTGCTGTGTGACAACTTTTGGTAAACAATGGACCACATATCCAACAGTAGTCCCATAAGATTATACAAGACCTGAAAAATTCCTGTTGCCTAGTGATGTCATAGTCATCTTCATGTTGCAGCAAAACACATTATTCATGTGTTTCTGATAATGCTGGTATAAACAAATACACTATGTTGCCAGTTGTATAAAAGTATAGTACATACAATTATGTACAGTACATAACACTTGAAAATGATAATAAACCCTGGTACTGGTTTATGTATTTACTATACTTTTTATTATTATTTCAGAGTGTGCTCCTACTTATATAAGTGATATTGATGATCCTGACTCTGTAGGTCTAAGCTAATATACGTGTTTGTGTCTTAGCTTTTAACAAAAAAGTTTTGGCCGGGCGCGGTGGCTCAAGCCTGTAATCCCAGCACTTTGGGAGGCCGAGGCGGGTGGATCACGAGGTCAAGAGATCGAGACCATCTGGTCAACATGGTGAAACCCCGTCTCTACTAATACAAAAAATTAGCTGGGCACGGTGGCGCGTGTCTGTAATCCCAGCTACTCAGGAGGCTGAGGCAGGAGAATTGCCTGAACCCAGGAGGCGGAGGTTGCGGTGAGCCGAGATCGCGCCATTGCACTCCAGCCTGGGTATCAAGAGCGAAACTCCGTCTCAAAAAAAAAAAAAAAAAAAAAAAAAAAGTTTTAAAAGTAATAAAACAATTTAAAAGTAGGGAAAAGCTTATAGAATAAGGATATAATGAAAATGTTTCTGTATAGCTGTACATAGTGTTTGTGTTTTAAGTGTTATTACAATAGAGTAAAAAAGTTAAACATTTTAAAGTTTATGAAGTTACAGTACACTAAGGTGAACTGACTATTAAAAAAAGAAAATGTTAAACAATAAAGTAGTATAGCCTATTTGTATAGTATTTATAAAATCTACAGTAGGGTACATTAATGTCCTAGACCTTCACATTTACTCACCACTCACTCACTGACTCACCCAGAGCAACCTCCCCATCCTGTAAGCTCCATTCAGGGTAAGTACCTTCTACAGGTGTACCATTTTTTATGTATTTTTACTTCTCTGTTTAGATACACAAATATTTACCATTATGTTACAATGTCTACAGTATTCAGCACAGTAAGATGCTATACAGGTTTGTAGACTAGGAGAAACAGGCTACACGATATAGCATAGGTGACAAAGACTTTAAGCGAACTTCTTACATATGTTCAAATAAACTAAAGGAAACCAGGAAAACAACGTATGAACAAAATTAAGAATATCGGTAAAGAGAAAGAATTATCAAAAGCCCATCAAATAGAAACTGAGGACCTGAAAAGTACAATAACTAAAATGAAAAATCTTTACAGGGGCTTAACAAATTTGAGCACACAGAAGAAAGAGTCAGTAAATTTAAAGATAGGACAATTTAAATTATCCAGTGTGTGTCTTGGTTTGGGTTCAGTCTAAACAATCAACCAATCATCCAGTGTTAGGAATAGAAAGAAAAATAAAGAAAAATAAACAGAGTCCAAGGGACCTGTGGGACACCATTAAGTGAACTGACATATGCATTATAGCAGTCTCAAGAGGGGAAGTGAAATAGGACCAGAAAGAATGTTATAAGAAATAATGGTTGAAAAACTCCCACATTTGATTAAAGAGGTGAATTTACATATCCAAGAAGCTCAATGAACTATAAAGTGACCCACACTCAGACATGTTATAGTCAAACTGTCAAAAGCCAAAGACAATAAAAGCAACAAGAGAGAAGCAACTCATCACAAACAAGAGTCTTAATAAAATTACTAGCTGATTTCTTGTTAAAAAAACAAACATGGAGACAAGAAGAAAATAAGAATGTCAATCAAGAATTCTGTATCTGACAAAACTATTCTTAAAGAAATTCTCAGATAAACAAAAGCTACAGAATTTACTAGGAGACCTGCCCTACAAGAAATGCTAAAGAGAATCTCTCAGATTGAAACTAAAGGACATCAGACAGTAATTTGAAGCCATATGAAAAAAATAAAGAGCACCTGTTTGAAAAATCTTGTCTATGTTTCTCTCACCTTCCTTTCTTTCTGCCTTAATTTCATTTACTTTGAGAACAGTAATTATGGCAAACAAACTAAAACAACCAGTAGTAGGAGTCAGAAGACACAGGCTGGGCGCCGTGGCTCATGCCTGTAATCCCAACACTTTGGGAGGCCGAGATGGGTGGATCACAAGATCAGATCTAGACCATCCTGGCCAGCATGGTGAAACACCGTCTCTACTAAAAATGCAAAAATTAGCTGAGCGAGGTGGCAGATGCCTGTAATCCCAGCTATTTGGGAGGCTGAGACAAGAGAACCGCTTGGACCCGGGAGGTGGAGATTATAGTGAGCTGAGATCATGCCACTGCACTCCAGCCCGGCAATAGAGCGAGATTCTGTCTTAAAAAAAAAAAAAAAGAAGAAGAAGAAGACATATAGAAATGGTGACCCAATCATTTTATAACTGTACATGTAAGGCCAAATTACTTAATGCTTAAGACACCTCAGTTTTCATATAAAATGAATAGTCTGACTCTCACAAGTTGTTAAGATTAAGAGCAGTTTTGACTACTCTTAATTGAAGGAATTCTCAGAGTAAGGCATATTGCTAATATTTATAGAAAGATGGTTTTGCATGGGCAATTATTTGTGTAATGCTGTCCTCTGTTTCTTCCAGCAATTTGAGTCAGAATACCTCTAGTTAGTAGGCATACCTCTAGAGTAGACCTTAGATGCAGATAGAAGTGAATGATGATGATAATAATCCCAGTAACAGTAGCAGCAACCAATATATACTATTTATGATATGCCATATTATTCTAATAAGGTAGGTATACTAACATTCCCTTATTTATAAGGAGGAAGCTTTAGTACAGTGAAGTTAAGTGACTTGTCCAATATTACACAACTTGTAAGCAGCAGAGCAGAGTTTTAACTTAGGTAGTATGAATCCAAAGATTGTACTTTTCACTACCACATTATGTGGCATCTGTTTCCTCTGTCAAGTATAGGAAATAGATTATATAGGATTGTTATGACTGGCCTTTGTGGTCAGAGTTTGATATTGGTCTATGGGGAACAACAAAGAATAAGACAAATCACAGCAGAAGGGGAATTACCCTAAGACAAAAAGCCATAAGCAAATTTATCCTGTCTTCTGCCACTATTTCTCAGGTATTTATACTGTTGTAGTGGGAAAGGAAGGAATAAAAAGAGACTTAAGAGGTTGTTTAAATTTTTTTTTTTTGTTTTGTTATCAGGCCTAGACTAGAACATTATTTTGCTTCTGTGGTTTGGGGTCGACAAAATAACACAACATGCTATAAGAAAACAGCCTCTATCTTAATTTCCCTTATCCAGTTATAGGGAAATGGGTCCTGGTGGATCTAACACATTTTAAGTCTGTTAAAACTTTATTCATTTAACCAGCAATCATTTTGTGCCAAACACTGTGCTAGGTGCTGCTGAATTAAAGATAAATAAAACATGATCCTATTCCCCAAGGAGCTTACAGTCAGTGGAGATGAAAGATGTAGAAAGAAGTATTTTAAATATTTTAAATCCACTTGGTATGGTACAGGGGGATCCCAGAATAGGCAGTGGTTGGCTGTGCCTAAAGACGGACACTCTAGGAAAGGCACTGACCACACAATAGTGCCTACAAAAATGGCAACTCTATATGGTTCAATCTAAGAGATGAAATTTGAGTTAGCTCTTTTGGGGTGATAAGGAGAGGAAAAAAAGAAGGGTGTCAGAGAAAAGTGCAAAGGAGCCCATGTTCCTTAACTTTTGCGAAACATCGTGTGCTTCTCACACTTACTTTACATAAAGCAACAGTATACAAAACACAAACACACTCCTTTGGTTTTTCTTGGGATTAAAGGATTTTATCCCCACCTCTATTTTGATTATGAAAACTAGTTACAGGTTTTAAACTATCTTTTCTTGAATCCCTTAACAATAAATTCTTTTTCCAAACCAAATAATCAGAAAAATGTAAAATCTCCACCTCCAAACCATAAAATGCACAGAGATAATATCTGGTACGTATCCAGTTACATAAATCTCAGATTTCCTAGGTTAGTTAGGAGCCCACAAAACTGTGACGGCTTATAACTATTTAAAAGTTAGAATTTTGCCTGGCATTTTCCATGGGATGAGTCATGAGGTGTCAAATAAAAGTTGCAAAATCTAAACTCTTTAGATGTTCAGCAGTGCTTATCTTTTAGGGGCCTTGATGAACAACTTAATTGGCAGTTTTTGTTCAAAACTCACAAAAATTCTTTCATTTGTTTAACTCATCATTATGTGGCTGCTAGGCATTGAGCTAGATCTTGAAAGACGAAGCTGGGAAAACAAGTTGGTCAAAAAACTTGCTTCATTCCAATTAGGTGTAGATTTATTGCCAATTTTATTTAACCAATGAATTTGGCTGTAAGGCAGAAAGATTAGAGCTATCTACTTCATCTAATGGATGAATAAATTCTACTGCCAGACTCCATTTCCCAAACTGTTAACAGCATAAAACTCTAGTATGCCCTTAGTCAAACTAGTAGCATTATGTGAGATCAAGGAAATGCAAAGAAAATATATCAGTTGGGCCATTCTGTTTGTGTGTGTTTTAGTCATATTTCCTTCCCTACTTTCCAGCCTCCACATTCCCACCCTAAAATCTCCAATCATAAACACTGTATTGGAATATACATGAACATTCCTACTGTTTTTCTTTAATGTCAAAGATGCTAATATAATATTTTCAACTTCTCCAGTGAAGCCCAAAGTATTTTCTAAGATCCATTATCTCATATCCCCCCTGGTTATTAAAAAGTGCAGTCTGTTATAGAAAAACAAATGTAAAGAATGGTTACAAGACACAACCAAATAATGGTACAGCTAGCAAATAATTTGAGGCCAAGTGACCCAAAAAGTTCTCTTTAACCTATGGAAGGAAAGATCCTTTAAGAAAAGTAAAAAAGAAATTTAATTTTTAGCTGGGTGTAGTGGCTCACGCCTATAATCCCAACTACTCAGGACGCTGAGGCACAAGAATCACCTGAACCTAGGAAGCAGACATTGCAGTGAGCTGAGACTGTACCACTGCACTCCAATCTGGATGACAGAGAGAGACTCTGTCTGGAAAAAAAAACAAAAAACCAACTTTAAAAAAAATTTATTTTAAAAGCCCATTTATATTTAGATGTAAGTGCTTGCTTTTAGAGTTCCACTGCCTACCTTTTTTCTTTGAGACACAGTCTTGTTCTGTCGGCAGGCTGGAATGCAGTGGTGCAATCTCGGCTCACCGCAACTTCCACCTCCCCAGTTCAAGCAATTCTCCTACCTCACTCTCTTGAGTAGCTGGGACTACAGGTGTGTGCCACCATGCCCAGCTAATTTTTGTATTTTTTGTACAGAAGGGGTTTCACCATGTTGGCCAGGATGATCTCGATCTCCTGACCTTGTGATCTGCTCGCCTTGCCTCCCAAAGTGCTGGAATTACAGGGATGAGCCACCAGGCCTGGCCATCCACTGCCTATCTTTTAATATTCTTACTACTACTCAAGATAAATAAACATTAGGACATGAAAATCGTCTCCTAGCCCAGGGGTTAGCAAACTTTTTAAAGGGTTAGAAAGTAGTTATTTGAGGGGGGCAGGGGTGGAGGGGCTATACTGTCTGTGCCACACCTACTCAACCTTGCAGTTGTGGTACAAAAGCAACAGCATAAAACAATACTTAAATAAACAGTATGGCTGTGTTCCTAAAGATAGTGGACTGGATTTGGCCCAAGGGCCATAACTGGCTGACCCATTCTAGCCTTAAATTAGTATTATCCCAAAGTCGTCTTACATGGAAAATGCAAAGCTATCCTTCAAATTGAGAAACGTTTTTCACTTGGGGGTAGAAGGGATTAAGAGAGGTGAATGGGTGAGAGACAGAGGAAAAAAAAAATACACAGTCAAGTAGAAAAGAGATTAACTCTATTAGGTTACCTTCTGTGGATATAAATTCTTCTCCTATTGAAGTATTTTTGGTACCCATGTTATCATCACTGTCACATTCTGTAAAGAAGAATCAATACATGTAGTTATTGTGCCATAATTTATATATTCTCAAATAATATTATTTTCAGTAACTTCTTATACCCAAGCTTACTAATTATAATACAGTTCATTAGTGTTACACTACTTTCCCCCATGAGGTTTTTTCCAATGCTTACTAAATATTAAAAATGGTGAGAGATAAATTCTCCTATATTTTGAAAATCATATGCATTCATGTCTATGAAGATAACATTGGTTTTAATTAACAATACCTCTTGCACAGCACAAACTTACTTACCTGCTGTCTTACATGCTTTGATAATGAGAGACTGAAGGCTTTATAATATGACTGACAAGGCACTGCAAAACTCACTTAAAATTTGAACCATGGAGCTTAAGGAGATTAATGACTAAATGTCATGTGGGATCCCCAAAGAGGTCCTGGGGCAGAAAAAGGATACTGAGGCTGGGCGTGGTTGTTCACACCTGTAATTTCAGCATTTTGGGAGGCCGAGGTCGGTGGATCACCTGAGCTCAAGAGTTCGAGACCAGCCTGGGCAACATGGCAAAACCCTGTCTCTACCAAAAATACAAAAAATTAGCCAGCCATGATGGGGCACTCCTATAGTCCCAGCTACTTGGGAAGCTGAGGGAGGAGAATCACTTGAAGCTGGGAGGTGGAGGTTGCAGTGAGCCGAGATTGTGCCACTGCACTCCAACCTGAGTGACAGAGTGGGATCCTGTCTCAAAAAAAGAAAAGAAAAAGGACACTGGGAAAAACTAAAGGTTGGAATTAGTAATAACGTTCCAATATTGGTCCATTAGTTATGACAAATGTATCACACTAATATACAGTGTTAATAAGGGAAACAGTATGGATACATGGAAACACTCTACTATCTTTACAACTTTTTTGTAAATTCTGAACTATTCTGAAAAATAAGGTTCATCTTAAAAAAATTTGAAACATGGTACTATCAATGACCTAATATTTAGTCTGTCAATTTAACTACATTTAAATCAATATATATTGATTTATATCAAGATGTAATTATACAAATATACATATTCATCTATATATGTCAGTGACTTGAATCAGCACTTAAATAACTACAAGTTGTATAGACATATTTGTTTCTATGCAAACTTAAAATATACATTAAAAACAAGACCTTTAAGTATCTATAAGTAAAAATTAAATCACTGTATTTCACTATATTCTTCTGCTGCAGAAATTTGTTGTTACAAGTCATCTTTGCTATTAATTCCAGCAAAATACTTCAAATATTTCAAGCAATGTTTTAGGTAAAGAAAACATTACATTTTTAAATTAAAGAACAAAATTAAACCTCTAAACCAGGGGTGTCCAATCTTGGGCTTGCTTGGGCCACATTGGAAGAAGATTGTCTTGGGCCACACATAAAATACACTAACACTAATGACAGCCAATGAGCTTAAAAAAAAAAAAAATCGCAAAAAAAAAATCTCATAATATTTTAAGAAAGTTTACAAATTTGTGTTGGGCCACATTCAAAGCTGAATTAGGCTACATGTGGCCCGCGGGCTGCAGGTTGGACAAGCTTGCTCTAAACATTAAGAACAAAAGGGGCCGGGCGCGGTGGCTCAAGCCTGTAATCCCAGCACTTTGGGAGGCCGAGGCGGGTGGATCACGAGGTCAAGAGATCGAGACCATCCTGGTCAACATTGTGAAACCCCGTCTCTACTAATACAAAAAAATTAGCTGGGCATGGTGGCGCGTGCCTGTAATCCCAGCTACTCAGGAGGCTGAGGCAGGAGAATTGCCTGAACCCAGGAGGCGGAGGTTGCGGTGAGCAGAGATCGCGCCATTGCACTCCAGCCTGGGTAACAAGAGCGAAACTCCGTCTCAAAAAAAAAAAAAAAAAAAAAAAAAAAAAAGAACAAAAGGAAAATACCCAGGGGTTTCTGTTATTACAATTTAAAGTCAAGGTCAGTCAAAAGCAGCATGTTATAACTCATCCAAACAATTCATCAATGCATGCAATGCCTAAGGCTAATCTACTAGTTTGAATAATGACAAATCCTTGATTTGTCAAGGATTAACTTGACATGGGGTTACAAATATTATTATAAAAAGGTTTCTTTTGCCTTAATCAACCCCATTAGAACAGAGAAAATAAAAAATATTCTTTCTTATTTTCAGTACCTTTGCACGGAATTAATTTTATCAAATAGATTTTGATAATGGTATCCAAAGAAACAAACTATACTTTCATTAACAGGCTAAGGAAACAACAGGCCGACTTTTAGAATTAAGTTCAACAATTATTTTAGGTAATGCCTGTTCCACAGGCCATGATACTGCTTCAATCATCTACACTTTTATAGCACCTAGGTTAATATTTATGCTCTATATGTACGATGAATTTAAAAATCTGCGCAGTTGGTATGACTCTACAGACACCAACCACGCTTACTGCTTCTAACCCATTCATCCACAATGAAGCCACAATTAAATCGATATAAAAGTTTCAGGCTTATAAACATGACCATCTAAGGAGCGTACAGATTCAACAAACATTATCTTGTAGTAATATCTTTTTCATTATATGTAATTTTCAAGGGAGCAAATACTGGCCCATGTAAGAAAACACTGAAAATGTTAGCTTCTATGTACCATGAAACATTTACATTGATTAGGGGAAAGGCAGAGGAAGCAATGGGAGGCGGGTTTCTAGTGAATTTCTTTGAAACTGCATGTTGCAGTACTCAAATAAGCTCACTATGGAGCTTGTAGTTCTAGTGCCGACTTCTTGAAGAGCCTGTAAAGATGGCGCTTACTCATTTAATTATGAGACAAAAGGTCCTAGGGAAATTAGAATGCTAATTGCTTTCCTTGGCTATGTTCAGCATACAATCACTTTACTTTTTAAAGCACCAGAACCCACAACCAAATCATTTTATCTTCTGACCCAAAAAAAGCACCTTCTTCCTGATTATTAAAATAAATAAATAAATAAATAAATAACTTGTTTGGTATCTTTTATATAAACTCTGCAACGTCACTATACTGCAGCAGAACATCTCTCATTATCTTCATTCTTCAAAGACATGATTAGAGCCAGTAATTCACGCTGGGTGGCTAGCTCTACATCATGCAATCAGGTATCTGTGTCAGTGAAAGTCTCACCCATAGTCGTTGATACTGATGAAAAGTACTTGCTGTGAGGCTGCAGGTAGATTATTTAACCTTTCTGAACCTTCCTCACTTATAAAATGGGATAATCCAACACATCCTACTTTATAGCTTGCAAAGGGGATTAAAAAGCATGTGGAAGAAGTTCTTTGAACATATTTAAACATCTTTACACACTACAAACATAAAAAGCTGTTAGCATGGTGGCTGGCACATAGTAGGTCTTCAATAAACTTTTTCCAATAAAAAAGTTCACCTTTTTCTTCTTTGAACATTTAAGTGACAAGTTATATCTGCATCTCTGAAACATGAGGCTTGAGTTAGAGTAAAGAAGTATTTGGAAATAAAATGTAAATGGTCTAAGAAAGTCTATCTGGATTCTCTGATAAGGATTACCAGAAAGGATCCATGTATCTTAAGTGTTAAGAAAGTGAGGATAAGTATAATATAAAATAGAAATGATAAAGGATAAGAAGACCAAGGGCAGGGGGTGGGAAGGGTGGAAATTAAAGTTAACAGACTTTTTAAATGTTTCTACAAGAATTTATACATATATCATAGTACAATTAAAACATTCATGTTGAAACCCTGATGCTTAGGAGAGAGAATTAATAGGGCAAAAACCATGACATATTCAAACCTCAAACTTAATCTAAAACTTCACCTCGCTACAAGGAGTACCTTTTACCCTAACTAACCAAGTCAGAGACTTTTTAGTACCAGTAATAAAGCTACTTAACCTTTCTCCTCCCTACCACACAAAAACAATGCCTTAGGGCGTAATGACTAGACACCAATATACAGAACCAACAACTCTGAATATCTGTATTTCTACTGAAATAAGTACCTCCCGAAAGACTTTCAATTAAGAGAGAAATCGGCAAAGACTAATTTCTCCAAGTATGAGATACCGTATGATCACTGATTCTATTTACATTACTCAAAAGATTCTTCCTATTTATACAGTAAACTTCAGTCTAATAAAAACCACTTTTTATTCCTGCTAATAGTAAATTTCTGAAATTTTACCATTATTTAAAAAATAGGAAGGAACACCATGCTTAGCTATGTGCAAGGAGTTACCCTGACATTCTTTAGTAACCAAAATTACTGAAGGCCCAACAAAAATATTTTAAAAATTATACTATTAGTAGACATTGAGAGATTTACTGCATCCTATTATATATTAAATACCATTCCTTAAAAGAAACTATTACTCAATTATTCACAAAGCTATCTGTTAGGAAAGGAAATGGAATACAAAGTTATCCAAGAAAATGATTTTTCTTTGATTTCGATAAAGTTCACTACAGGCAATTTGATGGTTTTAAGTCTTCCATGAAGAAAAAATTTGGTCATCGGGCACAGTGGCTCATGCCTGTAATCCCAACACTTTGCAAGGCCAAGGTGGGTGGATCATCTGAGGTCAGGAGTTCAAGATCAGCCTGACCAACATGGTGAAACCCCTTCTCTACTAAAAATACAAAAATTAGCCAGGCATGGTGACAGGCACCTGTAATCCCAGCTACTCTTCAGGCTGAGGCAGGAGAATCCTTGAATGCGGGAGGCAGAGGTTGCAGTGAGCCAAGATCGTGCCTCTGCACTCCAGCCTGGGTGACAAGAGCAGAACTCCATCTCAAAAAAAAAGAAAGAAAAAATAATTTGGTCTTAAATCAGATAACTAAGTCTGAACATACTATGATTCAGTGCAACATTAGAAATGTAGTGGCTAGGAATTATATTTTCTTTTTATGGTAGTATTAAAAAATAGCTATTATTTATTAAATAGCTAAAGTGCTTCATATACTGTGCTAGACACTTTACATACATCACTATTACAACCATATAAATACAAAAAAAATGAGGCTCCAAAAAAGTAACATGTCTGAAATCACACTGCTAGGAAACAGCAAAGTTAGCATTTGAACCAAAGCCCATATCGTTCCTCATGCAGTGTACAATCTCTGTATGTCACAAAAATTACGAATAAAGTACGCATGTGCCTCCAAAGAGTAGTTAAGTTCAAATGAGTACTGACTATGAGTGATTAAAAAAAAAATACCTAGAACATAAGAGGCATTTGGAAGGGCATAATCAGCAGAAATTAATAACCTATATATTACCTCCAACCTTAATATACCCATGCAAGCCTACACATATTTAGCTCTCATTCCGAACAGAATTGAAATAGAGGCAAAACCATAATTGGATTTACATCTGGAGTTATAAAAGAAATGTTCCCAAAAGCAGAAGCATAAGAGAAGGAAAGAGAGTTTGGCATTGTGTGGCAAAGGTAAAACTTTTATCTTACAGGATATTAAGCAGATGTTGAGGACTGGGAAAGGGATGGCAAAAGAGTAGAGGAAAAGACAATGTTTTGTTTTCTGATTTTTTTTAAGTCACAGATAGAAAAAGCAAGTGAAAACAAAAATTAAAGAATAGGAAGATTAATACTCGATACTAAGGCATGACATAAAGACGTAAGAGTTCATTTTCTTTTTTTTTTTTTGAGACAGAGTCTCACTCTGTTGCCCAGGCTGGAGTGCAATCTCCGCTCACCACCACCTCTGCCTCCCAGGTTTAAGTGATTCTCCTTGCCTCAGCCTCTCCAGTAGCTGGGACTACAGGCTCACGCCACCATGCCCAGCTAATTTTTGTATTTTTAGTAGAGACAGGGGTTTCACTATGTTGGCCAGGCTGGTCTCGAACTCCTGACCTTGTGAGCCGGCTGCCTCGGCCTCCCAAAGTGTTGGGATTACAGGCGTGAGCCTCCGTGCCCGGCCATCATTTATCTGTATAATCCTCCATCATTACTCTGTTTTAAAGAGTATAAAGAGCACAGATTACTTATTCCTAAAACTTTGCAGAAGTGAATTGATCCACTGTAATCAGTGATCAGAGCAAAATTCTTCAGAATAGGTTTTCAATCAAAATGTGCTTCCAAATATATTGAAAGAAAAAAAATATCTAGGAGGCAAGCAGAGTTGAACAATTTAAAGGCACACAATAAAAATGCCAAAAGCCACTATTTTTCATTAAGGTAATTCATTAATATCTTAAAACCTTATTCATGAATTTAAGTTATTAGGATATTTAAACATTAATCTTTCCATATTTCTTCAGAGATTATGAAAAATGGGTGTAGCTCATTGGTAGAGCAATTGACTCAGAAATTATGAAAAACAAAAAACAAAACTTCTGAATCCTTAGAATTACATCTTTTCTTAAATACTCTTAAATACTAGGAAGTGAAACTAGATATCAGCACTCCTTTCACTGAACAATCTCACAAAGGTACAGAAGAAAAGTGTGAGCCCCAGCCATAAGACAGGATGTACCCACTTCTCTAAGGACCTAAAGACCTATCAGGGTTTCATTTTGTCACTGTCACCTCTTAAATGATTGCCTTTTTTATTGCTTTCTGGTTTTCACCTATAAGCACACTGCTTTCTAAAAAACTGAAGGTCATTTGGAATTTCAGAAACTAAGTGAAGATCTGAATTCTGAGCTTTTAAAATTGTAGTAACGTACTATAATGCATGAATATATATTTTATATACATCAATATAGATTTTATCTACTAGATCGAAAAAAGCCTCCAGAAAATTATTATGAATTCCTCCTCCTTCTAAAACACTAAAGACTGAAAGTGAGATTTTTAAAAAGATAAGACAGAAGTAAGAGAACATGATGGTTTAGTAAGCAGGCAACAGTTTACTAGTGGACAGCAGTTTATTGGTTTCTCTCAGCAGTGAAGTCTCCTCCTCTTGGGCGGTTTGCACTGTGACTGCAGCTGCGTACCTTTGGTGGTATCAGATATGCTATTTAACAAGGCACACATCATATCTCCCTCTAAGTGGTGAGGGTTTAGTATATGAGCTGGCCTCTGAGTCTTCTTAAATTGATTCTCTAGCTCCAGAAAACCTTGATCTCCTGAGAGGATGGTGAAAGGAATTTGCTTGGGTAGTTGTTCATCTAGACGGCCAGCCTAAGTTAGAACAAATGGCACAGGTTGATAAAAAATCAGCATGAGTTTCAAACCGACTTATCTCTATTTCACAATGAACACATACCGAGGAAGGTATATTAAACTTGTTCCCTAGTCCCTACTAAAGTATGACATAAAGATCTCCTTCGGCTGGGCACAGTGGTTCACGCCTGTAATTCCAACACTTTGGGAGGCAGAGGCAGGCAGATCACCTGAGGTCAGGAGTTCGAGACCATCCTGGCCAACATGGAGAAATCCTGTCTCTACTAAAAAATGTAAAAATTAGCTAGGTGTGGTGGCACGCACCTGTGATCCCAGCTACTCGGGATCCTCCAGGCTGAGGCTAGAGAATTGCTTGAACCCAGGAGGCAAAGGTTGTAGCGGAGACTGCACCACTGCACCCCAGCCAGGGTGACAGAGCGAGACTCCATCTCAAAACAAAAAAAGAAAGAAAGAAAGATCTCCTTCATAAATGAAATACCCCACATTTAATCAAATATAAGATGCTATCAAATGATATGATAAGCTATTTTATGTGCCATGAAAAGAAAAAGCCAAAATGGAAGTCCAACAGAAGGAACTCACATAAAGCTGGAATGCTAAAGGGCCATATACACAATGTAAAGGTAAATAAGAAATAAATCTGCCATAAAGAAAAGGTAAGCAAGGCAATTTGCATGATTCAATCTTGGCACTAGATGCAGGGAAAAAGAAATCTTTTATTGTTTAAACCATAACCTACAGTCAACAAGTCTGAAGAGTAAATTTACATTATCAGTGTGACATGTAAGTCCTAAGTAGAGAATTTAAAGTGAGTCTCAGTTTGGTAGTTTCTCTAGGTAACTGGCAGAGGCAGAAGCAAATGCAAATTATATCGAGGCCAACAGTGATAGTTAAGGTGCCTCTTAATTTTAGAGTTATAAAATATGAAAGGGTCTTAACATATATCAAATATAGTATCATCAGCAGGGATCAGTGGCTCACGCCTATAATCCAGCACTTTGAGAGGCTTAGGTGGGCAGATCACTTGAGGCCAGGAGTTCAAGACCAGCCTGGCTAACATGGAGAAACCCCGTCTCTACTAAAAACACAAATATTAGCTAGGCATGGTGGTGTGGGCCTGTAGTCCCAGATATTCAGGAGGCTGATGCATGAGAACCGTTTGAGTCCAGGGGGCAGAGGTTGCAGTGAGCCGAGATTACGCCACTGCACTCCAGCCTGGGCAACAGAGAGAGACTCTGTCTCAAAAACAAAAACAAAACAAAAAAACAGTATCATCTCTGCATTTATCCCACAAATAGTTGAGGATCCATTGTTGATAGCTAAAGGTTTGCTAGAAGTTGGGGATAAAGCAATAAAAATATGCTATGGGCTCCTACCCTCATTATAGTCATAGGTAGAACCTGAAGTACTGAAGAATGCTCTGTAACTCTCACTACAATTCAATTGGGAAAAAAAAATGCAAGTGGGTCTGAGCTTCACATTAGATTTTGAATAAAACAATGACTCACATGCATACATATGGCAAAATCAGCAGCATCTTTTCTTTTACTACAGCGAGGATGAAGGAAGAAGCATCCAATCCTGTTCAGGTAATTATAAATCTTACAGTTGAGTGGAGGCTTCCAATTGGTGTTTCCTCCTATTAATTTTAGAAAAGGCAAAATTGATAGTCAAACAGGGGAGGAAAGGCCAAAAATTTTATCAAGAAAAAACACATACTAGAAAAAAATTTTTCTGGAGACAAAGTACTAGATTAGCACGTGGAAGAACTCCATCCTAGCAAAAGCATCATCATCTTGTTGCTTTACAATCTTGAGAAAGGAGACCAACTTCCCTGAATCTGTCAACTCACTTAAAACTCACATGGATATTAAGCAAAATCAAAATTAATGTGTGTAAAAATTATTTGAATGGCATTATTCTGTAAGTGTAAGCATAAGTGGTTTTTACAAATATGTCACCACCGTTCAGTGTACAGAAATGTTGGGCAATCACCAAAGCTCAACTTACTAAAACAATTATACTGGCTAACTTATCCAGGTCTGTAGCTTTCCCATCTTTAATCCCAATCTTTCTTTTTACATCCTACTTCCTATCAAACACAAAAATAGCAGATGCTCACTATACTAATCCTCTGTAAACCAAAGAAGTCTCTCCCCTAGGTTTGGTCAACAATTTGTAAAGAGGTTTAGATGAAGCTGAACACTTAAGAACAGCAAGAATGAACAAAAGATGCAGTTATGCATGTTGAAAATAACATTAGTCCTGTAAGCTGAGGCGCCACATTTCAAAAGTTAACTCTGCTATTTATTAGTTTTAAAACTTTAGGGGAAAAAAATAAAAACAAAAACAAAACATCTGCTTCTCTGTATTTTAAAAGGGATAAAACCATAATAATCAGTAACCATGTTAGTATAAAGCCATAGTTCCTGACACATTTTAGGTGCTGAATAAAGGCTTTTTTGATCTCTATCAAAAGATTCATAAACTTTGAGTCACCAAATAGAGTTAACATTTACCACAGAGGCATGTAGAGAAAACTACTCTAGCAGAGTAACTATAACACAAAATATTCCAATTATGTTCTTATGTTCTATCCAGAAAGGTTTAAGAGAAGCCTTTTAAACTGAACTATATTCTAAGAGGTGAGAAAAAGGGTTTTCTTGTGTTTTTCTTATTAACCGTACCTTGAAAGCCCCAAATAAATGTTCCTTGGTTTAGATGCCCTGGTAGATGACCAAAAAAGTTTGACCAGTTATCAAAATCTACAAAGACTATATGAGTCATGGTTCGCAGGTAATCCAAATCTGGAAGCTCAACAATTTCTTCCTCTGAGAAGACAGAAATATCAATGTGAATTCAGTAAGAATTTGCTAAAATCAATCTGATTTCAAATCCAAAAGATATTAGAAGCCTAATATAAAAAAAACTAATCTTGAATGTTACTCATTTCTATCTAAACCTTTTTATGAAATCCAAATCTGTACATGACACCGTTTACACTTAAATCAGATAAAAATATTCTGAACATTTCACAAATTTGATTATATATCCTTCTTGCAAATATTTGCCATGGATTCTAAGGCTTGTTAAAAAGAAGAACTAGAAAACCTAGAAGAACTAAAAAGAAAAACTAGAAGAACTAGAAGAACAAGTTTTAAGGCTAAATAAGCAAAAACTAACACCATCTGTATAAAATTTCAAGGTAACCTATTAAGAACATTCTCTGGCTCACGCCTGTAATCCCAGCACTTTGGGAGGCCGAGGTGGGTGGATCACGAGGTCAAGAGATCAAGACCATCCTGGTCAACATGGTGAAACCCCGTCTCTACTAAAAATACAAAAAATTAGCTGGGCATGGTGGCGCGTGCCTGTAATCCCAGCTACTCAGAAGGCTGAGGCAGGAGAATTGCCTGAACCCAGGAGGCGGAGGTTGCGGTGAGCCGAGATCACGCCATTGCACTCCAGCCTGGGTAATGAGCGAAACTCCGTCTCAAAAAAAAGAACATTCTCACCACCAGAATTTGGTTCTTTTCCCAATCTAGACTGACTTACTAGTAGCCCTCTAGCTCTACAATTAAACACCCTAGAGAGCAGAAATAAGATAACCTGGAACTCTGCTGCCATAAAGTCATGCTAGAAATAGATGCCAGTGGCACAGTAACACCTCTCGTCATAAACACATCTTCTTCGTTCTCTCAGATTCTTCTTTCACCTCCCCCATGCCCTAACTCTCATTCTTTCTCCCCTTTGCCCTGTTTCATACTTTTCCACTTTGACAAGGCCTTAAGTTTCCTGTGGTAGCAATGCAAACTTTAAAATGTTCTATTATTTTTAAAATGAATAGTTTCTACTCTAGTAGTTCCCTCAAATATACCACTGACATTCCCTTCCATTTCTCCAAGCTACCTTACATCTTTTCTCTAACTTCTCAGTAATTCTAGATTTAGATATTCCATTTTCTATCAAATGCAGACTAACGCAAATTCCTAAAAAAAGTAAACAAAAGAGCAAAAGAAAGGCCTAAGAGAACATAAAACAGTGCAACCGTGTTTCACTATTTAGAGTACAGTTGACTAGGCAGCTCATGATTTAAGTCTTTATCACTGAAAACATGTCTTGACTTAAGGTGATGTTGAGATCTACATATACTACAGAGCAAGCCTGTAAAAGTTCACTAGTTAATAAAAACATATTACTGGCCAAAATTTTCACATATTCTCATTGTACCAAAATATACTACACTGTATAACTCACTAAGATTAATATTTATTTAAAAGAATATAGACTTCAGTCAGGTGCGGTGGCTCACACCTGTAATTCCAGCACTTTGAAAGGCTGAAATGGGAGGACTGCTTGAGGCCAGGAGTTTGAAACCAGCTTGAGCAACATAGTAAGACTTCATCTCAATAAAAAAATTTAAAAAATAAAAGAATATGCACTTAAAATTATACTCTAAACAAAACAAATTATACTTCTAAACAACAAGAAAAAAAACACATAACACTTGCCTAGACTGACTTAATCCTATCATATGGAAGAAAGTAAGTCTACAGTACGCACAGACAAGGAAATCATATTTCAATTTTCCCCGTTTTCTTGCAACCACTTTAACTCTACTTCTAATTGCTATTTTAACTATATGTTAAAGCTTTGTTTCCAAGTTAATCATAACAAAAATATATAAATGCTAAAATGATCTTTAAAATTTCTCACACTAAAAAATATAGCCAAATAGAAACACAAATAATTCACGATTTATCTTTTTGTGAACTCAAATATTACAAGAAAAACCTAAATGACAGTAGTATCTAGGATAACTTTCAGAAAGACTATCAACTTCCTTCATCTTCAAAATCTCCACACCTTTTGTAAAAGAAAACAAAATGATATCTAAAATATATATTATTTAAAGCCAACATATACTCTTTATCTCCTTAAGTTTAGAAAGTGGATAAATGTAGTAGTTGGAATACAAATCCCTAAAATGTATATACCATAGTAATTAACTAACATATCCTCAAAAAGTTATCCTATTTCTTGCTTCAAAATTGAAATGAGGTGGGTACATTGTATGTAAGTTTCAATATTAGTATATGAAGTTTTGCACAGAGCTATAAAGCCATACCTATATTCTGATAGCTTAGGTCATTCTCAACTCCTTTCTCCATGTCTAAACTTTTTGAATAGTTTACTGCCTGTTTCAGTTTTCTCTCTGCATGTGACGCACTGGCAGTAAACTTGTACAGGCTTGATTTTTCAGATCCAAAATGAGCCACACTGGGTTTCTGTAAGAAGCAATGTTTTCTATGGAAATGCTGCTGCGCACTCTCAGGATCATGAAATGCTTTGGTGCAGGTGCCACATTTGATTACATAATGCTGCTCCTCCTCACCACTCTTTTCTTTGTGCACTTGATGGATATGAGTGTTCATGTCGGTTACATTCTGCGCTGTTGACGAACATAAACTGCAGCGAAACCACAGTTTTCCGTTATCCAGCATGATTTGGAGACATCTACTATAATCTGCTTTTCTGTTGACTTTACAGACGTAACTCTCACGGCAACCACAGGTTAACTGGTTACTGGTCTCCATTACTGGAAAATCATCTTCAGTTTTAATTGAAGTTTCAGTTTTTTCTGACACAAATACATAATCTATGCTGTGGTGCTCCTCATAATGACTCAAAAATGCTTCTTCCTCATTAAAGATAAGATCACAGAGCCCACAGAAGTATTTAATCTTTATCTCATTACCATGCTCATCTTGGCAATGTCGGTACAATGTTTCTATCTTATGAAAAGGCTTTCTGCAGTGAGCACAGCTGTATCTATGAAACTTGTGACTTGCCAAAGACAGGCAGTGCTGTCTTACATATTCTTGGGAATCAAACATATCTTCACAAATCCGGCATTGCCATTTGCCCCTTGGAGAACTATTTGTTGGAGAGTGATCAATAATAGTAATAGCTGATGAAGGCTGGTTAGCAGTCAAATTACCCAATGTTGTAGAGGATGATGGCAAAGTTTCATCTTCTACCTCATCCATCTCATAAAAATATCTGTGTCCATTATGAAATTCAGTCACATGTGCCATGATAGTATCTTTCCTTGTTAACTCCTTTTTGCATGTTCGACACCAGAAAAGAAAGTTATTTAAATGTGCCCCTCCATGAATCCGGCTCATATGTAAACGAATGACCCCAGAATCATTACACACCTTTGCACAGACCACACACTTATAACACATTGTGTTTGCTGAGAAAACATGCTTTTCTACTGCATCTTCACTTGGGAATCGTTGATTGCATTCACAGAACCAGGTTTTAACTACTGACTTTTCTTTCTCGACACAAGCAACACCTTCATGGCTTTCATCTTTTAAATTCATCTTCTTTTTTGGAATGGCAATGCACTCCTGTGAGCTAGATTCTTTAATAGACATAGTTCTTTTAAGTGACGAAAATTTTGATTGATCCAACAATAAATGCAAGTCAGAAGAAGAATCCTTATTCCCTTCACTGCTGTGGCAATAAAGTAAGACTGATTCTTCCACTGAGTTAATGACTCGGATTTTGTGTCCCGAATTCTGCTTATGATTTTGGGTGCTGGTTTCATCCACAAAGACTTGATTGCAATCTGGACAATAACCTCTTAATATGAATTTCTCTGCAACCTGGGTAATGCTCTTCTCAGCTACAGCTACAGGACCAGCATTTCGACAACGAACTCTAAATTAGATAAAAAGAAATAGAAACTCTTTCAGAAGTATTTTCTAAATATACCATTGCTGCATTTTATTGAAAGAATTATAAAATAACCAACATACAAGCAAGCACTAAACAATATTTTTCAATAAAGATGCAGATGACATAATAATGTTCTATCATCTCAAAATATTTGAGTTTTATTTACATTTTATCTATTTTTAGTTAAAATACAAAAGGCTGAAACTAGATTCGAAATTTTTTAAATTCAGGGAAATTTTAGAAAACTGAAATCAATATCAAAATCACTGACAGAGGACCTTATTGAACATGCAAATTATTAGACTCTCCATGGAAATTAAAATGTATGAAAGAACACTATGGTAAAATTCTAGACAACCCAGAACCTATTCTTTACGAACTGATCAATGTTGATACAAGGGTATTGTAAACAAAACAACATGTACTGGCATAAAAACTGACACAAAGATCAATGGAACAGAACAGAGAATCCAGCAATAAAGCCACATATCCACAAACTACTGATCTTTAACAGAAGTAGGAAAAATAAACACTGTGATAAGGACACTTTATTTAATAAATGGTGCTGAAAAAACTGGATAGCCATATGCATTAGAATAAAACTGAACCCATATCTCTCATCATATATGAAAATTAAGATGGATTAAAGACTAAGACTTGAAACTATCAAAATTCTAGAAGAAAACCTATGAAAACCCCTTCTGGACACTGGCCTAGGCAAAAAATTCAAATGCAACAAAACCCAAAAATAGACAAATAGGATTAAAAAGATTAAGCATAGCAAAAGAAATAATCAAGAGAGTAAACAGACAACCTACAGAATGGGAGAAAATATCTGCAAACTACACATCTGACAAAGGACTAATATTCAGAATCTGCTAGGAACCTAAACTACTCAACAAGAAAAAACCCACAAATAATCCCATCAAGAAGTGGGCAAAGGACATAAATAGACATTTCTCAAAAGAAGACATACAACTGACCCACAAATACATGCAAGAAATACTCAACATTACTAATCATCAGAGAATTTCAAATTAAAACAACAATGCATTACCATCTTACACCAGTTAGAATGGCTGCTATTAAAGAGTCAAAAGACAACTGACGTTGGCAAGGATACAGAGCAAAGGCAACACTTACACACTTTTGGTCGGAAAGTAAATTAGTACAAACTCTATGGAAAACAATATGGAGATTTCTCAAAAAACTAAAAAGAGAACCACCCTTTGATCCAGCAGTCTCACTACTGATACCTACCTAAAGAAAAAGCAAGCATTATATCAAAAAGACACCTACACTTGTACATTTACCACAACACTATTCACAACAGCAATAATGAATGGAATCAACCTAAGTGTCCATCCATGGATTATGAATAAAGAAAATATGGTACATATGCCATGGAATACTACTCAAACATAAAAAGAATGAAATAATGCCTTTTGCAACAAAGTGTATGGAACTGGAGGCCATTATATTAAGTGAAATAACTCCGAATGCCAAATACTGTACATTTTCAGTTCTAAGTGAGAGCTAAACAATGGGTACACATGGCTATAGAGAATGGAATAATAAATAGACACTGAAAACTCCAAAAGGTGGGAGGTTGGGAAGTGGGTAAGGGTTGAAAAATAACCTATTGGGTATCATGTTCACTATTTGGATGACAGGTACATTAAAAAGCCCAGATATCATCACTTCACAATAAATATGTAACAAAACTGCACTCGTACCCCCTAAATCTATAAAGAAAGAAATAAACGTGAATAACAGATTAGTTTTATGTCAGGCAAATGTCATGACCATAGGTACTTTTGCACTGAAGAACTAGGCTCAATAAAACCACACGCTATTCCACAAATTAACTCAAAATAAATCAACCTCTCTAGCAAAATAAAAAAATAGAACTGTGCTTCAACTGTCTCCCCTTCACTACTAAACTCCAGAGAGAACAGACCTGCTACCATTTTATACATTTAATCTATTTCAAAAGAAAAAAAATTATACAAAATATGTTCTGTAATTATTGTGAAATTAAATTGGAAATGAGAATAAAAATCCCTAAATATTCATAAATTAGATATCTAAATGTAACATCTATAAACCTTTAGAAGTTAAGCAACACATATCTTTTCTGTTTGTGTGTTTCAAGACAGAGAATCTTTCTGTCACCCAGGCTGGAGTGCAGTGGCACGATCTTGGCTCATTGCAACCTCTGCCTCCCAGGTTCAAGCTATTCTCTGGCCTCAGCCAACAAGTAGCTGGGATTACAGGCGTGTACCACCACACCCAGTTAATTTTTTTGTATTTTTAGTAGAGATGGGGTTTCAGCATATTAGCCAGGCTAGTCCGGTCTTCAACTCCTGAGATCAGGCAATCTACCTGCCTCAGCCTCTCAAAGTGTTAGGATTACAGGTGTGAGCCACCATGCCCAGCCAAGCAACACATTTCTAATAAACCTATAGGCCAAAGAAGAAATCAAAAGGGCAAGATAACATTTTTCAAAAAGATTTTTAAACAGCTTTATTGAGATATAATTCACGGCCATGTGTGGTGGCTCACACCTGTAATTCCAGTATGCTGAGGCAGGCGGATCATTTGAGGTCAGGAGTTCAAGACCAGCCTGGTAAACATGGTGGAACCCTGTCTCTACCAAAAATACAAAAATTAGCAGGGCATGGTGGTGCGCACCTGTAGTCCCAGCTACTTGGGAGGCTGGGGCACGAGAATCACTTGTACTAGGGAGGCAGAGATTGCAGTAAGCCAAGATCACACCACTGCACTCCAGCCTGGGTGACAGAGAGAGATCCTGTCTCAAAAAAAAAAAAAAAAAAAAATAGTGAGATAATTCACATACCATACAATTCATCCATTTAGGGTATATAATTTCAACTATTTTTCACACACAGATATGTGCAACCATCAATACAGTCAATTTTAGAACACTGTGCCATGTCAAAAAGAAAACTCATACACTTTAGCTATCACCTCCCCACCTCCCTTTTCACCAAGCTCCCTAACTCCAAGCAACCACTGAGCCCTAAGCAACTATTTTCTGTGTCAACAAATTTCCCTGTTCTGGAATTTCACGTGAACAGAATTATATAAATGAACATTTTGTGACTAACTTATTTCATTTAGCATAATGTCTTCAAAGTTCATTGAGGTTGTAACATGTAATCAGTATTTCAATCCTTTTCAAGGCCAAATAAAATTCCCTTGTATGGATATGTCCATTTTAAAAAATTTGTCAGCTGATGGACACTTGCGTTGCTCCCACTTTTTTACCATTATGAATAATGCTGCTATAAAGAAACATACAAGTCTTTGTGTGGATATACATTCACATTTCTCTTGGCTGTCAAGTAGCAGAAACTGCTGGAGCATATGGTAGTTCTATGGGTAAACGAGGAAAAAAGGATAAGTATTTCTAACTGAATAAAAATGAAAACACAACTTACCAACATCTGTGGGATGAAGGTAAAGCAGTGCTTAGAGGGAAATTTACATTTTTAAACGTTTATATTGAAAACAAACATCCAAAGTCAATCTAAAGTTCTACCTTAAGAGCTAGACAAATATAAGCAAATTAAATTCAAAGTTTAAAGAGCAGAAATTAATAAACTAGAAAATGGGCAAACAACAGAGAATCACCAGGGAAACCAGACATGGTTGCTGTAAAAAAATCAATAAAAATTTGAAATAGATTTTAGAAATAAATATGAAACTTTAAATACATCAAAGCTGAATTCAGAAAAACTAAATACATTCTTTAAGCAAGAAGAGGCAAGGGTTTCTTAGGACACAGAAATCATAACTATTAAAAAAAAGAAAACAGGGTGGGCACAGTGGCTCAAGCCTATAATCCCAGCACTGTGGGAGGCTGAGGTGGACAGATCACAAGGTCAGGAAATCGAGACCATCCTGGCTAATAGGGTGAAATCTCGTCTCTACCAAAAATACAAAAAATTAGCCAGGCATGGTGGCGGGCACCTGTAGTCCCAGCTACTCCAGAGGCTGAGGCAGGAGAATCACTTGAACCAGGACCCGGTTGGCATAGGTTGCAGTGAGCTGAGATTGCACCACTGCACTCCAGCCTGGGCGACAAAGCAATACTTCATTTCAAGAAAAGAAGAAGAAGAAAATCAACAAATTACACTTACTGCAACGAAAAGCTTCTGTTCATCAAAAGATATAATTAAAAATATGAATATGCAAAATCAGAGCTAGGAAAATATACTCATAAATATCTGTACATTCTAGAAATTCCTATATTCTAGAATCTGACAAAAGATTCATATCTAGAATATACAAAGAACCCCAACTCACTATTAAGAAGGCAAACAATTTAATTTTTTAAATTGGCAAAAGACTTGAACAGAGATTTCACAAAGATAAACAGCCCATAAGCACATGAAAAAGTGCCCAACATCATTGTTCATCAAGAAAATGCATATAATAAACTGAGACACAAGAATAGGTAAAACGAAAAAGAGTGACAATATCAAATGTTAGCAAGGGTGACGAGTAACTAGAACTTTCATACCTTACCTGTAGGAATATAAACTAGTACAACCAACTTTGGATATTTAGTAGATTCTCATAAAGTTAAATATACATCTACTTCTGAACCAACAATTCCACTTTTCAGTATCCATCCAAGAAAAATAGAAACATACGCCCATGAAAAGACTTGTAAAAAATATTCAAAGCAGCTTTATTCATAAAAGCTATAAATTATAAAAGCTATCAAAATGGGAATGAACAAATTGTGCTATATTCACACAATACTACTTTATCAATAAAAAGGAACAATGTACTAAAAAATATAAATAAATCTCACAGATACCATGGCAATAACAAATCACACTGGAATCTTTCTTGGTTACTTGATAAATTTGGCCTTTCAATGAGATTTAATCTTTCACATGTATATGATAGTTTCCATTCCAATTGACTTAAAGTCAAGGTTCTACTTTAACTCTTTCCTCTCCTACTCACACTTACAGGAAACACACAGAAAAACATACACAAAACTCAGAACTGTTAGCTTGCTTTACATTCACAGCAGTATCAACATATCCATGTTTCCACATCTCTAATGTCTCTCAAAATGCTAAATTTGGTTAATTTCCTGGCAATTGTATATTCTCGTTTTAAAAGGAGAGAAACATGGGATAGAAAATGTATTTGCTGAATCTTCTCACTGGGAAAAGCTCACCAGTATTCCTTTACAGCCCGAGACCTATACAAACCTGAAATGGGCAGTGAGCTCCATGTGGGAACGCAGTGTCTGGTGGCAGGCCACACACTTTACTTGAAATGGAACATCTTTGCACAGAGAGATCAAAAGTTTCTTTGCAAAAGATGGAAAAGATATTGGTTGTGCAATTCCTTTGCTATCTGAAAGACAAAAAAAAAAAAACATAATTTGCAAAGTTATTTGAGTATAGAGTAACTCAACCTTCCTCCCCTTAGCCCTTCTCAACATTAGTTGGAGTAAGTAAAAGACAGTTACTTTGTCAATAAAAATATAAGGGAAGCCACTTTTCAGCCTTAAATACAAAGAATGCCTTACTCATACTCAAATTAAAATTTGAGTCTTAAATGCCAAGAAACAGAAAACTTCCAAAATATCATAACGAAAACATTATCCTGAATAAATATTTGCTTCCCACGTTTCTCTTCACTCTTCAAAGTTAGTAAGCATACTAATATGTACAAATAAATATTATGAATCTTTGTTTTTAAATAAGAATTCAGAGTCTTTTATTTTCACAGTTCTGAAACTAAGATGAGGATAAGTAATCTCAAGAATGATCTGAGAAGTATGATAAATCAGCAAAGATTAAAGTAGTTTAATAATTTTCAGCAGATGAGAGTATTAACATACCACCCAGTTTGAAACTCTGATGGAAATGATTCTTTCCAGACATATGCTTCAAACACTCATCCTTGCTGCTAAAAAGAAGGAAGCAATTTGGACATGCAAAACACTGAATAATCTGAGGAAGAAGGTTGTTGTTATGTCCATCATCTGTGGCTTCCTAAAACATAAGACAAAGCTGTATTATGGACAACTAAAATCAATACTCAATTTCTTAAAACCAACTTTCAAAATTCCCTATTTATCATTTATTTGCAATATCCTGTATCAATTTTTAACATGAAAGATGTTCTTCTCTGAGTGTGAATTATGGAACTTTTATTATCACTGAAGTCCCAAATGTAAAATTTTTAGTTTTTTTCCTCAAAACCAAATTATGGCCATCTATTGTGGTAATAAATATAGAAGAACATTTGCTTTCTATATATTTTTCATTTTTTACATACACGTTCACATGTAATATATAAATGCATAAATGTGATCACACCACACATACTTTTCCTAATGTGTTGCCTTCTTCACTTTACCCTGCATTATGTATTCTTCCAAAAATTTCTCCATGCTTAGTCAGCTACAAAGATACATAGAAATAAGCAAGGGAAATGTCATTGTTTTATCAAATATTATTTTAGAGACTCTTCTGCCTATTAGTTTTCTCATTCCATAGTATCTAAAGGAAATCTCTAAAAATCAGCTGGTACATCTGTAATTAATACTTAATGGTTGCAAACTATGCCATGGTGTGGATCTATTCAACTTAGTCAACATTTATTTCCAGTTATATTTTTAGTTTCATTGTTTTTCCCCCATTAGAAACAAGGATCTTGTAAACATCCTTGAATACATATCCTTACTGGTAGGTGCTTTTTTCTCATTTTCAAGAGTGGCCCTATAGGGCTAAAGGGTATATACTGAATATTAAAAGACATTGTATGACTGGTTTTCAAAAAGGCTCTACCAATTCACATATCCCCTAGTACTCAATGAGTCTGGCAATAATATATATTATAAATCTTTTCCATTTTTGTCAGGTTAGTTTTTGTATTTTTGGTAGAGATGGCGTTTCCCCATGTTTCCCATGCTGGTCTTGAACTTCTGGGTTTAACTGATCCACCTGCCTTGGCCTCCCAAAGTCCTGGGATTACAGCAGGAGCCACCATACTTGGCCTTCATTGCTACTTTAATTTTCATTTCCTATCTGTGAATTTGAGCATTTATTCATACATTTGTTAGCTACCTAGATGTGTTCTTATGTGAATTTTTTATTCATATTCTTTAGCTTTATCTTTCAGTTGTTTTGTTTTCTCTCTTTCTGATCAATTTGTATTAGTCCTTAGTTATTGAAATTAATTCTCTACCTCATTTTCCATTTTGGAAATATTTTTCCAGTATCTGTTTTGTTTATAGTCTTTCTTATTTACTTATTTATTTATTTATTTTTGAGACAAGAGCTCACTCGTCACCCAGGCTGGAGTGCAGTGATGCAATCATGGCTCACTGCACCCTTGACATCCCGGGCTCAAGCAATCCTCCTATCCTAGCCTCCCAAGTAGCTGGGACCACAGGCATGCACCAATATATCCAGCTAATTTCTTTTTATTTTTTGTAAAGGCAAGGTCTTTCCACATTGCCCAGGCTGATATCTAACTCCTGAATTCTAGCAATCCTCTTGCCCTGGCCTCCCAAAGTGCTGAGATTACAGGCGTAAGCCATTACTTGGCCTATGGTCACTTTTTAAATTTGACATAGTCAAATAGGTATGTCTATTCTAGCATCTAAGTTTCTAAACCTGGTTAAGAGCCTCCTCTATGTTAAAATAGGAAATTTTAAAAGTGTATGTATATTTGTGTGTGTATATAAATATAATTTCAATTCTTGTTAATCTTTATAGTAATAGCCTTAAAAACTGTATTGTGCCTTATATTTACTATCATTCACTAGAAACATCAGAACAGTTTGTGTAGTGCTTATAAGATGCAACCAGAAGAGAGATAAAAAACTTGTATTTATACTGAGCACATGTCAGGAACCACACTAAGGACCACACTGAGCACATGTCAGGAACCACACTAATGTCAGGAACCTACATTAAGTAGGTAATATGTTTACCTACTTAATCCTCGTAATAACCCCATGAGGTACCATCTTCATTATTTAGAAATAAGAAAATTAAAATTCTGATAAGTCAACCAACTTACCCCTCCTACCAAGTTGTACTCCTCCCTAGAAATGACAAACTTCCATTTAAACCCAGCTTTACAAACTTGGTTATGAATTCTATGCTGGTTTCACTACTCCCTCCCCACCATACTCCCCTCCTGTTTTAATTTGATGAGTGCCACACAGAAAAATAACACCAAGGAGGACATTTTCATTCCAATTTGAAGATTCTAAATGATGAGAGCAATAAAGGCATTTACTAACCACCAATTTATACATATTTCTCCTACTCGAAGAACCCTAAACTCAGAAAACCATTTTTGGTTTAATTGTGAGTTATAAATGAACTCACATAAAGTTGTTTAAATGATTTGCTCAACAGAACCAAAATGTGAATTCTATATAAAATTTTATTAGACTGTACCTATTACAAAAATATTGTATTCTTGGCCAGAAGCAGTGGCTCACACCTCTAATCTCAGCACTTTGGTAGGCTGAGGTGGGCAGACTGCTTGAGCCCAGGAATTTGACACCAGCCTGGGCAACATAGCAGGACCCCATTTCTCTCTCTCTTAAAAAAAAAAAAAATTTGTACATATATGGCATACCTGCAAATATGTTCTACAAATTGGGAGAAAAAATGGAAAATAAGATATGTGATAAAGTGCTCAATTCCTTTTTACCATATTTCTGGTTACATTAAAAGACTCCATACAAATTTGTACTATAAAAAAAGTAGGGCCAGGCACGGTGGCTCATGCCTGTAATCCCAGAAGTTTGGGAGGCCAAGACAGGCAGATCATCAAAACAAGCCTGGCCAACATGGTGAAACCCCGCCTCTACTAAAAATACAAAAAATTAGGCAGGTGCCTGTAATCCCAGCTACTTGGGAGGCTGAGGCAGCAGAATCATTTGAACCCGGGAGGCCGAGGTTGCAGTGAGCCAAGACTGCCACTGCCTGGGCAACAGAACAAGAATCCCTCTCAAAAAACAACAAAAAAAGTAAAACCAAAAATACCATTTCATATCCACTAGAATGGCTAAGTTTTAGAAGACATGAGTAAGTGTGGATAAGATGTGGAGAAACTGAAACCCACAAACACTGCTGGCGGGAAAGTAAAATGGTGCTGTGCATTACACAGCAGTTTGGCAGTTCTTCAAAAAAAATTAAAAAGGTGCCATAGGACCTAGCAATTTAACTCGTTAGAGGAGTTAAAACGTATGTTTACACAAAGACTTGGAAGTTTGTTTATAGAAGCATTGTTCATAGTAGCCAAAAGGCAGAAACAACCCAAATGTCCATCAACTAATGAACGGTTCACTAAAATGAGGCATATATCCATACAATGAAATATTATTTGGCAATAAAAAATGAAGAACTGATTCATGCTACGATATGAATAAGCCTTCAAATACATTATGGCAAGTGAAAGAATCTAGTCACAAAGGTTGCATATTGTTTGATTCCTTTTCTATAAAAAATCCAGAATAGATAAATCCACGGAGATACAAAGTAGTTTAGTGGGTATGTAGGGATGGGGAAGATGGGTTACCAAAGGAGAAAAGTCACCTTATATGATACAGTAGCCCTAGAAACAGAATAATGAGTGGCAACTCACAAATGACATTGAGGTAACAAAGGAGCTTACAGTAATATATCTACTACTGCCATCACAAAAGAGTGAGAAAAGCAGGATGCTGTCTGGTGATATAATAGCCATTTAACGGCTTTCGTGTCAAAAGCCATTAGAAACTTACTACTTAAAGTATAATTCAATGAATTACAGCAATGGCATCACCTAAAAGCTTGTTAGAAATATGAATCTAAGGCTTCACCTGGGACATCCTGGGTCAGAATCTGCATTTTAACAAAATTCCAAAGTGATTTGTGTGTACATTAAAGCTTGAGAAGGCCTAGTCTAGAGGGAAGAAATTGAAGATCAAAGAAAAACGGGAAGGAAGCAAGGAAAACAATGCAAATTGTGAATAATTTGACTTTCTTTCATTGGAGACTGTCATTTTACAAAACAGAATTCATACCTATAAAAACAGCAAGGCTTATACAATCTTCTAGTGACCTCTTCTGGTTGATTTAAAAGAGGCAATTACAACCCCCAATGCATACTAGTTTCCTTTAGAGTCCTGGTGATGACACAAATGCCAAGGAATAAGCAATCATTGAGGATTACAGGTCAGGCCTGAAGTGCTTTATAGAGTATTACATTTTCCCTTAATAACCTCATACATTAAGTATAAGGATACCATTTTGGGGATGAAGAAACTAAACTCACAGATTCAGTAACTTGTTAAGAATATGAAGCTAATAAAAGTAACAGTGGAATCCAGTTCTGCCTGACACCAAAGCCTTTGCTCTTTCTATGTTACCACACTGCTTTTCAGAAGGCTGAAGGTCATAAATCTACTTCCTAGAGAGAAGGCAAAAAGGAGTACAAAACAGCATGGAATGTGTGGCTCTGAGAAAAAAGAAAAAAAACAAATTAATGAAATTTGGGGAAACAAATTAGTAAAATAATTAATGTTAAAGTTAAACTACCTTCTCAAATTTACTAAAGAAAAAAGACATATACTCATTATAGCAGAGAAAACACTCAGTACATGGAATAGGGAAACGTGTCCTGAAAGAACTCTAGTTCTGAAAAACGCAGAACATCAGTAACCTACTGCAAACACTAAAATATGGAATGCAGTTCTCTTTCACCCTTTTTTCCTTCTTTCCCCAAATCTTCCGTTTGTCATGAAAATAGATAACCCTACCATTTCTTTCTTCAATATGTCTTTTGGCTTCACTTTAAGGTCTTCATTCTGAATGCCATTACCTAAGTCAAACAATTCTCTCAGAGCTAAATTACTGCAAAAGTCATCTAAACTGGTCTCTTTGTCCACATCTCTCAATCCATTCTGAACAATACTGTCATTTTAATGCCACTCAGTTTCTTCAATGTCTCTAAAAATAGGGGAGGAACTGGGTTCTAAAACTGAAAGTCCTTCTAGCTCTAAAAGAATAATGTGGTATTTTTATCATGTCACTGTTCTGTAACAGTTCCTTCTTGCCAATATCGTTTAAAATCTTGTGCCTTTATGATCATGTTACTATTTATTTTTGTTAGGAATCCCCAAGACTATCCTAAGGTTCAATGGTTTGTTAGGAGGACTCACTAGACACAGCATATAGTTGTACTCATAGCTATGATTTATTACAGTGAAAGGATACAAAGTAAAATCAATAGGGGGAAAAAGCGCAAAGGGCAAAAGTACAGAAGAAACCAGGTACAAGGTTTCAAGAAACCTTCCCAAAGGAGTCATAAAGGACACATTTAATTCCTCTAGCAATGAGTTGTGACAACACATGTGAACTACTGACTACTAGGGAAGCTTATTAGAGATTCGGAGTCCAGAGTGTTTACTGGCGTCTGGTCATATAGGAAATCTCTGCCTAGCATGTACCAAAATTCCAGACTCCCATAAGGAAAGCAGGTGTTGGGCATAAACCACACTGTACAGTATTACTGTTTGCACAGTAGGTGACTCGTATCAAGAGAATGAAAGAAAACTCTCCCAAAATCCAAGTTTTCATACACCAGCCAAGAACCAACATTGCAAGCAAGACTTTGTAAAAATAGTAGACTCAGGCCTGCTATGTTAACTCTTTTTTGTACACTATCTATTCCTGCAGTCACTATTCTGTTTAGGCTCTGCAATCTTACCTAGAATTCTATCATTTTTATTTTCCATCTATCCAAATCCAATCCTGGAGAATCTCTTCTGTTCCATAAAGCTTTGCCAAATTCTCTGATACTTCTCTCCCTTTCTCTGAACTCCTATTTCACTTACATTGTACCACTAAGGCTTGTTTATTATACAGCACAAGCTCCTTGTGTTTAAGAACTATAGTTCTTCTGTACTACAGTGCCTAGTCAATGTTGAACAAGATGCGGGCTCTCAAAAACTAATGAGTGAGTGTAAAATAAAATCTGCTTCAAGATGCACATCTGTTCTGGGAATGTTCTCTAGTGCCAGTACAGAGAAGGGGAGGGCTGCAGAATTCAATTAGATATACTTAGAATGAAAGCTTTAATTCTCTACTGTGAACCTACACAGAATCCAAGCTTTTCCCCACATTACTTTCCAGGTATAGCTCTACATAGAAGCGAATTCTGAAAACATGTTTTTTGTTTAAAAAAAAACCCACTGACATCTGAAATAAATGTTTTACTATTTCAAAATCTAGTATTTACTCAGTAAATCCAATTTGATATTTACTCAACTATCCAAATATGGATATTCTTAAAGGTTTTTAGTTATCAGAATATTTAATATGATATTATTAATAATAGCAAACAATACAGTCAATGGAAAATTTATTAAATTGATTAAATAAATACTATATTCATACAGAAGAAAACTATTCACTGATTTAAAATGTGGACGTGTATGCATTGATTCAACAAATATTTAAGCTTTTATGTTTGCAACACACTGCTTTAAATCACAAAACAATTTAAAAACCTTATCTTAAGCAAAAGCATTTATCTATATATGGAGAAATACTAAAAACACATATATCAAAATGTTAACAGTGCTTATCTCTGTGAGATTAAGGGTAATTTCTTGTCTTTTTGTTAATATTTTAAAAATTTTCCACAATGAACATACATTACTTCTGCAATATTAGTAAGTCATTAAAGATATCTGCTATCAAATATGGTAAAAACGTATTAGTGTTCTGTATTACATGGATTTGCATATCCATAAATCAACTCATGCCCCTTAAGATTTAAAACTTAACTTGAATTATATAACACAGCTTTTAAAATACTAGTTACACTCCTTAAAACTAGCATTAATAAAGAACTTGTCATTTACTGTATGACTCCAACATTTCAACGAGCAGTGAAAGATAATGAACTTAAGAACAGGGTTCTGGTTCTCATCAAGTAACGAACTCAGAGTATCTTTAAACGAAGTAATTTAATTTCATAGAGCAATTCCATGAAAGGAAGGGCTTTGATGATAATCTCTAGGACTGCTGACTTTAAGGTATCAAGTTTACCTGCCTATAATAACTAAGTGGTCCAAATCATTTTATTTTCAATCGACAATCACAGTTTTGATACTTATGTATATCACTGGTAATTGCAAGCTTAAGAGCAGCATGTAAAAACCTACACTCAACTCCATGGCTATCTAGAAAAATAATACTCAATTTAGGACATGCTCTTACCTTACCAAAAAGGTGATCTCTATATTGCTGCTGAGTAACAAATTTTTTATAACATACTACACAAGCAAAGGAGCTGATGAAAGGTCCATGTAGTGAAATTGTTGGATCACATGGAGAATGATCAAACCTACTCAGCAAAAGAGAGGTAACATTAGATAAATCTACATTCTAGGGAAACAACTATGTTATTTCGTTTGTGAAGCTAAACACATACACACACACTCAGAACTTTGCACTTTTCTACTGATATTAAGTAATGTTCTTCATATTCAATAAATATCAAGTAGTTTCCATATGCTCAGCAATTCCCTCAGATAGTGACCAACAGTTAGCACAAGATTTCATATGTACTAAATATCCAGTAACATATATTTAGGCATTTCTTACCAAACTGGTAAACTTCTCATTTGAAAATTTTAAGTCCAGAGTCTTTTACTTCTTGCCTTGGTTACCGTAAGACTCACAACTAACTTTAAATGAATCACTGCAATAATAATCTCATGCTAAGATTTCTAGTACACTTGTTTCCCATAATGGCTTTTAATCCTTTTAGTGTTCATTTTTACCATTTAATAAATCTGATTATAAAGTACCTGGAGCACTTTAGTCAAAATACAGTATGCTATCGTGTTCTGTTACTTCCCCTATCCCAGATCTAGGTTTGACTTTACTTAATTTTCTACAGAATGCTTCAACTCCCTCTAGAAGCTTTCTTGATAAGGTAAGACATACCTAGGGTGAGACATATGTAAAAGACAACAGCTTAGATCCCCAAACTCTCAATTTCCCATCCTTCAACTATTAGAAAGGGAGGCTATGGGGATTCGAATGTTTAATACAACATTCCCTTGATACCTACATTCTCAAGCTCCACTATTCAAAAACTCAGTAAACTGGTTGGGAGTGGTGGCTCACGCCTGTAACCCCATCACTGTGGAAGGCCGAGGTGGGCAGATTGCAGAGACATGGCTTTGCAAAAATTAGCAGGGCATGGTGGCGCACACCTGCAGTCCCAGTTACTCAGGAGGCTCAGGTGGGAGGATCCCTTGAGCCTGGAAAGTGGAAGTTGTAGTGAACTGAGATTGCCACCACTGCATTCCAGCCTGGGTGACAGAGCAAGACCCTGTCTCAAAAAAAAAAAACAAGAAAAACCCAAAGACCAAAACACAATAAACTGATAAAATGGGTTTCAATAAATAGATATTTATTATCAATTTTGCTTATATCAGTTTGCTTTTAACATTTATTTTGTAATGCGATATTAGCTTTCTTTGGGCTAGACCAAATATCTCTAAGTGTTTCCTGACTCTTGAAATGTACATTTACAGGCTGGATTTCTCTAAAACTAACCTATCTGAATTTTGATGTAAAAAGTCTGTTTAGAACTTTATGAGCCATATCAGGGAAAAAATAATATTTAAAACCTATACTCATAAAGAAAGCATATCACTAGAATAATCTGACTTTACCAATGATGAAAAAATTATAATGGTACAAAATAATTTGAGTTTGGAATATAAAGCTATGATCACAATGGCAAAAGCATATACACTTTCATTTCACAAAATCACTTTGTAGCTCACGAGATACTCAGCATCCACTATTCTGAATATCCTACTTACCTTTTCAAATGTCCTAAGAGAAGGTGCCCATTGTCAAACTCCTTGTTACAGTGCATTATAGGACATAAAATTGGTTTCCCAGACACCCGCATTTGGCCTCCTCTTCGGAATGAACTTTTTGTTCCAGAATTAATTGTGCCTGTTTTGAGTCCTGCATCATCAGAATATAAGTTCTTAGGTTATTATTTCAGATACTTGTCCTTTGGGCTAGTGATCAAAATTTGGACAAGACAAAGAAAATTATAATATAGCATCAACTGGATAATCCTAATTATAATTGTTTACAATCTCTCTTATAAAAGCTATAATAACCTAAAAATAAATAAGCTGTGACCAAAGAGAAAGCCCTTAATGTTTCCAAGTAGCATTCTCTCTCTCTCTTTTTTTTTTTTTTTTTTTTTAAGATGGGCATCTTGCTATATTTCCCAGGCTCAATCAATCCTCCTGCTGTTGCTCAAACTACAGAAGCATACCACCATGCCCAGCTCCAAGTAGCACTCTCTAGAGGGAAAAAAAAAATCCTTTTCTTTAAGCTCAACAGCTAAGAAATGTTAAAGACCAAATGCATTAGAAAGTTAAGACCCTACTCCCTTACTTTTGAGCAGGTGGGACTTATAGGCACATGCCACCGTGCCCAGTCAGATCTTTTCCTCTAATTATTATTTTCTCTTTTAACTATTTTAACTGTGTTATAAATTTAGCTATATTATAGAGGGCCTGAGCTCTATGAAAATTATATTAAACAATGTAACTAGGGTAGAGAAGATGGAGTGAAGAAAGCAGGGAGGCAAGGAGGATAAGTATGTTATTTTCTTTTTTATTTATTTATTTTTAAGAGACGGAGTTTCACCATGTTGGTCAGGCTGCTCTCGAACTCCTGACCTCAGGTGATCCGCCTGCCTCAGCCTCCCAAACTGCTGGGATTACAGGCGTGAGCCACCACACCAGGCAAAGTGTGTTATTTTCTGAGGAATCAAACCACTGATCAAACAGCTCCAATCTAGACATTAAGTAATACACATGTGAGGAATAACAAATTTATAGAACACAAAGCAGAGATTTACTTACTGTTGATATCTCTCCCTTTTCTAGTTAATCTATTTTGTCTCTTCTCTTTATCCCTTTAAAAAGCCAATTAGGAAATAATTTGTCCACCATTTTCTTCTCCTAATTAATCCCCCACCATCCTGGTCCATTTTTCATTCTTTTCTTTCTTTATAATTTTTATCTTAAAGTCACACAACTTGTAGATGAATCCCCCAGCCAAATGCTCTCAAGGAAAGTCCCAACACACGATATATGATGAAAAATTTAAGGAGTTGTATAAAAAACAATTGCAAAACAACCACAAATATTCTGATTCACAGACAGTATTATTACTCTCTCTCTTATTACTATCTCTTGTGGACTATTTCACTCAAATGCTTTGAATGTTTCCTACAATAAAAACTAAATATTTATCTTTATTGAATTTTCTACAAAGCCCCTAAGCATTTAAATAGAATTATTCCTTTAGGACAATATGACTTTTAAATCCCAAAATGGTTATATATGATTAAGGTTTTAACTGCTTTTCCCTCTTTTAGTCTTTATTGGGGAATACCTCTATCAAACTGTCAAAAAGTTTATAAATATGTTCTGACAACAAATAATGGACAGCATGGAATTAATCATATTTTAGTTTTAACAAGACAATATACATTTTTATCTTTAATATACTTAATGCAGTCAGAATTATGACAACTTTTATAATTGTCTGTCCACATTCCAGATGTTCCCTATTAGGACCTTTATTCAGCTATAAATAGTGGCTCTGGATAAAAATAAAGTTGGAAAAAACAATTCCTGGCCGGGGGGAGTAGGCTTCCCCTACTGGAAAGGCAAAAATATGGAAACTTAAATAGCTTTTTTCCTTTTTTTTTTGAGACGGAGTCTCACTCTGTTGCCTAGGCTGGAGTGCAGTGGCACAATCTCGGCTCACTGACACCTCCGGCTCCTGGGTTCAAGTGATTCGCCTGCCTCAGCCTCCCGAATAGACAAGACTATAGGTGCCCACTACAATGCCTGGCTAATTTTTGTATTTTTAGTATAAACAGGGTTTTACTATGTTGTCTAGACTGGTCTTGAACTCCTGCCCTTGTGATCCCCTCGCCTCAGCCTCCAAAAGTGCTGGGGTTGCAGGTATGAGCCACTGCGCCCAGCCAGCCTTTTTCTCAAATAGTACAGATAACATTGCTTTAAAATTATAATACTAAGTATTCAAATTTATGCAAACTGGCCCAACTCTAAAGATCCATAAAGAATGGAATAATTATACATTAAGTACTTAAATACTTCTAATTTAAAAACTGAATTATAAAAGCTTAGTATTGTATTTTGAAATAGACTAAGTCCTTTAATGCTACTGAGAAGTAGAATCTCACTCTCTATAATTAAAGAAAACAGTGATTCCTCTTTCTTTTCCCTAGCTATACTCTCTTCAAGGATCTCAGCACTCTCCAAAGCCCATTTATAGAAAAGCACCATACCAAATATAGCCCAATACTACAGCAGCTGTTCAAGCAATAGATTCCATACTTTATTTTCACATTGCCTCAGAGACCAAGCAAAAAACTGAACCTATCACACAAAAAAGAGTGTATCTACAGATCTTAACTATAGGCTTAAGCTTATCAGCCATCAAAAAGCCAGGACTGAAAGGTAGAGAAAACACTAATCTTGAAAGTACCATAAAGACACAGCTAAATAATTCATTTGTTTCCACTTGCCCTGCTAAGGGAAATACATAAACAGATGCTCAATTCAATATAATGCATTACAATATTCTGACAATCTAGAGGCCAGATATTAACCTTGAAGGGGCATATTACTGGTCCAACTACCATTCTATACAGGACTTGAAAGTGTCAGACTCATGAGATAATTTTTAGAAGAGATCTTAGAGATGATAAAGTCTTCTAGTTCTAGCCCATTTTCCTATTCACCTAGGATCTTTCCCAAAAGTACAGATGCCCTAGAAGAATCTCTGGAGATGATGAGGTGTAAGCATCTAGGTATCTGTTTAAAGGTCCCAGAATATTCTGTTGCAGTAAAGATGACAGCACTGAGCTAGTCATTAACTTCTTCCACTGAGAACGGAATGTACATGAAGAGGGATTCTTGTGCCTGAGCCTCCTGAGTAGCTGGGACTACAGGCGCCCGCCACCACGGCTGGCTAATTTTTGTTATTTTAGGCCACTATGTTGGCCAGGGTAGTCTCGAACTCCTGACCTTGTGATCCACCTGCATCAGCCTCCCAAAGTGCTGGGATTATAGGCTTGTGCCACCGTGCCCAGCCAATGAAGAGGGATTTTTAAAAACTATAAGCTTTCAATAAACACCCCAAGAGGTAAAACCATCTACCATATTTTCTATGAATCTTTTACCAAAGTAGGTCTGGAATGCTGTATAATTTTTTTGTTTAACTTAGTAACAGTCAGATTTGGAATCCAAGTTCTAGGCTTCCCTTCTGTGTTCATTATGTAAATATTTATAGCACATCTATCAAAATCCAACCAACATTTATTGAGCATCTCTATGCTGAGCATTCTTTTAAGGAATTGACACTAAAAAAGGATTAGTAAGATTTGGTCTCTGTCTCCAAGAAGTATATAGCCTGGGGGAAGAGATGGACATATAAACAGATCAATCCAACATAATAAATACTGTATTAGTGAAATGAATAAAGTACTGAGATCACAGATGGCTGAGCAACCAAACTTATATGGAATAAATCTAGACAGGCTTGTCACATAACTGGACATGATATACCATAACCATATTAACTCAGCAATCCCTAATACTGTATTATTTGTTGGCCATGTATGAATCCCACAGGCAAGTAAGAAGAAAACAAAAAGAGGTTTTAGAGGGCAGGATGGGAATGTGAGAAGCACAAGCAGGCTGATAAGGAGAAAATATAGTTTCAGGGGGCAGCCATTGTGTCAGGTATCAAATGGAATGAACTGCTAAATATCAATAAATATACATTATTAGAATTATTTTATAAGTGGCAATTTGATTCTATTCAAAGGAAAGCCCTTGAAAAGTAACTTTGGAATCCAAGATACCTAGGTTCAACAAAGTTAAGCATTGCATGCAAAGATATTTCTGATGACTTTTTGCAAGTAAACTATGTTGGATTAAATCCACAGCTAAGGTGTCTGTAGATATCCTAACCCTTTAAAGGCTCAGTAGATATTCTTCAAGACAAGATAGAAAAGTTGTCATGGCGGGACTCTCCTATTGGCTCTTGAAAATTCCACCAAATTATCTGATGGAGGAAGTAATGTTCCACAGTAACTCTTCAAGGAATCTCAGGTCTGCAAGAGTTAGTAATGAAGAAGCTATCCAATGCTTTGACGGAGTCTCCTATGAGGATGCTTCCTTATTAAATATCCAGATAGCCTGTGCTGATGAATAAATAAGTAAACATTAATCTTCTAGATCTCACTTTAAATACCATTTCCTTAGAGAAGCTTTTTCTGACCTCAAATAATCTGTTATATACCCTCCCATGGACATATGTACTACTTCAAGCAGTAACTATTAAATATATAAATGAATATATGAGTAATTCTAATGAGCTCAGGTATGACCTCTATTGCTTATAACTCAAATATATTTGTGCCAAAGAAGAAAGACAGTGGGCAAAGTAGGCCATTATAAACTAGGCCATTATGAGGTGATATTAGTATCACTAAAACAAAATCTCAGTATCTTATATGCTTATTAGCAACAGAATAAAACAGACGTACTTTCTGCCTTAAGGCTTTGGGGAAGCTAGGTAACCTTAGTGTAAGTTTTAAAGAATACCTGGCATTTTTAGCCACTGGTCCACACACAGTCTTGCTGCTTCTGTATCAGAATGTCCTCGAATAAATTCCAATTCTTGTAACCCATGAGCATGCTGAAAATCAATTTTTTCCTGAAGACATTAAGAAGAAACTCAATTAAAATTACTACTGTTTTCCTCGAGAAAAGAATTTTTTTACACATCAGTGATCAAAAATACTGACAACTCTTTATCCCCAGAACTCCACATCAAGAAATTTATGCCAAAGAAACATATCAAAATAAAAATGCATGCTCTAAGATGTGTATACCAATGTTACTGCACAAAATTCACTGCAACCTAAATCCCTAACAATAGGATATTGTTTAAGTAAATTATGGTATATACATTTGATGGAAGTCATTAAAAACATTAACTAAAATTTTTCAAAGGTGTGGGATATACTTTTCAAATCAAGCAGGTCATCAAATTGTATTAAACAAATGAAGCAAAATATAAACAAGAATAATTTCAATCCATATGCAACTATGGAAAAAAAGCCTGAAAACAGATGATTTAAAAGTTATTAAGGCTCCCTCTGGTAATTTCCATGTAAGAGATTATTTTCGTTTTTCAACTTTTATTTTTTCAAATTTTCCATATTGAATCTGAAACATACAGAAGGAGCCTAATAAATATTTGTTCACTGAGTAATACTAATAACATAACTCATTAGCACCTAATATGTGCCAGTATAAAGTATTTGTTGCCATCTAGACTAAGGGTTGGCGAACTTTTCCACAAAGAGCTAGTTAATATTTTATCATGTATTTGCAGGCCAGAGAGTCTTTACTGCCTCTACTCAACTCTGCCATTGTAGCAAGAGAGCAGCCACAGACAACATATAAACAAGTAAGTGTAGCAGTGTTCCAATAAATCTTTATTTATAGCAGGCAGCAGGCCAATGACAATGCTGAATAGATGCTCTGTATCGCTAAAAGCCTAAATCTTTCTAGTATGTTATCCATAAAACTATCTGTATATTCTCTAATCATAATGTATATTAAAATTAATACTTCCTGGCCACTAACCATGTGTAAGACAGTTTAAAAAATATTTTAGGTATTATTGTTCCCATTTTATGATGAAAAACCTGAGGTCAAATAAATTTCCCAAGGATATATAACAATGTCAGAATTCAAACTCGGAGGCAGTCTGATTCTTGAATTCATGCGCTAATGAGTATAATCATACCGCCCCTCAAAAAGATTTACATGTACTTCAAAAGAAATAAGAGTCAGAAACACTGGATTTGTAAGATATAAACCATAATAATGTATGGCCTAGTTAGCAATGTAACAGGGTTTTCTACAGGAAGGATAAGTGGGGGGAAGGTATGGATCAATATTTTAATCCGAAGAAAATCTACATAACATTGTTCAAAGTATAGTCATGGAATACTACTCATGAATATTAATATGCATTACATACATTTTTTAAATTCTCTATAATCAAATTAAGTAAGTATAGAAACACTGTTTTTTTTGTTTTTTTTTTGTTTTATTTTATTTTATTTTTTAAAGATGGGGTTTCACCATATTGGTCAGGCTGGTCTCGAACTCCTGACCTCAGGTGATCCGCCCACCTCAGCTTCCCAAAGTGCTTGGATTACAGGCGTGAGCCACTGCGCCCAGCTTGAAACACTGGTTTTAACAAAATTTAAAAGGTTACTTTCATGTAGGACTACTGAAGCCCTAAAGTGCTAATGTGAACTGTATTTTTCATACATAGAGTATGCAGTATTCCAACTTCATAAATCACCAAATACTTTTTCAAAGTGTATCCTACAGGATCACTATACTGAATAACATGCATTAAGAAACAAATAATAATAAAATCAAAGTTAGCCTATCCAAATATAGCAATAGCCCCTGATATCCTAAGACACCTTATGTATTAAATTGGACTGTTTATCAAAGTTCCTTATAAGAATCCATTATAATAAAACCCTTCTATTAAAGTAATATAATTGAGATTAAATATTACTACATACCAACTACTAGCATACTTATTTTAACAATTTCCAATAATTAAAATCCAACCTTTTTTTTTTTTTTCCAGTTCTCTGGCCTTTCTTACAACAGAATTTGAACTCTATGAACATGCATAGTTAATGCTCCAAAAACACTTACTGAAATTATCCTAAAATTAGCCACCCTTTTTCTCTATCACAAGCAACTTTCAAAAACTTTAGGGTTACAGCCCTTCTTGCAAGTCGTCTTAACTTGTAGAATATCAATACACAAAGCTGGCAGCTAGTCAAATGGCACAGAATGTGATCTCTGAAAGTTAAGTATCAAGTGAAGATTTTGTTTTTGTTTTTGTTCTTTCTTTCTGAGACAGAGTCTCACTCTGTCGCTCAGGCTGGAGTGCAGTAGCACAATCTTGGCTCACTGCAACTTGTGCCTCTTGGGCTCAAGCAATTCTCCTCCCTCAGCCTCCTAAGTATTTGGGACTGCAGGCATGTGCTACCATGCCTGGCTAATTTTTTTAATTTTTAGTAGAGATGGTGTTTCACCACACTGGCCAAGCTGGTCTCCAACTCCTGACCTCAGGTGATCTTGTCTACCTCGTCCTCCCAAAGTGCTGGGATTACAGGCGTAAGACACCACGCCTGGCCTCCAGTGAAGATTTTCCTTTCTTTCCTTGAAACCTCTCTATCACAAAAGATAACTTACTGTAATAATGAAGACACCAACAATTCACAAAGGCCTACAACAGTTGAAAAACATTTTCTATGGTATCTATTTTTAGCCAGAATTATCATTCACTGGAATTCTTCAAAAATTATTTCTATTTCAGTTTCATTATCTTTCTTTCTGGGTGGCTTTTTTTGTTGTTTTTTGTCACCCAGTTTAAAAAAATAAGTAATCCATAAAGGGAATCAAGTAAGAAAAGCTAAATTATGGCTAGACAGCAAGTCATCTTTTTCCTTAAAGAATAAAATCTAGACAAATTTATTCTTTACAACTGGTTAAACAAAAAATTTAAAATTTCAAAAAAAAATATTTTCAATGTAAAGTATTACATCAGTGGAGGCTGCAGCTACCCTTGAGAAAAAACTTAGTTGTCATAATGACTATACAAGATTCTGGGCTTATCACAAAAACTATTATCTATGGAGCCATTAAGACTGCCTGGGAAAAGAAGCTAGTATCACTCAGGAAATCTGAGGGAAAGTAAGACAGTTTGCAAATGATTCCTTTGTCAAAGAGATTTGACCCATTTAAAAAACCAAACAATCTGTTTATAATTCTGGGTGGGGGGAAACTTCCTTAAAACTGAATAGTATTTCTGCCAGGATAAAAATAATATTGTATGTAGTGTACGTGTGTGTGTGTGTGTGTGTGTGTGTGTGTGTGTGTATGCAATAAGCATTTTAAACATACAATTAGAATAATAGTCTGATATTACATCATAAAGTAAAAGCCCCCAAACTAGCTTATTTCTAAATTTAAAGACCATTTTAGACCAGATTAGGAAATATCAGACAAGACGCTACAGAAATACACAAATTACTTTATAATAACCAATGGAATAAGGAATCAAAAACATGCATGCTAAAATTTAAAAATCATAGTGCTTATTCTGATCTGGGAGATCATCTCTGAACTGTCTATTCACAGAATAAAACCCTAAGTCTAAAACTAAGTGATCTGCTGAAATCTAAATAGCTGCTGGCCAGAGACATGATTTAAATTTCCATTTTTTTACTTTAAGTATGGAGTTGTTTTACCCAATGTATCAACATTCTACTACTAAAGACATTTGTCAGTACTGAGGGAATTCTTTAAGTAATTTCATTTGGGGCCTTCTAAAGCAAATCAAGGAAAAAATTTACATTATACAAGATTCTAAAATGGTTTCATTTACCACATAGCAGCTCTTCTACAAACCTGCTTCAAATTTTTTCCTTTTAGTAATGGATTTAATTTGGAAAGATAAGCTAAAGTTTGAGAAAGCAGTATGGCTTCATCTGGGAGAAAATAATCTTTCAACAGCTGATATCTATAAAAGCCCTGATAAACCCTTTTTCACTCTTATGATAAAACAACCAGAAACCTGTTAATTGCTCATCTGCTTTGAGAAATCCATGATTTTTAATGATCAAAAATGAAGTCCACTCAGTTAATTCTATTTTTTCCTCTTTTCCTATATACAGATTGGATAAGAATCCAACAAACTAAAAACAGATGTAAAAAGCTATTATGAATTACTACTAAATTCATGAGCTATCTGGCGTACATGCTGAGCTTTGATTAAACCATACCTTTTTTGATTAAAGGTTTCTCTTTACCAACTTTATTATAAATAATTCTTTAATTTAATAAAATACTAGTTAAAATAGCCACATACTCTGAATGCTCTATTCTTCTCTTCTTTCTGCTGTTTCTCCACTTCAACATGGCGGGCTAGACGAGCCAGAGTTAAAGCAACTTTATCCTTCTGATGATCAATATGGTCTTTACGTTTAACATTCTTCTGTAAGGGAAAAATAATTTTCATTCCTTAATTAACAAAATTAGCATTTCGATAACATACATTCATCAAACAGCTACTATACTAAAGAACTATTTACTTGAGTTAAATTTGTAAGAACCTATTTTGTGTATTGTGTTTTATGTGGTGTTTGGTAGGTCTGTCAATTATCCACCAGGATCTTTGGTTTTGAAGCAGTTACACAAACGAGCTTCTAGGACATTTATCATCTTTATTCCCTTAAAAGTTGAAGAATAAACTCTTAGATCTGTCAGAGAAGTAGGGTCATCAGGCAAAGTGCTAACCCCCAAAATTGGAGAGAGAGAGGTAAATAAAGAACATCAACTTACTAAAGCAGAAACCTTCTAGCAGCAACCTCCATAGGAAACTAAACTAATGGATGCTTGGTAAGGACAAGCCTGAGAATTAAAAACTCCAGGGGCCCTCACATATGATTCCATATTAATAGATGCAGAAAAAGCATTTAACAAAATCCAGCCCCCATTCATGATAAAAACTCTCAGAAAAGTAAGAATAAAGGGAACTTTCTCTACTGTATAAAGACCATCTACAAAAAACCTACAGCTAACAACACACTTGATGAGAAACAAAGTCTTCATGCTAAGATAACGAACAAGGCAAGGATATCCCCTCTTGCCGCTCCCAGCATTGTACTAGAATTCCTAGCTAATGAAGTAAGATGAGAAAAAGAAATAAAAGGCATACAAATTGGGAAGGAAGAAATAAAACTCTTTGTTTGCATCCACGTAGAAAATCCAATATAATTAACGAAACCATTCCTGCAACTAATAAGCAATTATAGCAAGGTTGCAGGATACAAGGTTAATGTCAATTGATTTCCTATATATCAGCCATGAACAAGTGGAATTTGAAGTTAAAAAACTACCACTTACCTTGTTACTCCCCACCAAATGAAATACTTAGGTATAAATATAACAAAATATGTATATCTGTATGCAGAAAACCACAAAACTGATGAAAGAACTCAAAAAACTTTATTTTAATTTTGTATTCAAGGGTACACTGTATGGTGCTGAAGTCTGGACTTCTACTGATCCTATTACCCAAAGAGTGAACACAGTATCCAACAGGAAGTTTTTCAGGCCTTGTCCCTTCACCTTCTCTCTCTCCTTTTGGAGTCCCAGTGTTTACTGTTCCCAACTTACTCTCCAAGTGAACCCAAGATTTAGGTCCCACTTATAAATGAGAACATGTGATACTCGTTCTTCTGTTTCTGCATAAGTTTGCTTAGGGTAGCAGCTTCCAGCTGCATCCATGTTGCTGCACCTTTGCAGAATTTCATTCTTTATTACGGCTGTGTAATATTCTGCGTTGTACACATACCACATTTTCTTTATCCAACCAGTGATAATGGGCACACAGGTAGATTCCATGTCTTTGCTACTGTGAATAGTGCTGCTATGAACATACAAGTACATGTGTGTCTTTCTGGTGGAATGATTTCTTACTTATTTTTGAGACAGGTTCTCACTTCAACACTCAGCCTGAAGTGCAGTGGCACAGTCACAACTCACTGTAGGCTTGACCTACGAGGCTCAAGGAATCCTCCCATCTCAGCCTCCTGAGTAGCTGGGACTACAGGTGCACACCACCACACCTGGGTAACTTAATTTGTAGAGATGAAAGCTTGGTATGTTGCTTAAACTGGTCTCAAACTCCTAGGCCCAAGCGATCCTCCTGCCTCAGTTTCTCAAAATGCTGAGATTACAGGTGTGAGCCATTATGCCTAGCATTTTCCTTTGGATACACACCCAGTAATGGGACTGCTGGGTGGAATCGTAGTTCTATTTTTGTTTTTCTGAGAAATCTCTGAACTGCTTTCCACAGGAGATGAACTAATTTGCATTTCCACCAACAATGTATCAATGTTTCCTTTTCTCTACAACCTTGCCAGCAGCTACTTTTTCACTTTTTAGAAACAGTCATTTTGACTCTATTGAGATGGTATCTCATTGTGGTTTTGATTTTCATCTCTCTGATGATTAGTCATGTTGAGCATTTTTTCATGTTTGTTGGTTGTTCCTATGTTGTCTCTTTTGAGAAGTGTTTGTGCATGGCCTTGGCCCACTTTTTAATACTGTTTGGTTTTTGTTGTTGTTGATTCATTTAAGTTCCTTACAGATTCTGGGTATTAGTCCTTTGTCAGGCACATGCTTTGCAAATATTTTCTCCCATTCTGTAGGTTGTCTGATAGCTCTGTTGATGATTTCCTTAGCTATGCAGAAGCTCTTTCATTTAATTAAGTCCTATTTTTCTATTTTTGGTTTTGTTCTATTTGCTTTTGGGGTCTGTATCATAAACTCTTTGCCTAGGCCAAAGTCTGGAAGAGGATAGTTTCCTTAGCTGTGCAGAAGTTCTTTCATTTAATTAAGTCCCATTTTTCTATTTTTGATTTTGTTCTATTTGCTTTTGGGGTCTGCATCATAAACTCTTTGCCTAGGCCAACGTCTAGAAGAGTATTTCCTAGGTTTTCTTCTAGAATTTTTATAGTTTCAGCTCTTACATTTAAGTATTTAATCCTCTTGAGTTAATTTTTATACATGGTGAGAGGTACAATTTTACACTTCTGCATGTGGTTAGCCAGTTTCCCAGCATCATTTATTGAATAGAGTATCCTTTCTCAATTGTTTATTTTTGTCGAGTTTGTTGAAGATGAGTTGCTGAGTTGGTTGTGCCTGTGCCACTTTATTCCTGGGTTCCCTAATTTATTCTCTTGGCCTGTGTGCCTATTTTTATATTGGTGCCATGCTGTTTTGGTTACTGTAGCCCTGTAGTATAATTTGACATTAGGTAATGTGATGTCTCTGGCTTTGTTCTTTTTACTTAGGAATGTCTTAACTATTCAGGCTTTTTGGTTACATATAACTTTTAGAATAGTTTTTTTCTACTTCTGGGAAAAACAACATTGGTAGTTTGATATGAACAGTGTTAAACCTATAGGATGCTTTGGGCAGAATGGCCATTTTAATGATATTGGGTCTTCCCACCCATAGGCATAGAATTTTTTTCCATTTGTTTGTCATTTATGATTTCTTTCAGCAGTGGTTTTGTAGTTTTCCTCATAGAGATCTTCCACACCTTGGTTAGACGTATTGCTAGGTATTCAATTTTTTTGTGTGGCTATTGTAAATGGGGTTGTAGTCTCCATTTGGTTTTCAGTTTGACTGCTAATTGGTACATAGAAATGATACTGACTTTTTTAGTTGATTTTGTATCAAAGAACTTCTCAAGAAGTAGAGAGATACTTCATGTTCATGGACAGGAGACTCACTATTGTCAAGATGTCAATTCTCCTAACTTGATCTATACATTCAATGCAATCACAATCAAAATACTAACAGATTTTGTGGATAACAACAAACACATTCTGAAGTATAAATGGTAAGGCAAAAAATTCCTATTAGCCAACTCAGTACTGAAGGAGAGCAAAGTCATAGGACTGACACAATCTGACTTCAAAACTTACTATAAAGCTATAGTAATCAAGACTGTGCGGTACTGTCAAAAGAAGGAACAGTCCAGAAACAGACCCACATAAATAAAGCCAACTGCTCAATTTTGTGGTGAACTTAAAACTACTCTTTTAAAAAAGTCTATTTTAAGAAAAGAAAAAGAATAGATCTTCTCTGGGCTTTTTTTTTTTTTTGGATGGAGTCTTGCTTTGTCGCCCAGGCTGGAGTGCAGTGGCACGATCTTGGCTCACTGCAACCTCCATCTCCTGAGTTCACATGATTCTCCTGCCTCAGCCTCTGAGTAGCTGAGATTACAGGTACATGCCACCACCCACCTAATTTTTGTATTGTTAGTAGAGATGGGGTTTCTCCATGTTGGTCAGACTGGTCTCAAACTCCTGACCTCAGGTGATCCACCCGCTTCAGCCTCCCAAAGTGCTGGGATTACAAGCGTGAGCCACTATGCCCGGCCCTCCCTGTTTTTTTCTACCATGATGATTGGTTACAAATAAAACATCACTCTTTGGCCAAATCAGTCACATATGTACAACCCAATTTTTATCTAAAGTGTGATAGTGGTGCATCAGCTAAGTCAAATAGCAGGTATGACTTCTAGAAGTAGACAGAAGTTATACTGAAGTAAGCATATATAAAAAGGCCAAATTGGTATTTTCAGTATGAGGCTACACCTTTGCAGTAGGGAATGTTTATAGGACCACTTTGGGGTACAAGTAACCCCAGCTCACTTTCTGACTACTTGGACAGCGAGCATACAGTCTTGTACCCAAGTAGTAGGTGACATTCTACTAACTTCAAAATATCTTTTTACAAGTTACAGGGCAATACAAGTCCTTAGAAACAGCAGTCACATGAAGTTATTTTTTCTAAACTTTGACCCCTTAGTACAAGCAAATCTGTCTTAAAAGCAAATTAATGGTCAAGCATAGTGGCTCACATTTGTACTCCCAGCACTTTGGGAGCTAAGGCAGGATTGCTTGAGCCCAGGAGTTGGAGACCAGCCTGGCTAACAATGCAAGACCTCATCTCTACAAAAAAAGTAAAAGCTTAGCTGGGTATGGTGGCATATGTCTGTAGTCTCAGCTACTTGAGCTCAGGAGTTCGAGGCTGCAATGAGCTATGATCCGGCTGGCACTCCATCCTGGGTGACAACAAAGTGAGACCCTGTCTTCTAAAAAAAAAGAGGGGGAGGGAAGGGCACATTAAATTTACTCCTTGCAAAAACAACAAAATGTAGGTACTACCTTGAGAAGGAAATTTAGTGTAGATCATAAATACAAATTTTAAAGATGTTAGTAAAATTTTTAAATGGGCATAGGGTGTAACTTTCTTGACAGAGATAATACTTTTTAGGTTTTAAACTTTAACAAAAGTCATGCTTGAAAGTCCTGGTAAACTAAGGTCACATTAACAAACAGGCAAAGTGGACAAGGTATAAACAAATTACTGTTTACCTACCAAAAACAAAAACAAACAAACAAACAAAAGTGACTGTAATGACAATTCTCCTACAAGGTTAAAAGAAGGGTTGACATTCCTAAAAAGAAAGTATATGTTATGCCTAAATTTGTCTGGAGACTAGAAGCTGCAGAAAACTCATCAAGCTATTTCAACTTGCTACCCTTACACCAAACAAAATTATTTCCTACCGAAACATTAAGTCACTTATGCAGCCATGTGGGTGTGAGGATAGGAAATCAAGGGATTTTTCTGGTCCCTCTGTAAATCCTGTGTCACAACAACAACGTGAATATTCTAGGGACAGGAAGAAGGCCATGTTTTGGATAAATTTAGGTAATCTAACTCAGGAAGAACTACCCTTGAATTGATGTTTCTACTATTATTTTATTTTCTCCTAGGCCATAATAAAACAACCATTTAAAATTACTTTTGAAGTTACAGTCATTCAGGAAATTGCATAATATTTATTCTTCTTCATGTTTACTTTAAAGCAGACTTAATGATTCTGATGCAATACTTTTCATTGAACTTTCCATATACTCTTGATGCAAAGGTCAATGAAAATTAAATTCAGAAACATGGCAATTACATATCCAGGAGAAAAAAATTTCAGTAATCCACTAGTCACATAAGTATATTCTGAAAACTTTACTCCCTTCGAATTATACTCACGTGCTATCAAAACGCACTCACAACACTAGGAAGATAAGTTGTTTAGCCATTTAAACATTCATTTGGATCTCTTCAACTTTACTCTAAAATTAATCTGTAGCCTTACCATCACCTTCTGGAGGTCAAGTAAAATCTGTCGTTATTCACTACAATTATTTTTCTTATATAGCTATTAGTAGCCTATATAGTTTATTTAACTACTAGTTGAGCTTCCCTAATCCAAAAATCTGAAAAATTACTCCAAAATCCAAAACTTTTTGAGTACCTGTATGAAGCTCAAAGGGAACATTCCTTGGAGCATTTCAGACTTCAGATTTTCATATCGGCAACGTTCAACCAATAGCTATAATGTAAATATTCCAAAATCCAAAAATATCTAAAACCCGAACACTTCTGATCCCAAGCATTTCGGATAAAGGACACTCATCTCGTATACGGTTATGTCTCAATGAATTGCCTCTGTTATTCCCTGCTAATTCTGCCGACCTGTTTATTCTCTTTCATAACACTGAAGGGCTGAAAAAACCCACAAGCCCTAATGCTGAAAACAAAGACATCTTAGAATTGACTCTGCGCTGTCTTCTTCCATCTGACGAGAAAATTTCTCCTTTTTTTTTTTTTTCCTTCTTTAGACCAGGGTCCTCTGGCTGGACTCAAATCCTGGGCTCAAGCAATCCTCCCACCTGATCCTAGAGAGTAGCTGGGATTATAGGTACAAACAACCATGCCCACTTCTATTTTATTCTTAAAAAGGAAGAAAAAAAGGAACTCTGGCTACCAACATTGAAAGCAGATTTGGAAGAAATCTGCTAGGAATAGAGGAAAAGGAATGGTAGTAGAGAAAGCTAGGGCTTCAACTCTGAAATCTTTGCCAATTTTCAAGCTAGCACTTTAAAACTGAGAAAACAGATACATTAAAGAAAGATGTTTTAAACAGGGAAAAGATTAGGTATATGAGGCAGACTCTATTAGTCATAAAATTTTTCCCTTTTTTTTTTTTTTGAGATGGAGTCTCGCTCTGTCACCCAGGCTAGAGTGCGGTGGTGTGATCTCAGCTGACTACAACCTTTGTCTTCCAGATTTAAGCAATTCTCCTGCCTCAGTCTCCCGAGTAGCTGGGATTACAAGTGTGCACCACCACATCCAGCTAATTTTTGTGTTTTTAGTGGAGATGGGGTTTCGCCATGTTGGCCAGGCTGGTCTCAAACTCTGATCTCAAGTGATCCACCAGCCTCAGCCTTCCAAAGTGCTGGGATTACAGGCATCAGCCACAGTGCCCAGCCCATACAATATTTTTCCACTACAAATCTTGGGTTTAGGGGTAAAGGTTGCTGGTTAAAGGGGCCACTCAATTCTTAGCACCGAGAATTTCTACCATTCCCCTAATGCCATGATGCTGAAGTGTAATTTAATGTGAAATTATAAAATTCCAGAATTGCTTTTCTTAGGCTGCATTTGTCATCTCCCATAAAGCCTGTAACTTGAGTTATCACTTAGGTCTTTGGAGCTTTTCTAAGAAAGGTCAAGCTTTGCCAGGCATGGTGGCTCATGCCTGTAATCCCAGCACTTTGGGAGGCTGAAGTGGGTGGATCACGAGGTCAGGAGTTTGAGACCAGTCTGGCCAATATGGCACAACCATGTTGGCTTCTACTAAAATCTACTAAAAATACAAAAATTAGCTTGGGCGTGGTGGTGTGCGCCTGCATTCCCAGCTATTCAGGAGGATGAGGCAGAATAGCTTGAATCCAGGAGGCAAAGGTTGCAGAGAGCTGAAATCACACCACTGCACTTCAGCCTGGGCAATACACAGAGACTCCGTCTCAAAAACAACAACAAAAAGAAAGGTCAGGCTTTCAGACATGACTTGAATTCACTTCTCAAGCTAGAATTCAATTGGCTCTGAATCCATGGCAAAAATAATGGGCCTTTAAGTTTCACCGTGAGTAATAGCAGCTATCCTCCTTGAAGAACTTCCTATGGTCACCTGGACTAATGTCTTTAAATAAAACACCTAATATTAAAGAGTCCATACCGACAGTGAATAAGTTATCAATGCTAGCCAATCAATGTTGGGAAGAAGCATAGGAAAGCCTTAGGAAAAATATTGGGGAAATTGGGGGTCCTCTGTTTGCCAATACTTTAGATCAATCTTAGCATCAGCAGTTTTCTTCCACACCCAGAGCTGCACAGAATTAAGGAGAATGTAAAGCCAGAAGCAGCTCAGACAGATTCTGGTACAGTCATTATGAAATTCTTACATTCTTGAATATACTTGTTTACATTTTTATCTAAAATTTTAGGTAAAACATTCACAGAACAAATTTCGGTTGTACTAGAAATGATAGCCATATTCAGGATACTGGTTACACCTGAGGACACATGTCCATGAAAGTCAAGCATATACAAGTAAAGCAACAATTTTAGGGAACAACAATGTTTATCTTTTATGTGTATCCAGGTAGAGTTACAGCAGAAAGTCCAAGTCTAGAAATGACAACCTGACACAAAACCCCATCATCAATGAAATGATCATGTTAAACTTTACATTTCAATATCTCTTCCCTATTAGTACTTCTATATATACGCTATATATCGGGGGGGTGTGTGTGTGTGTGTGTGTGTATACATATATATGTATATATATATACACTAATTGATAGATCTATTAGATAGATTAGATAATTTTTTTCTGACAGGATCTCACTTTGTCACTCAGGCTAGAGAGCAATGGTGTGACCATAGCTCACTACAGCCTCAACCTCCTGGGCTCACTTAAGTGATCCTCCCACTTCTGCCTCCTGAGTAGCTGGGCCTACAGGCATGTAGCAACACGCCCAGCTAGCCTTTTTTATTCCCGCCCCCCAGGTAAAGACAGAGTCTTGCAGTATTCCCAAGCTGTTGAACTCCTGGCCTCAAGTGATCCTCCCACCAAGGCCTCCCAAAGTGCTAGGATTATAGGCATGAGCCACTGTGACAAGCAACACACTTATTTTTTAAGTAAAAATGATCCTGTAAGTATATATAAGTAAAATCTAGAAGGCTATGTAAACCAAAATGTTAAATAGTGGTTATTTCTGTCTAGACGGTTTTTTCCTTTTCTATATCTATTCTCTAATTTTTCTACAATCAGCATATGTAATAAAATTGTTAACAAATTTTAATTATTAATGAAAAAGACTATATAAAGACAAAAATGTTAAGAATCTCAATCTTTCGTTTGGGAATATAATGGATGTGGTTTAAATCACTAATTTTACCTTATAAAAATATGTTTAATATCCATCCTACACAAATAGAAGGAACATAATCTATTAGTAAATTGTATGTAACTTCTCAGATTTTTGTCCCTAGATGTATAATGACTGAGTTACCTTATTTTCCAAACCCAAGAGAAACATATTAATCAAGAATTAAGGAAAGTCACTTTCAGTTCAACAAGCTTAATGGCTATTAGGAAAATATTTTTACACAAATTTCAAGCCAAATACCATTATCATTTTAAAGCAAAAAACATTTAGCTAAAACACAAACTTGTATTATTTTTCTTTACTTACGTATATGGTTTAAAAGCATGTTTGATTTTGTATTTTAAAATGTATTTAAACTACTGACGAAAGTACACTTAGTCAAATTAAAAGTTGAAACTTAAAAATACATGCTTATTCAGCTCACTTAGACCTGACCTTCCTCTATTCTTGTTTGTAATGTAAACATAGAAAATAGGATTCTTAGTTTTTCCAGTCAGAAAGATAAGTTCTCTCAGTTGAGTTTAACTAATTTGCTCAAGAGGAAGCTAATCAAACACCAAAATAAATTTTTAGTAGAACCTAAATTTCTACTTGAGGAACTTCAGATGAATGCACGTGACTTCACAGGCAAACTTTCTTTTAAAATTTATCTACGAATGCCTATTTCTTGAACAATTCACTCTCGATCCTGAAGATGTCATACGGTTTAGGGAACTCAATGCCAGGCAAAACTGACTCTGAACTATTTATTAAAAACCTTTCTTAAAAGACCCATGAATATATTTTTTGCAAATAGTAAATTCAGGCAGATCTTTCACTTTATTCTTCATATATCACTCACCATAAAGCTGAGCCTCTGAGTAACTTCTGTGATAACTACCTAAATCAAATGTTTGCAAAGATCAAATCAAAGGAAATGCAGAATTAATGGAGTGATTTTGCTTTTGTAAAGCAATTTCTAGAGCACAATATTAAAAAGCAGGACTAGGTAAAGAAAATACAGTACATATATACCATGGACTACTATATGGCCAAAAAAGAATGAGATCATGCCCTCTGCTGGAACACGGATGGAGCTGGAGGGCTTAGTGAAGTAACACAGGAACAGAAAACCAAATATGCACGTTCTCACTTATAAGTGGGAGCTAAATAATGAGAACCAATGAGCACAAATAGGGGAACAGCAGACACTGGGCCTACTTGAGGGAGGAGGGCGGGAGGAGGGAGGAGACCAGAAAAACAATAACTATCGGTTACCATGCTTAGTACCTAGGTGACAAAATAATCTGTACCCCAAACCCACGAGACACAAGTGTACCTATAAAACCAAACAAATCTGTACATGTATTCCTGAACCCAAAATAAAGGCTTAAAAGAAAAGAAAAAAGAACAAAAAGCAGGGCTTCATAGAACAAATTATTTTACAATGGTTCTTAGCATTGTACTACTTTGCAGCTTAATGCTAAACAAATGACTTATATTTGTAAATCATGACTACTAATTTCTAAAAAGCACTTTAGTTCTTGATGAACCAAAAAGCTTCCAGTTTATATTTTCTACAAAATTATTTTAATGGAAAATGAATATATTATCAATATTAAATCACTAGACCTCTCTGTGAAATGAATAATTTTGCTGCATCTACACACAGAGGGTGATATAACCTAGGAAGAAAGCACTCTACAAGAACACTTACTACCCTGTGAAGTGACCACAACAACCCAGTTTCCTATCTGACTCACCATAGGCATACTCTAGCTACTGAAAAAGCCAGTAATAAGAAAAGATGCAATTTGTAGGAGGGAGGAAGGTAAAGAATAAGGTGAGGGGATATACACAAAACAATCCAAGGCAGAGGTTTATTTATGGTCATAATATCTTCCTGAACATCAGCTGGCCCAGATTATACAGAGGAGCACTAACTGGAGACTATTTCTTTCATAATCTCTACCTTCTGTGTAATGGACTCCAAGTTCAAAGAAAACTCAAAGGAACAACCAGCTGCAAAAGAATTAACTTTGCACATCATCAAAGTATCTGACTAGTGCATTTGGTTTGAACAGAATTCCTGCAACAGATGGATTACTTCACAGACACTCAATTTCAAATTCTGCTTATGACGACTGCCAATCCTAAAACTTCAATCCATAGTTTGGTCTGAGGTTTGCACTCCGCAAAAGTTCTGTTTACCAGAAGCCCCTTCTACTCAACTTATAATTCAAACCATATCCCAAGTAACACTTTGAAAAGCAATGGTTTTTCCTCAAGAATTTTATATCCAAATACAGATAAAGCAGAAGAGATAAACACAGCAAAACTGTGCAATATTTATTTACTATCTCCAGCAGCAAAGCTTTAGAACCAGGAAACCAACTTTTAACAAAGCAATCTCCTTCCCACCCCAACTACTTGTTTACAAAGTACACAGATCTTCTTTATATGAACAAATCTTAAAACATACGTATAGATATACCCCATTCTGTAAAGTACCTTACTCAGTTAAGAAGGCTACTCCCACCAAACCCGTTAAATAAGATTTTCCTGTATTATCTTTTGAGTAAATTGCCAACATCTATTTCTATAAAAATCCTTTTAGGAAAATGACTTTCATCTTCCTTCAGTACAAAACCAAAAATAACAATAATAATAATAATACAACTTTGGAACTTATGAGAATTTTAAAATACATGACCAGGTGCAGCAGCTCACACCTATAATCCCCACACTTTGGGAGGCCGAGGCGGGTGGATGACCTGAGTTGGGTAGATCACTTGAGGTCAGGAGTTCAAAACCAGCCTAGCCAACATGATGAAATCTCATATCTACTAAAAATTTAAAAATTAGTTGAGCGTGGTGGTGGGTGCCTGCATTTCCAGCTACTCAGGAGGCTAAGGCAGGAGAATCACTTGAACCTGGGAGGCGGAGGATGCAGTGAGGTGAGATCACACCACTGCACTCCAGCCTGGGCAACAGAGAGAGACTTGGTCTCAAAAAAAACAAAATAATACAAATCATTAACTCTGAATATGAAGTGTGACAGAGCCAAAGGGAGTTACAATTTCTTAACCCTGAGTGGCACTGTTCTGCCTCTGGCACAGAAGGAAAAAAAAAAAGATGAACTATAGAGGAGATAAAAGTAAAAAAGGGAGTGGGGCCTGGTGTGGTGGCTCACACCTGTAATCCCAGCACTTTGAGAGGCCGAGGCTGAGAGATCACTTGTAGTCAGGTGTTTGAGACCAGTCTGGCCAACATGGCGAACGACCGCCCCCCCCCCCCGCCCCCGCCCGTCTCTACTAAAAATACAAAAAATTAGCCAGGCATGGTGGCACATGCCTGTAATCCTAGCTACTTGGAAGGCCGAGGCAGGAGAATCACTTGAACCCAGGAGGCAGAGGTTGCAGTCAGCCGAGATTGCGCCACTACACTCAGCCTGGGCACCATAGTGAGACTTTTTTTTTTATTTTTAAAAAGGTAAAGGTGGCCGACAGCAAGGAAAGAAACTTAAGAGAAAAAACAAACATGAAGTTGACAAAATGTGTTGAAGCTGCTAGAGATTATTACTGGCATAAGGTCTACAACCCAGTTTCCTATCTGAATCATCTAGAGAGGATTCTGGTGATTAGGAACACACTCCAACACAACACCTCCTAATGCCAATGAAGCAATATTTTTTTAAGTATCTTTATTTTCCCCAAGTCCACCTAGAAATCATCTGTAAATCTAAACACAGGGAAATTAACTACTTTTAGCTACCATGAGGACACCTTTCCAGAGGTGACTGTGAAGTATGCAACCATTTAACAATGAAGGGATACCACATTCCACTTCAGAGGCATTACCCTGTTCATCCTCAGAATTGTTCTCTACCAGAGCCTCAGTGCTTTCTGATTGCTTGAGCTGCCCGAGTCAGAGGTGAACTGTTGAAAGCCCTTCGTGGGCTCAGTTCTGGGAAAGAATTGTTCTAGATGTATATACTGGACTATAGTACAAACCAACCCCCAGACAGATAACTTCTAGAACCTTACAAGTAATGGCTACACAAACTTAGCACACTTTGAATATGTAGGAGCCAATACATATTCATGGATAATTTATCATCTTCCTTTCTGTTTAGTCTCCTTCATTTCTGTTCTCCCTAAAGACTATTTCTTACCATTCTGAAATCAGACACACCCCATTATGTTCACCACACTGTTGCACACTCCTGTTCCTCCACCTGAATGCCTAGCTCCTGTTTCTCTACCAGGCCAACTAACTTTTGCTTAATCATCCTCCAAAACTCAGCTCATGAACTTGGTAAGAAAAGCTTCCCTCACCCCGCTATATGGCCTTTTTTGTTCCATCACCACAGGCATTCTTCCAAACAGGACAGTTGCTCTTATACTTTATTGGTATTTATTTCTCTTGAGAATATACCATCTCTTATTAACTCTCAGTATTCTCAGACCTCTCTCAGTACCTGCCTGCACATTGCAGGTACTGAAAAAGATGTCTGACAAAGATTGTTTTCAACAGATATAAAGGAACAAAATACCATCTATCAAAAATCATATACGCATACATATACACTCTAGCTCTTCATTCTACAGTCTCTTATTATTGTTTATTGTGAGCATTTCTTAGCTTGTACTTGAGAAAAGAGACTATTTTACTTTAAATATATCTTTTAATGACTTAGTACACTGTTAGGCTTGTAAGATAGCCTTAAAAAACATAAAAGGGGGAATATGATCACATGGCATGAAATGAACATTTACATGCTGTCAAATACATTTTAAAATATATGTATCTATAGCCAATACCATCCTACAGTTACAAGAAATCTATGAATACGAATAGAAACAGCACAATTACTTAAAAAAGGAAATCTACATCAGGCTTTAGTGTTTTCAAAGTACTTTTGGATATTACCTCATTTGAGAGTAGGAAAACTGAGGCTAAGAGAATATGTGACTTGCTAATACTGAGGATCAAGGCCTTGGGAATTCAAATACCATATGCTTTACACCATTCCATTTTCCTTCCATTAAACCAATTTAAAAATGCCAGTTTTAAAATAAAGTAAGTGTATATATGAAACAAAATGAATGTAATAAGTCAGAACAAAGAAAAAACACAAGCAATACAGTTAACATAATCGGTGCTGAAAACGAATGGAAACAGAAACCAATGACTATGAATCAATAATAAACAGTCCAGCACAGTGAAACCTCAGTAGGAAAACTAACAGGATAAGGTTCCTGATATGACGATATGACAAGTGAAATAATCAGGATTTAGTGAATGTAAGACATTAAATACTAATGGGGTGACAGTAAATCCATAAACAAAGTTCTGAAAAGAACAAGATTTGTGTATGTAAAATTAATTTACCATAGAAGACTTGAATGGGGCTTTGAAAAACACATGGAGGCAGCCTAGTATAATGTTGAATTGAGATTGGAAAAAGTCTGTATTTAAAGCTCAGTTCCACCACCTGAGCAAGTTGCTTAATGATTCTTTAAGTTTCAGTTCTTCATCTGCAAAGTAACAATGAATTTCTCTCTCAAGAGTGCCTTGCAACCAGCACAGAGCCTCTACTATAGGCTATACAAATGTAGATTCTTTCTTCTACTGCCTTCCCAGGCAGGAAGATGACAATTAGACACAAGGCTATAAACATGCTTCCAAGACCTGTTAGAATATAAAGTTGTTCTAAGCCATTAAAGAAAGATCAATACACAGGCCACTCTGTGCCAAGAATCTAAATGAAACTACTTATATAACTATACTCTACTGAAGGCAGAAAGGAATGGGCTGCATACCTAACAGTAGTTAAATATAAATTAAATATGTAAAAAAAAATGAATTGAAAACTGTGTTTAGTGACTTGGGTTAATGTTTTTATTATTTTATTTCATCATCCACATCACTGTTACCTCACCAATCAAAAGAGGTATTAAGGGACCACAACAAGGTAATTATTTAACACATTACTACATTTATAAATCAAGGTAGTGTGAAACACAGCCATCACAAATAAAAGTAGGAGTTAACAAGAGGTCTATCTAACTGTAGCCCTTAAAAGTGAATGCTGTGATAGAGCCACCCTTATGGGTAATGAAAGAAAAAAAGTACTATGATAGCTCATGGAGAAAAGACAGCATATGAAAGTTAAGTCTTACAAAAGGACTATTAACTAAACCTATAACATAATGCTTGAAGCAGTTAAGGTCAAAGTAGGATTTTTAAAAGTATCACCAAATATAAACTATTTACTTTCATTAGCCAAAGGAATATACTCAGGAATACAAGAAAACAATACAACTTGAAAGATCTCCAAAGTCCTAAAAGAAAATACAGACAACCTGAAAATTCTTATTGAATTCTTGACAAAGTATCAAAACACCCAATAGACCATTTGAAATAGTTACCTCAACCTGTAAAGCCCTTAAAACCTAGAGAAAACGGGTTAACTTTAAAATACAATATATCACAGCTTTACTATAATAAATCCATAGGGATGGGCTTCAAAATTTTTATAAGATGCATCTGACTATAAACTATATATAACAAATTTGTGTGAACATGTAGAAATGAGAAAGTAATACTACCATTAAGCAAGGCAGCACTAAAAGTTGATTTAAATTCAAAAACCAAAGTATAGTTTGAGATATTGGACTGGCTACATTTTTTTGAAAAGGGACATTAGGAGAAACTAGAATATCTCTTCTAACAATGTTTAAGACATGGTATTTAAATATACAAATACAAAGCCACATCAAAATCTTGCCTAGTATACACTGATAGAATAAAAAATATAATCTACATCGAAGAGATTATGGGAAGATCAGACATTCTTTCAGAAAGAAGTGCTGAATACAGGAGAAGAAAAGATCAAAACAAAGAATAACTGATATACTAACAACGTCAAAAGGACACGGTTGGGCTGTGACCACTTCCAGATACATCCCACAGGAAGCAAGCAAAATTTCCAGTAGTAAGTTATCTCAATGGTATCAAACACTCTAAAGTTTTCATTACAACAAAAATGAAGTAAATGAAAAGATAAAGAAGTACAAATATCTCCCACTAATAAGATAAGATTTAATAAAACAATATTCTCTTCATCCATCCAGGAAGGGAAATTTCATAAAATAATATTTTAATGGTTTATAAAACTCAATATATCTGGAAAAATAATAAAAAGATTTGCATTCAATACAATAATCATGTTTACTGACAACTTCCACCTATATATTTCCTTAGTAAAAAATAAAGACTGGTTTGTGTATCTACTAAGATAAACCATACAGAATTGATCTAGTCAATTGAATCACATGCATAAGATGCATACAGATGAGACAATCAATTACTGGACTAGCCACTAACATTAAGTACAGAATGGTAAATTCCAAAAGACAAGAGAACCTAAACAGTGCAAGACTGTGGCAAAATACGCCTCACATAAAAAAAAGATTTCACAGCCGGGCGCAGTGGCTCACGCCTGCAATCCCAGCATTTTGGGAGGCCGAGGAGGGAAGATCACCTGAGGTCGGGAGTTTGAAACTAGCCTGACCAACATGGAGAAACCCTGTCTCTACCAAAAATACAAAATTAGCCAGGCATGGTGCACATGCCTGTAATCCCAGTTACTTGGAAGGCTGAGGCAGGAGAATTGCTTGAACCCAGGAGGCGGAGGTTGCAGTGAGCACTCCATTGCACTCTAGCCTGGGCAAGAGCGAAATTCCATCTCAAACAAACACAAAAACAAACAAAAAAAAGATTTCACTTATTGCAATCTTTAAACTATTTCTACAAAGGTCTAATCCACAATATCAAGCCTTCATCAGAATCCTAGTCAACTAGTTGTATCTTCAAGAATAATGAATGTCATGTCCATCCACATCAGTACCCAATTTTACCAGACAAAGGGATTCTGGAATGTCTTTTTCAACCTCCTTGTTTACATTACCTGAGAGGTTATCCTGGATGTATCAGGTCCTTAAGGACATTATCAATCAGGTCACTTAGGTATCACTCAGTAAATTATTAGTGTAGTATTAATACAGAATACTAAACAGTGTCCAAGTAGCCTGAAAGAGTTTATGCTCCCTTCAAAATGTCATTTTGAGGGCTAAGTAAATAAATGGAATTATACTGATAAAGAAGCTGCCACACAGTTAAAAAAAAAAAAAGTTTAAATGTAATTATACTAAGGAAGCTGTCATTCAGTCTTTAAAAAAAACAAAAAGATAAAGTGTCAGCAAATTTACTGCTTTTAAAAAATGTCCTTGCTTATTCTAACCAAGTAAACACATCCACTTATCAAATATAAGTTGTGTTACCACGGCTAAAAACAAGGTTAGATATGAGACAATCAGAAAACCTAGAACATATCTACAGAAAACAAAGCTGCCTTAAGGCCCCCCAAAATTGGCCACTCACTAATAACGAAAAGGAACTACTGTCCAGTTAGTTAAATAAGGGAGAGGAAGGTATTCTACAATCTTCTGAAATGAATCAACAGTGCTATAAAGAAAACAAATTAACATTCAGAAGGGAGTACATTTAGATAGTGCAATTGTACAAATGATACAGTAATAAAGTACAAGATTAAATCACTGTACAAAACTCACATAAATATCACCAGCAATATATGCAAGACATCAAAGTTTAAGTTTTAAAGAAAACGGTAGAATTTAAAAAGGCACTTCATATAAAAATGGAAACAGTACTTCTGTATACACAGTAACTACAAGAAACCATATTGTCTCTGTATACATTTTACATCTAATCAAGAAATAACACTTTGAAGAAAAAAGATCATTAGATACATCCTTTTTGAGAATACCAGATCATTAAACTTGCAACGACTCCAAGGCCTCCTAGAAAACCTAGAGGTATTTAAACATTAGAGGCTGGCCTAGTAGAGAATTTTGTTGCAGGCTCTGCACATGGCAGGCATAATATGAATATTTATTATCTGATTAATTAAGAGTTTCTGATTCTATTGGGGTCATCTCCCTAGACCAAATCCCCACTTTAAGTTTTATAACATTATCATCATTCAAGTATGCCAGAGATTTTAAAATAATAAAAAATAAACACATTAAGGGCATTTCTTTTGCAGTCAAGAAAATAATCTATAGCGAAAAACTCTTCCTAATCTTCATTCTGTCCCCATCCCTATTAAACTTATCAAATCCTTTCAGAACTAGTTGGTCACCAATTTGATGATTTCCCAATACCTTTACACTTTGAGTAAAACAGAGTATCTGGAGATACTTGGGCATATCAGTGAGAGTAACTAAGAAAGGATACTTTTACTAAATTACTGAGCAACATAAATATCACAAGAGGAAAAGAGAACAGCAATATCATCTTACCAATATTTGAGAACGGAGGAACTGTGCAACAGTGTGAATATAGTCAACACTACCATAGGCTTAAAAAATGGTTAAGGTACTAAGCTTTACGTGTCTTTTTTTTTTAACCACAATTTAAAAGGCGAAGGGGAGGAGAAGCACATTAAAGGGAAGTGCCAAAATAGTTTCAGACAATCACATTTTCAGGCATAACTTATTTTGGTTTAGTTTAAGGTTTGAAATAAAGGTATTTCAAAAACCACCAAGTTTATGACACAGCATCTAATTCACAGAAGGAAAAGGGGAGAAATGGAAAGTAAAGAGTCTGAAGTAGCCTTAGCTAGTCGGGAACCTGCTAGTGGCAAATCCTTTAAGATAAAACTACAGTGCCAATATCAAGAGCACATGAGATTGCTTGATTGGTGGAGTACACATAAGCTACAAAAATCTATGTATGGTTTCTCAGGCCTTTGTTTCTTTTCAGGTAACCAATATTCTTCTAGAATTTGGTTTGAAACACAGTTTGTAGAGAACATTGGCATGGACCTATTTCCACAGAAGCAGGAATAAAACTTTGTGTAAAATACAAAAGAAAATAAGGTAAATATTAACTCTTTATATGACTGGGCTAAATTTGCAAAATGACATCTTCTTTATTAAGAAAAGTTCAAGTTTAATCTACAAATAGGACAAACAAGACCAGTATCCTGAAGTTATCTGACAAAATAATTTCTTCCAAGTAGGAAAATTTATGCCTTCAACCACTGTAGCACAAATAAGGAAGAAAAGCAGATTTAAAAATGGATGCTGAATATGATTACAATGAGGCAGTAGGAATGAGCTTCCAATAAACTATTAAAAAGTGTGGCACCAGAGAAAATGTCAATTACCACTGTGCAAGAACTATGGCAAGAAAAGAAACCACATAAACCATAAAATAGTGCCATATTCCATTAGTAGTATACACAAAATGCCTTGATCAAGATGAAAAAATGCAGAAGTTACAGTATTAAGTCTGTCAATAAAAAGAAAAATAACTGTTTTTGGCTGCAAAGTAAATAATACTAGGTGATGTATTCAGACCCCTCAAACTTGACATATTCTCCATTCTTGATGTCATGCTGTGAAGACATGGATCTAAGGGCTGATATATCATACATCCACTACCTTGAGTCTAAGGAGAAGATACTGTGGGACATATAATTGAGGTATCTGCTGCCAGTTCCAGTACGGTGAAAAACTATTACTGGGACCAATTGGGAGCAAAAAGATAAGCCATCTATTACACTAGGAGTCTGACTAAATTAACCAATTAACCAAGAATGTATCGCTTAAGTCTTGATTTTAGCCTTTCAAATCATTAATGGATATCATCACTTAGATATCCAGAAACAGAACTGTGTGGCTTGTTCTCTTCACTACATCCACAGCTATGCTTTAAATCTTAAGGATTCTCAATAAAATCTAGATGGACAGTATCCCTCTTTATTACAATAAGAGGACAAGATTGTCAGGCATGTTTGGTATTCTTGCTCTTAAGAGTACAGATTTGCATGCCTGGATGGTGTGAGTAACATCCTTTATTCCCAGGGCACTGATGTGCATAACTTTTTTGTATTTAGAGTGTGATGCACTGTCAAGCTCAAAAGAATTACATGTTTGGAAGGTAGGTTGTTTAAGAAGGCCATCTTGGTGAAAGGCCCAGCTTATAGTGAGAGACTACCATGATTCAGTCATACAGCTTGATATGAGAGCTTGATAGGTCAAAGATTATTAGGATTGATGACAACAAAGAAATTCCCTCACATGTAGCTTTATAAGTAGTGATGGTATGGTGGCCATCAAAGTCTTGATGAAGATACTGTGCAATTTCTACAGAGATGTTACAGGTAGAAGTCTTTTTCCAATTGGTGTCCATAGTAGACCTGTGACATCTAGTCATTCCAAAGGGAAGCAAACTGGATTTGGCAAAATTTGATTTGAATTCTAGTTGACCCAAAGCTTCACAGCTGATTCTGAAGTCTCACAGAGCTTGATAGCAGTATGAACTCTTGGTGAGTTGACCATCTTGACATAAAGACATTGTAACAGATGTGTCATTTTGTGAAGATCTGTCAAACTGAAGCCTGAACAAGGAAGCACTGATAACCTAAAAATGAAGAATTTACTTCTGGTCTTAGTAAACAGAGATCTAGTATTAGGTTATTTCTAGATTCAAAATCTGCTAGTCCTCAGTTTACAAATAAGATTTTCCTGAGGAACAAATCTTTATATTTTTCTTTAATAACAAGAGGATTCAGATTCCTGAGTGGTCCTCCTTCAAACTTATTTTGGACCAGAAATAATGGATAAACATTTGTTCAACCCTCCTTTCAAGAAAGTCTCCACTGCTCACTTGGCCGATAAATCACGAGTTTCTTTATTACATATTTCATTTCAAAAGTCTAGAATTCAAATGTCAGCTGTGATCATTCCAGACATGCATTCAGTTTTTGAGATGATTTCCTACCTGTAGATCCTGTTTGTACAGGAGGAACAAGTAAAATAGTTAAGATCTTGGATGACTATCCTGCTGAACATAAAACAGGTTATTAATTCTTGTACCCATGGCGTTCTGGAGACTCTCCCTTCTTTCTGTATCTATAGGGGTGGTTTCGAGGTTTGTACCAATCCCCTTTGGAGTATCCTCTATTGTGATAATGTGCTTTCGGATCATGACTATAAAAGTATCGATGCTGATTATAGTATTTATTGTGATCTTTATAGTCATTTTCTTTTATACTGTTCTCTTCTGCAACAACAGCTTTTACATCTTGTCCAAAAAGGGAAGTACCATCAAAGGGCAAGTGGGAGATCTTCTCCTGGGTTTTCTTAGTGAGAGATGTAAGTCGAAGCCAGGCCTGCCTTCTGTAGTCTATGGCCATGGCCATAACTCTGACTACAGAGTCCATTATGTCCCTAGTAGTACAAAGTTGCCAAAGGCCTGCATCCATACCATCAGATATAATACATCTTGCTTTTCCACGATCAAACTCTGGGTCATGAACCAGATCTTCCATGTCTTCCCAGAGTTTACGCTGATATTGAGTCATATAGGCCATGTAGCTAGCAGCTCGAGCTGCAATTGAGGCAGCATGGTAAAATCTACAACCCATGACCTCCATTTCTTTTGAGGTAGAATCTAGAGGGGATGTTGTGTTTCCTCTTTTGCTGTGTTCTAATGCTTCTACAATGGGACCTTCAGCTGGTGGGTTTGGTTGGAAAGGAGAGGTGTCCTTGGCCACAGGATATACCCTGTGTCCCATGAAGGAAGAAGGATGACAATCAGCAGGGTCTTTAAAAACCTCAGTGGTGGCAATTCTCAGAAGAGGATGCAATGGAGGAACCAAACGTTTTTTAGAGGTCACACAATCAGGTTTCCCTTCACATGATTCCGCTTCTGATTGTAATGTCACCCTTTTTATAACACCTCTTTGTTCCATTCTCTTCAAAAGACCTGTGAAACTAGATTGGCTGGGGTCAGATGGCTGCCCTTTGTCATCAGTTGATGGTGATTTGTAATCAGTTTCTTCTTCAACTGTGGATAAATTTTCCTCCTTAGAGGTGGAGATGTCCCAAGGAACTGAGGAGTTCTCATTTGGCCTAGAATGATGAAATCTAAAACAGCTCCTGGACTGCAGATCACGTATCACTCGGGACATCTCAGCTACTTGTGTCTGGAGATAGAGGATGGCATCCTGTCCATGCTGTGAAGCTGAAGAAGAATCTATATGTAAATTCTCTTTGACCTCAGAAGAGGCCAAAGATTCATGGGGAACCAGAAGTGGAGATGAAGGCAGAGTGTGAAAATTCTGTGATGATTTAAGGGTCTGTGTCTCAGAGATCTTAGTATCTGAATTATTTTGATTATTTTTCTGGTTCTCCAATGGGTTCTCAACAGAGGAAGTTTGAGAAACTATCCTTTCAGGACTGCTGGAACAACTCCCAGAGAAGGAGCTGCTATCTCCAATGGGAAGAGGAACATTGCAGCTAGAGCACATTTCTGGGCGATGATTCTCAGAGGATGGCACCTTAGATTCAGGCATTCTCTGGGTTATCCACATGAACAAGAAAACCAAGGAAGAAAAAAAATATCCTTTTAATATGTTAACTTTCAAGTGCAGAGATTCATGTCCAGTAAGTAGAACTCAATTTTTAAATTATTATAATTAACAATGAAAGGTACAATCCACTCAAGGTCAGCAAAAGGAATCAGAGAAGTCAAATCCACAAGCTTCACTACCCCAAAGACCCAATATCCCAATATCAACTATTGGCATTAATCTGGGACTCTGTTTACAAGAAAGGAGAGTGTAAAAACAAGCTCAGCTCATGTGGTGCTACCCTGGCCTGCTCTTTGGTCCCGTGTTAGTATAAGAGTAAGTGCTGAGACCATTCATAAGAATAAAAGAAAAAAACATTCCATTCAAGATATGTAAGTTCTATTCAAAATACGCAAGAAGCTAATGATGGCAGAGAGAACTTAAGGAAAGTTCCACTGAGAAGGAAAAAAAAATCTAAAACTCCCCCATTAGAGTCATTTTTAAGCCCCTTTGAAAATTCTGTCATTCATTCTACATGAATAACAAAACTTTCCAGTTGTATAGTCCTACTTTATGGTGGGTAGTTACACGGAGTTATAATTTGTTACCTCATTTCACCCTCACAACAACCCTGTGAGGTAGGTATTATTCTTATTTGATTAAAAAACAGAGATTAAAAGGTTACTTAATTTATCCAAAGTCGCAGAATTTGTAAAGAGTAAAGCTGGGACTCAAACCCAGATATTCTGATTCCAAGTTCAGGTCTCAAACCCCTGTATCACAGAGCAAGAAGCTTTGTGGCCACTTTGAACAATAACTAAGAGTTCTCTAATCCAACAAGAAAACAGCCCACTAACAGAAGTTTGAGCTAAAACAAGGATAAATGAAAGGCAAGACTGTTACAAAGGGCTCAACTAGTACAATTCTCAGAGCAAGGGAAGTATTGGTCCTAGGGTCAAACCCACAACCAGTACGTCACAGGTAAGATAACTCCAAATATGTGGGGCACAGACAAGGTTAAAGGGATGACGACTGAAGTCAAGTATCTCCTATAAACCCTTCTTACACTTTCCATTGCTTAAAGGGTCTTTACATATCCTTTTTCCTAAGATAAAACAAATTTTCTGTGGTCATGTGGCTCTGGAACAAAAGAATCCAGTTCTATAGGGCACCTGAGGAAGAGTACAGGAAAAGAGAAGGGAAAGAGGAATCAATAAGCTTGCAGTTTTTATTCCATTTCCCTTTTATCAGATATCACCTCTAAGGCTTACCATTTCCCAGTCATATTATCATTTTTTCATATCCTCACCCAAAGTAGAGGAAAAAAAACTGGAAGTAGGAGATCTGGGCAAAGGACTCCTTGGACTATCTATTTTAGCCCATTCTAATAGAACTCGCTATTTCTAAATGGCCATCACTGATTTGATAACTCTCTTTACAGAATACCTCTTAAAAGACACAACTGAAGAAATGCAAATCAAATGTAATGTACTTACATCTGTATGAGAGGTGCTAGGCTCTTCATCATCACTGCTGACTAGATCAATGTATTCAAGAACAGGTCGTAATGGTCCTTCCTATAAAGGATCAAGCAAATTTACAAATCATGAACAGTTATTCAAACCAAACTAGCATTTAAAACTATTAGTGTTTTTTTGGTTGAGACTGGCAAGAATTATTTTGAAGAGGCAGATTTGTAGATAGCAGAAAATAACCAGAACAAAAGCAGCAGAGGAAAATACGCAAAATACATAAATGTAAAATGATGACAAGGAAGGACCTAAGCCCCTGTAGAATGAGGGCCATGTCAATTACTTAAGGAAAATTAATACAGAAACAGTACTACAAGGATACAGATACAATAATCCAGTGCTTTACACCTAGAATGGGTATCCAAAGTCTGTTAATATATCCAAGTTCAAAAATGAATTATTTGACTAACAGCTGAGCTTCATCACCCATCACTGCAGAGTCAAGCATCAAACCTGAATTCTTCTCCATTCCTTCTTTCCATCCATGCCAATTTCTTCTTTGACCAGGCCTTGAATGTCAGGCTTAAAAGCCTAGATTTTATTCAAAAGGCAAAGAAAATAAAAAATAATAATAAGAGAATAGCATAAGAACTGTGTTTCAAGAAGATCAATCACATAGAGGAGTATGGAGAACAAGGAAAGCCAGATAATTAATCAGTATAGGCACAGGATAATGCAGAACTAATGTGATGATAGCAAGAAGAGTATGGTAGTGGACATATAAGAGAATACAAGTAAAATGGAAAACTAAGAAAGACTGATTATTAGGCCATGTCCAGTGGCTCACACCTGTAATCCCGGCACTTTGGGAGGCCAAGGCGGAAAACCATCTGAGGTTAGGAGTTCGAGACCAGCCTGGCCAATACAGTGAAACTCCATCTCTATTAAAAATTCAAAAATTAGCCGGGTGTGGTGGTGCATGCCTGTAGTCCCAGCTACTCAGGAGACTGTGGCAGGAGAATAGCTTAAACCCGGGAGGCAGAGGCAGAGACTCTGTTTCAAAAATAATAATAAAAATAAATAAATAAAATAAAAATAAAGATTATTTAAAAAAAAAACAAAACAAGGAGTCAGTTATCTGTAAGGTTCTAAGCTCAGGTGACTACAAGAATAGGAATGCCATTAGTATAACTCTGGAAAGCAGAAACAGAAAGCTGACATTCCTATGGGCTGAAGTAACAGTGGTACACAGGGGTACCTAACAGACAGCTGGAAATGCAGGCCTCTAATCTGGGAAGTACGAACATACCTGGAAACGAAAATTTGAGAGCTGTTCCCCTAGAAGACTATTAAACTCTAGAACTAAACTGAACTATCATATCGCTTCAATGAAAAGCTATCAATGTTAAATGTGGCCAGAAACACAGCAACAAAAAAATGTCACTGAACGTGGCAACCGGACATTTTCAAATGTCTTTGAGAGCGCAACTTTCAAGAAAGTAGTAAGCACAGAAGTCTGGCTCCAAAACATTAGAGGATATAGTAGAAAAGGCCATATTCTTTTGAGAAATCCAATATGTTAGAAACAAGAGAAAGGAACACAGGAGAAGAAATAATGGCTGAGGAAAGGATTTTGTAGGATTGTAGAAAGCTGACTGTTGGAGACAGAAGCTGAGATCTAGGTAATGATCTTCTTCCCCATAAGAGGCATCCAGTCTCAAAGATAGCTTCTTTCTCCCCTAGGCTATGACTTCTGCTCAACCAAGAAACCGCCATCTTTTGGGTACTAATTCAGACACCAAGATAAAACAAGAGGGCAAAATTGGGCAGAAATCTGTAACAAAGGAATTGGAAATTTTACTCAAACTGTAAAGATGGAAGTAAAAAATAAAGGATCCGACAAACCAATACTCTCCAATATATGGTCAAAAAAGCTGAATCACCTACTTTAAAACTAAAATCTATAGCTGGTATGAAGAATGTCGGCTGGACACAGTGGCTCACCCCTGTAATCCCAGCACCTTGGGAGGTCAAGGCGGGTGGATGACTTGAGGTCAGGAGTTTAAGACAAGCCTGGCCAACATGGTGAAATCCATCTCTACTAAAACTAGGACAATAAGCCGGGCATGGTGGTGGGCGCCTGTAGTCCCAGCTACCCAAGAGGCTGAGGCAGAAGAATTGCTGGAACCCAGGAGGCAGAGATTGCAGTGAGTGAGATGATGCCACTGGCACTCCAGCCTGGACAACAAAGCAAGACTTTGTATCAGGAAAAAAAAGGAATGAAATTGTATGTTCAATCCAAGAAGAAAATAGAGGAGATTAAAATATGACAGCTTTTCCCATTGATACAATCACCTTACTTTGTTCTCTTCAAGAAATATCCATTAGGAATCTTCATTATGGACCCACAGAAATAGCAAACCACAAAAGTCCCCGGGGAACCAGAAATACACAGAGACAGAGTTACCATGCACAGAAAGTAAAGAGGAAATGAAAAGTAACAGGATGCAATATAAAAAGTAAAATGGACCAGAAAAAAATAAGAAAAATGGGCTGGACACAGTAGCTCACGCCTGTAATCCCAGCACTTTGAGAGGCTGAGGCGGGCAAATTACATAAGGTCAAGAGTTCAAGACCAACCTGGCCAACATGGTGAAACCCCGTCTCTACTAAAAGTACAAAAAATTAGCCGGGTGTGGTGGTGGGCGCCTGTAATTCCAGGTACTCAGGAGACTGAAGCAGAAGAATCACTTGAATCTGGGAGGCAAAGGTTGCAGTGAGCCAAGACCGCACCATTGCACTCCAGCCTGGTTGACAAGAGCGAACCTCCATCCAAAAAAAAAAAAAAAAAATGAAAAAAAGAAAATGATCAAAAATAGAATTTAAAATTAGCTGCAGACCAGGTACAATGGCTCATGTCTGTAAGCATTTTGGGAGGCCAAGGCAAGCAGATCACATGAGGCCATGAGTTCGAGACCAGCTGGGCTAACATGGCAAAACCCTGTCTCTATTTAAAAATACAAAAATTAAGCTGGGTGCAGTGGCTCACGCCTATAATCCCAGCACTTTGGGAGGCTGAGGTGGGCAGATCATGAGGTCAAGAGATCGAGACCATCCTGGCCAACATGGTGAAACACCGTCTCTACTAAAAATACAAAAATTAGCTGTGTGTGGTGGCGTGCACCTGTAGTCCCAGCTACTCGGGAGGCTGAGGCAGAAGAATTGCTTGAAACCGGGAGGCGGAGGTTGCAGTGAGCCAAGATCCCACCACTGCACTCCAGCCTGGAGCCTGGAGGCAGAGCAAGACTCTGTCTCAAAAAAAAAAAAAAAAAATACAAAAATTAGCTGGGCATGGTGGTGTACATCTGTAATCCCAGCTACTCAGGAGGCTAAAGAACAAGAAACGCTTGAACCCGGGAAGCAGAAGTTGCAGGGAGCTGAGATCACACCAGTGCACTCCAGCCTAGGTGACAGAGGGGAACTCTGTCTCAAAAAAAAAAAAAAAAAAAAAAAGCTGCAGTAGTATTTAAAGGGCAGCAGTAAGGACAGATAAGCTTATCAGAAATTTATTCTTGCAGTGAACCATTAAACTGATATGCAAACATTTTTTAACTACTAAAGAACAATAATTTCAGGATTCACACTAATTAAGAGAAAAGGAAAATATGAATAGAAAATACAGACAGGCATGGTAGCTCATGCCTATAATCCCAGCACTTTGGGAGACCAATGAGGGAGGATCACTTGAGTCCAGGAGCCTGGCACCACCTTAGGCAAACGAGTCAGACCTCAACTCTACAAAAAAAATTAGCTGGGCACAGTAGTGTGTGCCTGTATTCCCAGCTATTTGGGAGGCTGTGGTGGTAGAACTGCTTGAGCCTAGGAGTTCAAGAATGCAGTGAGCTATGATTATGGCACTGCACTTCAGCCTGAGCAACAAAGTGAGACCCTATCTCCTAAAAAAAAGTATCACAGAAAATCCAACATTGAAAAAAAGCATAAGTTATTTACAATACTTATATATTCAACAAATAAATTACTGAGCTTTAAGTGACAGAATAGAATGAGAAGAGGAATCATGCTGAAAATCACTTAAATGGCAAAAAGATTGAGTGGAAAAACAAGGACAGACATGTACTCGAAAGGAAAAGATTACTTATACACAAATAGTGTATACTTTAGCTAATTTTCACAGTGGATATGAAAAAACTTCCATGAAAATGAGCGTACGGAAGTAAAACATTCAGTACTCCATTTCTTTTACTAAGAATCAATAACATTTATTGAGCCTTGTATCATGCCTTGTACAAAGCTTTTCACGTACATTGTTTCACTTAATCTCCAAATTGCTTTGCAAGGTGAAATACTGAATTATTACTATTATCCCATTTAACAGACGGGAAAACTGAGTGAATTACACTTGGTTCTCTAAACACAACTGGCTGTATAGTCACTGTAATTGTGAGGTAGTTCAAAGCATAAATACTATTTTTAAACCAATGTTTATACCTAAGTTTCTGAAATAACACATTTTTTCTTCCTTAAGATAAAATGGACCTCTACTGCCCTATCTCTGAATACTTTGTAACAATGATCAAAAATAAATTACCAATTTCTGAAAAGAAGTTACGTTTATAATAAAAATATGAAGAAAAAATAATTTCTTATAATATTTACAATTACTACTTACATCTTTAACAACTGTAACTGCACATGGTCCTTTAATTACAAGGTATTTTTATTTGCATTTGTTCTATCCATCAACTAGTAAACCATCATTCTCATCCCCCGTTGTACCACTAACAAAAATTAAAGGATTCTAAGCTGGGCACGGTGGAGTGCACCTGTAGTTCCAGCTACTCAGGAGACTGAGGCGGGAGGGTTGCTTAAGCTCATGACTTTGAGACTGCAGTAAGCTATGATCACACCACTGCACTCCAGCCTGGGAAAGAGTGACACCCTGTCTCTAAAATAAAAATTTAAAATTAAATAAAAATAGAATTAAAAAATTAAAGGATGCTATTCCAAATACCACACAACATAGGGACAGAGGCACATGTAGAAGCATGGCAAAACAGTTTAGAAAAACAGTTAAACTAATATTCTAAGTTTTGAAATACTTTTAATGAAATAAAAAGCTTTCATTCCTATTATCAGAAAACTGATTCTCTAAGCCAAAACACCAATCTCCTCCTAATTGAAAAGACATGTCAATACACCAAAATATGGTCTACTAAAAAAGTAATTTAATACAACCAAAGTTTTCTCTAAAACAAAGAATATGGATTTGAGCATAAATCTAAAATCCTAAATAAGTCATCATGTTTTTCCCATATGAGAAGTTAGGTACACAGCTTACTTGCCTGACAGGCAACATTTCAAATAGTTTCCAATTGTGCCTATTTTATACTTAAAATTTAATCCAGCATTTAAGATCTATACCATCTGGCCCATACCTCCTTATCCCACTTTAAAAGAGCAAACAAAAAAAATCTTTAAGAACTACACATAATCCTCTCTGCTTTCCCATTCTAATGCCTTTTCTTGTTTCTTCTACTCAAAATGTCCTTTTAAACACATATAAATACTACTACTTATTATTACTAATAACTACTACTACGATAAACTGCAAGTCATATGTCCTTTTTCTTAACATTACTATGTACTTTCTGCAAAATAACTTTCTAGTATCTCTAAGGACTATTTACATACTTCTCACCTCTTATCTGATCATTCACACTAAAATACTGATCCTTAAGGGTAGAATGTATAATCTTTGTAGCTCCAAGGAACTTAACTCATGGCTTTGCATATTATGAGCTTCAACACTACTTTTATTTATTGAACCAATCACAGCCCCAGGACACCCAGCAAAATAATCCAATTTTCTGCCTGACTCCCTTCTACTGCAGCTAAAGTATTAATACTCTACCTATGCAGTACTGAAGCTATTTAGGAAATTATATCCTGATTTCATGATTTTGAAATTTCCAATAATTCTATACTGTATCAATAATCTTAGCTGAAACCTGAATCTCTTGTTTTGTTATCAAAATTAGGACAGGTTCCCTCAGCAGTTTTTATACCTTTATATCTAGAATAGCTCTGTCAACTATCACATAATCAGCGATTAGTTTTTTAGAAGTAAATCAGATAAAATATCTGCAATTTCAAGGAAAAAAGATATAAAAATAGTAGTCGAATAAAAGGTATCACTAAACAGAAATAAGAACAAAAGATCTAAATGAGAAGTTTTTGTTATGGCAGCATTATGTTTCTTGATTTAGGTGCTGTTTACACAGGTATACAGGCTTTGCAAAAACTTATCAAACAAGCAGACTTCTGAATTGTACACTTTTATGTATATTTCAATAAAACTTAAACCAGAGGGCCCATTTTTGCACCTCCCCTCCATATCTATATCACTCCTTTCCTTCAGCATGTTGTGTTTAGTTCAGATTCTGTATTCTGCAAATCACAGAATAACTGCTGTGCTACCAATTGGATTAAAAGTGGGAAAATTAGATTAGTAAGAGCAATGAAATCCAAACTGTAAAAACGAAGAAGTGAATCACAACACTCATTTTTTATCTGAAGAACTCAAACTTTTTCAACTTTACTGAATAAGCATTGCTGACTGGAGGAGTCACATATAAGATAGGATTCCAAGAGAAGTAAAGATTCTGTCTCTGAATATTACAATATTACTTTGAAATATAATTAAGCTATTATTGTTATTTAAGTGGTGCCACTTAAATGTAAAGGGAAATTTTTTTTTGGAGACAGAGTCTTACTCTGTTGCCAGGTACTAGGCTGGAGTGCAGTGGCACGATCTCGGTTCACTGCACCCTCCACCTCCCAGTTTCGAGGAATTCTCCTGTCTCAGCCTCCTGAGAGTAGCTGGGACTACAGGCGCACGCCACCACGCCCAGCTAATTTTTGTATTTTTAGTGGAGACAGGGTTTCACCGTGTTGGCCAGGATGGTCTCGATCTCTTGACCTCGTGATCTGCCCGCCTCGGCCTCCCAAAGTGCTGGGATTACAGGCTTGAGCCACCGCACCTGGCCGGGAAAATTTTTAATAGGCTTCTTCTAGTATTGTAATTGCACTTAAAACATATAATTCACTTCTCCATGTGGAGCTGTCAAACCTTTGAACCTGCATCAGTTGCATCATGTTGGATACTCAATGACTGTACATTCTTTATTCCTGATGCAAAGACAGACATGATCCTCTACATTCAAAATAAAATTTAAAATAAAAAACTCCTTTAAACCAAAGCTGAACTCAAGCCTACATTAACAAGTCACAAGCTACACTGTAATTCGTTACATAAAACATTTTTCAAATCTTAGAGATTCTCCTTGTGTTTCTCAAAGGGCCATAGTTCATAAAGAAGTATGTCATTCCCAGTATTATTTCTACTAAACACTATGAGAAAAACACACTGTTCACAAATATACCAAGGTTCAGGAAGAACCTGAAATATTTGTCCTAAAGAGCCATGCAATCTTGTTATTAAACATACTTCAGCCCATGGTGAAGGAAAGGGCAAGATACAATTCATCCCCATCCTCTACCTAAAATCCAAGTTCAAAATGAAAAGGAGTACAATATACACTGGTAAAGGTAAAGAAATTCAAAAAAACAATCTCGTGAAAGATTCCTAAACAAACCTATTAAAACACCATACAATAATGAATTACTAAAATGGGCCTAATGCTGGGGAAGAAACTTTTAATAACCAGTTTCACATGGTTTCCCAACATCCACCACAAATGCACATCAGACACTCAAAGGAAAATTCTACAGCTTGAATACTAAACTGCAACTAACTACCACATTCCAAAAGACGAGTTTAGGACAGAAGTATTTTCTGCCTAGCGAGCTGAGATACCACTTTACACAGAGCTTTTCTAAAACTCCAATCATTATGGATGAAATCACCCCAAAATATATCATAAAACACTCCCTTCTGCTTCAGAAACCAATGCTTTACAAAGTGTGCTCAGAAATCCGTCTGTCCCTGCATTTGTCCGAAAATGAAGATTCCTAGGCCACACCTTGAAATTCTGATTCGGTAGGTCTGCAGTGGGGTCCAGGAATCTGCCTGTTTACATTTACTAAGGCTTAAAAACTACTGTCCCAAAGGGAAGAAACTCAGAAAAATGAAGCATGTTCCCAGTGATGTAGGATTCTGCCTATGAGCATCAATCGTACTATGCTGTAACATGATGATCTCAGAGCTCAGTGAAATCTTCAAGCTATCTGCCTTCATGTTAGCAGCACCATAACGCTAAGACTCTGGGCTCTCGCAACCCTTCCTGTTTTCTCTGTCCTTGCTCATCATTAGCAGCTCCTTCCTCCATGATGCCTTTAGAAGTTACTCTTTGCTCCATTTCAAAACAGCATCTTAGAGGCCAGCGTTTTATCTTAAGTCTACATGAAAGGAAGGGGTGAGATTAAGTGTACAACACGTTCTTTAGGCCATACTCTTTGTGATGGCTACCGGGGGTGGCTCAGATACCTCTTTTGGTAAATTTCCCAATCCTGTGCCATGCTCCATAGTGTCTAGTATGTATTAGACACTCAAACATTAGTTAAATGACCAGGTGAGGTAAAATTACATAACGGCCCACCATAGTCTTTAACTCTGGGAAAAACCCAATCATCAGTTGCTACTTACACTGACAAACTGAATGTCGTCCTCATTTTCATCCGTTGTTGACTCAGATGCCTCAGGGCCAGCTGGAGGCACAGATTCTATTATCTATAAAAACAAGCCAAAACATGCTCATCTATTCAGCCACATAATTAGAGGAAGAGAGCTTTTCCGAAAGGAACAATTAAAAACAAAGAGCTCTCGAGGAAAACGAACTGAGCACAATTTCACGCAAACCCCACTAGGAGCAGAACTCGGAGTCGGCTCTGGCCACAGCGTGTGCGGAGCTGCAGGGACCGAACGCCGAAAACGCGTTACGAGCCTCTCAGAATTCCCCTTATCAACTCCAGAAGGAGGGACGCAAGCTCACTACCGCAGGGCGATCCTGCCTTAAAACGCTCTCACTGGCCCAGCAGCGGCCACAACGAACGCCGGGGCCCGTGCGGGGGGCCGGGCGGCCATTGTTGCTGCGGGTTCCTCGCTCAGACACGCACCAGGCCCCAGAGCAGGGCTCGGCCCAAGACGCTGAAGAGGTATCGCCCGGAGGCTGCGGCGGAGCACCAGGCCTCAGACCGCAGAAAACACAAACCCTTCGCGGTTCGCCTCTGAGAACGCCAGGGCCCTCACTCGACTACTCACCTCCGACCCCGGGTCTCCCATTTCTCCGACGGCCGCGCTGACAGCACCACCGCTCCTGCTGTCCCTGCCGCCGCCGCCGTCGCCGCTGTCCCTGCCGCCGCAGCCGCCACGACTCCCCTTCCCGCCCTGCACCGCCTCGCGCTACCGGGACCCGCCCCTGCGTGAGCGCCGACGCCACAGGCGGAAAGAGACGCAAAACCGCTTCAAAGAAGGAGCGGCCCTCACTGGCCCGCTATCCCCCGGAGCCTGTTTCTCTCATTCTCAGGCTTCCTGCCCCGCGCCGCGCAGGATGCTGGGAAATGTAGTTCGCAAAGGCCCTGAGACAGCCCCACGCCCAGGGGGAAAGGAGAGGAAAAGAACCTAGAGGTTAGGCGCTATGCGTTGCGCCTAGACGATGCCAGCTGCGGTGGAGTGAAGACGGGGCAGCTGGGTTCTGTGGGACAGAGAAGCGCAGGGAAGATGTGAGACGATATGAGGGAGGGTTTGAGTTGGTATTGGTTTGTTGTGGCATGGTTGTGGAGCGCAGCGCACTGATTTTTCTGTTTTAGCCCTGATGGTGGGTGGTGGGAACGGACGTTTATTTTTTAATTTATATATTTATTCACTTTTGAGGAGAGGGGCTGTGTGGAGGTTTAGCAGAATTTTAAGATCAGGAAAGAATCTGAAGTGTCCTTTCATTCCTCACCTCTTCCCTAGCGTCAGTCTCCCAGGCCCGGCCAGTATTAATATATACCTGAGGAAGAAAACAGGGATGGGAAGTCCAGGGCCAAATAGGAAAGGGAACCGAGAATCTACCTAACCTTATCACTAAACCCTAGGAGTGATATTGAAATGGGCTTTTTCAATATTCTCAGATACACTGAGAGAATATGAGAGATCTATTTTATAGAGTGCTCCAAGGTTAACCTTTTAAGCTTTTGTGTGTTCACAGTCTATGAAATAGATCTTTCCTATTCAACTATGCATTTAATCTTTCTCAGATAATACCTTACCAAAACACACTCAGACACACACACACCAATCATTGTCAATAAAATTTATGAAAAAAATTAAGTGAGAACATTATTTTAGGTCAGGCGGGTCCATGTACCCTGGGAGGCCGAGGCGGACTGTTCACTTAAGCCCAGGAGTTGGAGACCAGCTGAGCAACATGCGGGAACCCCCTCTCTACAAAAAATACAAAAATTAGCTGGGCGCAGTGGTCCTCGCCTGTAGTCCTAGCTACTTAGGAGGTTTAGGTAGGAGCATTGCTTGAGGCCGGGAGATTGAGATCCAGGCTGCAGAGAGCCTAATTCATGTCATTGCACTGCAGCCTGGGTGACAGATACACTGTGTCAAAAAAAAAAAAAAAAAAAAAAATTAACATCTTAGATTCCTGTTTTTGTTTGTATGCAAAACTACCATCTTATTGCCTAAGCCTGTAGTAATTATTGTTTAATATTTGATATTTCCTGCATTTCTACCAAGTGCTTTGTGACTTTACTTTCTACCTAGTAAGCTTGAGACCTGAGGAGGCCAATTGAGAATAAGAGATCGCATGGGTAGTTCTTCAAATGTTGTATGCAAATTAAATATTTTTAAAATGTTAATCTGTAGGCACAACTTGTATTTAAAAGATTTTCCTAGTGAGCTGCTGAGAGTTTGCTCTAATATTTAATCGGTTGAGGTAGATGTAAATGGGTAAAATCCCTTTTTTTTTTTTTTTTGAGACAGAGTCTTGCTCTGTCGCCAGGCGTCAGGCTGGAATACAGTGGTGCGATCTCATCTCACCACAACCTCTGCCTCCCAGGTTCAAGCAATGCTCCTGCCTCAGCCTCCCGAGTAGCTGGGACTACAGGCGTGCACCACCACACCCAGCTAATTTTTGTATTTTTTAGTAAAGACGGGATTTCACCATGTTGGCCAGGATGGTCTCCATCTCTTGACCTGGTGACCCGCCCGCCTCAGCCTCCCAAAGTGCTGGGATTACAGGCGTGAGCCACTGCACCCGGCTGGTAAAATTCTTGGAAAACAAATAAAAAGATGTGGCTAGACTCAAAAACTTCTCATACCATACAACTCAGTAACTGTAGTTGCAGGGATTATTCTGAAGATACATCACAGGTTTGTTTACAACAGCAAAAACTGGAAAATATCTAAATGTCTAATAATTTGGGAATGTAATATTTAAATTTTGGTCTGTACTCTATCAAGATAACATTATAGTGTTTTATCTCCATTGAAAATGTTTACCTAATGTTTCTCAAAGCATATTTTTCAAAAATTCAAGAAATATATAGGATAATTAGAACCATATTGTATTCATTCTTGCACTGCTATAAGAACTACCTGAAACTGGTAGTTCTTATAAAGGAAAGAGGTTTAATTAGCTCACAGTTCCACAGACTGTACAGGAAGCATGGTTGGGGAGGTCTTGGGAAACTTAAATCATGGCAAAAGGTGAAGAGGAAAAAGGAACGTCTTCACATGGCCAGAGAAGGAGAAAGAAAGCAAAGCAGGCAGGTGCTACACACTTTTAAATAACCAGATATGGGAACTCACTGTCACAAAACAGCAAGGGGGAAGTCCACCGCCATGAGCCAATCACCGCCCACTGGGCCCCTCCCCCAACCTTGGGGATTACAATTCAACATGAGATTTGGGTGGGGACACAAATCCAAACCATATCACATGTCAAGCCATCAAGAAAAGCATCTCCAAAAGAGGAAACCTACTTAAATAGGAATAGTAATTTTTTTTTTTCTGGGTGTCTGGACTATGTGTTTATAAGAAAATCCTGGCTGGGGTGGTGGTTCACACCTATAATCCCAGCACTTTGGGAGACAGGAGGATTGCTTGAGCCCAAGGATTCAAGACCAGCCTAGGTAACTTAGTGAGACCCTGCCTCTGCAAAAAAATTTAAAATTACCCAGGTGTGGTGGTACATGCCTGTGGTCCCAATTGCTCAGGAGGCTGGAGTGGGAGGATCAATTGAGCCCAAGAGGTCAAGGCTTCAGTGAACCTTGATCTCACCACTGCACTCCAACCTGAGTAACAAAGTGAGATCCTGTCCCAAAAAAAGAAAATAAAAAGAAAATCCTTTGAAACCCACTAAGAGAAAATCAGAGACATGCCTGTAGTCCCCAAAAGCCAGGTTTATTTAGCTTGATGTAGCAAAAGAGAAAAAAAAAGCCAGAGGCAAAATTTAGGAATCTCCCAATCTTAGAAAGTTAAGAAGGGATTGGGTTGGGTGAATTTAAGCCAGTCTTGGGAAGTGAGGGAACTGGTTAGAATTGGAAGAAGCAGGGTTGTTTGCTGACTGGTTCAAGGTTCAAAATGGAGACTTTTAAACTTTCTGTGATTGAAGAATTTTTTGTTTTGCTTTACTTGAGCTGTGAATTCATTATTTTGCTATATGTTAAGATCTTGAAGAGGGCCCATCATTGGGTTGACAACCCTCCTAAATTTAATACTTTTAGACTTTCTCCCAAATGACATCATAATAGATTTCTAGATCTGTATCAGTGACATTATGCTGATAGTCTTCCTTCAACTCATTATCATCATGTATCATGTAAGTCTAGTTTTGTTTACAAAACTAAAATTTTTCATTAAATCTCCATTGACTTTCTTGCTGTTTGTATTGAATGGTAATTTAAAGAACCATCTGTCTGAACATTGGCTGCTAGCAACATTTAAGACTCTAGAGACTGTGTTCTTGCCAAGGGTATGCCACCAAGAGGCAAATTAAATACATCAAGGTTCGGAACCTCTGATTAGAAACATTATCTGATACTCATAAATTTCAAAAAAGGGAAAGTTTCAGGGTTGATATTTCCATCCTGACTAGCATGAGCCTCTAATTTATTTAAGTTGCATTCAACATGGGCAGAAGAGTTCATGTATATACAGCACCAAATTTTATTATGGTTTAGTAAAGCAGATACTTCCAATGTAATTCTATTATTAAGAACCATATTTGGTTTGGATTAAATGTTCTAGTTTTAAGATGTGGAACTGGAATACTCTCATTAACAATTTCTGATAAAGTAGGAAATAGATTTGTAGGAATTTTAAAAGAGAATATTCTTCAGGGAAGAAAATGGCTCTTAGTAACCTGGTGTCATAGTAATTGCCTGGGAGTTATGGGAGCAAAATAAAGAGCATTTGATTCTGAAAAAGTATAAAGGACTAGCCCATAAGAAAAAGAAGCCTGTTGGAGCACAGGACAAAAGAGAGGGTGGCACCTTTCTGTCATTGGTTCATAAGTACAAGCTGCTTGACTCATTTAGAGCAAGCTATCATAATTCATTTAGAATATGGACATTTTCCCTTTCAAGCAAAATGCATTTACCTTATGAGTAAACTGATGACAGTAGTTTTTGGTGTTAGCACTAAACATTGTGAGTAATTTGCTACACATCCTATTCTTTTTCTAGAAAGATTTGGAGGATCACAGTTCACTATATTTGGATCATATTAATAGTTTTATTCCATGTCAGACCACTGAACAAAACTACTGATAGTTTAACTTGTGGTAGTTAACAAGGGGTTTGAAAACACCATAGACAACCAAAAATATTAGAACCAAATTGTATTCATTAAAGGAATTGGTCTGTAGCACAGTAAGTAGGCATAATTGTAACAGTCTTATTAGAAGGTTATATCGTCTAAACTCTTTTACAATAATCTACCTGTTAAAATCATTGTCAAATTGATTTGCCGAAGAGCAACTGAGGAGGAATTTAAGACACATATGACTAACATTTGTTACTTCCTACAAGCTAAAGGAGAGTGAAAAATCCTAATAAGAAGCAAGACATCTCGGTATGATTTCACAACTATAGAAAAGTTGCAAGAATAATATTTGTTTTACCATAATTTCTGTCTGTGTACATATACAGAGACATATGTTTACATATTACTTTTTCTGAATCATTGGCAAGTAGGTTGCATGTATCATGCCTCCTTATCCCTTAATATTTCAGTATATGTTTCCTAAGAACTAGGATTTTCTTTGACATAAACAGTACTATTACCAAAATCTGGAAGTTAACATTGATAAAATACTTTTTAAAAATCTGCAGTCCTTATCACATTTTGTCAGTTGTCCAAATTCAATGTCTAGTCTAGGATCACATAATGCATTCAGATGTTATATCTTCTTATTCTTTAATTTAGAATAATTTTTCAGCCACTGTCTTTATAATATTGATGTTTTAGAAGAACCAAGGCCACTTATTTTATAATATGTTCCTTAATTTTGGTTTGTCAGATGTTCCCTCATTATTAGATACAGGTTAGACCAGAAAAAATACTATCAGTGACGTTAAATTGTTTTCAATTATTACATGTTGAGGCACATGAAGGCTATCTGCCCCTCATTGAGGATATTAATTTTAGCCAACTGGTTAAGGTGTCATCTAGTATGACCACTATGTAGTTACTATTTTTCCCCTTACAACTAGTAAGCAATCTGTAAGGATATACTTTCAGGCCACACAAACATCATGTTCCTTAATGAAACTTTTCCCTTAGATGTATATCATCCTCTGATGATTTTTGCCTGTATCAGTTTTTACTATGATGGCTTCAAGTGGTAACTGTCCAATACTACTGTGTTCTCAATGATTTCAACTGGCATTTTTCTGTAAGAAAGTCTTACCTTTTCCCTTTTTAAAATTTATTAAATACGGACTCATCAATTTCCTTTTTAACTTTGTATTATGTGATTTGACAGCATTTGTAGTGTAGATACACAGAATAACACCAATATCCTTCATTGCACATAGCTAGTAATCACCTTGCAGATATCAATGGTTCAGAATATCAGTGATAATTAACAACTTTTCTTGTGGGTCTACTTTTTCCACCATGAGACCTATACTACTTGTTTTAGATGTAGTTTTGCCATGCTGTATATTTATGTTCTGATTTCTTTCTTTTTCTTAAGTTTCCTTTTGTGATAATTTTAGATTCACATGTAGTTATAATAACTAATAGTACTTCTGGCCAGGCGTGGTCAGCACTTTGAGAAGCCGAGATAGGCAGATCACCTGAGGCCAGAAGTTGGAGACCAGCCTGGCCAACATGGTGAAACCCTATCTCTACTAAAATACAAAAAATTTAGGGGAGGGGAGAAAGAAAGAAAGAGAGAGAGAAAGAGAGAGGAAGGAAGGAAGAGAAAGAGAAAGAAAGAATGAAAGAACAAAAGAAGAAAGAGAAGGAAGGAAGGAAAGAAAGAAAGAGTAGTACTGTAGTACTTCTGGCTTGACAGTATGAGGAGTTCCACTGGCCTGCTCCCATGTGAAACTGATAAAAAATATTTTAAAAAATTACTTAAAGCCTATGGAAATAGTCCTAACAGGAAACAGGAAATGAAGAAACATATCAAAGAAAATCTGAAAATTCTGTAAGAAAGAAAAGAGTCTGTAGTATGTAAACCAAGAGCACTTGTTCCCACCCACTTCCCAGCTCAGCAAGACAGGCTTCACTCTAGACTGCTATATATTAAGAACACAGGCCCCCTCTCCACCTTATCGCCCTTCCTCAACTTCCACATGGAGGGCCCTCTTCCTGTAAAGAGCAAAACATCATTGTTTCTCATCCTGTCCTCAGCTACCTATTGCTGAAGCTAAGCATTAGGCTAGTGCATTTGAGAGGTAGGGGCTCTCCTCTTCCACTGGGACAGAGGCTCTACCTTCAACTCAGCACATAGAGAATACTGAGGGCCTTAGGACCCTTGCCCAACCTGGAAAAATGATGGTTCCATGCCTTACCACGAAAGGAAAGGCAAGAGGACCTCAGGCTGCTGCTCTCAATCCTCTACCAAGCAGTCAGCTTCTAGAGCTCACCAAAAGAGAAGTTTAACATTGTTCCCACTTGCAACTGCAAGCTGTCCAGAGGAAGCTCACTTAGATTCAAAGACACAAATAGATTGAAAGTAAAAGAATGGAAAAAGACAACATCATGCAAACAGTAACCACAAGAAAGCTGGAGTGACAATACTAATGTGAGATAAAATAGGCTTTAAAACCAAAAAAGTTACTAGAAATGAAGAGAATTTTTATTTTATTTTATTTATTTTGAAACAGGGTCTCTCACTCTGCTGCAGGGCAGTGGCACAATCTTGGCTCACTGCAACCTCTGCCTCCTGGGCTCAAGCTTCAATCCTCCCACCTCAGTCTCCAAAGTCACTGACACTACAAGTGCATACCACCATGCCCAGCTAATTTTTGAATATTTTTTGGTAGATATGGGGTTTCACCATATTGCCCAGGCTGGTCTCAAATTCCTGAGCTCAAGCAATCTGCCCACCTTGGCCTCCCAAAATGATGGAATTACAGGTGTGAGCCACCAGACCTAGCTGAGAGTCATTTTGTAATAATGAAACAATTAACTCATCAGGAAGATACACTAATTTGCACTTATAAGAGAGCACTAAAATACATGACACAAGGACTGACAGGAAGTAAGGGAGAAACAGATAATTCAACAATCATAGTTGGAGACTTTAATAACTTACTCTCAATATAGATAGCAGCTCAACTAGGAAACAGAAAACAAACAACACAATAAACTAACTAGAACTAATAGACATCTATAGAACACTCCACCCAGCAACACAATATACATTGTCCTCAAATGCACATGGAACGTTCTCCAGGATAGATCATATGCTAGACCATAAAATAACAAATTTTAAAAAATAAAATCATACAGAATGGATTCTTTGACCAAAAGGGAATGAACTTAGAAATCAAAACCAGGAAAGCTTTTGGGAAGCTCACAAATATGTGGAAATTAAATAACATACTTCTAAATAACCAATGGCTCAAAGAAGAAAGCAAAAGAAGAATAAAAATATTTTGAGATGAACGAAAATAAAGACATAACAAAACTGATGAGATGCAGCCAAAGCAGCACTTAGAGAAAAATTTATAACTGCCTATATTAAGCATGACAAAAGTATGTGAACATACATATTAATTAGCTTCATTTAGCCTTTCTACAACATATGTATTTCAAATGTCATATTGTACACCATAAATACATGCAATCTTTGTCAATTTAAAAAATGAATAATTTTTTTAAAAGCAAAAGATCTTGAGGCTGGGTGTGGTGGCTTATGCCTGTAATCCCAGCACTTTGGGAGGTCAAGGTAGATGGATTGCTTGAGCTCAGGAGTTCAAAACTACTTTGGGCAACATAGTGAAACCCTGTTTCAACCAAAAACAATACAAAAATTAGTCAGGCATGATGGTGCATGCCTGTAGTCCCAGCTATTCAGGAGGCTGAGGTGGGAGGATCATTTGTGCACAAGAGGTTAAAGTTGTACTGAGCCAAGATTGTGCCACTGCACTCTAGCCTGGGCGACAGAGAGAGACCCTGTCTTAATAATAAACAAACACATAAATAAAAGACAGACGGTCTCCAATCAATAACCTAGCATTCCAATAACCCTGGAGGAGGTGCGGAACAGAAAACTAAACCCAAAGCAAACAGAGGGAAGGGGATAGTAGAGAATACAGCAAAATTTAATAAAATAGAGAATAGGAAAGTAACAGAGAAAATCAATGATATCAAAAGCTGGCTCTTTAAAAAGATCAACAAATAGACAAAACTTTATCTTAGACTGACCAAGAAGAAAAGACTGAAATTACTAGATCAGACATGAAAGAGGATTCATTTCTACCAACCTTGCAGAAATAAAAAAAGATTATAAAATATACAATGAACAACTATACACCAACAATTAGAAAACTTAGACAAGATGGACAAATTCCTAGAAAGACACAAACTACAAAAACTGACTCAAGAAGAAATAGAAACTTTCATAGAGCTATCACAAGTAGAGATTCTATCAGTAATCAAAAACTTACCCATGAAGAAAAGCTGAGGCCCAGGTGGCTTCACTAATGAATTCTACCAAACATGTAACAAAAAATTAATACAAATTCTTCACAAGCTTTTCCAAAAAGCAGAAGAGAAGAAATATTTCCCAATTTTCTTTTCTTGTGATAGCCTTTTCTGGTTTTGGAAGTAATGTAATACTGACTTCATTTTAATGAAGTCTTTATATTTCAAAACATCATACTGTACACCATAAATATATGCAATTTATTAATTTATGTATAAAGTCAATATTACACTAATGACAAAACTAGAAAACGATACCACAAAAAAAAGAAAATTACAAACCAGTATCCCTTCTAAACATAGACATGAAAATCCTCAGCAAAATACTACAAAACCAAATCCAGCAATACATACAAAACATTATAAGCCATGACCAAGTGAGAATTTTCCCAGGAATGCAAGGCTGGTTTAGCATCCAAAAATCAATTAATATGTAATACATTCTATCAACTAAAAATTAAAATCGCATGATCATCTTAATAGATACGGATAAAGTATTTCACAAACTCCAACACCATTTAATGATCATAACAGTCAATAAACTAGGAAGAGAAGGAAACTTCCTCAACCTGATAAAGGACATCTATGAAAAACCCACAGCTACCATCATATTTAATAACTAAATGCTTTCCCCCAGGATCAGGAACAAGGCAAATATGTCCTGATGCTTCTATTCAACAATGAATTGGAGGTTCTAGAAAGGGCAATTAGGCACTAAGAAGATATAAAAGGCAGTGGGGCGCAGTCGCTTATGCCTGTAATCCCAGCACTTTGGGAGGCCAAAGTGGGCGGATCACCTGAGGTCAGGAGTTTGAGAGCAGCCTGGCCAAAATGGTGAAAACCTATCTCTACTAAAAATACAAAAAGAATTAGCCAGGTGTGGTGGTGGATACCTATAATCCCAGCTACTTGTGAGGCTGAAACAAGAGAATCGCTTGAACCTGGGAGGCTGAGGTTGCAGTGAGCCGAGATCACGCCATTGCTCTCCAGCCTGGGCAACAAGAATGAGACTCCATCTCAAAAAAAAAAAGAAAGAAAAAATATGAAAGGCAACCATATTTAAAAGGAAAAAAGTAAAACTATTCATATAAGACCTAAAAACAAGCTTCACAAGGCTGCAGGATACCAGACTAATATATGAAAATTGGCAGGGTGTAGTGGCTGACACCTGTAATAGCAGCACTTTGGGAGGCTGAGGCAGGTGGATCACTTGAGGTCAGGAGTTCAAGACCAGCCTTGAACTCATGGTGAAACCCCATCTCTACTAAAAATACAAAAATTAGGTAGGTACGGTGGCATGTGCCTGTAACCCCCACTATGCGGGAGGCTGAGGCAGGAGAAATGCTTGAACCCTGGAGGCTAAGGTTGCAATGGGCCAAGATTGTGCCACTGTACTCCAGCCTGGGCAACAGAATGAGACACTGTGTCCAAAGGAAAAAAAAAAGACTAGTATATGAAAATCAGATGTATTTCTACATAGTCACAATGAATAATCCAGAAGTGAAATTAAGAAAACAATTCCATTTTTAATAGCATCAAAATAAATTTAAGAAAAACGCTAAATTTATACTCTGAAAAACTACAAAACATTGTTGAAATAAATTAAAGATCTAAATAACTGTAAAAACATCTTATGTTCATGTGTTAGAGGATTTAACATCATTATATGACAATATTCTCCATAATGATCTACAAATTCAGTGTCATCCCTATCCAAATCCCTATCAGAATAACTTCTTCACAGATATTGACAAACTGGTTCTAAAATTTATATGGAACTGAAGGTGACCCAGAATAGCCAAGACAATCTTGCAAAAGATAAAGTTGGAGGACTCACCAGTTTTAAAACTTACTACAAAGCAATGGCAACCAAAACAGTGGTACTGACACAAGGACAGACATATACATCAGTGTAATACAACTGAGAGTCTAGATATAAATCCATACATCCATGGTCAACTCATTTTTAGGAAGGATGCCAAGACTGTCCAATGGGAAAGAATAGTCTTTTCAACAAATGATGCTGGGAAAGCTGGACAGCCATATGCAAATGAATGAAGCTGGACCTTAGCTCACACCATATACAAAAATTATCTCAAAATGGATCAAGGACCTAAATGTAAGGGGTGAAAACTATAAAATAAAACTCTTTGAGAAAACATAGAGGTACATCTTCATGACACTGAATTTGGGAAATAATTTTTAGATAGGACACCAAAAGCACAAGCAACAAAAGAATAAATAAATTGCACTTCATCAAGATTTAAAAACTCTGTGCTATCCAGGCACAGTGGCTCATGCCTGTAATCCCAAAACTTTGGGAGGCCAACACAGGCAGATTGCTTGAGTGTAGGATTCAAGACCAGCCTGGGCAACATGGTGAAACCCTGTCTCTACAAAAAATACAAAAATTAGCCAGGCATGGTGGTGCACACTTGTAGTCCCACCTCCTCAGGAAGCTGAGGTGAGATGATAACCTGAGCCTGGGGAGGTCAAGGCTGGAGTGAGCTATGATCGTGCCACTGCACTCCAGCCTGGGTGGCAGAGTGAGTCTCTGTCTCAAAAACAAAACAAAAAAACAAAGAAAAAAAACTTCTGTGCTTCAAAGGATACCATCAATAAAGAGGAAAGACAATGGAGACATTATATATGTAATAAGAGACTTGTATCCAGAATATAAATAACTCTTACAACTCAATAATAAACAGACAACCCAATTTAAAAATGGGCAAATTATCTAAATGAATATTTCTGCACAGAAGATATACAAATAGCAAATAAGCACATGGAAATATGTTCAAAATCATTAGTAACCGGATAACGCAAATCAAAACCACTATCAAATACCGCTTCACAACCACAAGGATAGCTAGAATTTAAAAATCAGGTAATAACTGGAGTTAACAAAAATGTGGAGAAATAGTAAACATAACACATTGCTGGTGGCAATATAAAAGGGTGCAGCCATTGTGGAATGCCATTTGACAGTTCCTCAACTGATTAAACATAGAGTTACCATATGACCTAGCAATTCCACTCTAGATATATACAACATGTTCACTTAAAAACTGGTCTGTGAATGTTTATTACAGCATTATTCATAATAGCCAGTAGGTGGAAATAACTCAAATATCCATTAACTGATGAATAGGTAAATAAAGTGTTTTATTTTCATACACAATGGAGTATTATTCAGCCTTAAAAAAGAATGAAGCTTTGGGAGGCCAAGGCAGGTGGATCACCTGAGGTCAGGAGTTCGAGACCAGCCTGGACAACATGGTAAAACCCTGTCTCTACTGAAAATACAAAAAATTAGCTGGGCATGGTGGTGCATTCCTGTAATCCCAGCTACTGGGGAGGCTGAGGTAGAATTGCTTGAACCCGGGAGGCGGAGGTTGCAGTGAGCTAAGATCACACCATTGTACTCCAGCCTGGGCAACAAGAATGAAACTCCGACTCAAAAAAAAAAAGGAATGAAGTGCTGATGCATAACACAACATAGATGAACCTTCAAAGCATGGTAAGTAAAATAAGTCAGTCACAAATACAATATATTTTATGATTCCATTCTCATTAAATATCCAGAAGAGGGAAATCTACATAAACAGAAAATAGATTAGTGGTTGCTTAGGGTTGTGGAGGGTTACATAAGGATAGGAGGATGATAGCTAACATGTACAAGGTTTCATTTTGTGATGATAAAAAAATGTTGCAAAATTGATTGTGGTGAGTTGTATGTATCTGTAAACATACTAAAAATGATGGAAGTGTATACTTTAAATGGGTGAATTGTGTGGTGTGTGAATTATAGCACAAAAAAATTTTCAAAAAAAGAATCAAGACAGACTCCATGTATCACTTTTCCAGTGGTGATAACCTTACAAAACTATAGTAGTGTGTCACCATATATCCTAGCCAGGACATTGATAGTGCTACAGTCAAAATACAGAATGTTTCTATCACCACAAAGATCTCTTCTGTTGTGCTTTTATAGCCATAACTTCTGTCCCAGCCCTGCCTTCTCCTTAATTCTTACCTACTACTACTGAGTTTTCCATTACTATTATTTTTGTTATTTCTATAATGTTATATGTGAGAAAACATTTTAAATAATCTATTTTCAAGGCATGATAAATCTACGCACTGGAACCAGCCTGCAGTTGTAACAAAGAACACAGCTCATGCTCCTAGAAAGTCATGATAAACGAACAGAATGTAGAGGGGTCAGCCCATCAAAGGGAAGAAGGTTTTCTTACTGTGCAATCAAAACTTAATTAGGGAAGGGGACAAGGGTACAACCTTATAATGGGGATAATGAAACTTGGGCGATGTCTGGGAAGATTGTAACCCCATAGTACTTGACCAATGAGGAACTAGGGGAGGGACTTGCAGGCTGGGAGATAAATTACCTGCTGTAGCTGCCCAGGTATGCCTGCCTACCAGACATCACATCTTGCCAGATCACTATTAAAAGTCTCACTTTTGCTGTTCTTCGTGCCTCTGAGTCCATTCTTTGGGTTTGAATAGGTGAGCGGGTTTATCACATTATATAACTGGAATAATACAGTACATAACCTTTTGGGGATGGCTTTTTTTCATTCAGAATAATTTTCTGGAGATTCTTCCAGGTTATTTCATATATCAATAGGTTTTTGGTTGGTTGTTTGTTTTTAATTGCTGAGTAGCATTCCATGGTATGGATGTACTATAGTTTAACTATTTACATGTTGAAGAACATCTAAGTTGTTTCTAGCTTTTGACTATTACAAAGCTGCTGTGAACTTTCACGTACAGGTTTTTCTATGAGCATAGATTTCATTTCTCTGGAAGAAATACCCAAGACTGCAATTCCTGGGTCACAGGGTTTAACATGTTTACTTTTTAAAGAAACTGCCAAACTTGCCACACCATTTAACATGCCTGCCAGCCATGTATGAATGACCAAATCTCTCCACATCCTTGCCAGCATTTGGTGTTGTCATTGTTTTTTATTTTAGCCATTCTGGTAAGTGTGTAGTGATAGTTCACTGTAGGTTTAATTTTTATTTCCCTAATCGTAAATGATACTATCTTTTCATGTAATTATATGCCACCTGTATATCCTATGTGTTGAAATGTCTCTTGATATCTTTTGCCTATTTTCTAATTGGATTGCTTTTTTAAATTTTTATTTATTTGAGACAAGGTCTCACTCTGTCACCCAGGCTGGACTGCCATGGTGTGATCATAGCTCACTGCAGCCTCGATTTCCTGGGCTCAAGCAATCCTCCCACCTTAGCCTTCTGAGTAGCTGGCACCACATATGCACACCACCACTCCCAGATATTTAAAATAAAAATGTAATAGAGATGAGGTCTCACTGTGTTTCTCAGGCTGGCTCGAACTCCTGGGGTCAACCAATCCTCTTGTCTCAGCCTCCTAAAGCACTGGACTTACAGGAATGATCAACCACAACCACCTCACAAACACACTGGATTGCTTTTTTGCAATTGAGATTGAGAGCTCTTTATATACTCTAGATACTAGTCACTTGTCACATATATGGTTTGAAAATATTTTCTCCCAGTATACAGCTTGTCTTTCATCCTTTCAACAGTGTATTCCACAGAGTAAAACTTTTAATATTCGATTGATCCATGTTTCCTTTATTATCATGCCTTTGGTGTCAACTCTAAGAATTCTGCTAGTCTTAGATCTCAAAGATTTTTCTCCTGTTTTTTCGAGATTTATAGTTTTAAGTTTTACATTTTACACTTCAGTCTGTAATCCATTTTGAGTGAACTTTTTATAAGATGTGACACTGACGTTAATTTTTCTTTTTTACTATGGATGTTCATTTTCTCCAACAGTATTTGTTAAGAAGGCTGTCTTTCTTCTATTGGTTTTTGCACCTTTGTCAAAAATCAGGTGGACAGAGTCTGGATGGCCGATTAGGAGCAGCTCAGGATTGAAGCTCACAGCGAAAGCACAGAGGGTGACTGGATGCCACATTTCCAGACAGATTTTTATTGCCCACAGACCAGGAGATTCCCAGGCGCAGGAGCCCCATGGGTCGCCAGCATGGCTGGTTTGGCCGGCGCAGCTGTTTTTGCCGGCGTGGCTGTTTTGCTGGCGCCCCGGCGCAGCTCTCTTTACAAAATACACGGGTCTGGGCGCCGTTTTAGCTGGCGATTGGAGCTCCTGGGAGACAGAGTCACCCATTCATCTGATTAAAAAGGGGACTGAAACAGGGAGCCAGGCCAGGAGATTCCCAAGCAAAAAAGCACCACGAATCTCAGAGTGGCTGTTTCAGCCGGCGCAGTGGGTCGCCACATGGGAAATCACACAGATCCTGGAGCCTTTTCAACAGGCAACTGGAAGACCTGGGAGGCAGAGTCGACCGTTCAACCAAAAAAAAAGGCTGTGAGGCAGGGAGCCAGGTGATCAGGCTCGGCTGGTCCCACCACCACAAAAAAAAACAGCAATCGGAAACACTCTGGATTGAGAGTTTCACAGCAAGCACAGCTGAATCTAGGATGGTCCAGCCCTGTGGGGGAGGGGCGTCTGCCATTACCGAAGCAGTCCAGCACTACGGAGGTAGTTTGCCATTGCTGAGGCAGCCCGCCATTACAGAGAGAGTCCGCCTTTATACAGGTGAGCCGCCATTGCCGAGGCAGTTCTAACTATACCCGTATATATAGGACTGCAAGGAAGTTCACACGGCAGCTGGGCAGAGCCCACAGCAGCTCAGCAAAGCCTCTGAAGGCAGACAGTGACTAGGCTGCCTCCTTGCTGGGCAGGGCAGCCCTGGAAAAAGCCAGCAGCACAACAGAAACTCATAAATGAAGCCCTAACTCCCCAGGACAGAGCACCTGGTGAAAAAAAAGGGGGTTTATGAGTTCTGTTGCAGCAGACGTAAACACATCTGCCCAGCAGCTCTGAATGAACAATGGAGCTCATAGCTCAGCACCTGAGCTCCTATAAAGGACATACTGTCTCCTTAAGCAGCTCCCTGACCCCCATATATCAAAAGAATCACCTCATAAAGTAGCGCTCAGACTGACATCTGACAGGTATCCTTCTGGGACAAAGATAGCAGAGGAAGAAACTGGCAGCAACCCTTACTGTTCTGCAACCACTGCAGGTGATCCCCCAGGAAAGCAGGGCCTGGAGTGGATGGACCTCAGGAGTCCTCAGCAGAGGGACCAGACTGTTAGAAGGAAAACTAAGAAACAGAAAGAAATAACTTCATCATCAACAAATGGGATGTCCACTCAGAGACCCAATCTGAAAGTCAACAACTACAAAGATGACAGGTGGATAAATCCACAAAGATGGGAATAAACCAGCGCAAAAAGGATGAAAACACCTGAAACCAGAACATCTTTCCTCCTACAAGGGATCACAACTCCTCACCAGCAAGGGAACAAGGCTGGATGGAGAATGAGTGTGATGAATTGACATAATCAGGCTTCAGAAGGTGGATAATAAGAAACATCTGTGAGCTAAAAGAACACGTTCTAACCCAATGCAAAGAAACTAAGAACCTTGAAAAAAGATTTGACAAAATGCTAACAAGAATAAACAACTTAGAGAGGAATATAAGTGAATTGATGGAGCTGAAAAACACAACATGAGAACTTCGCGAAGCATACACAAGTTTGAATAGCCGAACTGACCAAGCAGAAGAAAGGATATCAGAGGTCAAAGATCAACTCAATGAAATAAAACGAGAAGGCAAAATTAGAGAAAAAGGGTAAAAAGGAATGAACAAAGTCTCCAAGAAATATGGGACTATGTGAAAAGACCTAATCTACGTTTGATAGGTGTAACTGAATGTGACGGAGAGAATGAATCCAAGCTGGAAAATACTCTTCAGGATATTATCCAGGAAAACTTCCCCAACCTAGCAAGGCAGGCCAATATTCAAGTCCAGGAAATACAGAGAACACCACAAAGATATTCCTCAAGAAGAGCAACCCCAAGGCACATAATCGTCAGATTCACCAGGGTTGAAATGAAGGAGAAAATGCTAAAGGCAGCCAGAGAGAAAGGTCGGGTTACCCACAAAGGGAAGCCCATCAGACTCACAGCAGATCTCTCAGGAGAAACCCTACAAGCCAGAAGAGAGTGGGGGCCAATATTCAACATCCTTAAAGAAAAGAAGTTTCAACCCAGAATTTCATATCCAGCCAAACTAAGCTTCATAAGTGAAGGAAAAATAAAATCCTTTGCAAACAAGCAAGTACTCAGAGCTATTTCATCACCACCAGGCCTGCTTTACAAGAGCTCCTGAAAGAGGCACTAAACATAGAAAGGAACAACCAGTACCAGCCACTCCAAAAACATACCAATGGTAAAGAGCATCAATACAATGAAGAAACTGTATTAACTAACGGGCAAAACAACCAGCTAGCATAAAAATGGCAGGATCAAATTCACACATAACAGTATTAACCCTAAATGTAAATGGGCTAAATGCCCCAATCAAAAGACACAGACTGGCAAATTGGATAAAAAGCCAAAATCCATTGGTGTGCTGTATCTAGGAAACCCATCTCACATGCAAGGATACACAAAGGCTCAAAATAAAGGGATGGAGGAAGATTTACCAAGCCAATGGACAGCAAAAAAAAAGCAGGAGTTGCAATTCTCATCTCTGAAAAAATAGACTTTAAACCAACAAAGATCAAAAGAGACAAAGAAGGACATTACATAATGGTAAAAGGATCAATGCAACAAGAAGAGCTAACGATCCTAAATATATATGCACCCAATACAGAAGCACCCATATACATAAGGCAAGTTCTTAATGACTTAGAAAGTTATATGCACCCAATACAGAAGCACCCATATACATAAGGCAAGTTCTTAATGACTTACAAAGAGACTTAGACTCCCACACGATAATAGTGGGAGACTTTAACACCCCACTGTCAATATTAGACAGATCAACGAGACAGAAAATTAACAAGGATATCCAGGACTTGAACTCAGACCTGGACCAAGCAAACCTAACAGACATTTACAGAACTCTCCACCACAAATCCACAGATTATACATTATCCTCAGCACCACATGACACCTACTCTAAAATTGACCACATAATTGGAAGTAAATCACTCCTCAGCAAATGCAAAAGAACAGAAATCATAACAAACAGTCTCTCAGACCACAGTGCAATCAAGTTAGAACTCAGAATTCAGAAACTAACTCAGAACCACACAGCTTCATGGAAACTGAACAACTGGATCTTGAATGTTGACTGGATAAACAATGAAATGAAGGCAGAAATAAAGATATTCTTCGAAACCAATGAGAACGAAGACACAACATACCAGAATCTCTGGGACACATTTAAAGCAGTCTGTAGAGGAAAATATATAGCAATAAGTGCCCACATGAGAAGCAAGGAGAGATCTAAAATTCACACCCTATCATCAAAATTGAAAGAGCTAGAGGAGCAAGATCAAAAAAACTCAAAACCCAGCAGAAGACAAGAAATAACTAAGATCAGAGCAGAACTGAAGGAGATAGAGACACAAAAAACCCTTCAAAAAATCAATAAATCCAGGAGCTGGTTTTTCGAAAAGATCAACAAAATAGATAGACCACTAGCCAGATTAATAAAAAAGAAAAGAGAGAATAATCAAATAGATGCAATAAAAAACAATAAAGGGAATATCACCACAGATTCCACAGAAATACAAACCATCATCAGAGATTATTACAAACAACTCTATGCACACAAACTAGAAAACCTGGAAGAAATGGATAAATTCCTGGACACTTGCATCCTCCCAAGCCTAAACCAGGAAGAAGTCAAAACCCTGAATAGACCAATAACAAGGTCTGAAGTTGAGGCAGCAATTAAGAGCCTACCATCTAAAAAAAAGCCCAGGTCCAGATGGGTTCACAGCTGAATTCTACCAGACATACAAAGAGGAGCTGGTACCATTCCTTCTGAAACTATTCCAAACAATCCAAAGAGAGAGAATCCTTCCCAAATCATTTTATGAGACCAACATCATCCTGATACCAAAACCCGGCAGAGACACAGCAAGAAAAGAAAACTTCAGGCCAATATCCATGATCAACATAGATGCAAAAATCTTCAATAAAATGCTGGCAAACCGATTGCAACAGAACATCAAAAAGCTTATCCACCATGATCAAGTAGGATTCATCCCGGGGATGCAAGGCTGGTTCAACATACACAAGTCTATAAACATAATTCACCACATAAACAGAACCAAAGACAAAAACCACATGATTATCTCAATTGATGCAGAGAAGGCCTTTGACAAAATTCAACAGCCTTTTATGCTAAAAACCCTCAATAAACTAGGTATTGATGGAACATATCTCAAAATAATAAAAGCTATTTATGACAAACCAACAGCCAATATCATACTGAATGGGCAAAAACTGGAAGCATTCCCTTTGAAATCTGGCACTAGACAAGGATGTCCTCTCTCACCACTCCTATTCAATATAGTATTGGAAGTTCTAGCCAGAGCAATCAGGCAAGTAAAAGAAATAAAGGGTATTCAAATAGGAAAGGAAGAAGTCAAATTGTCTCTATTTGCAGATGACATGATTGTATATCTAGAAGACCCCATCGTCTCAGCCCAAAATCTCCTGAAACTGATAAGCAACTTCAGTAAAGTCTCAGGATACAAAATCAATGTGCAAAAATCACGAGCATTCCTATACACCAATAACAGACTTAAAGAGAGCCCAATCAAGAATGAACTGCCATTCACAATTGCTACCAAGAGAATAAAATACCTAGGAATACAACTAACAAGGAACGTAAAGGACCTCTTCAAGGAGAACTACAAACCACTGCTCAATGAAATAAGGGAGTACACAAATAGATGGAGAAACATTCCATGTTCATGGTTAGGAAGAATCAGTACCGTGAAAATGGCCATACTGCCCAAAGTAACTTACAGATTCAACGGTATCCCCATCAAGCTACCAATGACCTTCTTCACAGAACTGGAAAAAACCACATATGGAACGAAAAGAGAGCCTGCATAGCGAAGTCAATTCTAAGCAAAAAGAACAAAGCGGGAGGCATCACACTACCAAACTTGAAACTATACTACAAGGCTACAGTAATCAAAACAGCATGGTACTGGTACCAAAACAGAGATACAGACCAATGGAGCAGAACAGAGGCCTCGGAGGCAACACAACACATCTACAACCATCTGATCTTTGACAAACCTGACAAAAACAAGCAATGGGGAAAGGATTCCCTGTTTACTAAATGGTGTTGGGAAAACTGGCTAGCCATGTGCAGAAAGCAGAAACTGGACCCCTTCCTGACACCTTACACTAAAATTAACTCCAGATGGATTAAAGACTTAAACATAAGACCTAACACCATAAAAACCCTAGAAGAAAATCTAGGTAAAACCATTCAGGACATAGGAGTAGGAAAGGACCTCATGACTAAAACACCAAAAGCATTAGCAACAAAAGCCAAAATAGACAAATGGGACCTAATCAAACTCCACAGCTTCTGCACAGCAAAAGAAACAGTCATTAGAGTGAATCGGCAACCAACAGAATGGGAAAAAAATTTTGCAGTCTACCCATCTGACAAAGGGCTGATATCCAGAATCTACAAAGAACTAAAACAGATTTACAAGAAAAAACAAAACAAGCCCATTCAAAAGTGGGTGAAGGATATGAACAGACACTTTACAAAAGAAGACATACATGAGGCCAACAAACATATGAAAAAATGCTCATCATCACTGGTCATTAGGGAAATGCAAATCAAAACTACATTGAGATACCATCTTGTGCCAGTTAGAATGGCGATCATTAAAAAATCTGGAGACAACAGATGCTGGAGAGGATGTGGAGAAATAGGAACACTTTTACACTGTTGGTGGGAGTGTAAATTAGTTCAACCATTGTGGAAGACAGTGTGGCGATTCCTCAAGGACCTAGAAATAGAAATTCATTTGACCCAGTAATCCCATTACTGGGTATATATCCAAAGGATTATAAATCATTCTACTATAAGGACACAAGGACATAAATTTTCACTGCAGCACTGTTTACGATAGCAAAGACCTGGAACCAACCCAAATGCCCATCGATGATAGACTGGACAGGGAAAATGTGGCACATATACACCATGGAATATTATGCAGCCATCAAAAACGATGAGTTCGTGTCCTTTGTAGGGACATAGATGAACCTGGAAACCATCATTCTCAGCAAACTGACACAAGAACAGAAAATCAAACACCGCATGTTCTCACTCATAGGTGGGTGTTGAACAATGAGAACACACGGACACAGGGAGGGGAGCATCACACACTGCGGTCTGTCAGGGGAAACAGGGGAGGGACAGCGGGGGGTGGGGAGTTGGGGAGAGATAGCATGGGGAGAAATGCCAGATATAGGTGATGGGGAGGAAGGCAGCAAATCACACTGCCATGTGTGTACCTATGCAACAATCTTGCATGTTCTTCACATGTACCCCCAAACCTAAAATGCAATTAAAAAAAAAAGAAAAAAAATCAGGTGGACATACTTGTATGGGTCTATTTCTGGGTTTTGTATTGTGTTTATCTTATCTCTATGTCTATATCCCCACAATACCACACAGTCTTGAGTACTGTAGCTATATGATGTCTTGAAATTGGGTAGATTGATTATTCCTACTATATTCTTCTCTTTAAAAATTGTTTCAGGCCAAGCTCACTGGAAAATCATCACATTGTACACTTACAACTCATATTTCTTGTATGTGTATTTCAAGTAAAAATTTGTAATAAAGCAGCTTTAAATAGACATATGCACTCACCTTTAAGATACATTCTTACCAAAAAGAAGCAAAGTTCAGAAGTGTATATAAAATCTTACCATTTGTGAAAAATTTATGTATATAGTTATATATATAATATATACAATCTGGAAATATACATAGGAAAGTGATAGGAGTGGTTTTCTCTGGTGAGTGTCTGGGGTAAAGATGAGGGACAAACTATTTTTCAATGTGTAACCATTTGGATTTTTTACTTTATTTTTAAAGACAGGGTCTCACTCTACTACCCAGGCTGGAATGCAGTGGTGCCATCAGAGGTCACTGTAACTCCAAACTCCTAGGCTCAAGTGATCCTCCCACCTCAGCCTCCTGAGTAGCTGGGGCTATAGGCACGTGCTACCAAACCCACCTAATTAAAAAAAAAAAAAAGATTTCCTCGAGACAGGGTCTTGCTATGTTGCCCAGGCTGATCTAGCATTCCTGGCCTCAAGAGATCCTGCTGCCTCCATCTCCCAAAGTTCTGGGACTGCAATCATGAGCCACCATGCCTGGCCTACATTTTTAAAATACTTCACTATGTGCATGTATTACCCATTCAAAATTAATTAATTAAAATAATTACTTTTTATTAGCCAGCTGGGAGCCAAGATAATTTTATCATTACATAAAAATTACTCTGAATTACTCATGGGTGTTATACTCAGATCCTATAACATACCTTATTTATTCTTTAGATTTAGTTACATTAAACAGGTTTATTGCATAACTGAGTCTAAGATGACCAGAAGCAGCAGATTAGCAGATAGGGGAGATTTACTGGAAGCAAGTATACTCAAAGTTGCAGGAAAAGATAACAGCTGGAAAATGCAGGGTAGAAAACAAATATTTCAAACAGAGAAGTAATACAGTCAGGACTGTTTGGTATAGGAGCAAACAGTCCCACCTATTCAGTAACTTTTGAATTTATGATACAGCAATCACTTTTCACAAGTTCAGCTTAATTCATACTAACAGAATAAAATAATGCCAAGTAGATTTTTTTAAATCATGGGGTACAGTCTCCACACTAGTGTGATCATAAAATGGAATCATGTAGAAAACAAATGAACCTGAAAGTGGTACCAGGAATTTGTGCCACATAATTCCAGATACAGAATCTCTTCTGTTTCCTTTCCTCTTCTTTTTGCCTCTGGATCCTGCCACTTTTAAATCCAAGTGTCCATTTTTTTTTCCCTCTGAGGATAGAGCTTGATTGTCTACCACAAAGGTCCCAGATATTAGAATCTCAAATAACTGTTTTCTTTTCATGAGTGTATTATGAGAGTTGTATGTGTGAGAGAAATTGTGTGTGTACTTCCTGGGACATTCTAGCTTAAAGCAGCAAAAGCAAAACACAAGTCAGTGGGAAACTTGTTTAAAGACTGTCTTATATGCAGTCAACAAGTATCAGACATAACAACCCTAAAGGCATTCCTATTCAAGTGAAGGATAAAATAAACATATATATAACCACTACTTCTGAAGTCCACTATTTCTGAAGTAATAAGCAATGCTATGAGATAAGAAAAAGAATACTAGTCATAAATATTAGAAAGAGAAAGTAAAATGATCATTATTTGAAAAAGAAACTTTTCCCCCTACCCAAAAAACCTACTTGAATCAAAAAAGTAATTTGGACACTTAAAAAGAAATACATAAATATATTTTTTTCTATAAAGCAATAGTCAAAAATAAAAATAAAATAATGTCCCATTTATAGTAGCAATACATAAAATATGAACATATAAAATACATAGAAATTAAATTAGTATGTAGGGCCTACATGAAAAAAATGCAAATATTCACTAAGGAGAAAGAAAAAGTATATGTTAAGCTGACCTTGTTCTTGGATTGAAAAAATAAGTTTTATAAATATATAACTTCTCCCGAGATTTGAAAATTACTTAAGTATAATTGTAATCAAAATCTTAAGAGTATATTAAGGGTGAAGGAGATTACAGAAAACCAGTCAAAATGACTGTAAAACTCTTCTGGACTAAGGTATGAAAACAGTCAAAATATTCTTGAAAAAGAATACTGAATAATGATTAACTATCAGATGTTATAATTTATTACAAATTTCTAACAATTAAGACACTGTAATGGCAGGATTAAAGCATGAATTTATTTCATTTCTCTCAATTTTTTATTTTGCTAAAGTTAATACAAATAAATTAGTAATTCCACAAAAGCAGCAGTAGAGATTTTTATTGGCATCACTACCCAGGTAGTTAATATGACCAGGACTGTCTGGGATATTGAGAAATTGTATAATACTAATAACTACCATTTATAGAATGATTACTCCATGCCAGGTGCTATGCTATGCATATTACATATATAAATTCGTTTAATCTATACAACAGCTTTGTAAGGTATTATGTAGTATTATCTCCATTAGACAGCTGAGGAAGTTTGGGAGACAAAAGTAGGTGGAGAAGTAGTTAATTTATTTCAGAGGGCAAAGGCAACAAACGAGTCTGCCCCAGGGAATCCAGGAAGGACTCAGAACTATGACACCACATGCAATGAATGATGAAGGTAAGGTGCCACTTAACAAAAAGGTTGAAAAACTGCACACACACATCTCCACATATCTACTCACAAGACATTCTCTGCATTAAGTTCAAAGAATTCACCCACGGCCCAGGATGTCATGTGCAGTTGTGAGCATGAGTGACAGCTGAAAACAGAATTCATTATAAGTCTATTTTTAACAGTTCCAGCCCCCTTTTGTCTGTCCTCTGTGCAAACATTATCAGCCAGGAGAACCAAGGAAACCTGTGGAGAACCACTTAGCATAAACTATAAGACGCAGTATCAGACTGATACGTAGCTATCCCAACAAAACAAATGCCCTTCTACCCAGTGACTCCCAGTGAAGCTACCCAGTAACAGGTTAAATATGAAAGAACATCCAAGAATAAAAGAGAAAGGTGTCAGAGAGGAAAGCAAATTTCAGATAATAAGAGAAAGAGATCTTAGATGAAACAAATAATGCCCAGAAAATAATAGTTTTTAATAAAATTATTATTCTCAGAGGATAAATCAAAGGCTTCCAGAGATAAGCATAGTATTAAAGGAAACAATCAGAAAACAAGTAACAGCTCATTTTATTTTTTTTAAGATAGGAGTCTCAATGTTGCCCACAGGCTGGAGCTGGAGTACAGTGTCGCGATCTTGGCTCACCGCAACCTCCACCTCCTGGGTTCAAGCAATTCTCCCACTTCAGCCTCCTTAGTAGCTGAGATTACAGGCGTGCACCACCACCCCTGGCTTTTTTTTTTTTTTTTGAGACAGGGTTTCACCATTTTGGCCAGGCTGGTATTGAACTCCTGACCTCAACTGATACACCCACCTCGGCCTCCCGAAGTGTTGAGATTACAGGTGTGAGCCACCATACCCAGCCAGAAATTAGAATTTAATAGCTACAATTTTAAAAAGCTGGAAGTTAAACATTCAAGGAAATTTACCAGTAACTGAAAAAAGAAATATGCATGGATTTTCACGGTAGAGAAAAGATAAGACATGTATTCAATCCATAACTGAATTCCCAGAATAACTGAAATTCAAAGATGAAAACTAGGGAGGAGAAAATCATGTAGAAACTACATAAAAATAAAATTTCTCGCCAGGCGCGGTGGCTCACGCCTGTAATCCCAGCACTTTGGGAGGCCGAGGCGGGTGGATCACGAGGTCAAGAGATCGAGACCATCCTGGTCAACATGGTGAAACCCCGTCTCTACTAAAAATACAAAAAATTAGCTGGGCATGGTGGCGTGTGCCTGTAATCCCAGCTACTCAGGAGGCTGAGGCAGGAGAATTGCCTGAACCCAGGAGGCGGAGGTTGCGGTGAGTCGAGATCGCGCCATTGCACTCCAGCCTGGGTAACAAGAGCGAAACTCCGTCTCAAAAAATAAAAATAAAATAAAATAAATAAAATAAAATTTCTCTGAATCGAAGAATACAGGTATTCAGTTTGAAAAGGTCCATTATGTACTTAGCACAATGAATGAAAAAGATGCACAACCAGCCTGGGCAATGTAGTCAGACTCTGTCTCTACCAAAAAATAAAATATTAGTCAAGTGTGGCAGTGTGAGCATTTTCATCAAATTCTAGTATATCAGATTAAAACATTGAAACAGCCTCAAGGAGTATGGAGAGACAGCTTCTGAATAAAATGAGAATCAGAGTTGCATTAGGCTTCTGATTACCAACACTGGATACACCTCTTTGTTATGAGCACATTGGTAGGTAGCCTTACACTTTCTCCCCCTCTGAGATAGCAAACAATGCAATAAAGAAAAATTAGGAACAAAATATAGAAGATTTTAAAAAATTGCCCCATTTTTTTCAGCAAGTAGGTCACATAAATTCTGCAGTCAAAAGGAAAAGCAATTAAAATTAAGAAAGCGCAAAGAGAATATCAAAGTCTCTTATGAATAGCAAATCTGAGAGCATCAGCAAAACGATACTTCCAGAAAAGGAGGAACTTACCAAGAAATCCAAAATCTTCAACCTAAAAACCTAACAATTGAGTGAGCACAGAGCTGTGGAAGCTGAGTTTCACCAGGAGTCACGAGGATGGAATGCAGAGAGACAAGCACAGAGAATAGAGGGCTCTTAGCAGTACATCTCAGAAAGGTCCAGCAAAAACATACTCCCTGAGGTGCAAGGCTCACATGAAGCTGCAGGTGCTGAAGGGCCTGGGGAGTGCAGGGCTGGTGACAGAAGCTCTTCCAGATTCATCTCAGATCAAAGAACCAGAGAGAGCAGGGATACACACAAAAAAATTTCCCAGAAAAGCCACACCTGTCAGAATGAGTGGTCTCTATGATAATAAAGAGAAGGCCTTTGGAACATTTATAAAGCCTGGAAGAAAACTCCAGGGCCTCCCACCATCCAGGAATCCATTTTCAAACTGTTGGCCCAGGAAACTGCATGCCACTAAAATATATGTTCAAGAAATGCTATGGCACAGCATCAATATAAAGATTTTATAAGAAAAATTGTGAGAAAGCTGCAAAATTGACAAATACATGAGAAACATTCACAAGAAAAGTGTTGTTATAGAACAGATGAAAATGCTGACCATACATCTACCACGGAGTAAAATTCTTAATGAAATGTTCACAGGCACACACCACCACACCTGGCTAATTTTTTGTATTTTAGTAGAGACTGTTTCGCCATGTTGCCCAGGCTCCTGAGCTCACGTAATCCACCCGCCCTGGCCTTCCGAAGTGCTAGGATTACAGATATGAGCCACCGCGCCCTGCCATAGAAATATTTTTACCATAATAAGTTAAGACTACTGTCTCTTTCCATTTCACCTGCACCTTCTGTGTACTTTCCCTTCCTGTTGTAACCATGTAGTGACAGTAGACATTTCTGAGATCTTGTTAATGAGGGACTGGGATATATTTGTGTACTCTGAAATCTCTTCTATGTGTAAACTATTGCTGTCCATCTCAGTTGGGAAGTCTTCTAAGAATACTTTGGTCAATTGAAACAATATTTAAGAGCAGTCACTTCACAAAACATTGAAATGCCCTGAAATCTTGTAGTTCAGATGTGACTCTTAAAAGAAGTTTCCGGGCCGGGCGCCGTGACTTACACCTGTAATCCCAGCACTTTGGGAGGCCAAGGTGGGCAGATCATGAGGTCAAAATATCAAGACCATCCTGGCCAACATGGTGAAATCCCATGTCTACTAAAAAATACAAAAGGCCGGGCGCAGTGGCTCACGCCTGTAATCCCAGCACTTTGGGAGGCCGAGGCGGGTTAATCACGAGGTCAAGTGATCGAGACCATCCTGGCCAACATGGTGAAACCCCATCTTACTAAAAATACAAAAAAATTAGCTGGGCGTGGTGGTGCACGCCAGTAGTCCCAGCTACTCGGGAGGCTGAGGCAGGAGAATTGCTTGAACCCGGGAGGCAGAGGTTGCAGCGAGCCAAGGTCACACCACTGCACTCCAGCCTGGCGCCTGGCAACAGAGCGAGACGCTGTCTTAAAAAAAAAAAAAAAAAAAGAAGTTTCCCCACATATGATAATAATCCTAAAAAATTACATTAGTCATAGTTGAGAATTTGAAAGAAACCTATATAAACTGTCAAAAGTAAAAAAGCAAATTTCCATTAACTAAGCTAGAGGATACTCTAAATTATCCTTCTATTCCTCTATAGAAAATGACATTACAGAACTGTCAAATGGAGATAATCAATGCATATATAACCAAAAGAAAACTCGGGGCCAGGCACAGAGGCTCACCCCTGTAATCCTAGAACTTGGGGAGGCCAAGGTAGGTGGATTCCTAGAGCTCAGGAGTTCCAGACTAGCCTGGGGCAACATGGCGAAACCCTGTCTCCACAAAAACATACAAAAATTGGCCCAATGTGGTGGCACGTGCCTGTGGTCCCAGCTACTCAGACTAAGGTGGAGGTTGCAGTAAGCTGAGATCGTGCCACTGCACTTCAGCCTGGGCAACAGAATGAGACCCTGTCTCAAAACAAACCAACCAACCAACCTAGAAAAAAAAAAGTTATAGAGCTGTAATTAATAAAAAGATCATGTCTTTTTCACATCTATATTTTGTGATAGTTAACTTCTAAATATTGTGAAGATTATAGTGATTTATTTTCTTAATCTAAACATTTCAAATGATTTCTAACGGTGTATTCACAATTCTGTGGGATTATTTTTCTTAGAATGTGCCAAATTCAGTAATCAACAGGGCCCATAAAACCTGAAACCAGGCTAGGTGTGGTGGCTCATGCCTGTAATAGCAGCATTTGGGGAGGCTGAGGTAGGATGATCACTTGAGCCTAGGAGTTCGAGACCAGCCTGGGCAACAGAAGAAGACCCCTGTCTCTACAAATAATTTTAAAATTAGCTGGGGATGGTGGCGCATGCCTATAGTCCTAGCTACTTGGGAGGTTGAGGCAGGAGGACTGCCCATGTCTGGGAGGTCAAGGCTGCAGTGAGCCGTGACTGTGCCACTGTACTCCAGCCTGGGCAACAGAGTGAGAACTTGTCTCAATAAATAAATAAATAAATACATACATACATACATACATAAATGGAACCATCAAATATGCAATTATTATCCTTGTTGAAAGACAGATAAATTAACACTCAGAGACATTAATTAACTCTCTCAGGCCATCTTGACATTAAAAGGTGGAACATAATTTAAAATCACATTTTTCAGGCCAGGTGCAGTGGTTCATGCCTGTAAACCCAGCACTTTGGGAGGCCAAGGCAGGAGGATCACTTGATGCCAGGAGTTCAAGACAAGCCTGGGTAACATGGCAAGACCCAGTCTCTATAATAAAAATAAATAAAGAAATCAAATTTTCAGTTCCCAAAACATTCAATAGTAATTTTGGTTATCTGTTCATAACAAACTATGACCCTGGCAATTAACTAAACCTCTTGAAATATCAATTTTACTACCTACAAAACACAGAGACTCTATTAGATCATCTTTAAATTGCCCTTTCATAACCATGCCAGTGACAGCTACCTTGAGTTCAGTACCAGATGGAGGGCACAGACTCATTATAACCTTAAATTATCCTGAACAAAGTAGGGAGCCGGTAAAAGCTTTTCAGTAGAGGAAAAATAAGTTAGACTTCATAGACCAGCTAACCAACCACCCATTCCCAATTATTTCTCCCTTGCATACTTCTAATACAAAAGCTATGAAAGCTAAAAACTCACATTCCAACTTTCCCTTGCAATGAGTATGGCCATGCTGACACAGTTAAGGCCAGTGAAATATAAGTCTGCTTAGTAACGCTTCTGACAAAGCTTCTGACTTCCTGATGAATATACAGGGCTTGACCCAGCCCTTGCCACGTTGCCTTCATTGAGCATCCCTGAAATTGTGCCAGGCATCCTGCAATTATGAGAGAAAGACCTAAATCACCCCAGATAACACAACGATGACACTACTTAGCTACTCAAGCAAAGATTGTAGCCATCCCAGATTTGCTATACAAGATTATAAATCTGTTTAAGTGATTTGAGTTTCTTGTTGTCTGAATGTCTTCCCAATAATTTATATAAGAATAAATGTGTACTTTAGAATAGTTAATCCTTAGTATAAAGGATATATAATATTAACAAGGGCTAAGAATGAGGGCAGAGAGACTTGTTAAAAAGTTATTATAGGCCAGGCGCGGTGGCTCATGCCTATAATCCCAGCACTTTGGGAGGCCGAGGCGGGTGGATCACGAGGTCAAGAGATCGAGACCATCCTGGTCAACATGGTGAAACCCCGTCTCTACTAAAAATCCAAAAAAAAAAATTAGCTGGGCATGGTGGCGCACACCTGTAGTCCCAGTTACTCGGGAGGCTGAGGCAGGAGAATTGCTTGAACCCAGGAGATGGAGGTTGTGGTGAGCCGAGATCGCACCACTGCACTCCAGTCTGGGTAACAAGAGCGAAACTCCGTCTCAAAAAAAAAAAAAAAAAAAAGTTATTATATTACTCTAAGCAAGAAAAATGGCAACTTGAACCAAGATAACTACAGGAAGAGAGATGGAAGACACAAGGCAAGGTAGATGAAGAAAAGGTTTCAAATATCTTTGACATCTCTAGTTTGAGCATCAAGGCAAATGGTTGGACCATTTCTCAAAACATGTATGATGAGAGATGAATAAATTCAACTTTGGACCTATTCATTTTAAGATGCCTATGGAACAACAATGTAAAACTGAAGAAAAGACAGTTCACCATGGATCCTGAAGTCAAAAGTAAGGTCTAGATTGCTGAAACTTGGTTTTAAGAGTAACTATCATATAGGGTAGTGCTATCTAATACAACTATACTGCACCACATATGTAATTCTAAAATAGAAATACAGTGATAAATCACAGGTGACAAAGTAGACTCAAATATTCAAATTGTTCCAAACATAATTATCAGTTTCTTTTATTTTTCATATACACACTGAAAAAAAATCCCATTCATCTTTTTCAAAATAATTGATTTGACTTCAGACCAAAAGCATATCAGTTTGAAAACATCTGCCTAAGTTAGGTAAATTCAATAAATCTTACATAAACTCAGTTTACTGTTAACACTGAATTCAGAGTTACTGAGTATACTGAAAAACAACCCTAAATCTAATCGATAGAGCAGTTTAAAACTTTTTCTTAGTTTTTGCAGTAAATTTACATGACACTATCAAATATAATTAAAACTTCAAGCATATTGACTCAATGAATACAATTAATCTTACTGATTTTTATTTTTATAAGTTTTGATTTCAATATAAACTCTAGTACTTGTCTAGGTCAGGCACAAGTAAGCTTTTTCCTATCCTTGGAGGTTCAAATTTAGATCATTCATATGCCATGGGATATTGGGTAGAAAAATTAAACTGCCATTTTTGGTCTTTGATTATTAAATATTTCGCTAGCATTCCTGTTACTGGAAGAAAATCTTGAACTTAACAGTACAGTAAGTTTTGTAGAGCTCTTCTACAATATGACCAACTGACTGACAGGGTATGTAAGATCACTAAATTCATCTCTTAATTCTTTCCAGAATCCTGTAAGCTGGTATTGATTTGTACCATGTGTACTTACATAATGGGCACTTAACTGTACCTAACAAGTGACAATTTGTTGTAGAGACCATTTCAAAACACTGAGCAGATTTTCAAACCATATCATTTAGCGGAATGAAGAAATAACAGAAACATCAAGTTTGTTACAAAATTCTAATGAAATCTGACTTTTTTAACCTAACTTAGCTGGAGCATCATTTATTCTGGCAGAAAATAGTTTTTTTTTTCTCCTCCAGCTAAAACTGTTCTAAGTAGAGATTTTAAAACAGCTGCATGAGATGTGTGCAGTGACTCACACCTGTAATCTCAGCATTTTGGGAGGCTAAGGTGGGTGGATCATTTAAACCAGGGAGTTCAAGGCTAGCCTGGGCAATATGGGGAAACCCTGTTTCTACCAAAAATACAAAAATAAGCTGGTTATGGTCGTGTGTGCCTGTAATCCCTACTACTTGGGAAGCTGAGGTGGGAGGATGGCTTGAGGCTGGAAGCAGAGGTTGCAGTGAGCCATGATCACGCCACTACCTGGGCGACAAAGCAAGACTCTATCTCAAAAAAAAAATTAATTAAAAGTTAATTTAAAAAAAAATTTTTTAAAGCTGCATAATTTTGACTTTTTTTTTTTGAGATGGAGTCTTGCTCTGTTGCCCAGACTGGAGTACAGCAGTGTGATTTTGGCTCACTGCAACCTCCACCTCCCGGGTTCAAGCAATTCTCCTGCAAGTAGCTGGAAATACAGGTGCCTGCCACCACACGCGGCTAATTTTTGTATTTTACAAAAATACAAAAGGGTTCACTTTCTTGGTCGGGCTGGTCTTGAACCCCTGAACTCAGGTAATCCACCCCGCCTCAGCCTCCCAAAGTGCTGGGATTACAGGCGTGAGCCACCATGCCTGGCCATAAATTTGAATTATGAGGCCATGAATTGAAATTATTTCTTCAAAATTTTTAAGTCCTATGAGACACAATGTAGTGTGTTAGTTGGGTAGTTTCTCATATTACAAAACTGTTCTAAAACTACAGAAATGTACTTCTAATTTTTCAGATTTAGAATCAATCTTTAATATTGCTAGGTCCTATATTCTACAAGCAGTTGTTTGGTACTTAACTAAAGGCCTTGTACTTGTTTTTTTTTGTTGAGATGGACTCTCGGTCTGTTGCTAGGCTGGAGTGCAGTGGTGCAATCTCTGCTCACTGCAACCTCCACCTCCCAGGTTCAGGCAATTCTCCTGCCTCAGTCTCCCGAGCAGCAGGGACTACAGGCGTGTGCCACCATGCCCAGCTAATTTTCTTGTATTTTAGTAGAGATGGAGTTTCACCATGTTGGCCAGGATGGTCTCGACCTCCTGACCTCCTGATCCACTGGCCTCGGCCTCCCAAAGTGCTGGGATTACGGGCATGAGCCACTCCGCCTGGCCAAGGCCCTGTACATTTTAATAAACATCTTATTTAGGCTTGTACTCATAATTTTCTAACAATTTCTTCAACTGAAATAATTTATTTCACATTTATCCATTTAAAACTAGTTCTCAGCCAGTCATGGTGGCCCATGCCTACAATCCCAGCACTTTGGGAGGCCAAGGCAGGAGGACTGCTTGAGCCTAGGAGTTCAGTACCAACCTGGGCAACACAGCAAAACCCCATCTATACAAAAATATAGAAAAACTAGCTGGGTGTGGTGGCATGTACCTGTATTCCCAGCTACTCAGGAGGCTGAGGTGCGAGGACTGCTTGAGCCCAAGAGAAAGAGGCTGCAGCAAGTGACTACAGTCCAGTCTAGGTGACAGAGCAAGACCCTCCCTTCTCCCACCCACTCAAAAAAACCTAGTTCTTTCATGTAAGAATCTCAGATACTTTACATCTGGCCAAACTTATAACCTTAGTTCCTTCTAAAATTGTTTTTAAAATTTTTTGTTAATTCTAATTCCAGGTAACTAAATTTCATTGATTCTTTTTGGCATAAGAAATGTAATTTACCTAATTCATTTTGCACCTGCTGAAGTCTCAACTTTCCTACTTTAATTGTTTCTTAAATAACAGCTTGTTTTGCCCTGCCACAGCAAACTACAATTGCCATTGTCAAATCCGCAACATACCTTCTTTGAGTCTGTTTGTTTACTGTTCCAGTTGTTGTACTAGGTTCTGCATCTCCACTTGATTCGTTTTCAGTATGCCTTCATTTTAAATTTAAAAATTTGCTCATATTCATGTGTAAACTAGAAAAATAATTTAATCATGATTAAAATAAGTATTTTAATTGCCAGTTACAATTTATACAGGAATCACTGTAATTCCTGTTGTCTGCATAAAATATTCAGATAAACATGTTACATCAATTCATAGAAAAAATAATTTGCACTGAATCCATCTGCTGACAGCAGTATCATATCTATCAGCAGTATGTTTATATTCAATACTGGAAATGACACACAAGTTTGACAGGCACACTATACCAACCAAACCTTATGCAAGGTAACAGAGTAAAATGTATTCCTGAAAAACAATAAAGCTAAGCAAAAAAATATTTTACATTGTTTCAGTTTTTATGTTTAAGTAAAATTAAGTAAATTAAAATTTTACTTATAGTCCTACTGAGCTGATTAGCCACATGTAGCTAGTGACTACCATACTAGATAGCACAGATATGGAAATGAGAAAAGAGCCAAAAGGCTTACAGTTTTGATTCCATTTCTCTTTTATTTGATGTAACCTCCAGGACTTAGAACTTATCTGAGTCCTGTTATTTTTTCTGCATCCTTACTTAAAGTAGAACAGTACAAAATTATAAATGGTGTTTGTTCTGTACAGAACTTCATGGAATATGTATCATGACCCACTCTAGCAAACATGGGCCAATCTCTAAAAAACTATAGCTCCTAAAACCAATCTTCAAGGTTATCTCGTTAAATGCCTTTTAAACAGCAACAGGCTGATAAAAGTTTAACCGGCTTTACAAAACAAAACAAAAAAAACTTTTAAATATATATATAAAGGATGTATAGTACATAATTTACAGATGATAAAAAAACACATACAATATTCTATTGTAAGTTCCATATAGCCAATTGATTCTCATGGAAGACTTTTGTTGACTTTTGCCGAACTCTTGTATCTGTAGCCAACCTGTGGTTGCAATTTGACCAAGATTTTACAAATGGTGTTGCATCCCAATCTGCTAATTCCTTCCCCAATAAATTTATTGTCATTAAATCTGATACATGATCTATTGTTAAACTATTTCTCACCCTTGTACAAATTATGTTCATTAAATTGAAACCTCTTTCAGCTTCAGCACTATTGATTGCAATGGTGCTAACTATCTTTCTAGCTTTTTGTATAGTTGTAGGAATTGAAACATTGTTTGATTTTATATTGTTGTTTACAAATTCCCGAAAATCATTCAAATCAACTTCATATTTTAAAATTTCACACAAATGAAATAATTTTTTTTCACCAGCTATCCACGGTGAAGTTATTTCTTCATAAGGCCATGTAGAAGGTTCTAGCAAATCAAGGTAATTAAAAATACTTTCATCATGGTTTCGCTCAGATAAAAGGCGTAGATTCATGTGCTGAATTATATTGTCTAGTAAGATATTCCTAGGAAGAGCATTAAATTTATTGTTTTTATTAAATGGAATATCTTTAAACTTATCTGACTTGATTAAATCTTCAATTTGAGATTCATACTTTCCAGTACAAATTTTTAAGTTTTCCAAAGTTCTTATGGTACGTTTGATCAATTTTTGTGCTTTCTGAATATTAGTTGATCTTGACTGTAATGCAGTTGAAAGTACTGAAAATTCTTGAAGGATGTCAATCATTAAACCAAGGTCTTGTAAGAAATTAATGTTAGCTAATCTCTTTGCCAAACCAGAGTAAGAATGAGAAAAATGCAGATATAATACAGGATACGCATGCCATACAGCAGTAGCAGCTTGTAAACTACATGCTGCCCATTTTGGTCCCATAACCCGACCAATTTTAATAATTTCAGTTTCAAGTTCTTTAGCTACAGTTCCTAGAAGCTTGGTTTGATTTTTATTAGGTTGATGATAAATAGAATAAATTTTATCAAGAAATATTTTTAAATGATTAATTTGTTTTATTTCAGATATAGAATCATCAAGTGACAACTGCAATCGATGATTTAAACAGTTCCAAATGATGATTTCAGGAAAATTTTCTAACAATTTTGTAGTTATTCCAGACTTTCTTCCCAGAATTGTATTAGCACCATCAGAACAAAATGCAATTAGATTTGCTTTCAAATACTCATTTGTAAAACCACAATTATTTAAAGTAGTCAATAATGTATTGAAAATATACTCTGCTGTAGTTGACACCAATTCTTTTAAAGCAACAAATAACATAACAGGTGCAGAAGCTGACTGAATTGTGCACTGGAGATAAATCACTAGGGTGCTTTTCTTTGAAACTGTAGATGCCTCATCAATTATGATACAGATTTTGGCATTCTCTTCTATAATATTCTTAAATAGTTTCATTTTCATTTCTTTTGCAATATGTTCTGCTATTCTTGTTGCACTGTAACGTGTATTTAAACAATTTACCTCTCCATTTTTTTCCTGTAATTCCATTGCCCCCTCAATATCAGATAAAGGTCTATTATGCTTTACTAAACTGTAAACAGTATTGAAAACTTTTACAGTAGCATCAATGTTTTTATTATTTTGTTTATGTACTAAATTAGAAATTGAATCATTAGCTGATTCCTTTAACAAATCCTGAATTTTACCATGAGCTTTAGAAACATCATGTTCCCTAATTTTTTTTCGTAGAGAAGCTTGTCTAGTAGTTTTATTACTGCCATTAGGGGTTACTAAATATGCAATCCATTCCTTGGACACATGAACATGCTTTTCTGCTTTCGATCCTAAATGCCGAACTGTTGAACAATCCTTACATCCTAATTTACCTTCTTTTATTTCAAGCCATTTGTACTGTTCTGTAAACATAAATGCTTGTTTTTCATTCCAACAATCTGGAAGCACAAGATTATCTATTTCTTCCTTTGATGAACATGATGGTTTTTCTTCAATGATTGGCTGTTCAATATACTCGAAATGTGGTTCCTTTGCCTTAGACAATCCGCAATGATTTCTGCTCACTTCATTACTTTCTGTGTCTGTTTTCACCTTCTTCACTTTTAAAAAATGCAAAAAATCACCCTGTCGTTTTGACATTTTAGGGAACAGAATCTGAAAAATAATTTTATATATGTAAGTAAAATTCATAACATTTTAAGAGTTAATGTAAAAAGTTAACTTAGTGAATCTTTATCTAATTTTGGAAATAAATTTTAAACTTAAATATTTAACCTGATTTTCAGCTTGTATCTATAACATCAATATGATGTGGGTGGGCATGGTGGTTCACGCATATAATCCCAGCACTTTGGAAGGCTGAGGTGGGCAGATCATGAGGTCAGGAGTTCGAGACCAGCCTGGCCAACCCCATCTCTACTAAAAATACAAAAATTCGCCAGGTGTGGTGGCATGTACCTGTAGTCCCAGCTACTCGGGAGGCTGAGGCAGAAGAATCACTTGAATATCGGGAGGTGGAGGCTGCAGTGAGCTGAGATCACGCCACTGCACTCCAGCCTGGGAGATACAGCGAGACTCCATCTCAAAAAAAAAAAATTATTTATATAAATATATAAATATATATATATATTTATATATTTATATAAATAATTTTTTTATAAATTTACATATATATTTATATAAATGTATGTTTTTATGTATTTTTATATATTTATATATATATAAATATTTATATATATTTATAATATATATTTATATATATTTATATAAATATTTGTATATATATTTATAATATATATTTATATATACATATATTTATATATAATATACATATTTTAATATAGTCATACATATTTACATATAAATATACATACTTATATATATTTATATACATATATATATATGACTTGGTATTTCTTGAAAAATCCACTACCAGTTCTTAAAATTCTACAGCCAACAACAGTTTCACAAAATCTGACTATGAATTATTACCATCCAATTCAGCAAAAACGTTGGTCATGAGATTTGCAAATGAGTATACTATTTGCACCTCTTTTTTTTTTTTTTTTTTGAGACGGAGTTTCGCTCTTGTTACCCAGGCTGAAGTGCAATGGTGCGATCTCGGCTCACCGCAACCTCCCTCTCCTGGGTTCAGGCAATTCTCCTGCCTTAGCCTCCTGAGTAGCTGGGATTACAGGCACGCGCCACCATGCCCAGCTAATTTTTTTTATATTTTTAGTAGAAACGGGGTTTCACCATGTTGACCAGGATGGTCTCGATCTCTTGACCTCGTGATCTACCCGCCTCGGCTTCCCAAAGTGCTGGGATTACAGGCGTGAGCCACCACGCCCGGCCTATTTGCACCTCTTCATACCAAAATCTTCCCATGCTTAAGTCCCTTGTATAAAATAAGGTATTTGCACTCAACCTATGAATATCCTCCTATATATTTTAAGTCATTTCTAGATTATTTTTAATATCTAATATAATGTAAATGCCATAAAATAGTTTTTGTAATGTGTAGTTTGTTAATGTGCATTATTTTTTATTATTGTACTTATTATTTAAAAAATATTTTCCATCTGCAGTTGGCTGAATCCACAGATGTGGAACCCACAGGATATGAAAGGCTGACTGCAGTAGCAATATAAAGGGTGGATAATTTTTTCAATTACATTAATGAATAAGATGAAAGTGAAACAATACAGACATATAAAGAGTTTCACTCATTCATCAAAAACATCAACATCTTTCTGAACTAATAAAGAGTTTAGAATTTTTTTTTTTTTTGAGACAGAGTCTCACTCTGTTGCCCAGGCTATAGTGCAGTGGTGCAATCCTGGCCCACTGCAATCTCTGCCTCCCAGGTTCAAGTGATTCTCCTGCCTCAGCCTCCCAAGTAGTTGGGACTACAGGAATGCACCACCACACCCGGCTAATTTTTGTATCTTTGGAAAAGATAGGGTTTCACTATATTGGGCAGGCTGGTCTCGAACTCCTGACCTCAAGTGATCCGCCAGCCTTGGCCTCCTGAAGTGAGGGGATTACATGTGTGAGCCACCTTGCCTGGCCGAGTTTTGGAATACTGCAAACCAACTTCCTCAATTTTTTTATTTTATATAGTCTAGCAGAGACACATCATACTTTGAAATTTAATCTGCATTAACATTTTATCATTCACTTCAAGTTTAATCAACAAATAATAAATGAAACTCTGGTTTGTATTTTACTGATCATGATGGGGTATGTTCTGTCATCACGCTGCAGCAGCACACTATTATGTATTAATAGTATTTCTACCAACAGATGCAAATAACCTCAAGGGCACAGATAGTAGGAAATGATATTATTATTACCTTAAATATAATGATCATTTATGTACTTGTGTGTTTATATACTTTAATTTTTAATAACTGCTATGTTTACAATCAGCTCAGAAAATTCCTGAAAGTTTACCAATGTTTTGGTTTTTGTTTTTTTTTTTGTTTTTTTTTTTTTTTTGAGATGAAGTCTTGCTCTGTTGCTTAGGCTGAAGTGCAATGGCATGATCTCGGCTCACTGCAACCTCCACCTCCCAGGTTCAAGCAATTCTCCTGCCTCAGCCTCCCAAGTAGCTGGGATTACAGGCACATGCCACCACGCCCGGCTAATTTTTTGTACTTTTAATAAAGACGGGGTTTTGCCATGTTGGCCAAGCCGGTCTCAAACTCCTGACCTCAGGTGATCCAACTGCCTCAGCCTCCCAAAGTGCTGGGATTACAGGCATAAGCCATGGCGCCTGGCCAACAATTTGTTCTTATGATCCAGTTCAAGCCACCTCCAACACATTATTGCACTTAATAAGAAAACTGAAAAAATAGAAATATAATGTTCTTACATCACTATGATAGGTGGTAGGCTTTTCATCATCACCACAGACCAGATCAATGTATTCAAGAACAGGTCTCGATAGTCCTTCCTAAAAAGGAAGTGGGCAAATTTACAAGTCATGAACAATCATTTAAAGTAAAATTATATTTAACAATCAGTGGGAGATTTTTTTAGTTGGAATTGGCGAAGATTCCTGAGAAAATCTTGCAAGTGGCACAGAATAATTAGAAACAAAAGGGGCACGGGGCTGGGAGCAGTGGCTCACACCTTAATCCTAGCATACTGGAGGCCAAGGCAGGAGGATCACTTGAGCCCAGAAGTTCAAGACCAGCCTAGGCAACATAGTGAGATCCCAACTCTACAAAAAAAAAAAAAAAATTAGATGGGTGCAATGGCTCACACCTGTAATCCCAGCTACTTGGGAGGCTGAAGTGAGAGGATCACTTAAACCCAGGAAGTTGAGACCACAGTGAGCTATAATTATGCCATCCCATTCCAGCCTAGATGAAAAAGCAAGACAGTCTCAAAAAAGAAAAAAAGAAAAGAGGCATGGGAAAAGATTCAGAGTACATGAATATGGAATAATATTCTTGCTAGTAAAAAGGAAAAAAAAAAAGAATATGCAATAATGACAAAACCCAAAGAGCCTAAATCTATATAGAGGAATAAAACCATGTAGATTCCTTTCAAAATGGGAAATAGCACAGACATTGTATTAAAAAGATACAGGTTTCAGCTAGGCACAGTGCCAGTCTCAGCTGTTCAGGAGGCTGAGGCAGGAGGATCACTTGAGCCCAGGAGTTCAAGTCCAGCCTTGGCAACATAGTGAAAAACCCACCCCCTGGCCCTACCTCACAAAAAAAAGAAAAGATACAGATTTCATGGTACAATTTTTGTTTAACTGAAATGGTTATCAGTGATCTCTTAGATATCTGAGTTCAAAACAACAGAGTTCTTTGATAATCATGCTTTATCCTCCACATCACTATACAGCCAAACATCAAACTCTGAATCTTCTTCATCCTTTCTTACATACACACTACCCTCATCATAGACCAGGCCATAAGTGCCCTAGTCAAAAGCCTAGATTTTATTCTATAGGTCAAGGAATCAATAAATAACATCAAGATGGGAACATTATTACAGCTGTTTCAAGGTTAACCACATAGGAGAGTATGTGGGAAGAATGCAAACAAGATAATCAATCTAGACAAATGGTAATGTGGTACAAAAACAGAGCGATGGCAAAGAGAAACTAAACTTCTCTGTATGTGTACTGTATTTTAACAAAATTTACATCAAGATAAGAGCTCTTTTTGTACTTCCAAATCTTTTATCATTGCTTTCTTTCAGCATATTCTTTATTTTGGAGGCTAGGTATGCGATGAAACACAAAGAGGATTCTGTGCCACATGCAGAATGAAGGCAGGATAATCAAGATTTATATGAAAAAGTTAAGGAATCCAAAACACAATATATTAAGAAGTAACAAACTTTAAAAAAAAAATCTGAAGAACCCACAAACAGAGAACTATACCCAGCAGCATTGCATTTTTATTGGATGGTACTATAAAAAACACAGAGAAATAAGCATATTCTGGTAGAGTCCAGTACAGGTTGCGGTTACAAAGGAAAGTTGTCTCTGAACGTATGTTAAAGTAGAATTAAATTATCATTGTCTTTTACGTGGCACCGTTAAAATGCAACAGGGATGTTTTACTACGTTCTTTCTGGTACTGCAATTACACTGACAGCACGTAATTCACTTCTCCATATAAAAGCTGTCAACCTTCGATCCTCTATTTTGAACAGGGTTAAAGGGTTCTATCACACTGGATATACAAAACATTGTATGAACTGATGTAGAAAGATCTCTATATTTAAAATAAAATTTAAAGTAAGAGTTTCAAACCTCAGCTAAACACAAGCCTATATATTAACACAGAACTTAAAATATAATGATTTATTCCTCAGGATATTACACAAACCTATACCTATTTACTTTTCCAAACTTAATTTTGTAGATCCCTTCTGTATTTCTCAATGGCACATGCATCATGATTCAGACATGTGTCACTTCTATATACAGTTGCACAAAAAACTCGAGATCATCCCAATCATTCATAAATCAGACATGTGTCACTTCTACATACAGTTGCACAAAAAACTCGTGATCATCCCAATTATACCAGTTAGGAGAAACCAAAATTATTTTTCCTAAAGACCCATGAAATTCTCTTCCCAAATGTTTCTTGTTACAAAAACAGACACCATTGCTCTTCGATTTTGAGTTATATTGCTTACTCATCAAAACAGTGAAGGGAGAGTCAGCATACAACCTCCCTTGGTACCATCAATATTTATAAAGGTTCCAAATGTCAGGAACAAAATATACACACACTATTAACGTGGAAAAATGTCCAGAAAGTGACAAGGTAAAGAAATTCTACACAAAACAAGAAAAACAACGATTTGTTAACCAGACAATGTTTAGGGAGGAAATTTTAACTTAAAAAACAAGTAACTTAAAAAGTCGCCCTAAACGTACAAAAACTAAAAAACACAAAAACATTAGACACCATTAAAGAAAAATTCTACAGCTTGAATACCAAACTGTAACTACAGCATTCCAAAAGAGTTTAGGACAGAAGTATTTTCTGCCTAGCGAGCTGAGATACCACTTTACGCAGAGCTTTTCTAAAACTCCAATCATTATGGATGAAATCACCCCAAAATATATCATAAAACACTCCCTTCTGCTTCAGAAACCAATGCTTTACAAAGTGTGCTCAGAAATCCGTCTGTCCCTGCATTTGTCCGAAAATGAAGATTCCTAGGCCACACCTTGAAATTCTGATTCGGTAGGTCTGCAGTGGGGTCCAGGAATCTGCCTGTTTACATTTACTAAGGCTTAAAAACTACTGTCCCAAAGGGAAGAAACTCAGAAAAATGAAGCATGTTCCCAGTGATGTAGGATTCTGCCTATGAGCATCAATCGTACTATGCTGTAACATGATGATCTCAGAGCTCAGTGAAATCTTCAAGCTATCTGCCTTCATGTTAGCAGCACCATAACGCTAAGACTCTGGGCTCTCGCAACCCTTCCTGTTTTCTCTGTCCTTGCTCATCATTAGCAGCTCCTTCCTCCATGATGCCTTTAGAAGTTACTCTTTGCTCCATTTCAAAACAGCATCTTAGAGGCCAGCGTTTTATCTTAAGTCTACATGAAAGGAAGGGGTGAGATTAAGTGTACAACACGTTCTTTAGGCCATACTCTTTGTGATGGCTACCGGGGGTGGCTCAGATACCTCTTTTGGTAAATTTCCCAATCCTGTGCCATGCTCCATAGTGTCTAGTATGTATTAGACACTCAAACATTAGTTAAATGACCAGGTGAGGTAAAATTACATAACGGCCCACCATAGTCTTTAACTCTGGGAAAAACCCAATCATCAGTTGCTACTTACACTGACAAACTGAATGTCGTCCTCATTTTCATCCGTTGTTGACTCAGATGCCTCAGGGCCAGCTGGAGGCACAGATTCTATTATCTATAAAAACAAGCCAAAACATGCTCATCTATTCAGCCACATAATTAGAGGAAGAGAGCTTTTCCGAAAGGAACAATTAAAAACAAAGAGCTCTCGAGGAAAACGAACTGAGCACAATTTCACGCAAACCCCACTAGGAGCAGAACTCGGAGTCGGCTCTGGCCACAGCGTGTGCGGAGCTGCAGGGACCGAACGCCGAAAACGCGTTACGAGCCTCTCAGAATTCCCCTTATCAACTCCAGAAGGAGGGACGCAAGCTCACTACCGCAGGGCGATCCTGCCTTAAAACGCTCTCACTGGCCCAGCAGCGGCCACAACGAACGCCGGGGCCCGTGCGGGGGGCCGGGCGGCCATTGTTGCTGCGGGTTCCTCGCTCAGACACGCACCAGGCCCCAGAGCAGGGCTCGGCCCAAGACGCTGAAGAGGTATCGCCCGGAGGCTGCGGCGGAGCACCAGGCCTCAGACCGCAGAAAACACAAACCCTTCGCGGTTCGCCTCTGAGAACGCCAGGGCCCTCACTCGACTACTCACCTCCGACCCCGGGTCTCCCATTTCTCCGACGGCCGCGCTGACAGCACCACCGCTCCTGCTGTCCCTGCCGCCGCCGCCGCCGCCACGACTCCCCTTCCCGCCCTGCACCGCCTCGCGCTACCGGGACCCGCCCCAGAGTGAGCGCCCTCGCCACCGGCGTTAAGAGGAGAAAACTGCTTCATAGGAGGAGCGGGAGCGGCCCTCACTGGCCCGCTATCCCCCGGAGCCTCTTTCTACCATTCCCGGGCTTCCTTCCCGGCGCCGCGCAGGATGCTGGGATAGTAGTCCCGATCCTCCGCGCGACCGCCGCGCGCTGAATGAAGAATGGAAAAGGACTCTAAGCTACAGTGCAGGGTCTCTCTTCGCTGTTGCTCTAAAATGAAATAGCCGAGTTCTTTCTCTTACCTTTTTCACAGCCAAATATTAGTCTATGTACTAAATCAATGGTGATTAAAAAAAAATTTGTGTGTGATTTGCTCAGAAATTGCCTTACCAAAATCGTGGCTTACCCTTTTATTTTAATATTTATACCCATATGATTTTAAACATGAAGTTTATGAAAGCAAATTTTAACAGAGAACATTCTTTTAAAGCTTTTCTTTTTTACATCTATCAGCCCAGGACCACGTGTTATTGACAAGTCTGTAGTCCCAGAAAATCACCTTTATCGTTTTGACCCTGACCTAAAATGCACAAAATTATACTACAGAGGGGCTACGAGGCATTTAACTACATAAAGGAAAATACAGACTAAGATTTTAAGGAAGGATAGAGTTGGTAAAATTTAAGCGAAGCCGTGTTTTGATAGGTTCAAAACCGTATAGAGCTGTGTGTAAAGGGTTCAACATCAAATACGGACTGCACAGTTAGCCAACGGTCTTCTTAACTTCAAAACTACAAAGTTAACAGAGTGTTGTGCTCAGAAACCCCTCCCTATGTGTAGCTGTGCACTATGTGTGTGGATTTATTTCTGGGTACTGTATTCTGTTCCATTGGTCTATGTATCTGTTTTTATACCAGTACTATGCTGTTTTTGGTTCCTATAGCGCTGTAGTAGAATTTGAAGTCAGGTAATGTGATTCCTCCAGTTTTGTTCTTTTTGCTTAGGTTAGCTTTTGCTATTATTATTGGTCTTTTGTGGTTCCACATAAATTTTAGAATTGTTTCTTCTATTGTAATTGTAAGGTTTGTTCTTGGGTTGTTGCCGCGTTTAAAATGAAGAAACTGAGGCCAGCAGGAAAATAATCCAATACAAGGGAATTTATTCAGGCTCCCGGGTGAGGTTCTGCGGTGCGGACAGGAGGGGCCGGAGAACTCGCGCAGACTCCTCTCAGGCACGGGGGTTTTACAGGGAGTGGAGGCATCCGATTGGCTGTGGCCAAGGTGAGTGGAACAAAATGGAGGGGAGTGGGACCTGAATGAAACAAAATGGAGGGGAGTGAGACCCGGATGGTGGGGAGTGGGGCCCAGATAGGACAAAATAGTAGGCAGGGAGTGGAGCCTGGATGGGACAAGATGGTAACAGGTAGGTTCTGATGGGGCTTTTTTCCCGGGCTCCCGGGGGCGGGGGGAGGAGATGTGTCCGAGCTCCCAGCAAGGGAAAGAGGCGTGTCTGAGCTCCCGGCAAGGGAGGGGGGCGTTTCTGAGCTCCCAGCAAGGGAAGGGGGCGTGTCCGAACTCCCCGCGAGGGGAGGAGGCGTGTCCGAGGTCCCCGCGAGGGAGGGGGGCGTGTCCGAGACCCCGGCGAGGCAACCGGCCTTACAGTAATAACCTACCCTGGGCTAGCATAACTGACTCCATTTTACCTGTAAACGCCAACGTGGCTTCCCCATCCTTACCACAGCTCCTTTGGGTGCATAACTGGATCATGCTGCACTTAAAAGCATTGAAGCTTACTGTTCCTAACACTTGTAACCATTGTAACCGAATCCTGCTTGGCATACCTCCTCCCTGCTATTTTAAGAAAAAAGTTTCCCTTTGATCATTGTGTAGAAGAAGCCTGATCATCCCTCTTCTTGGACCACCTGTGCTGGAAGCCCCTTCCTCTAACCTGCTTTTCTGCTTCTGTGAAATTCCACTTCAGCTAGTTACTCCCCTCCCCTACCTAAATCAAAGTATAAAAGATAATCAGGCCCTTTCCTCGGGGCCGAGAGAATTTTGAGCGTTAGCCATCTCTCAGTCACTGGCTAATAAAGGACTCTTAATTTGGAACTCAGAGTGTGGCACATTCCTTCTAACTCGCTTGGTTAAAATGCTATTTCTGTAAAGAATGTCATTGGAATTTTTATGGGGATTGGATGAATCTGTAGATTGTTTTGGGTAGTATGGGCATTTTTTTTCTTTTTTATACAACTTTATTTATTTCAGTAGGTTTTTAGGAAGCAGGTGGTGTTTGCTTACATGCATAAGTTTTTTAGTGGTGGTTTCTGAGATTTTGGTGCACCCATAACCCAAGCAGTGTACAATGTACCCAACAGCTTTAATCCCTCACCCTTTCCCACCCCTTCCCCTAAGTCCCCAAAGTCCTATGTATCATTCTTATGCCTTTGTGTCCTCATAGCTTAGCTTCCACTTGTGAGTGAGAACATATGATATTTGGTTTTCCATTCCTGAGTTACATCACTTAGAATAATAGTCTCCAGTTCCATCCAGGTTGCTGTGAATGGCCTCATTTTGCTCCTTTTTATGGCTGAGTATACACACACACACACACACACACACACACACACACACACACACACATATATATATATATATATATATATATATATATATATATATATATATAAACTGATGATTGGGTTTTTCCCAGAGTTAAAGACTATGGTGGGCCGTTATGTAATTTTACCTCACCTGGTCATTTAACTAATGTTTGAGTGTCTAATACATACTAGACACTATGGAGCATGGCACAGGATTGGGAAATTTACCAAAAGAGGTATCTGAGCCACCCCCGGTAGCCATCACAAAGAGCATGGCCTAAAGAATGTGCTGTACACTTAATCTCACCCCCTGCCTTTCGTGTAGACTTAAGATAAAGCGCTGGCCTCTAAGATGCTGTTTTGAAATGGAGCAAGAGTAACTTCTAAAGACAAAGTCTTGCTCTGTCGCCCAGGCTGGAGTTCAGAGGTGCAATCTCGGCTCACTGCAACCTCCACCTCCCAGGATCAAGTGATTCTCCTGCCTCAGCCTCCTGAGTAGATGGGATTACAGGCACCCACCACCACAAATGGCTAATTTTTGTATTTTTAGTGGAGACAGGATTTCGCCATGCTGGCTAGGCTGGTCTTGAACTCCTGACCTCAAACTATCCACCCACCTCGGACTCCTAGAGTGCTGGGATTACAGGTGTGAGGCACCACACCCAGCCCCTTTGGATAAACTTTCTATCCCTGTCTCTCTCTTTAGCTTTTCTTTAAGGCCAACACCTCTTAAATGTGCACTTTTGAGGCTATTTTCTAGATCTTGTAGGTGTGCTTCATTCTTTTTTATTCTTTTTTCTTTGGGCTTCTCTGACTGTATATTTTCATGGAACCTGTCTTCAAGTTCACTTTTTCTTTCTTCTGCTTGATCAATTCTTCTACTAAGAGACTCTGATGAATTCTTCGGTATGTCAATTGCATTTTTCAATTCCTGAATTTCTACTGAATTCTATTTAATCCTTTCACTTTCTTTGTTAAATTTACCTGATAGAATTCTGAATACCTTCTCTGTGTCAGCTTGAATTTCTTTGAGTTTTCTCAAAACAGCTATTTTGAATTCGCTGAGAGGTCGCATATCTCTGTCTCTCTGGGATTGGCACCTGCTGCCTTATTTAGTTTATTTGGTGAGGCTGTGTTTTCCAAAATATCTTGATGTTTGTGTATGTTCATTGCTGTCTTAGCATCAAAGAGTTGGGTATTTATTGTTGTCTTTGCAGTTTGGGCTTGTTTGTACACATCCATCTTGAAAAGGCTTTCCAGGTATTTGAAGGGACTTGGGTGTTGTAATCTAAGGTTTTAGTCGTTGCATCCATATCTATATTAAGAGTCACCCCAAGCCCAACAACACTGTAGTTCTTGCAGACTCATAGAGGTACCACCTTGGTGATATTGAATGAGATCTGGAAAAATTATCTGGATTACCATACAAAGACTCTTACTCTCTTCCCTTACTTTCTCCCAAACAAACTGAGTCTCTCCCTCTGTGCTGAACTGCCTGAAGCTGGATGAGGGATGACATAAGCAGGGCTGTGATCACCCCTGTTGGGACTGGGCTGGGTCAAACCTGAAGCAAGCACAGTACTGCGTCTTACCTACTGCCTGCTGTAACCACTATATGGCTGCCTTCTATATTTGCTGAAGTCTCCAGGGCTCTGTAATCAACAAGTAGTGAAGACAGCCAGTCTTGTGTCCTTCCCTTCAGGGTGGCAAGTTCCCCTGAGCCCCAGGTGGATCCAGAGATAATGTCCAGGACCCAGGGACTAGATTTAGAAACCTTAGAAATATACCTGGTGGATCTATTCTACTGCAGCTAAACTGGCAATGAAACCACAAGATTAAGTCTTTCCCACTCTTCCCTCTCTTTTCCCCAGGCAGAGAAGCCTCTCCCTGTGTCCACCACCACCACGTGCCCACAGTGAGTGCTGCCAGAGTACCACCAATGTTCCTTTAATGTCCAAGGGCTCTTCAGTCAGCTTGTGGGTGAATGCTGTCAGGCCTGGGACTCATCCTTTAGGGCACTGGATTCCCCTCTAGCCCAAGGCAGTTCCATCCCTGGGCTAGATATACCATCCACAAGCCAAGGCTTAGAAATGGGGACCTATGAGCCTACTTGGTGCTCTTCCTCACTATAGTCAAGCTGGTACCTAAGCTGCAAGACAAAGTACCCTATACACTTTCCTCTCCTTTTCTCAGGGAGAAGAAATTTCTCACTGTAGCCACCACAGCTGTGAATATGCTGGGTCACACCTGAAGCCAGCACCTCTCAGAGTCTCACCCAAGGCCCACAGCATGTACTATTTGGTTACCACTACTCACTATTCAGGGCCCAAGAGCTCTTTAGTCAGCAGGTGATGAATCTTGCCAGGACTGAGTTCTTTCTTTCAAGGCAGTGGGTTTCCTTCTGGACCAGGGTGTGTCTAGAAGTGTTGTCCAGGAGCTAGGGCTTGGAATGGGGACCTCACGACTCATACCCACTACCCTATCCTACTGTGGCTGAGCTGGTATCCAAGTTGCAAAGCAAAGTCCTCTTCACTTTTCCCTCTTCTCTCCTTATACAGAATGAAGGGGTCTCTTTTGGAGCTGCAAGCTGTGCTACCTGGGGTTGGGGCAGGGATGATGCAAGCACTCCCTTAGCTGCCGCCAGTGGTGTCTGACTTGGTCATGTGTCCCTTAAATCCACTAGCTCCAAGCCCAGCAGAGCTCCACAATTTACCTAGAAGTTGCAGTCCTTGTGGCCTAGACAAACTTTCAAGTTTATTTAGGACTCCAGAGCACATTAGCCTGCAGTTGTGAGGCCAACCAAAACTCAGTTCCAACTGCTGGGGTGGGTGAATACCCTCTTGCTAGGGCTTTTTAAAATGCTCCCTCTGTGGGTGCAGGCTGAGTTCTGCCATGTGTTGGCAGTGCTGAGTTCCAATGCAAAGTCCCCCAATTGCTGCGCTCTCCCTCCCCTTAAGTGCATATTCTCTGTGCCATGTAGCCGCTGCTGGTGGACGGGAAGGGCTGGTATTGGTAATTCAAGACTGTCTTTTCTATCCACTTCTGTGCCTCTTTCAGTGATGTGAAGTTAAAACCATTTACTGTAATCATCTACCTCATTTTTGCTTCTTATGAAAGTGCTTTTTTGTGTAGATAGGTGTAAAATTTGGTATTCCTGCAGGAAGGAAGATTGGCAGAGGCTTCTATTTGCCCATCTTGCTCCACCTGCTCACAGATAGTATTTTTGTTTTTTCAGGAGGAGAAGGCTCCCACAGGCAGTTCTTAAAAACAAAACAAATCATTATTTCTTCCCCCCTCAACCTCTGTCCCCTCACACTTTTTCTGGAGTCTAAAATTTACCTCTTTGGGTACCAAAGTTTTTGTTCTTCCTTCATTATTACAAAATCTGTGTGTCTCATTTCACTAACTATAACCTCCTTTTTTTTCCCAATTATTTCCTACTTTTACCCAGAACTTTTGTCAAGAGGATTTGGGTGTTAGAGGGAGAAAAATATTTTCATAGAAAAGCATTTTTAGACAACTTAACCAGAATTAAGTCTGATATCTCCTAGGCTCCCTTAAGCCAGGCTGTAGGAAAAAGAATAATGGAAAAAGAACAATGTATGAAGCCAGGTCAAAGCAAGATCCTGAACGTTCAAAAATTTCAAAATAGATTTGTATAATTTCTCAAATCTTTTGTTCCAATCATATTCAGTAGCAGCCTAATCAAGATAATCCCATTATGAGGACACCCAATTATAATCACATTGTGGGGACAACAATCAAACTACTGAGGAGTATATAACAGGAAAAAGTAACATAAATAGAGTTGTGTGATCAGCTCACCGTTGAGTAACTTCTGCCATAAAAGGTACAAATTGTCAGACTGCAAAGAGTCTAGAAAGCCAAACACAAAAATTCAATAGCAATAATGTATCTTCAAGAGTGGTTGAAAGGCTGATGATTTTCAGTCAGTGAAAAATGGGGACAGATGGGACAGAAAGGGAAGGACTCCAAGCCATGTGTCCTTTCCCACCTGAAGCTTTCAGCGGGAATCGTAAATCTGGCAGGCGGTTATCCTCTGAAATCTGAGCAGTGTTTGCTCTTGCTTGGATGTTTTCCTCCCATACATGTGCTAATCAGACTCAATGGCAAGGCAGACCCTCTGCAGATCCCTGGAATTCTATGGTCTCCCCTCTCTGGTGGTCTTCTCTGTGTGCTCTAGCTACCTTGGCTTCCCTGGACTCTTAAGCCCATCTTCTTAATTTAGGGAGACCACCAGGCTATTCCTGGGTTTCTCTTCCTTTCTTGTTGGCTTAGAAACTTCCTCCAAGAAAAAGCTGGGTCAATTTTAAGGTTTTCTGTCTTCTAAGGATCACTGTCCTTCAGTGATTGACGTGCAGTATGTTGAGGGCTGCTGTGTCATATATTTTATATAGTGTTTTAGTTCTTTCAGTTGGGAGGGTAAATCCAGTCCTCAATACTTCATCTTGATCCGAATCCAAACTCTTAGTTTAATAGTTTTCTGCCTGGAAATGAGTACTTCTTTCCTTCTGGTAGGCCTTTACTGTGTGGAGTTGAGCCGGTCTAATTAGGAGGTGGGTGAGGTGTGGAATGCATTGCTGTCATGCTTCTCTCACTGCACATCAGGCTTCAGATTTCTCTGTGCTTAGGCTGGGGGCTGGCTTACTAGAGGGTTTATTTCAACGTCTACTCCAACCTCAAACTTCAGGTCTTCTCTTTTTGGTGTTCCTTAGAAGGGGCCTCTCCCCCAAATTCTTGCCCCTCTCCTAGCAGTCCAGGGGTAGATTGCCCTTATCTGTTATTTGATGCTTTTTTTTAACGACAGGGTTTTGCTCTGTCGCCTAGGATGGAATGCAGTGGCATCACAGCTAACTGCAGCCTTAACCACCCAGCCACAATTGATTCCCCCACCCCAAGCTTCCCAGAAGCTGGGACCATGCCATCATGCCCGGGTAATTTTTGTATTTTTTTTTTATAGAGACAGGGTTTCACCACATTGCCCAGGCTGGTCTTGAACTCTTGAGCTCAAGGATCTGCCCACCTTGGCCTCCCAAAGTGCTGGGATTACAGGGATGAGTCACCACACATGGCTGACAGGTGGCATTCTCTATTCCAATTAAGACTATCTCAGGCACTGTGTCCCTGAGTCTCAGGGTGAGGACTTCCCAGTGATCCAGTTTGCCCCCAGATGTAGCTATGAGTCTAACAAATGTCCTATTTCCCTACAGGGTAATTATTTTTTCTTTTCTCTTTCCTACAATGGGGTTTCACCAGGGCTTTGAAGAGTGACTTGAGTTTCATGCCCTTTTCCCAGCAGCTAAAGATATGTGTTTCATAGAGATACAGGGAAGAGGGATCCATTGGAGGGGCTTCTTTCCTTTTCTACAGCAGCTTCTGTTCTCTCCCTCCCCCAGCCTTGTTCACCACTCTCCCGCCCCACCCCATCTGCTCCATAAGAGATGCTTTCTCAGCACTGTCACTGCCTCCAAGAAAAGGAAAAACAAAGCCTGGATGACAGTACGTTTGTTTACAGAAGTGTTTACTAAATATTTTAAGTCCACTGTTGAGACTTATTGCTCAGATACAAAGATTTCTTAACAAAATATTACTGTTCATTGACAATGCACCTGGTTATCTAAAAGCTCTTAGAAAGATGTAGAAAAAGATTAGTGTTGTTTTCATGCCTGCTAAAACAGCATCCGTTCTTTAGCTCATGAATCAAGGAGTACCTTTGACTTTCAAGTCTTATTATTTAAGAAATACATTTCTGGCTGGGCATGGTGGCTCATGCCTGTAATCTCAGCACTTTGGGAGGTCTAGGCAGGTGCATCACTTGAGGTCAGACGTTCAAGACCAGCATGGCCAATATGGTGAAACCCCATCTCTACTGAAAATACAATAATTAGCTGGGCTAGGTGGTGGGTGCCTGTAATCCCAGCTGCTCAGGAGGCTGAGGCAGGAGAAGAATCACTTGAACCTGGGAGGCAGAGGTTGCCATGAGCCGAGATTACGCCATTGCACTCTAGCCTGGGCAACAAGAGTGAAACTCAGTCTCAGAAAGAAAGAAATACATTTTATAAGACTATAGCTGCCATCAAGAGTGATTCCTTTGATGGATCTGGGCAAAATAAATTGAAAACCTTCTCAAAAAATTCACTATTCTAGATACCATTATCATATGTGATTTGTGGGAGGAGGTCAAAATATCAACATCAACAAGAGTTGACTCGAACCCTCATGGGTGAGTTTGAGGGTTTGGGACTTCAGCGAAGGAAGTCACTGAAGATGTGGAGGAAATAGCAAGAGTTAAATTAATTCTACAGTAAATTCTAATTTAGTTCTAAACTTAGTTAGAATTAGATATGGAGCCTGAAGATGGAACTGAATTGCTGTAATCTCATGATAAAGCCTGAACAAATAAGGAGTTCCTTCTTACGGATAAGCAAAGAAAGCAGTTTTTTGAGATGAAATCTATTCCTGCTGAAAATGCTGTGAACATTGTCGAAATGACAACAAAGGATCCAGGATATTACATAAACTTAGCAAATGAAGCCATGTCAGAGTTTAAGAGGATTGACTCTGATTTAGAAATAAGTCCCACTGTGGTTAAAATGCTATCAAACAGCATCACATGCCGTGCAGAAATCTTCCATGAAATAGTCCATCAATGTGGCAAACTTCATTGCTGTCTTATTTTGAAAAATTGCCACAGATACCTTAACCTTCTGTAACAAACATTTTGATCAGTCAGCAGCCATCAATATAGAGACAAGCCCACCCACCAGCAAAAAGATTACAACTCATTGAAAGCTCTGATAATTGTTATCACTTGTAAGCAATAAAGATTTTTGTTTGTTTGTTTGTAGAAACGGGATCAGGGTCTCGCTTTGTTGTCCAGGCTGGTCTCAAACTCCTGGCTTCAAGTGATCCTCCCACCTTGGCCTCCCAAAGTGTTGAGATTATAGGTATAAGTGACTGCACCCAGTTGCAATAAAGTATTTTTAAGTTAAGATATGTACTTTTAAAAGACATAATTTAGGCCGGGCGCCATGGCTCAAGCCTGTAATCCCAGCACTTTGGGAGGCCGAGGCGGGCGGATCATGAGGTCAAGAGATCGAGACCATCCTGGTCAACATGGTGAAACCCCGTCTCTACTAAAAATACAAAAAAATTAGCTGGGCGTGGTGGCGTGTGCCTGTAGTCCCAGCTACCCGGGAGGCTGAGGCAGGAGAATTGCCTGAACCTGGGAGGGGGAGGTTGCAGTGAGCCGAGATTGCCACTGCACTCCAGCCTGGTGCCTGGTGACAGAGCGAGACTCTGTCTCAAAAAAATTAAAATAAAATAAAATAAAAGACATAATTTATTGCACTACAGTATAGTGTAAACATAAATTTTATTTGCACCGGGAAGCCAAAATATTCATGTGGCTTGCTTTGTTGTGATATTTGCTGCATTACTGAGGTCAGTAACTAAACCTGCAATATCTCCGAGGTATGTCTGTGTTCTTCAGATGTATCATTCTCTAGAGAACCCACATCATTTTCTGGCCTTCTCTGTTTCCTTTTTGTAATCAAGTGCTTGCTCCTGAGGGGCATATTAATAAATGTACAAATTGGCTTAAATCACGGAAACTGAGACTTTGAGTCTCAGACGTGGTGGCTCACACCTGTAATCTTAGCACTTTGGGAGGCCAAGGCGGGTGGGTTGCCTGAGCTAAGGAGTTTGAGACCAGCTTGGGCAACACGGTGAAATCCCATCTCTACTAAAAATACAAAAAATTAGCCAGGCATGGTGGCATGCGCCTGTAGTCCCAGCTATTCAGGAGACTGAGGCAGGAGAATTGCTGGAACCTGAGAGGGGGAGGTTGCAGTGAGCCAAGATCACGCCATTGTACTCCAGCCTGGGCGACAGGGTGAGACTCCACTCCACCTACCAAAAAAAAAGAAAAAAGGAAAATATGAGCAAGCAGAAGACCCATGGAATCATTTTGGAGAAACATTCAGTCCCAATGAAAGATTGTCAGTATATAATTGCTTCTCGGCCTTTTGTCTAAGATCAAGTGAAAGATTGTAAGTATAAGCTTATATGTATGGATATCTCAACAAAATAGCTGGCTTCCTATCTAATGATCCATCAGACAAAAGAAAAAACAAAAATTATAGATATTATAGTAAGAGTGTCATGAGGAAACAGACACCAAAATAATAATAATAAGGAAGCTTGGGTGAAACAGAGATTTAGTATGGAAAATTTTTCAAAAAGCAGGACAGCAGTAATAAAAATTTTCAGAGGAATTATCTTGGTCAGCTTGAGCTACTATAACAGAATATCATAGCCTGGATGGCATATAAACAACAGAAATTTATCTTTCATTGTCCTGGAGGCTAAGAAGTTCAAGGTCAACGTGCCAGCAGATTCGGTGTCTGGTGAGGGCCTGCTTCCTGATTCATAGACAGCTGTTTTTTTGCTGTGTTCTCCATCGCAGAAAAGGTGAGGGACCTTTCTGGGGTCTCTTTTGTAAGGGCACTAATTCCATCCATGAGGGCAGAGCCTCTTAAAGACCCCACCTCCAGATAACCCCAATTTAGGAATTAGATTTTAAAGTATAAATTTACAGAGGGATGAGGGGTGGAACACAAGCATCCAGTCTATAGCAATACAGCATGTACATATAAGCCTATGATTTTATGATAAAGGAATAATCACTGAACAAGAAACAACTCTTGGAAATTAGAATTTTGATGGTAAATTAAATAATTTAATAGATGGGCTTGAAAATAGATAATAAAATATTCCAGAAAGCAGAAAAAAGAAAGAAGCAAGGAGATTAACAAATTATAAAGATAAGAAATCAACAGGATCAATATATTATCGTTAAATTGACAAATTAATTGGAATACTAGAAATACCTGTATCTATATCTCTATATGTCCCTGGAATTAAAAGACATAAGTATCCCATTTGAAAGGGTCCATCATGTGCCCAGTGCAATGAATAAAAAAGGATATGCAACAAAGCACGTTTCCATCAAATTCTACTATATTGGGGAAAGAAAAAATTAAAGGAGCCTCAGAAAGAATAAGGAAACATTTTCTGAATAAAACAATGAGAATTAGAATGATGTTAGTCTTCATCATATCATAGGGTTTCCAGATTTAGTAAATAAAAGTATAGGATACCCAGTTAAATTTGAATTTCATATGAATGAGTAATGATTGAGTATAAGGTTACGCCAAATATGACATGAGATATACTTATAGTGAGAAATACTCATTTTCCATCTGATTCTAATTTAGCTGAGCAGTCATCTTTACCAGCAATCCTGCAGTAGCAGCACTGGATCTAATTTTTCCATATGAATATGCAATTAGACTTTCATCTAAGAAATAAGAAAACACAGAGAAATAAAAACAGAACAACAGCAGTTAAAACGAAATACCCAGTCTACTATTTTTAGCGATGTAAGTGATAGAAAATCTGCGAATCCAAAGACTTTTAAAAGTTGCTGTTAGAAGTTAAATTGGGCAAAAAATGCAAAGAGAATGTCAAGGTACTTCATGAATGGTAGATCTCAGAGCGCATCAACAAAAGTATGCTTCCTGAAAATGAAACCGTCTTTGCGAAAGTTATAACAGTGAGAAAACTTTGTGGAGGGGATCTGACATAACCTGCTCCATTTTGCTTCTAACCTCCAAGATGCCCTTGTTCATTCCTGGGCAAAGTTCAAGAAAAATATTTTAAGATGTATGTCTTCCATCTACCCTGCCAGCTACTTAAGTGTTCTTTTGGTTTATACCAAACTCCCAGAAGGGTATGAACCTTGCAGATATCTCCTTGCCCCTTGTAAAATTACTTTCACTGTGGGTAAACTTAGTGGCACGCCCTTGAGTTTTTATTGAAAATCATTGTTAGAAGAGATTTATGTGAATTAAGGTATGCTTAAATCCATCATGTGACAGATACCTGATACACACACACACACACACATATATATACATATTTATATACAGATACCTGATATACACTGATATACCTCATTCAAATCTAAATTTTGTAAGTGGTATGATCCCTATTTTATAATTAACTAAACTGAGACAAATAAAACAGTGAAGTATTTTGTCCAAAGGTATGGTGTTTGGACATGTCAGAAACAGAAGTAAAATTCAAGTCTATGCTATTTTTAGTCTGGAACAATAGCCAACATCTTCCACATGTGCTGTAAAGCAAATGTGATTGTCCATTGTAAAATTTTCCGTGGCTGGACGCGGTGGCTCACGCCTGTAATCCCAACACTTTGGGAGGCCAAGGCGGACGGATCACGAGGTCAAGAGATCGAGATCATCCTGGGCAACATGGTGAAACCCTGTCTCTACTAAAAATACAAAAATTATCTGGGTGCGCACCTGTAGTCCCAGCTACTTGGGAGGCTGGGGCAGGAATACTGTTTGAACCTGGGAGGCGGAGGTTGCAGTGAGCCGAGATCGCGCCATTGCACTCCAGCCTGGCAAGACTCCACCTCCAAAAATAAAAATAAACTATGAAACTTATAAGTTTTACCTCAGAAACTCAAATTTAACTCAATCACAACATCTATATTAATCAGTATAGTAGTTTCTTTGCAAGCTGCTGCCAATATTTCTTCTTTTGGAAATCAAGGGTATATAAATAAACAAGTACAAATACACACTCATACAGACATGAACACAGTCAAACACTATCAGAGGAATTGATATACACATAATGCTACTTAATACTAGTTGAAAAAGTGGTAAGTGCCAAAAGATACATTGTCACGATGTTAAAGATGGGAAGAGGTGAACTTGGTTTCTCAAGTTGCCCACTTAGCCCTCTTCCAAGTTGTACTTTCTTTCTTTCCTTTCCTTCCTCTCCTTACTGTTCTAAACAAAGCTTTTTAATAAACTTGCACTCCTGCTCTGAAACTTGCCTCGGTCTCTTCTTCTGCTTTATGACCCTCAGTCGAAGTCTTTCTTCTGAGGAGGCAAAAATTGAGGTTACTGCAGACCCCTATGGATTCACCAGTAGCAATTCTGAAGATTCCTGTGTATACGTGTTTAATAAATTTGTATGCTTTTTCTACTATTAACCAATCTGCCTCATGTTAGTGATGTAACTGCCCAGTGGGTTCACCTTGCCTGCTGCCTAGACAGAGCCGATTTGTCAAGACCGGGAAATTGCTATGGCCAAAGAGTAATTCATGCAGAGCCTGCTGTGTGGGAGACCAGAGTTTTATTATTACTCAAATCAGTCTCCCCAAGCCTTCGGGCTCATTTAAAGATAATTTGGCAGGTATGGGCTCAGAAAGTGAAGAGTGCTGAATGGTCAGGTTGAAGATGAAATCTTTGGGGGTCAAAGTGAGTTCTTGCTGACTGCTGTTCCTGGGTGGGACTGCAGAACTGGTTGAGCCAGATTGTTGGTCTGGGTGGTGTCATCTGCTGCAATGTAATGCAGGGTCTGCAAAATATCTCAACACTGATCTTAGGTTTTGCAATAGTGATGTTATTCCCAGAAGCAATTTGGGGAGGTTCAGACTCTTGCAGCCAGAGGCTGCGTGGCCCCTAAACTGTAATTTCTAATCTTGTAGCTAATTTGTTAGTCCTACAAAAGCAGACTGGTCACCAGGCAAGAAGGGGTTTTTCAGGAAAGGGCTATTATCAATTTTGTTTTAGAGTTTAAACTATAAATTCTTTCCCAAGATTAGTTCGGCCTTTGCCCAGGAAAGAACAAAGACAGTTTAGAGATTACACGGAAGATGGGGTCAGTTAGGTCTAATCTCTTTCACTGTCATAATTTCCTCAGTATGATTTTTGCAAAGGCCGTTTCAGTGATTTTTAGCAAATCTTTATGGGGCCAAAACCCATGACATCCATAATAACTCACTGCAGCCTTGACCTTCTGGGTTCAAGTGATCCTCCCTACCCAGCTTCCCAAGTAGCTGGGACTATAGACATAGGCCACCATGGCCAGCTAACTTTTATATTTTTATTTTATTTTATTTTTAAGTAAAGACAGGTCTTATGATGTTGCATGCTCAGCCAAGGGTTTTGCCCTTTGTTTACAGGCCCTGAAGGGCCTGGAATGTACAGGGCTGGTAACAGAAACCCTTCCACATTCAGCTTGGGTCAGAGAACTAGAGGAAGCAGGATTGCACAAAAAAATTTCCCAGAAAACCCAGTTAAGATCACTGGTCTCTGTGACAGCAAAGAAAGGGCCTTTGCAAGGTTTAAATCCCAGAAGAAAACCCTGGAGCCTCCTACCATCCATGAAACTTCCTGTACATTGCTGGTCCAGGAAAAATTATGTCATTAAACAATAACTGTTCAAGAAAGACTACAGCACAGCATCAATACAAAGATTTTATAATAAAAAAAATTGATAAAGCTGGAAAAATAGATAAATGCATGAAAACATTCACAAGAAAGATGATGTCACAGAACTAATGAGAATGCTGACCATGACATATATCCATAGAGGGTAAAGTTTTTAGTGAGATGATCACCTCTGTGTAGGAAAATCACAAAACACACATGTAGGAACTCATGTGTTAGTACGTTTTTTTCTTTGGCATTTTGGCTGTGCTACCTTTGGATTGAAAATGTATTTCTTCTTCAGAAAACATAAATATATTCTTGTTTTTGAAATTTTTTTCATCTGAGTCCATTTTTTGCTTTTCATTAATCTGAAAGTTTCTATATAATATGGTTTGAAGTAGGGATATAACAATTTTTTCCATATATTAGTTGTCTCAGTATCATTGAATAAACCTTCCTTTCCCTACTTATTAAAGATTCTGCTTTAATTATATTCTTAAGTCTTATACATGTGAATATATTATATATATATATATACACATACACACATACATGTATATGAGTTGCTTGCCGGGCACTCTCTTAGGTTTTATTAGTTTTCTTATTTCATAACTTATTTAGAACCAATATGCAAAGATGAATCAAAAATACATTTATTCTATTACCCATAAAGATATCACATATTTCAAAATCTTTAAGAAAGGACCATACAAGTTCCAGTTGAATGATACAGTTACGTTTTGCAAAGGTAATTTTATTTACCTTTAGTCAGTAAAACTTACATTATCAAGTAGTATTTTTAAGAAAGCAAATAGCATACATCTTAGTAAGATTATCCTTTTTCAATAAAAATATTAAATGTATTTACTTTCCTGGATATTGTCTACATATCCTACATAGCATGGCTCTTTACAAGAAAAATTAACCAGTGCTACATAGTCAAATTGTAATGGTAATGCCTTAATGCATGAGTGAAAAAGTCACCAGTCTAGAAAAAGAATTTTCCCTAATTTTTACACATTAATAAAGAAGCAAAAAAATACCTTTTATCTTTCGATGTGATTTATTTATGTTTAAGTAAAAGTAGCAAATGTTACATAAGTTATTTCCTTAGGAACATGTATTTTGTACAGTCACATTATTAACAAGCAAGACTTATGGAACGTTTCCTGGGTCCACAATACTGAACTTTGAAACTATTGTAGCATCCTCTTTTCCAAGTTTAAACATGACTTTGTGCACTGAAGAAGCATGGCTTCACATTGCAGAGTGGTCACATGTGACAATCTGGCACCAAGCGAGAAGCCTTTGGATGAAGAATGTTCTATCTTTTGTTGAGTTACAAAATGGTATTTTTGTATGTGTGATTATCAAACCCATATAATTTTTTTTCAATTCACTTTTCTTCTGCTACAATGAAAATAAACCAGTTAAAACTAAGCAGTATAGCAATGTAATCGACCAACTATATATCACATTATAAATATAGGATGTTTTAGATGATACTGATGGTTTATATTACACATCTGTATTTAACATAATTTGGGCAATACAAAGTTAGAACATATCTGGTAAATAAACAAACAAAAACATTTCCCTGAAAATTGATGCATTGTTTTAACAATCAACAGAATTTTGGTTTATTCTTCAGAAGTGTGGTGGAACTGTTTAATATTAAAATAAAAAATCTTGCTGTTGTCATTTTTTCATATTCCTACTTTATACATTTTTAGATAACAGACTAATCCTGTAATTTTATTGCTAAAGCATTATTACTTGGTTAGACATGATTTTCAGATTTTGGGCTGACTTTGTTGTTCTCATATTTGTCAACATTAATTATTTCACTGTTTACTGTTACAAATACATGCTTATGCTAAAGATCCAAAAACTATAATGGGAAGTTATTGGTAATAATAAATGTATGGGCTGATAATAATAAATCTTATGGGCTGAAGTTTTGGCTGCTATGATAAGAGGTCTGACTACTTTGTTAAATTAACTGTACAGACGGGTATTTAGGGATTGAGAAATGCTTATTTCCAAAGAAACCATATTGCATGCTTATTTGACTGGCAGAAATTCTCTGGTTTGATGCATCACTAGTTCTGAGGGTGGAATCTACATGCAGCTTCTTCAGCAAGCTTGTTGGTCCCTTAGGAGAGTTCGCCAATGTTACATATGTCTTACAGCCTGTCACTGCACATGTCTGTCTTTGCTCATTGCCAGGAAGTCTGCAGATTCTCCAACAAAATCCAATGTTAGATTTAGAACTGAAGGTGCTTTGTTTCAGATACCTGTAATACCTATAAAAAGCAAATTTCAAAGAAATACAAATTTATGTTAACATTCTCATAGTATTTTAACAGTTGTATGAGTTAATCATTTTTGTATCTACTATAAATTTGTATTAAAAATACAAATTGTTGAGGGACTTCTGGTTCCAAAATATCAGTGTAGAAGCAAGCTGGCTTCTCCTCATCACAGAAAACCTAAAACAAACATACAGTGCCAAGACTATCACCAGCAATATTCCAGAACTCAAATAGGAAGATGAGACAGTTTCCAGGGCCAAAGAGAGAAAACACACACACACACACACACACACACACACACACACACACACTCCAAGCAGGTGGTGAGAGATTCAGGCTTCCTTATCCGTAATCCTCTCCCCCTAGTATCCCTAGCGTCAAGCACAAGGAAATTTTCTTTCTGACTCACAGTTTCTACACTGCAAAAAGTGAGATCAAGGTGGACAGTGAGCTTCCTCATCATCTTAAGGCACCAAATCAGAGTGCCTGTTCAGCAGCACCACACCGTAGGAGGTTTATTCCATAGGTCCCCTTAGCATGGAACCCCAGCTAGCCTTTCTACATTACCAGAATATCCTCTTTGGGACATCTCCCATTCAGGTTAGGTAGCACTCTGATTGTTGGCTAGAACTGAGGCAAACCTGGGCTTAAGGCACCAACTAGTGCCAAAAAGGAGGCAGTGACCTAGTTGGGAAAAAAGACAGAAAATCAACTGGTATATTACAAATAATCTCTAAGCAAACATATCCAATAAAAACCAAAACAAGCCAGACCAAAGAGACTGAAATGAATAGTCTTCAATACAAAGTCATAGATGTAGATCCACAAGAAATAATAGCAAACAGGCAACTATGACCTCTTCATACAGACAAAGCAAGAAATCAGTGACTGACCTTACTGAGATGGTCATATACGAACTCTCTGACCAAAAATTCAAAATCGCAATTTTAGGGAAACTATGTGACCTCCAAGAGAACAGAAAAGCAATTCATAAATTTATCAGAGATATTTAACAAAGAGATAGGAATAATTTTAAAAATCAAACAGAAATCTTGAAATTGAGAAATATATTTGCTGAACTGAAAAATTCATTAGAGGCTCTCAACAGCAGAATGGATCAAGTGGAGAAAATAATCTGTGAAATCAAAGATAGGCTCTTTGAAAGTATACAGTCAGAGGAGCAAAAAGAAATAAGCATGAAGAGGAATGAAGGTCACCTTCAAGAGACAGAAATCTAACTCAAAAGACCAAATCTAAGAATTATTATTGTTCAAGAGGGAATCATATAAGAGCAAGAAATAGAAAGCTCTTTTTAAAAAACAGTAACAGAAAACTTTCCAAAACTTGAAGAAGGGCTAAATATCCAGGTACAGGAAGGCCAGAGAACACCAAACACATTCAACCTAAATAAGACTACTCAAAGGAATATAATTAATTCTCAAACATCAAGGACAAAGAAGGATTCTAAGAGCAGCCAGAGAAAAGAAGCAACTAACATTTGAAGGAACTCAAATTCATCTGGCAATAGATTTCTCAGCAGAAACCACACAGGCCAAAAGGAAGTGAAACAACAATATTTTCAAAGTGCTCAAAGAAAAAACACTGTCATCCAAAAAAGTCATCTTTCAAATATGAAGGATATATAAAATATTTCCCAGAAAAAACAAAAGCTGAGCGAATTCACCACCAACAGTCTTATCTTATATGAAATCTAAAGAGAGCTCTTCAGTCTGAAAAGAGAAAAATGCTAATATACAAGAACAAAACATCTGAAGGTATAAAACTCACTGGTAAAATTAACTATACAGACAAACTTAAAATTCTCTAACACTGTATTTGTGGTTTACAGTCCACTTATAACACTACTACAAAGCTCAAAAGACAAATCTATCAAAACAATAATATCTACAGCAACCTATTAAAAGATAGACAATATAGGCCAGGCGTGGTGGTTCATGCCTGTAATCCAAGCACTTTGGAGGCCAAGGCAGGCAGATCACTTGAGGTCAGGAGTTCAAGACCAGCGTGACCAACATGGTGAAACTCTGTCTTTATAAAAAAAAAAAAAAAAAGAAAGAAAGATAGAGGCAGTATAAAAATATAAAAATATGTCCATTGAGGCAACATAAAGTCAAAATGTGAGGTGAATGGAATTAAACTGTAGACCTAAGAAAACCTTTATAAAGTTTTTTAGAATTTCTCTGTAATAAAAATTTTCATTTGTTAAAAATGATTTATGTCTATATTTTTTATAAGCTTTATAGTAACCACAATGTGAAAACCTATAATAGATTCACTAAAAATAAAAAGCAAAAAAATTACAGCATATCATCTGAGAAAATCATTTAACTGCAAAGAAAGATAGTATGAAAGGAAGAGAGGAGTTACAAAATAAATAAGCTACAAAATAGCAGTAGTAAGTCCTGATCAATAATAACACTGAGTCTGGGCCAACACAGTGAGATCCTAGCTTACTAGCTAGGTGTGGTGGAATGTGCCTATAGTCTCAGATACTCAGAAGGCTGAGGTAGGAAGATCGATTGCTTGAGCCCAGGAAGTTGAGGCTGCAGTGAGCCATGATCACACCACTGCCTAGAGAAGAGTGAGACCTTGTCTCAAAGAAAAATAATAACACTGAATGTAAATGGACTCAGTTTTCCAATTAAAAGGCACAGGATGGTTGAATGGCAAAGAAACAAGACCCAACTACATGTTGCCTATGAGAAAGCCACTTCACCTATAAAGACAACATAGATTGAAAGTGAAGGTGTAGAAATAGATATGCTATACAACTGGAAACCAAGAAAGAGCAGGAGTAGTTATATCAGGTAAAACAGGCTACAAGTCAAAGACTGTAAAAAGAGACACAGGAGGTCACCATAAAATGATAAAGGAGTCATTTCAGCAAGAGGATATTACAGTTAAAAATGTTATTTTCATACAACACAAGAGCTCCCAAGTATATAAAGCAAACATTCATATATCTAAAGGGAGAGACAGACTGCAATATAATAATATTGGGAAATTTAAACACCTCACTCTCAGTAATGGATAGATCATCCAGACAGAAAATCGACAAGGAAACATTTGGAGTTAAACTACACAATAGGTCACATAGGCCAAACTGATATTGACAGAATATTTCACCCAACGGCTATAAAAACAGAAAACTTTAGCACATGGCATGTTCTCAAGAATAGGTCATATTTAGGCCACAAAACATGTCTCAATAAATTCAAAACAGTGGAAATCATATCAAGTATTTTTTATGACCACAATGGAATGACACTAGAAACGGATAACATGAGGATCTCAGAATATGCACAAACGCATGGAAATTAAACAACACACTCTTGAATGACCAGTGAAGTAATTAAGAAGAAAAGTTTAAAATTTCTTCAGGCCGGGCGCGGTGGCTCAAGCCTGTAATCCCAGCACTTTGGGAGGCCGAGGCGGGTGGATCACGAGGTCAAGAGATCGAGACCATCTTGGTCAACATGGTGAAACCCCGTCTCTACTAATACAAAAAAAAAAAATTAGCTGGGCACGGTGGCGCGTGCCTGTAATCCCAGCTACTTAGGAGGCTGAGGCAGGAGAATTGCCTGAACCCAGGAGGCGGAGATTGCGGTGAGCCGAGATTGCGCCATTGCGCTCCAGCCTGGGTATCAAGAGTGAAAACTCCGTCTAAAAAAAAAAAAAAAAAAAAATTTCTTCAAACAAATGTAAATGGAAATACAACATTCCCAAATCTATAGAATACAGCAAAAGAAGTAATAAGAAGGAAGTTTGTAGCAATAAACACCTATATCAAAAAAGTAGCAAGACTTCAAATAAACAACCTAATAATGTACCTCAAAGAACTAGGAAAGCAAGAACAAACAAGACCTAAATTAGTAGAAAGAAAGAAATAATAAAGAGCAGAGCAGAAATAAACAAAATTGAGATTTTAAAAACCAGATCAATGAAACCAAAAGCTGGTATTTTCAGAAGGCAAGAAAATCAACAAACCATTAGCTAGACTAAGAAACAAAAAAGAGAAGTCCAAATAAATAAAATTAGAAATGGAAAAGGAGACATAATAACTGAGACCACACAAATACAAAGAATCATTAGAGACTATCATGAAAAACTCTATGCCAACAAATTGGAAAACCTAGAAGAAATGGTTAAATTCCTGGACACACACAACCTAGCAAGATTGAACCATGAAGAAATAGAAAACCTCAACAAATCAATAGAGAGTAAAAAGTTCAAAATCATAACAAAAAGTCTTCCATCAAAGAAAAGCCTGAATCTACCAAACATTTGAAAAGACAGTAATATCAATTCTGCTGTAATTATTCAAAAAAAATTGAAGAGGAAGGAATATTCCAAACTTGTTCTACAAAGTAGTATTACCGTGACACCAAAACCACAGAAGAGCACAACAAAAAAAGAAAAGTACAGACCAGTATAACTGATGAACCTAGATACAAAAATCCTCAAGAAAATGCTAGCAAACCAAATTCAAAAACACATTGAAAAGATCATTCACCATGATTAAGTGTGATTCATCCCAGGAATGCAAAGATGGTTCAACATACACAAATCAATAAGCAGGATACATCACATTAACAGAACCAAGAACAAAAACCACATGAGCAGTTCAGTAGATGCTGAAAAACATTCTATAAAATTAAACATTCCTTTATGATAACCCCCCCAATAAACTGGGCATACAAGGAACATATATCAAAATAATAAAGGCCGTATGTGACAAACCCACAGCTCACATTGTACTGCGTGGGGAAAATTTGAAAGTTGAAAGTCTTTCATCTAAGATCTGGAACAAGACAAAGATGCCCACTTTCACCAGTTTGAGTCAACATAATGCTAAAAATCTGGCCAGAGAAATTTGTTAAGAGAAAGAAATAAAGGGTATCCAAATTGAAAAGGAAGAAGTTAAATAAGCCTGTTTGTAGATGATGGTTGTATACTTAGAAAAACCTTAGGACTCCACCAAAAAACTGTTAGAATTGATAAACAAACTCAGTAAAATTGCAGGATACATAATCAACATACAAAGATTGATAGCATTTAGGCAGGTCGTGGTGGCTCACGCCTGTAATTCCAGAGCTTTGAGAGGCCGAAGCAGGTGGACTGCTTGAGGTCAGGAGTTCCAGACCAGCCTGGCCAACAAGATGAAACCCCATCTCTATTAAAAATACACAAATTAGCTGGGTGTGGTGGCAGGTGCCTCTAATCATGCCAGCTACTCAGGAGGCTGAGGCAGGAGAATCGCTTGAACCCAGGAGGTAGAGGTTGCAGTGAGCCGAGATCGTGCCATTGTCCTCCAGCCTGGGTGACAATAGCGAAACTCCATCCCCAACACAACCCCTGCCCTCAAAAATCAATAGCATTTATATACACTAACTGAAAAAGAAATCAAGAAAGCAATCAAATTTATAATAGCTACAAAAATATATAAAAACCCTAGAAATCAATTAGACCAAATAAGGAAATCATATTAGACCATGTTTTCTCAACCTCAACGCTACTGACATTTTGGGTTGGATAATTCTTTGTTGTGAGGGAGCTTTCCTATACGTTGTAGGATGTTTAGCAGTATCCCTGGCCTCTCACCACTGGATTCCAGAAGTACCACCAGTTGTGACAATCAAAAATATCTTCAGACGTTCCTAAATATTCCGTGTTGGAGAAGGTGGCTAAACCACACCTCCCTCCCTGTTGCCCCCACCATTTGAGCACCACTGTATTAGAATACCTACAAGTTATAATATATGTTATGTAACATTATGCTAGAGATTATATACACTGAGGCCGCTTTGGAAATTTCAGGAGAAGGCTGTTTGGTCACTTAGTTGGATGTTATAGAGGTGATTTCATATTCTGTAAATCTCATAAATAAATTTTTCTTCAACACCTGCAAGAAAGAAGTAAAAAATGGAGAAAGCCTGGAAAAAGATCAAGCTCTTGGCATGTGAGAGGTATGGGCAACTTCAGGGCAGACATGGAATAAGATAGAATAGATGAAAAAAAGAAGGGAGGAGTTTAGGTCTTACCCTCACAGACCCTAGCCATAGCTGGGAAACGGTTGCCCTTTTAAATCTAAGCCACCAGTGACAACCTGAGCTCAGTACTGAGTGGAGGGCACAGTCTACCATAGGGACCATGCTAGAAAAGTGATTTTTCCAAAGAATACTTTTGGTAGCGCGGCAGGGTGTGGGTGTGGTTTGCCTCAAACGTAGTCACCTTTAGGCTCCTGTGAGTTAAATGACTCAGAAGAGAAAAATATAGCAGCATTCCACTAGATGGTGCTATATCTGATTAATTCATCCAGCATGTCCAAACTAGGTCGTACATTAACCCTGTCTTTTCCAGCATATTTCCATTCTAGCTAATCTCCATTACTGATTTAAAATATATGCATTTCTAGTCTAAACAACTTGCACTGTTAAGCCAGGCTCAGATCCAAAAGGTACAAGGTTCAAAGCAAAATGTCTGTTCCTTGTTTCAATTTTAATTAATGCCATAGCTAAGGGATAGAATAACACTTCCAGTGTTAAGTACAAGCAAAACTGATATAAAAATATCTTAACTTTCATTTATTTAACATTTGCTGGCTGATATAGCCAGAGATGAGTTTTGTACCTCTCCTTAGAAGTCGGAAACATTGAAAAACAAGAGGTTAGGATATTAAAATGCTTTACAAAGCTCTGAAATATAACAGTGTGCGCCAAAAGATAGCCACTTGGCTTGGAGGTCTGGTAACATAGCATTTAAAAAAGGAACTTGTGGCCGGGCATGGTGGGTCACACCTGTAATCCCAGCACTTTGAGGGGCTGAGGAGGGCAGATCATGAGGTCAGGAGTTCAAGACCAGACTGGCCAACATGGTGAAACCCTGTGTCTACTAAAAAATACAAAAGTAGCTGGGCATGGTGGCTCGTGCCTGTAATCCCAGCTACTTCGGAGGCTGAGGTAGGAGAATTGCTTGAACCCAGACCCGATAGGCGGAGGTTGCAGTGAGCTGAGATCACGCCACTGTACTCCAGCCTGGGCTACAGAGCAAGACTCCATCTCAAAAAAAAAAAAAGGAACTAGCTGGTCACTGTGGGTCATGCCTGTAATCCCAGCACTTTGAGAGGTGGTGGTGGGCAGATCACTTGAGATCAGGAGTTCAAGACCAGACTGGCCAGTATGGTAAAACTCCATCTCTACTAAAAATACACAAACTAGCTGGGTATGGTGGCACGAGCCTGTAATTCCAGCAACTTGGGAGGCTGAGGTGGGAGGATCGTTTGAATCAAGGAGGTAGAGGTTGCAGTGAGCAGAGATCGCACCACTACACTACAGCCTGGGCTACAGAGCGAGACTCCATTTCAAAAAGAAAAGAAAAGGAACTTAGTTGCTGGGTGGAGTGCTTTCTGACACTTGAGGAGGCCAAGGTAGGAGGACTGCTTGAGCCTGTGAGTTCAAAAGCAGCCTGGGCAATAAAGCAAGAACCCTGTTTTTTTAAAAAAAAAAAAAAAAGAGGAGAGAACTTGGTCATTGTACATCAAGATAACTGGGTGGGTAGCCTCCAGTCAAAATGGGAAGTACTGAGGGCATATTTAAGCTATTATCTAATAATTGAAAAGTTGTGAGATCACAATCTACTGAAATTTACTATCACTTGGAAAAAAAAGATACAGGTAACCTTATCTTCTTATTTTTGATAACTTTTTTTTGCGGAGGGGGAAACAAGGCCTCACTCTGTCCCCCAGGCTGGAGCGCAGTGGAACCGATCACGGCTCACTGCAGCCTCAACCTCCCTCCCACCTGAGCCTCCCAGGTTACTGGGACTGCAGGCGTGCACTACCACACCAGGCTAATTTTTTTTTTCTGTATTTTATACAGACAGGGTCTCACCATGTTGGCCAGGCTGGTCTCAAACTCCTGGGCTCAAGTATATGTCTGCCTCAGCCTCCCAAACCACTGGGATTATGGCCATGTGCCTCCATACCCAGCCATGTTTTCTTACTTTTAAAGTCGATCTAACAGTATGTGTGAGCCAAGGGAAATAATTTTACTGCAGTTGTTACAAGTAGTAGTTTTTTCAGGAAGATGGACATTGTTGACTCTCAGCAGAGCTGGTCTTAGTTGTGTAGCAAAATAAGGGACTCTCAGGGGAGAATGGAATGATCGTCAGTAATGGGTAGGATATTGGGGGCAGGGGATTACTGCATTACATTCAGCTCCACATCTCATTTAAACATGGTCAGAAGAAATGAAGGCAAGTAAAATGGTCTCAAAAGTGGCTAGAGTTAGGCAGAGGACAGGCAAAATACAAGTCAAAGACAGAAGTCAAGAAAATGGAAAGAAAAGAGGGAATATCCGTGGTGGGCCTTACCCTCATGTGTTACCCACATACCTCTATTAATCAATGAAAATATTAACACAGTCATACACATGATTTCACATATTTTCCATCAAAATAGTAGAGAGAGAGGAGGGGTAAGTACAAGTGAGCTGGCCAGGACAGTGGCTGGCAAAATTCCACTTCACAGCTTTGCCTGGATCAAGGCCTGAATAGAAAGTGTATTTACTTCGGAACTCTCGCTCCCAAAATTATTCTTTTTCTTAGTATGGTGCAAGCATCTTGGTATAAATTCTTATTAAACAATAACAACTAATTAAAAAATTTAAAGACTGGCCAGACATGGTGGCTCCTGCCTGTAATCTCAGCACTTTGAGAGGCCGAGGCGGGTGGATCATGAGGTCAGGAGTTCAAGACCAACCTAACCAAGATGGTAAAACCCTGTCTCTACTAAAAATACAAAAATTAGCTGGGCATGGTGGCGTGCACCTGTAATCCCAGCTACTCAGGAGGCTAAGGCAGGGAATTGCTTGAACATGGGAGGCGGAGGTTGCAGTGAGCAGAGATGACGCCACTGCACTTTAGCCTGGGTGACAGAGTGATAATCCATCTCAAAACAAAAAAAAATTTAAAGACCATGAGAAGCAACATGTAGGATGGTGGAGAAGAATCCTCCATACTTCAGCCAATAGTTTGTGCAAATGTCAGAGACCATTGTTATTTGAGTTGTAAATTCAATCTCGGCGATGTACCTCAGAGATTTCCCAAGGGTCTAAATCTCCTCTGTTCTAGAGAGAAATACTTCTTAAATTGTCATGTGTCCTTCCTTTAGCTCCTTTCTATCCCCACCAAGTTAACAGGAGTTCTATGAAGAAAATTTCCTCAGTAGAGCACATTTGGAAAACACGACATACTGTATCCCTTTCTTAGAGATTTCTCGTGCAAATGGGCATGTTAAAAGTGTATCAAAATATCTGAGAGGTTCTGAGAAAGAAAAACTGAACCTAGCATTTTCCAAATTTAAGCCCCGCTCCCAGTTCCCCGATTTTGCCACCAGGAATATGTATTAGCCTTTCACAGGTCACTAGTATTTTCTAGCAGAGTGATTGGAAAATGCTATTCCACAGATGAAAGTATTACAACATTTTCTTGCCACACTGAAAGCAATGAAGATTTAAAAGACTTACCAAAGGGATCTATTTAATATCCTGAGAGTTAAGATTTTTGCTTAAATTTGGCTTCTTGGTACAGTTGTTTAGCTTTTGCCCTATCATTCTCCTGATTGAAACATCGTCCGTATTGGGAAATAATTGTTTTGTTACTCCTGTAAAAAACCAACAGTAACACACGAGAAACTTTATGAGTCCTTTACATCTTAGGGTATGAACTGAGGTAAAACATCAAGTATTCTACATTATAATTTTGTTTCCATTTTACAAAAGCAGCCCAATCACCCATCCCATGAAATATTTAAACAGATGAGTATGTAGGTAGGTTTTTCTAAGTAAAGCAGGCGATATCAGAAGGTCTATATTATCGACTGACATTCTATGGTAGCAATTAATTTTAAGCCTCCTACTTGGTTTAAACTCTAAGTCTTCCTGCTCTAAAATGCTAGGAATGTATTTTGATCCATTTCCAGCATTAGTTGAAACAACTAAACTCTGACTGAACTTTTTACAACTAAGAAATGACAGATATAAGACTGGGATTCAGAGAATCTACATTTGCTGGATGTTGTGAAAAAATTAATTGGATAATCTAGATTATATTTAAGGAGATTCATTAACTTAAAAACTATAAATAGGATAGTCAAATTAGCCTTTATCTTTCTAGAATAAAAGATAAGAAATATAACAAAAGGAAGATAGAAATTGTTATTGAAATTTTACTTTAAAAGATTGTGAAAATTTATGTTTCCAAAGCTATAAATTGTATGAATTCAAACTTTTTGGTGATATAAAACTTAGTTTTATTTTAATAACCATTTTTAGTGTTAAGTTTTTCTATAAAATTTTCCACATACAACAAGAGTTTTAGACTATCCTTAGATTTTTTCGTTCCTAGAAAAAAGAACCATGAAAGGCTATCTTGACCTTGAGTAGTAATATGATTTAAAATTCATATGACAATGTAATGCAATCACAGTATCACCTATGATTTCTTGAACTTCATTCTGATTCATAGCTGGTTTTACAGCTTTGTCCCTTGAAGTAGAGGATTTTGCCCCTGTCAGGCTGTGAGTGGCCATGTATTCATTTGTGTAAAGTACTTGCATTAAATCATTAATAAACTTCTGAGGCTTGCTCTTATTACAACGGGCAATCTGCCATTTTTCAATCTGGAACTAAAAAGATAAGAAAGAGTTGAAGTTGGAAAGAGATAGTGCCATACAGAGAAATACATTACTAATTGAGTTAAGGATAAAACAATGTCAACATTTTTAAAGGTAATGTGTTATATATATTTTAATATATATTTTACATTTTAATGTAATATGTAGTTTACATATCAGGGATTAGAGTTAAATGATATCTGTGTGATACTCTTCACTATTTATGAGGTATTTCTTCCAGGGTGTATACAAATTCTTGTCACGTTCAGTGCAGATGTGAGCCTTTAATGCTGGAAAAACAAAATTGTCACGTAAACTGGATTTGGTCCTTTCAGGCTTAGTCCCATACTAAGTGCTTCATCGTAAATGTAGAAGGCAGAATAATGGCTCTCTGAAGGGTCACATCCTAATTCCTGAAACCTGTAACAGGTTGCCTCACAGGGTAAAAACAGTTCTGTAGATGTGATTAAAGTTAAGTACCTTGAGATGGGAGATTATCCTGGATTATCTAGGTGGGCTCAGTCTAATCACATGAGTTCTTAAAAGCAGAAGGAAACAGAAGGGTAGCAGGAAAAAGAGACAGGAGAGGGAGGAAAGATCTGAAGTGTGAGAGCTGTTGCTGGCTTTGAAGATGGCAGAAGTGGGCTGTGAACCAAGGGATGTGATTGCCGCTAGAAGTGGGAATGACTTTCAGTTTACAACCAGCAAGAAAATGGGAAACTCAGTTTTACAACTACAAGAAACTGAACTCTACCAGAGCCTCAATGAGCAGGAAGCAGATTCTGCCCTAGAGCTTCCAGAAAGAAATGCACCTGCTAACACCTTGACTTTAGTCTAGTGAGACCTGTACCAGACTTCTGATCTATAGAACTCTAAGATAATAAATTTGGGTCATTTGAAATCACTCAATTTGTGATAATCTGTTACATAGCAATAGGTAACTGATACACTAAGATTCAAATATTTTCAATGTTAGATTGTTAGTTAACACTTACTATTTTTGATGGTATACTTTCTAAGGCTACCTGATTATAACAAAACTTGTCATTTTAGCTTTTGTGTCTTGATTAAGTAGAAAAGTAGAGAAAGAAATATGTTCAGCCAGCATGCTGAGGCTGAAATTTACCTGTCAATGATATAAAATTATATAACCTTGAATGCACAGGTATCCTTCTGTCACTGGTTTAAGAATTTTAAAGTTTAATAACTTTATCTTTCTCCCCAATTTGCCTTTAGTTTTCTAAACCGGGCATTTGTTTCACACATATTAGTTTTTACTATAAAAAGACAACAGTTTCATGCCTTTTGTTCTCAGATCAATCTTGACTTCCTCAGAGAAAACCTTCTTGCCCCTCCAAAGTCAAGCCCTCCCTTTCACCAGGCTAGGTCAAGCATCTTATGCCTCTTCTTTATGGTACTTAAGAATTTTAATACTCCTATTGCATAAAATTATTTCATCCAATAGTTATCTGATAAAACAATGATCATTTTCTACCCTTATTTAATTTTTTATTTAACCATATTCCAAAGAACAATAAGGCAGGTATCGCAACTGACCTGTTTCTCATCAGTCTGATGCTCTTCCTCAGGCTTTAAGGAAACCGGTGAGCTGGAATTCGAATTCGAATTACTACACGTTGAGGCAAATGAATCTGGTGAGGAGTTGTTTGTTGCTCTCCAGAGGGTGGATGCAGATGTAGACATGGTTCCTCCACCCTTAAGCAGAGCCTCAGCCATACCAACCAATTCTTCAAACTGGGTCACTGCTTGTGGTAACACTAAAATGACAAGAAAAAGTAAACTTTACAAATACCATCTATAATAGGTGCATATGTACATATTTTTTGTTGAGTGTATATATGCAAACAAACTGTTGGCCTGGCGCAGTGGCTCATGCCTATAATCTCAGCACTTTGGGAAGCCGAAGTGGGTGGATCACAAGGTCAGGAGATCAAGACGATCTTGCCCAAAATGGTGAAACCTCGTCTCTACTACAAATACAAAAATTAGCTCAGTGTGGCAGTGCGCATCTGTAATTCCAGCTACTCAGGAGCCTGAGGCAGGAGAATTGCTTGAACCCGGGAGGTAGAGGTTGCGGTGAGCCTAGATGGTGCCATTGCACTCCAGCCTCACAACAGAGTAAGACTCTGTCTCAAATAAAAAGAAAGAAAGAAAAAGAAAGAAAGAAATGCAGAACACTGTTAACATTTGCTATCTTTGGAAAATAAACATGGCAGGAAAGGTGTTTGGAACATATTTACTTTTATTATTAAATAACTTAATAATTGCTTAATAATAAGCAATGAAAAAACATTTGGTTATTGACTTAAATATATATGCATTACTTTGTAACTAAAAAGAATGTTTTAAAAGTTGATTCTTTTTTTTTCTAGTTTTTAGGGGTTTTATTTGAAGGTGTTGAGTTGAATCTGTTCTTTGGAGCTAGTACTGATTCTATTATCAATCACCTTATAGAAGCTCACATTAGGCCTGTTTATGTGCCAAGATAAAACTAGCCATTTCTCACAGATTAAAATAAATTTTCTAAGACCTTCGTGTATGGTTTACAAGGGAGTCAAATTTCATCAAATTATTAAAAATGCACTGCCACAGTTCAAACCTACTTTGTGAATAAAGATGAATTTTGGTAATCAGTGGATTATTTTATCTGTTCCTGTTTTAAAATGGAAACTTACATATTCAGAGGGTTCATGCCTCCATGTAAAATGGTCTTCTCTGTTGTTATATCTAGTTTGTTTCCTAAGGACAAACAACATGTTGTTGGAGTTGGAAGAGGTCTTGAACCCTGTCTAATTCAATTCCTCACTATATGGTTGAGGGCACAGCCTGCTAGAGAGGTGTAAAGACTCTGAAACTTTTTTTATGCTTTTCTTAAGCATATTATTGAGCTACAATTTTACAATAATTAACGATTTGCAAATCAGTTCATCTGGTACTATATTAAAAGTAAATCTACTAAAGAAGAAAATCTTATTTTCTGTTCTTTCAAAAACATTTATTAAGCACCTCTCATTTTTCAGACACTTATTCCATCAGTAATTACTTATTGAGCATTTAATAATATTAAATATTTATCTGGTTTCTTTTTCTCTGTGCCAGGCACTATTCTGAGATATTAACTGATGTTCTTTCATCCAATACTCACTGCAACTTTCTGAAATAGGCATTTTCTTTACCTCTAATTTCTAGATGAAGTCAATTTGGTAACAAGAAGTAACTTGTCCAGAGTCACGCAGTTAGTGAAGAGCCAAGATTCAAATTCAGACTGGCTGCCTCCCAAATTCAAAGGCAGATTCTCAATACTTGCCAACCACTATGCTAGGTGTGAGGGATAAAACTGGGAGCAAAACCAGATGTGGTCCATGTCCTTTTGGAGCTTACAGTGAGGGGTGAAGGGAAGACTTATTTACAAACCAGGCTGTATAGCAAGAACTTTGTCCTGCTCAAAGAACGATCTGGCCTTTGTCCCAGTTCCTGGGAAGTAACTGTTAAATCCTTGGAATTTCCTGACTGATAGAGTGTCTTCCCCACTCATTGTGAACTCTCGGACCATACACTATAGTTTATGCTAATGAGCTGATTCAGGGTAGGGCCAAATCACACGCAATAGCCTTAGGGTGGCAGCTGGCCACAGCCTGAAATCCCGAAAGACCAACCATATGATTTCGAGACCGAGTTCAACCACGTGGGTACTCAATCAACCGATCAGTCATGCCTACATTATGAAGCTCCAATAAAAAGTTTGGACAGTAGAGCACTGGTGAGCTTCCTGGATAGACAATACTTTATGTCTATTGCCACATATAGATGCTATGGGCAGAAGGCATCCTGAGACAACCAAAGCCTCACACAAGTGGAAACCTCCCAGACGCTGCCCTCTTTCTTTAGCTGATTCTAATTTGTATCCTTTCCTTGTAATAAGTGTTCTGTGAGGTTTTCTATTATATCAAATTACTGAATATGAGAGTGGTTTTGGGAAACTCCTGAATGTGTAGTTGGTGTCAGAAGTTTTGGCACATTTGGCAGTCTGGAAGACATGCCCTTAACTTTGCAGTGTGGTTTACTTGAGGTATATGCAAAAAAATAGTCACAATTCTTAAATGCCGCAAAGAAGAGGCATAGGTGCTTGACCCAGCCTGGGGAATGGAATGTCTAGACGTAGGTGGGGCAAGCAGGGCTTCTCTGAGCAAGTCAAGATTGATCTGACAACTTAAGGCTGAAAAGGAATTAAATTGCTGAAGAGAATGAGGGGGTCATTAGAGGCACAGGAATAGCAGCTTTTTTCATATGAGGAACTGAAAGAAGGTCAAATCTACAATGTAAGATGAAAAAGGGAATTTGGTATGAAGTGGGACTACAAGAATATTTACTATTTTTTCGAATTATGTTGGTACATGTTCATTGGCATACATCATCTTGTCATTTCTGCCTGTGTATCTCTATTTTTATTAATGTATTTTATTTTACGTAATTAGAACCATGCTGTATATATTGAATTGTATCATGGCTCTTTTTTTCCCAATTAAAATGGTAAAGTGATTATTTTTTCTGTTTATTAAATCTTTTTAGAAAATATGACTGTTTAAGGTCTAATTTACATATAGTCAACAGCAAAATCTTACATGAAGTCTGAGCAGAAATTACACAGGTAAGGGGTACGAGTTTGACAAGTGGATGCACTGATTTAAAACACACCTAATCAAGATTTAGAACATTTCCATCCTCCCAGAATGTTCCTTTACATTCTGTCTAAATCAATCCCTGGATTTACCTCAGAAGCAATCACTAATCTGACTTCTTTAGCTGTATTGTTCTAGAATTCCATATAAATGAACTCAAACAGTATATTCTCCTTTTTTGTCTGTTTTCTCTGCATAATATTTTAAGACATTCATGCTGTGTATACCATAATTCATTCATTTTTATTGCTAACATTCCATTACTTCATAATTAAGTGTATCCATTCACCTGTTGATGGGTTATTTCCCTAATATCTAAGATACTCATGTTCAGTAACTTATTTATTTATTTACATATTTTGAGATGGAGTCTCACTCTGTCACCCTGGCTGGAGTGCAGTGGCATGATCTTGGCTCACTGCAACCTCTGCCTCCCAGCTTCAAGCGATCCTCCGGCCTCAGCCTCCCGAGTAGCTGGAACTAGAGGTGGGCACCATGACACCTGTCTAACTTTTGTATTTTTGGTAGAGATGGGGTTTCACCATGTTGGCCAGGCTGGTCTTGAACTTCTGACCTCAAATGATCCTCCCAAAGTGCTGGCCTCCCAAAGTGCTGGGATTACAGGCGTGAGCCACCGTGCCAGGTCCTGTAACTTCTTTAAACGCTCTTTTCTAAACTTGGAAATTAGGTTGCTTCCAATTTTTCTGTCTTTTTTTGAGAGAGGGCCCTGCTGTCACCCAGCCTGGAGTGGCATGGTGTGAACACAGCTTACTGCAGCCTTGACTTCCCAGGCTCAAACAATCCTCCCACCACAGTCTCCTGAGTAGCTGGGACTACAGGTGTGTGCCACTGTGCCTGGCTAATATTTTTATTTTTTGGAGAAACGGAGTCTCCCTATGTTGCCCAGGTTGGTCTTGAACTCCTGGCTCAAGTGATCCTTCCAAAGCGCTAGAATTACAGTGGGGAGCCACTGCTAGGCCCAATTTTTCTTTTTTCTTTTCTTTTTTTTTTTTTTGAGACGGAGTTTCACTCTTGTTACCCAGGCTGGAGTGCAATGGCACGATCTCGGCTCACCGCAACCTCCGCCTCCTGAGTTCAGGCAATTCTCCTGCCTCAGCCTCTTGAGTAGCTGGGATTACAGGCACGCGCCACCATGCCCAGCTAATATTTTGTATTTTTAGTAGAGACGGGGTTTCACCATGTTGACCAGGATGATCTCGATCTCTTGACCTTGTGATCCACCCGCCTTGGCCTCCCAAAGTGCTGGGATTACAGGCTTGAGTCACTGCACCCGGCCCCCAATTTTTCTTTATTACAAACAAAGCTTTGATAAACCTTCTTGCATCTACATCTTCATACGCACCTCTGATCATGTCAATGCTATAAATTCCTAAGAGCATAATAATAGCATTAAGGGGTATAAATGTTTTCAAGACGCAATTTATATTGCTGAATTGCTCTCTAGAAAAAATTTTCCAACTTACACTCCCATTAGCAATATAAGAACTTGACCATTTCACTGCACTACCAATAACAGGTGCTAATCCATAACAACAATCTTCATTTGTTTGATAAGTTAAAATCTTAGTACATTTTAAATTATAATTATTTAATTATTGTGAAGTGAAATATAATCTGTTTATTGATCATTTAAATTTCTTCTATCAATTATTTATTGAAGCATGGGATATTGGTACTTTTTCTATTTTATAAGAACTCAAATGGTTTTTTGAAAGTGGTTACAAGAGTGTCTAGCACATTATCAGCAGAACATATTAGCTTTATTATTAACTCCCTTATATATTAAGCTTTTTTTTTGAAACAGAGTCTCACTCTGTCACCAGGCTGGAGTGCAGTGGCATGATCTTGGGTCACTGCAACCCTCCACCTCCTTGGTTCAAGTGATTTTCCTGCCTCAGCCTCCGGAATAGCTGGGACTACAGGAGTGCACCACCACACCCAGCTAATTTTGTCTTTTTAGTAAAGACGGGGTTTCACCCGTTTGGCCAGGATGGTCTCGATCTCTTGACCTTGTGATCCCCCCACCTCAGCCTTCCAAAGTTCTGGAATTACAGGCATGAGCCACTGCGCCCGGCCTATATTAGGCATTTTAACCTTTCATTTTTCTTGAGTTGCAAATAAGTTTCTCAAATTGTTTATCTTTTAATTTTATGATATTTTAAACACACAGTTTAAATTTTCATTTTAGTTGAAAGTAGCAGTCTTTTCTTAGTATATTATCCATTCATTTTATACTTAGAAAGTCATTCATCATTCAGATCAGTTAAATATTCACCAATAATTTTGTATACTTTAAATATCTTTTCACAAGTAAGCTGTTTTGCTGTATATATTTTTTAAACTTTTAATGTAATATTTTAAACAGAAACAAAAATAGCAAACTATCCCATTTCAATTCATGGCAAGTCTCATTCCATTTATACTCTGATCCCCTTTCTTCCTCAAATTATTTGATTCAAAGCACAGGCATCATCTCATTTTTATCTGTAAATACTTTCATAGGCATCTCTAAAAGGTATATTTAAAAATATAACTGTTAACACTACTACTACAGCCAGAAATAGTTAACAAGTCTTTAATATCGTTAAAAAAAAAACCCTAGTCAATGTTCAAATTTCTCTGGTGGTCTTATTTTTTAACAGTTTGTTTGAATCAAGATTCAGCAACGACTATATATTACAATCGGTTACTGTCTCCTTCATATGAACTACAGGTTTCCTCTCCCTTCCTGGTTTTTTCCCTTGCAATTTATTAATAGTAGGAACTGGGTCATTTGTCCTGGAGAATTTCCTATAGTTAGATTTTGCTGTGATTGCACCCTTAGGTGGTATTTAACATAATTCTCCTGTTGGCTGTATTTTATGTAGCTTGGTATTTGGATCTGAAGGCTAGATCGGATTCAGATAGTGTTTTAACTTCCATCAGGTGGCATTTAGTGCCTGGTTAGCTTTTTTGTGATCTTGGCAGCTATGGATGATCATTGTGTAGATTCATTATGTCACAGTGGGCTGTAAAATAGTAATATTCTAATTCTTTTCTTTTTCATTTACTAGCTGGAGTTCTACAAGGGGAAACTTCCTCTCATCAACTATTTAGTTACCCGGAAGTTCGTGTCATATAGTAATGGCAAGATATGCTTGATTTTGGTTTGTATCAGCCAATTTTCAAAATTACAACTTGGTTGTTTTCAGATGATCATTACATTTTCTTTTTTTTTCTTTTTTTTTTTTGAGACAGAGTCATGCTCTGTTGCCCAGGCTAGAGTTCAGTGGCACGATCTTGACTCACTGGTTCAAGCAATTCTCCTGCCTCAGCCTCCCGAGTAGCTGGGATTACAGGCGCCCACCACCATACTCGGTTAATTTTTGTATTTTTTAGTAGAGATGGGGTTTCACCATCTTGGCCAGGCTGGTCTCGAACTTCTGACCTCGTGATCCACCCGCCTTGGCCTCCCCAGGTGCTGAGATTACAGGCATAAGCCACTGCGTCTGGCTACGTTTTCTTCTTTTTTGAATATGATTATGAACTCATGCATTTAAACATATATTAATACAATATGTTTCTGTCTATTGTGGTTGTCATTCTTACTGATGCTCAAACTGTCCCATCTTTGGCTTGTGGGAAGCTCTTCTAGTCTGAATAGTCTAACTTCGTTGCTTTCTGATATGACAAGACGTTCCTGTATATTTCCTGCTCAAGCTTCTTGACAAGCCCCATTTTGTACATTTCCTATGCAAGACATGGAGTCAGGCATTTATCCAAGGAGCCATAGTTCCCTTTAATGGGAAAAAATACTACAAGGTCGCGTCTAATTGCTAGGAGTGCTCTTGGCTATTGAGTTGTTGCTAGATCTACTCAGGGACTATATTAGGAAAGATTTTTTTTTTAACTTGATTTTATTTAATATTTTAATTTTTTAAAATTGGAAAATAATTACATATATTCGTAGGGCAAATAATAATGTTTTGATACATATAATACACAGTGAACAGAGCAGGTATATAGCATATCTATTACCACAAACATTTATCATTTCTTCATGTTGGGAACATTCAAAATCCTCTTTCTAGCTACTTGAAAATATATACCATTGTTAACTATAGCAATCTCACAGGGGTATTGAACATTAGAACTTATTCTTCCTATCTAGTTGTAATTTTGTATCCTTTAATACATCTCTCCCTATCCCTCCCTTCCCTCACCCTTACCCTTTCCAGACCCTTGTATCCTCTGTTCTACCTTTTATGAGATTAACCTTTTTTTAGCTTATACAAATGAGAACATGCAGTGTTTAACTTTCTATTCCTAGCTTATTTCACTTAACATAATGATCATCCATTTTGCCAAAAATCACAGGATTTCATTCTGTTTTATGGATGAATAATACTCCATTGTCTATATATACCACATTTTCTTTATTCATCTGTTGTTGGACACTTAAGTTGATTCACAATGTTGTCTATTGTGAACAGTGCTGTCTCCATAGTGGCTGTACTGGTTTACATTCCCACCCACAGTGTTTAAGAGTTTGCTTTTCTCCACATCCTCACTAGAATTTGTTATTTTTTTGTCTTTTTGATAATAGCCATCCTTCCCGGGGTGAGATGCTATCTCACTTTGGTTTTGATATGCATTTCCCCAGTGATTAGTAATGCTGAGCATTTTTTTCATATATGTCTTATTTCATTGGCATGTCTTTGTGATCGTAGCAGCCACGGATATTGAGAAATAGCTGTTCAGATTGTTTGCCCATTTTTTTCTTTTTTAAGAGACAGTGTCTCGATCTGTCACCTAGGCTGAAGTGAAGTTGTGGCAGGCCAATTCTCTCTGACAATCACACAGACAAGCCTACGTGACAGTCACCCAGACAGGCCTGCATAGCACTCCAGTGACACAGACAGATTTCCATAGCACTGCCTTGACACTGAACAAATAGTTAAACCTAGGGAAATCAATGCCCAGACATCAAAGCTAGAAATGAAACATGACCAGTAGGAGCCTTGCATGGGCTTCTCCCTCACCTGGAGCAAGCCAAAATAATAGAGACAGTCTTTGATTCCTAGTGCCAGGACCTGTATCTGATATGAGTCAAGGTAACAGAGGCAGCTTTTTGAATAGATTTATTGGAGAGTCTAAGGCAGCTCTCTGGACCAAGCTGTAAAGGAGGTAAGATAGAAATAATCACTCTGCTACCACAGTAGACAGGCCTTGAAGGTACTGGGATCCTTTTAATCGGAGTTAGCAAGCATTTTTGTCTCTGACCTTCCATTTAAAACAAAATTAGTTACCGATAGGCGAATGCTATATTGCACATAGGTACGTAACCCCAACCTATAGAAGCACTAAGAAAATTGTAACACTTTGAGTTGGCCTGGTGGAATTATCTCCAGCCTTCTCCCTGTATCTGGTTATAGCAATAAATTCCCTTCTTTCCTAGTTTGTCTGCTTCTTGCTATTGGGCCTCGAGAAAATGCAGCCAGACCTGGCTTGGTTCTGGGAACAAAGTGGCATGATCACAGCTTACTGTGAGCTCAGCAAACTCCTGGACCCACGCTATCTTCCCACCTCAGCCTCCTCAGTAGCTGTGATTACAGGCATGAGACACTATACCCAGCTAATTAAAAAAAATTTTTTTTGTAGAGATGAGGTCTTGCTATGTTGCCCATGCTGGTCTCTTACTCCTGGTCTCAAGAGATCCTCCAGTCTTGGCCATTTTTAAATCAGATTAGTTGTTTATTTTTGCTTTTGTTGCCTGTGCTTTTGAGGTCCTATTCACAAAATCTTTTCCCAAACCAACGTCCTGGAGTGTCTCCCCAATGTATTCTTATAGTCATTTTATTGTTTGGGGTCTTATATTTAGGTCTTTGATACATTTTGAATTGATTTTTGCATAGGATGAGAGGTGGGATCTAGTTCCATTCTGCAAATAATTATCCAGTTTTCCCAGCACCATTTTTTTTTTTTTTTGAGACGTGGTCTCACTCCATCTCCCAGGCTGGAGTGCAGTGCTGTGATCATGGCTCACTGCAGCCTCAGCCTCTGGGACTCAAGCAATCCTCCCACCTAGCCTCCTGAGTAGTTGAGACCACAGGTGTGTGCCACCACACCGGGCTCATTTTAACAGTTTTTGTAGAGATGGGTCTCCCTGTGTTGCTCAAAGGGTCAGGTGATCTTCCCATCTTGGCCTCCCAAAGTGTTAGGATTACAGGTGTGAGCCACTTTACCTGGCTCCAGCACCATTTTTTAAAGAGACTATTATTTCCCCAGCCAATGTTCTTAGTGTCTTTGTCAAAAATCAATTGACTATTGGTATGTGGATTAATTTCCGAGTTCTCCTTTCTGTCTCATTGGTCCATGTGTCTGTTTTTATGCCAATACCATGCAGCTTTGGCTACTCCAGCTTTGTAGTATATTTTGAGGTTGACACAGTGATACCTCCAGCTTTGTTCTTTTTCTCAGGAATGCTTTGGCTATTCAGGGTCTTTAGTGATTCCATACAAACTTTAAAAAATGTTTTTTCTGTTTCTGTGAAGAATGTCATTGGTATTTTGATAGGAATTGCACTGATTCTGTAGACTGCTTTGGGTAGTAACTATAACTTTTTAAAGACAAAATTTATTATGGGTTCAAAACATTCCTTCCCATTCAAAATTAGAACATGGAGTTTTAATTTAAACTGTATAGTCATGTTCTTAGTGAGCCACCTGGTGTGAAATGAGAATGTAGCTTGGAATATCAATTTTCCCAACATGTTGTTGAGTAATTTTTCCTTTTCCTGAATGACTACATAGTTTGCAGGGCCCAATACAAATTAAAAATTCAGGGCTCATTGTTCAAACATCTAAATAATTTTAAGATGGTGACAGCAGAGTCTTTAACCAGTATGTGGGCCCTTCTAAGAGCAGGGCTTTGTGTAACTGCATGTCACACACCCATGAAGCTGGGACTTGTGATAGCAAACATTGTAACAGCAAATACTTGCTATGTACCAGGCTCTGTTCTGAATGCTTTACCTGTCACTCAGGTGAGTACGTTTATTATTTCCATTTTAGAGAAGAAAAAATGGAGGCACAGAGTGGTTAAACAATTTGCACAAGGTTACACAGATACTAGGTGGTAGAGCAGGACTTGAACTCAGGTGCTTTGTTTCCCCAAATCTTTACATCTTTGCCCCTATGCCATACTGCTTCTAGAATAGTTTCTTAATGATACATTAGGTTCTGTTTGGAGGATATGCATTCTGTTCCATTGATCTGCTGATGCTTGCATTAGCCAGGAACTTTTAATTATTGGAACTTGATATGATTGAATATTGACAGGTTTGACACTCATATTCTTCTTTTTAAGAATGTTCTTAATTACCTTGCCCATTTATTCCTTCAGGTCAATTTTAGGATATTTGTGTCAACTTATTTAAAAAAGCAAAAACAAAAGGACCATTGGTATTTTGATTAGGATTACATTCAAATTATTGGTTATTGTGAGGATGAATTGGCATCTTCTCTTCCCATTTGTAAGTGTAACAGGTCTTTGTTTTTTTTTTTTGTTGTTCTTTTTTTTTGAGACTGAGTCTCGCTCTCTTGCCCAGGTTGGAGTGCAGTGGTATGATCTCAGCTCACCGCAAACTCCACCTCCCGGGTTCAAGTGATTCTCCTGCCTCAACTGCCCAAGCAGCTGGGATTACAAGTGCCTGCCACCATGCCTGACTAATTTTTTTTTTTGCATTTTTAGTAGAGATGGAGTTTCACCATGTTCACCAGGCTGGTCTTGAACTCCTAATCACACGCGATCAATCTGCCTGCCTCAGACTCCCAAAGTGCTGGGATTACAGAGGTGAGCCACTGCTCCCAGCCCACAAGTCTTTGTATTTATTTAGATTTGTAAATTTATCGGTTGAATTTTATATTTTTATTCACAGAAAGAACACATTTTTTGTTAAGGGAGTTAGTAGATATTTTATAATTGTAATTAATGTGAATGAATTTTTTTTCTTTCAGGACTATAACTGGCAATTTCTTATACATAAAGAAATCACTGATTTAAAAAAATTGGTAGCTACTAAATATTGGGCACCTATTATGTGCCAGGGATTTATTATTTTATGAAAAAAATAAGGCTTTTAATGAAAAACATCAGCCCTTTGTCCTATTTCTCACCACCCTGATTACCTATCCTAGAGGCCTCCCCTTCTCATTCATTTACCTGTTTCTTCCTATTTATCTTATGGTCTTAATAATGTGCAATATACAACCATTTCTTAATCCTTTTCAGATTCAGGTAATTATTGACTTTCAACTACATAATCTGACAATGTAGCTGTCTTTCAGCTCCTTCTCCAATCACTCAGAAACACACACACACACAGAGCTCACATATACACACTCTTCTCATTTTCCACCATCCTACTATATTATAACAGAATTGCTAGTTCAAGAAATACTGTGCTTATATTATTATAGGGATGTAAATATTATTCACAATTTCTTTCCTTTAAAATATGATATTTTTCTTGGAGTTAATAATTACATCACTTTTAAAATTTTAATCCTTTTTTAAAAAACGTTCTTTCAGTAATGTATCTCTAAACTTCCTGCCGGAGGTATGAAATCTATTTTTGGTATGTTTGGATATAGCATGTCATCTATCAATTTCATATTTTTCTTAAAGATCTCTCTCCTGGCACCCTCCATACCTGGACCAGCTTCTCCCAGACACCGTATACTGTCATTCTGGGGCTTCCCTTCACTATTGTTCCATGGATCCCCCTTGTCTCTCTGCTGAAATGGATCACCTGTTTTCTGGGTACCATGTCTTTCTCTTTAAAGATTTACCCTCTCATTTTGGAGGAGCACATCCTCCATTGGCTTTTGAAAAAGAAAGCATAGGAAAAACATTTTTGAAACTTTGTAAGGGTGAAGTATTATTATTCTACCCTTAAACTTGGTTGATAATTTCACTGGCTATAGAATTCTAGGTTTAGATCATTTCCCTCTAGAATTTTGAAGGCATTGCTAATTATCTTAGAGCTTTGAGCATTGCTGGTGAAAAGTCTCATGCCATTCTGATTCTAATCCTTATCATGTGGCGTGCTTGTTCTGAAAGCTATTGGATCTTCCCTGTGCTTCTGGGGCTCTGAAATTTCACAATCTTCTGCCTTAGACAAGTCATTTTTCATTCATTATCCTGGATTTTTGGTAGTATCTTTTTTAAAAAAAGAAACTTTTGACAGTATATTTGATACATTTAGACACAAAGGCTGATTCACCATACCTAATAATTCCTAATATTTAGAATTTCTAATCACTATTTATAATAAAAAGTTTCATTTACTGTGGTAAAAAAAGGCAATGTTTACTTGAAAGTAAGGTATTTACATTGGTTTCCTGTCTCTACTGATCGCTTTCATGCTAAGCTCTTGCCTCAAAAAATAGAGAGAAAAAAAGTGGTAACTATGTGAGATGATGGATACGTTAATTTGTTTGATTATAGTAACCATTCCATTATCTATATGTATTTCAAAACATATTGTATAGTATACCTTATATATATGCGATAAAATTCATTTAAAAGTTTTAAACACTTAGCAAATAAATTTATCTGCATTTTAATGGTATCAATCTGGAAATTTGTGTCCTTCAGTTCTAGAAATTTAGAGTATTAATTTTAATTTTAATTTTTGTTTTTATTTTGAGACAGAATCTCACACTGTCACCCAGGCTAGAGTGCAGTGGCACAATCTCAGCTCATTGCAACCTCTGCCTCCTGGGCTCAAGTGATTCTCCTGCCTCAGCCTCCTGAGTAGCTGGGATTACAGGCATGTACCACCATGTCCTGCTAATTTTTGTGTTTTTAGTAGAGATGGGGTGTCACCATGTTGGCCAGGCTGGTCTTGAACTCCTGATCTCAAGTGATCCCCCCATGTCAGCCTTCCAAAGTGTTGGGATTACAGGCGTGAGCCACCACATCCAGCTGAATATTTCTGTTTAAAACTACCCCATTCTTTTTTTCATGAATGCAGTATTTTTTCTCGGTGGAGTTTTCTTCCACTCCCTGCCTTATCTCTGTTTCTTCAGAGTTTATTTTCTTGTTTATTTCTTTTTATCTCTGTTTTCCATGTTAGGGAATTTTCTCAAATAATCACACCCCTTCCCTCAGCTGTTTTCAGTGTCCCTGAGTTCATAGCTTTGATTCAACCTCTCCTGAGAGAAAACCTCTGGCTTCTGCTGTGACGAAGGAGTGACAATTGCAGGCTATATTGGAAGAATGTATTTGTGAATTTGTAGTCTGAAAGGGTCTTTTTTTTTGAAATATGATCTCACTCTGTCACCCAGGCTGAAGTGTAATTGTACGATCATGGCTCACTGCAGCCTCGACCTCCTGGGCTCAGGCGATCCTCCCAAGTCAGCCTTCCAAGAACTGCAGAGACTGAATCTCTACAGTTTTTACTCCCTGTATAGACAGTCTCACCATATTTCCCAGGCTGGTCTCAAACTTCTGGCGTCAAGCAAACCTCCTGCCTTGGCCTCCCAAAGTGCCAGGATCACAAGATTGAGCCACTGTGCCTGGCTTGAAAGTGTCTTCCTGTAGGTTTTTCAATGAGTTTTCCTGTTTTCACACTACCAGTACTACCATAATCCCTTTCACAGGTTTGATTCCTGAAAGCTTTTGCTCTTGATGTGATTTAGCTTATTTCTTTTTAACTTCTCTCCCTGTCTCCTGCCCACCTCCATCACAAATACCGAATGTTCAACTTTTCTCAGATTGTTAAGTCAGTCACCACTCAATCATCTGCTTTTCAGCTTCTAAAATGTTATTGGCGTCTTTTATCTGGTGTGGTCTTGAGTCTTCTTGGTCCTTGTGGTTTTATGGATTTTACTACTTATTTCTCCTACGTAACTGTAATTTTGTACCTGTTGACCAACCTCTTCCTATCTCCCTTTCCCTTACTCCTCCTGGCCTCTGGTAACCACTATTCTACTATTTCTGGATCAACCTTTTTAGATTTCATGTATAAGTGAGATCATGCAGTATTCAGCTTTCTGTGATTGGCTTATTTCACTTAATGTAATGTCTTTAAGGTTCATCTATGTTGCTGCAAATGATAGGATTTCATTCTTTCTTATGGCTGAATAGTATTCCACTGTATATATATACCACATTTTCTCCATCCATTCATCCACTGATGGACATGTGGATTCCACATCTTGACTATTGTGAAAAGCGCTGCAACAAACATAGGGGTGCAGATATCTCTTATACATAATGATTTCCTTTACCTTGCATAAATTCCCAGTAGTGAGATTGCTAGATCATATGGTAGTTCTATTATTAATTTTTTGTTTTGAGACAGGGTCTTGCTCTGTCACCAGGGTGGAGTGCATTGACACAATCACTGCAGCGTCACCCTCCCAGACCCAAGCAATCCTCCTGCCTCAGCCTCCTGAGTAGTTGGGACTATAAGCATAAGCCACTGTGCCTGACTAATTTTTTTATTCTTTATACTGGAGATGAGGTCTCGCCTTGTCGCCCAGGCTAGTCTCCAAGTCCTGAGCTCAGGCAATCCCCCTGCCTTGGCCTCCTTGGGCTGGATTACCACGCCCAACCCTATTTTTAATAAGAATATTAAATATACTGTTGTCACTATATTTATGGGCATACTGTTGTCCATAATGGCTGTACTAATTTATATCCCATCAACTGTATGTTTCTCTTTCTCCACACCCTTGCCAGCATTTGCTATTTTCTGTCTTTTTAGTAATGGTCATTCTAACTGGGGTAAGGTGATATCTTACTGTGGGTTTCATTTGCATTTCCCTAATTATGAGTGATGTTGAGCATTTTAAAATATACAGTTTTGTGTCTTTTTTTTTTTTTAATAGAGATGAAATCTTGCTCTGTCACCCAGGCTGGAGTGCAGTGGTGTGATCTCGGCTCACTGCCAACCTCCACTGCCCGGGTTCAAGCAATTCTCTTGCCTCGGCCTCCCAAGTAGCTGGGACTACAGGCACGCTAATTTTTTGTGTGTTTGTAGTAGAGATGAGATTTCATCATGTTGGCCGGGCTGTTCTCGAATTCCTGATCTCAGGTGATCCGCCTGTCTTGGTCTCCCAAAGTTCTAAGACTATAGGTGTGAACCACCGTGCCCAGCCTTCTGTGTCTTCTTCTTCTTTTTTTTTTTTATAAAGATGGGGTTTCACCATGTTGGTCAGGCTGGTCTTGAACTCCCAACCTCAGGTGATCCTCCCGCCTTGGCCTCCAAAGTGCTTGGATTACAGGCGTGAGCCACCACGCCCGGTCCTTTGTCTTCTTTTGAGAAATATTTATTCAGATCGTTTGCCCACTTTTTTTTTTTTTTTGAAACAAAGTCTCACTGTTAACTCCCACTTATAAGTGAGAACCTGTGGTATCTAGTTTTCTATTCCTATGTCAATTCACTTTGGAGAATGGCCTCCAGCTCTAACCATGTTGCTGCAAAGGACATGCCTTTGTTCTTTTTTTATGACTGCATAGTATTCCATGGTGTATATGCAACACATTTTCTTCATCCAATTCACCACTGATGGGCATCTAGGTTGATTCATGTCTTTGCTATTGTGAATTGCACTGTGATGAACATGAGAATGCATGTGTCTTTTGATAGAATGATTTATTTCATTTGAATATATACCTAGTGATGGGATTGCTGGATTGAATGGTAGCTCTGTTTTCAGTTATTTAAGAAGTCTTCAAATTGCTTTCCTTAGTGACTGAACTAAGGAAATGTCCACAAAAGTGCATAAGTATTACATGTCCACAAAAGTGCATAAGTATTCCCTTTTCTCCACAGCCTTGCCAGCATCTGTTGTTTTTCAAGTTTCTAATAGCAGCCATTCCAACTGGTGTGAGATGGTATCTCACCGTGCTTTTGATTTCATTTCTCTGATGATTAGTGATGTGGAGCACTTTTTCATATGTTTGTTAGCCACTTGTATGTCTTCTTTCGAGAAATGTCTGTTCATGTCTTTTGCCCATTTTTAATGGGATTATTTGTTTTTTGCTTGTTCAATTGTTTAAGTTCCTTATAGATTCTGGATGTTAGACCTTCGTCAAATGAGTAGTTTGCAAATATTTTCTCCCATTCTGCATGTTTTCTGTTTACTCTGTTGACATTTTCTTTTGATGTGCAGAAGGTATTTTTAAATTTTCATTTTACTTAAGGTTCTGGGGTACATGTGCAGATCATGCAGGATTGTTGCATAAGTACATATATGGCAATGTGGTTTGCTGCCTCCATCCCCCCCATCACCTACATCTGGCATTTCTCCCATTATCCCTCCCCAATCTCCACACCCCCTACTGTCCCTCCTTTGCCACCCTCAACAGACCCCACTGTGTGATGCTCCTCTCCCTGTGTCCATGTGTTCTCATTGTTCAACACCCGCCTATGAGTGAGAAAATGTGGTGTTTGATTTTCTGTTCTTGTGTCAGTTTGCTGAGAATTATGGTTTCCAGATTCATCCATGTCCCTACAAAAGACACAAACTCATCATTTTTTATGGCTGCATAGTATTCCATGGTGTATATGTGCCACATTTTCCTTGTCCAGTCTATCATCGATGGGCATTTGGGTTGGTTCCAGGTCTTTGCTATTGTAAACTGTGCTGCAATGAACATTTGTGTGCATGTGTACTTATAGTAGAATGATTTATAATCCTTTGGATATATACTCAGTAATGGGATTGCTGGGTCAAATGGAATTTCTATTTCTAGGTCCTTGAGGAATCATCACACTGTCTTCCACAATGGTTGAACTATAATTTATACTCCCACCAACAGTGTAAAAGTGTTCCTATTTCTTCACATCCTCTCTAGCATCTGTTGTCTCCAGATTTTTTAATGATTGCTATTCTAACTGGCATGAGGTGGTATCTCAATGTGGTTTTGATTTGCATTTCTCTAATAATCAGTGATGATAAGTATTTTTCATATGTTTGTTGGCCTAATATATGTCTTCTTTTGAAAGGTGCCTCTTCATATCCTTTGCCCACTTTTGGATGGGTTTGTTTGTTTTTTTCTTATAAATCTGTTTTAGTTCTTTGTAGATTCTGGGTATTAGCCCTTTGTCAGATGGGTAGATTGCAAAAATTTTTTCCCATTCTGTTAGTTGCCAGTTCACTCTAAATGAGTGAACCATGACCTCAGGGGAGTGGGTAATGCACCCAGCAATTTTCTTGCCCATTTTTAAAAAAGAATTATTTGAGTTTTTGCTATTTGTTTCTTTGAGTTACCTATATTTTTTGGATATTAACCTCATGTCAGATACCGAGTTTGCAAACATTCTCTCCATTTCGTAGGTTGTCTCTTCACTCTGTTGATTGTTTCCTTTGTTGTGTAGAAGCTTTCCGGTTTGATGTAATTCTATTTGTCTATTTTTGCTTTTGTTGCCTATGCTTTTTAGGTCTTATTAAAAAAAAAGTCCTTTCCCAGAGCAATGTCACAAACTATTGACCAATGTCACAAACTATTTCCCAATGTTTTCTTCTAGAAGTTTCACAGTTTCTGATCTTATGTTGGTCTTTTCAGTGGATTTTTGGGGTCTTAAAACATTGATTTTTCATTCTTTACTAAAATCTCATTACTTTTAAGAGTCAAGTAGCTTTGTTTTTCCAAGGTGTACACATGATAAATATTGATAATGTAATCTTTCTTTTTTTCCCTTTTTTTTTTTTTTTTTTAATAGAGATGGGGCTTTACCATGTTGGCCAGGCTGATCTCGAACTCCTGACCTCAAGCAAACCACCAGCCTTGGCTTCCCAAAGTGCTGGGATTACAGGCTTCAGCCACTGCGCCCAGCTGACCTTTCTATATAATAGATATATCACTTCTTTTCTTTCACATCCTATTGTGTCGGGCAGCTGTGGTGCACAAGGTATGTATTAAATGCTTAACGCACACACACATATAGCACACACACGTTTGCCATCCTGAATGTCTAGAATGGCATATTCCTGCTGCCATTTTTCTTAGTTAGCAGGCTTTATAAACACAGAAACAGCCCTGATGTTTAAAGAGTTTACTTTGCAAACAAAGTAAATAACCAGCATGTTGTCTTCCCTTAGACCCCTTTCTTAATAGTATTATACAAGAAATTTCAACTTTCTGGTATCTTCCTAGTTCCCAACTGCAGCTTTACAAGGAGGCCTGCTATGACCATGCCATTAAAATTGTAAACCACTCCCTCTCCCTCAAAATGTAATCCTTTTTGCAGCCTCTATTTTTTCCATAGCACCTTTTACCACCCAACGTATTATACAATTTACTTGATGATTATTTTTTATGGTTTTTAACCATCCCCTTTACACACACACAAACACACACACACACATATTCTCTCTCTCTCTCTCTCTCCTTGAAAGCACGAATCTTTGCCTGTTTTGTCCATTGATTTTCCTAGGTACTTAGAATAGTGCCTTTCACATGGTAGGGACTTTATAAATAGTTACTAAATGAATAAATGCATGAACGAACACTGCGGTGGCAATATTCAGTTCCTGACTTTTTCTGTTGCCTGAAGTTGAGTCAATTGCCAACTTTTTTACTCCATTTCTAGGGTTAAATTCTAGTGTGTGTTTATGTGGTGGGGAGATGGGGAGGTGGACAATATTAAATGCACAGTAGATCACATCGAGTTGCAAGTGCCAAAAAGGAAACAAAACACGGGAGAAGAATAAAAACCAGGAGATGAGAAGCTAACATTTTAGATGGGAGGAAGATCAGGTAAAAGATGAATTAGCAGTGAAAATCTGAAAGAAGTGGAGGTTCAAGGCATACGGATACCTGGAGGAAGAACATTCTAGGCAGAAGGGATGGAAAGCACAGACACTGAAGACGAGATCATGTCTAATGTCTTTGGAGGGAAAGCAAGTGGTCCAGTGTGTCTGAATCACACAGAGCGAGAGGATGAGGAGAAGAAAACAAGGCCAGAGAAGTAAATGGAGGGGAGGTGGCCAGATCATGTAAGGAAGCAAAGATCATAAAAGAACTTTAGCTTTTATCCTAAGTGAGGTATGAATCCACTGGAGAATTTTAAGCACAGGAGGACATGAACTGATTTACATTTAACAGAATCATTCTCACTGAGGTTTTGAGAATAGACTGCATAGGAACAAGAATAGAAGTAGGGATGTGGCTGGGTGCAGTGGCTCACGCCTGTAATCTCAGCACTTTGGGAGGTCAAGCTGGGCAGATCACAAAGTCAGGAGTTCAAGATCAGCCTGATCAATCTGGTGAAACCCTGTCTCTATTTAAAAAAAAAAAAAAAGTAGGGATGCAAGTTATGATGCCACCTTAATTATACAGATGAGAGGTAATGGTGGCTAGGACCAGAGTAGCAGCAGTAGGGGTAGTAAAAGGTACTGAGTTTCAGAAATATTTTGAAGGCAAAGCTAGTGGGATTTGCTAATGAACTGAATGTGGGATGTAAAATAAATACAGAAATAGAAGATAACATGAAGATAACATCATAGTTTCTGGCTTAAGTAACATGAACAATGAAGTTAACACTAGCTAAGATGAGGAAGAAAGAAACAGATTGAGGGGGATGAGGAATGTGGTTTGAAATATTTTAGCCTATCAGTCATGTCAATTATGTAGTTAGACAATAAGTTGGAGAGGCCTAGGCAGGAGACAGAAATCTGACAATCACAGTTCATTGAGGTTTTTTTTTTGACAGAGTCTCACTATGTCACTCAGGTTAGAGTGCAGTGGTGCAATCTCAGTTCACTGCAACATCTACCTCCTGGGTTCAAGCAATTCTCTTGCCTCAGCCTCCCGGGTAGCTGGGACCATACGTATGCACCACCATGCCTGGCTAATTTTTGTATTTTGAGTAGAGATGAAGTTTCGCCATGTTGCCCAGGTTGGTCTCAAACTCCTGGCCTCAAGTGATCCACCCTCTTTTGCCTCCCAAAGTGCTGGATTACAGATGTGAGACACTGTGCCTGGCCTCATTGATGGATTTTAACACCATATTACTGGAGAGGGAACATCTAGAGAATGAAGCACATCGAAAAGAGAAAAGTCCAAGTAATGAGCCAGGGGAATCATCAAATATTTAGAGGATGAGATGATGAATCAGCTAAATGGAATAAGATGGAAAGACCAGCAATACCGGTGAACGTAGTATCCTGGAAAGTGAGTAAAGAACCTTTTTTAAGGATGGAGAGTTGTCCAAATGTGTCAAAATGCTGGTAACAGAATGTTTAAGATGATAATTGAGAAATGACTATTGAGGTTAACAATGCAGAATATCATAATTTAACTGTGTCCCCATAAAAAGATGTGTTGGGCCGGTCGCAGTGGCTCAAGCCTGTAATCCCAGCACTTTGGGAGGCCGAGGCGGGTGGATCACGAGGTCAAGAGATCGAGACCATCCTGGTCAACATGGTGAAACCCCGTCTCTACTAATACAAAAAATTAGCTGAGCATAGTGGCGCGTGCCTGTAATCCCAGCTACTCAGGAGACTGAGGCAGGAGAATTGCCTGAACCCAGGAGGCGGAGGTTGCGGTGAGCCGAGATCGTGCCATTGCACTCCAGCCTGGGTAACAAGCGAAACTCCGTCTCAAAAAAAAAAAAAGATGTGTTGGAAGACTAACTCCTGTTACCTCAGAATGTGACCTTATTTAAACACAGGGTTTTTACAGATGTAATCAAGTTGAAATGAGGTTATTAGGGTGGACCCTAATATAATATGACTGGTGTTCTTATAAAAAGGGAGAAGTTGAGACACACAGAGAGAAGCACACAAGGAGAACACCCTGTGAAGATTGGGGTTATGCTGACTTATCCAAGGAACAATCACAAGTTAGGACAGAAACCTGAACAGATTCTTCCTAGCACCTACAGGGGAAGCATGGCCCTGCTGACACCTTGATTTTGTAACTCCAACCTCCAGACCTGTGAGAGAATAAATTTCTGTGTTTAAGCCACCTAGTTTGTGGTACTTTGTCACTGCAGCCCTAGCAAGCTAATATATGGAGATGAACGATTGTCATGAGAAGAAAAATTATAATAAAATTAAAAGGATCTAATTGGAGTGGGATCCAGAGAGAATAACAAGGAGGAAGCTGAATAGAGTGTGTATAGTCAAGACTTTTCAGGTGTTTTTCCATAAAAGGAAGGAGAAAAATAGAAGAAGGCAGAAAAGCAAACGGTCTGAAAGAGAAGTTTTTTGTTTTTTAAGTGGGAGAAATAATAGTATGTTTGATACTAATGGGAATGATTCATTAGAGAAGGAAAATTTGATCTTGCAGGAGATGGGGTAGATGTGTCTGCACTGAAGGAGATCTGGTACACTGAAGGAGACTAAGACTCACAAGTATAGGTTATTCACGAATAACAGGAAGTAAATAGGGTACAGAAGCACAGGTGCAGGGAGATGGCAGTGGCTTCATATCCTCCCACTGCTCAGAGAAGTAAGAAATAAAGCCATCGACTGAGAGTTAAGAAGACTGGGAATTGGTAGAAAGAGAAAAAAATGAAATGGCAATTTGGGAGTGTGGGAAAGAGCAGAAACTGGTCATAGTAAGTGACTATTTTTATATGCTATTGAAAGTGATTGGCATACTTTATTTAAAATTTTCTCATCTATATTTATAATGAAAATTAGCCTACAGGTTTTTGGGGGATGGGTTATTTGTCAGGTGTCAATAAAAATTAATAATAATAACTGCCATTACTGAGTTCCTCTCTTGTGCCGGGTACTGGGTAAAGCATTTCTACTAATCAGCTCATTCAATTCTCATAGTAACAAGGAAATCATATATGCCTTCCTCTGCTTTTTTTTTTTTTTTTGAGACAGAGTCTCACTCTGTTGCCCAGGCTGGAGTGCAGTGGTGTGATCTCAGTTCACTGCAACCTCCACCTCCCAGGTTCAAGTGATTCTCCTACCTCAGCCTCCCGAGTAGCTGGGATTACAGGTGCACACCACCACACCTGGCTAATTTTTGTATTGTAGTAGAGATGGGGTTTCACCTTGTTGGTCAGACTGGTCTCGTACTCCTGACCTCTTGATCTGCCCACCTCAGCCTCCCAAAGTGCTGGGATTATAAGCATGAGCCACTGCGCCTGGCCATTTCCTCTGCTTTTTGGATGAGGAAATTGCAGCGGGGGATAAGGGCACAGTGAAGTAATATGCCAGAGTTTTAAAACAAAGTTGGGATTCACACCAAGTTCTATAGCTCTAAGATTAATGCTTTTAACCAGCAATTCATGCTAACTTTATAAAATAGCTTTTCAACCTATGCTAAGTTCTGGAAGAGGTGATATAAAAATGGGAATTATCTATTCTTTGGAAATAACAAAAAACTCATTAAAAGAAAACATCAGTTTTAAAAATACAATATTTAAAATGAAAATATAAGGCAGGTATGGTGGCTCACACCTGTAATCCCAGCACTTTGGGAGGCCAAAGCAGGAGGATGGCTTGAGGCCAGGAGTTTGAAATCAGCCTGCATAACACAGTGAGACCCCCATCTCCACAAAAATTTAAAAAACTGGTTGGGTGTGATGGTGCACACTTATAGTCCTAGCTACTCAGGAGTCTGAGGCAGGAGGATTGCTTACGCCTAGGAGTTTGAGGTTGCAGTAAGCTATGATCTTACCACCGCACTCCATCCTGGGCAACAGAGCAAGACGCTGTCTCTATAAAACAACCAAACAAATTAAAAAAAATGAAGTGAAGAAATAAAGAGGTAATGGCTTGTTAATTGAATAAACATCTTTCTATTTACATGTGGCTATTTCTACTTAAAAGTATGAAGCCTTTAATTTAATAAATATTCTTAGAAAAAGATGTGAATCATTACTCTCAACCTCATTCATCACCATGTTTTATCTGTCTCTTATTACTGTTCTGTCTCCAAATACGTTGCAAACCACTCTTTTCATTTTCATGAGCCATCATTCTTAGGGTAGGCTGCTACCACACAAGACTGGACTATTGCATGGCCTTTCTGTTGGTTCTGCCTCACTTGCTTGTACCACTTGTACTCAGTCTGTACACAACAACTGGAAGGACTTACTTTCTGTGTATTTACTATTTTACAACTGAGTGCTGCCAACAAAGTAGCCTAATTATAAAATATTCAGCTGTATAAAATAATCTGTAGTGCTTAATTACAAATGGAAAGCATAATTTTTGAAAAATAAACACTTGAACATAACATAGGATCCTACAAAAAGGCATTAAGCCAAGTGGTTTTTAATTTGCTTATGTGACGTTTCTCCTTTTTTTGTTTTTGTTTTTTTTTTTTCCCAGTCACTGGAGTATTTAACGATCTTTCTTCTTTATATGTTTCCAGTGGAATGCTATTATTTTCCCAAGTCACTCTTCCCAACAGAAAAAAACTAAAATATACTAAATGAACTCTAATTCCAGTAATTTCATGAAAAATCACAACAAGCTCCATTTTCTAGAGATTTCCCTAGCAGAGAGAGGTGACTTAAGTACAACATGAGCACCTTGATGTATTTTCTCTCAATAATCTTTTCTCTCTAGGGCTTAGCAGTATGAGTGGCGTATATTAAATGCTCAATAAATATATCTTAAACACTATTAAATGAGTACAATATTTAATATTTTGTAAGAGAATCTAAAATTTTTGAGCCATAAACTGGATGCTTCGATAGAGCGCTTCTGTATTTCAATTATATAATCATGTGATTTTTTTTTTTTAAACTGTGAGTTTTGAGCTCTCTGAGGTATGCATGTTCTTTTTCATTCTTGACAGCTAATTTGCAATACTTTCCACTGGTCACATACTTGCCCTTTTATCTAAAATGTCAAGTTTCTCAAAGTTTACCTTGAAGCATGACCAAAGACTGTCGAAGTCGGCTGTTTTCTTTCCGGGTGTTTGTTAGTTTTTCTTTCAGGCTTTTTATTTTGGCGCACAATTCTTCCTTTGACAATTCTGCTAAAGGCTCCTCATCCTCACTGGAGCTTTCACCAGGCAGAAAGGCATTTCCTGAATATGGGTCTCTCTAAAATAGAAGGCAGGCACAACAAAAGAAGCCTCATAGCATCTTTAATGGTTTATCCCAGGTTAACCATTGCATGTTGTTGGGACTTCATCAGACCCACGAATTTCTTGTTCTCAAAGGCACCTCCTGCCACTGAGCATGAAGAGGATGTGCTGGGGGTGCCCCACAACCCTGCTCCCCCGACATCCACCGTGATCCACATCCGCAGCGAGACCTCCGTGCCTGACCATGTCATCTGGTCCCTGTTCAACACCCTCTTCATGAACTCCTGCTGCCTGGACTTCATAGCATTCGCCTACTCCGTGAAGTCTAGGGACAGGAAGATGGTTGGAGACCTGACTGGGCCCAGGCCTATGCCTCCACTGCCAAGTGCCTGAACGTCTGGGCTCTGATCGTGGGCATCATCATGACCATTCTGCTTATCATCATCCCAATACTGATCTTGCAAGACTATCAATAGATCAAGAGGAATCATCTCGGCCAGGGAACCTGCTCTGCCTCTGACCTCTCTCCCACGTACTCAACCTTCCGCTCCTCGCCCTGCTCCGGAGCCGAGTCCTGTATCCACCGTTTATCCTCACACACTTTTCTACAATGGCATTCAATAAAGTGCATGTGTTCCTGGTTAAAAAAAAAGAAAATAAAAACTACAAAAACTCCAGAAAGTAAAATTTTATAGCTTCTCTTGACAGTTTCCAATCTCTAGAGCCTAAATATTCTGTATTTATGTTTAAATCCTGAGAACAGATGTCATTAATATACAACAAAAGATGTGCAAGACCTTTACGAGGGAAGCAAAAAAAAAAAAAACTTGACTGAAAGATAATCTAAATTAATGTAGAGAGAATCATGTTCAAAGATAAGAAGGCTTAATTAATTTGCCATTTGTTCAATTATCAATTTATTGTGAAACTATAATTGTGGTTCATTATTTACAAGAAATATTGTTTTTATTAGATTGCAACAATATTGGTGAAAATGATAAAAAGTATTTGTTGAGTGTACACCAGACATTTAGTGGTGATGTAGGTACTTTATCTGTACCTTTATATGAAATGCGCACTTTACAAATGAGAGAATAGATTCAGAGATATTGTCATTTGTTAAAGGTTACACATCTAGTAAACACTGGAGCTTGGAAGAGACCTTAAGATTGGCTCCTGTAGAATCCTTAATTTAAAAAAATATTGATTATCCCAAAATTGAGCCATAGAATTAATATGATTTCAATAAAAATCTAAAAAGACATTTTGGTAACCTAATAAATTGGTTCTAAAATTTATATGGAAGAACAAAAGGCCAAGAATATCCAAAGCAATGCTAAAGAAGTATAAGAAGCAGGGTCTTTCTTCACAAATAAAAAGGCTTATTAAAAATCTAGAGCAATTAAAACAGTAGGCTGCTGGTTCAGGGATAGACAACATGACCAAGAAATAGAAGACAGTGACCCGAGGCTGGGCATGGTGGCTCATGCCTGTAATCCCAGCACTCTGGGAGACTGAGGCAGGACGAGCTCTTGAACCCAGAAGTTCAAGGCCAGCCTAGGCAATGTGGCAAAACTATGTTTCTACAAAAAAATACAGTAATTATCTAGGCATGGTGGTGCACACCTGTAGTCCTGGTTACTTGGGAGACTGAGATGGAGGATTGCTTGAGCTTGGTAGGTTGAGGCTGTGGTGAGCCATGATCACATCACAGACTGGAAGACAGAGCAAGACCCTGTCTAAAAAAAAAAACAAAAAAAAGAGAGAGTGCCCCAAAATAGATGCACACAAATGAAGAACTTCGACATGATAGAGGTGGCATGGCAGCTTACTGCAGAAATGGGATCTGTTCAACAAATAAAGCTTAGAAAAATTGGTTAACTATTTGGGAAAAAAATTAAAGGAAATGGATCTCTTATTACACACACACACACACACACACACACAACTTCAGATGGGTTAAGAATTTAAACGTCAAGAACAAAACTAAGTTTTGCAAGAAAACTAAGTGCAGGTATTTTGAATGTGGGGCAGGAAAGAATTTCTTAGGCATAAAATCATTGATCATAATTAAAAAGATTAATAAAGTCAGTTAAAATTAAGAACTTTTGTTCATTAAGGCATATTAAAGAAAGTGAAAAGATACATCACAACTGGTGGATATTTGCAACGTTAAGTGGTAAATTAGTAAGGAAAAAGAAGCCAGCAACTCAATGGAAAAATAGGCAAAAGACACAAACAAACAATTTACAGAACAAAAAACCCATAGGGCTTATAAATATACAAAGGGATGCTCAACCTCATTAACAATCAGGGAAAAGATGATCCAAATGACAATGAGATCTCATTTGGGGCAAAAAAAAAAAAAAAGAATGAGCTTGACAAGAGCATGGAGTAGATGCAGATCAATGGAATTTCCTCATATTGCTGGTGGAAATGTAAATTGGCAAAACTACTCTGGAAAACATTTGACATTATCTTGTAAAGTTTAACATTCATCTACCCTCTGATCTTGTAATTGATTTATAGGTCTATACATAAGGGACAATTTCAACATTTGTATACAAGGAAATATGTCCAAGACTTTCAATAACAGTGTTGTTCATAATATCGAAAACCTGAAAATAGCCCAAATTCCCATTGTTAGGACAATGGGCAAATGAGTTGTGTTAGTTACAAGTTGGGATATTATACAGCATTGATAGTGAATAAATTATAGCCAAAATGAATTACTTTTGGTAAAATGTAGAGTGAGAAATGCAAGTTCCAGAAGTAAACATAATATGGTATACTTTTTGTAAAGTTTGAGAACAGGTAAAACTAATGATACATTATCTAGATAAACATATGTCATATATGATATATAATCCATAATATATATGTTTAAATAGAAATGGGTAATGAGACTACATTATAAGTGTGTATGTGTATTTTTATAAAACTATTATTATTATTATTTATTTATTTACTTTTTGAGATGGAGTCTCACTCTGTCTCCCAGGCTGGAGTGCAGTGGCATGATCTCAACTCACTGCAAACTTTACCTCCCGGGTTCAAGTGATTCTTCTGCCTCGGCCTCCCAAGTAGCTGGGATTTCAGGCATGTGCCACCATGTCCAGCTATTTTTTTTGTGTACATTTTGTAGAGACAAGGTTTTGCCATATTGCCAAAGCTGGTTTCAAACTCCCAACCTTAAGTGATCTGCTCACCTCAGCCTCCCAAAGTGCTGGGATTACAGGCATGAGCCACCATACCCAGACTATAAAGCTATTAAAACACAAGTAAATTAAGCAAAATTGAATATGATTTCCTTTAGAATGAGGCAGGCAAGGGATGGGGTAGGCAAGGAGTCTATAGGAAGTTATGAGTTATAGTAATGTTTTAGGTCTTGGGATGGGCAGCAGATTTATTGGAGCTCATCGTATTTTTAAAGTAAAAAATGAAAGCTCACTTGAGGCAATATATAGAGAACATCTATCATATTGCATTGCACATAGTAAATATTCAGTAGTCATTCTTTTGACTGTTTGCGGTGGCTCATGCCTGCAATCCCAGTACTTTGGGAGGCCAAGGCAGGTGGATCACTTGAAGTCAGGAGTTCAAGACCAGCCTAGCCAATGTAGTGAAACCTTGCTTCTACTAAAAGTACAAAAAAATTTAGCCAGGCATGGTGGCATGTGCCTGTAATCCTAGCTACTCTGGAGGCTGAGGCAGGAGAATTACTTGGACCCAGGAGGTGGAGACTGCAGTGAGCCAAGATTGCGCCACTGCACTCCAGCCTGGGCAACAGAGTGAGACTCTGTCTCAAAAAAAAAATTTCATTTTTATTATGTTAGTATACAACATAATTTCCTTCTCTGTAATTAATCTCCTTTCTCCATTTCCATTCATATTTCCCATTTATAACCTTCTGATTGAGACTATGCTATAAGGAGTTCTCAATTTGGGGGATTACTGAATCAGAGAAGGTAGAGAACAGATTCAGTCAAAGAAAAGCATTCACATTTACCTTTTAGTTTAAAACATAGTCTTAAAGGTCAATAGCAAGACAATTATTTGAAAACATGCTTTTAAGTTGTAACATTCAAGCTGTGTTGAGACAAAAAGATTTTCTCAAACTACCAAACTGGCATATATATATACACACACACACACACACACACACACACACACACATATACATACATATATATACATATACATACATATATATATATCTACAAATCTGTAAAATTGGAGTACAGAGTGGAATTTATAAGGATACAAACCTAGAAGTTTGTTGTATAAAATTTTAAAAAATTAACATGAGCGTAGAATAGGCAAAAGTATGACGTAAAGAAAGCCTCTACTGCCCAGGAAAAGAAAAGACCTGGTGCATAGAGGTGGAACCTAGGGAATAAGAACTTAATTGGCATTAAATCTGATTTAAATGTCTTCGTTCTTCCTGCCCTGCCCTTTAGGGAGAAAGAAGATGAATTTCAGCGGTTGGGGGTGTATGATAGAGACATATGGCTAAATGGGGGCAATCCCAGAACGGCAGGCTGGCTCCTTGCTCAGTGCACTCTTAAGTTCTCTAAGGAGCCCTCATATTCAGCATCAAGGCAACATGGTGTCTCTCTGGGCCATAGATTGGAAATGACCAAATTGGTGTCCAGAAAAATGGGCCAGAGACTGCATCCAGATTTCCCAGAGGTCATAAAAACAGCTGGAGAAACCAAATGGTGCTTGTGTCCTAGTTAGGGGATAGGTAAGTTCTGGGGGAACTAATGAAATATAAACAGTTGGCCAGGCGTGGTGGCTCACACCTGTAATCCCAGCACTTTGGGGGGCCAAGGCAGGCGGATCACTTGAAGTCAAGAGTTTGAGACCAGCCTGTCCAAAAGGTGAAATTCGTCTCTACTAAAAATACAAAAAATTTATTTAAAAAATAATAATAAAAAATTTTTTTAAAGCTGAGCGTGGTGGCTGACACCTGTAATCCAAGCACTTTGGAGGCCAAGGCGGGAGGATCACCTGAGGTCGGGAGTTCAAGACCAGCCTGACCAACACGGTGAAAACCCGTCTTTATTAAAAATAAATAAATAAATAAAATTTAAAAAAAATAAAAAAATAAAAAAAATTAGCCAGGTGTAGTGGCTCATGCCTGTAATCCCAACTACTTGGGAGGCTGAGGCATGAGAATCATTTGAACCCAGGAGGTGGAGGTTGCCGTGAGCAGAGATCATTCTACTGCACTCCAGCCTAGGTGGCAGATCGAGACTCCATCTCAAAAAAAAAAAAAAAAAAAAAAGAGAGAAACACAAACAGCTTCATAGCTAGACAGAGAGGCCACAAGGTGTTAGAACATTATAAAGGATGGCAGTGTGAGCCAGGATGGCAAACTTCAGCAGCAGCTACCAGTAGAATCCCCAATGGACCTGTAAGGATTGGCTCAATGGTAACACCAAGGGATACCCTGTAACGAGGCAGGAAAATTAAAACCTCAGTAAAAGATCAAGTATCTTTCCCCAGAGGCTGAAGGTTAAGACTTTGAAAAACTTGGTTCACTTCCCAAGAAAAGAAGTAGAAAGTGGAAGAAGGGAAGAATTTAGAATTCATTGAGGCTTAAATCCTGAAGTGACTTAAATAATAATAGCTCAGAAAGATTGTTTTACACTAGAAAAGGAATAAACAAGTTTAAGCTTTTTCTTGTCTTATCAATCAATAATGAAGAATTGAAAGCCAGATGAGATTGGTTACAGAAAATACAATTAGATTTTTATATGATTTGTAGCATTTACATTCAACCTTTAGTTTATTTTGTTTATTTAGTATTATTACTATTATTTTCTGGAAACAGGGTCTTGCTCTGTTGCCCGGGCTGGAGAGCAGTGACACAATTTTAGCTCACTGCAGACTTGAACTCCTGGGCTCAAGCAATCCTCCCGCCTTAGCCTCCTTAGTAGCTGGGATTATAGGTGCAACCCACCATACCTGGTCCTAACCTTCCTTTTATAAATGTACAAATATATATATATGTTTATATATTTCATTGTTATATATGTATTTGCATATATATATACATGTGCAATATATCTTATAGAGTGATGCAAATTACTAACATCATATGTAGACAAATAGCTAATGTACTCATATTAAATGTATAAATCCTAAAGAAAAAATGACATATTGATTAAATAGAAATAAGAAACTCTTAAAAACTGAAGATAGCCTATTGAGACCATAATCCTATGAGCAGTAATTACAATCTATGGTCTAGTTTTTGTTAGCAAGTTTTAGCAAGTTGCTACAAGAAGGAAAGGACATAAGGCGAAAGCCAATCCATTTGTAAGCATCAGTGGAAGGAAATAAAATTAATAGACACATATTAGATTGGAAGACTACATTTGTAATATCTCAAGCCATAAGAGACCAATTTCTATAATAAAGTATTTGTGCAAATCAATAAGAATTGACAGAACAGGAAATCCACCAGAATAAACCCAGAAAACAAACAGAAAACAAAAACCTGACAGAAAAATAGACAGTGCAGAGACTGCTATCTATCTCCAGGTATCTGTTCTCCCGTTCTTGTATAGTACAGTAAAGGTTTTAGCTGGGTTCATAGTTGTCAGCTAAAGACTTCATTTCCCGGACTCCCACGCAGCTCGGTGTGACTATAAGACTAAGTTCCCTCCAATAGGATATGAGCAAGAGTGTTGTGGACCACTGACTTATTCATAATCTTAAAGGAACAGGCATGCCTTCTTCTGCCTGTATTCTCCTTCTTCTGTTGGCAGAGGGGAAGGCATGATGAGAGAGTGAGGATGGTCATCTTAGAGCCAGAGATAGAGGCTGTGTGTTGAGGGAGGTAGATCAACAAGGTAAGAGGGACCCTCAACATGTGGAGCTGCTATAGCACCCCTAAACTGCTCTTACTATGAGGTAAGAGGGAAATAAACTTCATCCTATATAAGCCATTATTATGCTATTTGGGTCTTTTTTTACAGCCTGTGCAACATATATCATAACTAGTCCAAAATTTAGTACCCAGAAGTAGGAATATCTATAACCTGAAATATATTGGAATTACTGAGAGGTCAGGTGGTAGGCACGCTGGATAGCCATTGATTCTTGTTAGACCTTGGGGCATATTTGGTACAACAGTTGCCTGGAATACCTTTAAATGCAGACCAGAAGCTTATTGAACCTGGAAGAAGAATGCTGGTGTGTATCAGCTACTCCTTTTCAGTGCTGGTCAGTTTGCAAGCAGACATGGAAGGCTCTCTTAGTGCAGCATGCAATTTAAATGAACCAAAAGTACAATGATGTTCAATCTTCAAGTTTTGAAAAAGCCAATTACTTTTATGTCTAAATAGTAGGAGGTAAGACTGTATCCTCAAGGCTTTCTCAAGAGTTTTCTTTAAGCTGAGTGTGGTGGCTCACGCCTGTAATCCAAGCACTTTGGAGGCCAAGGCGGGTGGATCACCTGAGGTCGGGAGTTCAAGACCAGCCTGACCAACATGGTAAAACCCTGTCTTTATTAAAAAATAAAAATAATAAATAAATAAAAAGAAAAAAAAAGAGTTTTCTTTAACCGTTCTTGCCAGATAATGAAATCCAGCCCAGTGGTAAGCTTCAGACGCAGGGTGTTACCTTCCAGCTTTTTGTTTTCTATGGCTGTTTAGATAACTCATAAATTTGAGAGAAAAGAGGCTGAACACAGATGCCATAATTGAAAAGAACAGTTTTCAGGCTTACAATCTATGACCAAATAAAATCTCTGGCTATAGTGAATTTCAATGGAACAAAAAAGAAATAAGTGGTTTAGAAAGCTATTAAGCTTTTGCTAAAGAAGTCTCAATACCAGCCTACCAGAGCATGTGACTGTTTTACCTCTCAAGCAATCCTTGAGTTCCCCCAAATCTGCACCAGGAGATTAAAACAATGAGGTATCATTTTCGCCCATCAGTTTGGCAAAGATTAGAAATCTGGATATTAATGCTAATGGTTAGGTAAGTACAAATATAGGAACCTCTTGAATACTGATGCTGGGCATGCAGACTGATATGAACACTCTTGAAAAGTAATCTTATGATATCTAGTCAAATGAACTAGAAATAAACATGTAACTTAAAAGGTATAAATCACTTTCCCATGTATTATTCCAGATAAATAGTTACACAGTTTTTTTTTTTCTTTTGAGACAAGGTCTGGCTCTGTCACCCAGCCTGAAATACAGTGGTGGGAACACAGCTCAATATAGCCTCAAACTCCTAGGCTCAAGCAATCCTCTCACCTCAGCTTCCCAAGCAGCTGGGACTACAGGTGTGAGTGATTGCACCTAGTTAATTTTAATTATTTTTTTTGGTAGAGACAGAGTCTCCCTGTGTTGCCCGGCCTGGTCTCAAACTCCTGGGCTCAAGTGATCCTCCCGCCTTGGCCTTCCAAAATGCTGGGATTATAGGCATGAGCCACTGCATCCAGCCTCACACAGTTTCTTAAAAGGACATGTTTAACGATATTTACTTTGTCATTGTCTGTGGTAGCAAGATGCTGGAGGTAACCTGGGTATTCATCACTGAGGAAACGATAAATAAAACATGGTACTATTCAGCAGCTAGAAGCAAGGGATCAGATGTATACATAGTAATACAGACAGATACTAAAAACAGTGCTAATTGTGTGGAAGCAAGCAAAGCGTCCATCAATGAATGAATGGATAAAGAAACCGCAGTATTAATATATTTATAAGTGGAATATCACCGAGCCCTAAAAAAGAATGAAATATTGCTATTTGCCACAAAGTAGATGAGCCTGGAGGATGTTATGTTAGGTGAAATAAACCACACACAGAAAGAAAATTATTGCATCATCTTACTCATACCTGGAATCTAAAAAAAAACTTTCAAATATACAGAGATAGAGAACGAAACAGTAATTACCAGGGCAGATGGGGCTTTCAGGAGAGAAAATGGGGAGATGTAAGTCAGAGGATACAAAGTAGCAGATACACAGAACAAACAAGTTTAGAGATCTAATGTACAACACGAGGACCATAGGTAATAAAATTGTATTGTGTTTGGGATTCATGCTACATGTGTAGATTTTATCTGCTCTTGTCACGGAAATTTTTAAATGGGCAACTATGTGAGTGATGGATATGTTTCACTATAGTAACCTTCTTACTGTCTATATGTTTCCAATAATATGTTGTATACCTGAAATACATACAATAAAATTTATTTTAAAAAAAAGTACTGATTGAAAATCCTATACAGATTAAGGTCTATAACACTACTGTACTACCAAATGATGTACACATAAGGTGGTACAGTGTTATGTGGTTTGAATTAAATAATAAGAAAAAGATTGGAGGGCCGGGCGCGGTGGCTCACGCCTATAATCCCAGCATTTAGGGAGGCCGAGGCGGGTGGATCACGAAGTCAAGAGATTGAGACCATCCTGGTCAACATGGTGAAACCCGGTCTCTACTAAAAATACAAAAAATTAGCTGGGCATGGTGGCGTGTGCCTGTAATCCCAGCTACTCAGGAGGCTGAGGCAGGAGAATTGCCTGAACCCAGGAGGCGGAGATTGCGGTGAGCCGAGATGGCACCATTGCACTCCAGCCTGGGTAAAAAAAAAGAAAAAAAAAAGAAAAAGATTGGAAACAACCTATATCTATCACAGGAAACCAGTTAAATAAAGGATGGTGAATACACACAGTGTAATAACATGGAGCTGTAAAAGCGACAAAGCGCTTTATATAATAATGGAAAATCTTCAAAATATATTAAGTTAATTTTTTGCCAAAGGTGGGGATAAGAATGTATATTCATATTTGATTTATTTGAACAAAGAAACACTAGAAAGATAAACAAGAAAGCTATAAGTGTAATTACTTGTATTGGGAGGCTGGCGGCAGGAACAGGGTAGGTGGGAGACAGGGATGTGATGGAGACTTTTCACTGTTTACCTTTAAAAAACATTTTAAACTATAAGAATGTAAGATTTATTTAAATAATTAAGGATATATGAAATAAAACACTATATTACAGAGACATACACAAACATATGTATTACAAAAACACACAAAAGATACAGAAATAAATATACTGATTGGTTGTCCAAAGCATAGGTGGGTAATGGAAGTGGAGAATTCAGATTTAAAAGGAACAAATGAATAAATAAAAATAGGAGAGGTGCCCTGACCAAACCAGGGATAAGGACAGGCCACAAACTGAGGTCTAAAAAGAAAAACGAACAGTCTTAAAGATGAGGCATTGGCTGGGCACGGTGACTGATGCCTGTAATCCCAGCACTTTGGGAAGCCAAGGTAGGAGGATCACAAGATCAAGAGATCGGGACCATCCTGGCCAACATAGTGAAATACCATCTCTACTAAAAATACAAAAATTAGCTGGGTGTGCTGACAGGAGCCTGTAGTCCCATCTACTTGGGAGGCTGAGGAAGGAGAATCACTTGAACCCGGGAGGTGGAGGTTGCAGTGAGCTAAGATCATGCCACTGCACTCCAGCCTGAGTGAGACTCCGTCTAAAAAAAAAAAAAAAAAAATGAGGCATTCTAATTTCTTCAGTATTTGGGGGGAGGAAAAATATTTTCTGACAGTTTGCTGATCTTTAATTTCTTAGACTGTTATTGAATAATAGAAGCAGGTAAATTGTCTGTTGAATATGTTTCTAACTCAACACTTCAACATTTAAAAAAAAGAACATAAGACAGTCCAGTGGCTTACACCTGTAATCTCAGCACTTTAAGAGGCTAAGGTGGAAGGATCACTTAAACCCAGGAATTTGAGACCAGCCCGGGCAACATAGGGAGACTCTGTCTCTACAAAACATTTTTAAAAAGAGAAAAAAAAATAGGATTATATTTTCTCCATTGAATAAAGAAATAAAAAGAAGAATGAGATAATAGAAGAGGGAGAAGCACTAATAAATTATGAAAGAAATCTAGATAATAAAGTTGAATCAAGGTAACAAAAAACCAACCTGTCCTTTATCCATGTCACTATTTCCATTTTCTGAGTCCATTGTCTCTGTCCTTTTCCTCTTTCCTTTTCTAAAAGCTTGTGTATTGGTAATTTCATCTGTCTGCAAGATCTTCTGCATTTTCTCAATTAGTTATCAAAGGTTTTCTGATATCCTAGGAGTAGGGAATAACCATGTAGATGATGCTATTCTGGACGTAGCTCAAAAGTTAATGTTTTCCCTTAAAAACAAAAACAAAAACAGGACACATAACATATTCACAACTGTATGTTTCATAATGGTACTAGCTACTCAGATAAACCACTTTTATTAATGTTTCCTATTCTTTCTTCCAGTGATAAATTTAGTACACATTTTCATTTGATGCAAAAATCTTTCAATTTCATCATCACAAAGATTTTCATATTTTCATGATGTGATGTGCAGTGAGTTGTCATTTACAAAATCAAACATTGTAACATTTTTTCATCTTTTTAAGTCTTTTCTTGTCAGTTATATTATGAGGAGTCTAAAAAAACAGATTAGAAACATTACAAATTTATAGAAACAATATCTCAGAGGACTGACATTATATGTCTTTAGGAAAAAGACGTTAATAATAGATTTCATGAGAATCAAAGACTAAAATATTCCAGGGAAATCAATACCAATTTCTTGAAAGGCTTTTTCCCTGCTAAAAGTTCCTAAGTCTTGAAATGCAAGATTTTCCTTGGTACAAACTGGAAGAATTCTGCCATAAAAAATGGGGGAAAAATCTCAAAGGCGATAGTGCATTTCATAAAGATTTTAAGGAATAATCATTTCTCAAAATCCGATAAAGTAGGCTGGGCGTGGTGGCTCACACCTGTAATCCCAGCACTTTGGAGGCTGAGTTGGGACGATTGACCCCAGGAGTTGAAGACCAGCCTGGGTAACATGGCAAAACCCCATCTCTACAAAAAATACAAAAAGTTGCTAGGTGTGGTGAGTGACGTTAAATGATGAAATTTAACTTTTGCTATGTATAAATGATGCAGCATGTTAGGTCTCAGCATCCTTACTACTTATATATATTGGTTTGTTTTCATGAAAAAATATTTAATTATAGATAATAAAGCTTTAAAGAAAGGACCAAGCTTAGAAGTCTTCAAGAAATATGTAGACTGTTGAACAGGTAGTAACATACACTCCTTACCAAATTACACTAAGTCATTATTTTAGAAAATATAGTTCTTTGCCTATTTTATTTTATTTTATTTTATTTTTGAGACGGAGTTTCACTTTTGTTACCCAGGCTGGAGTGCAATGGTGCGATCTCGGCTCACTGCAATCTCCGCCTCCTGGGTTCAGGCAATTCTCCTGCCTCAGTCTCCTGAGTAGCTGGGATTACAGGCACGCGCCACCATGCCCAGCTAATTTTTTGTACTTTTAGTAGAGACGGGGTTTCACCATGTTGACCAGGATGGTCTCGATCTCTTGACCTCGTGATCCACCCGCCTCAGTCTCCCAAAGTGCTGAGATTACAGGCGTGAGCCACTGCGCCCGGTCTTTTGCCTATTTTAAGTGAAAGTCATTATGATCTACTCTAAGCATAAAATATTTGGATGGTCTTACCAAAAATGCTTGTTGTGACTCTTCTTTGAAAACTTACTTGAGGCCGGGTGCGGTGGCTCAAGCCTGTAATCCCAGCACTTTAGGAGGCCAAGGCGGGTGGATCACGAGGTCAAGAGATCGAGACCATCCTGGTCAACATGGTGAAACCCCGTCTCTACCAAAAATACAAAAATTAGCTGGGCGTGGTGGCATGCGCCTGTAGTCCCAGCTAGCTACTCAGGAGGCTGAGGCAGGAGAATTGCTTGAAGCCGGGAGGCGGAGGTTGCAGTGAGCTGAGATTGTGCCACTGCACTCCAGCCTGGCGCCTGGCAACAGAGTGAGACTCTGTCTCAAACAAAACAAAACAAAACAAAACTTACTTGAGCCTTTCAAATACATGAACAGTGCTTGAGCTAACACAGGATTGTACTGTAAATCTCACTCACAAATAATCAGACAGCTTGCCTAGTATCAATCTTTGCAAATGATTTCAAATATAGAAGCAATCAAGCCAGGTGCTGTGGCTCACACCTGTAACTCTAGCACTTTGGGAGGCCCAGGTGGGCAGACTGCCTGAGCTCAAAAATTCAGGACCAGCCTGGGCAACATGGTGAAACCCCCATCTCTACTAAAATACAAAAAATTAGCCGGGCATGGTGGCTCACGCCTGTAGTTCCAGCTACTCTGGAGGCTGAGAAACAAGAATTGCTTGAACCTGGAAGGTAGAGGTTGCAGTGAATCGAGATCGTGCCACTGCACTACAGCCAGGGTGACAGAGGGAGACTCTGTCTCCAAAAAAGAAAACAAAAACAGACAGACAAACAAACAAAAAAAACCCCACAAAAGCAATGTAAAAAGCAATCAAGAGGCACGGGCAAAGTAGGAAGAGATCCAGGGAATCCCTGCTAGCTTCCTAGTTCCTTCCTTCTCACACCATGCACTCTGTCCAGAATAATAGGTGAGGCCTCTAAATTAATGTAGTAGGTTACCTCACACAGTGAGAATGTTTGAGTTATGACACATCTCTATTTTATATTTCAGAGCTGTGTAGCTTGCATGACACTCTCTAGGAAGGTATAAATCCAGATTCTAGGTATGTTTGCCATAAGCAATCCCTAACCACGGATATACTCTTAACAGCATTCCATAAATACAAACTGTCCTCCTAGTAAATACATTAGTCTATTTGCAAAAACAGTGTTAGCGAACTTTTTCTGCAAAGGGCTAGACAGTAAATATTTTAAGCACTGCAAGCCAGTAGGCCAAATGTAGGATATTACACAGGTATTTACATAGCAAGAGAAGACAAATTTTCACAAAATTCAAAATCTAACAACTGAGTACAACTTTTTGTAAGTTAAGTTTATTAACGAAAAGAATGGAATTAACAAAAACCATCTTGCTTAATTGGGGTTCAGAGTTAGTGTTCCCTATCAACAAAATCAATTCCAAATGCTCATCTGACTTGTAATGAAATTTTACATATTTCCTCTTTGAAAATGTCTTTCACATTGATAAGTACTGGCATATATTCCATGAACTTATAATTTTCTTAATTAAAGTAAAGTTTACACAACATATAAATTCACCATTTTAACCATTTAAAAGTGTGTACATCCATTTAAAGGGTACAGTTCAATGATTTTTAGTATGCTTATCATATTGTATAACCATCACCAAGAAACGCCATACGCCCTAGAATGAGCTTATAATTTTAGTTGAGCATATTAACTTCTTAGAAGACTTTCAAGGAATTTTATTAGATTCTTCTCTTGATATTTACCTTTTAGCATGTCATACTTTGAAGACTAATTACTCCCAATCAAAGGTTAGGTGGAAGAGCCTCAAATTCCACAACAAAACGGATTTTGAAATATGGAAATCTATCTTGCATTTGCATTGAGATCTGAGAGGCAGTGCTGGAACTGTAATTTGAACTCAAAAATATAGCCACTGCAAATCTGAGTGGGGATGAAGTTCTCACGTTTTGTTTTAACTTTTGACAACAGGGGAAGTATATAAAGTAGTTTGACATCACTTATGCATCATAAATTAGTCGTTGTTAAAAGGACTTTACTTCATCGTAAGTTTTGCTATAAGTGCTTGTTTTTATATAATTTTGTCTTATAATTTCTTAACAATTCACTTAAGAAACATTACTAAGTCTACAACAAAAGCTTATTTAAAAAGCCATAGGAATATGGAACAGCAGTCTCTTTCACAAAAATTTCAATCTTGGCCCTATTTGCAGTAAAACTTTGCCACTGCTAAGCTATCAAAATGCTGGGTAGTAGGGCAAGTGAGAATATTCAACTTCTATTTGAAGTTCCATGAAAAAATTCATGGAATTGATGATAGTCAAGTCCACAAGAATGAATGTTCACTGTTGACATTATTGGTTCAATAATACATGATATTTTCAGAAATTGCCAAGGTGATCTTAAAATTTGTATGAAAATGTAAGAGACTTAGAATGGCCAAAACAATCTTGAAGAAGAATTGTCAAATTTATTCAGGCAGAAAACAGATAAGTGATTTCTTAGGGGTGAGGAGTAGGTTGGGGAGAGGAAATTGGTATAGCATTTCTTTTTTGTTTTTTTAAAGATGGGGTTTCACCATGATGGCCAGGCTGGTCTTGAATTCCTGACCTCAGGTGATCCACCCACCTCGGCCTTCCAAAGTGCTGGGATTACAGGCGTGAGCCACCGTGCCTGGCAGAAAAATGTTTTAAAAAATGAATAGTGGTCGGATGCGGTGGCTCACGCCTGTAATCCCAGCACTTTGAGAGGCTGAGGTGGGTGGATCACCTGAGATCAGGAGTTCAAGAACAGCCTGGTTATCATGGTGAAACCCCATCTTTATAAAAAAAAAGAAAAAAGAAAAAGAAGAAAAAAATGAATAGCGATGGTTGCAAAATACTGTGAGTATACAAAAAAAACCCTCCACATTTAATTGTATACTTTATTTTATTTTGTTTTATTTTATTTTAGACAGGGTCTTGTACCCTTACACAGGCTGGAGCATAGCACCACAATCACAAGACACTGCAGCCTTAAACTCCTGGGCTCAAGGGATCCTCTTGCCTAAGCCTCCAGAGTAGCTGGGACTACAGGCATGCGCCATGACAGCAGACTGATTTTTAGGTGGTTGTTTTTGTTGTTTGTAGAGAAAAAGTCTCAGGATGTTGCCCAAGCTGGCCTTGAACTCCTGGCCTCAAGTGATCCTTCTGCTTTGACCTCCCAAAGCATTAGGATTATAGGCATGAGCCACCATACTTGACTGAATTTTTTTTTCTTTTGAGACAGGGTCTTGCTCTGTTGCTCAGGCTGGAGTATAGTGGTATAATTTTGGCTCACTTCAGCTTTGACTTCTTGGGCTCAAGTGATCCTCCCAACTTGGCTTCCCAAATAGCTGGGACTACAGGCATGTGCCACTATGCCCAGCTAATTTTTTTTATTTTTTGTAGAGATGGGGGCTCACTGTGTTGTCCAGGCTGATTTCAAACTCCTGGCTTCAAGTGATCTTCCTGCCTTGGCCTTCCAAATGCTGGGATTACAGGCATGATCCATTGTGTCTGGATTAATCATACACTTCAAATGGATGAACTGATTGGTTTGTGAATATTATTTCAATAAAGCTATTTTAAAAAAATACACATAATGGGAATTTCCAGCTCTCTGGAATCCCCTCCTACATAGTAGGAATTCTTTAAAAAATATATACACATAATGGTTCAAATATTTTCGGCAAAGTACCTGCTGATGACAATAAAATGAATAACCATAGGCTTTAAACACTTTATATTGTCATAAATTCTGTAAATTTGTTTAATTATTTTTCTGCTCTACACTATTTGTAACATCTTAGTGGATTCCACTTCAGGTTGTACTCAATTAGTGTTTTCTCAATTTCTTTGAAACTATTTGTGCCCACAGTTTTTTTCACAAAGGCTATTTACAGAGACTAATTTGTTAGTCACTCTAAACTCAGCATTTGTTTCTCGAATGAGAAAACAACTGAGCAGCTAGAACCAATAAAAACTAACAGTCACCGGGCGCGGTGGCTCAAGCCTGTAATCCCAGCACTTTGGGAGGTCGAGGCAGGTGGATCACGAGGTCAAGAGATCGAGACCATCCTGGTCAACATGGTGAAACCCTGTCTCTACTAATACAAAAAATTAGCTGGGCATGGTGGCGCGTGCCTGTAATCCCAGCTACTTAGGAGGCTGAGGCAGGAAGAATTGCCTGAACCCAGGAGGCGGAGGTTGCAGTGAGCCCAGATCGCGCCATTGCACTCCAGCCTGGGTAACAAGAGCGAAACTCCATCTCAAAAAAAAAAAAAAAAAAACTAAAAAAAACTAACAGTCACTTGCCTGTTATTTAATTGATTATTCTGCTGCTCCCAATGTCCCCAACCCCTTGGGCAACTATCTTTGCTGAAAGGCTAATAGTTGTAAACTACTGTAGTCAAGTATAATTCAGTCATTATAACTCATTATCTGTAAATGGCTTTCCTTCTTGGCTAGCAAATGAGCCATAATACATTTTGCTTGCACTAACTTTCATTTTTTAATTTTTGTGAAGAATTTGGCTGTAATGAAATAGTAGATATTCCATTTTAAATTTCCTAATTTTTCTGACTGCTATTTTCCTGTGAGTTGGAAATATTGTGATGAGTGCTTAGTTGGCTAACGTTAACATATATGATCACTTGGCCTGTTTTGCATTTAGATAGAATGTGTGGGCCGGGCACAGTGGCTCACACCTGTAATTCCAGCACTTTGGGAGGCCAAGGCAGGCAGATCACTTGAGGTCAGGAGTTTCAGACCAGCCTGACCAACATGGAGAAACTCTGTTTCTATTAAAAATACGAAATTAGCCAGGCATGGTGGCGCACACCTGTAATCCCAGCTACTCAGGAGGCTGAGGTGGGAGAATCACTTGAATCCAAGAGGCAGAGGTTGCAGTGAGCCGAGATCGCGCCATTGCACTCCAGCCTGGGCAACAAAAGCAAAACACTGTCTCAAAAAAAAAAAGAAAAAAAATAGTGTGATGGGAGATTACTTCAGATATGTATGTAAACTGTTTCCTGAACAATAAGATGTATGAAAGGCACAGAAATAAATAATTTTTCTAATTAAAAATAAAATAAAATAAAATGTCATGGCATGACAATATTCATGGGACTCAAAGTGTTGACAAGTTATTAAACTTATATCACTGTGATTTGTGGTCCACTTAGGAGTTCTATAAAGCAATGAAGTTGTCCCATATAGTCTCTGTCACTCCTACTTAACTCTGCTCTCATAGTATGAAAGCAAGCATAGGCAGTACATAAACACATTAAGTGTGTCGATGTTCCAATTAAGCTTTGTTTATAACACTGATACTTCAACTTTATATAGCTTTATATATACTAAAATGTTATGTTGGATTTTTAAAAGCTACTTAAATCTGTAAAAAAGATTCTTATTTAAGGCTGTACAATAACAGATTACAGGCAGATAAACCATAATTTGAGAAAACCTGACCTGGAGATCCATATATTTATCATATTTAAAAGGAGTTTAGATGGCATCACCTGCCTTCTTTTATTTCATCTTCATTTCTTTTTCTGGGGGGGCAGGCTCTGCTTTAATTCCTCTTTCTCCATTACCTTATGTTACTGCATATATTACTGAAAAATTAAAAACAGTGCCCTACTCTCCCCTTACTCACAGTTTTGCTTTCCTCAGTTTCAGTTACCTGCAGTGAACTAGGGTCTTAAAATGTTAAATGGGAAATTCCAGAAATAAATAATCTAAAAGTTTGGGCCAGGTGCATTGGCTTTTATGCCTGTAATCCCAGCACTTTGGGAGGCTGAGGTGGGCAGATCACTTGAAGCCAAGAGTGCAAGATCAGTCTAGGCAACATGGCAAAACTGGATCTGTACAAAAAATATAAAAAGTTAGCTGGGCATGTTGGTGTGCCTGTAGTCTCAGCTACTCAAGAAGCTGAGGTGGGAGGATCACCTGAGCTGGGAAATTGAGACTGCAGAGAGCCATGATTGTGCCACTGCACTCTAGCCTGAGTGACAGAGTGCGACTCTGTCTCAAAAAAATAAAAATTGTAAGTTTAAAGTGAACGCCATATTGAGTAGTGTGATGAGATCTTGTGCCATACTGCTTACTGAGCATGGTGAATTGTCCCTTTCTCCAGCATATCCACACTGTATACACTAGAGCAGCCTCCTCAGTTACCATCTCACATCATTACTGTACTGAGTATAGTACAGTAAGATATTTTGAGAGAGGATACCACATTCACCTAAGTTTTATTACAGAATATCATTATAATTGTTCTATATCTTACTGTGCCTAATTAACAAATTAAATGTTATTATAGGTATGTACATATCTGTAGAAAAAAACATAGTATATATAGATTTTGGTACAACCCACTGTTTCGGGCATCCACTGGGGTCTTGGAATGCATCCTCTGTGGATAAGGGGGCACTACTTGTACTTTAGAAACACAATATGCAGCCTCTAAGGTCCTACAGCAGACTTAATATTTGATAAGACTAAGTTTCACCGGGTTTAACTGATATGGACCTGTTAAGTGCTATTTAGTGATGGTAACAGATGCCAGAATCTTACTTCACCGGGGTTGCTGATAATTCAGAATATGTAGAGAGTTCTTTTCTCCACAGTCAAAAGAAAAGATTGTTTACTCCAGGAAGGGTTCTCTCAACATATATCCCACGGTCTCCCTTTTGGTTTTATGTTTTGCAAATGCATCGCCACACTTTCAGTAAATCCAGGGCAATAAAGTAGACCCTTTCTGATTGTTCTTTATTTTTCCTTTCTTTGTACAGTAGATCAATGCTCCAGTGGAAAATCGATTTTAATAGTAAAACTATATGGTAACCCCAAGTCTTTTTTATGATTTCTCCGCTTCTCAACCACACAAGTTTCCCTGTACAGAAGAAACAAAATATTCTTGCTGTGGACTGATTGTGTCTCACCAAACTCCAAATTCACATGTTGAAGCCTTAACCAGCAATGCGACTGTGTTTAGAGACAGGGCCTTTAGCAGGCAATTAATGTTAATTGATTGTAAGGTTGGGGCCCTAATGTGATAGGATTAGTGGCCCTATAAGAAGAGGAAGAGAGAGAGAGAGAGAGAGAGAGAGAGAGAGAGAGAGAGACATCTATCTTATATGGCCACTAATCCTATCACCTCTCTCTCTTTTTCTCTCTCTCTGCCTTGAGAGGACATAGCAAGAAGGCTGCCACCTGCAAGTCAGAAATGGAGCCTTCACTGAACCTTGCTGGGCCTGATCTTGTGCTTTCTAACTTATGGGAGTGAGAGTAACAATTGTTTGTTGTTTAAGCCACCCAGTCTATGGTATTTGTTATGGCAGCCTGAGCTTACTAATACATTTCTATTGCAAAATGGGGTGTCAGTTTTCTACTGAGAACCTAAGTGCTTAGAGTACTGTAGAAAGTGACATAATTGAGAAATTTATCTTTTTATTTGAAAGGCAGTAATTAATGCTCATTACAAAAGTAAAAGATCACACATAGTGTATGAAATAAAAGTATAAACGTCTAAAAAATAAGTATAAAAGTCTTCCTTTCAATCCTTTTTTTCTTTTAAAGTACATAATTGGGCCAGGTGCGGTGGCTCACACCTGTAATCCCCGCACTTTGGGAGGCCGAGGTGGGTGGATCACGAGGTCAAGAGATCGAGACCATCCTGGTCAACATGGTGAAACCCCGTCTCTACTAAAAATACAAAAAAATTAGCTGGGCACGGTGGCACGTGCCTATAATCCCAGCTACTCGCGGGGCTGAGGCAGGGGAATTGCCTGAACCCAGGAGGCAGAGGTTGCGGTGAGCCGAGATCGCGCCATTGCACTCCAGCCTGGGTAACAAGAGTGAAATTCTGTCTCAAAAAAAATAAAAATAAAAATAAAAAGTACATAATTAATTTTCAAGAGTTATACTTTGTTACTTTAAACTTCATTAATTCCTGCTAAAAATTGCTTTAGGTTTGCAAAATCATTAAAAATAAATAATAAATTTCTCACAAGGAAACATATGGTGGCTGGGTGCAGTGGCTCATACCTGTAATCCCAGCATTTTGGGAGGCTGAGATGGGTGGACCACTTGAGCTCAGAGGTTGGAGACCAGCCTGGCCAACATGGGGAAACTCTGTCTCTACTAAAAAAAAATTAGTCAGGCCTGGTGGCACACGCCATTAGTCTCAGTCACTCAGGAAGTTGAGGCAGAGAATCACTTGAATACAGGAGGCGGAAGTTGTGAGCTGAGATCAGGCAACTGCACTCCAGCCTGGGTAATAGAGTAAGACCCTGGGGTAAAAAAAAAAAAAGAAAGATAAGAAAGAAAGAGAAAAAAAGAAAAGGAAAACAAAAAGAAAACATATGGCAGAAGCTTTATGCCACTGGATTTTTCAGAGATTTCTTGGCTATGATACCAAAGGGCATAGGCAATAAAACAAAAAAATAGGAATATTGGACTTTATGCAAATTAAAGTTTTGTGCATCAGAAGTCACTATTGACAGAGTTAAAAAGGCAATCCATAGAATATTTTCAAATCATGTATTTAATAAGAGATTAATAACCAGAATGCATAGAATTCTTAAAACTTAACAAAAAAATGATTCAAAAATAGGCAAAAGACCTTTTTCCATAGAAGATATACAAATGGCCAATATCACATAGAAAGGTGCTCAGCATCACTAATCATTGGGAAATGCAAATCAAAAGCACAAGGAAAAACTACCTCATAGCCATTAAGATGGCTACAAACAAAAATACAAAATCCTAAGTATTGGTAAGGATATAGAGTAACTGGAACCCTATGCACTGTTGGCGGTAATGTAAGATGGCACAGCCACTGGTAGAAAACAGTATGACAGCTTCTTGAAAAATTAAAAATACAATTAACATATGATCCAGCAATTCTACTTTTGGATATATACTGAAAAGAATTAAAGCATTAAAGCATAGTCTTGAAGAGATACCTGCACACCCATGTTCATAGCAGCATTATTCACAATAGCTAAAAGGGGAAGCAACCCATGTCCATCAAAAGACAATAAATAAGCAAAATGGGACATATACATATAACGTAATAGTATTCAACCTTAAAAAGGAAGGAAATTCTGATGTGCTACAACACGGATTTACCTTGAGAACATTATGCTGAGTGAAATATGCCAGTTCCAAAAATACAAATATTGTATGATTCCATTTACATGAGATACCAGAATAGTCAAATTCATAGAGATGGAAAGCAGAATGGTGGTTGCCAGGGGCTGGGGGAAGTGAGGTAATAGGAATTATTGTTTAAGGAGCACAGAGCTTCAGTTTTACAAGATGAAAATTATCCTAGAGATGGATGGTAGTGATGGCTGCACAATAATACGAAGGTATTTAATGTCACTGAACCAAACAGTTAAGAATTGTTAAGATGGTAAATTTTATGTTTTGTGTGTTTTACCACAACAAAAAACTTGGACAAAAACAAATTAGTTTACAAAAACATGGTTTTTGTATTAATGTTAATTAATACAAAGTTGTATTAATGTTGAACTTTTCTCCTGCAGATATGATTTGGTTAAAGAGCAAATCCTCAAGTTTCTTCACAAACACACAATTCACTCAAGACCAATCAGATATAGACATATCAGACCTTATTTAGAATGTCTACTTTCCAGTAGATTTCAGGTCAATGTTATGTTATAAATTCCATAAACAGGTGATCCAATGTTTATGTTAGCTGTCAATTAGTAAATTCAGAAGGAATATTATGAATACGGCTATGTAATAGGTAGTAAAAAAATTCACTATGTGGCTATCTGCCCCCAATTTATTTATTTATTTACTGAAAGAATGCATTTTATTAATTCTCTAGATAGTTGCAGGAGATGAGATGAAACATAAACACAGCCAGGATAACACTTAAAATATGTGGTTGGGGCGTGGTGTGGTGGTTCACGCCTGTAATCCCAGTACTTTGGGAGGCCAAGGTGGGTGGATCACCTGAGTTCAGGAGTTTGAGACCAGCATGGCCAACATGGTGAAACCCCGTCTTTACTAAAAACACAAAAAGCAGCCAGACATGGTGGCGTGTGCCTGCAATCCCAGCTACTGAGGAGGCTGAGGCACGAGAATCACTTCAAACTGGGAGGCAGAGGTTGTAGTGAGCTGAGATCACACCACTGCACTCCCAGCCTGGGTGACAGAGTGAGACTCCATCTCAAAAAAAGAAAAAAAGATGTGGTTGAGGAATAATATAAGCCAATGGCTCTAATTTTTTTTTGACTGTTACAGTAAAAAATACATTTTGATCTAGAAAACACACATACACATACAACTAAAAATGTTTAAGAAACATATTTACTCTTACTACATGCAATGCACTCTCTCAGTTTCTATTCTGTCCTGTTATTTCATTTAAAAAAGTGCTGGTCTTAGCACATTCAACTGATTTCACAACCCATTAATGGATTATAATCCACAATTTGAAAAAAAATGTCCTAAGCAACATCCAAATTATGAAAAACACAGTATCTCAGAATTAAAACCTTGAAAAAGGGGAATTTTGTAACTAATGGAAGCAAATCAAAACATAAATTCTTAATGCATTTATGTTTAATTTTAACAAATCAATGACACACCTAACGCAGGAATTCAAAAGCCATCTCTGAAATACTGAAAAACAAAAGTCTGGCTCACGCCTGTAATCCCAGAACTTTGGGAGGCTGAGGTAGGCGGATCACGAGGTCTAAAAAAAAAAAAAAGTCACCAAACTTAAGGTAACTAAATTAATATCAAAGTATAATACAGGTGTCTCATCTGCCTTTGTATTTAAATATAAGTTCTCTATTATGAATTCAATTAAAAATTCTGCAAGGCAAGTATGGCACTACCATAAAACCTAAGTGCCCTTTTATAGGTTTCAAAAGTTTTGGATTGCTTTATACACATATTAGTTTCAAAATGTATAAACATAAAAGACCCCTTGTAGTACTCAGGTCAGAATATGAACTGATGACTCCCTCCTAAATGAATTCCACAGTGGCAGGAAATTCGTGCCAATGTAATTCTAAATATCCAGTGGCTGGCTTAATGATTTCTATAAAATGGACTACTAGTTTCTGTCCAGCTGCTTAGCAAGATGTGGTATGGAGGAGGGAAATGTCTACGTTATTTATTTTTAGTTTTATATGTTCTAGAGGAAAAGAAATCAAGTTTGAAATGGCTGTAAATGGCTGGGTGCATTCTCAGCACTCCAACTCTCAGACAACACTCTGCTGAGCAAAACAATGCATGGATGGCTTTCTCACCAAAGTGTTCTGACTTACAGAGGAAAAACTACTAGGTTTTATTAATGTCCATTACGTAGCATTTCACCTTACTGCTTGTACTTCCTTCATTTTCAAATGACATAAATATATTCAATTTCCAAGTTGTTCTGGCAATATCATGATTGAAAACATGGTCAATATGCTTTGGGATGGTTCAACGATGCTGCCAAACTATTATGGCATAATTTGGACTGGATTACAGATTTTGCAGGAGCCTAAGAAACATGTTTGGGCCGAGTGCAGTGGCTCACGCCTGTAATCCCAGCGATTTGTGGGGAGGCCGAGATGGGAGGACCGCTTCAGCCCAGGAGTTTGAGATCAACCTAAGCAGCATCGTGAGAATCCATTTCTACAAAAAATAAAAAAAATTAGCATGGCATGGTGGGACACACCTATAGTCCCAGCTACTTGGGAGGCTGAGGTGGGAGGATCACTTGAGCCCAGGAGTTTGAGCCTGCAGTGAGCTGTGTTCCTGCCACTGCACTCCAGCCCGGGTACCCAGACAGAGTGAGACCAGTCTCAAAAAAAAAAAAAAAAAAAAAAAAAAAAAAAAAAAAAGAATGGAAAAGAAACATTATATTTATTATTTTTGAGGAGCTATAGACCTGAATCATTTTATATTTTCCACGATGGGAAAAGAAACAAAAACATTCTCATGTTTCTGGAGTTTGTGGATGTACTTTTACTGAAGCTGATTGAATGAATAAGCAGTGATATCGTGTGTTTTCATATGTGTAACCGTTATCCAGAAAAGGAATCAATTTAGTTCCCTGTACTGCCCTATATGACATCCTCAGATCTCTCCAATCCCGCCTCTTTCACTTAATAAGAATAAAAACATAGCTAACGTTTATGAGTATTTAATATATATAAGGTGCTATTCTATGCATTTAACCTGTACTAACTCATTTAATCCTCACAGACACCCTCTAGAGTAGGAACAAGTATTTTTTTTTTTTTTTTTTTTAGACGGAGTTTCGCTCTTGTTACCCAGGCTGGAGTGCAATGGCGCGATCTCGGCTCACCGCAACCTCCGCCTCCTGGGTTCAGGCAATTCTCCTGCCTCAGTCTCTTGAGTAGCTGGGATTACAGGCACGCACCACCGTGCCCAGCTAATTTTTGTATTTTTAGTAGAGACGGGGTTTCACCATGTTGACCAGGATGGTCTTGACTCTTGACCTCGTGATCCACCCGCCTCGGCCTCCCAAAGTGCTGGGATTACAGGCTTGAGCCACCGCGCCCGGCCGGAACAAGTATTATTCACACTTTACAGATGAGGGAGCTGCGGTCCCCAGTGGAACCTGGCAACCACGCCTAGTTGGTAACCCATAAGCAGGCTGAAGAAGGGCTCAAGCCAGAACTTAGAAGCTAATCATCAAGTCAGCTTTGCAACAGGCTGTCAATTCCATTAATATGATTTTGCTTTTTTCACTTCAAAAAGTCCCTTACAGGGCCCTCCTTGCTTAAATTTCTGCCCTGTAATACCATTCCCCCAGAGACTAGAGTCTGGCTTGCTCATCAGTGTTTATTAGACTATAGTCCTGCTTAAATGCTAGAGGAGATCCTTTTTCTGCCCCTCCAGATCCTTTCCCTAGCCATCTCTATCCCACTCTCTGAGTCTGGAGTTGGACCTGTTTGGGCTGTCTTGCTCTCTTTCCAGCTGAGTTCAGCCAATGAGTGTCCAGGCATGAGATCAGAGGGAGAAAGAAGAGTGAGTCAGGAGAATTTATCCTCCTGGCTCCCTTCCTGTGGGGTCACCTCAGATTTCATGTGCCTTTCTCCTTTCCAGTTGCAATAGCCATGCCCTTCCTCTCTGTTTGGTCCAGGGCTGGTAACATTTCCACTATGACCAGCCCTGAGGTACAACATGATCCATCATGGTTTCCCTTTACCCAGCCCATACTTTCTTAAATAGTCCCTTAGTTAAAGCCTTTTCAAATCATCCTAATTTTAGTGGGCCATCTATTTCTTGCCAGAACTCTGACTGATAAAACATGGCAGGGCTTCTCATGCCTCCTGACTGCCTGTGTGCCTATTTATTGCCAGCCAGTAGATTCCTTCTGTTGCCAGTACGTCCACCTGTTATTGGCCTGTGGATATCTGATACTGACGATGTACCTGATGTACACTTATTTGTTTACTGGGTTTTTACTGTTTTATTGGATACAGCTGGTATTTCTAAGTTCCACTTTCTGACATGATCCATTCTACCACTGATCAAGCTCTATTTCCAGGGGAAAGGGGTTTAAAGTGAAGGAGAAAAGCTCTTCTTTTTTTGTTCTTTTCCTCATGCATGCTCTTATCTGTATTACTAGATCAATATCCCTAGCATTGCTGGTATCATTGGTTCCACATGTTAGCTTCATCATCTATACCAGAGTCTCTGTTGCTCCTGACCTGGCAAGAGAACCTGGCTAAATGACTCAGCCTTTGTCTTATCGGAAATTAAAGTGTGGCTGGCTTACTTTCATCTTGATGTGTTCACAAAGAAGACTATAGCACAGAGGTAATAGCACAGAAATAAGAGGCTGGCAAAAGTGGAAGGCAATCTTCACCTGCTCCACAGTGTCACTTACCCCAATCAATTGTCAATAAAAAGCCTGCAGCCACAGGCAGAACTATCTGAAAACTTGCACAAGAAAGTAAATGCAAAATTCAGAGGAACTCTAAAATTTTCCTGTGGTTCTAGGGCCTCTGAACATTTTCTCCTTGGCTACTATTGTGTTACTACTTGTCCCCCCAATAATTATGCACCTTCCCCCATATTTATAAAACAAACAGGCTGGGCACGGTGGCTCATGCCTGTAATCCCAGCAGCAGTCTGGGAGGCTGACTGCTCAGGTAGATCAGAAGGTCAGGAGTTCAAGACCAGCCGGGCCAAGACACCACCCTGGCCAATATGATGAAACCCTGTCTCTACTAAAAATGCAAAAATTAGCCCAGCGTCGGCACCTGTAATCCCAGCTACTTGGGAGGCTGAGGCAGGAGAATTGCTTGAACCCTGGAGGTGGAGGCTGCAGTGAGCTGAGATCAGGCCATTGCACTCCAGCCTGAGCGACAGAGTGAAACTCTGTGGGTCAAGATGACCAGGGGAAGACCTATGTTAATTCTAGCTAAATAATTACAAGCTTGCTTGGCTCAGAGTACACTTAAGTTTATACACCGAACTAAACTATATTATCAGTGCAGTTAATTAGAAATCAAGCGGCAACAGGAGGCCTAAGACCAACCAAGAGCGCAGTAACACCGGGGAACACCTCGGGGTGGTTGCAGAGCAGGGGATACTGCTCTGGTCCCACAAATGCCTTCTCAACGTGGAGACTGCAGGAGGGCCTTGTACAGAGGGCTTATGCAAAGATCTCTGAGAAGGGAGGTGAGCTCTGCTGACAAGATCTGGGAGGGTCTTTGCAGCTGGGAGCTGGCAAGGAGAAGAAAAGTCTTGCAGGGCTGAGATCACTAACACCTCAGGCTCTGCCTAGGTTCTCAGAATATGGAGTGATTTTAATTGCTCTATGTCTTCAATGCTCAGGAGATAAAAGCTCTTTGATGCATTGGGTGTGGTCAGATCCCTTGGCTCCTCATCCGCTATACTTCTGATGTAGCCACACCCTGATAACAATCGGTGATAAACTCAGTACTAGCTTAGCATATATATCTTAGAAGGACTTCAAGTGCTGTTAAATGCTCAGGGCACTGGTTTAGCATGTCTTAGAAGGATCTTCAAGTGCTCTCCTCCCGGCTATCTTGCCTACTCCTTTAACCTCCCCTTCCAAGCACATAAGATCAATAAGATTATGCACATGATAAAAGTGTGCGGATGGCCTGGCGTGGTGTGGTGGCTCACTCCTGTAATCCAAGCACTTTGGAGGCCAAGGCGGGTGGATCACTTGAGGTCGGGAGTTTAAGACCAGCCTGACCAACATGGCAAAACCCCGTCTTAAAAAATAAATAAAATAAAATAAAGAAAGGGAATAAAGAGAAATGGGAGCAGGAGACAAAGGATTAGCCTTGAGTCTGGCTAGATGGAGGAAGTCAGAATCAGACAGGAGAGGGAGGGATCTTAAAAAAAAAAAAAAGTGTTTGGAGCCCAGAGCTTCGGCCAATGCAGTTCCCACGCTTGCATTGGTCCCCTGGACCCATGCGGTAAATTCTACTCTTGTGTCTCTGTCCTTATTTCCTTTTCTCAATCCCTCGTCACCGCTGGGACTAAGGGCACCCACAAATGGAGTTGGGCTGGTACCCAAAAGACTCCAACTTGGAAAAAAAAAAAAACCGGGCCAGGCGCAGTGGCTCAATCTGTAATCCCAGCACTTTGGGAGGCTGAGGCAGGCAGATCACCTGAGGTCAGGAGTTCAAGATCAGCCTGGTCAACATGATGAAAACCCGTCTGTACTAAAAATAAAAAAATTAGCAGGGCATGGTGGCAAGTGCCTGTAACCCCAGCTACTCAGGATGCTGAGGCCGGAGAATTGCTTGAACCCAGGAGGCGGAGGCTGCAGTGAGCCAAGATCGTGCCACTACACTACAGCCTGGGTGACAAAGCAAGACTTGGTATCAAAAAACAAACAAACAAAAGAACCCCCACAGGTCCAGAGTTTAGCCTAAAGAAGAGTAAAATCAATTAAAAGTTCTATTCAGGAGGACTATAAGTCATATAAACTGTTTTCCATTTCACATTTTTTTGATTAATGTGGAACTTTCTATTCATCTTGAAAGGTGAGCGCAAAATGAGATTATGCTTCTTGCTTTAAATGAATGTATTCTATGATGTTAATAACTTTTAGACCAATTTTTAAAATTCACAAAATGTAATATGTAATTCTAATCCAAGAATCAATGCTTATGCATAAAAATCAGGAGTAATTCAACTCTCAAATATTAATCTAATCACTTATAATGTGAAAAGATGAGATAATTTCTTTTTGAAATATCTATCCTATTATACACTATGTTAATATCATATATCATATATATAAATTTTTTTGCATGTGTGACAGGATCTCGATGTGTCACAGAGGCTGGAATGCAGTGGCATTATCAAGGCTAACTGCAGCCTTGAACTCCTAGGCTCAAAAGATCCTCTGATTTTATAATGCATTTTTCTTTCTCACTGAAAATCCTAGCTCCTAACAACATCAACGTATCTATTTGCTAAGTAATATTTCTGAACAGTTTTTTGACACAAGTCCTAGAGTTACAGGTATGAGCCACCATGCCTGGCCTAATATTGTATATTAATGAAATAACTGGTTACCATTCACCATTGTCTCCATTAACTTTGTACTTTTATACTATCAAAAGTTTAGGTCGAAATATAATCAATGTCCTGAGTCACATATTTTAGATAATTTACTTAACAAATCATCTTAAGTGGTTTCCCTCGTTACTAATCATTTCTCTTCTTACTCTGATATTCTTTCTTACCACCGTGAGCACGCAACATTAAAATTAAAAAAAAAAAATGATCAGCTACATTACACATTTTATCAAGTTTTTTCCCTATCCCTATGAAGGTCCCTTAGAAAAATACATTCATATATATATTTATGAGTGACAGTGCTATCAGTAAACTCGTAGAGTAATAAAAATGGAAAGGAATGTAAAAGGCCATCTTCTCTTGGTGTATTGGCAAGTCTGGGTGTGTCTAGCCTTAGGGCAAGTCAGAACTAAGAAACCAGTTAAGGATAGAGAACACAAGTGTTGATCAAAGAAGAAAGCTCAAGGAAATGGGATGAACCTCTCCAAGACAGCTGAGGCCCAGGAAGCTATATTAAAGCAAGGATGGATAGATGTGTAGAGTGAGATCGAAGTGTGCAACCCAACTGTGAGGTTCAGAAGTGTCAAAGACTGAGAGGAGGCCAGGTGAGGAGGCTCACACCTGTAATCCCAATATTTGGGAGGCAGAGGTGGCAAGATTGTTTGAAATGAAGAATTACCAGCCTGAGTAACATAGTGAGACTTCGTCTCTACTAAAAAAAAAATTAGCCAGGTATGGTGGTGCCCTCCTGTAGCCTCAGCTACTTGAGAGGCTGTGCCAGGAGGATTGCTTGAGCCTGGCAGACGGAGGCTACAGTAAGCTATGATCAGGCCACTACACTCCAATGTGGGTGATAAAGCAAGCCCTCATCTCAAAAAAAAGACAAAAAGACACAGGAACAGGGAACTTAGCAGGGATGGCATTTTGAGACAGTGTTGTCCGTCCTTGATTCTATGGTAGAGAAGCTGTTAGAACAGTCAGCAGGACACAGAAGCTTGGGCAAATGTACATCCTGTTCACAGAAGAGGGAAAGACTAAACTTGTCCTTCTATGAAGAGATAGAAAGTTTAGTGAGATACTCTTTTTTTGGTAGAGGTACAGTTTTGGTATGTAGTTAGTTCAAGACAATCTTCCAGTCTGAAACCCTTCCAAATGTTATTAGATGGTGAAGCAGATCACGTAAGTATTTATAATCGTAAGTTCTACAACCAAATTGTCTGATCCATAACCCTAGCTCCAATACTTACTACCCATGTAATCTTTCTGTGCTTCTGTTTCTCCATCCGTGAAATGGAAATAATAAAGTACCCCATTATGAATTGACATGTTAGGTATATAATAATATAAATTAATTATTATTAATTATAATATTAGTTGCAATAATATAACTACTATATTATTATTTTATAAGTATTTATATTATTAATTATAATTATATTAATATTACAATTATTGCCACAATTATAATTATATTTTATAATTAATTTTATTATTAATATTGTAATTATATTAATTTATTAATAGTAGTATTTTATTATACCACTACTATTATATTTATTACATTATAATAGATTAATAGTAATAAATTATGCTATTTATTAATAGTAATATTTGTATTATTATGAAGCAAATTGAACCAGATTACCCCCAGGCAAGCTTAGGTGAAACATGTTAGAGTTGGAGAGATGTTTGTAGTGCTGAGGGCAGGGGAGGGCTTCGAGAAACCTAGCTTATTAACCTTGATGCCTAGGCTTCTATGTTAGACAAACCTCAATCTTTTGAAAAATATAAGAAAAAAATTATTATAGCTTCCCATTTTATAAAGGACAGCCATGTGGTCTCCCATATAGCCCTTTTCCCCAAGTAGGAGTCAGCCTGGACCCCCTAAGCTTCTTCAGCTTTCTGGAGATGCTGGGTCAAACTGACCCAAGTGATAGTGATGGACATATGGCAATGAAATGGTAAGGGTGAAACTACAATTTTTGAATACAAGGAGTCTTGTAAAATTGTTGGATTAGGGGGAGCAGCCTAGGTAAATTCCTCACAGGCTAAAGGAGAGGACCACAGCTCTTCTGTACAAGGAAACATCTGACGTTCTGCTGGAGTGTTGGGTTGGCCTTCATAATCTGGGTGGGGTAGCCTACGGAGAGTCAGAAGACAGAAAGAGTAGCTGCTCAGCAAGCTCCAGCTAAGAAGGTTTCCTTTAGGGAAAGAGCTGCAGTGCAAATGAAGCAGGGAAGCAGTGCAAATGAAAAACATGCAACAGTAATGGTTTGTGAAGTGCTGAAGAACTGTATGTCACTTGCTAGGTGTGTGGTCTTCAGGCAATTCCTTCCATCTCTAAGCCCCGGGGTTCTCATCTATGAAATAGGAATAAGAGTAGTACCTACTCAGGGTTGCTGTTAGGATTGAATGAGTAAATGCACGTAAAGCATTTAGCAAAGAGTAGATACTCAATAAGTGCTAGCTATTACTGCAAATAACTAGGTGGTCTGCATCAAGGTAGCCATTCAGTAATGAGGATGACCAGTACCTGCTGTCCCACGTCTTTTGGGGAAAGGGGATAGGTGAATAATGATCATACTGATCAACTCTCAGGGTGCTGTTGGTGCCCCTTAATCTAGGCACTAAGACCTAGATTTATAACAGCTCACCAGATGGCAGCCCACCAGGAAGTCTGATACACTAACTTCAATCCTGCAGTGTCTTCTCAAGGTAGATTCCTGCCTCGTTACAAATGACCACAGACTGAAAGTGTGCAAAGAACAGTGCCCACTAGGCCCAGAGGGGGTCTGAGGCACCCAGGGAATTGTATTGATCTAAGGTCTGTTTCTGTGCGGAATGCATGAATGTTGTGTCACCAAACCCTTCAAGCCTAGAGGGTCAGAAGAGAAGGAAATAGAACGAACCAGACTGAGAGATCAGGATACCTCAGGAAACTGGACTTGCTCACTGGAGTGAGACAGTCACATAATGAAACAACCAGCCTCATACTGTGACAATGTGTCATCACAATGATGTGACATGGAGACCTAGTATCCTGGAAATATGGTGGTAAGGAGGGAGTTGAGGTCCACAAATATGGCAAAAGTGGTGTCATAGTCTGTTTTGTGCTGTTACAACAGAATACCACAGGCTTAGTAATTCATAATGAACAGAAATTTATTGGCTCACAGTACTGGAGGCTGGGAAGTCCAATAACAAGGTGCTAGCATCTGGTGAGGGCCTTGCTGTGTCATCACATGGTGAAAGATGAAGACATGAGAGAGAGAGAGAGAGAGAGACAGAGAGAGAGAGACACACACACAGAGAGAGAGAGAGAGAGAGAGAGAAAGAGAGAGAGAGGGCTCAACTAGCTCTTTTATAATAAATCCACTCCTAAAGTAGCAGCATTAATCCATTCATCTCATGGCCTAATCACCTCTCAAAGGTCCCACCTCCCAACACTGTTACAATAATCAAATTTCGACATGAGTTTTTGCAGAGGAAAAATCTAAACTAGCATTCCATTCCTGGTGGGAAGCTAGAAATAATGAGTAGGTGAAACTGAATAGTTGGAAGGGCGGTCTTCCCACCAGAGTGCAGAATTACCCTAGTAGGATCAAGGACACCAGTTACCAGGTCTGCAGACTCCACAGCAGACTGCTGAATGTGGGCTTGGGGAAGGATTTAGGAAGAGTGGTGGCTATATTTACCAGAATGTCTACAAGTTGTTTATGGGAACTTAATACTAATTCCTTTTGTCCTTCTTTTAGGCCTTAAGACTACAGCAATTTCTACAGACTCTGAACCAAGACCAGCTTTTAGAACTAGTGCTGTTGGCTTGGAATGGGCTTATCCATTCAAATATCTAGTGATCAATTGGGTAGTTAATGAGTATGAAGACAGCTTAGGAATCAAGTTAGCTCTTCTTACCACAACAGAGGTCTATGGAAGTGGTCCTCAACTGTTAACAGACTTCTTCTCTTAGGGTTACAACTGACATCCCAGTGGGAGTAAGCTTAGGGGACTCATTTCTCTCTCTCCCAATATGTTTTAAAGTTGCCAGAGGACAAAGAAACTCACAGCACACCATCTCCATTTAGTCTTCGGGTGGCAGCATTTACGTGCACTTGGGAGACTTATCTAAACTTTTATAGTTAAGAACAGAAAGTTTCCTTTGCTGACCATAGACTGATAGTCCCTGAGACATTTCTTACAGTCTCAGGGGTACCTAGGTGCTGCCAATGTTGATAGATCAAATGATGTATACTGCGTTCAGAAGCCTCAGTACCTGTGTGGATTTGTATGATTCTGATGATTCTCACTGGGGGAAGACTCATTAAGAATCTAATGAAAGGTATGGATCATGTCCTTAAAATGAGACACAAGTTTTTACATGTAATTTCAGGTCTCTAGAAAGCTATTCATGAATTCCAGTTTGAACTTCTACAGTAGAGATAGGACTGGCAAGAACAGGCTTTAGGTTTATGGCTTTCTTTCTTAAAATATAAACTCTACTATATTCCATTTTAGTGTGTTTCCTGTTTGTTGCCCTGTTTTACTCCATAAAGTATTTGTGGCTACAAAGGCATTTTTAAGACGTACTTTTCTTTCTGTCCCTAGATTCATGGGATGTCCTTACACTGAGGTATCAATAATCTCTGGAAGCATATATTATTAAAACATCTTTTACTAATCATCAGTTACTCATCACAATTTTTTGCTCTCCGCAGTACATTTGGTACCTCTACTGTCCTAGTGACATTATTTTTTCAGGCTATGAGTGCATTGATGCATTAGCATACAACTCTATTAGCACAAAATATTTAATGCAAAAGTCCTAAATGCCAAAGAATTATTGTAAGCAATAGGGGAAATCTAGCTATGCAATGTTGCTGTAGTTTTATTATCAACACAACCTAGAACTTAACTCATAAATCATAACCAAAGTTTTATTCATCTTTTAACATTTGCTATGCAATGATAAAGCTCTTATTTTTTTCTCTTTTTACTTCAGAAGTGTAGAAGTTTCAGATGTAGAATGTTTGTAACTTATACGCAAGTCTCATCTTGGATCTAGAAGGCAATACCTTCAGCTTTCAAACTTGCTTTGTAAATTGCCCATTCTTAGAAATGGTGGAAATATTTTACACCATCTGAATAATAATGAACAATATTGCTCAGTGAATTATAACTCTAGGAGCTTTATAATTTGATTTATTAACAGCTCTCAAATTTTCCATTGGCAGTTCATACAACTATGAGTAAATTTTCTGGCCAAATGACTCAGTATTTTGCCGCACGACAAATCCCACACTGAATGTGAAAACTATATAAACGAATTCTATTTGCTTGCGAATAATAAATGAGTACTTTCCAAAAACTGTCTGCAAAGCATTATATAGTAGATGAATTCAATTATATTGATATTTTTAAGCTCCCAAACTCAGCTGACTTTTTTGAGAAGTCTGTATTGCTCATACACACAAAAAGAACTCCCCCACACCCCCCGAAATTATGGCTTCTGCAGTTTGGTAACCCGTAGAATAACAAAACCTAATTAGGCTCTAAAACAGCTAAAATGTTAAAAGAATAGTCTGAAATGATTCCATTTGCAATCTTTTCCTTTATGAGTATACTTCTAAATTATTTTAAAAGTTTTTATTATGGTAAAATAAAGCCCTTTCCCAGAGAAAATTTGCTGAAAATAATATTTGATATCACTGCAAGTTAAATTATTTTCCTTCCAAAAACTTAAATGTTAAGAAGAACACAGTAATCCATCCACATGATGGTTTCCTGGGTTCTGGTGGCTGGAAATCACCTCCAAATTTATTTTGGGTGAAGTAGGTTCTTCCAGATGATACAGCTCTTTTACCTTTTAATACAAGCACATGTAAAACACTTCACCTAGAAATAAGGAGGTTACCAGGCCAAAATCAGTGTGCTTTATTTCTAATAATTTATTGCTAGAGCCATTCTTACCTAAACTTCTTGTTTTCAAGGGGGTAATATTTCAATACAATGTCCTTGTGTGATTACCAACTGGGTAATTTACTCACTTCCATGTAAATTGGTAATAATCACAGACAACCTAGGCTATATTCCAAGACATTCCTTATCTTTCCCTAAAAGTCACTATGAACTTTTATAATGACTGTTTTTTTAACATGGTGAAAACTGGTCTCTACTAAAAATACAAAAATTAGCTGGGCATGGTGGTGTGTGCCTGGAGTCCCAGCTACTTGGGAGGCTGAGGCAGGAGAATCGCTTGAACCTGGGAGGCGGAGGTTGCAGTGAGCTGAGATCGTGCCATTGCACTCCAGCCTGGTGACAGAGCAAGACTCTCTCTCTCTCAAAAAAAAAAGTCATTATTCAAGTCTGAGTATTAGTAGCCAGATTTGATGGGGAAGAAACCATAAGCACAAAGCCATTCTAACTGTTCAGGCTCAATTTTAACTCTGCAGAGTCCAAAGCAACCTGAGAGCAGAAAGAGCCAGTCTGTGAGGGGACTCAAGGTATTTTGAACAAACTGCTACATCACAAATCCCCAGGAGAATGTCCTCTTTTCCATTCTCTTTAATTATTTCTCTCCCTCTTCTGGCTCCATCTCCTAAGTTCCCTAGAAACTTGTTCAAATATCCCTAGCCTGACAAAATAATCACTATTGGTCTTTATTCAGGATTTAATTGCTTTCCTATTCATCCCCTTTAGAGTTAAATTTCTGCAAAGATTGTAGACAACGGCTCTCTCCTCTTTTTCATTTCTCATTCCCCCTTTAACTCATTAACGTCTACTTTTAGCCTCTTCTGCCATGATGAATCAGTTCTCTGAAAGGTTTCCAGAGGTCTCCTAGTCACCAGTCCTCAATCTTTGCCCTCCTTAGCCTCCCATATGTGCATCTGTTCTAAAAAGCTGCTAAATTGGAACACTCCCTACTTGGCTTCGACCACTTTACTATCCTCCAGTCCACAAATGGAAGCCGTCTCCAAAGTTCTGATTCCGATTTTCTCTTTAGCATCTCCTCCTCAGTCATTTCATCTATTTCCATTACTCCAACTAGAATGTTGATGACTCCATATCTGTTTTTGGTTCTGACCTCTCCAGATTTCCATGGGCTTGCTGGATATTTCCACACAGATGTCCTTCTGATGCTTCCACCTCAGTGGGTATAAAATGCAGTTATCTTCTCCTTCCAAATTATTCCTCTAACCTAGCTCAAAACGTGAGTTATTTTCAGTTCCTCCCTTTTTCTCAACTGGTTGCTACACAGCTTAGGGTGGAAACTTTTCTTCTTTCTGATGTTTCTTCCTGAACCATACATTAGGAACTTGTGCCACAACTTTTTGCCTCTAGGGAAGTACTGAGGAAGATGTTTCTGCCACCTTATTAAAGCACCTTACTCACTGTTACTTTGGAGAACGGAAAGATTTCGTGATGGAAAAACTGGGGAGGGACTGCTAGCCATTAGTGGGCAAGACTGACGTATAAACTTCCCTTCTCACACATGGGCCTGTCTCTTGCTCACACATGCTGTGTGCCTTATGGATTATAAAGTGCCAGGCTCTCCTTTGCCTTTTTAGTGTTTATGCCAGAATTTGAACAGGTTGGGTTCCTTCCAGCCCTAATGTTGGGGGGGGGCCTATCATACTTCAACTGTGACTGGGTGGGTATGCTGAGTGAGGGAAAAGGAGTAAGAGGCCCCATTTTGGCTTTGAGGCTAAGCTGTGTTCTTCAACCTGACTTTAACTTGATAGAGTTAACACAATATTTTAATTTCCTTATGGTTCCTTGTGTCTATTCCCAATTTGTTTGAGAATCTAAAGGGAAGAAGGGCTGCATAATGCACCATCTTCTACATACGTGGTATCAAACTCTCTTAGCTACTTTCTCAAAGCTTTTGTCTTCTTTTGGGTGACAATGGTAACTTATTCTCATAAAAATGTCAACAAATTATACATCTTTTCCATTATGAATTTTCATTTTTTGTATGAAAGATTTTGGCCACGGCTCTCCCTCTCCATCCGTACCCTCAAACTTAACAATTTTTTTGTGACTTTTATCATTCTTTTTTTTAAAAGCAAAAACCTACCAAAAAGAAAAGGTATAATTGTTACTAAATTAAGTTCCAAAAAGCACTGCTTGGCTGATTTAATATTTATTGAATTCCACAATGCATTAGGCACCTCATAAACACAAAGAAAGAGGCAGTTAATAATATGTATGCAATTAATAATTTGAGAAAATGATAAATTAGCAACAAACAAATCAGAAAATAACAATGGAACCAAATACTAACTTCTTTCAAGGATTTGGTTTGCTTATTATTAGTATCTTTAAAACAACTGACGGAAATAACAGAAATGAATGCATCTAAAAAGAAATATCTATAATCCTATGGCATGGCAGTTAAGCATTTGCCTGCCAAGAGAGATAAATGACGTTCTTGTGTGCACTTGAAACTTATAAATGGCTGCAGCAAGACGCAGGATGATAACAATTGTGCTAAAGTAATAGCTCAAAAAACCATAATTGCTATTTAGTTGCTTTTTGTTGTTAAAAAATATAGTGTTCGGGGCAATTTGAATACTATGCTGTGTGTCTGTCTTTTTGACATGTTTCTGTTCAAGGATATGTAGGCTGTTTCAGCTCACTTACAAATTTCAGTCAATGAGAAGCATAAAGATGAGCTTCCAAAATTCTGTTAGTTATTTCCCCCAATATTTGCACAAGGTTAGTTCAGTTTTGTTGTTGTTTAAAATTACTCCACAGTGCCATTGTTGAGTCAAGGTGGTGGAGCATATTTCCTTTCCTGATGTGCCACACATTGCAAGCTCTCACGATTCTCTTCAATAACCCCTGCATAATTGTTGATACAGTTTCTCACTGCAGTGGGCTGCGGTATTAGGAAACCTTTAGCCATATGCACATGATGCAGTGCTACCTGTCACCTCCTGAGTGCTAGGGACTCATGAAGCCTATCCTGGCATGCAGCGCAGCCTACATGATTCCCACCTTACACATTCAAGATTCCCACCTTACACAGCATCTCCACGCAAGGTCCCTTCTGTGTTCAATCCAAAACAACTGAATGATTGAGATGCAACATGTCAACAATTCGAATGTTTATTTTGTTTTAGGAAACCAGCTGCAAACAGAACGTATCCATTGTTTTCCATGCTTATGAATCTGGCACTAAGAGACTGGATTAAGCAATGCCTTTTTAGGTTCAATACTTATACATGGTAATATGTTACTGGTCTTAAGGACATCAATGATTAAGCTTTTATGCAGAGCTGTACAATTGGTTTTGTATAATAAGAAAACAACACTGATTTTGAGATCACTACAAGCAAATAAAACTTTTATTTTTTCCCAATTCTTTACCTGCTTTTCAAAATTTTATAAATTTTTTATAAAATTTTTGTAAAATTTCTTCAGTCTATTAAATATCGCAAAAAAAGAGGCTAATGGAGTCGTTATGAGAAACTCCACGAATGCAGGAAAGTGTTACCTTGTCACTATAATTGCGAGTAAACGAAACAAACAATCCAGCCCCACACGAGGAAAGCCAGCATTGCCTTGGGGGCAGCAGAACGCGGCACAGCACCCGCAACCAAGGCCGCAAGATGCCGCAGACTGACTGCTGCAGCAGCCGCTGCCAGACCAGGTGGCCGTCCGCAGAAGGGCACACTGCAGCGCTCTCGCCATACCTTCCAGGCTGGCAGTGCATCAGTGTTAAGTCCCCCGGCCACCAACTACCATGCTGGTTATGAAGAAACGTTGGGAGGGGACAAAGGGGAGACAGAGTGTGCCCACAAGGGTGAGATCACTATTGCCTCACACTCCCTAAAAAATTTCTCCCTCAAATATTTATAAGCCAAGTCCCAACTTACTTCATCTGGCAGGTCCCTAAATCTGAAATCGCCTCGCCCTTCAAATGCACTAAATGAATCAGAGTTTTAGGGCAAACCCAGGTATATAAGAAGATCTAAAGTGCCCAATTCTCGGCTGCGAAATAAGCACCAAGTTTGGGGCAGAAGAGTTCACCTCTGCAGACCAGAGCGTTCTACCCCGGAGCTCTCCTAGTTTAGAGACGCTTGGAGAGGAGTGGGCCTCCCGTTCTTGGAGGATCCCAATTCCCAGGGAAGGCCCTTCCCAGCGCTCGCGCTTCAGCGCGCGAGGAACCCCCCCACAAGCAATAGCTCACCCGGCTGCATCCTTCAAAGCCCCAACCTCCGGGCGGGGCGTAGGGAGGTGGGAGGTGGGGGTAGCACCTCCGGGAGGCTCCTACCAGCGCCTCACGGTTTTCCCCTGGCTCCTTGGCGCCCCCTGACGAGGGCTCCGCAGCAATTTGGCCAAGGGAGGCTGGTTAGGTGGAAGCCCCAGGTGTCCGGGAAGCGAGAGGCGCCCGGCCAGAGCACCCTCGGACGGCGCGGACTGGCGGGCAGCCCCGCGGGAGGGCGCTGGGCTCTCAGGCCCTGGCGCAGCCCGCGGCCGCCGCCGAAACCGCCGCAGCCATGTCCGCGCGCCCGCGCTGCCGCAGCCCGGCCGTGATGTCATCAGCCGAGCCCTCGCCGCGGCACCCCATTCCCGCCCCCCGCGGCTGCAGCCGGTGCGCCGCGTCCCCGCCCCGACCCACGTGCGCCCGGCTTCTGGGATGCTGAGGTCGGCGGTGGCCGCAGGACGATGCGCGGGGCCCGGGCGGCCGCGGCGGCGGCGCTGCTCCTCCCCACTCGCCGCGTCCCTGGCGGGGCTGCGCCCGGGGGCTGCGCACGGACGGGGGCGGGGGCGCCTGGGGAGGGAGGGGAGAGGATCCCAGCCGCCGAGTCGCAGCCTCGTCGCTGTCTGCTGAGTCATGGCAAGCGCTACCCGCAGCCCTGGATCACTCGCGTAGCGCGGCTGGCGCGGGGTGCGCAGCCATTGGGCTGGGCGCGGGGCCGCGAGCGCCGGGCATGACGCGCTGAGCCGCGCTCGCCCGTGCCCGCCGTCCCGGCGTGCGCCCCGCGCGGGTGCCTGTGCCGCCGCCCTCCAGCCCCGCCGTCGAGTCGCCCCCGCCTCGCCCGCACCATGATCGCCGCGGCTTTCCTCGTCTTGCTGAGACCCTACAGCATCCAATGTGCCCTCTTCCTCTTGTTGCTTCTGCTGGGCACCATCGCCACCATCGTCTTCTTCTGCTGCTGGCACCGCAAGCTCCAGAAAGGGAGGCATCCGATGAAATCGGTCTTTTCGGGTCGTTCTAGAAGCCGAGGTAAGACACGCCGCCACGGGTTTCTGCGGGCTACCAGGAACATTTAAGCCGATTTAGAGAGTGAAGCGCCGCTCCCTCCCTTCTCCTCGGCTTCCCCAGCCCTATCATTGCCCACTTCCCAGGCTGAGTACGTTTCTTTATTTAACACCCCTTGCCCTTTTTTGCCCTCACTTCCGCCCTCCAGTCTCCCAGATTTGAATAACCACGGCGATGCGGAGGGCAGGGAGGGGAGGAACGAACTCAAATTTTTAGTCAGTTTGCTAAAGCCTTAGGGTAATTTGAGCGTAGTCCAGGGCTGCGGCAGCCTCGCCTTCACCCATCCTTCGCTGAGGTAAGAAAGTAAGGCATGGAAAGTTCGGGGTTCGCCAACTCCCCCAAAACTTTAATGCAAACTTCTCGCGGAGAAATCACCTAGATACCGTTGGCCCAGTACTCCTCCTCCCTCCCCCAGGATGTCCCATCAAATTTGCGGCATCTGCGATGCGCTTTCCCGACCCTGGCCTCCCAGGTAAGCCATGAATCACTTGGCAGGTGAAGAACAAGGAGTTAAATGAAGTCTCATTTCTCTTTTTTCTCCCCAGATGCTGTTTTGAGATCGCACCACTTTCGTTCTGAGGTAATTTATTTAGCGCGCACGCTCAAGGTCAGAAGAAGTTCTCTTTCCTGAGTACCAATATTAATTATATGCGTGTTAAGAAACCAGTAGGACATTGAATGACGAGCATGCTTGTCCCCTAGCCGAAAGTGGCATGTTTCCTTTTAAATGATTCCGTATTAGTGCCCAGCGAAGGGTTTTAGCAAATTTCTTGTGTAGTGGAGCTGTTGTACAAGAGGGGACAAGGCAAACCCTAAGAGCGCTGCAGACCTTAAAAAACTTACCCACGGGGTGGATGTCACTTGAGTTGACAATTCGTGATTTGCTGGTGAAAGTGTTTTCTGGGTGCTGTCAGCTGACTGTGGTTGTGCCCTTGGATAAACTAAGATGTTAGTGCAGAACAATTTGATCCATTTTCTATTTTGAAGTTTACATTTCTGTTCTTTCATAAAGCTATCCATGTTTTATTGGAGACAATCTGATGATTTTTGCAAAGCGATGATGGTAGCGTGTGCTTCATGCTTGTGCTAGTCTCCACTCTCAAAACGTGGCCATCCCTCTAGGGCAATTAACCTAATCACCGCACCCCGGAACCAGCTCCGCTGAAGGAACACAAGCTCTCCCTGACCCAGCATTTCTTTAGGAGTTTTCAGACCAACCTCCACTTATCCTAAGATAATTTTCCCTCTTTTTAGGAAATTTGCACGTTGCCAGACTTGGAGGTTGCTGCTTGGTGCAGTTTACTCAGGTTGGCAAAGACTTCATAGTTAAATGCCCTCCATTTACCTGAAGTTTTCTTACCTTTCGTTAATCAGATGTTTTATGGCACGCTAGATGTTTTATTGGGTGGTAGTTGCTTAACAACTTTAACTGTGTTACTGCAAAATCATTAAAATGTTTCACAGAGAGTAACTACATATACCCCTGGAGGGTGAGAACTCTATTCCGTTTAGGATTCTTGAGAGGAGAAGTTAACCAGTCAGATAATCAGGGGTTCCATTCCTGGCTTTACATTAACTAGCTGTTTGGTATGTCTCGGTGTCTCAGTTTACCTATCTGTAAGATAGGGCCATTAGTACCTTTCAGAGTTATGGGAGGGTGGGGGAAATCACAGTAAATTCTGTAAAGAAAAATCCCACTTAGTTCATAATAAGTATTCAGTATTTGGTAGCTATCATTATATTTTGTAAAGTTGAATTTTAAAATGTATAAAAATAAAAGTTAATGTTTGCAAATTTTCAAGTCTTTATTAAATTAATTAATTCAAGTTTATGGAAAACAACAAAAACTGGTACTATTGTAAAACAACAATTTTTGAATACGTGATTTATTCAATAGAGCAACCCATTCATATATGATGAGAAGTAAATAATCGTCAGAGTGCAAACACCAAAATACAGAATTTTGATTTTAAAAAGAGATAACCTTGGAAATGAGGCACTGGAATATTTTCAAAAAAAAAAAGGAAAAAAATAAAAAAAGAACAAGAAAAAAAAAAAAGAGAGATAACCAGTTCCACACATATACATGACAGAATCAGAATAATAATCCTGTTATAGATCATTATACTAGCCATCAGGTATTTCAGCTAAAGCACAAACAAAAAATGAGATACAACTGTGTCTTGTTTAGTTATCTCTCAGTTGACTGTTTTTGTCCTGAGCTTGCTTTTGGTTAGGAAAGCTGGGTGGGGGTAGTTGTTTAATGCCGTAACTCACTTCAGAAGATTCCTGGTATAGTTTGACATCTTTGTGTGATATTTGCCTTGTCTACTAGACTGTGAGCTCCTTGAGGGCAGGACCATATCTTTCTTGTTTAGGGCTGTATCCCAACTGCTTGGCTCAGTGCCTTGTATACAGTGGGTTATTAATAAATTTTTATTGAATGAATGAATGAAAAGAAAAATCTCCTAGTTGGTACTAGTTTTTGAAACTAGGCAAATAGAACTCAAGAGTTGGGCAGAAAAGAAAAATGCACATTCTCAGGATATCACTCAGAATTCAATATTTGCTAAATCACAACTCTTATTGGCTCTTTCCAGGCTTTTAAAAACTGCCCTGGAATTTGTGCTATAAAAATATAAGTCATTAATGGAAACAAAATGGATCTGGTTTGAATTTTTTTTCTGAAAAAATTAAATGCAATATTAGTTTAATTTGTTGATGGGTTACCCATCAGCAAGCTATTTTGATAAAACACTCAAAGAATGCCATTTTATAATTGAAAATTCTGAGACTGTGTTGCAAAAGAATGTCATATTTCATCACTACTTTGCTTACCACAAATGAAATGTTTTCCCTTAAAGAAAACATAGGGAATATTTTTCTTTTCCCTTTTCTATCAAGATGCCATTTTCTGCAACATTTTCTCTTTGAGAAATATCTCTGAATTTACTTGGATTTCAGCATATTAAAAAAAATAGAATTTGTGTAGCATAATGAATATTCTTGTTGCTTTTTATCAGTAGCTGCTGCAAAATAGTTATCCAAGAATATATTTTGATTTCTGAGAAGTCATAGTCATATTGAACTAAGAACTTAGTACTTTCTGTTTCTCCTTCCGTTCTCAGTAAGTAGATAATTCATTTTCAGCATTTCTACAGTGGTCAAAGGAAGAAAATTAGTTTAGGATCTGCTGACTCACTTTAAATCACGAAAAAGCTTTGGGCTAGCCATTGTACAGATGAAGAAGTTCAGTGAGCACTTTGCTGCTTTACTTGGTAGAAGGTATTGCTTCTGGTACCCACACGCCCAGGAAGGAGTCCAATTGTACGGGAAGTTTTAGCCATTTCCTTTTCAGGTAATCAGAGTAATACTCCTAGAGAAAAATCATGGCACCAGGACTCAGTTTGCTTTGGGGAAGTTCTGTAGTAGGGAAAAAAGCCGCCTTCCTCGTCTGAGGAGCTCCAGCTGTTTTCTCCTCACTGAGTATATAATAAACCACATTTCTTCAGTTTCTTCCTTATGAAGCTACAAATAATGTAGATGTTTATAAGATGTTTTGGAACCATAACTGCCAACCCTTTTTATTTTCGTATACTTGCAAACTTTACTACTTTGTAGTAGTCCTCAACATGTTAATATATAGCATATGAGAATGTGAAATTATTAATGCATCTAGCAAGCCCTGAACAGTGAAACTTCATTTCAGTAATAGACGGAAATATGTGTTTTGTGTATGCATATTAAACACTTATACAGTGTTTTTGTTCTTGTTCTAAACAGCTAATGATGAGAAGTGATTTCATGTTGATATAGTAGGACAGTCTAGAAACCAAGTGTTCATTCTGGTTTCTAGAATCCAGTTATCTAGGAAGTGGACTTTTCCTGGGGATTGATAATGCTTTATGCCATGACTTTGAACAATGGTAAACTGTTATCCTAGATTCCTGTGGTGAAAAGCTGTGACAATCCTGATTTTAAGGAAATTTGAGAAAGTGATATGGGTAATTGAGGTGCCATTAGATGCCATTAAATTATAAAAAAGTGTCTTGGGAGTACCTCAGTAGAATGGAGACAATTATAATGCCCTTTGAGACTATCCAGAGTGAATAGTGGTAAATAATCCCTATTCATGAACTCAGTGGAATAAGGGAAGCCTTGTTTGACATAAGGAAGGAGAAGAGTGTGTTCTCTATCTACCAGTTTTTGAATAAATATCTCCACTTCCTGTTTCAGGCAAATGAACCCAAAGAGTTAAGTTAAGCAGTTCCCAAAGAGTCACATAACAAGATAAGGACTGAGTAACACAAGAATTCTCTGGCTACGTATCTTGTGTCCTGTAGTGATGAATCGTGTCACTTATAGCCCAGAGAATAATATGACCAAAATTTTAACTGAAAGAAATTGAGTTTTTAGTTGACGTTTCTTGTAATACTAAATTGGCAATCCTTTAGTTTTTTTTCCATTGATTATGTAAGTTATCCTCAATGAAACAATGGTCCACCCAAGCCCTCTTGTCCTCATTATGTTCCTCGAGTCCTGTATCAAATCAATGGAGAATGGCCAGCAAAATAACCAAATTTCACAGCATCTCATTAAATTTGCATCTTCCATTAAGAATTACCTAATTTACTAGACTAGGAAAGTGACAGTTTATTATTGAGCAATTTTTTGCAATTAGGTTATCTTTGTAAATAAATTCTTTGTCTGGAGTTAAGTTTTAGGTCTAAATTAATTTATACTAATTTAGTCAGCCGTAAGTTGTAACTGTACATATGATACAGTATTCATTGAGTGTCACCAATTATTTTCCAAATAAACACATTTATTTTCTCTTTCTGTCTGAGGTACTGTGTTAAACAATAGGGCTAACAAAGGGTTGAAGATGGAGCCCCTGCCCTTGACAGTTACTTCTAGGTCACTCCCAGTATCAGTGCTGAAATTTTATAGTTACTGGTTTTTTCTGTTATGGTAACTGAACTGTGCCGTTTCCAGCTATGAATCACAAATGTTATGAGAGCATCGGAGGCTGCTGTGTAAAAGTGTACAGCCAATACATGTGTAAAAAAGACAAATTAATCCTATTCAGAGTTTATCATCCCAGAGTCAACACTGCCATATAATTAACCCTTACTTGCTGACAAAACAGAAAAACAAAAAACAAAAGAAAAAACTCCCACTTTTTTTTTTCACGCATCCAAGCCAATTAAATTCATCTAGATTAGAATTGAAACAAAATATTTTCTAGAGAAGTTTGCATTTTTGTGTAATCTTAAGGCTCAAGAATGACTCTCTTTGAGAACTGGATGGCAAAATAGAACTAGGATAATAACAATAATTATTGGCATAATGTAAGGATTATAAGAATAGGAGTTCAAGGCCGTGCGCACTGGCTCCTATCTGTAATCCCAGCACTTTGGGAGGCCGAGGCAGGCAGACCATGCGGCCAGGAGCTCGAGACCAACCTGGCCAATATGGTGAAACCCCATCTTCTACTAAAAAATACAAAAATTAGTCACGCATGGTGGTGGGCACCTATAGTCCCAGCTACTCAGGAGGCTGAAGCAGAAGAATCGCTTGAATCCGGGAGGTGGAGGTTGCAGTGAGCCGAGATCACGCCACTGTACTCCAGCCTGGGCGACCGAGCGAGACTCCATCTCAAAAAAAAAAGAGTTCAAAATCCTGGTTTTGGGTTCTAGCTCTGCCACGAACTAACTGTGTCACCTTGGTCAAGTCTCTTTTGTTGTTGAGACTTAGATTTTGTGTTATGACTGGTAATGTGAGGATGATATCTGAAGCCCCTTGCAGAAGTAATAGGCCAAGTATCTACTACATAAAAAGTGTCCTGCTGTAAAGGCACCAGGAAAACATGATTCCTGTCTTCTAGGTGCTTAAGGCAGGAAAAGAAAAAATATCATTAGCATAAATACCAGGTAACAAATCATGTATAGAAAAGGAATGGTTGGAATAGTTCTAGTGAAATGGTTGCTTCTAACTCAAGTGATAGGGAAGTCTTCCAAGAGAAGTGATGTTTATGCTGAAGCCTGAAGATTGTATGGTAAGTACAGTAGTCCTGTTTTATGTGTGATTTTGCTTTCCGTGATTTCAGTTACCCATGACCAACTGTGATCTCAAAATATTAAGTGGAAAATTACAGAAATAAACGGTTCGTAAGTTTGAAATTGCGTGCCACCCTGAGTAGCACGATGGAACCCTGAGCTGCCCTACTGCAATCCCACTTTGTCCTTCCCAACATGGGATCATCCCTTTGTCTAGCATATTCATACTTTATACTCTGGCCATCTCAGTTTTTGGATTGACTGTTTTGTCACACTTATGTTCAAATCACCCTTATTTTACTTAATAATGGCCCCATAGAGCAAGAGTAGTGATCCTGGCAATTCAGATATGCCAAAGAGAAGCTGTAAAATGCTTCCTTAAAGTGAAAAGGTAAAAGTTCTTGACTTAGTAAGGAAAGAAGAAAAATCATATGCTGAAGTTTCTAAGATAAACCATAAGAATCAATCTTCTGTCTGTGAAATTGTGAAGAAGGAAAAAGAAATTCATGATAGTTTTACTGTCATACTTTTAACTGTGCATGGTAAGTGCTCAGTTAAGACAGAAAAGACACTAAATTTGTGGGTGGAAGAGATGAATAGAAAACATTCTGATTGATGGCAATGTGTTGCATCAGCTTTACTTAATTAAATTATACTTTATCATATTTATGTATGTATAGGAAAAAACATAGTATGTATAGGGTTCAGTACTATTTGTGGTTTAAGGCATCTACTGGGGTCTTGGAATGGATCTGTGGTAGATAAGTGGGGTCTGCTGTACCTGAGTAGATTCAGAGATAATGAGAGCAAAACCCCAGGTTGGTATAAGGGCATGAGAATAGACAAGATTTAGGAAAGCACATACCTATTTTCAAAGCTTGGTGTACACCAATATGGTTAGAGAGAGGGACTCTTGAGGTTGCATAAAGGAATGTAGAGCTGGAAGTATACATAGGTGTCAGCTACAGTAAAAATGATTTTTGTATACACATGATAGTAGACAAAAGGCTTTGACATAACATTATTTTGTTTGAACACTTTAGGAGGGGACCTGCTATGATCACTCTTAAGAGAAGCAAAAGCCGGGCGCGGTGGCTCACGCCTGTAATCCCAGCACTTTGGGAGGCCGAGGTGGGTGGATCACGAGGTCAAGAGATCGAGACCATCCCGGTTAACACGGTGAAACCCTGTCTCTACTAAAAATACAAAAAAATTAGGTGGGCATGGTGGCGCGTGCCTGTAATCCCAGCTACTCAGGAGGCTGAGGCAGGAGAATTGCCTGAACCCAGGAGGCGGAGGTTGTGGTAAGCCGAGATCGCGCCATTGCACTCCAGCCTGGGTAACAAGAGCGAAACTCCGTCTCAAAAAAAAAAAAAGAGAGAAGCAAAAAATCACCTTTTGATCTCTTTTCCAGCAACCATAACAAAACAGCCCAATCACTCTTCTTTTACTCAGAGAGAACAAAGAATTGTGGCCTCTGCTTCAAAAGGCCTTGGAAAATGGCCAGTTGGGGACCTTTCTGGTGACCCTGAGGCTGAGCTTTTGAAGGGTACCATGTTTTTGAGGTCCAAGGATCAGCGTCATTGGGTTATATTCTGACTGCAGACACCATCTGTCCAAGGATTTATGGCAACTTGCTTATGTGTTTAGTGTGGTCATTACAAATTTTAATACAAAGTATAATAAATTTGCAGGTAATTCATTATTGAACTTTTTATTGACTATGAAATACATTAAAGTTTAAAAAAGTATTTTAAATGTATGTAGCAACTTTTCAACTTCTTTCTTGAAAAATCCTCTCCTATAATAATTATTCCTAAATATTTACCCTCCACTCGAGTCCTCAAACCTACTCCCTCACCTTCAGCCAGTGACCATTTATCTCCTGACTCAGAAAGAATATTAATGCATCAAGTAATAGCTCCTTAAACTTCTTGGACCTACGAACTAACTGACATCTTAGCCTTCCCTCCCGGTCCAGTGAAAAATTCATCTGTTATCCACACTGATATTTTATGCTTATGTTGTGAATTCTTTTCTTCCCATCTCTTTGGGGATATTCTATTAGTCATTCCCTCCTTTATCCTCAGTCGCTCCTTCTCTTCTGGCTCCTTTCCCTTACCTACAAACATCATACGTGCTTCCTATTGGAAATAACAGCAATAGCACAAAACCTCCCTGTGCCACCAGTTCTTCTCTTGGCAGGAAAAGTTTCCTGAAAAAGCTTTTTATTTGTTATGTTCTATTCCTCACCTCTCATGTATTCCTCAACTTAATATAATCTGGCTTCTGCTGTTGCTATTTAGATCACTCATACTGAGCTCACCAGTGATTTCCAAATTGCTAAATTGATTGTTTCAGTTTTTAATTTAGTTGATCTATCTAGTATTTGATTCTATTGGCTACTGATTCCCTCTTGAAACTTTCTTCCTGGTTTCCAGACAACACCCTGTTAATCCCCCACCCCTTTCTGGCCCTGGCTCTCTCTGTTTCTTTACTGGATCTTCTTCCTACTTAGAACTTGGCATTTCCTGTCTTGGGCCTAAAGAAGAAAACAGCTTTATTGAGATATAATTTACATACCATATAGTTCACCCATTTAAAGTGTATAATTAAGTGGTTTTCAGTATATTCACAAGGTTGTGCAACCATCATCACAATTTAATTTTAGAACATTGTCATCGTCCCAAAATAAATCTATACCCATTAGCAATTATTCCCTATTCCCCTTCTTTCTTCACCCTTTAACTCTTGCCAGCCAGCCACTACTTTCTTTCTTTCTTTCTTTCTTTCTTTCTTTCTTTTTTAAGGTGGAATGCTTCACAAATTTGTGTTTCATCCTTTTGCGGGGGCCATGCTAATCTTCCTTGTATCTTTCTAATTTTAATATGGATGCTGCCCAACCAAGCACTGCTTTCTATCTTAATAGATTTGCTGGGCTCCATTTTTGCCTATTCAGATTTTACTTGTGGGATCTCACTGTACTCACTGTTTCAGTTTACCCTCATATCATGGTTACTGTGAAATCTGTCTATCAAATTTAGACCTCACTCTTGATCTCTAGGTTCAGAGTCACCTACTTTTTCCTCATTTTCCCTGTAGATGTCCCACTGGCATCTCAAACTGAACATGTCCAAAACTGACCCCATCAGTCCTTTACTGTATCTTATGCACCTATTTTGGAGAATGGCAGTATTCTCACATCCAGTCTCCAAACCCCTGTAGTTTTTCAAACTAGGAATATGGAAGATAGAATAGATGGCACCCTCATTCATCCTGCCCCATCTGTCTTCTCTTTTTTATTTTTCTTTTTTGAGGGAGTTTTGCTCCTACTGCCCAGGTTGGAGTACAGTGGTATGATCTCACCTCACTGCAACCTCCAACTCCCAGGTTCAAGCAGTTCTCCTGCCTCAGCCTCCCAAGTCTCTGGGATTACAGGCATGTGCCACCATGCCCAGGTGATTTTGTATTTTTAGTAGAGATGGGGTTTCTCCGTGTTGGTCAGGTTGGTCTCAAACTCCTGACCTCAGGTGATCTGCCTGACTTGGCCTCCCAAAGTGCTGGGATTACAGGCATGAGCCACCATGCCAGGCCTGTCTTCTCTTTCAAATATCTCTGGACTCTGCCTTAGTATTCCCATTGCTGTTTCTTTGGTTCAAGCCCTATGATAAGGCTCTGGACAAGTCTCTCTGCATCCCCTTCCCCAACCCATCCACACCAATTTAATAAAGATCATTCAAAAATACAAATTAATTATTGAAACTTCTATCAGTTATGGAGACATTCAGATTTAAGTAATAGAAAACCCAACCAAAAATGGGTTATTAATAAACAGGGATTTCTATTCTCTCATAATCAGAAAGCTAGAGATGGCCACAGGCTTTGCTTGAGTGGTTCTTCTATGTCATTTTTGGTATATTTGGGATAATCTGGTCATTCTCTCATGGTTGCAGGATGGTTGACACAGTTACAGATACAGTGTCTAAACTCAAGGATGGGAGGGGGCAAAGGGGCAGAGCCAGCCATGGATATTTATCAGAAAATCTGAATATTTACCAGAAGACTTTTCAGTTATTTTTCTACTTACCCTTCACTGGCCAGAACTGTTGCAGGCCATCTCTCACAGTAAAGGAGGCTTGGGATGTGAGGTTTTATCTTTCCTAGTGTCTGTAGTAGAGGTAGGCAAGAGAGAGTTGGCTAAGCCATATTTCTCGCCTACTCAAAATCCTTGAGTAGAGTTCCCACTTCTTTCAAGATCACAAAGTTCATTCTTAATATAACATCAAAGGGTTCCTTGTACTGATTTCCTGTGATAGGTCTAGTCTACCATTGTCCACACTTCTTATAATTCTTCCATTGGACCATGATCTTTTAGGATTATTGTTTTTGTCCATGTTATTTCCAACCAAGAAAGCCTCTTTCTATTTCTTTCCTCTCTTTTCTCATACACCTCCAACAAAAACAAAAATGCTCAAGCAAAAACGGCTACCTCTTTTTCAAAGTCCAGTTCATAAATTATCTCCTTAAAGAAACTTTCCTGACTCCTGCCTCGTAGTAACAATTTAGTATTTTTTTTTGTTATTGTGAGAGTCTTAAAGGCAGTCTAAAACCCCAGCTCTTAGTTTAGAATCGGGCACATGGTGAAGCTCAGTAAATGTTGGATGAATGAATGCATATTTGAAGTTTTCTACAAGTCAGTTTAATTCTCAATTCTCATGGATTTGCCAGCTTCCCCAAATATCCTGTATCCCTCTTTTCCTTAAGGGGAAAGAGACAGATGCTTTTCATATATAATTAATTTAATTTAATTTAATTTATTTATTTGAGACAGAGTCTCTATCTGTCACCCAGGCTAGAGTGCAGTGGCACAATATCAGCTCACTGCAACCTCCACCTCCTATGTTCAAGTGATTCTCCTGCCTCAGACTTCCGAGTAGCTGGGATTAGAAGCACTCACCACCGTGCCCAGCTAATTTTTATATTTTTAGTAGAGACAGGATTTCACTATGTTGTCCAGGCTGGTCTGGAACTCCTGACCTCAGGTGATCCACCTGCCTCGGCCTTCCAAAGTGCTGGGATTACATGTGTAACATACTGTGCCTGGCCCCATATTTTATTTTAGACATATAGTTTTACCTTAGTTACGCCTTACCCTGTGTTTACTTCATGGACACACAGATTCAGACACTTTAGAAAATAAGTTGAAAATATCCAGACTTATTTTTTAATTAAAGGGACTTTCATCCTTTGAGAATTTTAAATTGAAGTTTGATATTTCATGTTTTTATTTCAATTTGTAAGCTAAAAATAATTCTGAATTATTTATAACCATATTACCTTATAAACAGTACTGTCATCCAATTCCAGTTCCTGAATTTGTGTTTTACTTAGAGTCACATTAGTGCCAAGTGTTATTGCTTTGTTATAAGCTTAAAAGGAAAGATCTGAGGCAATTTTTATGTGTAATTTATGCCTTCATGCCAGATGAGAGCCAAATGCTGTGCTTTGGTAATCTGTTTAATTAATTTTGAGAAATGTGGTGGTATATTTGAATAAAGAGCATCAGAAATGGCAAATATTGGGCCAGGTATGGTAGCTTATGCCTGTAATCCCAGCACTTTGGGAGGATGAGGAAGGGAAATTGCTTGAGCCCAGGAATTCGAGACCAGCCAATACAGCAAGACTTTGTCTATACAAAAAATAATTTAAAAAATTTTGTGGGCATGGTGATGTGCTCCCGTAGTCCTACCTACTTGGGAGGCAGAGGCAGCTGATTGCTTAAGCCCAGGAGTTTGAGGCTACAGTGAGCCATGATCGTGCCGCTGCACTCTGGCCTGGGCAACAGAGCAAGACCTTGTCACTTTAAAAAAAAAAAAAAAGAAAAGAAATGGCAAATATTAAGGTAAATATAGAGCACAAATTATAACATTGTCTTATAGGATGTATAAAATATATAGGTGTTTGACACCTTTAGTGTAAAGAATGGCAGGGGAGTAATGGAATTCCTATACATTTGCAAGGTTTCTACATTTTATATGAAGTGGCATATTAACTTAGGTAGAATGAAAAGTTAAGGATGCATATTTGAATTCTCAGAGCAACTAATTAAGAAAAGCAAACCCGAGAGATAAATCCAACTAGAACTTCTAAAAAATATCCAGTGACCTGAAGAAGGCAAGAAAGAGGAAATACAGGAAAAAAAAAAAACAACAGAAGAGATAGACTGAAAATAAATAATAAAAGTATAGGCCTACATCCAACAATGTCAGTAATTACATTAAATATTAATGGACTAAACACCCCCATTTATGAGACAGAGATGACCAGAATTGATAAATAGCAGGGCCTAACTATATGCTATTTACAAGAAATTCACTTCAAGTATAAAGACACAGACTGAAAGTGAATGGATGGAAAAAATATAAATGATGCAAACACTAATTATAAGAAGATTAGCTTTGCTATATTTTATTAGGTAAAATAGATATCAAGGCAAACAGTATTAAGAGATAAAGAGGGATGTTTCACAATTAAAGGACCAATCATTCTGGAAGACATCATTATAAATGTGTGTCTACCTAATATAAACATAACCTCAAAATGTATGACAATCATTTCAAGAGCAAAGGCAGAATTAGACAATACTGTAATCATTGTTGGTAATCAGCAAAGTTTGTAAGTATACGTCTCTCAGCAATTGATAGAACATCCACACAGAAAATCAGTAAAAATGTAGGTAAAGATCTAAACAACTCTACCAATTATCTTTTTTTTTTCTTTTCTAGAGATGGAGTCTTACTTTGTTGCCCAGGCTGGAATGCAGTAGCACGATCCCAGATCACTGCAACTTATGCCTCCCAAGTTCTAGCAATTCTCCTGCCTTAGCCTCCAGAGTAGCCAGGATTATAGGTGCATGCCACCATGCCAGGTTAATTTTTTGTATTTTAGTAGAGACGGGGTTTCACCAAGTTGCCCAGGCTGGTCTTGAACTCTGGAGCTCAGGCAATCCACCCACCTAGGCCTCCCAAAGTGCTAGGATTACAGGCGTGAGCCACTACACCCAGCCCCAACTATCTTGACCTAACTGATACTTCTAGAAACACCACACTCATTGGCCAGGTGTGGTGGCTTAGGCCTATAATCCTAACACTTTGGGAGGCTGAGGTGGTAGGATCACTTGAGCTCAGGAGTTTGAGAACAGCCTAGGCAACATGGCAAAACCCTGTCTCTACAAAAAAAAAAAAAAAAATTAGCCAAGTTTAGTGACATACACCTGCAGTCCTAACTACTTGGGAGACTGAGGTGAAATGATTAAGTCTGGGTGGCTGAAGTTACGGTGAACCATGATAGCACCGCTGCACTCCAGCCTGGGTGACAGAGCAAGACCAGCCTGGGCAACACGAATGAATTTATTCATTCTCAAAATGAATATAATATTTGTAAAGAAACACCACACTCACATGATGAATTCACAAAGACAGACTTTATTCTGGGTCACAATACAAGTCACAATCAATTTAAAGGATTGAAATAATACAGATTATATAGAAATCAGTAATATCTCTTAAGAAAATCTTGAATATTTATAAATTAAATAACATGCTTCTAAATAATTCATGTATCAAAAAAGAAACCATAAAGGAAATTAAAAAAAAATTTTTTTATTCCACCTGGATTGTTTCTCAGGAGGAATTTTTTTTTTTTTTTTTTTAATAGAAGATGGGGTTTCACTATGTTGGTCAGGCTGGTCTTGAACTCCTGACCTCAGGTGATCTGCCCGCCTTGGCCTCCCAGAGTGCTGGGATTACAGGCGTGAGCCACCACGCCAGGCCTCTCAGGAGGAAATTTAAAAATATTTTTAACTGAATGATAATGAAAACACAGTATCTCAAAATTGTGAGGTACAGCCAAAGCAGTGCTCAGAGGAAAACATATAGCTTTAACTGCTTATCTTAGAAAAGAAGGAAAGTGTAAAATCAATCAAAGCTTCAACCTTTAGAAGCTAGGGGGGCAAAAAGCAAAGTAAGCACAAAATAAGTAGAAAGAAGGAAATAATAAAGGTAAGAGCAGGCATGGATATAATTGAGAAAAGAAAACCAAATTAGACTCTTGAATAGATCTACAAAGTTTATAAACTTCTAGACTGATCAAATCACTGGTATGACAAATGAAAGAGGGTATAACAATGGAACCCACAGTCATTAGAAGGGTAAGAAAACTGGGTGCAGTGGTTCATGCCTCTGATCTCAGCATTTTGGGAGGCTGAGGTGGGAGGATCACTTGAGCCCAGGAGTTGAAGACCAGTCTTGGCAATACAATGAGATCCCAACTCTCCAAAACGATAAAAAATTAGCTGGGCATGGTGCCTTCCATCTGCAGTCACAGCTACTCCAGAGGCTGAGGTGGGAGGATCTCGAGTCCAGCAGGTCAAGGCTACAAAGAGCTGTGATTGCGCCACTGCATGCCACCCTGGGTGATAGCCAGACCCTGTCTCAAAGTAAATGAAATGAATAATAAAAGATAAGAGAATATACTATACAACTTTATGCCCACAGAAGGGACAAATTAGATGAAATGGATTTTTTTTGAAAAATATAACATTAAAATTGATACAAAAATGTCAAACTAAGATGGCTTATTATTATGAAAATGGTTCTTTTCTTTGTGGACTCCTAAAAGAGTCTTGTGGTTGCCAGAGGTTTATGGACCACATTTTGAGAATTGCTGCTTTAGATGGGTACAGTTTATTGTATGTACTTTATATCACAGTGAAATTGGTTAAGAAATATATACATATTTATATATATATATTTTTATGCATGTAATATATGTGTGTATATTTATATATAGGGGCACTGTGGAATTTATTTTACTTTAAGAAATTTCTATCATTTTGAGTGTATAAAACACTGCTTGACAGTATATTGAAGATTATGGCATTTTTGATAGTATGATTAAAACATTTTTTATTCCATTTCTGCTACACTTACTTATATAATTTTTTTTTTTTGAGACGGAGTCTTGCTCTGTTGCCCAGGCTGGAGTGTAGTGATGTGATCTCGGCTTACTGCAACCTCCATCTCCTGGGTTCAAGTGATTCTCCTGCCTCAGCCTCCCAGGTAGCTGGGATTATAGGCACCCGCCACCACACTTGGTATTTTTAGTAGAGATGGGGTTTCACCATGTTGGCTGGGCTGGTCTTGAACTCCTGGCCTCAAGTGATCCACCTGTGTAGGCCTCCAAAAGTGCTGGGATTACAGGCATGAGCCACTGCGTCCGGCTGCTTATTTATATAATTTTTATTGTGAGAATGATCTATACACATCTATAAAAGTAAGATAAATATTAAAAAAAAGCAAACAAAATGCAAAAATAGTGAAAATGGTTTGACCAACTTATAAGGACAGCAGAAAATTTATAAGGAAAGCCTAGATATAAGGGGAACTTTCTAATCTTTATGTATGTAATTTTTCTTATCTATTTATATTTATTTATAGCTTTTTATCTACCCACCCATCTGTTCATTCACTCATCCATTCATCCATGCAACCATCCTTCCTTCTTGTGCATATTGTATCATGCCTTAGAACTACAGTCATATCAAGATCTTGAATTCTGACATGTCCTTTTCTGATCACACCCCCTTCTGTCTCTGCACCTTATTGTGAGCTCTTAATGAGTTCCCTTCTTACCTTCGTCAGGACCAAAATCTTCTCTGGGGGTCAGCCTGTCATTACCTTCTTATTTAATGTCACTTGCCAGTCTGCTCACTATAGACCCTTGGACCACCAGTTTTGAGAAACTTTGTTATTCTCACTTCACTCATGCAATTAATTAGTCCTTCTGCCAAACTGTGACTTTGCCAACTCCCGGACTTGGGTGAACCACACGGACTGCTTTTCTATTCTTGTGCCTGGGAGGCGTATCCTCATTGGACAACTGCACAAAACCCAGCCATTTGATTCCTTGTGCTGTCTAGCAGTCATCACTGCCCTTTTGTAGTATATATCATTTAGCTGCTTCCTTGTAACAAACTATTTAAAGCTTAGTAACTTAGATATTAATAATTTAGCTCACAAATCTGTGTGTTGGCGATTTGGGCTGTGCCCAATTGGGCACTTGGTCTGGTCTGAGTCAGGCCTGGCTCATCACAGCTGGAAGTCACTCATGTGTCTTTGATGAGCTCTGGCTGACTCATAGTTTTCCTCTTCATGGTCTCTCCTCTTCCAGTAAGCCAACCCGGGTTGTTTCACATGTGGTTAAATTTGGGTTCCAAAAGCAGCAAGAGTAGAAGTCCATGCGACCTCTTGAAGTCTGGTCTCTGGGCTATTACAGTGCCTCTGCTAACACACTGTTTTGGCTAAAGCAAGTCATAGCAGGTAGAGAAGCTGAGTGCTGATAGGAGGAGTTGCCTAGTATTGTGGCCACTTTTGCAATCTACCATAGGTAATCTTTTGATTTATTTTTGGTTTGCTGCTGTCCGCTATCCCTAAAATATTCATGGTAAGCTTCTTCTGTTCTTTTCTCTGGACAGTCTTTTCTAATTTCTTGGCTTTCATATGCGTGGAAATTACTTCTACCAGACATTTTTAGCCTTAGTTTTTCTTTTCTTTTTTTTGTTTGTACAAACTGTAAGAAGTGGCATTAATAGGCCTTAGTTTTTCCAAAATTTCAGACTGGGTGCTGTGGCTCATACTTGTAATCCCAGGGCTTTGGGAGGCCAAGATGGGCAGGTTGCTTGAGGACAGGAGTTCAAGACCAGCCTGGGCAACATAATGAAACAAACAAAAAAAAAATTAGCTGGGCATGGTGGCATGCCCCTGTTGTCCCAGTTATTCGGGAGGCTGAGATAAGGAGAATCACTTTAGCCCAGGAGTTTGAGGCTGCAGTGAGCTATGATCATGCCACTGTACTCCAGCATAGGCAACAGAGCAAGAACCTGTCTCAAAAAAAGAAAAAAAAATTGAGGTGTTTAATTTCTAGTTTTAGAATATTTTTCATCATCCCCCAAAGATTTCTCATGCCTGTTTGCTGTCGATCTCTGTTTCAATCCCTAACCCCATGCTGCTTTCAGTATCTGTAGATAGTGCCTTTCCTGGACATTGCATATAAGTAGGATCATATAATATGTAGTCTTTCCCATCTGGCTTCTTTCATGTAGCTGAATGTTTTTGAGGTTTATCTGTGTTGTAGTATGTATCAGTAGTTTGTTCGTTTTTATTGCTTAATAGTATTTCATTCTATGAATATACCATATATTCATAGTATTTTGTTCTATGAATATACCGGGCGTGGTGTTACAGGCATGTACCACCACGCCCGGCTAATTTTTTGTATGTTTAGTAGAGACAGGGTTTCACTGTGTTAGCCAGGATGGTCTCTATCTCCTGACCTTATGATCCACCTCCCAAAGTGCTGGGATTACAGGCGTGAGCCACCGTGCCCGGCCAACTTCTTTCCTTTTTATATGCCTATTCAGATTTTTTTTTTTCTTCATGAGTCACTTTGGTAATTTGTGCCTTTCTACAAATGGTTCATTTCATCTGAGTTTTCTAGTTTGCTGGCGTTAAGTTGTTTATGGTATTCTCTTTTGCTCCTTTTAATTTCTGTAGGGTTGATAATACTTTCAGATTCCCTTTTTGTTTGTGTAGCCAAAAAGTTGGGGCTTTTGTTGTCCTGTCCTGTTGCACGCTTCTATGATTGCGCTTGCATCCCAGACGAAGATAAAAACCAAACATAAAGGGATAGGAGTTTGCCCTGGCTGTGGGATTGTTTAGGGGCTGTGAGAAAAGAGAAAAAACGAGTGATTTCTGCATTTTCTCTGAGTCTTAAGAATTCCCCTTCTCACCTCTCTAGCCAGAATTAGGGCACTTTTTCTGGAGTTCTATCTGCATCTCAGTGGCCATTTCTGGGTTTCAGGCTGCATTGCTGCATTGCATTCAGTCTGGGGAATAGTGGAGGTCAAAAATGGCAAACTCACCCCTGGTTTTGATATACTTTGAATTCTGGCCTTTTACTTCAGTTGGCCTGCTGCTGTTTACATTTCTGAATCCTCAAGTAGCTGCTCAATGCATCCTGTTGAGTTTTACAGCTCTGTTCAATGACAGACCTGCTTATTCTACTTTATTGTAATTGGAACCATGAACTGATTTTAATTAGTCTGTCCTTTAACCACTTCAAGCCTGTTGCTTTTCTCTTTTTATTTATTTACCATTTAGAAAATCTTGCGGGATTTTGACAGTAAAATCCCGCAAGATTTTCTAAATGGTAAATAAATAAAAAGAGATAGTAGAGATGTGTATTGCTACATATAACACATGAAATACTGAAGATTCCATTTATTTTACCATCATACAAATTTTCTAGGAATCAAACATCAATAGATTTTTCATTTGGAAAGGTTTCTCTTTTTTTTGTCCAGTCTCATTATTCTTTATATCTGCATTTCCCTCCAACTTCTGAACATAAAATATATTAAGATTAAAGAACTACTTGCAGATTTTAAAGAAAACAATATGTATCTCTTCATGTTTACTGATGAGTTTACAATGAGCAGAAATTTCACATTAAGAAGTAATTAAGCAGAAGCAATAGACCATTAACAAGTTTTAAATAACTAAGTGACCATCTTTGAAGAATCATTAAAAGATCGTTAAATAGGTATATTCCTGCTACTGCCCACTCTGCAGTGAGCTAAACGCAGCAGGCAGCAGGGAGTTGCGAGCATTTCAGACTGATATAGAATGTGACTGCCTCTTGTTTTAAAAATGGTTGTGGGGGCATCCCAAAGTGAATCCCAAATACATTCTTAACTGTTTAGACTGTCTTGAAATATTTGGATTACCTAGCTGTATGTCTGAATCATCAGCTCTTCTGGGTGGGAGATAAAATTGGGAAATTTTGGCTGGCTACTGCTATATTACAATTTCTCTAGAAACCTCAGTAAATAATGGACTCAAGCATGCCTTGAGCTGTTCTCTGAGAAACTATGGCAACGGGCCTTTTAATTAAAGCTGAAGTAGAGTGTGTAGCTTAGGAAAACAGAGATACTGCCAATTGATAGGGTGACAATATGGGAATCATCCATGAAGCTAACAAGAAATTCCTTTTTTCTATTTAGTTAACCCTTTGTTACCTATGTTGTTCGAAGAAACACTAGGTAACTCTTTCAGTGGATATCAATATTTGGCTTTGGAATATGTTACAATATTTTTTAAGCAATGTATAACTTCCTAATTTTTTTAAGAATAATGTTAAGGGCCGGGCGCGGTGGCTCACACCTGTAATCCCAGCACTTTGGGAGGCCGAGGTGGGTGGATCACAAGGTCAATAGATCGAGACCGTCCTGGTCAACATGGTGAAACCCCGTCTCTACTAAAAATACAAAAAATTAGCTGGGCATGGTGGCACGTGCCTGTAATCCCAGCTACTCAGGAGGCTGAGGCAGGAGAATTGCCTGAACCCAGGAGGCGGAGGTTACGGTGAGCCGAGATAGCGCCATTGCACTCCAGCCTGGGTAACAAGAGCAAAACTCTGTCTCAAAAAAATAAAAATAAAAGGATAATGTTAAAATTATTTTGTGTTTTCTGAATATATGTTAAAGAGAGAGTTACTGGAAGGGTCAGCCTAGAGGCATCCTAAGTGTCAGAGGGCGGCCAATCTGGGATAGTCCACAAAAACAATGATCTCTCCATTTTGATGATGGAGACATTAGTGTGCATTCATTCTCTCTCTCCACGTCATTCTCTCTCTCTCTCTCTCTCTCTCTCTCTGTGTATATATATGTGTGAGTGTGTGTGTGTGTGTGTGTATGTTTGTATGTATGTATATAGAAAAGTGCACTAGTGGGCTGATGATTAACAAATTGGTAAACTGTCCCCCTCACAGGCAGTGTGCTAGAATTTATAAGCCTGGACTATAACAAAAAGTAACTTCTTATTGCTAGCTTTCAAAATTTAAAAAAAAAAAAACTAAGTGGAAAAGCAAGAGTTGTCATTTTTCCAGGGTCAAAGTATGTGTTATGCTAACAACCCCCAGTGATGGGCAGATTCTATCATCCCATTGGTGGGGGCTGAGGAGGGGGAGAATTTGAGTTTATGTCTGTTGTTTTAACATCCCATCTGGTTACTGTTCTCCTTCAGTTTTAAAAAGTGTCCCTGTTTGGAGGATATATTGCAGTCACCTGGTGAAGGCAATAGCTGGAAAGATGAGTAGCATCTAATTAAATAAAATTGTTCTATTAGGGTGGCTGAGGCAGGAAGATTTTTAGGACCCAGGAGTTTGTGACCAGCCTGAGCAACATAGTGAGACCCCCATATCTACAAAATAAAATAAAATGTAATAGTGACAAATGTAAAAGCCCCTAAGCCAGAGACAGTGTAGGATCTGGCTCTTACAAAAGCCTGTTATCCGGTTTCCTTGACTCTGGGTTTCAGTTCACTTTTTATTATACTGTTGGCAGAGTAAGCTATCTAAAATCAGATCTCATCTTCCACTCCTTTTGCTTAATGACTTTTCCTTGCTTAATGGCTTCCTGTTGCTTACAGGATAAGCATACCCTTTCTTGGTATCAGCTCCCTCAAACCTCTCACGTTTACCCTAAACTCAAAGGAGACCCAGCTGCTTGGTCCCCTGACCCATTCTGTTTTCATGCCATTGCTCATGCTGGAATCCCTCTATTCTACTTTTGTTGTTGTTGCTGCAAACTCCCATTTCTACTTAAAAATGAGGATTAAACATCATTTTCTTCCTTTATCGCACATTCCTCCCTTAGTCTTCCTGGACATTCTCCCCTCTTGTTATGGAACTGAACTGGGACCTGCCTGCTCACATGGTGCGGTAAGGCCAAACATCCACACTGAAGTTTGCAGTGGAAGAAAGGAGGGCATTTATTTGCAGGGTGCCAAGCAAGGAGAATAGGGCAGCTCATGCTTAGGGACCCGACCTCCTCAATGGCTTGCAAGTCCAGTTCTTAAAGGCATGGTTAAATTTTAAGAAAGCAGAAGTTACAGACAAAATCATAAATCAATATGTGGAGGTTACACATTGGTTTGGCCTAAAAAGGGTGGGATATCTTGAAGTGGGGGCAGGTCATAGGTAGGTTCAAAGATTCTCTGATTTGCAATTGGTTAAGGAAGGGAAGCTTTGTTTAAGATTTGGGTCAGCAGAAAAGATTGTTAGCTCTGGTTTGTGGTGTGACTTCTTTCAGGCCCATCAGGAAGAAATTTAGAGCAAAGAGAAGTGGTCAGAGATCAGTCCTCAGTTCCCCCTTATCTGAGTGAGACGTTGATCACCACCTATGGAGGTCTGTCCTGCAGACCCTGACTTAATGACTGGATGAATGAATGCACTCACATACACTAGAATACAGTGAATCTGAGTGGGCTAGGGATGGTCGCTAGCTACTTTCAGAGGGTGATTGCAGCTAACTGACCACCACTTGCTGCTCCTCCTCACATTTATTCAGTATAGATTTAATAATAGAGGTTCTAAGTCAACATGCTTGTGGATAATTAACATGGTTAATGTAAGGTTTAAATGAGAGGCAACGGAGGCCAGTTATTGGAATGAAGAAATTTGATCAGCTCCTGGGCAAGATTCTGCAGTCCGACAGGAGGGGCTGGAGAAGTCGTGTGGACTCCTCTCAGACGTGGGGTTTTATAGGGAGTGGAGGCATTCTGATTGGCTGCAGGGAAACCGGACATGGACGGGGCCAGCTGCCATTGGCAAGTAGGCAGGATTTCCGGTGAGTTGGGCTGCCCAGTGGGAGTGGGGCCTGGATGGGACAAAATGCTATTGGGCAGGTCCTGGCGGGGCTTCTTTAAATTTTGGCAGGGTTCTTTAACCAGCGAGCTAGGTGCTGAGTGCAGAGCTTGGTGCTGGGTGCAGAGTGGTGACATAGTTTCCAGGTGTGGAGGGGGGGTGGGCGTGTCCGAGCTGGGGGGGGTGGGCAGGGAGGGGTGTGTTCGAGCTCCCGGCGAGGCAACCGGCCTTACAGTTAAAAGAGTGGTTTTACAAATGATAAAAGGTCTTGGTCCAGGGTCCCAGAATAAACACCATTAACTGGTAATTCCCCTTCAATCTCCCCCTGAGAGGACCATCCAGTACAACGTTTATGTGAGTAACAAATTAGAATAGGGACAAAGGAATGAGGGGTAAACAGACTTAACTGGGGAAGCTTTATTATCCTAATCTCACCTTATGACTTAAAATTCTAACATAATGAACTGGCTGCCTTCAGCTTGTTCCGTTAAAACCTTTCAACCTTCCAAAAGGTTTGAGACTATAATCTTCTAACTTTCCCTACTACTTCTGTAATATTTTGCCAGCCACCCCGAGTGACTCTCATCTGAGGTCTACATGCTGTTTGGTAAGGGTCCAGGTTTCTGAAAAATAACTGAGGAACATATGTTAAGATTCAGGGAGAGCTAGGTGCCTGGAAATTCCCTTGAAGGAACTCAAGATTTTCCGTTATTTCTATACTTGAGATCCACAGACCCTTAAGAAATGTCCCTGCTCCATCTCACTCTGGGACCAGATGAGGGCACCAGATGTGGGGACTTAAATACCAAGGCAGGTAGTATGTCATTTTTGTCTTGCTTCCATAGCCTTGTGTGGCATCTGGCATGGAATAGGCACTTACTATTTGTTGAATATTTGACATTGGCTAAATATTTGATGTATACAGGAATGGAATTCAAGTGAGTAAACTAATTAGAGTCACCAGGCATATCTGAGAAAACACAAAGTAGTTGAACTTTAGTTCTGCTGTTTTCCCTCCTCCTTGTCTCCCACCCTTTTCTTGCCTCCCAGCTGCCTGTTCCTCCCATGCCTGTTCTGTGACTTCCCAGAAGACCTTGGTCAAAGTATTATATAGGTTTTCCCTTCCCTTAAATGCCCCTGTATTAGTCCATTTTCATGCTGCTGATAAAGACAAACTCGAGACTGGGTTTGGAAGAGTTTTTCTGGAATAAAAAGAGGTTTAATTGGACTTAAAGTTCCACATGGCTGGAGAGGCCTCAGAATCATGGCAGGAGGAGAAAGGCACTTACATGGTGGTGGCAAGAGAAAATGAGAGAGAAGCAAAAGGGGACACCCCTGATAAAACCATCAGATCTCATGAGACTTATTTACTACCATGAGAATAATCTGGGGAAACCACCCTCATGATTCAAATTATCTCCCACTGGGTCCCTCCCACAACATGTGGGAATTATGGGAGTATAATTCAAGATGAGATCTGGGAACACAGAGCCAAGCCATATCATTCCACCCTGGCCCCTCCAAATCTCATGTCCTCACATTTCAAAACCAATCATGCATTTCCAGCAGTTCCCCAAAGTCTTAACTCATTTCAGCATGAACCCAAAAGTCTACAGTCCAAAGTCTCATTTGAGACAAGGCAAGTTTCTTCTGCCTATGAGCCCGTAAAATCAAAAACAAGCTAGTTACTTCTTAGATACAGTGGGGGTACAGGTATTTTGTAAATACAGTAGTTCCAAATGGGAGGAATTGGCCAAAACAAAGTTGTTACAAGGGCCCAGACAAGTCCGAAATCCAGCAGGGAAGTCAAATTTTAAAGCTCCAAAATGATCTCCTTTGACTCACTTCCAGGTCATGCTGATGCATGGGGTGGGTTCCCATGGTCTTGGGCAGCTCCACCCCTGTGGCTTTGAAGGGTATAGCCTCCTTCCCAGCTGCTTTCACAGGCTGGCTTGTGTCTGTGGCTTTTCCAGGCAAACAGTGTAGGTGGTCGGTATCTACCATTATGGGGTCTGGAGGTCGGTGGCCCTCTTCTCACAGCTTCACTACCTGGTGCCCCAGTAGGGACTCTTTGTGGGGTCTCCAACCCCACATTTCCCTTCTTCACTGCCCTAGCAGAGGTTCTCCATGAGTGCCCTGCCCCTGCAGCGAACTTCTGCCTGGCATCAAGGCATTTCCATACATCTTCTGAAATCTAGGCAGAGGTTCCCCAACCCCAGTTCTCGACTTCTGTGCATTTGCAGGCTCAGTACCATGTGGAAGCTGCCAAGGCTCAGAGCTTGCACCCTCTGAAGACACAGCCTGAGCTCTATGTTGGCCCCTTTCAGCTGGAGCACCTGGGATGTTAGGGCACCAAGTCCCTAGGCTGCATACAGCATGTGAAACCAATTTCTCCTAGGCCTCCGAGCCTCTGATGGGCGGGGCTGCTGTGAAGACCTCTGACATATCCTGGAGACGTTTTTTCCATTGTCTTGGTGATTAACAAATTTTTGCAGCTGGCTTGAATTTCCCCTCAGAAAATGGGTTTTTCTGTACTATCACATTGTCAGGCTGCAAATTTTCTGAACTTTTATGCTCTGCTTCCCTTATAAAACTGAATGTCTTTAACAGCACCCAGATTACCTCTTGAATGCCTTGCTGCTTAGAAATTTCTTGGTCCAGATACCCTAAATCAACTCTCTCAAGTTCAAAGTTCCACCAACCTCTAGGGCAGGGGAAGAATGCTGCCAGTCTCTTTGCTAAAACATAACAAGAGTCACCTTTGCTCCGGTTCCCAACAAGTTTCTCATCTCCATCTGAGACCACCTCAGCCTGGACCTTATTGTCGATATCAGTATCAAGCTTTTGGTCAAAGCTATTCAGCAAGTCTCTAGGAAGTTTCAAACTTTCTCACATTTTCCTGTCTTTTTCTGAGCCTTCCAAACTGTTCCAACCTGTAAGGTTTCTTGCCAAGTTAAATGAGGAAATGGAGACCGGAGTAAGGAAATTAAAAGCCAATTTTTTTCAGCTCCTGGGTGAGGTTCTATGGTCCTGGAAAGGGGCCAAAAAAGTCACGCTTCTCTTCTGGGGTGTGAGGTTTTATAGGGAGTAGAGGTAGTTGATCGGCTGCGGGGGAAACAAACCGGAGGTAGTCTCTTTGGTTATGAAAGGACTGGGCACGGACGAGGTGAGCTGCCATTGGCAGCCAAGCTGGGCTACTGGCAAGTGGGCTGGTTGAGGACATACAGGGCAAGCTGCCATAGGGCAGGTCTTTGGTGGGATTTTCAAAATTTCGGCGGAGCCGAGTGTATAGTTTGCTGATGAGTGCAGGACTGAGATTGGAATGCGGAACTGGGTGTGGGGTGCCCGCATGGAGAGGCCAGGTGCTGAGTAATGAGCTCAGAATGGTGACGTAGTTTTCAGGCACGGAGAGAGAAGGGTGTGTCCATTTGGCTCCTAGTGAGGCAACCGGCCTTACACAACCTCTGCCTGTTACCCAGTTCCAAAGTCACTTCCACATTTTCAGGTATCTTTTCAATAATGCCCCACTGTACTGGTACCAATTTACTGTATTAGTCCGTTTTCATACTGCTGATAAAGACATACCCAAGACTGGGAAGAACAAGAGGTTTAATTGGACTTATTTCCTCACGGCTGGGGAGGCCTCAGAATCATGGTGGAAGGTGAAAGGCACTTCTTACGTGGTGGCAGCAAGAGAAAAATGAGGAAGATGCAAATGCAGAAACCCCTGATAAAACCATCAGATCTAGTGAGACTTATTCACTATGAGGAGAACAGTCTGGGAGAAACCACCCCCATGATTCAAATTATCTCTCACTGGGTCCCTTTCACAACACCTGGGAATTATGGGAGTACAATTCAAGATGACATCTGGGTGGGGACACAGAGCCAAAGCATATCAGCCCCTGAGCTTCCCAAATACGCTTTGCCTTTCTTTCCCAAACTTCTACCCTCAACTCCAATCAAAATACCGTTTCTATACTGAGAAAAGCAGCTAGATATAATTAGGGGATTATCACTTCAACCTAATTTATGCCAGGCTATAAATGACAGTGAGGCAACGTGAAGTGTTTGGATTTTGAATTCCACAATATAAGTGATTGATTTGGTGTTCAAATTTCCGACTGTGTGTATAACGTCTCTTTCACATAGTATATTAATGCTATCCTAAACATGTTTCCATGCAAGGGTTTTAGATTATGTCATGCATTCATGACAAAGGAATATTCTTCGAGCTGCCTGCCTATAACCAGTTTCAGCAACGTTGCTGTCTTTGTTTAGCAGCATTTGTGCAATTATTTGAGTATTTTATTGCTTTTTCATATCTTTTTTATACAAATAAATGAACACTAGAAAAATTACTGCTAATGCTGGTAATGGGAAATTAGGTCTCATACAGCAATTCACTTCACATAAAGATATAAAAAATCAGATGAGCCAGAAAGAGGAAATTCCTAGTTTCAAGTGGATACTTTCTGAATTTAAGCTCATCTAGAATCTGTTTCATTGGTAGGAAAACAAGGAAAAGCAAGGAACTATATGAAATTTTGGAACTCTATTATTGAATATTATATACAAAAAGGAAGATAAAACCAAAGATATTTAATCTTATATTTTAGTTTCTGGGCCCTGACATCCAGTTTCTCATGAGATTCCTGTACATTTCATTGTTTTTTTTTTTTGTGTGTGTGTGTGTTTTGTTTGTTTGTTTGTTTGTTTTTTGTTATTTTTGAGATGGAGTCTCGCTCTGTTGCCCAGGCTGGAGTGCAGTGGCGTGATCTCAGCTCGATGCAACCTCTGCCTCCCGGGTTCAAGCGATTCTCCTGCCTCAGCCTCCCGAGTAGCTGGGACAACAGGCATCCACCACCATGCCCGGCTAATTTTTGTATTTTTAGTAGAGACAGGGTTTCACTGTATTAGCCAGGATAGTCTCGATCTCATGATCCACCTGCCTCGATCTCCCAAAGTGCTGGGATTATAGATGTGAGCCACCTCGCCCAGCCTTTTTTGTGTGTTTTTAAGAAGACATTTTATGCATAAGACAGGCTGCTGGTAAAAGGTGAGGAAAAATGCCTGGGTTTCCTTCAGGCTGTCCCTTCTTCGATGTTATTAATTCTTGCCTTAGATCTTTTCAACAGCTTGAATCTAGGTAATAGCTTTGCTGCAACTATTTTAGTAGATCCCAGTTAGGGCCCTAAAAAAACAAAATATGGCATAGGCCTGTGGGCTAGGCACTGAGAGCTGTAAGATGAGGCCAGAGGCCTGCAAACCATCATCACCTGCTTACCTGTTGGTGTCCTTACCCATACACATCTACCAGATCCTGGAGGCCAGCTCACTTTGGGCCATTAGTTCTGAAGGGCATGATCTTATTAATCCAACTGAGAGGAGCTTCTGTCAGAAACTTAAATGGAATACAATCAAGTTGAATAAGACTTGTCTCTACCTTTGAGGAGTTCTCTTTTCAATTCCTTTATCTTACAGTGATGGGTGATCAGATAAGAACTGAATCATCCATTGAATTTAGTGTCGATGCTTCTTTTCTTCTCTTCTCTTGATGCTTCTTTTTTTCTCTTCTTTGGCTACGCCTGCATTTATCCGAGTTTTCTATGCGTTTTATATAGAATTAAAGGTAAATTGGGTTTATTAACATTTTATGTATGTTTTGTGTAGAATGAAAGGGTAAATTGGGGGATTAAAAATTTAGTGTGGCAGCCTTTGCTGTTATTGTTTTTATTTGTTTGATTTTTGAAAAGGTAAAACATTTACATGATTCAAAAATCAAAGCATATAAAAGTATAAAAGTATAAAAGTTTATCAGTGAGAATTCTTTATTTTATTCTTGTTTTTCATTTCTGGAACAAGAAATCTCCTAAGTAATGCCTATTCTTAGTTTCTTGTAAATTTTTTCATTATTTATTTTTCCATATACAAGGAAATAAAAATATATTTTATTTCCCCCTTTTTATATGGATAGTAGCATATTGTATACATTGTTTTGCATCTTGTTTTATTCACTTAATGTATCTTGAAGAGCTTTCCATACAGAATGTTCTACTTTCTAGGTACATAGTATTCCATTGGATGTGTGAACATAATTAAGCTAACCACCCACCTATTAATGTATTTGGGATTTTTCTAATCTTTCATTTTTATTATCAATGCTGAAATGTAAAACCTTAGCCTTTTACATGTGTGCAAATGTTATATGTGGGATGAATTCCCAGAAGGAGAATTATGGAATCAAATGTTACATATTTCAATTTTGGTAAATATTGTCACATGACCATTTATAATGGTTTATTCTAATTATTGAGGCTTAGTAATATGTTCTAGTCCTCCCTTATTTGTATACTTTTTTAGCTGTATTCTTTTTATTCCCATGTCAATATTCAAATTAGGTTGTCTAATTCCAAAGGAAAAAAAAGTCAGTATTTTTATTGAACATGGTAAATGTGAAAAAGGATAAATGGAATATTTATTTTATTTTTGTCTTTTATTTATTATTTTTTCTTTATTTTGGGAAAGGCAGCCAGTGAAAAATGGAATATTTATGATTTTGAGTTTTCCTATCAGTAGATATACTTTTCTGTTAGTTTAACTTTTCTTTTTTGGTAAAGTTTTTTCATGTATTTCTTGCACATTTCTTGTAAAGGTTATATCTAGTATTTTATTTGGTTTTGATTAAAACGGGTCTTTTTAAAATTATGTCTTCTGTTTGTAGTTTCTACATGTGAAGCTATTGGTTTCATCATCTTAAGCTTATAATCTGCTAACTTATGTTACTGTTTGTAGTGGGTTTTATTATAGTAGAATCTGTTGGGTTTTCCAAGTATACTAACATAGCATCTGCAAATAATGATTATTATATATCCTCCTTTCCAACTTTTGCCTTTTATTTATTTCTCTCGTATAATTGTGTTGGACATCCAGCAAAATGTTAAATAATAGAAATAAGAGGCCGGGCACAGTGGCTCACGCCTATAATCCCAGCACTTTGGGAGGCCAAGGCGGGTGGATCACGAGGTCAAGAGATCGAGACCATCCTGGTCAACATGGTGAAACCCCATCTCTACTAAAAATAAAAAAATTAGCTGGGCATGGTGGCTCAGCCTGTAGTCCCAGCTACGCGGGAGGCTGAGGCAGGAGAATTGCTTGAACCCAGGAGGCGGAGGTTGCGGTGAGCCAACATCGCGCCATTGCACTCCAGCCTGGGTAACAAGAGTGAAACTCCATCTTGAAAAAAAAAAATAATAATAATAATAGAAATAAGAGTCAGTACCTTTTTCTTGTTCCTGACTTTACTGGGAATGTCTCTGGTATTTCCTTAATTAGCATTAAGTGGGCTTTGGCTTGAGATAAATCTGTGCTGGTCATTTAGTCTTGGTCTTCCGGCTTCACCTCCCCCTTCTATTCTATACTCTCTGGTGTTGGGGCTGGAACTCTGCAGACTATGGTTCCCATACTCCTTTGACAGCACTCTCTGGTGTGCTCTGTCTGTAGTGGGTACTAAAGGGAGCTTGGAAAGGGGAAGGAGGGAGAAGCACTTCCTGTCTCCCTTGCTCTTCCTGTCAGAGGTGCCCCAGTAGGAGTATCTTACCTCTCAGCTCTATGTATGTGTTTTTCTAGATTACCAGAGCCAGCCTCATCACTCCACCTTGTAGGTACAAGCAGCAGCTAGGCAGTGTCCCCACCTCAGAGGTATGAGGCCCAGCTTAGAGGCACTTACCTCCTCTGAGCGCCTAAAGAACTAATAGCAGCTGAGCAGTGTCCCCTCCTCACAGGTCTAAGCCTCAGCTTTGTGGGGCCCTTCCTTTGAGCTCCCATGATCTTGTAACCTAATCTCTTCCCTTTCAAAAAAGGAACTAGAGGTGGCAGCTGCCTCCTTGCATTTATTGTCTGTACGTTCCTCAGTGTCCTAGTTTTGCTGTTCTAGTTCTCTAATACCGGTTGAAACAATTCCCTTTATTAAATCCCCTCTGTTGAAATATCTGATGTGCTTTCTGTTTTCCTGAAAGGACCCAATCCTTAATGACTCATGCATTCCTATTTTATTAAACATTTTTATCAAGATCATTTGCTCGCCGGGCGTGGTGGCTCACGCCTGTAATCCCAGCACTTTGGGAGGCCAAGGCGGGTGGATCACGAGGTCAATAGATCGAGACCATCCTGGTCAACATGGTGAAACCCCGTCTCTACTAAAAATACAAAAAATTAGCTGGGCATGGTGGTGCATGCCTGTAATCCCAGCTACTCAGGAGGCTGAGGCAGGAGAATTGCCTGAACCCAGGAGGCAGAGGTTGCGGTGAGCGGAGATCACGCCATTGCACTCCAGCCTGGGTAACAAGAGCGAAACTCCGTCTCAAAAAAAAAAACAAAAACAAAAACAAAACAAAACAAAACAAAACAAAAGGTCATTTGCTCATCTTTTCCTAATGTTTTTCTGTGTCAAAGGGGGTGATTGTATGGTTTTTCTTTTTAGTCCTATGAAATATAATAGGAACTTTTCTAACCCTAGACACTTCTAGAACTTCTATAACAAATCTCCCTTCATTATATTGTGTTCTTTTAATGTGCTACAGATTCTATTTGCTGATATTGTTATTAGAATTTTTGTATTAATATTTATACCTGAGATTGGTCTTAATTTTTCCTTTTTTGGGGAAATCCATGTCAGGTTTCTATTTCAATGTTGTATTTGCTTTATAAAACCTTTGGATTTTCCATATTTTTGCTAATCTCTGGAACAGTTCAAATAGCATTTGACATTTAACATTTTCAGGCTTTTGTTGTTGTTTTGTCTTGTTTTTATTTTTTAAGATTTGGTAGCATTGCTTTATGAGACTCTGGGACTGGTACTAGTTTGATATCATGTAATGGGAAACCTATTTCATTAAACGAATCCAGAAATGACTAACAGATAAAATGATGTTCGCATGTCCTGCATCAGCTGGGCTAATTCAAAAAAGCTTTTGTGGCTACCAGCATTAGTTCAGACCAAACTGAAATAGGCAGCATGTCTCTGGTGCCCTTTTTATCCTTTAATTATTGTACATATGTGTGTAATTAATTCTCCCTCTTTCCTCTCCTATTCTGTTGCCAGTCTCTGCTGAAGTTACCTACTGATACTGTTTTTGGAGGTATAACTCTGCAAATAAATATTTGCATTTTCATAGCAGAAGTATGAATATGCTCTTGGCAGAATCTTGGGTCCTGGTACTGTATGTTTTGTGTCCCTTCTGCCTTCTAATTTCTTCAAGTACATGTATTCCTGAGGTGAAGCATAAGCATACCAGCTTGAGGAGAGCATATCCTCCCATTGACTTACACAGACTTAATAAACTCTACACTTGGGAACCTTAGGGAGCCTCCAGTCTTCCTCTAAAAAAAAAGAGTGTCAGCCGGGTGCGGTGGTTCACGCCTGTAATCCCAGCACTTTGGGAGGCTGAGGCGGGTGGATCACGAGGGCAAGAGATCAGACCATCCTGGTCAACAAGGTGAAACCCCGTCTCTACTAAAAATACAAAAATTAGCTGGGCATGGTGGCGTGTGACTGTAGTCCCAGCTACGCGGGAGGCTGAGGCAGGAGAATTGCTTGAACCCAGGAGGCGGAGGTTGCGGTGAGCTGAGATTGCGCCGTTGCACTCCAGCCTGGGTAACGAGTGAAACTCCGTCTCAAAAAACCAGAAACAAAAACAAAAACAAAAAAAAAAAAGGAGGGTTACCAGCTCACTACCTTTAGTGTGAGTAAAAGAAAAGGTGTAATAACACCTTGTTATTGTGAACTGATCTCTAGCTGCCTAGCTCATCATTTATTTTCAGTGCCTTCATGCATCCTCCTCTCTCTGGCCAGCAGGTCTTTCCTTGACTTTGTCCCTGTTGAATCTTCACTGTTTTTCAAGCGATGGCCTTGGCTTCCCTCACACAGTAGTTCCTCCTTCCCCTCGTGAACTGACCATCTTCTCAATTTCCCCTGTTTCCTGAGCTTACTTCCATCATGTTACCATCATTACATTATTTACTTATAAGTCTTTCTCCTTCACCAGGTTGGTTGCTACTCAGGGTGAATTGCATGTTTATTCTCTTTTGTTTCCAATGCTTAGCTCACTGCTATATACATAGTAGGTTTCAAAATATATTAGTTGAATGATTGTATAATGAGACCCAACAAAAAGTGGAGAGAAAGAAAGATGAGTGGCAAATGGATAAATGGAGTCTCTAGGAACTATAGTACCATGCTCCAGGCATGTTCCAGATGCTAAAAGGTTTTTTTTTTTTATATCCAACTATACTATATGAAAAGTAAACATAGTGTTTTCATTCAGAGTGAACTTAATTTATATTTGATTTATGTTCACATTGTGGATACTTTTCTGGCAACACACTATCTAAATCTGCTTACTCAGAAGATATGCATCAGAATAAGTCAGAAAGACAGTTTCAAGGCTATGAAAGTCTAAAATCCTCTGATAGTTTTATAGTAATTCAGCTTTAGGGTCCGGAAATTTGGGTTTATTCTTCCTGCATCAGGAAATTATGTCCTGCTTTAGGAGATGATAATAGTAGAGATAAGGGAATCAAAGGGATTAATAAAGGATGCTAAAAATAGATTTGTTGGGAGATAAGATGACCTGAAAGCAGAGGATTAAATTGAGGGGGTTGAGGGAGATAAAGCCTATTTCCATGATGCTTCCACTTGGAAAGTATAAATATAAAGAGAGCTTGGGATTATGTTTAGCTTGAATGTTTTCCCATCTTAAGCTGCTGGAAAAATTTTAATTGGCAAGCTGTGTTTGGAAGACAAAGAGGAATTTAGAATTCTTTGGAACTGCTTTAGCCACCAAAATTATTCTGAACTATATAAACATTGTGATCCTTTTCCTACTCAAAATGTAGAGATATAGGAAGGCCAATTTTTACCTTTAAGTCAATATGGGTGCCTATCTCTTTTCCCTGTTTCTGCCATCTCTGCCGGGGCAGAGGGTGCATTAACTCCTGACTACTGACTTTGCCAATCTCCAGAGGGTCTAGGTGAGAAAAGTCATATACTCCTTATTAATGTTATTTTGACTGTATGTTTTAAAAAAATAATTGATTGGCCTAGCATTATTATGCTAAGAAAGCTTTTTAAATGGGCTGACCATGGAGGTACTCAAATAGATGATTTTTAATCCCCATGAAAAAAAAACAACACTAATGTGATGTTAGCCAATTCCATCAAAATTTGTCACGAGATGGAATGTCCTGATCCTCTTCCTCCTATCTTATTAAAGAAATACTTTTTTTAACGCAAGCATTTGTAATATGGATTTTTCTTTAAACTCAAATGACCACATAGAGAACTCGGTGTCCCCTCCCCCATCTCTTTCCTACTATGCTGTTGTTAATGTAGTTTGCAGTTTCTTGTTACAGATATTCTAATATAAAAGGGGTAACCTGGATTAAGTCTATTTCCATAGCACAGGAAAGTGGCCTCTCATTTAAGCCTATTTTGAATTTTTACTGTGAATGAGAAGTTACCTAGGAACATTTTAGGGTACATAAGATAGGGTGAAATGGGAGCTCTCTCCTGCACTCTGAATGGAGAGTCACTTATTGAAACACATATTTCACTTATTTTAACTTAATCATAAGAAGTATGGACTTCTGGCTGGGTGCGGTGGCTCACGCCTGTATTCCTAGCACTTTGGGAGGCCGAGGTGGGTGGATCACCTGAGGTCAGGAGTTCAAGACTAGCCTGGCCATCATGGTGAAATCTCATCTTAAAAATATATATATATATATTTAAAAAGAAAAAAAAAAGAAGTATGGACTTCTTTTGAAAGAAGAAATTAGAAATTAGAAATGATGAAAATTAGAAATGATGACTTTGTATGTTTTCAGTACCAGAAAAGACTAGCTCTTTATATATGTTTAATTTATTGCCTTAGTAAAATTTTCCTTACCACAAGAGAGTATTAGTAGAAATCTAAGATGACCAAAGCTGAGAAGAAACCAATATAATTGCTTGTATCAGCAAGATACCATGCTCTCAGATTTTCTTGTTTAAGCATATTAAAACTGTCCTCAGGCTATCTTTGAATACAGAAAAGCTGAACTGTGTGTGTATGTATATGTACATACAGATAAGCATAAATATAAATATTAAAATATATGTAACGTCAGTCTCCATCCATTGGTGAGCTGGAGCTGGGGATAGATATGCATATAACTGGTTCTCTTGGGAGAGCTATCTGATAGGGAGCTGTATTAGCTAGGGATGGCCAGTTTCATGCTTATTGTTCCAACTCTGCATTCAGTGATATCATGGCCACGATGGGGAGTGTTTATACCACAAATTTTGAATCTTGGCAAGCACTATGTGATGGTTAATTTTATGTGTCAACTTGGCTGGGCCATGGGGTACTGTCGCCCAGGCTGGAGTGCAGTGGTGTGATCTCGGCTCACTTCAACCTCCATCTCCCGGGCTCAGGCGATTCAATTGCCTCAGCCTCCCAAGTAGCTGGGACTACAGGCATGTACTACCACACCATGCTAATTTTTGTATCTTTAGTAGAGATGGGATTTTGCCATGTAGGCAAGGCTGGTCTCCAACTCTGGATCTTATCCAATCTGATGAAGGCCTTAATAAAATAAAAAGACTGACCTTCCCCTGAGTAAGGGAGAATTTTATACTTGGTGCCTTCAGACCTCAACTGGAACATTGGATCTTCCTGCCCAATGGCCTTTGGACTAAAACATTGGCTCTACTTGTGTCTCCCGAACCACTGGCCCATCCTGTAGCTTTGGATTAGCCAGCCTCCAGATTGCCTGACCCAGGTCCTTATCTGCTTTGTTTCTCTGGAGAACTTGAATACACCCTACATCAGGAATTTTTTTTTCCAGAGAGCCAGTTTACCATTATCTACTGTCTCCATCTAATCTAGGAAAAAAAATAAAGAATTCCCAAAAATGTACTTTCTGATCACTGTCTCTGTCAGTGATCAGAAAAGCTAAGGGAAAAAAAATCAGCAAGTCCCAAAAAAGAACTTCCTGATAGGTAATCTTTTAAATATTCAGGCAGTTTCCTTCTATTCTTATTTTACTCAATTTTAAAGTCAATACTTTCTCCTGAATTTAATTGAATTTTTTAAATTTAAAGGAATTTTTGATGTACCTATTGATATAATTATTTCTCCTTTAATTTATAACTGTAATGAATTACAGTAATGAGTTCCCTATTGAATCAGCCTTGGTTTCTTGGAATATACTTTATTTAGTCTTGGAATATTATTATTTTAACTTACTGTGATAATTTTGGCAAGATTTTATTTAGGACTTTAAAACATATGTTAGATTGATGTATAGTTTCTTTCATTGAATTTATCAAGTTTTGTTTTTAGGTTGTGCTAGCATCTTAACATGAATCTATAGTTATTTTTGGCTTCAGGATATTAATTTTAATTACTTTGAAATAATGAAATTTAGTAAATGTTTAACAAGCACCCATTATAATTTTTAAACTGTGAAATTAGCATTATATGTATCTGACCGGCTGTACAAAACTCATCCATTTTTCTTTCAACAAAAGGCAGTAAAAATCCCAAACAATAAAGAAGTAACTACTTATTAAAAGCCGTATTTACTAATCTAGCACCATAATTCCAGTCATAGAACCCCTTACACAGCTGGAAGGAGGACATGGAATAGGTGAGGATATTGAAAATGGAAGGGTAGTTCTCATATTGGGGCCCCATTTTGCTTGCTCTAAGGCAAAAAAAAAAGAGGGTTTGGCAAAGAAGGAAGTCATTGAGGCTAGAGATGAAAACAAAAGCTTTTGGTTCAGATGCTAACGGAGGCCCTCAAGAGCAGCAGAATCAATGTATCTCGAATCAGTGTATCTATAAGGTGGTGCCTCATGAACTAGGCTCCAACCTTCTTGGCGTGCAAGTCCTTTTTAATTTCAAGTTTTTTAGCCAGGTGTGGTATGGTATGTCATAGGTCTGAGCTAGATACATTCCAACCACATTGCCCAAAGTAAATCAAGGCAGGAACTGGACCATGATGTAGGGAAGGTGAGGAGGGCACGAAGGGTGCTGCAGCTCCATGGCTGGCCTGATAAGAATTTTTAAAAAATCTTTTTCTATTTCTTAGAATGATCTGAAAAATATAGGAATGACCTGTTGTAGGTTAGATAGAACTTAACAGTACCCACACAGCCCTTTTTAACATAAGGAATATGCTTCTTGAAATGGGCGTGCTAACTGAATCAGTGCATGGGAAAACAGATATTTTAATAGTTAATGAGAATGGGAACTTACATATATATTTTAATGGGAGATATCTATATATATGGAGAAAGGATACATATGTATATATATGTATATATTTATTTAAGGAAATAGTTTCATAAACGAACAGCAATATAGTAATCATTCAGTGCTGTGTGGGTAGCATTTAATGGTGGCTCTGTGTCCAGAGTCTTTGTGCCTAGAACCTTTTTTCATGTTATATCTTTCTCCTATCGTCTTTTGTATCTTCTATAATTATAGTCCATTTAGATTTTTCTTCCTCTTTTGTGTGTTGAAGATAAATATACGTAATAACAAAAGGATTTTTTTCTGCCAGTGATCTTCACAGTTTTGATTGCACACCCACCAGTAAAATAAACTTAAGCATGCACACTCAAATATATATATGTATTTATATATCAATTATATATATACCTATTCTGAAATATTATGTAAAACAAATTTCAACATAAGAAAAATGTAGTTAAATATGCTTCATTATTTTAAAAAAAATTTGTTTAACACTATGTGATTTAGTAATTCAGTTTTAAGGTCAGTTTATTTTGGTATTTGTTTTTAGTCATTGCTATCTCAAAAAATATTCAAATGGAAGAAATGCATTGATAACTACCCTTACTAATCACGACATTTGTTTTTCAAGTTTATCCATTGATTATGCAAAGTTATTTAACCATAAAATTTACTAGCAAATTTTTATCTTTCTTGGTGTCAGTTGGTTTTCTTATAAACTAATCCGAAGGTGTTGCTATTTCTACTTTTAACAAATCATTACAGAACTCACTAAAGATCTTCATTTGGTTGGCTTTAAAACATGTTAGAAAACTTTATTTTCAAATTTTAAAATCTGCGAAATTAGATATTTTTTAGATAATAAACCTATATTCTTGGGGAGGAACACAATCACATATTAGTAGAAATATATTCAAATTCATATTTTTGAAATGCTCTTTTTGTTCCACAAATTTAAAAGGGCAGTTACTTTCTCATTCATTGTTCAAATATCACCTTTATTTGTTTGATTTGTTTTATTTATTTATTTTTAGACAAAATTTCGCTCTCTTGCCCAGGCTAGAGTACAATGGCGTGATCTTGGCTCACCTCCTCCACCTCCACCTCCTGGGTTCAAGCACTTCTCCTGCCTCAGCCTCCTGAGCAGTCGGGATTACAGGCATACACCACCACACCCAGCTAATTTTGTATTTTTAGGGGTTTCTCCATGTCTTTGGGTGGCCAAGGAGGGCAGATCTCCTGAGGTGAGGAGTTCAGGCTAGTCTTGAACTCCCAACCTCAGGTGATCCTCCTGCCTTGGCCTCCCAAAGTGCTGGGATTACAGGCGTGAGCCACCACACCCAGCTGATTTATTTGTTTAAAAATATTTGCTGCGCTGCCGGGTGTGGTGGCTCACGCTTGTAATCCCAGCACTTTGGGAGGCCAAGGTGAGAAGATCTCTTGAGCCCAGGAGTTCCAGATCAATTTGGGCAACATAGGGAAACCCTGTCTCTATGAAAAAAAAAAGTAGCTGGGTGTGGTTGTCTGTTCCTGTGGTCTCAGCTACTCTGCAGGCTGAGGTAGGAAAATCACTTGATTCCAGGAGGTCGAGGCTGCAATGATTGGTGATAGTGCTACTGTACTGTAGCCTGGGTGACAGACCAAGACCCTGTCTCAAAAAAAAAAAAAAAAAGGAAGAAAGAAAGAAAAAGAAAAACTGCTGCTGATGGCATCTTGCTGTTACTGAAAGTTAGTAATTTTGGAAGTCTTGTCTTTCTATAAAATAAAGCTGCATAATTCCCTTTTAAATTTGGCAGTGCTTTGAAGTACTTTTTATAGACAACCAATGAAACTCTGTGATCCAAAAAATTTTTAACGGTTGCTCACTGTAGTAGAGACTATGAATTTCTACTAAGGATTATTCTTCTCTTCTTTTTGTAATAAAAATGCCCTGGTTGTAGCTGGGCACATGGTGATCAAGGTAGAGACTTCATTTCCCAGCCTTTCATGCACCTATGTGTGACTCTATGGCTAAGTTGTGGTTGACTGGATATAAGTGGAGGTGATATATACATATTCTAGGACAAGTCCTTAAAAGAGAGCAGCGTGCCTTCCACAGCCCCTTTCTTCTCATGCCTGGGAAGGAATGGTGGTGGTAAGCTAGCTTCAACTCTGTGGGCAAGTAATACTGGCAGGGAAGACTGAGCAGTGATACAATAGGATCTTGGGTTCATGGATCCCTTGGATCCTGGGTTCTTTATCTTATTTGAATAGCTGTCCTTTTGGATCTCTTTGTTACAGTAGCCAGCCTGTATCTTACTATACTTTTTACCTCTGTACAATGCAGTGTAAAGAGTCTATATTTTTGTTGTTTTAATCAAAATTCTTATGTGTTTATATAATTGCTGTAAAAATAACCACATTGATTAAAGTGGTTCAGAGCAGAGTGTTTAGATATATATATCCTTTTTTTTTTCCTGGAGACAGAGTCTCACTCCATCACCCAGGCTGGAGTGCAGGAGTGCAATGGTGTGAGCTCAGCTCATTGCAACTTCTGTCTCCCGGGTTCAAGCAATACTCCTGCCTTCGTCTCCCAAGTAGCTGGGACTACAGGTGCATGCCACCATGCCTGGCTAATTTTTGTATTTTTAGTAGAGATGGGTTTTCACCATGTTGGCTAGGCTGGTCTCCAACTCCTGGGCTCAAGTACTCTGCCTGCCTCAGCCTCCCAAAGTGTTGGGATTACAGGTGTGAGCCACCTTGCCTGGTTCAAATATATATATATATATAAAAATATATGTAGGAGTTTAGTAAACGATAAAGATGGGCATTTTAAATTAATAGACACTGATAGTTGTTAAAGTTGGGTGATGGGTACTTATGGTTCTTTTTAAAATCTTTCTATATTTTGGAATTTTCTGTAATAAAAGTTAACACATTTAAAAATAAAAATAAGAATAAAATAAATTCATTGGAGAAAGGATAGTTCAGTAGATGACATTACCCACTTGGCAGGAAATAAAATTAGTTGTGTCTCTCACGCTATACTTAAAAATTAATTCCAGATGGATTAAAATGTACATATAATTAATTCCAGATGGATTATAAGTGTACATTGAATGGATTTAAAAAAGAAATAGAAGGTATAGGAGAATGTTTTATAATTTTGCAGTAGGGAGAAGCTTTCTAGGACAAACAAAAATTTGAAAGTCATAAAGGAAAAGATTGGCAGTTTTGAATAAAAGAATTCTAAAATTATGTACAACAAAATGAAAAGACAGATTGCAACCTAGGCAAAAATACTTGCTGCATATATAGCAAATAATTTTATTCATATTATATGAAAACTTCTCAAATCAATAAGAAATACATACAAGTTGAACAAAAATGAGCAAAGGATATGGACAGACAATTCAGAGAAGAAAAAAATGGCTTATAAAAACATAAAAAGATTTCTAACCTTACAAATCAATAATGCAAATTAAAACTAGTTTTTGCAAATCACATAGTCAACAGATATAAAGATTTATATTATCCAGTGTTGATGGAGATAATAGAATTAAAAAGTCACTTTCATAGTGTTGCTAGAAATGTAATTTGGTACATTTTTATTTATTTACTTTTTGAGACGGAGTTTCGTTCTTGTTGCCCAGGCTGAAGTGCAATGGCATAATCTCGGCTCATTGGAACCTCTGCCTCCTGGGTGATTCTCCTGCCTCAGCCTTCTGAGTAGCTGGGACTATAGGCATAAGCCACCACGCCTGACTAATTTTGTATTATTAGTAGAGACGGGGTTTCTCCATGTTGGCCAGGCTGGTCTCAAACTCCTGACCTCAGGTGATCTGCCCACCTTGACCTTCCAAAGTGCGGGGATTACAGGCATGAGCCACTGCGCCTGGCCAATTTGGTACATTTTTAGAGACAAATTTGATACCTCTAGTATCTCTCAAACTTTTTCCTATGGACTGGAAATACCACTTCTAAGAAATGAAGATTTAGTTGAAGATATTTTGTTTATTCTACTGTTTATACTGGAAAAAAATTAAAATGTCCTAATTCCAGTCAGTAGAATAGTTAACTAAAGTATGATACATGCATAAACTGGAAAATTATTCAATTGTAAAAAAGAGGGTGCGGTGGCTCACGCCTGTAATCCCAGCACTTTGAGAAGTCGAGGTGAGTGGGTCACTTGAGGTCGGGAGTTTGAGACCAGCCTGGCCAACATGGTGAAATCCTGTTTCTACAAAAAATACGAAAATTAGCCTGTCATGGTGGTACACGCCTGTTATCTTAACTACTCAGGAGGTTGAGGCAGGAGAATCACTTGAACCCGGGAGGTGGAGGTTGCAATGAGCCGAGATCACGCCACTGCCCTCCAGCCTGGATGACAGAGCAAGACTCCGTCTCAAAAAAGGAAAAGAATGTACACCTAAAATGTTATAAAAAGAGTAAAATAGAAAACATATATATAACAAAATCCCCCTTTTGTTAAATTATTTTTATAGAAGTTAACATGATAGGCACTAAAGTCATAGTGATTACTCTAGAGGGTTGTATTTGAAGGTACAAAACAAGGACATTCACACTTATTTATGGGGTTCAAAAGAGGGTTGTAATTATAGGTGGATTTAAGTTTCTAATTTGTGTTTTCTGAAAATTTCAGGCAAGTAGATCTTTAAAAAGGAAAAATCAAACCCAAAGCATATTGAGAATCTATTTTGTGCTCAAACACAAGTAGGAGCAATGAAGGACACAAAGAAGAAAAACAGGCATGTCCCTTCCCTTCATATCCATGATAAGTCAAACTGTGATAAGTGCTATAAAAAAGCCACGTTGAAATAAACTTCTTTTAAATCAGTCTGCTGGGAAAAGTCAACAGGAATCATATAATCCAGGTTAAAAAGTTAATAGCTTTTTCCTAAATAATTGCAAGAGGGTCATAGAAGGTAACAGAAATCTCTTCAAAGCTTTTAGCTATTGATCTAGATTCAATAACGTCATCTTAGGGAAAGGAGTCAATAGAAGGTGACTTCTAATGCACAGTTGATGCAGATATCCATGTAATGCATTGCCAAAGATAGAAAAATGCTATAGCCACCACAAAATAGACTAGCCACAAACATTTCTCACAAACCTTTGATTAACCATCTTTGTTTAAAACCTGCATCTGTTGGCTTTCCCTGCTGCCTTTTCTGTCTTTATTCAGTATAAATTATTAGAAGATTTTAGGTCATGAGAATTTGTTTTCTCCTTTCTTGCTAAGTGTGTCTTCAGAGTAAGCAGATTTTGAGAGAGAATGTGCTGCCAGAAAAGCATTTAAGACTTGAACACAGACCAAATACACATTTGATTTCTCCAAGGGCAAAGGTTTAGCCCCCAGACAGCGGGCAAGTGGGCAGAAGTGATCAGTCCTTTTTGCTGCATGTATCCTCAGTGGGCTGTTTCTGTTTCTGAGAAATATCTGGTCAGAGCAGTGTGTGCTAGGAGCCTCTGCGTGTTTTTTTTTTTTTTAGCATGCCTGGGGATTGATGCTGAGACTTGGCAACCATCCATTTCCTGATGCTGGTGTCGGGGTCTGGCAAATGCTGCTTCCCTACCTTAGTGATGTAGTTCACCTTTGGGACTTGAAATCCTTCCTGGAACTCCAGCCCAAAGCCTGAATAGCATTTTGTGTCTGTGTGTGAGAGACAGGATCTTGTCTCAGGGCTGGAGTGCAGTGGCCCAATCATGGCTCACTGCAGCTTGACCTCCTGGGCTCAGGAGATCCTCCTACCTCAGCCTCCCAGGTAGCTGGGACTACAGATGTGCACCACCATACCCAGCTAAGTTTTTGTATTTTTTGTAGTGACAGGGTCTCACTATGTTGCCCAGGCTGGTCTTGAACTCCTGGGCTCAAGCGATCCACTCGCCTTGGCCTCCCAAAGTTCTAGGATTATAGGCATGAGCCACTGCACCAAGGCCCTGAATAGCTTTTGTTAATGTTAAGTTCATGCACTGGCAGGGGTGATGCTCAAAATATTTAACAATTGGTAGAAAGTGGGCACTGAGCAGTCAGAACAGATGCCAACTGAAGGGCCAGTACTTTGTAGTTTCTAGATCCTGGGGGAGGTTCAGGAACTCTGGGGAGGGGGTGTGCAACAGGAGGACACTCAGGGGTCTTAGGGTCTCTACCCCTTATGGCTGCCCAGGTCCTTCTCTGCTTGAACTAATCACCTAGTGTCCTAATGCTCTTGTCAGCCTGGCTTTGAGTATTTGATTCATGGATCTTCTCATGGCTGTGCTGATGTATGAGCTCTTGCCTGTACATATTCATGGCACTTAGCCAACTTGTCTTGTTACTTCTTCCCTATCACCTATCTGCCTGAACGATCTGAATTATCTGAACCATCTGAACTATCTGTCATCTCCCCATCTGCCTTATGGGAGCCTGCCTGAGTCATGTTAGGATTGGCTTCAATGCAGGACATTCTCAAAGTAACAGTGTTAGGATTACGTTGTACCCGAAGACAAAGATATTACTTGAGAATAGTTTGCTGGAGATGCTATTAATACAGCTATAGTTGTAAGATTAGGTTAACCACTCATTCTTCCCTTGTGTAAAGTGTTAACAGTTCAGTTTGCATATACATTTGGGTCTTTATTCTGTCTTCTTGTCCTCTCCTGTGTCTTGAGTTGTTTCTGATATACTGCCTGATACATTGACTTTTGTCTCCAGAGACTGATTTTGTAGTGGTATTGAAAGTTACTTAAGGATGCCCTTGAAATAGACTCAGTTGCCAGGCGTGGTGGCTCATGCCTGTAATCCTAGCACTTTGTGAGGTTGATGCAGGCGGATCACCTGAGGCTGGGAGTTCAAGACCAGTCTCACCAACTCAAAATAAAAAAAATTAGCCAGGCATGGTGGCCATGCCTGTAATCCCAGCTCCTCAGGAGGTTGAGGGAGGAGAATCACTTAAACCTGGGAGACGGAGATTGCAGTGAGCCGAGATTGTGCCATTGCACTCTAGCCTGGGCAACAAGAGCGAAACTTCGTCTCAAAAAAAATAAATAAATAAAAAAATAGACTCAGCTAGGACTTTGCTGTGACTTATTGCACATTAGCACATATTTTTTTCCTTTCTTTTTTCATCTTGTTTCTTATCTTTTTTTGTTCCCTGTCTTCACTCCCTACCCGCATATTTTTTGCGGCACACCCAGTGGGCTGCACAGGCTCACCTATCTCAGTTGATTTTCCTTCCTGAGCTCTTTTAGAGGCCCCTCTCATGATGAGAACAAAAGGGGCTCTAAAAGAGCTCAGGAAGGAAAATCAACTGAGATAGGTGCCTTCTATCTAGGTACCTTCTTATGATTAGTCTTCCTGGCCTTTGCTTAGCGTGACCATTTACTGCTTCAGAAATCTTGCTGTTTGGGCGGTATTTGGCTTCTCAGAATTTGGAGTTGGGAAGTTGTAAATGCCCCATAAAACATGCTTTTTTATTTTATATTTTCTAGCTTCTTGTCTTGAGAAGGACGTTATCATAGATATACATATTTTTAAACCATGACTATTTGTAGACATGGTCACTAGCGATAATGTCTGTGAGTAGTATCTCAGAAAAGGCTGCACGCAGACAGATTGTGCTCACATTTAAAGAATCATCTGTAAAATCCCTTGGTCTATAATTATGAAGCCTGGGTTATGATTTGCTGGTTGCACAGCTATTTCTAGAGTCTGTCATTGCGCATGACTGTCTGTGCCTGGGGCTGTGGGCCCGTTGCTGAGAGGAGCTGAGCTCTGGCTGCCGCAAGAGCAGATTGCACTGGCTGCTGCTCCTGTTTCTCAGTCAGCCTTCCTCGCTTGCCCTCCTTAGCTTTGAATGGAGCTTGTTTCTCTCTAGAACTCTTGTCTGTTCCCACTTTGCTTTCTCATATGGTTACTGCTGCCTGTTTTGGATGTGTATATTGCCCAATGTTTTGCCATTAACTCTCATTTTTTGTATTGATGGATTTCCTGTCCTCTAGAAGCTCTTTGTTGCTGAATCTTTCTTGTCATTGAATGTTAAATATGCTTCATAAATTATTGATGGCACTGTGTAGGAAATCAGACTGTGTTTGTTTCAGGTCAGCTTCCCAGGAAGATACTTTGAGATGGAGACTATGTGCAGGAGATTTACTGGGGAGTGCCCTCGGGAAAAACACTCTTTTTTTTTTTTTTTTTTTGAGACGGAGTTTCGCTCGTTACCCAGGCTGGAGTGCAATGGCGCGATCTCGGCTCACCGCAACCTCCGCCTCCTGGGTTCAGGCAATTCTCCTGCCTCAGCCTCCCGCGTAGCTGGGACTACAGGCACGCGCCACCATGCCCAGCTAATTTTTTGTATTAGTAGAGACGGGGTGTCACTATGTTGACCAGGATGGTCTCGATCTCTTGACCTCGTGATCCACCCGCCTCGGCCTCCCAAAGTGCCGGGAGGGAAAAACACTCTTAAAAGAGTGAGGGAAGCAGGATTGGGTCAGGGAGAAGTTGAATTATATTGCATATGCAGATGGCCCCAAGATCCTATGGGAAGTTTCAGAGTTGTCCCTAGTTCAAGCAAGCACTAGCTGTTTCCTATCAACCAGCATTGGCCTGGGGGATGGGATGTGACGGCTAGCTCTTAGGCCAGAGGACAATTCCTAGCTAAAAGCCATGCTGCTACCTTCTCAGCAACTGGCTCAAGGAATGGGGGAAAGTGTGGGGAATGCCTCGTATTATCCAGATTTGTCATAGTTTTGCATATAGTGCAATTTCTACCCTACTTTTAATTTAATTTTAATATGGATGCAATGTTGGTTCCATGCTTAATATGGGTGCATTGTTGGTTCCATAAATATGCCTACAAGCCAAGCATATTTATTTTCTTTTTATGGTTCATTTTGGTACAAAACATGAAGTTGATGAATTCAGTCTAAGGAAAAATAGACTGTAGGCCAATTTCAACAGAATAAACCCTGCCTTACTGAACAGCCACTGCCCATAAAAATCCGCTGTCACTCAGTGGGTGATGACTTCATCCCTAAAAACCAAAACTGGAAATGGGAAGGATAAAGGGTTGAACCGTATTGTACCAAAAGCAGTAGGGTTGATCAAAATTTGTGCAGACTTTTGCCTGGTAGTTACAGTCTAAATATAAAAAAAAACCATCAGATTAGAAAAATAATCCAAGTGCATCATCTATGTGTTTGACAAAACAACATAACAGATGCTGTTTGATCTGCTTAGAAACTACAAACAGATGGAGTAGACATGACTGCCAGAGGGAAATTAGACTGACCTTATATTTCACAGACTAGGTTGTTGACTGAGAGTACAGATTAGCAGACCAAAATATCAAGTCAAAATTACTTTTCAGTCTATGTTACAAACAGAGTGTTTGGCTGGGTGCGGTGGCTCATGCCTGTAATCCCAGCACTTTGGGAGGCCGAGGCGGGCAATCACCTGAGCTTCCCTTGAAACTTGGTGACGACCTTGTGACTGAGTTCTAGTTAATGAAATGTAAGAAATGATGTGTGCCATTTACAGGCCTGGTGTACTGAAACCATACACATAATCCTGGCTCTGTCTTCCATAAACCAGCAGAGTGGAGAGGACACTGAGGACCTAAAGAGCCATAGACGGAAGGTGCCCGGTGTTCTAAATGACTCTGTGGAACAGAGCACCACTCCTGCTTGCTTATCTATGCATGACATGAGTGAGGCATATCATGCATGATCAGCATGATATTGCTGTGGTGTTGCTTGCTATAGCAGTTAGTCTGCTGATAGTTATAGTCAACCATTACCAATTTTAGATATATGGATAAAGGCGAAGGTTTCAGCTCTGAGAGGTGAAAGGAGTGCTGTTCAGTAGAACTTTCTGTGAGAACACAAATGTTTTATCTGCATCATTCAGTAGAGCCTTTTGTTTGTTTTTGTTTTTCTGTGAATTTCACTTCTGTACAGTAGGGTCTTTACTAGCCACGTATGGTGTGAGTACTTAGAATATGGCTAGCATGCCTGAGAAGCTGAATTTTTAATTTAATTTTAGTTAATTAAAATTTAAATAAAAATATGTGGCTAGTAGCTACTCTGTTAGACAGGTCAGGATGGGAAATGTCTCAGCAGTGTGCTGCACCCCACCCTAAGCCTCCATAATTCCAAAGGGCCAGAGACTGTGGCTGGACTGCTGTTCTAATGGTGGAGTGAGCAGAAAGGGCTGCCCTGGAAACAGCCTGCTCTCCCAGAATTTGTTGGGGCAGAGGATCCACGAGTATTTCTTATGGCTGTCTTGGGAGAAAGAGCCTGGAGTCACTTTGAACCTTGTCTAGAAGGAAACCAGAAGGAGTGATGTGACCTCATTGGAATGGTATGCTTTTGTGACTAGAAGTGGTTGGGGAGACTTTTTAATTATCTGAGAATGACCAGAAAAATTATAGGATCTACACAAAATCTTATGTAGTGTTGAGAGAAAAGGCACGCCTTATTGTGGATTTCAGAGGTCAACCAGGAAAGGAAATGTGGTTGTTTTCTGAGTGTACGCTATGATCTCTGCTTGGGCTAATCTAACATTTGTAATTAAAAAGCACTTTAAGCTCTTTTTTTTTTTTTTTGAGGGAGAGTCTTACTCTGTTGCCAGGCTAGAGTGCAGTGGCACAATCTCAGCTCACTGCAACCTCTGACTTCCTGGTTCAAGGGATCTCCCGCCTCAGCCTCCTGAGTAGCTGGGATTACAGGCACACACCACCACCCAGCTAATTTTTGTATTATTATTAGAGACAGGGTTTCACCATGTTTTCACCATGTTGGTCAGGATGGTCTCGATCTCCTGACGTTGTGATCCACCCTCCTTGGCCTCCCAAAGTGCTGGATTACAGGCGTGAGCCACCGCGCCCAGAGCAGTTTAAGCTCTTTAAAGGAGAAGATGCTATATGTCAAGCAGCTTCAACCTCATAGTCTTCATTTAGTCTTTTCCCCACCCCCATTTAAGACTGTGTTTAGTGTCTTAGGCTCATTTGGATGCAGAATCAGAGACATACTATATTTTAAGGCATGTTGTATGTATAATTTAATAGAAATCAAAGAAAAAGATCCATACGAGGGTCTGGCTTTACATGAATAAAACTGGAAATTGATTATGGATTCAAGACCTCGCTCCTTAGGTTTCTATTGCTGTGAGATTAAAATTAAAAATTAAAAATAAAGAAAAAAAGATAAATTAACAAAAAGCAACAACAACAAAAAACTTCACTCCTTGCACTTGTGAGATGCCATAGGAATGACTCTGTTCTACTCCACTAGCTGCTGCTTTTCCTTTTGTTCTCTTCACTTATGATTTCTGTACCCTGATACCCTCACCTGTACCAGGGGCACACAGTTTCCAGAGTCCTTCTAGGTCTTTGTTACTCAAAGTTTGGTCTGCAGACCAGCAGCATCAGAATACCCTGGGAGCCTGTTGGAAATGCAAAATCTCAGACCCCACCCAGACCCACTGCATTAGACTCTGCATTTTAATAGGATTTGATCCATGTTCATATTAAAGTTTGAGAAGCACTGATCTACAGGGTTAATTTCCTTCCTTCCTCCCTCCCTTCATCCCTTGCAACCTCTGTGCTAAGCAGCCCAGGCTCTCAGTTTTTCTCAAACTCTCAAAGGAAAAACTCTGATAGACACAGCCTAAGTGTCAAGACCCAGCAACCGTAACTGGAGGGGTGTGAGGCTATAGTACAAAACATGCTTCCTAAGGCAGAGACTTTTAAGAAGGAATGCTTGACATTGTTAAGAGATTTTAAAATATTTTCATTTACAAAACTGCACTTAAGTTGTTGTTCACTTGCAATTTACAAAACATTAAGTCTCTCTGTAAGTCAGAGCTTCCTACCAGCAGGGACTAATAAGCAGTTGATATAGTATCAGTCAATATGAAAGACTGTATTACTAACCTGTGAAACTTTATTTAAAATAAATGTACAGGACGAGCACGGTGGCGCCTGTAATCCCAGCACTTTGGGAGACTGAGGTGGGTGGATCATTTGAGGTCAGGAGTTCGAGACCAGCCTGGCCAACATGGTGAACCCTCATCTCTACTAAAACTACAAAAATTAGCTAGATGTGTTGGTATTGTTGTACTGGCCCGAGCATAGAAAGACAACGCCAAGACAAAAGTATGCCAAATTGCAGGGTCTTTATTGCCAGCGACCACGGAGGACTCACGTCTCTCCAACCCGTGGCCCGAAAGGAGGGTGTCAAGACCTTTTATACCCGTAAAACCACCTCGGGGGTGAGGGTGAGGGTGAGGGACTTCAGACATTCCGAGGGCCAGTGGATTCAGTAAATCACCTCCTGGGTGGAGATGAGGGTGACAGGCTCCAGACATTCCAAGGGCCAGGGGACTTCGGATATTCCGATTGTTACTTAAGTGGTTTACAGAAGTCAAGATAAGCATTAGTTTACACATTGTCTGGGTAGGGTGGAAATCACAGACCTTAATTACTTATTACAAGTCTCGGGGGCCAAGATGGCGTGGGTTTGGACTGCTTGCCTGTCACATTAGGGGTTACAGAGAGCAGTTTCAACAGAAAGCCAAGGTATGGTTGAGGTGTATGCAGTTTTATGGGGCTTTTACCATGTCACAGTATATGCCTTTAATCCCAGCTACTTGGGAGGCTGAGGCAGGAGAATCGCTTGAACTCGGGACGTCGAGGTTGCAGTGAGCTGATACTGCGCCACTGCACTCCAGCCTGGGCGATGGAGTGAGACTCCATCTCAAAATGAATAAATAAATAAAATAAATGTACAGTTCAACTGGGCACAGTGGCTTATACCTGTAATCCCAGCACTTTGGGAAGCCCAGGTGGGAGGATTTCTTGAGGCCAGGAGTTCGAGACCAGCCTGGGCAAAGTAGCAAGACCTTGTCTCTTTAAAATATTAAGTGGATGTAGTGGTGCACACCTGTGTTCCCAGCTGCTCGGGAGGTTGAGGAGGTCACTTGAGCCCAGGACTTCTAGACTACAGTGAGATATGATCACACCACTCTTCTCTAGCCTGGGCAACCGAGTGAAACTTCATCTCTGTAAAATAATTAATAAAAAGAAATGTACAGTTCCATAGACTTTTCCAAAACAGACTTTTTGTTGTCATCATATCTCCAAGAGCCAATGTTCTATACCAAACAATGACTAGTCATTAGAAAAGATTTTAAAAAGGTAATATTTTGCCCTACTTTTCTTTATTTGCCAGGGAATACATTCTCTCTGAAAACAGAAAGATAGCTCCTAGATACATTATTATTTTTTCCCAGCTGATAAAGTGGCTTCCAGGACCAATCTTTTATTTTTTATTTTATTTTTATTTTTTGAGATGGAGTTTTGCTGTTGTTACCCAGACTGGAGTGCAATGGCACGATCCCGGCTCACCGCAACCTCCGCCTCCTGGGTTCAAGCAATTCTCCTGCCTCAGCCTCCCGAGTAGCTGGGACTACAGGCACATGCCACAATGCCCAGCTAATTTTTGTATTTTTAGTAGAGACGGGGTTTCACCTTGTTGACCAGGATGGTCTCGATCTCTTGACCTCGTGATCCACCCGCCTCAGCCTCCCAAAGTGCTGGGATTATAGGCGTGAGCCACGGCACCCAGCCCAGGACCAATCTTTTAATGTAGGGTTATTAAAATCACAAAGGGCTAAATTGCTGTAATACTGAGGATCCCCCTGCATATAGCACAATGGGATACAGTATTATTATGACCAAAACTACTCACTCACCACACATTAAGGGGCAGGACCTTTGGTTTCTTAGACTGTACTCACATGATGGTGGCAACAGCATCGCTGGGGGATTTGTTAGGAATGCAAATTCTTAGCCCTATCTCCTACTTACTGAATCAGAAACTCTGAGGGTGTGGCCCAGAAGTCTGTGTTTTAATGAGCCTTCTAGGTGGTTCTGATGCTTAGTGCAGTTTGAGAACCAGTGAGTCAGGGTAGTGCAAATTCCTATAGCAAATATATACTCATTGGCTCAAACAAAATACAAATATATTTGTTGTTGATTTAAAGGTACAGGTGTAGGTAATCAGGTTGACAGTGGCCTCTTTCATGTAGTTATTTAGGAACTCGGGCTGATGGAGGCACTGCCATCTTCATTGTGTGGCTTTCATGGTTGCTTCAAAGGTCATGCCAGCCAAAAGAGAAGAAGAGCATGCAGAAGTGGTTGTGGGAAGTGTTTATATGCATATATGTCCAGAAATGGCTTACATATGTCCACATTTCATTGGCTAGATCTCAGTCACATGGCCTTACCTAACTGCAAGGGAGGCTAGGAAATGTAGTCTAGCTTGTTACCAAGAGAAAAAGGCAAACATGGATAAAAGAGAATTATAAAAGAAGCCAATTACATTGAAATATAAGTTATTAAAAATATTTTTGACAGCTGTATAGGTACTTTCTAATTAATGCATTGAATAACAAGATCTAGTGGTGTTACGGGAAAGCAGTCATGATTGAGACCCCCAAAGAGGGTTCTTGAATCTCCCACAAGAAAGATATCAGGGTGAGTCCACAGGGTAAAATGAAAGTAAGTTTATTAAGAAAGTAAAGGAGTAAGGCCGGGTGTGGTGGCTCACGCCTGTAATCCAAGTACTTTGGAGGCCAAGGTGGGCGGATCACCTGAGGTCGGGAGTTCAAGACCAGCCTGACCAACATGGTGAAACCCCGTCTTAAAAAAAAAAAAAGAAAAAAGAAAGTAAAGGAGTAAAAGATTGGCTACTCCATAGACAGAGGAGCCCCGAGGGCTACTGGTTACCCATTTTTATACTTGTTTCTTGATTATATGCTAAACAAGAGGTGGATTATTCATGTATTCCCCTTTAAGACCATATAGGGTAACTTCCTGACTTTGCCATGGCCTCTATAAACTGTCATGGCGGTGGTGGGAGTGTAGCAGTGAGGATGACTGTGAGGACGACCATAGGTCACTCTCATTGTCATCTTGATTTTGGTGGGTTTTAGCCAGCTTCTTTGCTGCTTTGCTGCAAGCTGTTTTGTCGGGAAGGTTTTTATGACCCATATCTTGTGCTGACCTCCTGTCTCATCCTGTGACTTAGAATGCCTTAACCGTCTGGGAATGCAGCCCAGTAGGTCTCAGCCTCATTTTACCCAGCTCCTATTTATTTAAGAGTTGCTGTACTTCAAATGCCTCTGAGATTGGCACATTTACTAACTACTGTGATTTTGAAGTAACAAGTATAAATAGTATTTCAAGAGATCTGCGCCACTAACAACTTTGTATTTAAATCTATGATTACTTTTGGTGGCAAAAGTCACAGGCACTACTAATGATACCAGGTTTATGGCCTACATTCATAATTGAACCCTATGTTAATTTTCAATTGTAAATTATTGAAAATAAAGGCATATTTTTTCTGTATCCAAGTTAATTGACTGCCTTCTTCATCTCCCTTAAATTTCATCTGTGGGTTGAAGAGCCTCTGCTGTACGCTTTATTTCTAGCCTGGGATGAGGGGAATCTTTTTTTTTTTTTTGAGACAGAGTTTCGGTCTTTTCCCAGGCTGGAGTACTATGGCTCAATTTCAGCTCATGGCATCCTCCGCCTCCTGGGTTCAAGCGATTCTCCTGCCTCAGCCTCCCGAGTAGCTGGGATTATAGGCATACACCACCACGCCCAGCTACTTTTGTGTTTTTAGTAGAGATGGGGGTTTCACCATATTGGCCAGGCTGGTCTCGAACTCCTAACCTAAGGTGATCCACCCACCTCAGCCTCCCAAAGTGCTGGGATTACAAGCATGCGCCACAGTGCCCCGCCATCATTTGATTTTTTTTTTTTTTTGAGACGGAGTCTTGCTGTCACCAAGCTGGAATGCAGTGGTGCAATTTCAGCTCACTGCAACCTCCGCCTCCCAAGTAGCTGGGACCACAGGCGCGTGCCACCACCACCACCAGCTAATTTTTTTGTATTTTTAGCAGAGACAGGGTTTCACCTTGTTGGCCAGGATGGTCTCGATCTCTTGACCTCGTGATCCGCCTGCCTCGGCTTCCCAAAGTGCTGGGATTACAGGTGTGAGCCACTGTGCCCGGCCATCATTTGATTTTTTTAATGGCATATTGTATACTTTATAAGCAGCAGCTTATTGAGCTTTATAATATTTACATATGGTAAATTTAAATCTTGTATAATGATATACCTTAGTTCTTCACATGATACAAAAGTAATTTATATATATATATATATACACACATATGCACATATATCTGTATTTTCTTTTTCCTTTTTTTTTTTTTTTTTTTTTGACGTAGTCTCACTCTGTCCCCCAGGCTGGACTTCAGTAGCACAATCTCTGCTCACTGCAGCCTCTGCCTCCTGGGCTCAAGCAATTCACGTGCGTCAGCCTTCCAAATAGCTGGGATTATAGGCGTGTGCCACCACACCCAGCTAAGTTTTGTATTTTTAATGGAGACGGAGTTTCACCATATTGCCCAGGCTGAAAAGTAATTCTGTATTGATGCTCAATGGGTCAATGTGTTAATTTTCCATCTTTTCAGATATGTAATCAAAAAACTTGACAGTAGTTTGACCTTATAAAGCAATAATGCTTACCTGAAAACGTTATTTTTTAAAATTTCTCCCTCATTCGTCTAAATTGTTGATAGACCTTTTCTTGTTTTAATCAGTCAACATATATTCCTGAGCACTTCCAGTCCCGTGGATATATGTAGAATATTAATTCTGAATGCATTACTGCTTTATAATCTCTTTACATAAGAGCAGAGTGGTGAAGAGCACTAGTTGGAGTTAGATAAACCTGGGTTCTAATCTGGACTCTTCTAATTGCAACTTTTTGCGTTTAAGCAGATTACTTAACCCTGAAAATCTTTCTGCAGGGCGTATATAGGTTTAGTGCCTACATGGCGCTTAGTAAATTATTGCTATTAATATTTCCTCCCTTTTTATGCCCATCTACTCATACACAGCCAAACAGCCTGATTAAGTCTCCTTAATCAAAACAGCCTGATTCAACCTCCAAGGAAAATAGCTACCACCTGCAAGCTTTAACAGAAAGTGCGTGCATTAGAGATTTTTGTTTGTAGGTGACAGGACCTGACTCTGTCTGACTTAAGCCAAAGGAGAATTTAATACAACTAGATTATGGAATTCACCATCGAGACCGCATGTCTGGTTAGAACAGACAAAACCAGGCAGCTTCAGAAGGTCTTTGGTGTAGCCATTGGAACTAATTAACTCTTACTGATCTCAGGTTTTACCTGCCTCCATGTAATATTCACAGTCCAAGCAGAGAGACTTGAATTCACTGAGTCTTGGCTATGGGCCTACCCCTGAGATGTACTGGGTTATTAAGAGGGAAGATCTAGAGTGGGCTCTGGAGCATCTTGATGTAACTGTGTCTGAAGACATTACTCATCACCGGGAAATGCAAATAAAAGCTACAGTGAGATATCACCTCCCATCTGTTAAGATGGTTGTCATCAATAAGGCACGAGATAAAAAGTGTGGATGAGGAAATGAAGTGACTGCGTCGTCTGGGGTAAATACCTGGGGTTCATCGTCTTGCGCCAAGAAAATTTACAGCACGGACACACTGGAGGAATTTAGGAGCGGAGGTTTAATAGGCAAAAGGCAGAGAAAGAAAGAAAAATCTCTCTCTCTCTCTAGTAAGAGAGAGGTGAATTCCCAGAGGAAAAGGCTGGCAGGTGGTGGATAAGCGGAATTTTAGAGTCTGGCTTGAGGAGGTGGCGTCTGATTTTCGTAGGGCTCACAGATTGGTTTGATCAGGTGTGATGTTTACCTAGCGGCTGGGAGGGCTGGTCTTTCCACTCTAATCTTATTATGCAAATGAACTCTTCCCTTGGCCGGCGCCAGTTTGTCTGCTCCTTACTGTACACGTGGCTGGCAGAGAAGGAAAGATGGAGCCATCATTTTGAGCACGTCTGGTCCAACCCAGGTAGTTCTTTCCTGCTGGCATCCACCCGTGAAAGCTCTCAGCTTGTTGTCTATGACTGCTGCTCGACTTTACAGGCTGCTCTTTGTTGGAAAATGATTTGGGGCTGCTTCTTACTAAAGGGAAAACCTTACTTAGGACTCACATACCCTTACTATCTGCCTAGTAATTTCTTCTTAACTCTGGTATCAGAAGGATATGGAGAAAATGGAACCCTTGTACACTGTAGGCGGGAATGTAACATGATGTAGCCACTATGCAAAACGGTATGGTGGTTTCTTATTGGAAACGGGTTTATAACGTTGGGAAAAGTCTACACGGAGGCAATGGATTACTCAGCAAGGCTTGTTTACTTCCTGCAGGAAGGGTGCAACTCTTGCCACAGGAGCACACTTGAACAAAGACAGGGACATTAATTACTTTCATAACCTGATGCAATCGCCCTACTGCTGGGTCCAGTTTCTGTTGGCCAGAACGGGACCTCACATTCTATGCTTGACCCCATTGGCTAAAAACTTGGAAATTTTCTAAAGAAGTAAAGGCAGAGGAGAACAAAGGAAAAGAGAAAGTAACTTGAGGAATGCTTAGAGAAGCGATAACATTTCCAAATAAGGAAGAGGATGATGTCTGACCTAAGACTTGCCTGGGCTTGTCCAGGCATGCCAGGGCAAGTATCTAGGTTAAAGTGTAAGAACTAAGAACACGGGATGCATTTATTTATTTATTATAATTAACAGCTACTTTAAGATTATTAGCAAAAGCTTTAAAGTAAACCTTTGAAGAAACTATTATTTATTTGTAATAAACTAAGAAGAAACCTTTGAAGAGGAACCTTTTATTTATTCTTTTTTCCTACATTTCTCAAAAAGTTAAAACTAGAATTACCATATCATCCAACAATTTGCATTTCTGGCTATAAGTACAAAGGAGTTGAAGTCAGGATCTTGGGTCCAGCTGTGGTGGCTCAAGCCTGTAATCCCCGCACTTTGGGAGGCGGAGGCGGGCTGATCACAAGGTCAGGAGTTCAAGACCAGCCTGATCAATATGGTGAAACCCTGTCTCTACTAAAAAAAAAAAAATTGGCCAGGCATGATGACAGATGCCTGTAATCCCAGCTACTCAGGAGGCTGAGGCAGGAGAATTGCTTGAACCTGGGAGGGGGAGGTTGTAGTGAGTCGAGATCGTAGATGGTGCCATGGCACTCCAGCCTGCCACAGAGCGAGATTCTGTCAGAAATAGAGAGAGAGAGAGAGAGAAGGAAGGGAGGAAGAAAAGAAGGAAGGAAGGGAGGAAAGGAGGGGTCAGGATCTTGAAGAGTTATACATTCTCCTATGTTCCTTGCAGCATTTTTCACAGTAGCCGAGATATGGAAACAATCTAAATGTCCATGGAAAGATGAGTGGATAGAGAAAATGCAATATATGTATATATATATACAACAGAATAGTACTCAGCCTTAAAAGTGAAAGAAATCCTGGCATATGCAACAGTATGGATGAACCTGGAGAACATGATGTTAAGTGCAATAACTCAGTCACCAAAGATAAATACTGCATGATTCCATTTGTATAAGGTATCTAAATTAGTCAAATTCATAAAATCAAAGAGTAGAATGGTAGTTGCCAGGTGCTGGAGGAAAGGAGAGCTAGGAAGTTGCTGTCCAGTGGGTATAAAGTTTCAGTTATGCAAGCTGAATGAGTTCTAGAGATCTGCTATACAACATTGTGCCTAGAGTTAACAATACTGTATTGTGCACCTAAAGGTTGAAGAGAGTAGATCTTATGATAAATGTTCCTCACACACGCATATACACACCACACACACACCACACACACACACACACACACTCATGACTGAACATCTTGAGAAATGATTATCCAAAAGGTGCGATAAATTGGGGTGGCTTAAAAATGATAGAAGTCCACTACTCACAGGCTTCCAAGTGTCTATCCCCTAATAGTTAAAGAGTGACTCTTATTAGCACCTGGAAGAGCTTATAGCACCACCTACTGTTTCAAGCTAAAATTTCCTCGGTTAAAAGGCATGGCTTATTTTTTATATTACTTAGGACAAGAAAGTGTCATAAATCAAGGAGCTATAATTCTTTGTAGTTATTTAGAGAAATAAAGATGAACACTCATTGATGACTCCATGTTGTTTATAGAGTTTGTAATCATAGCCATGAACTGCTGATGTGTAAATTGTTGCTGCAAGATCCAGGAAGTAAAGCAGTAGTAATAATGATAATAATATATTAAGTTCTTTTTCTATGCTGTGTACCGTTCTGAGTACTTAATGCTAATTATCTCATTTAAACACCACCATTACTCTACAACAGATGTATTGTTATATGCATTTGACAAATTAAAAAAAAAGCAAGGCACAGAGAATTAATTTAGCCAAGATCACACACCTAGTAAATAATAGAGCTGGTATTAGATTTGAGCCCGGGTAGTTTGACTCACTGGAGAGTAACAAACAACTCTCTCCTAATGATCAGTACCTCACATGTGTCTATTTTCAAGACACACCAGCACTGTGACTCATTTTCCTATTTCTATTTGATTTCCTTTCTAGCTAGTATGAATAATACACTATTGTTGGGACAGGCGCGGTGGCTCACGCCTGTAATCCCAGCACTTTGGGAGGCCGAGGCAGGTGGATCATGAGGTCAAGAGATCGAGACCATCCTGGTCAACATGGTGAAACCCCGTCCCTACTAAAAATACAAAAAATGGCCGGGCGCGGTGGCTCACGCCTATAATCCCAGCACTTTGGGAGGCCGAGACGGATGGATCACGAGGTCAAGAGATCGAGACCATCCTGGTCAACATGGTGAAACCTCGTCTCTACTAAAAATACAAAAATTAGCTGGGCATGGTGGCACACGCCTGTAATCCCAACTACTCAGGAGGTTGAGGTAGGAGAATCGCTTGAACCCAGGAGGGGGAGGTTGCAGTGAGCTGAGATCGCACCATTGCACTCCAGCCTGGGCGAGAGAGCAAGACTCTGTCTCAAAAAACTTTTTTATATCAGAAATAATTCTGCATTGAATATCTTCCTGGGCACTGTTGGTAGAATTTCTCTAGGATAGATACAGGGATGTGAATTCACTGAGTTATTGCTCTGCGGAATGTCTGTGCCAACATGTTTTAATCTCTGTCATTTGGTTACTTTAGGGAAGTTTTATGCAGTTTTTCTCCCTGTTTCTAGAATTTGTAGATCACTGAGGAATACTGGTAATAATACCGGTTAGGCAAGATCTGATTGCTTATTACTCATAAGAGGAGAGAGAATCTGCATTCCTACAAAAGAAATGTACTTGACTTACTCCATTATTACAGAAGCTAATATATCATCAGTTATTTTGTTCATTCTACCAGAACACCAAATTTCTGAATTACAAAGAATGCCAGGGGTATGGGAGATAATGCCACCTAGTGGTCAGACTAAATTCTGGTTCTAAGGGGAGAGAGAGAGAGAGAGAGGGAGGGAGGGAGAGAGGGAGGGAGGGAGGGAGACAGACACAAGATGTGGTGGCCCATGCCTGTAATCCCAGTACTTTGGGAGGCGGAGGCAGGTGGATCACCTGAGGTTGGGAGCTCTAGACCAGCCTGACCAACATGGAGAAACCCCATCTCTACTAAAAATACAAAATTAGCTGGGCATGGTGGCGGGTGCCTGTAATCCCAACTGCTTGGGAGGCTGAGGCAGGAGAATTGCTTGAACCCAGGAGGCAGAGGTTGCAGTGAGCTGAGGTCGTACCACTGCACTCCAGCCTAGGTGACAGAGCAAAACCATATAAAAAAAAAAAGAAAGAAAGAAAGAAAGAGAGAATGTGTGTGTGTGTGGTGGAGGGGAAGGGCGGGGTGGGGGTGGGATGGAGAATGTCCAGGAACCTGCATATTAAAAAAGCAGCCTGTATGATTGTTGGTTTTGATGTGTGTGGTCTAAACTGCCCTAGAATTCAGTTCAGCATTTGGCCCAGTTCCTTCTTCTCCTTAATCCTCTTCTCCAGCAGCTGCTGTAGTACCTTCTGGGTTACGTGGGAGTGGTGGGGATGTTCTGGGACTATTTTGGGTTGAGGAGGACCAACTGAGCTTGCACACAGGGGTGGGATGAGAACAACACTAATGTATTTGGGGATGGATTAGAAGAGCCCAAACAATGATCATGGTTTTGCCAAATCCATTTGAATTTTCTCTTCACCAATTTCTGTTGACCTCATTGCTCCTTTTGACTCTGTGAGTAACCCTGTTCTTTTTTAAAAATTCTCTCCTTCATATCCTTCAGCCTGGTGTACAGGGTCTCCATAATTGGACTGTAGCCCATCTTCCAGCTTCCTCACTGAGAATCCCACTGTACACATTAATCTTTCAGTATCCCACAGAATCATTATTATGCTTTTTCTCATACTGCTTCACCCTCTGAAATTCTTACTCCTAATTTTTTATGCCTTTACGGCAACCTTTAAGCCTTTTACACATCTTTAAAAATTCAGAAGACACACAAACTCAAAGAAGCCCTTCTTGGAGCAGTTACTGTTTATCTCTCAGTAACTTCCCACCATATTTAGTTTGTACCCTCATACCAACACATTATCAAATAATGTTTCTTACTGTAAATACTCCATCCATCCATCGTCTGTCTATTATTTATTCATTTCTTATGTTGTTTCCTTTGCCTTCAATGTAAATTCAGTTCATTCTTCAAATGCCACCCACTCAACTAAGCCAAATGTAACTCTTCTCAGTTTCATTCATTGATTTCCTTCTCTGAGATCTGCTAGCACTGAGTCTACTACTTTAACCACTTTAAGCCTTAATTACACATTCCCATGTGTTTATGAACTTTGTGTTAGATTTCTCTTTCTGCTCTCCAGTAGACTGTAAGCCATGAGGACCAAGACTATTTTATGTAATTACTGATATTTTCCAAAACTGCATGTTCTCAACTGCATAATATGGCTTAGCTGAACTTGTTTCCATTGTCTGAGTTGTCCTTATACTCATCTTGCTCTATACGAAGAGGAAAATGACAATTTTATTGAGCACTTCCTATGTGTCAGATACCATAGTTGGAATTTTACATATATATGTAAAATTAAAATAATTTTAAAATAAAAAAATTTTAAATAAAAAAAGTATATACATATAGAATATGTATGTATATACCCAAATATATGTGTGTGTGTATGTATATATATATGTGTATATATAAATATAAATATATATATTTATTTATTTTTTAGATGAAGTCTTGCTCTGTTGCCCAGGCTGGAGTTCAGTGGTGTGATCTTGGCTCACTGCAACCTCCACCTCCCAAGTTCAAGCAGTTCTCCTGCCTCAGCCTCCCAAGTAGCTGGGATTACAGGCACCTGCCACCACACCCAGATAATTTTTGTATTTTTAGTAGAGACAGGGTTTCACCTTGTTGGCCAGGCTGGTCTTGAACTCGTGACCTGAGGCAATCCACCTACTGAAGCCTCCCAAAGTGCTGGGATTACAGGCGTGAGCCACCATGCTCGGCTGGAATTTTACATGTATTTATGTTATTTAAAACTTAAAAGCCCTGTGAGTGGAATGTTACACGTTTTATAGGTTAGAACAGTTGGACTCAGAAATATTTAATACATTGTATAGCTATAATTAAGAAGTCAGCATTTGTACCCAGGCCCAGCTGACGCTCAAACCCATACCCTTTGTTCCACCACATTAGCTCCATTTGAGTTTGGAATCCTCACTTTGTGGTGTTTTGTAGTATGCTTTGCATTCCTGCTTTCCTTCCGCAGAAGGAGTCTCTTTCAGGAATGTAAAGTACCACTTTACCCTGGAATAATATGCTGTGCTGCTCCTTACACTCTACTTGAGGCCAAACTGGAAACACCCTTCTTCAGTCACACTCTGCCTGATGCTTCAGTCAAGCAGTGTGCCCACCTTCCTGTTTTTCCTCCTTTTTTTTGGGACTGGCTTTACTCAATTCAAAACATTTCTTAATGTAGAGTAACTCTGGGCCCTGAAATACTGGGGTGCTCTAAAGAACACTTGTGGGGAAACCTTGCTTGCATGTTGAGCCTCCTCCATGCTCACTTTTGGGGTGCACATGATCTCACTGAACAGAGTGACTTTTGGAGCTCTTTGTATAATTAGCCCTGGAGAACTTCCAAACTAACTCAGTACAAATCTGGATTTGCTTGGTTGTGTTTTCTGCCACAGGGATTCAGAGCAAGCCCTCGGCATATTAGAAGACGAGTCGCAGCGGCTGCAGCTGCCCGTCTGGAAGAAGTGAAGCCCGTGGTGGAAGTTCACCATCAGAGCGAGCAAGAAACTTCAGTGAGGAAGCGAAGAATCAAGAAGAGTAGCCGAGTCCAGCCAGAATTTTATCACTCTGTTCAAGGTGCTTCAATCAGGAGGCCTGTAAGTAGAGAACTGTCATTTATAAAAATATTAAATTCGCTGTCAAATTGTGTGGTTCTTCTTTTAGTTTAAAAACATGATCAGATTAACTTTGAATAATTGGGAGGTTATATCGTTGTTATTCCCAACAAGTGGCAGTGTACGCACATGAGTTCCAGCAGGGAATATGGTTTCATAGGAGGTTCTAGGGTGGATAGATAGCTGACAAAGAGGCAAGAGTTAGTTAGTGTCAGACAGCTGATATGAAAGCTGGTGAGTTCCCAGCCAGGCTGGAGCTGGGGATCTAGAATGAGGATGAGGACATAGAGTCAACAAATCTAGGTGTGGCAATGAGAAAAATCAGAATTGGTGAAGAGGATGACAAAAAAACCAATGTAGGGGTAGGAGAAGCAGTGAAGGAAGGTGGGGCGGGAGTCTTGGGCATTAACAGTGGCTGAGCTCCTAGAGGCTCTTGAGCTGGTGAGGCCCGTGCATCCCTCCACAGCCAGCCCAGGCTTCCTCTGTAAGTGTCCTGGCCTTATCAGGCGTGGCCTTTATATTGTTATAAGGCAGCATCATTGTCTCTTTTTAACCTAGTGCCCTGTGTTTCTGTTGGCCACAATGTTGCCTTTCATCAGAAATTCAGGGCTCAACTGGGAGCTGGTCTTCACCTCCTTCTCACATCCCGAGCACACTGTTCTAAGTGATCTGATTTTTCTTTCCTTGGTTCTGGCACATGGGCTTTTTACCAAGGCTGGGGCTAAGAAAATGCCATTTTAAAACTTGTAAAGTTATTTTATGACTGCAGTAATTTTATGTTGTTTCGGGATTAGAAAAAAGTGTTTGTATGGTTAATCCCTATGCTGTGGGGAGCCTGCTGTTGTTTCTTGTGCCAACCTAGGGGAGCCATCAAGATTTGACTTGAAAATGTTTTTGTAAATTATCGAAACAGAACTTGCCCTTCTGTGGGGGAAACTGTGTGGCAGGCACATGTGGAGATTGCGAGAAGGCTGGGAGAATGTCTGCCTCAGTAACCAGGCCAACGACCATGGAAAGAAGTTAAATGCCTTTACAGAAAAGGACCTGTTAATCATAACCAATTGAAGACAAAGTACCTCTTCAGAAATGAGACTTTATTTTTCATGATTCAATAAAACAAAGGCTAAGTAGAATTTGGTATCTATGCAGAGAACTATGAAAGGGTAGGAAAATTTATTCATTCAATAAACATGCTTTTTATACAGAAAATCAGGGACATATAGATATATGTTAACTAATAGTTACTGAGGGCTTAATGTGTAACAGGTATTATTTTATGTCACTCATTTAACAATTCTGTAAGGTAGATGTTATTACTATTTTTTTTTTTGTTCTTACTATTTTTTTTTTGAGACAGAGTCTTGCCCTGTTGCCCAGGCCGGTGTGCAGTGGCGCAATCTTGGCTCACTGCAACCTTCCGCCTCCTGAGCTCAAGTGATTCTCCAGCCTCAGCCTCCCAAGTAGCTGGGATTACAATCACCCGCCACCACGCCTGGCTAATTTTTGTATTTTTGGTAGACATAGGATTTCACCGTGTTGGCCAGGCTGGTCTTGAACTGCTGACCTCTGGTGATTCTCCTGCCTCAGCCTCCCAAAGTACTGGGATTACAGGTGTGAGCCACTGCACCCAGCCAAGGTAGATGTTATTATTCCCATTTTATGGATAATGAAACTGAGCCCCAGAAACGATATATAACTTGCCTGAGGTTACATAGTTCTAGGTGGCCTGCCACCAGAACCCAAGCATATGCCTCTATAATCTGTTATTTCCTGTAGTACCTGGTCACTAAGAAATCACAGTCGAAAAAGCTGGGCGCGGTGGCTCACGCCTGTAATTCCAGCACTTCGTGAGGCTGAGGTGGGTGGATCACTTGAGGTCAGGAGTTTGAGACCAGCCTGACCAATATGGTGAAACCCCGTCTTTAAAAAAAATAAAAAATAATTAAAAAAAAAAAGAAATCACAGTTGAGTCAATCTACAGTCATGCACACAAGCAATTATAATGCATGTTCTGTGTTTTGAAAGTACTGTTCTAGAGTTATACACAAGGCATTATGGAATCATTTTGGATCTCCAGAAATACTTACAGATAAGCAGACACACGAGATGAGTCCTGAGAGACAAAGAGGAATTTACCAAGTACAAAGTGGAAGTAGGTATCCTGATGAGAAGAACATATGTAAAAGTGCAGACACACAGAAGGGTATGGCATTCTCAGTGACCAGCTTGAGGTGGTGCTGGCAGCTGAGACTGGTGGATTGGGTAGAGGCCAGATTAGAAAGGGCTCATATATGTGTATGTATGTGTGTGTGTGTGTGTGTGTATGTGTGTGTGTGTATATATATATATATATAGATATAGATGGAATCTTGCTCTGTCACCAGAGCATGGACTCTTGCTCTGTCACCCAGGCTGGAGTGCAATGGCATGATCTTGGCTCACTGCAACCTCTGCCTCCTGGGTTCGGGCGATTCTCCTGTCTCAGCTTCATGAGTAGTCGGGATTACAGGTGTGCGTCACCATGCCTGGCTAATTTTTGTATTTTTAGTAGAGACAGGGTTTCACCGTGTTGCCCAGTCTGGCCTCGAACTCCTGAGCTCAGGCAATCCACCTGCCCCAGCCTCCCAAAATGCTGGGATTATAGACGTGAGCCACCACACCCAGCTGGTGGGCTTTTGTATTATGCTAAATAGTTGAACTTATTTTCTGTAATAGGGATCAATTGAAGGTAGGGAATAGATGAATTGTTTCTCTTGCTTAGAGTCTAGCTAATTCTTGGCGTCTTCTAATCTCCTCACGTGGATTGAGAAATAAGTGATAATCATCAAAGTTTAGAAACTCTTGACCATCATTATTCTCTCACAAGCCCTCTACATAACTGCCTTGGTTAATGAGACATAGTTTTTATGCCTTTGTGACTTGGAACCTGCTGTCTACTTTGCCCTTGAATGTTTATCCTCATTCTTTGTTTGCCTGGTAAACTTCAGTTCACCTTTGAGACTGACTCATGCTCAGATGAGTCAGGTGAAGTCTTTTCTGATCCTTCCTAATCCTTCCTATCTGAGTGAGGTGCCCTTAGTTTTGATCCTCAGCACAAAGTAAAAGCCTCCAGCAAAACAAGAGGTCTCTGCAGTAAGAACCACGTGGGTTCAAATCCTGCACTGTGTGTCTGCAGGAAACAGCACACTAAGAGGGTTTAACTGAAGAGAGTTTAATGAAGGGACAATTTACAGAAATATGGGCAGGGCTCAGGTGCTTTATCAGCCTTCAGGTGGAGGCTATCTGCTTCCCACTCCTGCTTAAGGGGCAGCAGAGGGCAGTGGTCTTAATGGATCCTCGTGGGAAGAGCTGGAGCCATGGAAGAGCCCTTCCACAGGGGCAGGGCTGAGGGATGCAGCCACTGCCACGACCTAGTGAGTCAGGAGGGAGCGTGGCGAATAAGTATACTGCTGTCTTAGCTCCTGCTCCCAGTGGTACCTCCTGTTGACCCAACCTACCTAGAAGCCAGAAGGCAAAGGAATTTGGGTGATGTGGATCACAGCCATTAGTTTCCAGGGACTGAGCAAGGAAGAGATGGACATATAATCTGAAAGAGTGACAGGGACAGCAGAGAATAAAAACATACCTACCTGGTGGCTGAGCATGGTGGCTCACTCCTGTAATCCAACACTTTGGGAGACAGAGGTGGGTGGATCACTTGAGGCCAGGGGTTTGAGACTAGCCTAGCCAACATGGCAAAACCCCCACTCCAGCCTTGGTGATAGAGCGAGACTGCGTCTCAAAAAACAAACCAACCAACCTGGTATCCTTTATTGAGGTATTTCAATTCTCTGAGAATCAGTATCCTCATTATAAAGTGAAATAAGAGAAAGGACACCCTTTTCAACAAATGGAAAAGGTTGGGCTAGCCACATGTAGGAGAATGAATCTGGATCTTCATCTCTCACCTTGCACAAAAATCAACTCGATATAGATTAAGGACTTAAATCTAAGACCTGAAACTACAAAAATTCTAGCAGATAACATTGAAAAAACCCTCCTAGAGATTGGCTTTGGCAAGGATTTCATGACCAAGAACCCGAAAGCAAATGCAATAAAAACAAAGATTAATAGTTGGGACTTAATACTAAAGAGTTTTTGCATGACAAAAGGAGCAGTCAGCAGAGTAAACGGACAACCTACAGAGTGGGAGAAAATCTTCACGATCTTTACATCTGACAGAGGGCTAATATCCAGAATCTACAGCTAACTCAAACTGATCAGTAAGAAGAAAACAATGAATCCCATCAAAAAGTGGGATAAGGATATGAATAGACAATTCTCAAAAGAAGATGACATACAAATGGCCAGCAAGCATATGAAAAATGCTCAACATCACTAATGTTCAGGGAAATGCAAATCAAAGCCACAATGCAATACCACCTTGCTCCTGCAAGAATGGCCATAATCAAAATATCAAAAAACAGTAGATGTTGACATGGATGCGGTGATGAGGGAACACTTCTACACTCCTGGTGGGAATGTAAATTAGTACAGCCACTGTATTAGTCTGTTTTATGCTGCTGATAAAGACATACACGAGACTGGGAAGAAAAAGAGATTTAGTTAGACTTACAGTTTCACATGGCTGGGGAGGCCTCAGAGTCATGGTGAGACGTAAAAGGCACTTCTTACATGCTGGTGGCAAGAGAAAATGAGGAAGAAGCAAAAGCAGAAACCCCTGATAAACCCATTAGATCTCATGAGACTTATTCACTATCATGAGAATAGCACAGGAAAGACCAACCCCCATGATTTAATTACCTCCTCTTGGGTCCCTCCCACAATACATGGGAATTCTGGGAGATAAAATTCAAGTTGAGATTTGGGTGGGGACACAGCCAAACCATATCAGCCACTATGAGAAACAATGTGGAGATTCCTTAAAGAACTAAAAGTAGGACTACAGTTTGATCCAGCAATCCCACTAATGGGCATTTACCCAGAGGAAAAGCAGTCATTATACGAAAAATATACTTGTACATGCATGTTTATAGCAGCACAATTCACAATTGCAAAATCGTGGAACCAACCCAAATGCCCATCAGTCAACGAGTGGATAAAGAAACTGTGGTGTATATATATGATGGAATACTACTCAGCCATAAAAAGGAATGAATTAATAGCATTTGCAGCGACCTGGATAAGATTGGAGACTATTATTCTAAGTGAAGTAACTCAGGAATGGAAAACCAAACATCATATGTTCTCACTGACAAGTGGGAGCTAAGCTGTGAGGACACAAAATCATACGAATGATATAATGGGCTGTGGGGACTTGGAGGGGAAGAGTATGAGGGGAGTGAGGGATAAAAGACAACATTATGGTGCAGTGTGTACTGCTTGGGTGATGGGTGCACCAAAATCTCACAAATCACCACTAAAGAACTTGTGTAACCAAACACCACCTGTACCCCAATAACTTATGGAAAAATAAAAAATAAAGTAATAACAGTAGCTACAACATAGAGTTGTGGGAATGAACTGAGCTGACATATACAAAGAGATTGCATGGTGATGACCTGCTTAGAATAAACAATAATTAGTAGTTTCTTCCTTTTTTTCCTCCTCCCCTAGACCTTGAATTCTTTGAGGCCCATATCAAGGGGTCTAGAATATCTCCTGGCATCTGTCATTTGACATCTCAGTGAATACTATTGACTAAGTGAGTGAATGATATATGAAATATAGCTTATGATGAGTGGTACAATTAGTGAGCATTATAGGAATTCAGAGAAAAAGAGGGTGCCCCCACCCCTAAATAGGTTGGTTAGGGCATAACTATTTTATGGAAGAGCTGGTATTGAGTTGGGCTTTAAAATATGGGTAGCTAAGCTGGGTGTGGTGGCTCATGCCTGTAATCCCAGCACTTTGGGATGCCAAGGTGGGAGGATCACTTGAGCTCAAGAGCTTGAGACCACCCTGGGCAACATGGAGAGACCCTGTCTCTACGAAAAATTAAAAACAAATTAGCCAGGCATGGTGGTGCATGCCTATATATTCCCAGCTACTTCAGAGGCTGAGGTGGGAGAATCCCTTGAGCCCGGAGTTCCAGGCTACAGTGGGCCATGATCATGCCCTTGTACTCCAGCTTGAGTGACAAAGCAAGACCCTGTCTGGAAAAAAAAAAAGAAAAGAGTAGGAACTGGCTGGGCAGCAGATGCTGGGGCCAGGAAGTAGAATAAACAAAAGTGCTGAGAACTGACTGGATGTGGGGATTCATATGAGAGAAATGTAAGATAAAGCTGGAAAAGTAGATTGGGATCAACATACATTTCAGACGACCAGTGGTTTAAGCTTTTCTGTGCTTCTGAAGACACTATAATAGGTGAGTAGTGTGATCATAGCATGATTTTAGGAAGATTAAACATGTGCAGGGTGCATCAGGAGAGCAGAACAGTTAGGTGGCTGCAACAGCCTAGGAGTGAGGTGGTTATAACCTGAATTTGGGCCTAGTCCATGGTGCTCTGCTAACATCTGCTGATGACTGCTGGTGGGGAATCTGAGGATGGCCTCATCTTCTCTCCTGAAGGATCTGTTGGAGGAGAGAGAGATCAGAGGGCAGCAAATAGCAGTGGAGACTACTCAGTTGCTTGGGGCAGAAAACCATTCTGGGGAGTGTTCTTTCTTTTGAGACAGTTTTGCTCTGTCGCCCAGGCTGGAGTGTGGTTGCGGAATCATGGCTTATTGCAGCCTCAACCTCCTGGGCTCAACCTTCCCACCTCAGCCTCCTAAGTAGCTTGGACCACAGGCATGTGCTAGCATGCCTGGCTAATTTTAACTCTTTTTGTAGAGATGGAGTCTGTCTGTGTTGCTCTGTGTGGTCTTGAACTCCTGGGCTCAAGAGAACACCTTGGCTTCCCAAAGTGCTGGGATTACAGGCATGAGCCATCACACCCAGCTGGCAGTGTTTTTCAGGGCAGATAAGGCTGACTTCCACCATGTTACTGCATCTCCTGTTACTAGTTGTCTGAGAGACTGGACATTGTCAGAGTTGGAAGTGAGAAGACTGTTGGCTTCTTGTCTCACACGATTCCTATGCAGGCTTCTAGAACCTTATGGCCTCTGCTACATTTCTCTACTTTTAACTGGACATTGTCAGAGTTGGAAGTGAAAAGACTGTTGGCTTCTTGTCTCACACGATTCCTATGCAGGCTTCTAGAACCTTACGGCCTCTGCTACATTTCTCTACTTTTAATGCCATAGATGAACTTGAACTGAGACTTTGTGTCCTCTTCTGGATTTGGTTAGGTGCAACCACTAGTGCCTGCTAGAGCCACCCTGTTCAACATGTGTTCAAAGCCTATGTCTTTTCTAAACTTACTCATTTGGAGAAAATCAGTGTTAGAACATGTTGCCATGAAAGCATCTCTGATTATCACTTGGAGATGGAGTAAAAATAAATCAGTTTTGGTGATTCAGGATTACTGAATGACTTTATATGAAGCACTCCAGGCATGTCTAGTGGGAATCTGAATAAGAAATATGTCTGTGAGTGAGACAGACTGAAAACAGAAGTAGCTGCAAAGGAGATGAGTCAAAGCGTGACTGCAGTTTTAGCTACGTTCAGTCAGACCATTCTCTTCAAGTGTTATGTGGAATGCAAATACTTTAGCATCTTAGCTGTTTTAACCTATTTACTTATCCTAAATTTGTAAGTTATACCTAAATATACCTATGAGAATTTGTAATGGGGATCACTAATAAAAACTTAATAATATCTACATTTTATTTTACTCCTTGTTTTAGATGTTTCCAAGAGTGAATAAACTAAAAATTTATCCTGATTACCTCTCGGTACATATGTATTTGGATTTATACTGTACATTAAATGTCACTAGGATGTTTAGGATGTTTTTTACCACCTTAAAACAGAAAAGATTATTAGATCCAGATCTCCGTTTATTCCTTAATATTTTCACATTACAAAGCATTTTGTTTTGTTTCTGAATCCCAGGATTTTTAAACATCATCATCATCATCATCATCATCATCACAAGAACTCTTGTATTACTGCATGTTTACCTCATTGGCAATGCGTGAGCATTGTTCTCTGTACTCTTCTCTGTTTTTCTCTCATTTTATCTTCTCAGTGATTCTCTGGGGTAGATGCTCACTTTCCGGGGAGGAAACGTGTCGAGGCCGTACAGCTGGTAGATAATGGAGTTAACATTTAAATCTAGACACTCTTGACTTGAGCAGTTTTTGAGTAGGGAATGGAGAATTCCCCATGATCACAATTCTAGTGCTAGACATTTATCCTCATCAGCCTTCCTCCAGTATTTTAATTATTTTGAGTCTCAATTTTCTAACTGCATAGATGATAGGTATAGATGAAATCTGTGTGTTTTTAAACTATCACATCAGTTAGAACCTTTCTTAAAAATGGTAAAACCGTAGGTAAACCTCAAATATGATTTTTTCCATCATTTTATTGGCCCCCTCTTTCTGTAGCAGAGCACCTAGGAGGTAGCAAGAGTCTTTTTGTCCTATTGCCTGCCTACTCACATGAACCTGTTAATGTACAATTCTCGGCCCGGGTGTGGTGGCTCACGCCTGTAATCCCAGCACTTTGGGAGGCTGAGGCGGGTGGATCACGAGGTAAAGAGATCGAGACCATCCTGGTCAACATGGTGAATCCCCGTCTCTACTAAAAACACAAAAAATTAGCTGGGCATGGTGGCGTGTGCCTGTAATCCCAGCTACTCAGGAGGCTGAGGCAGGAGAATTGCCTGAACCCAGGAGGCGGAGGTTGCGGTGAGCCAAGTCGTGCCATTGCACTCCAGCCTGGGTAACAAAAAAAGTACAATTCTCAGGCCCAGGAAGTATTCATGTGTTCAAGATTACAGGTGGGTATGGGGAAATAACAGTTTTAGAGCATTAGGAAATAATTAAACATACTGACCCTATTTCTGTTACATTTCACTAATTCCAATTTTTTTGCACACTGCAATAGCATTACCTGCATTTCCTGGTGACTTAGAATCTCTGAGACTTTCTCACTGAGCTGAAAAAGTCTGATTAAAAATTGCTAGTGTTTCCAGGTTACTGCCCAAGTTGCAGCTTGTTCTCCCTGCTGGCAAAATCTTAGCCTGTGAGCATCCGATTTCTTACTTTTGGGGTCCCATCACCATCAAGCGATGGGATTTTTGAGCCTGACTGTTTTGACTCAGGAGTTGGAGGACATATATTGGGTGATCCTGTTTTCTGAAATGGTAAGCACAAAGGAAGAGGCATGTTTGGATTGAGGACTGGAAATAAAAATTTCTGATTTGGACACATGAAGTTTGAAATATCTATTAGATATTCTTACGTCTGGATTTCATGGAAGATGTGGGAATTATTTGTACATAGGTGTTATTAAATCTATAAGACTGGGTGGGATGACCCAGAAAATGAATTTTCTGGAGTCTGGCCAGTGGTGAGAATTTGGGAAGAGGACAGAGGTTCCCTTAAAACTTCCTACTTGTCTCTCAGAAATATAAATGCCTTAAACAGAGATGGGTCCAGGGCTCTTGACTTTCATTTATGGATATTCGTTTTAGGCCAAGACAAGGCCACTCAGGTAGAGACTAGAGAAAATAGCAGGAAATGAAGTCCCAGACGTACTCGTGAGGTTTTCCCTTCCCTGAACTCTCCCCTACTAAGCCACCACTTCCTTGACCTCACCCTTCTTTTCCTTCTCTTGTGGGTTTCTGTTTTTCAGTCTTGGGGGAAATTTTCTGTTTTTCTGATTACAGCTTAGGTTTTTGTAAGGCTGCAGTATATTTTAGAACATTATATATTTTAATTTTTAATAATTAATATTAACCAGATTTTGTCATCTTTGTAGTTGGGAACTTTTTGCGGTGTAGGAAAGACCTAAGCATGTATCCTTGGTCTCACTGAAAATATAGCAGGGTGTTTCTGTGTTCCTTTCCTGCTTAGAATTTTAAAATGGTCTTCCTTTTCCCTTTCCTTTTCAAATATGTAGGACCAGGCAGCTTTATTTGCATAACCTCAGGACGTTTCCCCTTCTGTGGAAGGCATAACTGTACAACTCATACCTTACTTTGGCTAATTAACTAGCAAATCCAAAGCTCTTAAAGGAAAGATTTGTTTCCTTTTCCCCTCCAGAATTCAAGAGAATGAATTGGTTAATAAAGTCAAATTTCTTTTGCTAATTATCAGAAAAGAATTTTTTGAATGACACCTGTTCAATGTACTACACATTGCTGTACCTCTCTTTTTAGGTTCATAACTAATGGAATTTTATAAAGGATTTCATTATCAAGTTTTGCTATAATAAATTATAATAAGGTATAGGAATAATTAATGCATGGGAATGTGCAAGGTTGGTAGACTATATTGAATGAACAGTTTAGTCTCTATAAACAACTCATGAAACCAAGATTAACTTGGTAAAGGGCTTCATGTTCTGCTTGAAGAGAAGTAAGTATGTCTTTACAACTCATGATTCTTTTTTGACGTCAGTATTTTGACTGAAACAAGACCTGTTGCCATTCTTATTATGTCTTTCTTGTATGTGATGACAACCTATTGTCTAAACAAACCAACCAACCAACCAAACAAACAAAACCCTTAAATTCTTTAAGCTCCAAGCAAAGGAAACTTAAAACATTTAGAAAGTCACTTATACTTTGAAAATTTTCATGGACAACTGTGGATCAAAGGACTGAAAAGAAAGCCCCTTCATAGATAGTCTTGTTTATTATTTCACCTCTAAGCAATCCTTAAATTGTTCTGGTAAGATGGGCATAGCTTCCTTTATTTTAAAGAACACAGCCATAGCTTCCCTTGTAATTCTGTTTGGAATTTAACACCCATCTCTGCCTGAAACAACTCCTTTGATCTTTGCCCTAAATCCCATGGCTTACAATTTAAGACCATTTCTTACTGTGGTATCCTCTGTGGAGAGGATGAAGCATAGCCACCTGCTACTGTGTCACTATCAGTCTTTGTGAATCAAAGAATGTTAAAGCTTGAGAGGATCTTAGAGCTTATCTGACTTAACAGTTTTCGTAATGCTAGATTCCTCTCTGCTTCAGTACTTTTAGTGATACACTCTCCTACCATTACATAGCTCTAATTAACAGCTAGTTAATTGTACTTGAAAATCAATAAGTTGTTTCTTTTCTAGGCTCATGGTTCCATCTCTCCAAACCTTTTCTCCTAAGTCAAATTCTTAATTTTTCCAAACATCACCTTTGTTTTGCTCTTCTAAACCACCTCCAGGTGAGTGATAACGGTCTGTCTGATTTATCTCAATATTGTCTCTCTCTCTATTTATTTTAGTTGTGAGATGATGAGTGTGGTTCAAAAAAAAGCAATCTATGGGACTTGAACAAAATTTAATTTGTGCCTTGGGAGAGGAGAATTCAGTTCTGGAAATGACGGTAATGTTTCAGGAAAATTATAGCTTTGGAGTAGTACTACTTTGTAGTTATACTTTCAAAGAATGCTTGTATTCATTATTCCATTTAATCTGAACAGACACCCTGTATGTTGGGCATGGCATATACGATTGATCCAGTTTGACAAAACTAAACCTCAGTGAGTAAGTGATTGGCTCAAGTTCATAAGGTCAGATAGAAGCAGACATCTCTCATGTTTGCAGTCTGTTGTCTTCTGTGTTTACCCTATGTTTATTTAGTCTCTGTCTCAGGCAGTGCTTAGAGAATTGGGTGAAGACTTTTAGGGAGAAGAATATAGATTCCATTTGATTGGAGGGACTATTCATGGTCCCGATGTGACTCATTCCCAGGGAGTAGCTTTACATCTTTGGGTCTGCTCAAAGCCTGCATTATCTGTGTTGGCCATCCTAGGGTACCAGTGTATTGGCGAGTCCACTTTGGTCTAATACTATCAAGCCCATGCTGCAGCCACCACACATCCTATTCAATTACCAACTGGTAAAGTAGATAATCAACTCTGATGCTGGGGAATACCACAGGCTAATTGGCATTAACCCTTGTTACATGCAGCTCAGTATTACTAAGATGGATGAGGATCAGATACTGTGTTAGTCCATCTGTGTTGCTCTAGCAGAACACCTGAGACTGGGTAATTTATAAAGAAAATAAATTTACTTTCTCACTGTTCTGGAAGCTAGGAAGTTCAAGACCAAGGCATCGGCAGGTTTGGTGTTTGGTGAGGTGTCCTTCCTCATTGATGACAACTTGTTTCCTGCATTGTCACCTGGTGGAAAGTGGGAAGCAAAGATGGCAAGAGAGAGCAAGGGAACTCTTTGAAGGCTTTTTTATAGTGGCATTAACCCATTCATGATGGTAAGCCCCCATGACTTAATCACTTCCAAAAGCCCCTCCTCTTAATACTGTCATATTAGGGATTAAATTTCAACACATGAATTTTGGGTGGGATACAACATTCAAACCAAAGCAGATACCTAAGCTAATATGGTGTTAAAATTAAGTTTACACACCCTTGTGCACTCTTGGTGAGAATGTAAAATGGTTTAACTGCTATAGAAAACAGTATGGTAGGTCTTCAAAAAGTAAAAAAATAGCATTACCATATGAGCCAACAATTCCACTTCTGAATATTGAGCTCTGGCACATGAATTGTACTGCAGAGTTAGTCTCAACTTGAAGCAAGCCTTTTGTCCCTCACCTCGGTCAGTCACTGGTTATGGGCTGCTAGGGCTGGGGGTGTGAGAAAGCTTTAGGCTAGATGAGTCGCTGAAGGAGAGGGTGGCTATGAGCCATTAGCAGCCGACACTCAACAGTAGCTTGTATGTGAGTCCGTTGGCCAGGTGGAAGGGATGCAGGCAGGACACCATAGAAACCATCAATCACAAGCTAGTTGGAGAAATGGCTGATTCCAGATCTGAAACAGAAAATGTGGAATGAGCTTGGCACGTCTTGTCAAACCATAAAGCAAGGAAGCATCAAAGACTACTGGGATCATGTCAGGACCGGGAGTAAACTTGGAGAGGCCCCTACTGCTCAATCAGTAAGAATAGTGATCATGGCAGGTTGAAATACATCCATATATTGAAAATCTATGAATCTATGATATTTTTAAAAACTATTTTATTGGTGACTTTTGGAGAGTGCTAGGGAACTAACTCACTTCTAAAAAGTGGTAAAGGGAAAGAAGCAAGCATTTTCCTGTCTTTGTTTTGCAGATTATTCTACATGGTAATCAAATCATTGTTGAAGGAAGAAGGAATGATGAAATTATAGTCTCACCATCTTGCAAGCCCTAATAAAATAACGAACCTAGACATTGATCATCAATACATTGCCATCACAGATGGACTAAGGCAGTATCTGATCCTCATCCATCTTAGTAATACTGAACTGCATGTAAGAAGGGTCAATGTCAATTAGCCAGCTGGTATTCCCCAGCATCAGAGTTGATTATCTACTTCACCAGTTGATAATTGAATAGGATGTGTGGAGGCAGCAGCATGGGCTTGATAGTATTAGACCAAAGTGGACTTGCCAATACACTGGTACCCTAGGATGGCCAATCACTGCTAACACATGAAAGAGAGACAACCACACGTATGTGCCTCCTGATGAAAGTACACAAAAGTATTTACGAAGCATTCTTTTTTTTTTTTTTTTTTTTTTGAGACAGAGTCTCGCTCTATCGCCAGGCTGGAGTGCAGTGGCGCGATCCCAGCTCACTGCGACTTCCGTTTTCTGATTTCAAGCAATTCTCCTGTCTCAGCCTCCCAAGTAGCTGGGACTACAGGCACACGCCACCACGCCCGGCTAATTTTTTGTACTTTTAGTAGAGACGGGGTTTCACCTTGTTGGCCAGGATGGTCTCGATCTCTTGACCTCGTGACCTCGTGATCCGCCCACCTCGGCCTCCCAAAGTGCTGGGATTACAGGCGTGAGCCACCGCGCCCAGCCAAAGTATTCTTGCTAAAAAATTGAACCTAGAGGGCCAGGCGCGGTGGCTCACGTCTGTAATCCCAGCACTTTGGGAGGCCGAGGTGGGTGGATCACGAGGTCAAGAGATCGAGACCATCCTGGCCAACAAGGTGAAACCCCGTCTCTACTAAAAATACAAAAAATTAGCCGGGCGTGGTGGCATGTGCCTGTAGTCCCAGCTACTCAGGAGGCTGAGGCAGGAGAATTGCCTGAACCCAGGAGGCGGAGGTTGTGGTGAGCCGAGATCGCGCCATTGCACTCCAGCCTGAGTAACAATAGCGAAACTCCGTCTCAAAAAAAAAAAAAAAAAATTGAACCTAAATCGGATCAAATTGCTAATTCTAATTATAGATTTACATAAAATATAGGTGACAGAGGAATATGTGAAATGATAAGGGAAAGATAGTGAAGATACATTTAGCAAAGTTGAGGTGTGGGAAACTCTAGAACAAATACCCCCAGTTTCTTTGACAAATTATAAGAAAAAATGTGGGATTGATAGTCTGTACATGAAACAAGACTTTAAAGACCTACCAACCAAATGTAACATGGATACCTTATTTGGGTGAATAAACTGAATATTAAAAAAAGAGAAAGTGGGGGAAATTTGAACAATGAATTTTTTTTTTTTTTGAGACAAGTTCTCTATCACCCAGGCTCAGGAGCAGTAGCACAATCATGACTGACTGCATCCTCAGCCTCCTGGACTCAGGTGATCCTCCTGCCTCAGTCTCCTGAGAGGGTGGGACTACAGGTGTGTGCCACCATGCCTGGCTAATTTTATAATTTTTTTTTGAAGAAAGATGGTCTTACTTTGTTGCCCAGGCTTGGATATTTGATAATATTAAGACACTTATAAAAATATTTTAGATTGATAATGGTATTTTGATATTATTAAAAATAATCCCTATCTTTTAGAGATGCATACTAAAATATTTAATAATGAAGTAAAATCCCTTGGATTGGCTTTAAAATCATCCGGTGGGGTAGGGGAGAAAATGTGGATGGGGTATAGTTGAAATAGCACTGACCAGGAGATGGTGATTGTTAAAGCTGGTGTGTAAATGGCAGTTCTCTATACTTTTCCTTTGTTGTATAAGCATAACATTTTCCATAATGAACGGTTTACGACATTAGACAAAAGAACCTTTACTTGGAAGTTTGTATCATCAACACTTTGTTTCATTAAGTCCTTCTTCTGGCTTTTGTATTCCATAGAGTAAATCAAAATTTTTGTTAATAACAATTTGAGATTTTAGATATTTATTATTAAAACGATTTTAGAAAGGCAGAGGTGGAAATATTATGCCTATGGCCATCTTCTGATTTCTTTTTACTTCTTTTTTTCTGTTAACAAAGAACTATTTGCTTATTTGTTGGCTTTTTACTTAGAACATTTAACAAACCATATTAGTGAATGGCTTATAAAATGTGCATATTATTTAAAACTTAAATAATATAAAATAGGAATTATATAAGCATATTCTTCTGTTTTAATATCTAGAACTGATTTTGTTCCCCTCAAGACTGCTGTTTTTGTTCTTTGCTGATTTATTGATCTGAGACTAGAATCATCATTGAAACAAAACTGACCTTAAAGGCAACATGCTATCACATTGCTTGACTTTGTGAAATTTTCTAGCTGAAATTCAAATGATGGTCTAACAATTTTTTCTTAGTAAGTAGAATTCTTACATTTCAATATTACTTTATTCCAGCAAATTACACATATATCTTTTCACAGAGTTCATGAAATTTTGATGATGGCTAAAACACAAGATACTGAGTTGCTTAATCGATTTGAGTTAATCTTTAATATTGACATCACATGCCATTATGTGACTCTCTGCTTAGGAGACGGCTTTCCAGTGGTAAATTATTTGCTTTCGTTTTGCTGCTCATACTTCTAATTTTCTATTGCTAAATAGGGAGGCAAACCAGTGATTTATACATTTCAAACTCTGTACATAGCTTAATTAAGAAAGGTTGAAACTATCATTAAGATCTTTAGAATTATCTGCGAATTTTATTTATATATTGGCCCTATTAGAAAAAGGAATTATTAATTGAGAATGGAGTATAATTTTTAGCTACTTTGCCAAACACAATAAAAATAACCTATTTACTTTTTCCAAAACTGGGTAGCTGGATGTGGATATCTTTCAAAAGCAATGGGGTCCTTACAGGACATGTGCTTTGATGCTACTAATTTTCATGACTTGCAGCCACAGAGAAATAATTATTTTTAAGTGGCCAGCATTCATGTTGAAAATGAGCCCATTTTTCTTGGCCATCAGAATAACCATTTCCCTTGAACTATGATAATCAGTTCTGACATACCGCTTTGAGCCTTTTCTCCTTCTGCATTTCAATAAGGTTAAACATTATTGAGCATAAACCTTTGTCCCAGGAGTTCAGAAGGGCAAACAATATACATTCAACCTGAACATATACTTTAAAGTGGATTTCTGTATTCATTCAGCTCTTGGAGTTTTAACAAAGAGGTATCTGAAAAATCATTAGCCAAGTTTCTTGTGCACACACCTCCCCCTCCCTTTGCTTGGTGCTTTTTTGGTCTCTGTGAAACTAAACGTTAGCCACCATTTAATAAAATGTGAATGAATTAGGCAAGCTTGATTTCTTCCATTGATGGCAAATATAGAAATTGTGATTTTTACCAATAAAGAGAAACCACTTGGATTAAATTTTCACATTGTTGATCTTCTGAGTTGCACTATTTCCTGTCTTTAAGAGTAAAAGGCTGTATATGGTTGGAGAGTTTTAGAATTCTGTAGTCTATGGCGTGTTCTTGAAAACCTGGGCTTTTTAAAAATAAAAAAATAAACTTTTGGGTTAAGGTGGAAAATGGAGTGGGAAGATCAGTCAGTTGGATATCAGGCATTGTCTGATTCTTTTGTCAGTTACTTGCTTTATATTCTAATTTTAACTTGTTTTTTATTTTTTTATTTTTGAGACAGAGTCTCCCTCTGTCACCCAGGCTGGAGTGCAGTGGCGTGATCTCGGCTCATTGCAACCTCCTCCTTCCAGGTTCAAGCAATTCTCCTGCCTCAGGCTCCCAAGTAGCTGGGATTACAGGCATGCACCACCACACCTGGCTAATTTTTGTATTTTTAGTAGAGACGGGGTTTTACCATGTTGGCCAGGTTGGTCTTGAACTCCTGACCTAAGCAATCTGCCCATCTTGGCTTCCCAAAGTGCTGGGGTTACAGGCGTGAGCAACTGCACCTGGCCTTAGTACTGCTTTCTAAGAAACATACTACAATGGTTCCTCCAAAGTAATTTCTTCATTTTAGCTCTATCTCTTATTCTAACTAACTTTAATAATGAGAGGAGTTACATCACTTTAGAGGAAAGAAACTGTGCTTTGTGTTCTAAACCTTAGCCCAGGGAATTGCAAAATTTCAATACATTTTAAATAATGAATCTCTAGACTACTTTATTTTTCTGAAGAGTTACTGCTTTACTTTAGCTAAGATAAAATTGTAAGGTGAGAAGTCAGAGTGAAGAGTGGATAAAAGGAAAATCACAGGTTCAGTTATTGTGATGAATTAACAAGTTGGGTTGTATGTTACGTATCCAAAGTAACGTTCTTGATACTCTTTTGAAAGTTATCTAGTCATTATGGGAGTAGAAAGTTTAAAAATGTCTTTATCATATGTTATAATTGCACCTACTTTAGTAGTGGGCTAGGCCCAGTTTAATTGCGCTTGAGCTAAGACTTAAACCTTTTAGTAAACATAAGCACTATCATGGAGGGGCTAAGGGTGTGCATTCTGGAACTAGACAGCCTAATGTGAGTTTAAATTCTGGCTTCAGCACTTAACAGCTCAGTGCCTTTGGGCAAGTGAGTTACTTAGTTTCTCTGTGGCTCAGGTTCCTCAACTTTAGAATGGGAGTCATGACTTCATTTATTGTGTGGATTAATCTATTTATAGATTTGAATAAGCAAGAAAATTTAATCATGGTACACTACTTAATTCAGGATTGAATAATATTAAGATGTAATTAACCATAATATCACTGAATATGGATTTTTGTAAAAATTCTGTAAGAAAGATACAGTCTTTATCTTAATAGGACTGAATAGATGATAACTACAATGAATAAACTTAGAAGAACCACTATATGCATGTTACTTGGAACTATTAAGACAAGATATGTAGAAAGTTGAAGGTGGTTGTCTCTGAGAAGGTGGGAGGAAGAGCAAGGGGACCACAATTTTTGTGTATGATCTATTTATTTATTTGGGTGCAAAGAGAAGTCAAATTTATTCTCTCTCACCAGTCACCATTTAACTCACTCTCTACTAAGGAAAAAGTCAAGGCAGGTTCCACAACTTTACTGGTCATTTTTATATAATGGAGAGTTCTTGGGTCATTGTCAATCATTAAAAATTTTAGCTCGAGGCTGGGCGTGGTGGCTCATGCCTGTAATCCCAGCACTTTGGGAGGCCGAGGCGAGTGGATCACGAGGTCAAGAGATCGAGACCATCCTGGTCAACATGGTGAAACCCCGTCTCTACTAAAAATACAAAAAATTAGCTGGGCATGGTGGCGCGTGCCTGTAATCCCAGCTACTCAGGAGGTTGAAGCAGAAGAATTGCCTGAACCCAGGAGGCGGAGGTTGCAGTGAGCTGAGATCGCGCCATTGCTCTCCAGCCTGGGTAACAAGAGCGAAACTCAGTCTCAAAAAAAAAAAAAAAATTTTAGCTCTATCTTATAATAATATAACTCCAGGCCTGGCGTGGTGGCTCATGCCTGTAATCCCAGCACTTTGGGAGGCCAAGGTTGGGCGGATCACAAGGTCAAGAGATCAAGACTATCCTGGCCAACATGGTGAAACCCTGTCCCTCCTAAAAAAAAAATGCAAAAATTAGCTGAGTGTGGTGGCATGTGCCTGTAGTCCCAGCTACTCTGGAGGCTGAGACAAGAAAATTGCTTGAACCCAAGAGGCGGAGGTTGCGGTGAGCCGAGATCGTGCCACTGCACTACAGCCTGGGCAACAAGAGCGAAACTGCGTTTCTCTCCAGTCTGGCCTTGTGACTTATTACAACTTCATATTCAATGTTAATATTTTTTCCCTTCTCTCAGCTTGAGGGAGATTCACGCTGCAGTGGCAAAGGACATGGTTGGATTTTTTTTCTCTTCTTTCCTCATTTTCTTCTATCCCTCCCGTTGTTGCTTCTGACTGCTCTAGGGCTGGCCAAGGAGAGAGGGGATTAGGGGACAAGGGCCTAGTTTTGCACAGCCCGTATAGTTATGACCTGGCAGTTGGTGTCCTCTGAATGTGTTGTAGTTCCTTTCATCTGGGAAAAGTCTTTTCTTTGCTTGTGTATTCCTGTCTTGGCCCTCTGAGCTTCTGATGGTTCATCCTCTCTGTTTGGTCCCTCCTTCCATCCACAACTTCCTCTTGGATAGGATCCCTTTGAATAGGAGCTTAAACTAGCTCCCTCTGTCTCTCTGGATTCATAACTGGCCTCCCAAAAGCATGTGCCATGGAGGGGCAGCTTGATGCCAAGCAGGCCTTTTATTCTGGCCACAGTCTTCACCTTTAGAGTCTTTTGGTAAGAGTCATAGTCTAGTCACATGTTCCTTAAACTCCAAGAGAGACATGTTTTGCACTTCAAGGCATCTCCTTGAACCCCTCTCCCTTGGTTTAAGGCATAGGATATGCACACCAACCTCTCTTCTAGGAGGAAATGCTCAAGGCATCTTTAGGTTTCTCCAAAACAACCTCTCCTGCTAGTTTCTGGCTTTGTCTTCCTCTCATAGAGTGGTGATGGACTCATGTTGCTCTAACCTGTGTCACACTCACCTAACATGGTCCTCATAGATGGTTTAGCACAGGGCATTTCATACATTTATTGGAAAGGTTTTTTTTTTTTAACTTCCAATTCATTACAGGTCTATACCTGGCCCTTTATTGCATGACTGGTCTTCAGTTCACCTCACACTGGTGACGTATTATGTGAGTTCAACAGCACCTGAAATAGTCTGTTCAACAAGACAAGTCTATTGACCAGTTGTACTTCCAAAGCAATGTCAAATTATTCTAACAGTCTCTAAATACTTCCAGTTTCTGTATTTATCTTCTAGCAAACCAGTAAAAACAGTTTTCAGACTGGCACTTGTCCATGGGCATATTTTGAGTTGTACTGTTCCAACACTTTCCTTTAGGATTTGGGGATAGTGGCATTTATTGTGTTGTTCCCAGCCTGTGGGATATCAGTTGAAACTGACTAAAAAACTTCTAATTTGATATCCTGTTATAATTAGAATAGATTTTAATTAATTCCACATGTTTATTAAGCATTTGCTCTGTGCCACAGATCCCATAAAAACAAAAACAAAAACAAATAACTATATTTATTTACTTATTTATTTAGAGATGGAGTCTTGCTCTGTCACCCAGGCTGGAGTGCAGCAGTGCAATCTTGGCTCACTGCAACCTCCACCTTCCAGGTTCAAGTGATTCTCCTGGCTCATCCTCCTGAGTAGTTGGGATTACAGGTGGCTACCATTACGCCCAGCTAATAATTTATATTTTTTTAGTAGAGACGGGGTTTCACCATGTTGGTCAGGCTGGTCTTGAACTCCTGACCTCAAGTGATCGCCCACCTTGGCCCCCCAAAATGCTGGAATTACAGGTGTGAGCCACTGCGCCTGGCCAAATAACAAAATTTATATTGTGCTAGGAGGTGATAAGTGGTATGAAAAAAATGCTTCTGGTAAGGGGGAAGATAGTGTTGGGGTGGGATGATGGGTTTTACATTGCGTAGTCAGGGAACATTCTTTGATAAGGTGACATCTGATCAGAGCCAGGTATCTGGGTATAAGAGCCTTTTAGGCCGAAAGTTTTTTAGCATTATTTGCTGCTGCCGCTTTTTTTTTTGAGACAGAGTTTCGCTCTTGTTGCCCAGGCTGGAGTGCAATGGTGTGATCTCGGCTCACCGCAACCTCTGCCTCCCAGGTTCAAGCGATTCTCCTGCCTCAGCCTCCAGAGTAGCTGGGATTACAGGCATGGGCCACCAGGCTCTACTAATTTTGTATTTTTAGTAGAGACAGAATTTCTCCATGTTGGTCAGGCTGATTTTGAACTCCTGTGACCTTAGGTGATTTGCCCACCTTGGCCTCCTAAAGTGTTGGGATTACAGGTGTGAATTGGCCATTATTTGCTTCTTAATTTGTAGGCATGTTTTACTTTGATAAAAATACAAGTCAATTTAAAAATGAATGGGGAAAAAATGACGGGGAGATAAAGACATGCAAAGAGCATTTGTAAATTACCCTTTAAAGGAGTTTGCCTAAGAAGAGACTAAGGAATTTAGGCAGTAAGCCAGGGAGGTCGTAGGATTCAGAAAGGTCTTTGTAAGATGAGAGACATTTGAGATACTATTTTAGGAAGAAGAAAAGCAGCCTTTCCTGGGCCTGGACAGAATGCAGGTGAGGGTGAGGGTAGAAGTGGATACATCTGAGGATAGCTAGAAGTTGTTAAAGAAAAATAGTGCTGAGAACCCAGTTGCTGTTCAATAGTTGGACATTTGTTGAGGGATTAAGCTGCTTGGTTGAGTAGTGTTGTCAAAGCATGTTCCAGCCATTTAGAATTAGGAGTTAAGGTGAATGTTTCAATTGATCCAAGATAGAGGGTAGAATTGATAGCTCTAGAGGAGGCGGCTGGGATATCGATGTCAAGAAAATGCTTGAAATGATGCGTCATGAGGCTTGATGAGGAAGAACAGGAAATCTTAATGGCAGTCATGGGTCTGACCAGGAACAGAGCATTAGAGCTCTGGATTAGCTTGAAGAAGAGGGAGAGAGCTGGAGAGCCAGAAGTTGGAGGTCACAGTGTTGGATTACAATGAGAGTTCTGAGAATTGGTTTAGTACCAGGTGATGTCATCATCCAGAATGGGGCCATGGCATGCTGCGAGAGAGAAGATAAAGATTATTTGAGCTCAGGAGGTGAGGAACTTCTGTGGCTGAGGTGTTGGCTGGCTCATCCACATGTATGTGGAAATCTTCCAGATGACTACACTCAAAGTGGAGAAGAAGCAATGAGTCAGGTTCCAAAGTCCTCAGCAAATGAGGGGGTGTGGCCAGAGGTCAGACAGTGACAATTCAGGGAAAGGAAGACAGTAGCGTTGGATGATGGTTCCCCCTCACAGAGGAACAGGATTTCGATGAGACACGCAGGAGAAGCAGCAGCCTCCGTTGGAGGGATGCAGAGGTATGGAGAGCAGGCACTTAACAAATACACGTGGAATGACTGAGGTAAGACAAGCAGTGGAGATGGCACTTTTGTGAGGAGTTAGAGCTTCCTGACAATGGAATGAAGGTTCCAAAGGGCACCTAGGAAAGAGTTGACTAGCAAAAGGATGATAGTCTTTAAGAAGAGAGTTGCCCACAGGGCTTGAATTTGGGGTAGTGTACAAGCATGGTAGGGAGAAGTGGTATGGTGGATGAGTTCACCTGTGCTGAGATTCCAGCAGCTCTAGGGATGGAGCCAAGGGTAACCACAGACAGCCCTCTGCCATTGACACCAATAGTCTGTAGCCTTTGCTCCTGGCTGGATGGTGTGTCCATGAGACACTCTGGTCTGTCCTTAGGGTCCATGAGCTCTTCAAAGGCTTTTTGAGATCACTGGGACCTAAACATAAATTATTGATTCCAAGATAAGAAGCTTGGAACTTAATTTCAAAAACCATCTTTAATTAAATGACTAGTCATAATTTCAACTGCCCAGTTGCAATTCAACTTATATATAATTGTGCATAAGTGAAATTTAAAACTACACAAAAATAACTTTTAACAAAATATATTTTTCTTCTTTTTTTTTTTTTAGACAGGGTTTCACCATGTTGGTCAGGCTGGTCTTGAACTCCCTACCTCAGGTGATCTGCCCACCTTGGCCTCCAAAGTGCTTGGATTACAGGCACGAGCCACCATGCCTGGCCCAAAATATATTTTTCAAATAATAAAAGCCCTTTCAAACATTTAATGGAAAACGTATTGAACATGTCTAAGTATATGTATAATGTGATGGGACCTGAGTATGTGTAATGTGATGGGACCTGTAAAAAAAAATGTATTGAATGTGTCTGAGTGTATGTGTTGTGTGATGGGACCTGTAAAAGAAATTCTATGAGCATCATTTTTTTCTTTTTTTTTTTGAGACGATTCTCGCTCTGTCACTAGGCTGAAGTGCAGTGGCGTGATCTTGGCTCACTGCAATGGAGATGGAGATCTCCCGGGTTGAAGCAATTCTCCTGCCTCAGCCTCCCTAGTAGCTGTGACTACAGGCGCCTGCCACCACAATGAGCTAATTTTTGTATTTATTAGTAGAGATGGAGTTTCACCATGTTGGCCAGGACGATCTCTTTACCTCATGATTCGCCTGCCTCGGTCTCCCAAAGTGTTGGGCTGTGAGTGTCTGAAAACATCTTTGGCTTAGGTTCCAAATAGACGCTCAGTCAGAAGTTGTTCAGAAGGTGTGTGCTTGTGTGCGATTGAAGACGGTATTAGTAAAGATAACCAGGTCTGTAATACGACCTTGATTATGTGGCTGAGAAAGGGATCCACTAGTCTGAGGAATCTCTCCTTTTAGGGATGTCAGTTTTGGCATCTACTTTCGGTGATTTGGTGGCCTAATTTTATTATTTCTTCAAGAGCTCTTAAATATCATATGATTTGAGATGCATGTGGAGAGATTAGAAAGGATAGAAATTTTTCAGGCTCATGTGGGAAAGAAGGTAGAATTTGGAGTTTAAGAACTAGATTTAAACTGGAACAATCACTCACCTCTTTTAGCTATCGTTTTCCCTTACATAGAATTAGAATGATAGCAATGTAAACTTTGTAAGATTGTTGCAGGGATTAAATGAGATAATATTTTTGACAAGTTTTATGAGCTATTAAATGCACTACACATGTAGTTATGATTGACAGTGGTTTTAGATGGTGATAATAGGGATGAAAAGAAAGTAAGATGGTGGATTCATGACCCCCATATATTTTTTATATTTATAAAAAAATAAAAATTTTTATTATTTATAATAAAATAAATAATAAAAATATTTATTTTATTAATATAAAATTATTTTTTAATTAATTTATTTTTATTTTATTTTATTTTATTATTATGTTTTTAAAGACGGGGTTTCACCATGTTGGTCAGGCTGATCTTGAACTCCCGACCTCAGGTGATCCGCCCGCCTTTGCCTCCAAAGTGCTTGGATTACAGGTGTGAGCCACCACGCCAGGCTATAAAATTATTTTTAATTGTTTTTTTAAGAGATGTAATCTCGCTCTGATGCCCATGCTGGAGTGCAGTGGTGGACTCATGGCCCTCTGCAAGCTTGAACTCCTGGAGTCAAGTGATCCTCTCACCCTGGCCTCTCAAATTACTGGGATTATAAGTGTGACCCACCAGATGCAACCTTATTTTTAATTTTTATGGATACTAATAGTTGTACATATTTATGGGGTACATGTTTAAAAAATTTTTTTTTTATTTTTCAATAGTTGCAAGTTTAGCAGATGTTTATTTTAAGAGACAGGGTCTCTCTGTGTTGCCCAGGCTGGAGTGCAGTGGTTATTCACAGGTGTAAAGTATACTACTGCCTTGTACTCCTAGGTTCTAGCGATCTTCCCACCTCAGTCTCCCAAGTAGTAGGACTATAGGTATGCACCACGGAGCCTGGCTTACTGTGGTATTTTGAGACAGGCATAGTGTGTAATGATCAAATCACAACTGGGATACTCATCACTTCAAACATTCAAACTTTAGCATTCCTTTATGCTGGGAGACATTCTATACCTTCTCTTCTAGCTAGTTTGAACTATACAATAAAGTATTAACTATAACTGTCCTATGTTGCTACCAAACGCGGGATCTTGTTCCTTCTGAGTGTATTTTTGTACTCATTAACCAGTCTCTCTTCATCTCCCCACTCTGCCCAACCTTCCCAACTTATAGTAAACACCTTTCTATTTTCTATCTTCATGAGATCCACTATTTTAACTCCAACGAGTGAGAACAGGCAATATTTTTCTCTTTGTGCTTGGCTTACTTCACTTAACACCTTCCAGTTCCATCTATGTTGCTGTAAATGACAGAATTTCATTCTTCCTTATGGCTGAATAATATTCCATTGGGTATATATATCACAATTTCCTTATCATTTCATCCATTGATGGACCCTTAGGTTGATTTCATATCTTGCTATTGAAATGCCTTAGTACGTTGGTCTGGACAAAGATTTCTTCAGTAAGACCTCAAAAGCACAGGAAACCAAAGCAGACTGACAAATGGGATTACATCAAGCTAAAAAACTTCAGAGGAAACAACAAAGAGAAGAGACAGCCCACGGAATGGGGAAAAAAACATTTGCTAGCTATTCATCTGACAAGTGATTAATAACCAGAATATATGAGGAACTCAAAGAACTCAAGAGCAAAATAGCAAATAATCTTACTAAAAAATGGGCAAAAGATCTAAATAAATATTTCCCTAAAGAAGACATAAAAATGACCAACAGGTATATGAAAAGATGCTCAGCATCACTAATTGTCAAGGAAATGCAAATTAAAACTACAATGAGATATTATCGTACCCTGGTTAAAATGGCTATTATCAAAAAGAAAATAAATGCTAGGAGAGATTCAGGGAAAGGAGAATGCTCATTGGTAGGAATGTAAATTAGTACAGCCACTATGGAAAGCTGTGCCTAGCTTAAAAAGTTTAAATTTTAAAATTCTAGTTATTTTTAACTTAATAAAAAATGTCATCATACTTTATGTAATTATTTGAAACTCACTTTTATCACTTAATATGCTATTGCTAATATTCAGCTGTATTGTTCACTATGGTTTATTTGTTTTGACTTTTGTATGACTATACCACAGTTTGCTCATTTGCTCTCTTGTAAGTGGACATGTGTTTTCAGGCCTGTACTGTATGAGTGCCTCTCTGAGTTTTCTTGTACATGCCCCTTACTGTTCATGTGCAGTTTTTCTTGTGTATATGCTTAGTGGAATTGCTAGATCACAGGGTATGGATGAAAGTTCAACTTTAGGAGATAATGCCAAACTCTTTTTCAAAATATCTGCACCAATTTATACTTTCCTCAGCCATGTCTAAGTGAGCATGAGGAACCATGTTATTTTCAACACATAGTAACATTAGACGTAAAAATTTTTTTCCATTTGAACACATGCAATCTGTCAACCTCATTGTGGGCTTGATTTGCTTTACCTTGATTGTTAATGATGCCACACATCTTTTCTTTTCTTTCTTTTACTTTTTTTTTGTTTTTTTAAATTTTTTTTATTATTATTAAAAAATTTTTTTTTTCTCCGCACCCCCAACCCTTTCTTTTACTTTCGATTGCATTTATTTTAATGCTAAATTTATTCCCGTGCCGTAAGTTTTTGTTTCTTCAGTTTCTTTGGGGATATCTTTTTCTTCTGGGCAACCTCCTCTTCTGGTTTAGGAACAATTTCTTCCTTTTCAGTAAAGATCATCTCGATGTGGCAGGGAGAGCTCATGTATGGGTTAATCCGACCATGAGCTCTGTTGGTCTGGCAGCATGTCTTAGGTGCTTTGTTCACTTGGATATGCTCAATGACCAGAGAATCTACCTCTAAACCCTTAAGTTCAGCATTACTCTCTGCATTTTTAAACATGTGCAGCAAAAATTCGGCACTCTTTTTGAGCCACCGAACTTGTGTCCAGCCCCATGGCTTGGCCTGGACACACCTACAGCTCTGCCATTGTAATGTTGGAATGTTATACACTGTTTCTGTAAAGTGATATCTTTCAGATACTTCATGGCTTTTCATATATGCCTACCCTTGGGAGCCTGGGGAGTTTCATGAGTGTTCTTAAAGCGAGCATGAAGATTTGAACCTCTTGATTTGCATGATTTTGTGGGGTTCTGTGGGTCAAGTGGATAGCGAACCATTTTCACAGATTATCCTCAGGCCACTTAGGGAAAGAGGAAAGAGCCCCACACATCTTTTCATATGTTCATATCTTTTCGTGTGTTTGTTAGCCATATGTGTTTTCTCTTCTGCAAAATGTCTGTCCATTTCATTTACTTTTTATTTTATTTTATTTTATTTTATATTTGATACAGAGTCTCACTCTGTCGCCAGGTGCCAGGCAGGAGTGCAGTGGCACAATCTCGACTCACTGCACCCTCCGCCTCCCGGGTTCAAGCAATTCTCCTGCCTCAGCCTCCCGAGTAGCTGGGACTACAGGCGCATGCCACCACACCCAGCTAATTTTTGTATTTTTGGTAGAGACGAGGTTTCACCATGTTGGCCAGGATGGTCTCAATCTCTTAACCTCATGATCCGCCCACCTTGGCATCCCAAAGTGCTGGGATTACAGGCTTGAGCCACCACGCCTGGCCTGCTTTTTTTCTTGTTTGGGTGTTTGTGTGTTTTTGACTGATTTGAGTGGGGTTTTTTTTTGGATTTTTTTTTAATTGTACTTTAGTTTCTGGGGTACATGTACAGATCATGCAGGATTGTTGCATAGGTACATATATGGCAATGTGGTTTGCTGCCTCCATCCCCCTATCACCTATATCTGGCATTTCTCCCCATGTTATACCTCCCCAACCTCCCCACCCCCTGCTGTCCCTCCCCTAGCCCCGTCGTCCAACAGACCCCAGTGTGTGATGCTCCCCTCCCTGTGTCCATGTATTCTCATTGTTCAACACCCACCTATGAGTGAGAAAATGTGGTGTTTGATTTTCTGTTCTTATGTCAGTTTGCTGAGAATACTGGTTTCCAGATTCATCCATGTTCCCTGTGAAGGACACAAACTCATTGTTTCTTATGGCTGCATAGTATTCTATGGCATATATGTGCCACATTTTCTTTGTCTAGTCTATCATTCATGGGCATTTGAGTTGGTTCTAGGTCTTTGCTATTGTAAACAGTGCCTCAGTGAACATACGTGTGCATGTGTCTTTATAATAGAATGATTTATAATCCTTTGGGTGTATATCCAGTAATGGGATTGATGGGACAAATGAAATTTCTGTTTCTAGTTCCTTGAGGAATCGCCACACTGTCTTCCACAATGATTGAACTAATTTACACTCCCACCAACAGTGTAAAAGTGTTCCTATTTCTCCATATCCTTTCCAGAGTCTATTGTCTCCATATTTTTTAATGATCGCCGTTCTAACTGGTGTGAGATGGTATCTCTCAATGTGGTTTTGATTTGCATTTCTCTAATGACCAGTGATGATGAGCACTTTTTATATGTTTGTTGGCCTCATAGATGTCTTCTTTTGTAAAGTGTCTGTTCATATCCTTCGCCCACTTTTGAACGGGTTTGTTTGTTTTTTTTTCTTGTAAATCTGTTTTAGTTCTTTGTAGATTCTGAATATTAGCCCTTTGTCAGATGGGTAGATTCTAAAAATTTTTTCCCATTCTGTTGGTTGCCTAATGATTGTTTCTTTTACTGTACAGAAGCTCTGGAATTTAATTAGATCCCATTTGTCTATTTTGGCTTTTGTTGCCAATGCTTTTGGTGTTTTGGTCATGAAGTCCTTGCCTATGCCTATGTCCTGAATGGTTTTGCCTGGGTTTTCTTCTAGGGTTTTCATGGCGTTAGGTCTTATGTTTAAGTCTTTAATCCATCTTTAGTATAAGATGTCAGGAAGGGGTCCAGTTGCTGCTTTCTGCACATGGCTAGCCAGTTTTCCCAATACCATTTATTAAACAGGGAATCCTTTCCCTATTGCTTGTTTTTGTCAGATTTGTCAAAGATCAGATGGTTGTAGATGTGTGGCATTTCCTCTGAGGTTTCTGTTCTGTTCCATTGTTCTATATCTCTGTTTTGGTACCAGTACCATGCTGTTTTGATTACTGTAGCCTTGTAGTATAGTTTGAAGTTAGGTAGTGTGATGCCTCCAGCTTTGTTCTTTGTGCTTAAGGATTGTCTTGGCTATGTGGGCTCTCTTTTAAGGTGGTTTTCCCCAGATCTGTGAAGAAGGTCATTGGTAGCTTGATGGGGATAGCATTGAATCTATAAATTACTTTGGACAGTATGGTCATTTTCACGATATTGATTCTTCCTAACCATGAGCCTGGAATGTTTTTCCATCTGTTTGTGTCCTCTCTTATTTCCTTGAGCAGTGGTTCATAGTTCTTGAAGAGGTCCTTTACATCCTTTGTTAGTTGTATTCCTAGGTATTTTCTTCTCTTTGCAGCACGTGTGAATTAGAGTTTGCTCTTGATTTGGCTCTCTGTTAGTCTGTTATAGGAATGCTTGTGATTTCTGCACATTGATTTTGTATCTGAGACTTTGCTGAAGTTGCTTATCAGTTTAAGGAGATTTTGGGCTGAGATGATGGGGTCTTCTAAATATACAATCATGTCATCTGTAAATAGAGACAATTTGACTTCCTCCTTTTCTAATTGAATACCCTTTATTTCTTTTTCTTGCCTGATTGCTCTGGCTAAAACTTCTAGTACTGTAATAAATAGGAGTGGTGAGAGAGGGCACCCTTGTCTCATGCCAGATTTCAAAGGGAATGCTTCCAGTTTTTGCCCATTTAGTATGATATTGGCTGTGGGTTTGTTGTAAAGAGCTTTTATTATTTTGAGATATGTTCCATTGATACCTAGTTTATTGAGAGTTTTTAGCATAAACGGCTGCTCAGTTTTGTCAAAGGCCTTCTCTGCATCTATTGAGATAATCGTGTGCTTTTTGTCTTTGGTTCTGTTTATGTGGTGGATTATGTTTATAGACTTGTGTATGTTGAACTGGCCTTGCATCCCCAGGATGAAGCTTACTTGATCGTGATGGATAAGCTTTTTGATTTGCTGTTGCAATTGATTTGCCAGTATTTTATTGAAGATTTTTGCATCTGTGTACATCATGGATATTGGCCTGAAGTTTTCTTTTTTTGTTGAGTCTCTGCTGGGTTTTGGTATCAGGATGATGTCAGTCTCATAAAATGATTTGGGAAGGATTCCCTCTTTTTGTATTGTTTGGAATAGTTTCAGAAGGAGTGGTACCAGCTCCTGTTTGTATGTCTGGTAGAATCGGTTGTGAACCCATCTGGACCTGGACTTTTTTTGGGTGGTAGGCTATTAATTGCTGCCTCAACTTTAGCCCTTGTTCTTGGTCTATTCAGGGTTTCAACTTCTTCCTGGTTTGGGCTTGGGAGGGTGCAAGTTTCCAGGAATTTATCCATTTCTTCCAGGTTTACTGGTTTATGTGCATAGAGTTGTTTGTAGTAATCTCTGATGGTAGTTTGTATTTCTGTGGAATCTGTGGTGATATCCCCTTTATCGTTTTTTATTGCATCTATTTGATTCATCTCTCTTTTCTTTTTTATTCATCTGGCTAGCAGTCTATTTTGTTGATCTTTTCAAAAAACCAGCTCCCGGATTTGTTGATTTTTTTGAAGTGTTTTTTGTGTCTCTATCTCCTTCAGTTCTGCTCTGATCTTAGTTATTTCTTGTCTTCTGCTAGGTTTTGAGTTTTTTTGATCTTGCTCCTCTAGCTCTTTCAGTTTTGACGATAGGGTGTCAATTTTAGATCTTTCCTCGCTTCTCATGTGGGCATTTTTTGCTATAAATTTCCCTCTAGACACTGCTTTAAATGTGTCCCAGAGATTTTGGTACGTTGTGTCTTCGTTCTTGTTGGTTTCCAAGACTCTGGGAGTCTAAGTCTCTTTATAGGTCATTAAGAACTTGGTTTATGTATCTGGGAGCTCCTGTATTGGGTGCATATATATTTAGGATCGTTAGCTCTTCTTGTTGCATTGATCCTTTTACCTTTATGTAGTGCCCTTCTTTGTCTCTTTTGATCTTTGTTGGTTTAAAGTCCATTTTATCAGTGACTAGGATTGCAACTCCTGCTTTGTTTTGCTCTCCATTTGGTTGGTAAATCTTCCTCCATCCCTTTATTTTGAGCCTATGTTTGTCCTTGCAAGTGAGGTGGGTTTCCTGAATACAGCACACCAATGGGTCTTGACTTTTTATCCAATTTGCCAGTCTGTATCTTTTGATTGGGGCATTTAGCCCTTTTACATTTAAGGTTAATATTGTTACGTGTAAATTTGATCCTGCTATTTTGATGCTAGCTGGTTGTTTTGTCTGTTAGTTGACGTAGTTTCTTCATTGTGTCAATGCTCTTTACCATTTGGTATGTTTTTGGAGTGGCTGATACTGGTTATTCCTTTCCATGTTTAGTGCTTCTTTCAGGAGCTCTTATAAGGCAGGCCTGGTGTTGACAAAATCTCTCAGCAATTGCTTATCTGTAAAGGATTTTATTTCTCCTTTGCTTATGAAGCTTAGTTTGGCTGGATATGCAATTCTAGGTTGAAAGTTCTTTTCTTTAAGGATGTTGAATATTGGCCCCCACTCTCTTCTGGCTTGTAGGGTTTCTGCCGAGAGATCTGCTGTGAGTCTGATAGGCTTCCCTTTGTGGGTAATCCGACCTTTCTTTCTGGCTGCCCTTAGCATTTTTTCCTTCATTTCAACCATGGTGAGTCTGACGATTATGTGCCTTGGGGTTGGTCTTCTTGAGGAATATCTTTGTGGTGTTTTCTGTATTTCCTGGACTTGAATGTTGGCTTGCCTTGCTAAGATGGGAAGTTCTCCTGGATAATATCCTGAAGAGTGTTTTCTAGCTTGGATTAATTCTCTCTGTCACATTCAGGTATGCCTATCAAACGTACATTAGGTCTTTTCACATAATCCCATATTCTTGGAGGCTTTGTTCATTTTTTTTCACTTTTTTCCTCTAATCTTGCCTTCTTGTTTTATTTCCTTGTTGATCTTCAATCTCTGATATCCTTTCTTCTGCTTGGTCGATTCGACTATTGAAACTTGTATATGTTTCATAAAGTTCTCATGCTGTGTTTTTCAGCTCCATCAAGTCATTTATATTCTTCTCTCAGCTGTTTATTCTCATTAGCATTTCATCTAACCTTTTTTCAAGGTTCTTAGTTTCTTTGCATTGAGTTAGAACATGTTCTTTTAGCTTAGAGAAGTTTGTTATTACCCACCTTCTGAAGCCTATTTCTATCAATTCATCAGACTCTTTCTCCATCCAGCTTTGTTCCCTTGCTGGTGAGGAGTTGTGATCCCTTTGGGGAGGAGAGACATTCTGGTTTTGGGTGTTTTCATCCTTTTTGCACTGGTTTCTTCCCATCTTTGTGGATTTATCTACCTGTGGTCTTTGTAATTGGTGACTTTCGGATGGAGTCTCTGAGTGGACATTCTTTTTGTTGATGTTGAAGCTATTTTTTTTTTGGTTTTTTAGTTTTTCTTCCAACAGTCAGGTCCCTCTGCTGCAGGACCGCTGGAGGTCCACTGCAGACCCTGCTTGCTTGGGGATCACCTGTGGGGGCTGCAGAACAGTAAGGGTTGCTGCCGGTTTCTTCTTCTGGTATCTTTGTCCCAGAAGGGTAACCGCCAGATGTAAGTCTGAGCGCCCCTTTATGAGGTGTCTCTTTGAATATAGGGGGGTCAGGGAGCTGTTTGAGGGAATAGTCTGTCCCTTATAGGAGCTCAAGTGCTGTGCTGTGAGCTCCGTTGTTTTGTTCAGAGCTGCTGTGCAGGTACATTTCAGTCTGCTGCAGCAGAACTCATAACTACTTCTTTTCCCAGGTGCTCTGACCTGGGAAGATGGGGCTTTCTTTATAAGTTCCTGACATGCTGCTGCCTTTTTTCAGAGATGCCCTGCCCAGCAAGGAGGTAGTTTAGTCACAGTCTGCCAGCAGAGGCGTTGCTGAGCTGCCGCAGGCTCTGCCCAGCTGCAGTGTAAAATTCCTTGTGGTTTTGTTTACAGAGGTACAGTTAGAACTGCATCGGTAATGGCAGACTGCCTCAGTAATGGCGGACTGCCTTGGTAGTGGCAGACCTTCTCGGTGATGGCAGATGCCCTTCACCCCACCAAGCTGGACCATCCTTGGTCCAGCTGCACTTGCTGTGAAATTCTCAATCCAGAGTGTTTCAGATTGCTGGTCTTTGTGGGGATGGGACCTGCCAAGCCAGATCACCTGGCTCCCTGTTTCAGCCCCTTCTTTTTCAGTTGAGTGGGTGGCTTTTCTCCGTGGCATTCCAGGCACCAGTTGAAATAGCTGCCTAGATCTGTGTGAGTTTTTGTGCAGAGAACTGCTGTGCTGGCTGAAACAGCTGTGCTAGAAACTCGTGGTGCTTTTCGGCCTGGGTATCTCCTGGTCTGTGGGCAGTAAAAACTCATTTGGAAATGTGGTGATCATTCACCCTCTGCTTTCTGTCTGGGAGCTGCACTCCAGAGCTGTTTCTATTCAGCCATCTTGGATCTCCTTGAGTGGGTTCTTTATATATTTTGTTCACTGAATTTTAATTTATATTATTTTATTTTTCATTGCTTGGTATTTTTGACACCCTCTTATTCCTAACTTCTACTTTTGCTACTCCTTTCCCTTTATTTAAACATATAAAATATGTTTCTTTCATATGTAATATCTGATAATTAACATACCTGAAGTTTTTCCCTATAGGTTTGTCTGTTGTTTCTATAGTTTGATCAGTAGTGCCTTGTTTCATTGTATGTTTTGTGACTTTCTTGTTGCCTAGTTTGCAGTGCAGTGGCATAATCTTGGCTCACTGCAACCTCCATGTCCTAGTTCAAGCAATTCGCCTGCCTTATCCTCTCGTGTAGCTGGGATTACAGGCACCTGCCACCACACCCGGCTAATTTTTGTATTTTTAGTAGAGATGGGGTTTTGCCATGTTGACTAGGCTGGTCTTGAACTCCTGACAGGTGATCTGCCCACCTTGGCCTCCCAAAGTGCTGGGTGTGAGCCACCCCACCTGGCTGCTTTGTGACTTTTTATTATGAGCTTATGTCTGACTGAACTTTATCTGCAGTAATTTTAGAGGCTTGAAATGAAGGAACATTTCTCCAGAGAGGATAGTCTCTTATTTTTGCCAGGGAAATTTAAAAAAAAAATCTCCACTGAGTGCAGGTGACTCACACCTGTAATCCCAGCACTTTGGGAGGCCGAGGCAGGCAGATCTCTTGAGCTTAGGAGTTCGAGACTAGCCTGGGCAACATAACAAGATGTCCTCTCTACTAAAAATCAAAAAAATTAACTGGGCATGGTGGTGCTGCCTGCCTGTAGTGTTAGCTACTCAGGAAACTGAGGTGGGAGGCTCATTTGAGCCTGGGAGGTCAAGGCTGAGATTGTGCCACTGCACTTCAGCCTGGGTGATAGAGCGAGACTCTGTCTCAAAAAAAAACCATAAAAATAAAATCTCAGTTTCACAGTTTTTCATACTGCATAGATTGTGTGAACTTGGGCCGTAAAGTGCACATGAGAATCAGCTTGTGGTTATGAAGTCTTTTTTTCTACTCTGTCCAGCCACAAGCTTGACATGAGCAAATGTCCTTGCAATCTCAAGGTATTTTTGTTTGGTTTTCCTAGTTCATGCTTTCCCTGGCTTTATTTGTTTCTGGTTTTCTTTTTGTTTTTTTTCACCGAGACTCCTTTGGCTTTGTCTTCTGTCCTTTGCCTTCTGCCTTCTGTCTACTGTTTTGGCTTGGTGGTCAAGTGAAATTTTAGATGAGAGGGAATCAGCCCAACATTTCTGCATTTGTGTTTTTGCTTTTCTATTGCTCTAGCCTCTGAGAATTTTTCTTATTTTCCTGCCCCTTGGCTGATACATTTAAAAATATTTTATCTGGCCAGGCGCATGGCTTATGCCTATAATCCCAGTACTTTGGGAGGCCGAGGTGGGTGGATCATAACATCAGGCGATTGAGACCATCCTGGTTAACATGGTGAAACCTCATCGCTACTAAAAAGACAGAAGTAGCCGGTGGTACATGCCTGTAGTCCCAGCTATTTGAGAGGCTAAGGCAGGAGAATCATTTGAACCCAGGAGTTGGAGGTTGCAGTGAGCCGAGATCATGCCACTGCACTCCAGCCTGGGCGACAAAGTGAGACTCTGTCTCAAAAAATATATATATATATTTTATCCAGCATTTTTAGCTACTGTACAGCAGGAAGGTTTGCTAGAATGTCAAGTCTGCAATATATCTGAGAAACCCTTGCTTTGTATTTCTATGACTAAAGAGGCTCCTCAAAATAGGTCCCTTCAAGTCAGAGGCATATGTACTCCACAGTTTTAGCATTCATCCCTAGAGCCACCAAAAGTTAAAAAAAAAAAAAATCTGTACATCGTTGTCAAAGTACACCAGCCATTGTCTGCCAAGACATAGCTTTCAGTCCTTACTTCTAGTATAATTTCATTTCTATGTAGGGCTGTGCAGTACATTTAGCCAATTGTTTCTTATCTCTTGATCTTAAAGCACATGGCATAGGACCTTCATTTCCAACAGAGGGTAGAATTCATGTTTATATAAGATATTGAGATGTGCTGTAGTGACTCACTTACTTCAAGTCTCAAATTTCAGTAAATATTTGTCATTTCTGTTAAGCCAGATCAACTTCCTAATTGCACAATGTTTTGTTATAATTTGGAGTTGAACGTAAAACCTCCAGTAGAGAAAATGTTGATATAATATTTTTATGATAAAATCAGATAAATTATTAAATAGCAGTTGTGATTGTCAAATTATTTTATTTTATTGTTGATTTATCATTGGTTTTTATTTGTTGTTTTTGGTAATTGACGACATTCTAAAAAAAGGTCGTAGTCCAAAATACGCTTTTATTTTTGAAAGGACGGTGAGTTATGCCATTAGGAGAAGGTGTTTTCCATCTTCTTACATGTGCTAATCAATACGTGATATCTCTGACTTATTAGCATTTAAACTTAGTTTAGGGTGACTATATAAAGAGACTCTTTAGAAGTTTGAAAATGAAACAGTAAAGATATGGAATTTGGATATCAAAAAAGCTTTAGAGATGATAGATTCGTGGACAATTTAGGAACATCAAAAGTTATCCAGCCTGAGTTGTCATGTTGAGGGAACAAGGCCCAGAACAGTGACCTGAGATGCCAAACTTTCAGAACCATGATTAGAAGCAAGACCTCATAGTTGAGAACACTCTCTTTAATGCTGCATTGTTTCCCTGTTTATATGCCATGTTTAAGCATTTATGAGTTTTTATACTTACAAACTAAACAAAAATTATTTCTACTTACATGTTTTGTAAAATGAACTGACACCCCCCCATGTTGAAAATTGATTTAGAAAACCCAGACATTTAATGTTTTTTAAAAAGCTACTTAATAATATTTGGAATTTATGGGAGTATTAAGCAGGCAACATAGCTTTCTCAAGTTTATTTCTAGAACACGAGTAATCACCATGACTCCAGACAAACCCGTCTGTTTATTAAAGCAAAAGAATCAGGAAGTCTGAGATGCAGACGTTTCAGGATGCTAGGGAAGTGAAATGAGAGCCCTGCTTTTTATAAACAAATGACTATCATTATTTCCTGTTTTTAAATCATTTAAAAACTGTTTTGGAACTTTATCAGCTCCCTGTAAATCCAGAGATAACCATAAATGAGACTGTAAGAGAAATGAAGTTATAAAGACAGGCATTTCATATCAACAGCATTTTTATTGATGCTGATCAACAATATTAACAGTAGTGGGCATTTCTGAAGCACTTCCTGTGAGTCAGGCTCTGTGCTCGCAATGGGCATTAGGTCATTTAATCCTAACAGTAACCCTGAGAGGTAGATATTCTTTATAAATAAGAAAGCCAAAGCTCAGAAAGTTTAAGTAGCTTGTCCAAAGTCCTATAGTAATGGAGCTGGGTCAAGAGGCACAGAGTTCTGCCAGACTTCAGGGCCAGGTCTAACCTCAGTTCTCTATTATTATCTCCCTAGTTAGCTTGCTGAGAGCAATCTCATTTCTGATTTATGATTAGGAGGGTTAACTGTGGGTTGTGAGACTATGTTGTGCATTAAATCTCTTGTTCTATAACAAGCTTCAGGGCAAGTATTGCAGGCAATGATAAGTAAGATAAATAAGAAACAAGGATAAATATGAAAAAACTCATATTTATTGCAGGATATTGGTACTTATTGAGCACATACATACTATGTGCTTGTTAGTACAGGTGCTTTGGCAAAATTCTTTCACTATTTGTTTTTCCATTCCACAAATATTTTCTGAGCACCTGCTATGGGTTTGTCACCATGCTAGGTACTAGGGACACAACATGAATGAAACAAAGAACTTACTTTCCAATGGGGGAGACAGACAACAAGCAGATTAACAAATAAATACATAATATGTCCGATGGTAATAAGTGCTCTGGGGGAAAGTGAAGCAGGGTGAGGGGCATAGAATAATTGGGGGAAGGGTAAAGTTACATAAGCCTTTTAGAGGAAGAACTTGCTTTAAAAGGGGGGCATTTGAGCAGAGACCTAATTGCACATCAAGAGGCCTTGTAGGTCATGGTGCGGGCTTTGGATTTTACCCTGAGTGAAGTGGAAAGCCACAGAAGGGTTTTGAGCACAGTCACGATGTACTCTGATTTAGGTTTTTAAAGACTCAATCTAGCTTCCGTCTAAAGCTTGTTGAGGATAAGGAGACAAGCAAGATCAGTTGGATGATATTTTGCGATAATTGTTCAGGCAATTCCAAATGCAACTTGGAATAAACTTGGTGTGGTGGTTCATGCCTGTAATCTCAGCACTTTGGGAGGCCGAGGCAGGCGGATCATCTGCGGTTAGGAGTTCAAGACCAGCCTGGCCAACGTAGTGAAACCCCATTTCTATTAAAAATACAAAAAAATTAGCCAGGTGTGGTGGCATGCACCTATAGTCCCAGCTACTCAGGTGGCGGAGGCAGGAGAATCGCTGGAACCCGGGAGGCGGAGGTTGCAGTAAGCGAGATTGCACCACTGCACTCTGCACTCCAGCCTGGGCAACAGAGTGAGACTCCATCTCAAAAAAAAAAAAAAAAAAAAAAAAAAGGAACAACATAGCTATAATTTTTTGAATACCTACTATGTACTCTATGTATATCATTTTAGTAATCCAGTTGAATTTAGTTATTCTTGTGTTTTAGAAGATGATAAAACTCAAAATCTCTCAGTGGCTTATGCTCTAACGGAAGCATATCAGACATTGTGGCAGCAGTTTTTCGTGGCAGATCTTCAGACTCCCATCAGGTCACGTCAAAGATTATATTCTACCCAGGGAGTCAGGAAGGCAGATGAGAAGGTAAGGCCATCTCTCTATGACTCAACAGAGTGGTAATGATGTTTCCCTGACTTCCAACTAGGGAAACAAGGCTGAGCATGGTGGCTCATGCCTGTAATTGCAGCACTTTAGGAGGCTGAGGTGGGAGGAGCACTTGAGCCCAAGAGTTCCAGACCAGCCTGAGCAACATAGTGAGATAATCCCCCAGCCACTCTTCTCCCATCTCTTCAAAAAATAAAAAAATGAGCTAGGTGTGGTGGCACACCTGTAGCCCAGCTACTTGGGAGGCTGAGGTGGGAGAATTGCTTGAGCCTGGAAGATCAAGGCTGCAGTGAGCTGGGATCTCACCACCACACTCCAGCCTGGGTGACAGAGCAAGGCATTCTCTCTCTGTCTCTCTCTCTCTGTCTCTCTGTCTCTCTGTCTCTGTCTCTGTCTCTCTCTCTCGACATACACACACACACACAGTTCAGGAAGAGAGTGAAGGATGACACAAGGGAACAGATAGTCATATGTTCTATGGTGTGCTTGTTTTTTGTGATAGAATTCATCATATTGTTTATTGTCGGAGGTAGCACACATACACACACACCACTAGGGAAGCAGAAAGGTGGATTGTCACAATTAAAGTGTTCCAGGCCATATTTCTCTTCAGTGATATTCTGAATTGGGCTAGGCTGTTTCTGTTAGGACAGACTCATTTGACTCCTGAAATTTCTGTCTCTGTGATTGTCAGAAATGGCTTCAGGAAAAGTCATGAAGTAGGCAGCTTATCTTACTTCTAGGATCTTCAGTGTTCCCTTTTCATTTTATCAAAACACTTCTGTAGGACGTACTCTGGTAGCCTTATTCATACTGAAGTATAAATGACTGATACTGTGCCACTTAGTATTTTTCTTCCATGGGTAGTTTGATTAGAAATAAAAAGCTTTAAGCCAAAACAATAGATCTGTTACTAGAAATTTAGGTGACAGTATGCAGGTGATGTGCAGGGAAGCAGTTATTTTTTTCAAGACCTCAAAATGATATATTGTTGGTCATATAGCTATAATCATTACAATTCTAAGTACTTGATACCTAGTTTTCATTTTATCTTTTTATCTTATAATGCTATGGAAATGTATTAAGTAGTATGTGCTGAGCAGGCATCATATTACAGGATTTACATATATCATTTCATTTTAATACTTGGGTCTAGTGAAGTAGGTATGATTATTCATGTTTAGAATATGAGCAAGTTAGAGAGGTTAAATAACTTTCTTGGGTAGTACTATGGCTAGTTAATTATGCAGCTGGGTGAAGTACTCTGGCTTCTTAACTCAGCTTGGTAAATAGAAGTCCTGCATACTTTTTCTTTCCATAAAACTGTAAAGTGTAAATTATGGCAGGTGTTTCTACTTCCCTGAAATGTAGTAAAGGTGAGTCATAAGTTTTTTATACAGTAATGTAATAAGACAATTGTATTAGTTAGGACTCCCCAGAAACAGATCAATAGGATATATTAGTTATAACACACACACACACACACACACACACACACACACACACACACACACACAGAGAGAGAGAGAGAGAGAGAGAGAGAGAGATTTATTTTAAGGAATTAGCTCGGGAGATCTAAAATCTGTAGCTGATATTGCAATCTTGAGTCCAAATTCTGAGGGCATCAGGCTGGAAACTCAGGCAAGGTCTCTACCTTGTAGTCTTGAGGAAAATTCTTTCTTTGGGAAACCATGTTCTTTGCTCTTAAGGCCTTCTACTGATTGGAGAAGGCTCACCCACTATATGGAGGATAATCTGCTTTACTTGAAGTCTACTGATTTAAATGTTAATCACATTAAAAAATATATATCTTCACAACATCTAGACTTATCTTTTACCAAAAACTGGGTACCATGGCCTAGCCAAGTTTGCACATAAAATTTACCATCACATCAGTAGCCAGAGATTTTCACTGAATAGACTTTTAAAGGTACACGGAATCTCCACCTGCCAGTTCTCTGGCTGGTTCTTGTGCTGTGGACACAAACACAAGGCCAGTTCAGGAAGAGAATGAAGGATGGCACAAGGGAACAGATAGTCATATATTCTACAGTGTGCTTGTTTTTTGTGATAGAATTCATCATATTCTTTTATAGACACAGATGTACATTTTTAAAAATTCTTCTTTGCTTTATTATTGTTGGAGGAAGCTGTTAGGCTGGCTTGGAAATCCCCAGTTGAGAAAGGGAGTAGAAAAAAAAACCCCAAGCAATATTTCAGAGTCAGGAGGGCAGCTGCAAAGGGGAGGAAGGTCAGGGGACTGGAATTCACAGAAATCCGAAGTGTACATGATGACTAAGGAGAAGAGGGGTGTGGGCTGCAAAGCTGGATTACAGGCTTCTAATTGCCCAATGATGGGCACTGTGAAAGAATGAGTGAATTTACTTCATAAATGCAGTGGGAACAGGTTTTACTTACAGACAATTGGAAGTCAGAAGAAATAGGGGTATTGTTATTTTTGTGTTTTTAAGTAGAACATCATGGCTTATAAATGTTATAAGAAATATGTGTAAATGGCATGATCGTTATGTTCTCCAGAACAACTCCTGTGTGAAAGGAGACAGTGCACAAGATGGTTTATATACTCTTGCTCTCTGTGTGTATGAGAAAAAGGACAGATAAAGGATGGAGTGGCTCCTTAACACTTCATTACCAGCATGTTACCATCTAAGCAGCCCTTACATGATACCGGCCAGCTGCAGCTTCTCTAAGGGGCAGGTTTCTACCAGTCACTCACGACAGCGCCAGGAGCCAGAGCCATAGCTGGAAGAAAATGCAGGTCTCTTGGAGGTCGGTGTCTAGCCAGCTTTGTATCTTAAACCAATTTGAGTCACCACAAACTAGGAGACTTATCAGATTGCGTGACTTGACTGGGACCCACTGATTTTCCTACTGCTATTCTCTGGCTCCCCACTGGTATGGTTTTGCTTGACTTTTCACCTTCTCATTCCCACATGGTAAGCTACTGTCACTCCTTACCCTAGCAGCGACAGCCCTACCTTCCTCTAGCCTTGCTTTTTTTTCCTGTCTCTAAATATTTCTCAAATTCATCCTCTCCTTTCCACCCCCAATTTCAATGATTTAGTTCAGACTCTCATCATTGATTGCTGAACTATTACAATAACTGCCCACTATTCTTGTCTGAGTTCGAGCCCTCTACAGTCCAGGAATCATGCAGTTTTATAAGCAAACTACTTATAACTCTTCCGCAACAATCCAGCTCCTACAAGATGAAGTCTGGGCCCCACTGTCACACGCAAGCCCTGCTGTGATCTTCATCCACCACCTGCTTCCCAGCTGCCTCTGCTGCCACTTCCACTTGATGCTCTCAAAGCACCTTGTCGTTTTCTCCCTTCTCATTCTGGGATACTGGTTGGGTAACTTGAAGGTCCTAACATCTTCTCTGCCCAGACACTGTCTTCTTTTCTTACCTGATGTAGAATAAGGTGGCAATGAGCAAGCAAGGAAATACATTTCCTTCTTCCCTGGATCTAGAATAATTCAAAGCAGCCTTAAAATGAGAAATGATGCTGGAGGAATGAAGTAGCTGCTGTGCTGACCCTGTTAGTGGGCTCTGTATGTGTGTGTGTGTGTGTGTGTGTGTGTGTGTGTGTATGTCTGTGTGAGAGAGAGAGAGACAGACAGACAGACCGACAGACAGACACTTGGGGCATTTTTAGCTTTGGTTGTGGCAGAACTTTCTTTCTGAATTTCTGCTTACACGGGACCAAGGTGCCAAGCCAATAAATTCACCCAGCAGACATTTATCAGGGGCTCACTCCTAAGAACTGGGATTCTGAAGTACATGAGGAACAGTTGCTGCCCACACAGTGAGTTTGAATCTCAGTCTGAGTACTCTGGGGTAAGATGTGTGCCTTTCTCTTTTTTTCAACTCATCTCGGGTTCTGACTCCCAGATCTCCATGAGGCCAGGCCTGCGCTCCCCATTTCCTCCACTTCAGAATTGTGTTAAGGTTGTGGGGTCCTGTGAGATGCATGGCAAGGTTTTGGGGAATGGCAGGGAAGACTTAGGCTTGTGGAAAAGAAAAGTCAGGTATTCTTGCAGGCTGTTTCTGCTTCCTGTCCTGCCATGTAGCTTCCTCCAGGGATAAAGCCAGGAAGTGACAGGCCCAGAGCACCTTGGGAAAGAGAGATCTATTGCAAAGATAAAATGAAATCTACTGTGACCTTTAGTGCAGATGTGGGGGCTTTGAGCCACACAGTTTTTCTGGGGGGATCTCAGGTGTTCTAAGACCAGGATGTGCAAAAGATGTCAGGGAAAACCCAAATATTAGTATGGACATTTGGAATGAACTTAGCATTTATTCCCGAGAAGAGGCTTGGTTGGATTGGTTTGCTACCATATAATATGAAGCATCCCACCTGAGCAGAGTTCTCCACCAAGCCAGCTCAGAGGGATCAGGCAATGATCCCCAGTTCCAATCAGATGTGGCTTAAGGTAGCAGCAAAATTGTTTTCACTTAATATACATGGAACAGCTCTGCTTTCCTCAGAAGAGGGCAGTGGGAGTGCCAGTCACTTCAAGTTTCATAGCGTTTGTTTCTGTGCAATAATAAAAGCTTTTGTTTTTAATGAGAAAGTAATTCTTTCACTTAAGTAGCTACTGTTTGAAGTAAAAGAGTAAGTGTGTAAAAGCTATTATCAAAAGCAGTTTTCTAAAGTCTCGTTAATAAAGACAGGTAATGAAAATGGAAGGCTAAAGAAGGTATAAAGACGTAACTTTGCTTGTGTGTCAGTAGGGAAGAACTGACTATGTATAATTGCTGTTTTTTACACTAACATGTTCATCTAAGTTTTTATCGTCTCCAGCAATTGAGACAATGAATTTAAAAGAAAAAAAAAAACCTTCTGAATTTAAAAAAAGGTATGCATTGGAAAGATACAGGGACATCTCAAATAATTGAAGGTTTAACAACCAGCTTGGGAAGGATAGATATGGAACTCATGGATTTTGTATTGTGAGAGCTGTGATTAAGGTGACCCAGTTGCAATAACTTCTGGTCTCTGTGTCTTTGTTGTTTCATATTTCCTGACGTGACAATTTTTTTTGGCTTAGTCATCTACCCCTGCATCAAACAAGTGTAAATAGGCAATATCACCTAATAGCTAAAATTTACTAATGCTTCCTACATGTTGACTAAGGGTAGGTACAGGAGCAAAAACCAGCAGGGAGTCATCAGCAGTAGTGATGGGTAGGTGGGTCCACCTCTTGGATTTGTGGAGATCCTGAGCCAGCATTTACATGAGTCATACAGCTTTCTTCCATTTCCTGGGTATTGGAAATGTTAACCAGGATGTTTGGGGATAGAATAGAATGAGGTAAACACTTGGATGTCAGTAGAAACATGGAATGATCTATTTTTGTTCATCGTCCCTTTAACTGAAATATTTTGAAAAGTTTCTCTGTTTTGTTTTATCCCCTCTCCTCCAGTTTTCTTATTTTTTAAAATTTCATCCCCGTTCTATCGATTACCACAATCCCTACCGCTCCTTTATCTTTTCCTTTACTCTCAATACAGCAATGTCATCCATCACTTAATTCTTGCCAGGGGCCCCAAAGTCATATGTCTCCAGGGATCAGGTATCATACCTGTAAGGACCGTGTCAAATTGAAAAACACAGCTCCTTTATGTGTCCTTTCTTAAACCACTAGGGCCAACATTCCACATTTGATTTTTCATGTGAAATTTCCCGATTTTTACGTGTTTGTTGTTAATTTGTTTTTAAAAATGAGTAGGCCAGCCACAGTGCGTCTACAGTGATAACTCTATCATCAGTGGACAGTTTTGGTTAGGATACTCTTAGAAGAGTGAAGTGAGGGAGCTGGGGAACTGCATCTCCAACCTGGCTTCTGAAGGGACTGCAGAGGCTTGATTTGATTTAACTTCTGTCTCCTAATTGACTTTATACTATGAACCATATTTTTGTATATGTATTTATTACTATTCCACCAGAAGACATATTTTTAAGCCTAATAAGTGACGATAAGACGATTGATATTTAATTATAAATTGGCTACTTTGTCACTTCTGCTCTCCCAGTTAGATTTCAGGCCCTTCTTTTTTTTTTTCTTTTTGAGACAGAGTCTCTGTCTGTTGCCCAGGCTGGAGTGCAGTGGCTCAATCTCTGCTCACCGCAGCCTCCGCCTCCCAGGTTCAAGTGATTATCCTGCCTCCGCCTCCTGAGTAGCTGGGATTACAGGTGCCCCCCTATGCCTGGCTAATTTTTGTATTTTGTATTTTTAGCCACTGCACACCAGCCTGGGCAACAGAGACTCTGTCTCAAAAAGAAAAAAAAAAGAAGGGCCTGAAATCTAACTGGGAGAGCAGAAGTGACAAAGTAGCCAATTTATAATTAAATATCAATCGTCTTATCATCACTTATTAGGCTTAAAAATATGTCTTCTGGTGGAATAGTAATAAATACATATACAAAAATATGGTTCATAGTATAAAGTCAATTAGGAGAGAGAGGTTAAATCAAATCAAGCCTCTGCATGTTGGTCAGGCTGGTCTTGAACTCCTGACCTTGTGATCCACCTGCCTCAGCCTCCCAGAGTGCTGGAATTACAGAGTGAGCCACCACACCTGGTTGAGATTTCAGGCCCTTCTATGGAAGAGGCCTATGGGTACTGAAGACACATATATATATTTTTTTCTTGCTTATTCCTTCTGCTTTTAAAGGCAAGGGCATATTTTTAATTAACTGACATAAACATCCATTTTAAAATATAAGATTAAGTATTTTCTAGTATGTTTTTGTTATTTGAGTTTGTCTTCATAATGTATTTGTTTTGTGGGGCTATTTTCAGAGATGCGTTTGGTTTTCTTTTAGGCAAGTTATTTAAAATGTTCTTTCTCTGGTTGGAAAGACTATTTGTAGATACTCATGCAAACTAGTTCTAATGTCTCTATTTCTATAATTTTAATATGATTGAATTTAGGTGGACTTGCAAAAAAAAGTCTGAAATATTTTGAATTTTATTTTTACATTTTTAGAAAAATTTTGTGTTTGGATACTTTGCATACTTTTTATTTTATTTGTAATCTGTTTGGAGAGATTTATGGAGGTGTGGGAGCACATAGGACCAAAGAATCTTTGAGTGGGAAGAGACCACAGAGTAAGCGAAGGCTTGCTCCCTTGGAATAGGAGAGTGCTCGCTATACATAAAGCAGTTTGGGAGTACTGTAGTTGTACGTTTTTGAATGATTTTTCTTCATTGTGAGAGAGACCACACAGTTAAAGGAAAATGATGTTGAAAATTTTCTCCCTCCTCTGTCCCATCAACAAGCTTAGTTTCCCTAGAAATACAGTGCTGAGTAACACTAACCAGTGTACAATCATTATACCCTAGAAAGTGTTTGTGTTCTAAATTCCATTGTTCTTTCATAGGCTGATGAACTGGGTCTTTCTACCTAGAAAGAAACCTTTGACTTCCTTAACTCTGCCTGAAGCTTCCTCCCTTGAGTCAGAACTTAGCAGTAACCTTCTTGCTTCTTCTCCCTCCTGTCCCCCTTCCTCTCACCTCCACCCAGGCTCTTCTGCCTCCTATAGTTAAGGGCTCCTGCATACCTCCCCTAAAAGAAGAGAGAGCCAGCTAATGGCCTCACCACTAGACACCCTCCCCATCACTTATCACCTAAAGGTGGTTTCCAGGTGAGACTGAGAGCTATTTATTTGATAAAAGATTTCATACCTTAATTGTTCAACAGGTTTTGAAAATTATTAACTAAAGCAAGCACCAGGTGCCCCAAATTTACCATATTTCATTTTGTCTTCAAGGAGTTAGGCACAAGTTCTTGCATCTTCCTTCACTGTTATCTTCTATGTCCATTTATCTGTGGTAGAGGTTGTTTTCCTTGGGATCTCTAAAATCAGATAATGTGATCTTGCTTTGTGACTTATTTCTAAATAAAAAACTAGTCATATAAGGATAGTTTTGGGCTATACAATATATTTTTATACAACATCGAGGAAGTTAGTATTTGTACCTACCTACCTAAGGAAATTTTAAAGAAAATTGTATCTTTGATTTTCCAAATTTTGGAGAAAAAGTTTTCCATTTTTGTTTATGTAAAATATCAAAATTATGTGATACTGGCCAGGCTCATGCCTGTAATCCTAGCACTTTGGGAGGCTGAGGTGGGCAGATTGCCTGAGTTCAGGAGTTCGAGACCAGCCTGAGCAACACGGTAAAACCCCGTCTCTACTAAAATACAAAAAATTAGCTGGGCATGGCAGCGTGCACCTGTAGTCCCAGCTACTTGGGATGCTGAGGCAGAATTGCTTGAACCCAGGAGGTGGACGTTGCAGTGAACTGAGATCATGCCACTGCACTGTAGCTTGGGTGACAGAGTGAGACTCCAAAAAAAAAAAAAAATGTGATACTGAATCTATCTTGTATTTACTGTATTGTATATTATTAATGAATGAATAGCAGAGGAATTTATTATTATTATTAATATTTTGGGATGGAGTTTTGCTCTCGTTGCCCAAGCTGGAGTGCAATGGTGCGATCTTGGCTCACTGCAACATTTGCCTCCCAGGTTCGAGTCATTCTCCTACCTCAGCCTCCCAAGTAGCTGGGACTAAAGGTGCTAATTTTTTGTATTTTTAGTAGAGACGGGGTTTCACTGTGTTAGAAGATGGTCTTGATCTCCTGACCTCGTGATCCACCCACCTCGGCCTCCCAAAGTGCTGGATTACAGGCATGAGTCACCGCGACTGGCCCTCTTTTATATTTTTCTGTCTAAAATTATGTTTAGGACTAAGGCAAGCAGATCATCTTTCTTTGGTGACCTGTTGACACAGGCCACTGCCTCTAGTGCTTCTCTAAGTGTTTATGAAGAAATATTGGGAGAAATTTCTTAGATCAAAACTATCACTTTGTCCTTGCAACCTGTACATGTTGATCTTGTGAGCATAGGAAGACTAAGTAACACTGAAACACACCGAAAAAGTCCTTGCTATGGGCTGGGTGCAGTGGTTCATGCTTGTTATCCCAGTACTTTGAAAGGCCAAGGCGGAAAGATTGCTTGAGAGCAGCCTGGTCAACATAGCAAGACCATGTCTCTATAAAAATATTGAAAAATAAAACTAGCCAGGTGTGGTGGCACGTGCCTGTAGACCCAGCTACTCAAGACGTTGAGGCGGGAGGATCTCTTGAGCCCAGGAGTTAAAGGCTGCAGGGAGCTATGATCATGTTTCTGCACTCCAGCCTGGGCAATAGAGCAAGAACTTATCATCTCTTTAAAAAAAAAAAAAAAAAAAAAAAAGACCTTGCTATTTCCCTTCAATTTTTCATTTTGAAAATATTCAGATTTACAGAAAAGTTGAAAGAGTAGACCAATGAATACTTGTTGTTAGCCTATTATCGACTTTAATAGTTTTCTTTGTTTTTATGGAAACAATAAAAATAAGTGCAGACATCTTGAGTTTCCTCAGCCTGCATCTCCTATGAATAAGGACACTTTCCTGCATATCCATAATACTATTATCGCATTTTAGAAAACTAACAAGAGCCGGGCGCGGTGGCTCACGCCTGTAATCCCAACACCTTGGGAGGCTGAGGTGGGTGGATCACCTGACGTCAGGAGTTCGAGACCAGCCTGATCAATATGGTGAAACCCCATCTTTAAAAAAAAAAAAGAGGCCGGGCGTGGTGGCTCATGCCTGTAATCTCAGCACTTTGGGAGGCCGAGGCAGGCGGATCACCTGAGGTCAGGGGTTCAAGACCAGCACGGCCAACATGGTGAAACCCTGTCTTTAAAATAAAAAAATAAATAAAATAAAATAAAAAGAAAACTAACAAGAATTTCCTTATGTTGTCTAATAAACAATCCATGTTCCATGTTCAGATTTCCCCAAAATGTCTTTTTAGCTTTTAAAAAAGAATACAGAATCCAACCGAGGTTGATGAATCGGTTGTATCTCTTTTGTCCTTTTAAATCTAGAACAATTTCTCCTTTTTGGGTGTGTATACTTCATGTCATTGACCTTTTTGAAGGATCTAGGACAGTTATCTGGTAGAATCCTTCACAATCAGAATCAGGATTGGTCTGTTTCCTCATGTGCTTTCTATTTTTGGGTTTTTTTTTTTTGGTGAATATTTTGAAATATACATACAGAAATGTGCCTAAGTTATAGCATGTGGGTTTGTGAAAGTTTACTTTTCAACTTCTGGGATTTTAAATTTTTGGCTACTTTGCAAACCCTTATCTCTGCACTTGTTTCTCCATTGCCTGTAGAGAATGCTTATTGCCAAGACAGTTTCCTGGCACTTTCCTACAGATCAGGGTGTTAAGGCTGGGCGGCATCCAGTTTAGGCAGTTCCATTGTACTTATCTCAGATCCCCCACCGGGGTTTCGATTAAAGAAGTTATTGTTCAGTTCCCCTTCTAAAAATGTTGCATTATGTAATTATCCTGGCTTTAGGTGATTTGGGTTGTTTTTATACCATGTGAATGAATTGGCTATTAGGAAAGTCATTTTAAAGCTTTTGGTGATCTAATTTAATTGTTGAAACTGCTTTAATAACTAGGTTGTAGAAGACACAATATAGCATGTCCTTGAATAACGTTTTGTTCAATGTCTTTTTGTTACAATGTAAATGAGAATAAAATCAGTTTCTCTCTGGGGCTGCTGTCTGTGGAGTTTGCACTTTCTCCCTATGCCAGCATGGGTTTTCTCTGGATGCTGTGGTTTGCTCCCACATTCCAAGGATGTGCACATGAGGTTAATTGGTCCCAGTCTGAGTGACTATGGGCATTGATTATGAGTGCACCCTGCCACGAGATGGTGTCCTGTCCAGGTGTGATTCCTTCCTGCCTTATCCCCTGAGCTGCTGGGATGGGTTCTGGCCACTCTTGATCCTGAACTGTAATAAGCAGGTTGGAAAAGAAATGAATGACAAAATGCAAATTATTGTAAAATAAAAATTTGTGAGGTCTACAATGATCCTACAAATGCATGACAATAAACGATGTGGTATGAAAGTGCTCAGTGGGCCCACTATATCTGTGATTGGTTTTGAACTGCATGGCGGTAGGAGGTACTCTTTATATTTTTTTACTTTGTAAACATTTATTCTTTGTTTTAATCTGCTGCCCAATGGCTGCCATCATTTACTGATTCACCAAAAATTTGGTAAATAATTATCTTACTTGTTTTTATTAATCTTCTGTAAATATATGTATAGCTCACATTTATTTCAGTGTTTAATATTAGGAGTGTTTTGGTCTTTATTTAAAAGTTTGGTGATGTTTTTGTGACCAGAAATATTATTTGCTGTAGGAACTTAACTCTCGTTTATATTAGCCTATGTAAAATTGGTTTCATTATATATCATTTCACTTAAAGAGGGAGTTTCCAAGAACCTACTGATGATGTTGGGGTTTTGGTTTGTAACTACCTAGTGCTTTTTTCGTTGTAGAGATTCAGCATCAGTCCAGAAGTGGCTCATGGTCATTTATGAAAAAGGACAACTGTTAAAATGTATTATGACCTAGGCCGGCTTTATCTTCACTATCCTAATTGCTCTGCGCCCTTGTTGATATGGTCACTCCACAGTTCTTTCATGTATCTCTTGTTTTCAGCAACATGCCAAATGGAGATAACAAATAATGGCGTGAATTGGGGTCTTAACCTGGGGTCAGTGGGTCAGTGAATCCCATAAAATGATATGCAAAGTTTGCGTGTATTTACTCTTGTACTTTGTTCTGGAGAAAGGTTTTCATAGATTTCATTAACCTTTCAGGGGTGTCCATGAGCCCAAAAATGTTAAAAACACTGACTTAGTTACTTCTTCATAGAGTTTTCCATATTTTCTCTAACCCTTGACATAAATTCTTTTTGTTTTTGGTAATCTTTTTATATATTTGTATTGGATTAAAATATTATAAGGAATAAAATTAAATTCATTCAGAATCTTAGTCATCACCCAAAGATAATTGCTATTTACATATGGGTAACTGTCTATTACATGCACATGCACATGCACATATTTTAAGAAATCATTCTCTATGAATTACTTCTTTACTAAATGTAGATCATAACATTTTTGTTTAATTGCTATAGAGTAGACTGTGGTATCCATATAACTATTATTTAATCAGTCCCTTCTTGATGAACATAGCTACCGTATTTGTATTTTAATAGGAATCAAACCTAGGCAACAATAGTAAAATACTAGATAGAAACCTGGGGCTTTTGTTGGTTACAGGAGCCCTCTTCCTTTGTCCTACCTTTCCAAGCCCCACATCAAAGAAGGTTAGGCTCTGGCCTTTGGGTGAGAGAACATATTTGCTTTTCTCAAAACAAAAGGGAAGTGTAGTTCCACATTCTTCTCTTGCCCCCAAAACAGTAACATGATTTGGCCAGTCGTTGCAAATCAATAAAGAACATAATAGGTTTTCTTTAGGATCAATCTACTTTAAAGCAGCTCCATTTAAATCTGTTCTCAATTTTCAGGGTTCAAGTGGTCCTACTTTTGTATAGTTCACCTTATATTTTTAAAAAGTGTTCATGAAAATTTTTGTGGAAAAAATCCAATACTTTAATTGTTAAGATACTTGGAACATGTAGCCTGGGAGAGGCTTTACCATCTAAAAATATGTATGATTTCCCTCAGTTTTTTTTTTTTTTTGTGTGTGTGTGTGGTCTGTGTTTTCCATTGATATATTGCTGAAAGAAGTGTTGTTGATTATCTTTTTCTCTTTTTCTTTCCTATCTGTTTACCAATGACACTACCAGATTAGAGCCTGCACCAGTCAACACCCATGGGTCCAGGGGTGGTAACTGTTCCCATCTGGCTATGAGTGATTAATGGTGTTTATGTCATGGCATAAATCACATTTCGTTGTTCAATCAGCTGAGACTCAGGCCATTAAAGAAATTTACTCTACAAAAATCAATAACCAGTGGTTTTTGGAAAGGAGCAGTTCTTTAACAGTTACTCTCCAAGTCTGTCTGTTAAGATAAATAATCAAATTACTATACTCACAAAATAGTACAGGTAACAAGAAATATAATCTCACAGATAAAGGATGACCTTAAGTAAGGACAGATAGGAAGCCATTTTTAGGAAGACAGAAAGCAGCCAAAGAAATCCAATACCCTCTTAAAAGTCTTTAAGAATGTCACCCTTTTTTTACATAGCAAGCCAACAACAAAACCTCAGAAAGCTCAAGATGAATTTTCAGAAAAGCATGGAAAATAAATTGGGTTGATAATAGCAGACTGTGACTGACTTAATGCCACTCACAACTCCCTATGGATTGTAGCTACAATACAGAAAATCAATTTTATTTACTTTTGCCTTAAGTTTGCCTAACACTTTATTGTCATTAGAAAAATATACAGACTCTAAATAAATAAATTAGCCAAGATGATGAAATTTTATGTAAAATAAAATGGAAGATAGCTTTTTTTGGGGAAAGAATAGAGAGCTAAGTCTTAACATACCTCACTTTGCGGGAAATGTTACATGAACTTCTAAGATAATGCAGTTTACACCTACTATGTACCCACAAAAAAGAAAAAAATAAAATAAGGTATTAACCATGCATAGCCACATGCCTAAACAGACTGAGATAAGGTCAGTAGTCCTGATGCAATTAGAATTTATTTCAGGTACCTTGGGTAAGTGTTTTGGGATGTGGCTCACACAGGCTGTTCGTGCTGCAGTTCCCACTGCTTTTGTGGGAAGCCCAGTGTTTTTGCTCAAATTGGAGCATGCCTCATTGATTTCTGCCTGCAACTTGCTTCTTAGGAATCCATGGCTGCAAGTTACATTTCAGGAATTCGAGTTACACCAGTTTTTCATTTTTACTGTGAGTCTCAGGGAAGTAGAATTCTCAGTAGGAAAGTCAAGACTTCCTTTTGATACATTATTATATTTATAATTTTGCAGCAGAGATAGTCAACATCGCTGTTTCATTAGTAAGCCAGTGGCTTTCTAAATAATCACAAACATAACCCAACAAAGAAGGAAGGAATCACATCTTGTGCCTTTTCCCTCTATGGAAGATATAACACTTTTATGCAAGACATGACCCTGCAGATTCACTCCAGCTAGATGAAGGGAGGACTAACCTTCAGGCAAAGTGCTTTCGTAAAAGCATCATGTTTCTTATTTCACTGTGTAATGACCAGGAGCTGAAAAGAGCTCTGTTTCCTGTCTCTGCACTGCATCATTCTCATTTACATTATTGGCAGCTGTTACTTTGCTAGAAGTTTAAATTATCTCAAGAACTCTAAACCGAGTTCAGATGTTTGTTTATTGGCGCTGCCATAGGCTTCTGAAAACAGTCTTTTGTGTTCTCCCAGTCTTAAGAAAAGGCTCTTCTCAGAATCAGCTCTTCCTCCCTCCTTGCTCTTTTCTGGGAACCTGCTTCAGTCTCATGAAGAAAATTAAATAAAGAGGACAGGAGCTTAAAACTGGTCGGAACGGAGTCTCCAGTGATGAGGCGACTTGAAGCGGATAGGAGTTGGGACCCAACATCCTGCATTTGTGCTTTGTTTTCGAAACTTCGAGTTAGTTGCATTAATGAATTAACCAGCAGGCTAGTAATGGAAAATGTTTCTCCTGTCCTGCTGGGGGAGCCAAATACTATAGATTTGTAACAGGAAGGCTGTTGATTCTGGCTTCATTGTTGGGCCAGTCATTTGTGAGCTGGTGGCCTGACCACAGGCCACACACTTCTTCGGTGCAAATCTTCATGTATTGGAACTGCCTGGGTATTGTTTTTACGATTGGAGACTTGGCCAAGAAAAGATGGTGAGCCCCGGGTTTCATATTTTTGGTTTCTATATATCCCCTCAGCCCTAAGGATGGTGTAGGATGCCAGACCCAGTTTGGGGGCAGGGAGGGCGGAGGATGTTTAAATCGGTAGGCATATGTGAGTATTTTGCTGTTAATGCTTTCTCTGTGTCATTCTCTGTAGAGTTCCGGGAACGCGTCCTATCGCTGCTCCATGTCTTCCTCTGCGGATTTTTCCGATGAGGATGATTTCAGCCAGAAATCTGGTTCCGCATCTCCAGCTCCGGGAGACACCTTACCCTGGAATTTGCCTAAACATGAGAGGTCGAAAAGAAAGATTCAAGGGGGCTCAGTGCTGGACCCTGCCGAGAGGGCAGTGCTTAGGATAGCAGGTAAGAGCATCAGGGAAGGGGATGGAGCGGGGGAAGAGAGTTGCGGAAATTCACCCATCTGCCCCCTGGGGGGCCATAGCGAGGGAGCTGATGGGCTGAGCAGGAATCTGTGCACAAGGTGGGGGAGGATGATGACCATGTTTACTTTATGCCTTGTTTTACCGATAGAGCCATTTGCCCTGCCTGCTGGTGACTAAGCTCTTTGGCTCTGCATTCTGGTTGGATGAATCGATTCCTTTGAAATGCAAGAAAATATTTACAGACATTTGGACTAAACTTTCCTATTTACTGCAGTAGTTACCGTAACATTCTGAAAGTATTAACTCTAGGGATTCCCAGTATATTTTCGGGAAGCTGGAAATGAGCAGCCTTTATTTTCATTTTTGCCCAGGGGCACTGAGCTACGCAGATTTAACTCAAGAAGATTCTCGGCTTTTGGTACCCAGGATTGCAAAGCATATTCCAGCAACTTGGATGTTGTTTTTCTTTAAATGTAGCATCATCGTATCCATAGCAGCTTTTTGTCCTTAGTGCTTTTGAGGGTTTAGCCATCACGCCTTCCTGATTAATTAATATATGAGACGTGCCAGTGTTTCTGTTCTGTGTTACCCGGTGTTCCCTTGCATTGGCCCTAAAAGCTGAAGCAGAAGTGATGGCTTGTTTTACGCAGCCGAAAGATGAGAACACTGTGGAAGGCAGCCCTCCAACTCCTGCGTGGTTTGTGTGTATGTTTCCTGTGCATCAGAGGTGCTTCCAGGGGTGGTTGTTCCTTTCTTCCCTCAATAGTTGTTTTCTTTTTCCTTCTTGGAAATGGTAACAGGGCAGGATGGAGTGTGTCCTTGGGGACTTTCTTGCAAAAAGGCCAGGTGTTAACTTTAAGTTTGTTTCTGCAGCCAGTGGTTCAGGGTTCCTTTCCTTCCCTCTCTTCCGCTTTTAATTCTGGGGGTCCCTTTCCACAGACTTTTTTTTTTTTTTTTTTTTTTTGCCTCCTATACTATATTGCAAAGTTGGTACTTTCTCTTCCTCCAAGGGGGCTGGAAGGGACCAGCCCAGATTCCAGTCATCAAGGCAGTTGAGAACCCCCTTTTTGTCCCCCCAATGGGATTTTTCGATTAGGGGAAAAACAAACAGCGTCCAGCCTGCCGTTCTCTAGTCAGGGTTTCTGGGGCAACAGCCTTGAGCTTCTTCTGGCTTCCACTGTGAGATGCTGGCTGGTCTCACCCAGGCCTTTGAAGAGCAAGGGGTGGAGTGAGAAAGGGGAGGTGGAGGGAGGATGGAGACTATGAGAGTGAGCAGGGGTAGCCTTGGAAAGTCAAGGCAGACTAGAAAATGTTTAGTCACTGAGGCCTGCCTCCTTGCCCTGTTGAGAACTTTCCTGCAGGTCTGAGGCTCAAGGGAGAGCACTGCCTGTACAGATGACAAGGCCCATACCAGATGTTTGACTCAGCAGAAAGGGAAGATAGAGGAAAGGAGGGTGTGAGTGAGGAGTTACTGGGGGCTGGTGGTTCACTAGGGCATCAAAATGGGATGCCCGTTCTATGTAATTTTTGGAAGGTAGAAGGTACTTCTGGGCTGAGAGTTTTGGTAGTAGTGGCAGAAATGGATGTTTTGCTTTCAGTAATGAAAGAAGGAGTTACGACAGAAGGACAGGGCAGGTGTTTGTTAGGGGGAATGAGATTATATAAATTGGGAAAGACTCTACTGGGCAGGAAGTCAAGAAATTGGTGGTCCTAACCATCAGTGTACACTGCAGGTGGGAAGGAATTGAAGAACTGGGAATTCTGATGCAGTGTACCCAAAGATGCTGATACCATTAGTAGATTGTGGACTCACTGAGACAGGTGCCATCGCTTGTTAATTGTAAAATGTTCACTGAGTTTGTAGGGATAACTGTGAAGTTGGTGGCAGTTGATGCACTGGGGACCTCAAAATTCTAAACTTTAAAAATTACAGGCTGGGCATGGGGGCTCACACCTGTAATCCCAGCACTTTGGGAGGCTGAGGTGGGTGGATCATGAGGTCAAGAGATCAAGACCAGTGTGGTCAACATGGTGAAACCCCGCCTCTACTAAAAATACAAAAATTAGCTGGGCGTGGTGGCATGCACCTGTAGTCCCAGCTACTACAGAGGCTGAGGCAGGAGAATCACTTGAACCTGGGAGGCGGAGGTTGCAGTGAGCTGAGATCACGCCACTGCACTCCAACCTGGTGATAGAATGAGACTCTGTCTCAAAACAAACGAACAAACAAAAAAATGAATTCTTAAAAAGCAGAAAAAAATAAAATGAAACAACAAACAGTAGGGAAGCGTATTATTTTTAATTAATTAATTAATTTATTTATTTTGAGATGAATTCTCACTCTGTCACCCCCAGGCTGGAGTGCAGTGGTGTGATCTTGGCTCACTGCAACCTCTGCCTCCCAGGTTCAAGTGGTTCTCCTGCCTCAAGCCTCCCAAGTAGCTGAGGCCACAGGCATGTGCCACCGCACCCGGCTAATTTTTTTTGTATTTTTAGTAGAGATGGCGTTTTACCATGTTGGCCAGGCTGGTCTTGAATTCCTGACCTCAAGTGATCCACCCACCTGGACCTCCCAGAGTGCTAGGATTACAGGCATGAGCCACCACACCTGGCCTACGATTGTATTTTAAATAAATATTGGTAAAGTGGCTTTTTCTAGACAAATATAAACAATATTCATAGTTGGAGGACAGACTTGGGGGGCCAGTCCACAAATATCTGTTTAACTTATAATGTGGCTAAATTATGAAATTCAGATATATTATGAATTAAATTGGCCACTGATCACCCAGTGTGAGGATGAGGGTACAAGTTATCTAGTGGAATTTGGTGCTGTGGATAGTATGAAAACATGATTGACATTTCCATTAATAATTTTATTATACATTTTCATATTTGTCCTGAAACTTACCCTCTCCCTGAAATTCATCCCTTTTAGGAAAAGAGGTGAAATTCAGAAATGGTGTGAGGTTGTCTGTAGTGGTCATTACTTAGTAATAAAAGAGCTGAGAGTTTAATATTTTTATTTGTTTTTAAGGTCATAAAAATAGATTTGATTGTGAAAATGTCTGTTGAGTCAAAAAGACGATGTGGTCTGTGGGATACCTTAATTCACCCACAGTTAGCAGCTACTTATTGAGCCCCTGCATTAAAGTGAAGATTAGCACACAGTTCTGCATTTAAAAAGTCATAGTTTCAAAAGAGGTTGGTGAATGGATACAAACTTACAGTTAAAAGAACTAAGTCCTAATATTCCATAGCAGAGTAGGATTTCTATAGTTAGCAATAATATATTGTATAATTCAAAATAGCTAGAAGGAAGGACTTGAAATGTTACCAATACATAGAAACGATAAATGCTCAAGGTGATGGATACATCAAATACTCTGACTTGATCATTACATATTCTATGCATGTAAAAAATACTTACGGGTACCATCATTAATATGTAAAATATGTATCAATAAAAGAAAAAAGAATAAGCTGGAAAAGAAAGGTCATAGTCTAATATGACAAATGGATGTTAGACAGTTACAATGTGCTGTAATTATTGGTTGTTACAGAGATTAGTTATGATGGCTATAAGCGCCTAAAATTAAAAGAACCCAGAGGAAGTGTAATTAACTTGGGGGAAGAAGGGAGGCATGGGAGGTTCCTGAAAGGCTTCTGAGAGGAAGTACCACTTGAACTCAGATTTAAAGAGCTTGATAGAATTCTGGTGAAAGGGAAGCCCACTTTAGAGGGGTGGAACTACAAGAACAAAGGTAGGGACATGGGTTTAAATGGGAACTGCAAGTAATTTGTGTAGCTAAGTACGGGATTTGGAAGGGAAATGCAGAAACTGTAAAGATGCTTGTTTGCAATCCTGAGGCAATTGAACTATTTATGTTGTAAGTGCTAGGGAACCACTGAAAGATTTTTAAGCAGTCGAGTGGCATAATCAGGTTTACGGTTTGGAAAGTCATTGATGGTGTCACATGTCGAATACTTATTTATTTATTTAAAATTTATTTATGAATTGAGAGTTTGCTCTATTGCCCAGGATGGAGTGCAGTGGCGTGATTATAGCTCACTGCCACATCTAACTCCTGGACTCAAGGGATCCTCCCATTTTAGCTTTCCCAGTAGCTGGACTACAGGTGTGTACCACTATGCTTGGCTTATTTAAAAAGTTTTTTTTTTTTAAAATAGAGATGGGTTCTCATTATGTTGCCCAGGCTGAACCCGAACTCCTGGGCTCAAGTGATCCTTCTGCCAACTTCACTTTTTTTTTTTTTTTTGAGACAGGGTCTTCCTCTGTTCCTCAATCTGGATTGCAGTAGTGTGATCTCAGCTCACTGCAATCTCTACCTCCAGGGCTCAAGCGATACTCCCACCTTACCCTCCCAAGTAGCTGGGACTAAAGGTGTGTGCCACTATGCCTGGCTAATTTTTGTATTTTTGTAGAGACAGGGTTCTGCCATGTTGCCCAGGCTGGTCTCCAAGTCCTGCACTCAAGTGATCTGGCCACCTTGTCCTCTCAAAGTACTAGCATTATGGGGCAGGAGCCACTATGCCTGGCACAACTTCATATTTCTAGTGCTTTTGTATTTGTTGTGGTTTCATCATATTAAAATCTGAGACAGTAGTATGTTTACTTCTTATCTCCCAGGGTCAATGTGAGACTAGAACAATGAAATATAAGGAAAGGGGCTTTTAAACACCCACTGTATAAATGCTTTTTACATATGAACAATACAGATCTGCTGTTCTTAGCTGCAGGATATTGTAAGTTGGGTTTTTCAGTCATAAACTACCTGTAAACATACATGGTTTGTCAGTGATAATGCTATTTTAAGAAAAGGATTTTTGTCCTATCCAAATTCTTTGAAGTTGGAATTGAAGGATCAAAGTAGAATCAGACTTGGAACTCAGGCAAACTTGGGTTTTAATTCCTCCTGTGTCCCTGACTAGTTGTGTTTACTTGGACAATTTACCGAACTTTTCTTAGCTCCAGTTTCTTTATCAGAGGGTCATGGTTGTGGTGATTAAACATAACAGTGAATGCAAACAATTTTGCAAACTCCTTGGCACATCAAATGCTCTATAAATGATAGCTTACTAATGCCCAGATGTTCTTCTAAGGACTTAATATGGTATCCTATTTAGACCTCCCAAGAATCCCATGAAGTAAGTACTATGCTTTTCTCTATTTTTCAGTTCATATCTGCTGAGAAAGGAAGAGAAATTTGCCAAGGTCTTAGTGTCAAGAAGTAGCAGAGCTGGGATCTGAATTCAGGCAGTCGTGACTCCAAAGTCCAGGCTATTTACTGCTATGCTTTCGCTGCTTCTCTGTGGAATACACTATTATTATTAGCATATTGACTCAATGTTACCCTTCCGAGAATGCATGGGGTAAAAGCTGTTTTTAAAAACAACCCAAATGCTGCTTCTACTCATTTTGACTGGTTCCTTAAATGGATGATTAAAATTACTGTGTGTGTGCTGACTATATTCATAAAACTGGGTGCTACTGGGAGTCAGTCTCTGATGAAGGCTCCGACGTGCCTTCAATGACCTTACTCATTGTAAAGGAGACATTTTTGAGAGACGTATGTCTCTATATGTGTGGTCTATAAATGAATGACTCTTAGGGATCTAATTGCTAACTCTTTTATTTCAAAGACAGTGTCCCATGTGACACCTGGTTGTTACTTCATGAACTAATGTGCACATAAATGCATTTCAAGCTGTAAGAACCTTAAAGAGTTACTGGGACAAGGGTTCAAACTCAGATTATAAACCAGTGGTCAGGATAGAAAAAAGAGATGCGGTCTTGCTTTGTTTGGAATAACAAAAGTAGACCAATTGCTGACTAAGAATTAAGTGCTCCAGTTCTATCGCAAGTCAGTTTTTTTTTTTTTTTTTTTGGAGTACACAATTTTTTTTTTCAAGAGGAACTTATCCCTATCTAAGCATTAATGGAAAATGGTCCATGTTTCACAACACCCAACGCTAGAAAAGAAATTAAAAAAATCATGGAGGGCAAAAGGTCAATATATGTGAAAGGAGGAAATAGGGAAGGAAGATTTGGGTAAAAGATGAAGTTGACATAGGTCAGACCGCAACAATCAGCTGGTTTATCTAATAATAGTAGTAACAGTGAGGTATCATCCTGTCACTGTAGTCCAGCCTGGGCGACAGGGTGAGACCCCACCTCCTAAATAAATAAAGTAGTAGATGCAGCAGCTAATCCTTCATTTACTGAACAAGTTTATGAGTTAGGCTCTATTATCACTGTTTTACTGATGAAGAGAGGCTCAGAGAGGATAAGTAATTTGCCCATGTGACACAGTAAGAAGTGAAGATCCTATCTACAGCAGCCTGACTTCAGTCATTACTCTTAAACACATCCATTTGCAAGCCTGGGTATCAGTTGGTTCCTCCATGGGCCCTTAAACTCACCCATATAGTATGTGATACACATATATCAAATTTAAGGGAAGTGTATCCATTTTACTCAGTTTAATGGATACTAGTACTATGTGGAATGAATAATAAGTAGAGAGAAAGAGGGAGGTGACAAAGTAATCTGAGGCTGCTGTGAAGTGATAGGCCCGCCGCGGAGCCCAGCAGCAGATGCGCCGGCGGGCTCTGGGGGGCAGAAGGGAGGGACCGCGGACTGGTCCTTGGCAGCCTCGGGGGCGGCGGGCGCTCAGGCGCAGGCGCGGCCCGGCTGTCAGGCGCTGATGCGTGGGGCCACCTGCAGAGGCGTCCTCGCCCCGTCCCCGGGATGTCCCCTGGACTCGGACCCCCGTGCCCTCCCTGCCCTGTGCTGTCACAGACTGACCTGATTCCTCCCATGCCAAAAAGATGGGTTGAAGAAAATATTTCCAGCCCTCTTCCCGATCATCCCTTTCCCTGGGAGAGCCGCTGGCCCCTCAGCAGGGGGCTGCGCACGGCGGTGGCAGCGAGCTGCGGCTTTGTTTCTCAGGCACCTGTTGTGGGTCCCAAATAGAAACGTCGCCCTTGGGGATCCGGGACCGGGCAGCCCGTGTCCGGGGGTGGGCGTGCTTGGCTGCACCGTCCACCCGGGTGGGCGGTCCTGGGGTGGGGGCCTGGGGCGCCGGGGCTCTGCCTGGAAGGGAGGGGCCGAACGGCGCCCGGGCCGGAGTCGAGCCAGCCGGGGCGCTGACCGCCGCGCTCGCCCCCTCCCTTCCGCCCTCCGCCCTCCGCCCTCCTCCCTCCCTCTCTCCCCGGCGCGGGCGAGTGTCTGCAGCGCGGCGGCCAGGAAATGCCGCAGATGCGCCGCGCAGCATCCCCGGCGGAGGCAGCGCGCCGGTCCTCCCGCACCGCCGCCGCGGCCTCGGCCCGGCCCGGAACAGACGCCCCGTGCAGGGCCAGGAGAGCGGCCAGCGCGGCCGCAGAGGGTCCGGGCGTCCGCCGTCCCCCGCCCGCCCTCGCCGCACTCCCGGCTCCTCCGCTTGGCGTGGCGCTGCCGGTCGCCGCCCCTGCGGTCGCCGAGATTTGCCGCTGCTGAAACCCGAGAGGGACTCGGGCTCCCGGAGCCGGGCGGCCCACCCTCGGCCCGCCAGGAGACCTGGGCGTCTCCTCTGCCGGCCCCGGCGCCCGCCGCCCCCTGCACCCCCGCTCTGCGTCTTCGGCTTCCGCGATCTTCCCCAGCCTGCTGCTCCTTCCTCTTTTCCTGTTCCCAAGGCTGCGTCTTGCTGACTAGGATACTGTCCGGGGGTTACGAGGGAGACAGGGGAATTGGCCAGTCATCGCTTAAACTTCGGCATGGCGGGTTACCTCTCCCCTGCTGCTTACCTGTACGTGGAGGAGCAGGAGTACCTCCAGGCCTACGAGGATGTCCTGGAGAGGTACAAAGGTATGTGGTCCCTGCCCTGTGCCTGGGGAGCTTGGCGCGGATTGGAGAAGCAACCGCTACTTTTCCTTAACCAGGGCCACCACTGCTTGGGCATGAGTAAACAGGTGTCTGGACCAGTCTTGGGAATGGACCAGGTCTTTCTGCATGGGATTTAGTACCCCTAGCCAGGGAGGATGGTGGGGGGTGGGCGGCAGTCTGGAGACGCCCTTAGATGAGCAGTAGAGAGAGGGGAAGGGGGTTTGGTTTCCAAGAAGCACATTGCATTTTCTCTCTCTTGTAAAAGCTCTTAAGCAGTACGCATAATCATAATTCTTCCTGGGAGGGTGGATACCGATTAATTCTTTATGGGATTACTAAGGCATTGCTGCTCCTACTTGCCTAGGGTATTGGTTAGCTCTGTAAAAAAGGTTCAGCATCACTAGATCATTTTCCTTAAAATGATCTTATTTGAAAAAGTTTGTGCCTATATACTTTTTCTGATGTATTGTAAAAATTATTTTATAGCGTGATAGATAAAACACTTTAGTTAGTGAATTCTTTGTAAATTTAAATGTAAAGAATATATTTTGAGATTTTTTTTTTCTGCCCATCCTTTATGTTCAGGAAATTCTATGCCAACCTGATATTTATGTTTTAGTATAATGTTTACTTTGACTTTATAGTTAAATATAATGACTAAATAGAACTTGCAGCTGTCCATTTTACAAGAGTGTTTTTGTCTCTGGAAATGTATTTTTAAGTGTGTATATATCATCTCCTGATTGTGGCTCCCGGAACACTCCGCACTCAAGGGCAGCTTACAGAGGTTTAACGTATTTCTAGTGAATAGTGGCCCATTTCATAGGTTGGATTCAAATGGTTTTGTATCCTTTCAATATTGCTTTTAGTAACTCAATGTCTGTACATTCAGTGGTATTATATGGTTAACAATGCATGTAGTTTTCTATTAGTGAAAAGTAGAAATATAAAATATTGAACTAAGCAATAAAATTCCAAATCCCCAGAAAGCTCAAATCCATTCACAATTGTTTTCTTTCTTTGTAGAATATGTTTTATAACTGAAATTCTTGTAATCTATGTAGAATTTTGTAAACAGTACAATGAGAATTCCTTTGTGCTAAGACTCTTACTGTGTATAATACTGCCACTGAGTGAGTGCAATGATATTTTAGGCCAAAGCACATTTGTGGCATTTGTGTATGTGTGGGTAATAGACTCATGTTTACTTCCATCTCTCCATTTTAAAATAAGGTTTGTAATTAGTTGTCTTCAGAATTTTAAAAAGGAGAAATATTGTAATATAAACTAACAAACCTTATTGAGGAAATACATCTGTACTCTATAAAGTCAGGAACAAAAAAAAATCAGAAGGTTCTAAAGTACATACATTTTATACTTTTGAAAAAATTATAACTGGATGAATTTTTGTCACATGAAGTTTTACCTAAGTGACATGTGGGTGATTTCAGGTGACTGAACATGTTAAGTGCTGATTTTACTTGTCTTAAAGAAACGTATTGTTTAAGAGCTTATCTTTGTCTTTTGAAATAAAAGAGAATTAAAGATCTGAAGGCCAGTGTACAACAATCAGTACTGCCCTTAAACATACACATCTTCAAACATGTTGTTCACACGTCACTGAAAAAGTGATGGGAATTTTCCTCATTTTACTTGTGGTTTTAAAATGCTTAGTTCATAAGTTTGTACTTGGCTTTATAGTTGTTCTATGTTTCATTTAATTGTGGAAAGGAAAGTAGAAGTATTGGGCAGTGTATTCCATGAAAACCTGGAGACCTGGAAAATTCATTGTCTTCTGAAGTGTTTTGAAGCCAGTTATGATTTCCCATCAGTATCCAGTACGATGACTTCACTACAGTGCTTATTATCCTGATGACTTGCTGTGGGGACTGACCTAATCAGAAAAGAATTGTAGGCTTGAATAGGGAGTGTCAGTTCACTAAACGTTCAGAGTACAGTTGCTCACTTTCTGAAATCATGCATTGTTCAAAACATTTTATGTTCTCATTTAAACTTAAGAGAGGTTATTTTGATTTTTATTTCTGACCAAGTTCCTTGGTTACAGAATGAATTTGTATTCATCTAGAATATTATCAGGTTGCCAAGTTATCATATGCCTCAGCTGTTGAGTAGTGTAAGTGCTGGAGTCAGCTGGAACCAATTCAAAATCTGCCTGTTGTCAGAAATGCAGAATTATCATAATCTATAATGTTAGGAATTATGAGCATTAGGTTTAGAAGTCGAGAGTTTTGTTAGGCCTAGTCTTCAGACTGCCTTGGGAGGACTTCAAATCAGACTCCCTGTAGAAAAACAAGAATAGTGGAGAGTAAGCGCTAATTATTTATGGTGTAGTCAGTCTATTCTTGTGTCTTGCTTTGGTCCTTTACTTCTGGGCAAAAATAGGCAACTGTTTGCTGAATTAGAATAACACAGAAAGAGCTATTTGCTACAAAGAAGGGTTCAGTGTTCTGATTCATATTCTAGTCCTGTCACTTGTAAAATTTATTCATAGAATATTCAGGGACATCTGATTAAAGAAAAAACACATCATATTTCTTCAGCTGATACCAAACTTCAGCTGAATAAAGGCATTTATTTTTGAGTAAAACATAATTCTTTATTATTGTTTATGCTAGAAATTGTCTATGTCAGAGTGTATCTTTACACTTTGTATCTTTACTCTTTTGTATCTCTAGTAAATTATCCAGTGTATGTACTGTGTACTACAAAACGTTCTTAGTAGGTTAGCTTAAAAGATATAGTAGTATCTTATTTTTCTTCTTAAGTGTAAGGAGACTGACCCATATGCTGTTATCATAAATGATTAATTAGCTCTCATCTTATGAAATTCTGCTGTTAGTGTATCATTGGAAGATTTTGTTTTCCCAACACATTGTTACTTTGTAGTATGATGTTAAGTGAGAAAATGAGATAATGTGAACTCAATACATTTTGTTCTATACCTCATAGATGTAATTTTAAAATGTTACATTATTTTGGTTTACCAAAATGGTTATTTTTCTATTGATCCGACGGTAATGAAAGTGTTGCATTTATCATTTTCTTTATGAAAGCTGAATGGGTGTTTTGGTTATTTATCTATAATATCACTAACCCCTGAAAACTGCTGTTTAGGCAAAGGCAAAGTTTTCTCTGTTTTTTTTACAAATTGCTTTAGTTTCTTCTCTCATTAGGGCTATAAAATCTGCTTATGTGCATGGTGACAAAAGGAACTAAGACTACCATAATTTTCATTTTCAGTTCGGGTTTATTGCCTTTATTGATAGATGATTAGTAAAAATTCGGTCATTTTACTCTGTAAATCAGCTCTGATACTCAGTTGAGTTGAAAATTGGAGTATGCAGGTTTCAGGGAATTTCTCTGCAGCATGTAATGGTCTAGCTCACTGGTTTTCATTTGGCTTCTAGGATTCTGCAAAAACTTGATTTCACATTTTTCTGCTCATGCTGTATTCATAGGTTAACAGTTGTATAATAAATGAACTTTAACTGTGCTGCATCATGATAATGTTATATTATAGCTAGTCATAATAGTGTAAGTCTGGGATTTTTGTTTTCTTTTCAAAGTGAAAAGGCTGAATTTGCTGATTGTTAGTTAAGATTATGTGTGACTGTTTGTAATAGAAAACAAGTGATCATGCTTAACCAAATAGATGTTTTCTTTTTCTCAGGTACTGAGAGGTCCTAAGTAGGCAGAACTAGTTTGTAGGGTACCTCCATTTGCCAATAGACACTCAGATTCCTCTATTTCTGTGTAGCTATTTATAGGGTATCTTGTGGTCGTTTTGTGATCACAAGATGACTGCTCCTCCTCCAGCCCTTGTGTCTCCATTCCAGGGGACAGCTGTTCCAGGGGCCATCTCTATCTGCAGGTAGCCTAGGAAATGTAAATTTTTAAGTTGGCTTCCTTTAGTGCCCTGAACAAAATTGAAGTTTTGTTTGTAAAGAATATGGAAAGACTTGCAGCTGGTTTTGCAACCAGCAGTGTCTGGCACATAGAGGGCAAAGTGTCCAAGTTAAAATTGGAAACTTAAAATTTGGATACATATTAACAATCATCACACAATATATTTGACTTCACTAAAGTTTGAGGAATATCTGAGAGATCCATGAGGTTTCTGAGTATTTTCAAAATGATGCAGTTGAATGTTTTATGTTACAACATGGGTTGAAAAGTAATTTTCACCAAATAACTAGGATTAAATTGTGTTTATTGCCTCACACAATAAGGAGCATATATCAGTTCGGGAATATGGGAAATTATAAGATATTGTTAGTGAATTTAATTTTAAACTTCTACTGATTTTTCAGTTTATTTTGTTCTGACTTAGAGAGTTATCTCAACATTTATTTAGCCAGAGTCTTTAAAAAGAAGGCTTATGCTTTTTAAAACTTTTAATTTTTTTTCTTTTGTATTTGAACAATTTGGAGATGCTTAATTTCTGGCTCAGTAACAGTTTTAGGTAATCAGTGTAAGGACAGGTGGTGAGAACAATTTATTGTCATACTTCTATCTTGTAGTCTGACAAAGAAGTGCTTATATTTCCGCCTTTGGGTCATATATGTCTCAGGATCCTGGCTCTGTTGGGAGCTAGAATATTTGACCAAAGCGTCTTCATGCAACTGGAGATTATGAAAATATCTGAAGCTATAGAAGTGACAATAAGATGAAATATCTAGGCTGTCATGTTCATTTCTGTTTTAGTTCCACAACTGAGTATAAAAGTACACAAGAATGTACCCAAATCATGTGACCTGGCGGACTAATTGGGAAGAGAAGATGATTTGTAGTTTAGAATGTTTGTTATTTCATATTAATTAAACACAGATGCTTCTGTTTCATTGAAGTCTTCTCTCTATAATGGCTTTGAAGAAAAAAACAGGAAAGACTTCCTTGTCCATTTTTTAGCTCTTAATATGTTAGGGGTTACATTCTACTTACTTCCAAGGAGGAATTTCAGGCAATTTTTTGCTGAAGTCTGTCATTGTTTCTGTAAGTGATCAGATATGACCCTTTTTTTCTTCTTCTATTTTTTTTTTTTTGCTTGTCCTTTAATGCAATTTTGTTAGCTTTTGTTTTCTGACCTACCTCATCTCTCCCAAAAGAGGAAGCAAATAATTCTGCTTAGGTTGAGTGTTGGGGAAAGCTTCGTATTTAGGGTCAAATGGGATTTCACCCTGTGAGAAGGTGAAAAGTACCAGGGAGGAAAACTCCAAGAGGAGACACTAACATGACTTTTCCATTTCATTGACATAATCACCAAAATCATTTTGATCGTTGGCTGAAATGCACTGTAGGTTTCAGGGAAAGGATTGGATAGAATTTGTAGGAAGATGGATGAATGATGGAGAGTTATGCTGTACCAAATTGAAAACAGTCTTGAGTGCCATGCCCAGGACTGAGTTTGGGCTTTATTCTTTAGGCAGTGAGAGTGACCCTCTATGATTCCTAGCAGGAAGTGAGATAGATTTTTAGAGAGAGCACTCTGGCAGCAGTGTGAAAGACTGAGTTAGAAGGGAAGACTCAGGCAGGGAGACAGGTTAAATGGGTACTGTAAAATTATAGTGGTTGGAATGGAAGGTTGATTCTAGAGAAATTTTAGGAATTGTCAGGATGACTGTAGTTGATTCTGCATGTGGGGACAGGAGGCGGGTGCAGCAACTTTTGTTGTTGAGATTATGTCCAAAAAGCTTGAGGTGTTCCCTTTGTAAGTTTAAAAAAAATATGTAGTATGTGTTTATTAGAAAAGGTGTTTTTTAAAACATTTTTATTATTAATCACTATTAGACCGTTCTTGGTAGTTAAGTGGAACAAAAGCTGTTTTGCTTGACCTTGGAAATACAGCAAATAGTATGCCCTAGAAAACTGGAATGCTCTCTTTAATGTAGAGCTCTCTAAGTAACACCTTATCAGTCTGCTTGTTGTGAATTCTCTGAGCATGATTAGTAGCATCTTAAAGCAGTGGACCTTTTTCCCCAAGCAAATAAAATAATTGAATTTATATCCTTTTAAAAAATACATATACATGATGAAAAACTTGCAATTTTTTTTTTTTTTTGAGACGGAGTCTCATTCCATCACCCAGGCTGGAGTACAGTGGTATGATCTTGGCTCCCTGCAGACTACACCTCCTGGATTCAAGCAATTCTCTGTCTCAGCCTCCTGAGTAACTGGAACTACAGGCGCCTGCCACCACACCCAGCTAATTTTTGTATTTTTAGTAGAGACAGGGGTCTCACCTTGTTGGTCAGTCTGGTCTTGTACTCCTGACCTCAGGTGATTCACCTGCCTCGGCCTCCCAAAGTGCTGGGGTTATAGGCGTGAGCCACCACGCCTGACCATATTTCAAAAGTTTTTAAAATTTGTTTTTATTTCAGAAATCATCTTAATTTACTCATTGTTTATTTTCTATATAAAGTTCAGCAAGTATGTAGAGTTAGTTTGGTTTGATGTATAAAAATTTCAGTGGTTTTATGTTCATTTAAGTTCTCAGCTATCTGCAATTTGAGCATTAAGCTTTACATTTTTAATTTCAAATTGCAAAACAATATCTATCATTTATATGTCGACCTACGCATATGCCTGGCATGGTGCTGGGTAGTGCATGTGAAATACACATATGTATATATATGTAAGTTTAAAGAATCACATAGCTATAAGTGGTAGAAATGGCATTTGAACATAAATGTATTATTTGTCCTAAACTATATATTTTGAGTGTCATTATATTGACTGGGAGATGTTGTAGAAATAGTTACTAAAAATATATTTATTAAGATTCTGATTTTGATTAATACTACAACTTTGTGAGATACATTAAATGAATGCATGAAATTAAAGTTAATAGTTTATAGATTTATAGATACTACTTTTGTTCAAAATGAATAGATTTTGGAAGTCAAACTGTTGTGTCTTAGTTGTATTATAAATTCTAATGACTAGATAGTATAAAAAGAAAATAAAATTTTAATATGAGCATTTCCATTGCCTATTTGGGTTGAGAAGATTTTGAAAAGAACTGTTTTTGTAAATGTCAGCAATGAATATGGCCTCTTTCATACATGCCTGAAATGTTTCCTGGAAAGAATTGTCAAAGAGAGTTGACAAAGTCTTGATTTTACTCTAGTGGGTGAAAATATTTCCCAGTGAATCCTGGTATTAAAGATATTATACAAACATTTTATTGTTCTAGTGAATTAAAAATGTGCCCCTGTATTCAGTGTTATGGTTCTCCATGCTGGCCATGCCAGTGTAATGATTTGTTTTGGTGTAAAATAATACTACTTGTAGTGAGGTAGACACTGGGTTAATAAAGGTGGGATAAAATAGGGCATATGGAATATTCTGAGCAGTAGAGATTATGTAGGTAGTCAATGCATTAGGTAGACCTAAGAAGTCAGGTACTGTGGCTCTTCCTACACCAGTAGTCTTTTTAAAAAATGCACACATTATTTTTTAAGAGCAGTTTTAGGTTTACAGTAAAATTGAGCAGAATGACATAGTTGCCATATACTCCCTCTTCTTCTCCCATAGTTTCTCCTATTTACATCTGGTAAATGGATCTCCTATTTACATTTGATGTGCTACATTTGTTGTAATTGATGTATTGGTAAATTGGTTCGTCAGTTACATAGTTGATTACAAGATTAATAGTTTACATTGGGGTTTCCTTTGTTGTACAGTTCTATGGGTTTTGACAAATGTATAATATCATGTGTCTATTGTTATAGTATCATACAGAAGAGTTTTACTGCTCTCAAATTCTCTGTGTTTGACCTATTTGTTCCTATTCAGCTGCAGAACCCCTGACAACCACTGATCTTTTTGCTGTCTATTTTTTGTTTTTGTAGAGTGTCAAATAGTTGGAATCCCACAGTATATAGGCTTTTCTCACTAGCTTCTTTCATTTAATACTATGCATTTAAGGTTCCTCCATGTCTTGTCATGGCTTGATAGCTTACCTCTTTTTATTGCTAAGTATTAGTTCACTGTCTGGAAGAACCAAAGTTTACTTATCCATTCACCTACTGAAGGACATCTTGGTTACTCCTAAGTGTTGACTCCTAAGTTATGAATATGACTGCTGTAAACAGCCGGGTGCACATTTTTGTATGTACATGTTTTCAAGTCATTTGTATAAAGGAGTATGATTGCTGGATCGTATGGTATGTTTAGCTTTGTGAGAAACTGCTAACTTGTCTTCCAAAGTGGGTGTACTGTTTTTTATTTCCACCAACAATAAGTGAGAGTTCCTGTTGCTCCACATCCTATCAGCCTTTGGTATTGTCACTGTTTTGTATTTTAGCCATTCAGGTAGGTGTGTATTTCATTATTGTTTTAATTTGCAATTCCCTAAATGACATTTGGTGGTGAGTATCTTTTTATATGCTTCTCATCTGTGTATTTCCTTTGGTGAGATATCTGTTTAGATCTTTTGCCCACTTTAAAAATTTTTTTATTTTGAGACAGGGTTTTACTTTGTTGCCCAGACTGGATACAGTGATAAAATCATAACTTACTTAACCATGAACCCCTGTCTCAGCATATCCTCCTGCCTCATCCTCCCGAGTATCTGGGAGTGCAGGCATGTACCACCATGTTGGGCTAATATTTTTATGTTATATAAAGACAGGGTCTTGGTATATTGCCCAGGCTGGTCATGAATTCCTGGGCTGTAGTGATCCGCCTGCCTTGGCTTTCTCAAGTGCTGGGATTTACAGGTATGAGCCATCGTGTCTGGCCCTTTTGCCCACTTTTAAATTGTGTGTGTGTGTTTTATTGTTGAGTTTTTGGAGTTTTTTTGTGTGTGTATTTTGGTTACCAGTCCTTTATCAGATATGTTTTGCAAATGATCAGTAACCTTTTTATACCATGACCTCCTTTGGACATCTTTGAGCCCCACTGCATATTATAGGCATTGTTTAAATAAATAAGGACCTGATTACTTCCTTTCATATGTTCATAGCATTCGTAAGTACTATTTTGTTTTAGCTAAGTACACTGTTTATTGTACCTGCTTTATAGAGTTGTGTGTGGTGACTCTGAGTTCAGCAATCTGACAGTTTGCTTTGGTGTATCTAATATGCTGCTGCAGCTGCAATTCAGGTATCCAGTTGGTTGGCAGCTAAGATGCTTTATAACACTTGAGTCTAAAATTAGTTGAACTGTTCTATTTTAAGGGTAGACTGAAATTGGTAGTCCGTGTCCTGTAAAACATGTGAAAGTTAGAAACTCTTAGGATATTGAATTACTTCTTTAGAAATGTAATCAGAAGTGGAGTTGGGTAGAAAGTTAGTTTGTGTTCATTTTTAAGAAAGCTTTGTTACGATAATTTGATTATGGCCTGGATGTAGCGCTGTATGTATACAGTATCCACGAACACACATTTTCACTGTTGCCTCTTAGAGGTAAGACAGTGCTTTCATATAAATGATTATATGTGATTTTAAAAATATGAGTTGAGTTAGAGCATGATCAGTTGATTTTTTTCTATTAGTGTATTTTAGAAGAGTTGCAGTTCCTAAATGTTTAGAATTTTGGAACACCATTGACTGCCTTTGCTAGAAAAAAGAGTGATTAAAGGAGTACTTGGTTGTTTCTCATGGTCTTTCAATAACCTTACTTGTGTAACAGAAACTAGAGATTGTTGAAAATAAGGCCAGGCGTGGTGGCTCAAGCCTGTAATCCCAGCACTTAGGGAGGCCAAGGTAGGTTGATCACATGAGGTCAGGAGTTCGAGATCAGCTTGGCCAACATGGTGAAACCCTATCTCTACTAAAAATACAAAAATTGGGCTGGGTGCAGTGGCTCATGCCTATAATCCCAGCACTTTGGGAGGCTGACGCAGGAGAATTGCTTGAACCTGGGAGGTGGAGGTTGCAGTAAGCCTAGATCTCGTCATTGCACTCCACCTTGAGTAATGAGAGCAAAACTCTTTCTCAAAAAACAAAACTAAACAAAAACAAAAACAAAGATTAGCTGGATGTGGTAAAGGGTGCCTGTAATCTCTGCTGCTCAGAAGGGTGAGGCAGGAGATTCACTTGAACCTGGGAGGCAGAGGTTGCATTGAGCTGAGATCGTGCCATTGTACTCCAGCCTAGACAGTAAGAGTAAAACTCTGACTAAAAAAAAAAAAAAAAAAAAGGAATGTTGAAAATAGTAGATAAAAAGCAGAGTGATTCAAATTAGAGAGTTTGATTTTTCATATAATAAGAATTTTATACCTCTTGAAGCAATATTTTATGCTATAGAGGCAGTTTTTTTGCAGTGTTATTTGAAAATGTCTGTATTAGTCCATTTCATACTGCTGATAAAGACATACTTGAGACTGGGCAATTTACAAAATAAAGAGATTTAATTGGACTCACAGTTCCACGTGGCTGGGGAAGCCTCACAATCATGGTGGAAGGCCAGGAGGAGCAAGTCACCTCTTACATGGATGGCAGCAGACAAAGAGATAGAACTTGTGCAGAGGAACTCCTCTTTTTAAAACCATCAGATCTTGTGAGACTTATTTACTATCATGAGAACAGCATAGGAAAGACTTGACACCATGATTCAATTACCTCCCACTGGGTCCCTCCTACAACACATCGAAATTCGAGATGAGATTTGGCCAAACTGTATCAGTGTCCTTCAAGCAGTCTCAGAAGCTATAACAATTTAGGTACTATAGATAATGTATAGTTTTTTTTTTTTCTTTTTGTTTTTTTTAAGATGGAGTCATGCTCTGTCACCCAGGCTGGGGTGCAGTGGCACGCTCTTGGCTCACTGCAACCTCCGCCTCCTGGTTTCAAGCTGTTCTTCTGCCTCAGCCTCCTGAGTAGGTGGGATTACAGGTGCACACAACCACGGCTGGCTATTTTTTTTGTTTTTTTAGTAGAGATGGGGTTTCACCATCTTGGCCAGCCTGGTCTTGAACACATGACCTCGTGATTTGCCTGCCTCAGCCAATGTATAGTCTTTACTTTTCTTTGAACCTTTTTGGAAGGTCTAAAGCAGGATTGAAGTATGCTTTAGTTTTCTTGTGGAAAAAGAAATGTACTTATAATATGTATCCCTTTTAGAAAACTATATAGAAATTTAGATTTGTGCTTCAGTAGAAGTACAATACTGTAAATGGAACGAAATACTTTTATAATTAGCATTTTTTGAAAGCGTTCAGGCAGCATTGTTCCCAACCTTTCTTATATTTCTAGTCAGAAATTAATTGGTCATATGCTTCAAGTGAACAGATTACCATCTAATATATTCTCTACTCCCTCATCCCTATCACATTTTGTGCTCAGTCTTCCCCTAGAAAAACTGGGAAGAGATGAAGTGTTTCGGACCGGGAGAAGCAGGTCTTCACAAGTTTGGAACATGTGGTTTAATTCCAAATACTTATTGATCCTCTACATTAAAATATGTTAAGGAATCAGGGCTTACAGGAGGAAGAGGAACACAGGTTCGTAGCCTCTCAAAGAGCACAGTTTGGTGAGGAAAGTGGACCAGCTCCACTCATTATATGTGAGTGCTACAAAAGAGGAGTGATCCGATCATCCAGGGTTTTCACAAGCAGGGTTGGCATTTAAAGGAAGGCAGAATTAAAGTGGGAGCTTGGGAAGGGGAGAGGCTTTGTACTATGTGTGGGTGGATGGTGTAGATAGAAGTTTTTCTTGGGGCCACCATGTCATTTGGACAATCTGACCTTGTATTTCACCTTTTGCATTGTAGGAAAAGTATTATCACAATAATTTAATTAGTACTTTAATATAAACAAGATAGATTTTGCTTATAGGTAATCAGTGTTGAGTTGAAGATTTTATTCTCCGTTTTTAAGAACTCTGCTGTATCATACAGATATTACAAAACCTGAGGGTTTAGTAGTGAGAGATAAGTTTTGGGTATGGCTTGGCAAATGTAAAGATTGAATGTGACATGCTCTTTTAGACAGACTCTCACTTTGTTGCCAGGCTGGAGTGCAGTGGCACAATCTTAGGTCACTGCAAGTTCCACCTCCCAGGTTGAAGTGATTCTCCTGCCTCAGTGTCTTCAGTAGCTGGGACTACAGGCACACACAACTACGTCCAGCTAATTTTTGTATTTTTAGTAGAGATGGGGTTTCACCATGTTGGCCAGGATGGTCTTGATCTCTTGACCTCATGATCTGCCCACCTTGGCCTCCCAAAGTGCTAGGATTACAGGCATGAGCCACCACACCTGGCTGGATGTGACACTGTTAATATGGTGTAGGAAACTCTCAATTAGATTGATGATCATAATTTTAGCACTTTATACTTTTTTTTACATATATGATACAATTTGATTCTTATAACATTTCTCTGAGACAAGCAATGTAAGTGTGCCAGTGGCCTTATTTTATAGACAAGGAAATCAGGCTTCTATGATTGCATTGACAGGTGGTAGACTGGGGCTAGAATTCTGGTCTTCTGATAGACAGTCTAGAGAACACTGTACTGTAGGTAATTGTGGCCTATCCTTATATGCAGTCAAAGTTATTAATAATATGGACCATAGGTAATATATGTGGTGAGAGGTAAATAGTCTCTGTTTAAGTAAATAGCAATTGAATATTGCTGTTGTTCTGGAATTACAGCCCGTATTTAGGAAGAAATAAGGCTTACCTTTTGTTTAATGTGGTGTTGGGCTATCCTGTCCATAAATTCGGTGAAAAGTTCTATTTCTGACTGTAGAAGATTTAGTTACTTGAGGGAAAAACTCCATTATTATCTCTTGTTTTTGTTAATTGAAACAGCTCTTAAAATTAGAGGGTTATACATTTAGACAGAAAAACTATCCCATTGACTTAAAGATGTAATTTCAGTAGTACTCAATGACAAAGGAGGAACCATGTAAGTACTTGGGGAAAACATGGAAAGAAAGCTTATGTCACATACTTGCTAACAGTTTTGGAAAATAAAGAAGTGAACAAAAGTAGACAAAATGAGTAAAACTTTGTAGTTCAGTTATCTATATATATTAATTTTATGACATACGTCCTTTTCCATTTATTTTTTTCTCCATAATATATGACATTTAAAAATTGGGACCACTGCGTGTATAGTTCTATACCCTGCTGGTTTACTTAATATATCACAGCATTTTTTAATGTCATAAAATATTATTTCAAACCATTTTAATGACAATATATGCATTCTACTATGTGCGGTAAATAATGTGAGAAAACATTTAAGCAATTTTGTATCCTGATTAGTTTTTGGTTAATATTATTAGGTTGGTATTTTTACGTCTAATTCCAAGCTTCAGAAACACAGTTTTTCAAGATAAGAAAGAAGTCATATGGATTATATAAGCCAATTAGCAGTTAAATATTTATAAGATAGTGCCTAATTCATGATTGAGTAGATTCTTGAGTTATGTGTCCAATTAAGAAATTCTAATCACTCTGAATTCTAGAAATTCAACAATAAAGGAAGTAAGCACTAATACTCAGGAGATCTGATTTTCATTTCTGTCTCATACTAACTAGCTAGTCTTGGATGGCTTATAGATGAAAATGAATGATTGCCAAGGTTCTTTATCATCCTGTTATATCTCCCTTAATTAATTACTTCATTATTTACTTATTTCTTGAGTGTTCTTATGTGCCAGCAACTATGTTAGGTCCATGGGGTGCTAAACCTAAAAAAATTAGTTGTCTTTTATGTTTTTTTGTTGCGTTATGGATGTATCACTTTATACTGATATGATCTGTTTGGTTACTCTTGACATCATTTTCTGACATACTTTCCATTTATTGTTTATGGCATACATCTCATTTTTTATTTTGGAAATGAACACCGTATTCACCGTATTCATGGTTTTAATTTTTTGTAGAAACTATTATTGATTCCATTTGAAAACCCTTTTAAAATGCCTTCCAGTGTTTTGATATAGTTTGCTGTCATTTTTTGCATTTGTATTACATTACTTGTACTAGGCTTCAAGACTGTATTATTTATTAATGATATTCAATCAAGGACTATGGGGCATTGATCTAACGGTAACATTGAAGTCAAACTTTGGAGGAAACTCGCACTTTAAAAGTTTTTTAACTCTCCTTACATGCATTAATAATATGTAAACTTTGAGTGTGTGCAAATGACCTCTTTTGAGAAATTTCAAAGTTGTTACCTATTTTATCACTATGTCTTGTTCTTGCATGTCTAGGTCAGTGTTTCTTTTGTGTTTGGCTAAATGATCACCATATACATGCAGTTTTCAGGAAAGGCCTAAATGTTGTTCCCTCCAAGGCTCCTTTTTCCATCTCCAGTTAATGGAAGATTTTTTCATAGCACTTTTAGTTCCACTTTAGCAGTGAACTTGAACAAACTGTTTCTGGTTGGCCATTTCTTTCTCCAAGATTTTTAAACCAGTGCTCTGAGTCTTGGGGGAGCTACAGCCTCAAGACTAGGGATTGTGGTCTTCAGCTTTGAAGTGGCTTCATTCTGGGGGATTAGTGAAGCTGTTTAGATTTGTTTTCCTTTCTCTTATTCTATCCTCCCACTCCTCTCCATTAATAGAACTATAGGATACTATAGGGTACAGGACTATAGAACTACTCTTGGGTGGTTGTTTTTACCCCGGATTCCGCTCTCCTACCTGCCCAGCCTTTGAGAATTAACATTGCCTGTAGGGAAAAGATGTCAGCATTGAGAGTGTTGATTCTCAGTCATTTCATTTTATCCTCGAGAAAACTAAAGTCCAGAAAAGAAGGGTCAGTAAAGGAAAAATCAAGCTCTAAACTGAGGCCTCCTGATTTTTAGTTCTTCACATTGCCGAGTCTCCTTTGTTTCTCACTGGCATATAGAAGGAGTGTGTTCACTGGCTATATGCAAGTCAATGAGAAGTAAGGGCAAGAATCTAGAAGTGAGTGGAAAAAGTGAAACAATAACAAAGACAGAAGTAGTGATGTCAGTGTTATTCTTCACATTCAGTAAGAGAAATGCCGAGGTGTCAGTGTTACCATTGATGTTTCTGTATTTTAGGACCATGCATTTTGATGGTGATGGTAAATTGCACGCAGCAGGCTATCAGTGTTCTGGGGCTTTAAGAAATAGATTCAGACTAATATAAATTGGGATTATAACATGGAACTAAAATATTTCCCACCTTGAAGAATTGAATGGAGTCTGGTCGGGAGTTGGGCCACATCTCCACAGCAGCCCTGCTCCATGGCATATGGCCCTACAGGCGCCCCTGCCCCCCAGGACATTGAGAAGATGGAGGAGGAAGAAGCCCTGCTGTCACCACTGTTGCATGACCTGCCACCCCTGAGGCCCGACCCCATGCCCGGGTCTTGAAGAAAAAAAAAAAAAAAAAAGAAGAAGAAGAGTTGAATGAAAATTTGGCTGCAGTGCTTGGAGTAGTGTGTTGCTATCTGACTGTTTCCTAGTTAACCATAAGGTCCAGGCTCCGGGCAGGCTGATCTAGACCACTAACAACCCCAGCCATCTCCCCTCCCCAAGGCCTGTATTTTGAGAATCTGCTGGATCTGGATCCTTCTCTTCCCTTCTGTTCATTCCTGCCCTGGATCAGGAGTGAATAAAGGAGAATGTGATGCTACGTGTATCAGTTCTAACACAGCTAGAGAGTAGATGCATCAGTGGAAGGCATGAAGGGTTTAATTTGCTCTCACCCCAAATGGGCATATGGTAGGTCTCTTTGTATGTGTATGGGGGTGAGGGATGGTGCAAAGAAGGAAAGGGGTGGTGAAAAAGGGAAGGGGAACGTATCTCATGCTGATTCTGAGTTTGGGAGATAGAAGCTTTTAGATGAGTAGTAGCCCAACTCCATTTCTCATCATTTAGGTCTTCACACATACATTTTACACTCCCCACAACTCTTCCTCCCCTGCTCAGTTCTGTTTCTTCTGGCTGTCCGGTTGTCCTCAGTTCCCTCTATGCTAACAGCAGGTAAATACATGGTTGGGAAGGATGTGATTTGGAAACTGTGTTTCTAATATAAACATGCCTACTGTTTATATTTATTAAATATACTTTTTATAGCTCCAATGTTCTATATTCAATTTTTATTTTAGATTGGCTACAAAATGTCAATATATATTTTACATCGATAACATTGCTGTTTTACCATTTTTTAAATTAAATATATAGATGTACATTAGCTGGATGATCTAACCTTCACTTAAACAGCATTTTTAAGAGAAAATGTATTATAAGTTGGTTGTTTGGAACTGACAAGTGCATTTCTATAGCACAGGCCGTTGGCTAATTGGAGATAAATTTTTGACGGTGGGCAAATCAAAAAGGAGATTTAAAGGATTTTTAAAAACTAGGAATAATTTTTTTTAAAGTTATAAACTATTTTTCCTGTTACAATTGTCTAAAAGCATTTATTATAACATCCAGCACTGGCAAGAACATGGGGAAACAGTACTCTCCTGCGCTGCTTTTGAGAGTGTGTCTTTGGAGAAAGGACATTGCGGAAGGCACATCTACTCCTTGACTCATCAGTATTTCATAATCTTTCCTGCACGTAGAACTTTAGTGCATAGATGTTTATTGTTACATTGTTTATAACAGCAAAATACTGGAAACATCCTGAATGACCAGGAGTAGGGGACAGTTGAATAAATTTTGATACTCAGATGTTAAGCAACTAATAAGTAATACAAGTTAAATCTCTAAGTATTGACTTCTGATATTTCTATCATATATTTTAAAGGAAAATTAAAAGGCAAATGATTATGTGTTTGGCATTCCTGTAAAAAAGAAAAAAAAATTATATGCAAACAGAGGGCTATAAAAATAGAGAAACCAAATCATTAAGAGTGAATGACTCCCGAGAACAAGTTTTCTTTCCATCTCTGAATCTGACATTTTGAAACAGATATTTTTTACTTCTATAATAAATATAAATACCATCATAAATAAAGTAGAAAGTTTAAGATAATAAAATTATTAAATATTTTCATGCATATAAAATATTGCCAGTTTTTGAGAAAAGCTTCATCCGTGTGATTCTGACAGATATAGTTTATAAGCAACATTGTGGGTATTAAGTGACATTGACTTAATAGACCATCTGGTGCTTTCATAAACAATTTAGAGACTTAGTGTTTCTGTGGTCATTTATGGCTGAGGTGGTCCATTATGGCCCTAGCTATTATTTTCAGTATCTGATTTGATCATACACTTGCAGGCTGTCTTCCTAGGCATAGTACAGTGGGACGAGAAGACACTGCCTTGAATAGGTAATATTCAAGACACTGCCTTGAATAAGACATGTAATATTGGTCCCTAAGAAGTGCCATCCTAAGCCAGAGAATCTGTTTGTTTTGTTTCTTATCTAACTTTACTTTTTTCATTCATTTATGTAATAAATTATATAAAATGTTATTGAGTGCCCATGACATGTACAAAGATGTAAAAAGGTGATCTTGCTTTCCTTTAGGAGATCTCATTCTGTTGGGGAAAGCCAGCAAGGTGATCATGGGGCAATTAAGCTGCTGTATACGCAGTACAAATGAAGTACTCTAAGAGCATCTTTCTTAAACCCTTTACCTGGTGAGACCAGTGTGTTCTGTACCCATTATCTTGTTTCATAGTTTTGATTCTCCAACACTAGGGATAAATAAATCTTAGCAGAGTCCTGTTATAGTACAACTTCTTTTTCTGCAAATTGTAATAGAAATTAATCCCACAGTTGTAAGGAAATACTTGATACTAAGAGATGATATAGAAATAGTAGAGAGATTAGAGAAAAGCAAGTTGCATATTTGTTTATAGTATTATCAAATAGCAGAAGATGGAATACTTTTGATGTTTACAGAAGCAAGTTGGAAAACTACATAAAATATTTTTTATCTAAGTCTTTTTAATACATCTGCTGCTTATCATGGTGCTTGACATTTTAAATACTCAATATTTTTTTTTTTTTAAAAAGGTTGAATGAATGAATTTCTGTTGAGGGTTTTGGGCTTTAAGATTTTTCTGAATTCAGTTTCTTTTTTTTTTCATAAAGGCATTTTTATGGTTGGCTTATTCTGAATTCAGTTTCTTAACTAAGCTAACTCTAGATAGTAGTTTCAGTCAAGTACACTACCTTAACTAATTTTCTCACAGCAATTTAAAAACTGTGAAGCAGATGAAGTTTGAAGGAAGTTTTGTAATTTTCAAAAAGTATACAAATTACCTTACTTCATGCTACATAATTTCTTTATGTAGGAACATAGGCATAATGAGCTGTTGCCATAGTGAAAAACAAAAGAAATTCTAGGGAGAAGGTAAGATTCAATTTAGATAAAAGTAACATAGTGTTGGAACATGTGGAGCAAAAATACTAAGGGGAAGCTCAGAATAGGAGTGCACCTTCAGACAACTGTGGCAAAATTCACGGACATTTGTTGGAAACTCAGAGAATAGTGGTGTCCCAGAGTGTTCTTTGTTTACTTTAGAGGTAGTATAGGTGCACCACCTGTAATCCCAGCACTTTGGGAGGTTGAGGCAGGTGGATCACTTGAGGCCAGGAGTTGGAGACCAGTCTGGCCAACATGGTGAAACCCTGTCTCTACTGAAAATACAAAAAAAATTAGCCATGTGTGGTTATGGGCACCTGTAGTCCTAGCTACTCGGGAGGCTGAGGCAGGAGAATTGCTTGAACTTGGGACGCATAGGTTGCAGTGAGCTGAGATTGTGTCACTGCAGTGTGGCCTCGGCAACAGAATGAGACTCCTTCAAATAATAATAATAAAAAAAAATAAGTGATAGTGTAGCATTTTTTTTTTTCTTTTTTTTTAGCCAGAGTTCTTTTGGCTATAGTGTAGCATCTTAAAAGTAGCTGTATATAGTTCTAGAACCTGTAAATATAAAAGGCCTAGAGGTATACTGCTAGGGTCAGCACATATATAGCACCTTCAGGTAACAGGAAGTTTAATGTTAACTAGTCTCCCATTTCAATGATTTATTTGAGGATCTCGGAAATTTTTGTTGCTAAAAACTTTTACTTTTTACTGCAGAGGCAATACTCTGTTGATTCTGCCTACTCCTTTCTGTTGGTTCTTCACCTGGCTTCATATAGTTTCCTCACACATAGTTACATAGCACTCAGATAAGAATGGAACCCCTTGCAGATCTCTGGGATTTGCTTTTGTGCAGTCTCTTTTGGCTTTGCAAATTCTAGTTGTCTTGACCTCCTCAGATGAACTGTCTCTTCACCTGAGGGAGAACTGCTGCCTCCCCTTGGGTCCTATATCCTCCCTGGTTTGCCTTTCCTGTACCGTATCCTGGAAGCTCTTCAGGCAGTAAGCTCACCTTGTCTGTTTCTCTTTTCTCAGATATGACATTCCCTTGTGCTGCCTATTGTTTAATGCCTCAAAACTGTGATTTCATAAATTTGTGTCTGTATATTTAGTTATTTACGGTGGAGAATAAATCCTGTCTCTGTCAGTATCATGCCCAGAGGTAGATTGTCCTCCTTTTCTCTTTAAATGAGACTCATATGTACATAAAATTCCCCCTCAGTTTTCTTTAGAATTAGATAGACTATAGAGATGTTGTGGACTTATAATCTGCAAAGTCTTTAATATATTCTCCATCCATATCTCTCTTAATAAACATGTAGATAAATTATATATTAAAGACTTTGGTGAAAATCTTTGATGGAAGTTCTGAACTGAGCTTGATGATGGTATAGCAGGGAATAAAGTATGGTCTGAGTTCATGTATTTGCCTTTGTGTTAGGCTAACAATAAAAGTATTAAAGTTGGTGTGTAGCAGGAGAATTAAGTCACGATAGGTCAGATTTCTGTATTTTCTTACTAATGTGAATGTTTCTATTTATGTGATATTTAAATTTGGGCAGTTTAGTAACATTGTTATCATAGGACAGTCAGAGGAAAGATTCTTTTTGTAGTAACAGTACATTTATTCTGAGTAATAATAGGGCAGAATCATCATGCCAAGATTGTATAATTTAGCTCCTGCATTTTATTTCTGAGAAGAATTAGGCTAAGAGATACTCAACTCATAGAACTAGTTAGTACCAGAGTTGGAGCTGGAGCCCAGGTAGTCTCATTTCTGGTTTAACGCTTTTTCCACTTAATCATGCTGCCCAGAGAAAGTCCTTGTACTCTTTAAGCCCCCAGACATATGCACTATACTTCCACCTCCTGGTACTGAACATGTAGGGTGAGTCTTGAGGCCCAGCCAGATTGCTTCCTTGCAAGCTTCATTCTGTGCTGTGTAAACATTGCCACGCATTTGATAAGAATCAAAGTATTTAGCTGATCCCTCTGAACACATTATTTATGCCATGTATTGCACTAGATCCCAACAGAAGACATGCAGTGAGCAATTGAAGTACTTGACCATTATTTTGAAAGTTAATATTTGTGTTTCAGCTAGAGGGATTGTGGGCCTGTTTGATATTGACTTGAGTTGCTAAGTAATGTCAGAAGGTCAAAACAATTTTAAAAGATGTGTGGACTGTATCTGATGACAGTTTGGCACTTAGCTTTTATCTTCTTAAGGTGACCTCCATATTGAACCATGGCAGATTGGGAAAAGGCAAGGCCACTGTGTGATGTAATTATAGACAAAGGTATATGGCCCTTTAGGGACACATTTTGAAAGGGAACCTCAGCTTGGCAGTCAAGTTTGTATACACAGTACCATATAGGAAGAAGAAGTAAAGATAACTGACATTTAGATTTGAAACCTCCCCCTGCCTTTTTTTTTTACTGTGAAAAAGAAACTAAAAGTAAAATAAATTACAGATAATTTGTTGTAATAACCACTATAATAATAGGCAATAATGTACTGGTAAGAATTTGGCAACCAGCTATCCAGGAGAAAAAGTCTTGATTTATATCATTTGTTCCTTTTCTGGTGTGAATAATTTATGGCTGATTTCGAACAACCAAGTTGATGTCACTGAGTGCAGAGTTGGGAAGAGATATGCAATAGCATATCTATATCATATAGTATTTCCACTGTATAGATGGACTAGATGTAAATAAACTCAAGCAAAGGTAATCGTAAATGTAGTAAAGAAATTAGTCAGTGATGAGTTTTGAATATTTATTATCTTTGTTGTTGGTGTAATTTATTTAATTGAAGGCTTATGTAATTTAATTTTTAATGATGGCTTTGTTTAACAATTGGCTAACACAGTTCTGAAAAGTCAACAATCCACTCTCCAGTTGTTCTGAGTTTGCTCTGGCATACTCCTGAAAACAGGTAACACTTAACAGAGCATGTATAGTGCCGGCCAAGCATAGTATAAGTGTTTTCTGTGAATGATGTCATCCTCAAAGTAATGACTTGGAGTAGGTACCTAAGTATCCTTGTTTTGCAGTTGCTAAAATTGAATCACATAGTGGTTAAATAACTTGTCCGAGGTTACAGTTTGAAAGTGGCAGATCTGTTTCTAGAGCCTGTGGTCTTAACCACCTTGCCATTATGCCTTTTGAGGTTACAGATATTCTTGAATGTGAGGCAGTAGTAGCTATGATAAATTTTAAGTAAATTACTCATGCTTCAGAATTGTTTTATGACTTGCTTCAATAATTGTTTGGATTTTATTTGAATTTTATTTATGACAAAATGTTACTATCCTTAATATATGAATGCTTATATAAATCAACAAGAAAAGCTATTCTCTCTTCAGTAGAAAAACAGAGCAGAGACTTCAATAGGCAGTTCATAAGAGAAGAACTAACAATGGCCAGTAAACATTGAAGGCAAAGACAGTGTCCATTTTGTTCATTGCAATATTAACCCGACCCTTGCAGAGTGCCTGACACATAGCAGGGCTCTATAAATGACTTTTAGTACCTGTTAATTTTTTATACATTTTAATGAAGCATATATAAAGTTTTTTTGTCCTTTTGCTTATACTAAGCTGTTTTCTAATGTTGCTTTTAAGTAATTGAATTTTTAAAGAAAGTGTTTCTGATTACATAGTTAGAGACATTTTGTTATTAAAATCCCCTAAGTTCAAACAAGGATGAAGAGGCCTACTAAATTACTTTTTTCTTAATTAAGAATCAGCGTATGCCATTGTGTATAATTTCACTAAGTAAAATGGATATTCTTAAACTTAAGAGAGCTCCTGAAATTATGAAAAATTTCTGTGTAATTTCTAGAACCTTTAAATTACAAGTAGTGATGTTTTAATGCATTGAGCTGTTTTATCTACAGACCTTGTTGAGGAACAGTGTACCCTGTACCCAGAATTTAGAGACTAATATTTTTCGTTTGTGGTTTTTCCCAGTTTGCCATCTCTTTTTCCTCTCTGGTAGATGTTTTAGCCATGTGAGAGCTCAAATATACTTCTGATGGATGTTGTGAATTATTTTGAGACATAATAAAATGTATTAAAAACAATATTTCTGTTGCTGACAGCTGCATTTTGAAGATTAGGAATTAGAAATTTCTGAATTGGTTGGAAAGACGTGTTTTAGTTTCATTACTAGACTTGTCATCCTTGGTATACATAAGCAGGATCTTGCTGTAGTAGTTTTTTCTGAAGATGGAAAAGTCAGTAAGGGTAAAGGTGGGAAAAACGGACAAACATTAATGGAATGATGACCCAGGGTCAGACCCAGTGCTAAATGTATACATGTATTATTTATCAAAGTAAAAGCTTTCTTATTCAGCAGTTTGGAAAAAGCACTTGGCAGGAGTGCTAGGGAACCAGTTCCTATGGAAAATATGCAGTCCACTAAAAGAATCATATTGCTTGAAGACATTGGTTACATATCAGAGTACTTTGAAACCTTTGGGGTCAGAACCCTTTTCTGTATTCCAGAAATATCTCAAATAAAGTTGGCCAGAATATTAAGTTCTGTTTTTGTCTGAAGTTATATTAACTTACTCTGAGTTTTATGTTGATCAGCATATATCTGACAATGCAGTATGTCTTGTACTAATTAGAAAGGAAAATCAATTATTATATGTTATGTTTAGTCCATTTGGGAGATGCATGACACACTCTTCAAATCGTTGGAGCTATGAGGGATGGAGCATGAGATAGAGTAAAAGGGGTGTTTTCTATTTGAATGGTTGATGATTGTTGCCCCATTTGGTCTGTCTTATGACTTCTCATGCCATCACAGATCAATCTATTATAAAAGATACAAACGCTGTGCTTTACCCGTGTTATATATACTCATGTTTCCTTTGCTGAGCCTCTAGGAGGTAGAAACCTTTCCTCCTGCTTTCCTTCCCTTCATGATAGCAGTGGCCTTGTTTTTAAAAAAAAATTGGGCATTTTTCACCAGAAGGAAATTATATTAGTTTCCTATTGTGGTATAACAAATAATCACAAACTTAGTAGCTGAAAAAACACATGTATTATCTTACAGTTCTGGAGGTCATTAGTTCAAAATGGACCTTACAGTTATCAGCAAAATTGTGTTCTTTCTGGAAGTTGTACGGGGATATTCATTTCCTTGCCTTTTCAGACGGACTTCATTCCTTGGCTCATGGCCATGTCACTTCCATCACTGCTTCATTGTTCCATCTTCTGTCACTCTGATTCCCCACTTCCCTCTGTTGGTAACCCTTGTGATTACATTGAGTCCACCTGGATAATCCAGGATAGTCCCCCCATCTCAAGATCCTTAATGTAATCGTATTTGCAGGGTCCCATTTGCCACGTAGGGTAGCATATTCATAGGTTCTAAGATTAGGTTATGAACATCTTTGGGGAACTGTTATTCCACTTGCCGCAGAAAATTTTAGAACTTTAAGGTAAAATACGAGGTAGCACAACTTTTCCTATATTAGTTTATCATAATGGAGACCAGAGATGGTGTCTGCAACCTTTAGAAAAATCATTACGGTTTCCTTTAACACATAAAAGTATTATTTCATCAAAAATGAAGTATGACAAGTTTGGCTAATTATACTGTTTTGAATAAAAAGGGAGGGAATACTCAAAGGAAATATGACTTGACATTTTGGCATAGAGTTTTGTAATAAATTGCTAAGGCTATTGAAACAAAACAAAACATTTTTTTCCCCATCAGAAGTATCCTGTCAGAAGTCTTGTTTTCATAAATTGCTTTCCCAGCAAATCACACTGCCACGTATGCACCTATGCAACAATCTTACATGTTCTTCACATGTACCCCAGAACCTAAAATGCAAAAAAAAAATAAAAAAATAAAAAAATAAAATATTTACCCCCCCCCAAAATAAATTGCTTTCCCAACATCCAACCTGCATATATAAAGAACATCTTTTGTCTTCTTCATCTGAAAAGTAAGATAAAGTCATACGGCCTTTAGATTCTTTTGGAAAGGCTATATTATTTTCTTAGTTGATTTAAGTCATGAAGTTGCTTTTATTAATTGAACTTTCTATTCTTACTCATTTAAGAAAATTATAATATTAGATCAGTAAGGTTATCTGAAGAAAGGCTATCATTAGAAAGGGGGATGCCAGAATGAAAAGTAATGGTCCTTGTTAATTTTTTTTATAACTATTTTTAGTCCTCTCTTCCCCACATTAAAAAAAAATTAAGTGTGTGTGTGTGTGCACGTGTGCACACGCATGCATGTGTTTAAATGGCTTAAAACTACACCTGTTTATTATCTCACTATTTCCATGGTTCAAGAGTGTGGGCATTCATTGGTAGGTGAGTTCTCTGACCAGGGTCTCACAAAGGCTGCATTTGTACTTGGTTTTTAGAACGTTGTGAAATTATAATCTAGCAGGGACTACAAAGATCCTTAGTAGAAGAGAATTTTAAAATTAAATATGAACATTATTGCTACCAAGCTGTACTTTATGTATGGTAGGAAGATTCTGAAGAGCATAGAAAAAGCAAAAAAAAAAAAAAAAAAATTCAGCCTATTTAAAATAGCTGTCTCCTTGTACTTAGAATATATTTGTGAACATAGAAAATTTAAAATTAAGGGAAACATAGACTAACCAGACTGCAAACTCTGAGGCTTGTTGAGTATCTCCTGCTAACTACCATCACCTCAGTCCTGCACATGATAGGGGATTCCTTTGGTGCTGTTTATTTTGTAGATAAAGCTTCTTAATAAACGGCCAGGATGCTTATAATGAGCAACCAGAGCAATTACAAAAGAGTGCTGTTGCTATGCAATTGAACCATAGGCCTATAATAATACACTAGGGACAAAGATAAGTGTGCTTACACATGCGACAGCTTTGGGTGCTCTGCTAAATCTCTTTATTGGCTGAATCTGCATGAAGTGGATGAAGCCTATTCTGTGTGCAAAACAGGATATATTAAAGGGGCTATAAACAGGTCTCACTATTCTCCTCAAAGAGTATTGAACTTCTTTTTGCATTAGTTTGGCTTTACAGGAAGCTAAAAAAAAAAAAATACCAGGTAAGCAGTTTGCCAAGGTTCTTAAATTTTCGTCAGCTTATTAACCTCTGTGACTTTAGATTTACCTCCTATTACTGAACTGACTTCATTAAAGGGGGATATAAAATTGGAATTAAGTCAGCTGGCAGTTTTAGGGGAGAGATTGTGATATTAATGAGATTGAGGGAGTACTCCCTTCAGGGTATTTATTTTTCTATCCTCAAGTTGCCCCTTCGAGCAAATCTCAGAGATGCTCTGTACATTTATTTCTAGAACCCTAAAATCTCATGGAGAATGGAGGAAGAAAGAAAAGCAGAATAAACTACTCAATCTTAATTTTTTTCAGAGTCAGGGCATGAGACCATGATCTTTCATCATTTTGTTATCAAATACCCAAATTGTATGAAGTCATCTTTGTGTTCTGAATGCCTAATGTCTATTTAAATGCTAGCAAATATTTGCTAATAGTAGAAACACATTTTATTTAATAGTTTTGCAGTGTTTTTCATTTAATATAGTTGCTATTGATTGGATCATTATTGGCTCAAATATTTCAATTAGAGTGGGAAACCAGATGTTTACAATATTTTATAATCTTTCAGGGTCAGCTCTTCTAGTTTAACCTGAGTTGCACACTCCTGGTGTCCTCTGAAATGGCTCAAGCTCTGAACTTAGGGGAGGCAGAGGTGCTGGGACTTGGGCTTCAGAGGTATCTACCATATCTCATTGTTGGGATCATCTTTAAAAGCCATGTGCACAGACCTTTCACCCAGTTCTAAAAGTGGAGTACTTCTGTGATTTAAAAATTGCTTAAATTGGTCATAGTTCTTTTTGGAAAAAGATGACAAACTCAAGCCAGATAAATAAGGTGCCTAATTAATTTGCTCAATGTAGTCATGATATACTAAAGCTGTCATGCCCTGGAAAGATGAAGTGGTTATAAATGTCTCAAATTTAAAATTTGTGTTTGTATACCTTTGTGTGACAGACAACTATGAATAAAAGAAAAACAAGTCTTTTGTATATACTGCACATTATAGGAGGCTGTGTGCATTGGCCTTATTTATAGCTCAATTTTCTATTCATACCCTATTCTCCCCTCTACTTTTCCCTTTCAGGCTAACTTTCTGCTTGCCAGATACTGTTCTAAATGCTTTACATATGTTAAATTAATCTGCATAATAACCCCATGAAGTAAGCGTTACAGTTTTTATTCTATGGATGAAGAAATGGATGCATAGAGAGGCTAAGTAACTTGCCCAGGACCACACCAGGGGCTTATAGTGAGTGGCAGAGTGGTGATTTTAACCTCAGCTGTGTGGCTCTGCAGCCTTTGCCCCCTCAGGACTTACCTACACTGTGCTGTCTCTGCCACCGTCCTGCCTCTAATTTATCTTGCTGTAATTTTGTAAGTGACTTCAAATCATTTTTCGAACATGGTGGGAGTACCACTGAACAAACAGATAAAAGCTTTCAGCATATATTTTGCCTCTAACTCTTTTTGTTCAATAACATTTTGATTCAGCAATTAAACTTTAAAGATACCATTCGTTATTTTGGACCAAATACACCTCTAGAGTTACCCTTGGAGTCTTCTGCCAAACATCTTAAGAGTAGAGAGTTCATTTTCATTTTTCAGGGTTCGCTTTTAATAGTTCTGTTGCGTGGTGCAGTTAGACTTTTCTTTTCTGAAAGCACAGCTGTAACTTGCTGTGACAAATGCTGTAGAAGGAAACTGCCGCATTGTGAACAGGATGAAAAAAAAGAGATGCTTCAAATTAACTGTTTTCTTTGGTCTGTCATAGACTTATTAGGAGGTTAAATCCTTCTCTGCAGGACTGTTAGTGGCAGGTGCTATTTCTGTCACCAGGACAGTCTCTGCTAATTTTTAATGCAGCGACATCCCCAAATAGAAGCATTCTGTCATTCTCTCAGTCCTTCCATTTGTGGAAGGATTTTGATCAAAGAGTGCTTTTGCTTTTTATTTATTTAGTGAGCTGTAGCATCATATTTCATACAAAAATACCTTGTGTAATGGTAAAGTAAAATTTAACAAAGTGAAATAGTTTGTTTTCTTTGCTCATTTTCCATATACATAAATTTTTTATTTTAAAAATGAAATAATATAGAAATGTCTACATTATGTGAGCCTATATTTGTTTATATATAAATATAACAATAATATGTAATTCTCTTTGAATGTTGAGACCATTACAATTGCTGCATTCTTGTTTTTATTTTCTCTTTAAGAATCAGCTTATTTTTGAGTTACTGATAACAAAAAGCATGTGTAGACTTAGGAATTTCTTTACATGAGTAATGGAAGTTACAAATTTTTATTTTGTTTGACTACATGGTAACTTTTTTTTTTTTGTCATGCTTAAAATAAGATAGGTCTGTTTTAAACCTACAAGGTTCTTAATGATTGAAGTTTTGATCTCTTGGGGCATATAATCTTGGATTCCAAAGAACAGCATCATAGTGAAACTCTAGTATAATAGATTAGAAAAATTTCCACAGAAAAAATAGGCCTGTAAAAGCAAATAGTAAAATATTAAGGACCAACCACAAAAACTTCATCTCATTTTTGAATTTTCACTTCCCTGCCTTTCTTATAGCCAGTTATCCATTAAGAACTGTTTTTCTGAAAGTTGGCTGGCTTAAAAGAATGTTTTTCTGAAAAGTGCATCTCAAATTTGTATTTTAATTCCTTTTTAAATAGTTGGAAACTAGTTTTATTATTTATACTTGTTTTATTTGTATTGCAAAAGAGTAACTGTTGGTAGATAAAAGAACTCGAATATTTTTAGTATTTCTTTGTAGTTTCTTTAGGCAAATTTGTATTTCTTAAATAACATGAGAATTAAATATATTAAAATAGAATTTTAAAAAGTATTTGTTTTGTAAGTGAACATTTTAAATTAAATGAGAATATTTACATCTAGGGTTTGTAATATGGTAACATATTCTGAGGTTTGATACTGAAGACTATTTCATTTCAGTATTTTATGGCAGAATTTGAGATTTTTAATAATGTCCCACATTTAAAACATTTGTCTACTTCATTTAGCACAAATCTTATAGAATATTAAAAGCTGATTTACTGGCTAGTAAATACTAGTTTTGATCTCTCATTTGAAATATTTCACCCCTTATAAGATTTACCTCGGGAGGTTTTTTCTTCCTGTAGAATACAGTTTATGTTTCAGGTTTACTATTTTTAGATGTTTTTTCTGAAAAATTTTATTTTAGATTTATTAGTAAATTTTCATCTTAATTAGAATTAGTTATGACCTGATTAAGACATTTCGTTCACTACTGTCTTTTTAAGCAGCTAGAAAATCATTTGAGTTTATTTTTAAGGGAGTAATTTCAGTTTCAAACAAACAACAAGAAAAGCCTAATATAAAATTAAGCTGTTTAAAAGACATGATACCCACATTATAGAACTGTGAAGAATTTTTGTTAGATTTATATCAGTTACCATAGAATATTTGCTTCTTTTCTTTCCTTTCTTTCTTTTTGAGATAGAGTCTCTTTCTGTCACCCAGGCTGGAGTGCAGTGGTGCGATCTCGGCTCACTGCAACTTTCCTCTTCTGGGTTCAAGCAATTCTTGTTCGTCAGCCTCCTGAGTAGCTGGGACTACAGGTATTACAGGGATGCCCCACCATGCCTGGCATTTATTTATTTATTTATTGTAGAGATGAGATTTCACCATATTGGCCAGGCTGGTCTCAAAACACCTGACCTCAAGTGGGATTACAGGTGTGAGCCACTGTGCCTGGCCTGCTTTTGTCTTATCAAGGAACTTATATTTCTAATCACATTATCTTTTAGTAAAAAAAAAATGAGTGCTTTCTCTTGTTTTCAAACTGACCTTGACATTGAAATATCAGATTGTGGCTGGTGAAAATGAGAAAGACCTTTGGCAGGTCACCATGTGTTTATAAGGCAAGTGGGAAAATAAGGCTGACACAGTTGCATCATCAGCTGGTAGGTAACTTTAAGTTTTGGCTTTTTCTTCTCCATTTTAAATGAAAGATAGTATCCAATTTACAAAATGGATTTGCTTCAGAGTTTCTTTTTAAATGGACTTAAATAGACGTCATGTTAGCACACTTCTGTAACATGTTATGTTAGGAAACCAAGGCATAATATTGATGACAATTTAGCATCCTGTGGTTTTACTTCATTCCGTTCAGAAAGTCCAGAGCTGGATCCATGGCACACTTCCTTCTGGTAGCATGGGGAGAGGACCTGGCTTTTCTCTGGATCCCTCCCTGGTGTCAGCCAAGAGACTTTCCTGGCTTATTCTTTTCTCCACTGTCAGGGGCCTAGTACCTCCTGCTTTGTCTCTCAGTTTGGGGCTGGGAACATGCTCCCCATCCTACCTTTTGTTGTTGTTGTTGTTTTTGAGATGAAGTCTCACTCTGTCACCCAGGCTGGGGTGCAGTGGCATGAACCCCTCTGCCTCCTGGGTTCAAGCAGTTCTTCTGCCTCAGCCTCCCAAATAGCTGGGATTACAGGCACGCACCACTGTACCCAGTTAATTTTTGTCGTTTTTGTAGAAATAGGGATCAGGGGTTTCACCATGTTGGTCAGGCTGGTCTTGAACTCCTGAACTTAGGTAATCTGCCCGCCTCGGCCTCCCAAAGTGTGAGGATTACAGATGTGAGCCACCACTCCTGGCTTTTTTATTTATTTATTTATTTTTGAGACAGGGTCTCGCTCTGTTGCCCAGGCTGGAGTGCAGTGGCACAGTCACAGGACACTGCAGCCTCGACCTCCAGGCTCAAGTGATCCTCACACCTCAGCCTCCCAAGTAGCTGGGACTACGGGTGCATGCCACTATACCTGACTAATTTTTGTAGTTTTTGTAGAAATGGGGATCTCACTATGTTGCCCAGGCTAGTCTTAAACTCCTGGACTCAAGTGATCCCCTGCCTCTGCCTCCCAGAGTGCTAGTATTATTATAGGCAAGAGTAACCATACCCAGCTTCCTATTCTTTTTTCTCCCAGGCTTTTTGCTGGTCAGAACTCCTTGGAAACCTTAGGTGTTCCAGCCTGAAAGGAGGCTGTGTCTTTTTTTTTTTTTTTTTAATGAAGACAACATGATGTAGCAGGAGGAATAAAACACACTTGGAGTCAGGATACCTAGAGTTATCCTGATGCTGCTTTTTTTTTGCTGTGAGACCTTGAGCAAATCACTTGCCTTTTAATTTTGGTAGGAATAGTGGGAATTTAGTGTATCTGATGTGTAGTTTGCATTGTGTTACATGTGATGTTCCTTACTGCTTTAACATTATATGAATTATCACATATTTGAGAGGGGAATTTGCAAATTATTAGGTTCTTAAAAGGTAGGAACATGTGATTTTTTACATAGAATATGCAAATTTTTACACATGGTTGAACAAGAAACTCCTTAGAATTAAGATGTTTATAGTTGGGTGTGTTATGAATAGCTGACATAGTCTCAGTGTATTCCTATAAAATGCCACCATTTCTGGAAGCGGGGTAGCATGTTGTATATAAATATAATACATACATATTTTTTTGAGACGGAGTCTTGCTCTCTTGCCCAGGCTGAAGTGCAGTGGTCCCATCTCAGCTCATTGCAACCTCTGCCTCCTGGGTTCAAGCGATTCCTGCCTCAGCCTCCTGAGTACTGGGATTTCAGGCACACGCCACTACACCTGGCTAATTTTTCTATTTTTAGTGGAGTCGGGGTTTCACCATGTTGGTCAGGCTGGTCTCGAACTCCTGACCTCGTGATCTGCCCGCCTTGGCCTCTCAAAGTGCTAGGATTACAGGCTTGAGCTACCGTGCCCGGCCATAATGCATATATTTTTTAAGAGATCGGCGTCATGCTCTCTCACCCAAGCTGGATTGCAGTGGCACAGTCATAGCTCACTGTAGCCTTGAACTCCTGGGCTCAAGCAGTCTTTCCATCTCAGCCTCCCAAGAAGCTGTAACTTGCCACCATGCCTGGCTAATTTTTAAAATTTTTGTAATTTTTATAGAGATGGAGTCTTGCTGTGTTGTCCAGGCTGGTCTCAAACTTCTGGCTTGAAGCATTCCTTCTGCCTTGGCCTCCCAAAGTGCTGGGATTACAGGTGTGAGACACTGCAGCTGGCCCATAAATATTTTAATATTATAACTAAAATGTACTCTTTATCTGTTTACTGAAAGTACAGGTTGTCATCCTTTTATTTTTTTATAGGCTAAAACATTTAGTGCTACTAGGAGACAAAAATAATAAAGTAATACTGATAAATAAAAATGCTATATTTAAAATTCCTAAACATTTGCATATCAGAATTTAAATTGTTCGTATCATTTCTTAGGATAAAATGAAGCAGAAAGAAGATTATTTAAAAATTATACTCTTGTGATTGAAAATCTGTCTGAAAATATATGTTTCTTTTCTTGTCCTAGTTCAAAATGGTAAGCATAATTAAGCTTTATTGAGTATCTTGCCACAGAGTGAATCATGAATAGTTATATTTTATCAGTGATCTGTGTGGAAGGTGGGCTATTAAATTAAATGTGTGTAGGCACCAGTCAACGATTTATTAAATATTTTAATGCTTTGCATGTTTTCTTTCAAGTAGCACTATGAGGGACAGTATATTGCAGGCTCTAATTTCCTTTTTTTTTTTTTTTTTGGAGACAGAGTCTTACTCTGTCACCAGGCGCCAGGCTGGAGTGCAGTAGCACGACCTCTGCCTCCCGGGTTCAAGCAATTCTCCTGGCAGGCTCTAATTTCTTTGATTTCTAATGTTTGACTATATAAAAATATAATCACTGTAAGATGGCAGTATGCATTATGAGATTTAATTTATGCTACTACTCAAATGGTTAAATTGTGAAATAAGGTTGCTTAATGGTGTTCGAAAGATTTGTATACCCCTTGAGACTCTAGATAGCACCCTGACTGATGCCCTAACAGAAAAAGATGCTTGGAGTATTCAGAAGTTATGCCTCAGGGAGGGGCAGTTGAGATTTGTTCCCTGATACCAGGCCCATTCCTTGAATACTTGTGACTGATGAGATTGACTTTGGAGTGGGAGCGAGAGAAGGAATTTGGGGTGCGGTAGTATCTTGGAAGCTTAAGGAGAGCTCCAGGAAGCAAATTGTGGGGCAGAAGAGGGATGAGTGCCTTTCAAGAGAGGGTGGGGAGGTTTGGGAGGAGTGAGCCGGTAGTATAGAGAGTCCTCACACTATCCTGCCTCCCAGCTGTTCCCTTTGCAATCAGATGCTGAGTGATTTGACATTGCAGCCGACCATGGAGGGCAGCATGGGTGATTAGGGAGGCTGCACAGCACTATGGGATTCACATTAGGCAGTCCAGTATAAGCCAGACTTAAACCAGGCCCACGCAACAAATTTGCCCACTAGGCATTATTCACAATTTACTGAAGTTATCACTGACTGATAAACACAGAATACCAGCAGGTGGGAGGAAATATTGTCTAGTTTCTATTATTAGCTTGTGCTCCATCTGCTGATTATAAAAGTATCACTGGTTCATTTATTTTAACCTCTCAATTGAAGCTTACTATAGGAAAACAAATTGTAGAATACATCTTACTAGTTGTGGGAAATCAAATTTAATTTGTATAGCAATTAGTAAATAGAATGATACTTTATGCTGAACCTAAGTAGCTACCTCTATAGTTTATTAAAGAAATGTTGGTTTAACTCAATTGTGGATAATTTTATTATTTTCATTTAGGAAATAATCACAATATGTTAAGTAAATGGTAGATCATTTTTTGCCCTTTCTTCTCCATGACTTTAAAAATAAGAATGGAAAACATGAATTTTACATTTTTTTCCCACTGTATTAGGTTTTTTTAATGAATTACTGTGTTATGTTTCTATTTCAAACCATTCATGTCTCTGAACTCTTTTTGTCCTCAGACTTTTTGCTGGAGTGTTTAATAGCAAATATTAACTATTCCTATAGACTTGTATTTTTGAGAAAAAAGTAGCAGCATGGACAATTTCAGTTAATTTATTTATTTTTTTTTAACAAAGTACTGTTTTTCACAAGAAACCATAACAAACAGTTGCGGGACTTTGTTAGAGCTTGGGTATGTGGCCCAGAAGTCACTGAGGTGTTACTTGGATGAAGTCATCATAGCTCAGGGTCTGGTTCTTAGCCCAGGGAGACTCACCCTTTCTAGGTAAACAAACACCAAGGTACTTGATGTGTAAACTGGAACTTCAGTTTATTAACATATAATGAAAAGAATACAACAGCCAAGTGGATTGGACATTCATGTTGGATAGAAGACTAGTGCATTTTTTTCTATTAGAAAAGCTGTATGAGAAGCCATAGTGTGCATGGAAATGGGAGTATAGGGATTGTATTTTGACCAGCAAAAAAGTTTTATTTGGATGAAGTCCAGCTTACCAGTTTTTTTCTTTTGTGGTTCATGCTTTTGATGTCATGTCTAAGAAGTTGTTGCCTAACCCAAGATTATAAAGATATGCACCTACATTTTTTTTCTAGAAGTTTTGTAGTTTTATCCCTTACATTTAGGACTGTGGTCTGTTTTGAATTAACTTTTGTATGTGATGCTAGGTACATATATTAGTTATGTATGAATGTCTACTTGTTCCAGCACTATTTGTTGAAAAGGCTGTCCTTTCTTCCACTGATTTACCTTGGCACCTCTGTTAAGAATCTGTTGACCTTATATTGCTGGGTCTGTCTGGACCCTATTCAGTTCCATTGATCCATGTGTTTAATTTTATGCTATTACCACACCATCTTGATGATGATAGCTTTAAATGTTGCAAACAGATAATGTGAGTCCCAGTTTTGTCCTTTTACATAATTGTTTTGGCTAGTCTATTTCTTTATATTTCCATGTAAATTTTTAAATCAGTTTTTTATCAGTTTCTATAAAAATATTTGCCATGATTTTGACTGTAATTGTGTTGAGTCTAAAGATCAGTTGGGAGGCTGGACGCAGTGGCTTACACCTGTAATCCCAACACTTTGGGAAGCCAAGGTGAGTGGATTACTTGAGCCCAGGGGTTCAAGACCAATCTGGACAACATGGCAAAACCCTGTCTCTACAAAAAATACACATCTGTAGTCCCAGCTATTTGGGAGGCTGAGGTGGTGGGGGACTGCTTGAGCCTGGGAAGTGGAGGTTGCAGTGAGCCGAGATTCTGCCACTTGCACTCCAGCCTGGGGGACAGAGCAAGGGAAGACCCCTTCTCAAAAAAAAAAAAAAAAGAAAAAGAAAAAGAAAAATCATTTGGAGAGAAATTCACAAGTAATAATATTGAGTCATTTAATCTGTGAACTAAGTATATATTTAGGTTTCCTTTAATTTCTCTCAGCCATCTTTACAGGTGTATTATATACAGTTATACGTATATTATATAGACTCATCTCTGGGTTCAGATCATGGTTCTGCCCCTTATGAAGTGACCTTGGGCAAGTTTCTTAGCTTCTGTGAGCCTCTTCTTCTTTGTCTATAAAATAGGGGTAATATCTCATTGATTTTGTCTAAGGGTTAAGTGAATTGATGTATGTTAAAGACCTAATGTTATGCCTGGCAAAAAGTTCACTGCACAATCCAAGTTAGTTGTTGTCATGATTATCATCATTGTCATCTTTACCATCAAGTAATGAAGGCCTGTTGCACCCACCTCTGCCAAATAGTTATTCTTGCCCACGACCAGACGGTTAGTAGCAGCTGCTCAGGGCTCCCTTTATGGTCAGCATGGCTGATGAACACTGCCAAACGCTTGCTCTTAGGGGCTGTCTTTTCTCTATGCCACACTGCCATTCTCCAGCTGTAGCTGTTTACACATTCTTCCCTTGGATTATGTTAATACCATTGATTAGGCCACAGCTTTCCTTTGCATTTGGTTCAGTCTTCCTTTGATTTTTCCAATATTGCTTTCTGATTTTGCTTGGAAAAGTTTGCTCTAACTTTTTGTCTGTCACTGTCTGAATCTCTCCTACTATGTGTTTATGAGTTTCATTTTCAGAGTTTTGGGCTAGCTCATAATCACCCCATTTCCACTTTAGTATTTTGTAGATCGGACAGTAACTTAAGTTTATTAAAATAACTTAAAGTGCTTACACAGAATATGTTATTTTAAAATTTTTCCTCATTTATGGGAAAGTGGGGGAGAAAACAGGATTTCTATTTAAAACTTTTTAGAAGATGAGATGTGAAAATAATTTGCTATTGACTAAATCAGATTGTTGTTACACTGTTAGTCTTATGGATTCAGAAAGTCCATTGTTTTGAAATCAGAACTTCGTCACTAACCCCATCCTGATGAGGTTTTCGAGTCAGCACTCTCAGGGTCCTTCAGGGAAATCAAAGCAATTTCTCGTGGGGGTATTTGGGACATCTGTGTCTATGTGGTGTCTGCATTTTTGTACAGTCCTGATTTAACTTCAGAAAGAGTCTGTATTTGGGACTAAATATTCTACTCTTTTCTGAATCATCAAATTATCATTACATTATATTCGGTATTGGTTTTAGAACAAAATATGCCACTTCCCAACTGTTTAAATCTGGGCAAAGCATGTATCTCATCTGTCCATCAGTTTCCTTATCTCTGAAATGGTAATATTTATCTGTTTTGAGGATTAATTTAAGGTATGCTCTTAGAATAGTGCCAGTAGGCACATGGTAGATAATACATGTTAGCAGCTTATTCTAGTTCTTTGAAGAGTGACATCTCATGCTTGCTTTATTCAATAAAAATTTAGCCAAATTGATGGTTTAACCAGTTGTTTTATTCTTTAATCATTCTGCTTAACTAGGAAATACTGAAGGTTTTTTTTTTTTCCCCCCCAAAATGTGAATCTGATTGTTTTTACTTAAGAGCTGGTATAACTACTGTAGCAGTTCCGGGATAGTATTTTGACTCCATGGTGATACTAATTTAAAATTTGGGGTAAGAGTAAGTTCGGTTTTATTTTTTAAGATAACATGGAAATTTTGTCTTCCAATAGTGAATGTGATTTTCTAAAGACCTTGTATTTTACCTTGTTTCTACATAAACTAACTCAGTCATAAGGAAGGTATTTGATTTGCTGACAGCCATGTAGGAAATCAAAACTCATGGCTGCATCGTTTGTTTCCCCAGTCCCAGATGATTCAATTTCCTTAGAAACTGCATGATGTGCATGATTTATGAATTATGTATCAAGTTAGCTTGAGAACTCTGTCAGTTGTTTAGACCTTGTTTTGAAGACAAAAATAATCTGAGTAATATTAATGAATAAATGATGATTTGTAGAATATGTATATTTTTAAATGTTTAAAATTAAATATGAAATTAAAAATATGGAAATGATCTTTATATAACCAAAACAGTCATAATTTTGTGCCCTAAAGGAAATTTAATGAAGAATTCAGAATTAAAAGGCATATAACTTTTACGTCTCGTAAAGTGAATTCAAAATCACTTAAGCAGCCTCAGCTTGAAATGACACTACAGTAGCAAAACTTGCTGATTCTACTTTTTATGAATCAGTCATGGGTGAGAAGTGTTCTTGTTTGTAAGGGATTACTGATAATTATTATCAACAGAATAAAGGCTTACCCTAACAAGATCTGGGGAGGATTACAGTTTGGTTTAATACAGTTATGTTCATTCCCTCTGTGGAAATGTATTTAATGGAACTACTTTAGTATGGTCGTTAGAGCATTGTCTCTCTATGATGAGAGACAATGTACATTTAAAAAAATGTACTATTGCAGTGGAATTTTAGGTAAATCTGTATTGAGCTTCAGCAGATTTAAATTGTCAAAAAAGACTAAGATATATTAAGATTTCCTTGGAGCAAGCAATATAATATTTCATGTTATTTCTTTCTCTTTAAATCAGTATATAGTATCAATAATAAATTTTAATAATATCAAAACAGTTATCTCTGTGAAACTAGGGTCATAATTATCTTAAATTTTTTAGCATTTATTTTTAATCTTATTTAATGACATCTTTTCCTAGAACTGTATTTCAAAGTCATTGCAATAACCTGGTTTTCAGAATTTGGAAATTGTCTAAATCCTTCTGATTGTGGAGTCACAGATGATCTGTCTGATTACCATGCATTCAATCCTTACGGTAAAAATCTAATTGTAGTTGGAGCCATTGGGGTGTTTTACTAATTATGTAATATAAACACCTTAGTGTATCCTGCATCTTGGTAGTTTGATTTTGTAAATGAAATCTATGATTTAAACAGTATATTCAGATTTACACAGTAAAGATACCCAGCTAAATTGTCAACAATTTGGAAGACTGAATTTGGTCATATGTTTGGTATTGAGGACTTTAGATTCAGTGAAATGATATCATGACCCTTGACCTTTGTTCTTTGCTTTCATTTATGTGATGGGAATGCTGCCTTCTAGCACTGTAATTCCCATTTTTGGAGATTTGGTTACAAAGAAATTGTATCTGTGCTTTTCAGATTTTTCCATGAACTATAGAAATTCCTGTGGCACTGGCTCTTCGGGAGTTGTTTAAGCTTTAACAGAAGGCATCTTAGAATAATGTAAAAGGTCAGGGTCACCACAGTATTAAAGTATTTGAGCTCTTGGTCTGTCAGGATGGTAGATGACTTTGTTGACCAGCTTGGTGTGCCTGTAAGATTCATATTTGGGGTTATGGGAATTGGAAAAGTGTCTCCTCATATCTTTCTTACTGAAAGGGAGCTCTGCCTCTGGCTGTGCAGAAGATGATTGCATGAAAAGTTTGATAATTATAGCGAAGGAAAATGGTGGTGGTTAGTTTAAATGGAAGATGCTTGTACTCACCTTGTTCTGTTAAAGGCTATCCTATTTTTCTTTGCCATATTTTCAGTCTTCTTAACACTTAAGAAACTGAAGGTGTATTTAATCAATAGTGTCACTACTATAGATATTAAGAAAGAAAAAAACACTACCTATGGAAAACTAAGCAAAGTATCAAGTAAGATTGCAGCATAAATTTAAAAAGTGATTTCCTAAGGAGTAGGCTATATCCAAACACTTGGCTAATATTGTTGCCCTTGTTCTAGAGTTAATGGCAGGTATGCTATAGTGTTTTAGGAGCCCAAGGGTTTTACAATCTTGGTTCTGCCAGTTAACCTCTCTAAGATTGACTTTCTTCACCTGCAAAATATGGTTAACATCCATTTACCTGATTTTTGTGAGAATCAAATGGGATGATTTATGTAAAGTGTTTAGCTCAATGCTTAACACATTAAAAACAGCCCCCAAATGGCAGCTATTATTGCATAGATTTTTATCTCAGCTATGTATTTTGGATTATTTGTCAGTACTGTACTATCTTTTAATGTATGATAGTCTTTCTATGTTCTGGGCCTTCTTAAAGTATAATGATTTCCCGTTTCTCAATTGAATTTGACCTTTTCAAAAGACTGGAATTTACTGAAGACAAGGAATTATCCAGTGCTTTATGAATGGGGATGTTTATATTGGATTGGCTGGCTGCCAGGTAGCAAACAACATTCAAAAGCAGACATAAATTTTTCCCTTCCAAGAGGCCACATGGTGCTTCTTTCCTGCGTCAGGCTCCCATGATTATCAATGGGTGTAATGTGTATAGAGCAAGGGAAAGGTCTTGCTACTAAAAAGTAGGGCACTGTGCTATATCAGATAAATTAGTATGTTCCCATGAGCTCATGCTTTGTCCTAAAAGATGTCTTTGTCTTGAGGTCCTGTTAGAATCTAGCTAGTAGTTAAGAGTCAGTATTTAATATAATTCTCAGTGGTTGAATCCTACTAGGATGTTCATAGTTGTTAAAAAAAAACCAAAAACGAAAAACCTAGTAGTATTAAAGCCCAAACAAAAATATTTATTAAAATCTTACATGCTACACTTTGTTAAAGTATTACTGGCTGAGTTTCCTGTTATCAAATTTAAAAGGTTGACATATTTTTTTCCCTAAGTTTTAAGAAAAGTGGTGCTTAAATTTATAGCTAAGAAAATTGTTGCTCATTGTCCATGGATATCAGAAAATGTAATTTTGATTGTTTATAGAATTATATTATAAAATTTAAATGGGGGGCTTATGTTGTTAATTCCATGTCATTGTTCATTCTCCTTATGATGCTCAGTTTTCAAGCCTGTTTTCAGATTATTATTTCCTAAAATGGAAAAATTAAATAGATGAATGAAAAACAAATAAGAAGTAGAAATCGTAGTAGATATTAAGGAATTAGAAATTGGCTTAAATTTCTCCCTTAGTAACTATTATGTGGACAGCTGAGCGTGGTGACTCGTGCCTGTAATCCCAGCACTTTGGGAGGCCAAGGTGGGCAGATCACCTGAGATCAGGCATTCAAGACCAGCCTGGCCAACATGGCGAAACCCCTTCTATACCAAAAATACAAAAATTAGCTTTATGTGGTGGCACATGCCTGTAATCCCAGCTACTCAGGAGGCTGAGTCAGGAGAATTGCTTGAATCTGGGAGGTGGAGGTTGCAATAAGCTGAGATCATGCCCTTGCCCTCCAGTTTAGGTGACAGAGCAAGACTCTGTCTCAAAAAAAAAGTATTATAAGACTTTTATTAATAAGATTAGAATATTAAATAAATTTTATATTATCATTTCTTTAGTCTTACATTATGATTTTTTTCCTTAGAGCTTCTCAAACATCTTATTATGTGTAAGTCCTTTATGAACATGTCAAGTGTCTTTGGGTTCTCCATGTAATTATAAAGATGAAGTTGTATATTTGGTGGGGTGTGGGGGTGGGGAAGATAATTTTAATTCTTTCTGGACATTTTATAAGAGAAGACATTTATGATCCTTGACTAGCTTGTGAATAATACACATTAAGCAAATATATACTCCCAGTATGAAAATAGTTTATAGTTTATAGGACTCTTTCATATTATTATCTTATTAGATATTCTCAGATAGTGGTATTTCCTCATTCTATAGCAAACAGACCTGAGGATCAGAGAAGTTAAAGATTTTGCTTAAGTTTATACAAATGACTGTCCTTAAACAAGTATCTCCTGAGTGTTTAAGTGAAAAACAGCCTTTGAGACTGGGGAGATAAGACAACTAAATGCATTGGATGCGATCCTAGAACAAAAAGAGGGTATTAATGAAAAATGGGTGAAATCCATATAAAGTCTTGAATTTATGTTTTAAAAAACATGGAAAAGGTTAATAATTCTTTGGGGGAACATAAAAAGTTTGAAGACAACCGAACAGATTAAAATTTTGCACATGTGTGAGTAGATAGGAGGGTTTTTTTTTTCCCTGAGACAATGTGGTGTGCATTACTGTGATCATGGCTTATTGCAGCTTTGACTTCCTGGCATCAGGTGATCCTCCTACCTCAGCCTCCTGAGTTCCTGGGGCTAACAGGTATGTGCCACCATGCCTGGCTCATTTTTTGTAGTTTTTGTAGAGATGGGGTTTCACCATGTTGCCCAGGCTGGTCTCGAACTTTTGAGCTCAACCAATCCTCCCTCCTCAGCCTCCAAAAGTGCTGGGATTATAGGCGTGAGCCACCATGCCCAGCCTTAGATAAGAGTTTTTATTTTTTATTTTTTATCAAGTTGTTGCTATATCCATGGCATTGTAACTGTTACACTTTTGAAAACGCTTCTGTACAACTTTTTGAAACTTGCTGAGTTTCTTGAATCTTCCACAAGACGAAACTTAATTTTATATTCTAGAGAAAGGTAGCTTCTTTTTGCTGGGGATATTATCATCCTGAGATATGAGAGGCGCCATGGAGATTGGAGATAGGAGTTTTTCATTGTACTATTGCTTTTAGTAGAGAATCTTTAACCTAAATGCTTATCAATATTATAATAGGTAAGTTTTTTTTTTTTTTTTGAGATGGAGTTTTGCTCTTGTTGTCCAGGCTGGAGTGCAATGGCATGATCTCGGCTCACTGCAACCTCTGCCTCCTGGGTTCAAGCGATTTTCCTCCCACAGCCTCCCGAGTAGCTGAGATTACAGGCATGTGCCACCACGCCTGGCTAATTTTTTGTATTTTTAGTAGAGATGTGGTTTCTCCATGTTGATCAGGCTGGTCTCAAACTCCTGACCTCATGATCCACCCACCTTGGCCTCCCAAAGTGCTGGGATTACAGGCATGAGCCACCACGCCCGGCCAGTAATAGATAAGTTAATGATTGTATACTTGGGCAGTTACTACTATGTACAGTTAAGAAAATGAGCTAGAATTATATCAACAGCATTAACACAAAAAAAATTGTAAGTAAAGTAGGTTGCCAATTAAAAACAAACCTTTGAATACTTTTCTAAAAACTTTAACATTATGCTGTATGTACATGATTACAAAATCAAACAGTACAGAAGGATTTATAATGAAGATGAAGTATTTCAATTCCTCCTCTTCCCTTTCTCTACTTAGTTCCTACAGTCTATTGAAATCATGTTTAAGTGTGTCTGGTGGTTACAGGCATACCTTGGAGATACTGTGAGTTCAGTTCCAGACCTCCACAATAAAGCAGGTATTGCAATAAGTCAAGTCAGAGAAATTTTTTGGATTCTTCATACATATAAAATTATGTTTGTACTATACTGTAGTCTATTACATGTTTAACAGCATTATATCGAAAAGAACAATATATACACCTTAATTAAAAAGACCTTTTTGGCTGGGCATGGTGGCTCATGCCAATCCCAGCATTTTGGGAGGTGGAGGCAGGCAGATCACTTGAGGTCAGGAGTTCGAGACCAGCCTGGCCAACATGGTGAAACCCCGTCTCTACTAAAAAAATACAAAAATTGGCCGGGCGCGGTGGCTCAAGCCTGTAATCCCAGCACTTTGGGAGGCCGAGGCGGGTGGATCACGAGGTCAAGAGATCGAGACCATCCTGGTCAACATGGTGAAACCCCGTCTCTACTAATACAAAAAATTAGCTGGGCACGGTGGCGCGTGCCTGTAATCCCAGCTACTCAGGAGGCTGAGGCAGGAGAATTGCCTGAACCCAGGAGGCGGAGGTTGCGGTGAGCCGAGATCGCGCCATTGCACTCCAGCCTGGGTAACGAGCGAAACTCCGTCTCAAAAAAAAAAAAAAAAAAAAAAAAAAAAAAAAAAATACAAAAATTAGCTGGTCATGGTGGCATGTGCCTGTAATCCCAGCTACTTGGGAGGCCGAGGCAGGAGAATTGCTTGAACCCGAGAGGCGCAGGTTGCAGTGAGCAGGGATTGTGCCACTGCACTCCAGCCTAGGCGACAGAGCAAGACTCTGTCTCAAAAACAAAAAATAAATTTAATAAACACAGAAAAAGCCTTATTTCTAAAAAAAAAAAAAAAAAGCTAAACGTTATCTGAGCCTTCATCGAGCCATAGCCATAATCTTCATACTGGTGGAGGGTCTTGCCGCGATGTTGATGGCTGTTGACTGATCAGGGTGGTGGTTGCTGAAGATTTAGGTTGCTGTGGCAATTTCTTAAAATAAGACAACAGTAAAGTTTACCATATCAATTGACTTCTTTTTTCAAAAGTGCAGTGGCACAACAATCATAGCTCACTACCGCTCAGAACTCCTGGACTTAAGCAGTCCTTCTGCCTCGGCTTCTTGAGTAGCTAGAATTATAGGTGCAAGCCACTGGAGCCAACCTGAGACGCTGTTTGATAGCATTTTATCCACAGTAGAACTTCTTTCAAAATTGGTGTTAATCGTCTCAAACTCTTGTGCTGCTTTATCAACTAAGTCTATATAATATTCTGAATCTTTGTTGGCATTTCAATAGTGTTCAGTGTCTTCACCAGCAGTAGATTCTGTTTCAAGAAACCACTTTGCTGATCCATAAGAAGCAGCTCCTTGCTCTCCCCCTCCCTTCCCCCTCCAATTTAAAAAAAAAAAAAGAAGAAGAAGAAAAGAAGCAGCTCCTCATTCATTCAGATTTGCTCAGGAGATGGCAGCAATTCAGTCACATCTTCATGCTTTGCTTAGAATTCTAATTCTCTTGCTGTTACTACCATATCTGCAGATACTTCCTCAACTGAAGTCCTGAACCCTTCAAAGTCATCCATTGGGGTTTGGAGTCAGCTTCTTCCAAACTCCTGTTAAGGTTGATATTTTGACCTTCTTCCATAAATCATGAATGTTCTTAATGGTATCTAGAATGTTGAATCCTTTCCAAAATATTTTCAATTGGCTTTACCCAGATCCATCAGAGGAATCACCGTTGATGGCAGCTGCAGCCTTAGAGAATATATTTCTTTCTTTCTTTCTTTTTTTTTTTTTGAGACGGAGTCTCACTCTGTCACCCAGGCTGGAGTGCAGTGGCGCAATCTCGGCTCACTGCAACCTCCGCCTCCCAGGTTCAAGTGATTCTCCTGCCTCAGCCTCCTGAGTAGCTGGGATTACAGGTGCGTGCCACTGTGCCCAGCTAATTTTTGTATTTTTAGTAGGGATGGGGTTTCAACATCTTGGCCAGGCTCGTCTCAAACTCCTTACCTTGTGATCCACCTGCCTCGGCCTCCCAAAGTGCTGGGATTACAGGCGTGAGCCACTGCGCCCGGCCCAGAATATATTTCTTAAATAATAAGACTTGAAAGTTGAAATTACTCCTTGTTCCATGGGCTACAGAATGGATGTTATGCTATTAGGAATGAAAACAACATTAATTTTCTTGTATCTCTCCATCAGAGCTCTTGGGTGACTAGATGCATTGTCAGTAGACAGTAATATTTTTGAAAGAAATTTTTATTCTGAGCAATCTCAATAGTGGGCTTAAAATAGTCAATAAATCCTTCTGTAAACAGATAAGCTGTCATCCAGGCATTGTTTTTCTATTTATAGTGCCTGGGAAGAGTAGTTTAGCCTAATTTTTTTTTTTTTTAGACAGAGTCTAGCTCTGTTGCCAGGCTGGAGTGCAGTGGTGCGATCTCAGCTCACTGCAACCTCTGCTTCCTGGGTTCAGGCCATTCTCCTGCCTCAGCCTCTTGAGTAGCTTAGACTACAGGGGCACACCACCACACCCAGCTAATTCCTTGTATTTTTAGTAGAGATGGGGTTTACCATGTTGACTAGGATGATCTCGATCTCTTGACCTTGTGATCTGCCCACCTTGGCCTCCCAAGGTTCTGGGATTACAGGCGTGAGCCACTGTGCCTGGCAGTTTAGCCTAATTCTTAAAGGCTGTACTATTTTCAGAATGGCAAATGAGCGTCAACTTCAACTTCAGCTGTATTAGCCGCTAATAAGAGGGTCATCCTGTTTTTTGAAGGTTTATAGCCAGGCTTTGCCTTCTATCCAACTATGAAAGTCCTATGTGGCATCTCCAATAAAGAGACTTACGTTGTATAGTCTTCTGTTAGAAGACTTTGTCCACATTGATAATCTGTTGCTTAGATTTACCTTCCTCAGTGGTTTTAGCCAGACTTTCTGAATAACTTGCTGCAGCTTCTCTATCAGCAATTGTTGCTTCACCTTGAATCATGTTATGAGATGTCTTCTTTTCTTAAATCTTATGGACCTGCCTCTGCTAGCTTCAAACATTTCTTCTGAAGCTTTGTCACCTCTAGACTCCATAGAATTGAAGAGAGTTAGGACCTTGCTCTGAGTTAGGCTTTGGTTAAGAGAATATTGTGGCTGGTTTGGTCTGTCTAGACCACTGAAACTTTCTCCATGTCAACAGTAAGGCTGTTTCTTATCATTTATGTATTCACTGGAGTTGCAATTTTTTTTTTTTTTTTTTGAGATGAAGTTTCACTCTTGTTGCCCAGGCTGGGCACAATCTTGGCTCACCGAACCTCCGCCTCTGGGGTTCAAGCGATTTTCCTGCCTCACTGGGATTACAGGCACCTGCCACCACTTGATAAAGCCAAGTACAGTAAAATGAGATATGCCTTTACTTCTGTGTCTCTAAATAAAATGCTTATACTGTGAATTTTAGAAAATGTGCGAACTGCAGACATTTGCTGTTAATTCCTATTAAAATAGGTGAGGATTTACTCTGCTTATAGTCCCCTCCCTCCCTTTCTCTCTCCTTCCTTCCTCCTTCCTTCCTTGTTATACTACTATAGGATATAAGAGTATTTAATTTTTTTTAATTTAAATCAGGTTGCTTATGAACATAGTTTAAAAGTGAAATAATTCTACAAAGCTTATTATGAAAATCTGCAGTTGGTTCTGTAGCCATTCACCCCCACCACTCCCAACCATTGCTTGCATCCTAGAGACAAGCATTTCACACTGTTGGCTGTTTCTTTTGATATTTAAATCATATCACTAGATAACATATTTTTGGATCTACTTCTTGATTTTCTGTTTTATGCCCTCCCTATTGGATTTCCTCTCTGGAAGGAGAGCATTTAGCTCACTCTCACCCCTTCTACCACTAGACAGGTCATACTCTGCATTTTCTGCCTCCCAATGTAGTTACCGCATTAATTTGTCTAGATCACTATTCTCTGTCACGTTATTGCGACTTAGTTAATGCTATTTGCAGCTGAGGCATGCGTAAATTATAATAATGAGTGTTTCTTGTATGACTTTCTGTGTTTGTGCTCTGTAGTTAATAACTTTTTTTTTTTTTTGTAAAAAGACACAGGTAGAATTTACTACAAATCTGTCAAAAATACACTCTCCAGGTTAAAAGTAGAGACAGGTGTTCAGCCAAGGCACACTGCTGAAAAGTGAACAAATGAGAGTCCAGGGAAGCTTTGGGCTTTTTGATGCTGTTGACGATCTAAGACCTGTAGAGCTGGATCCAGAGGAGGCCACTGTGAGGCAAGTGCAGGGCAGAAAAAAACCATGAAGAGGCAGGAGATGAGCCTGGAGAGGCCGTGGTGGGCACAAGCTGGTATAGGAAAGGCCGCCATGAAAAAACAGCTGAATCTTGAGAGGCAGACGTGACACAGAGGATGGTGCTGAAGAGGCCACTGGGAGGCAAATGCAAGGCCTGCCAGAATGGCTGAAAAACAGGTAGTAACAGGGCCAGAAAAGGCCTGTATAGGGAATAGCTGGGCCGAAGAGGCTGTGGTCAGGCAGGAGCTGGGTCTGTCCAGGCCACCAGTAGGCCAAAGGAAGGCCTTGAAAGCCCGACTTGAAAAAGACTGAAGTCTACAGAGGCTGCTGGGAGCTGGGCAGGAGCTGGGGCAGACGTGGTTGTTGTGAGGCAGGAGCTGAGCCTGTAGACCCAGCGAGGAAGAAGAGCTGGGCCTGGGGAGGCTGCCATGAGGGAGGCAGAGGCTGAGCCTGGAGAGGCCGGATGGGAGGCAGGAGCTGAGCCGAAGGAGGCCGCTGGGAGGCAGGAGCTGGCCCCGCCCTGGAGGGGCCCATGTCAGAAAGTTTTGCGCCCAGAGAGGCTGCTGGGAGGCCAGGAGCTGGGCCTGTGACGCAGCCCGGAGTGGGAAGAGCTGGGCCCGGAGAGCTGGTGCCCTGACCCCGCACCCCCCACAGACAGCATGAGGCAGGTGAAGTGACTGTGGTAGTAAGAACCAGGCCTGGAGTTAGAGACAAAAGGCAGCCGGGCGTGATGGCCCATGCCTGTAATCTTGGCACTTTGGGAGGCCGAGATGGGCAGATCATGAGGTCAGGAGTTCAAGACCAGCCTGGCCAACATGGTGAAACCTCGTCTCTACTAAAAGTACAAAAATTAGCTAGGCGTGTTGGTGTGTGCCTGTAACCCCAGCTACTTGGGAGGCTGAGGCAGGAGAATTGCTCGAAACGGGGAGGCAGAGATTGCAGTGAGCCAGGATCCTGCCATTGTACTCCAGCCTGGGCAACAAGAGCAAGACCCAGTCTCAAAAACAAAGAAACAAGAGCCGGCATTCTCACTAGTTCACTTGTTCAGTAAACAGGTTTTGCCCTGAGACGGCCACAGGTGAGTCAGGAGGGGCTCAGATGAAGCACAGGAAATGGTGGCTGTGGTCCCCACGGTTCCCCAGTGTCCTGCCTTGACCTTGGGTCTCATCTGTGGCAGCTTGTGGGAGTGTTGACGCATCAGTATCCTCTGGCTGCTGAAACAACAGAAATTTACTTTCACAGTTCTGGAGGCCAGAGCCCAAAGTTGTGTCACCAGGGTGGTTTCCTTCTAGGGGCTCTGAGGGAGCGTCCATGCCTTACCTGCATAGTGGCTGTGGTGATCTCGACGCTCCTGGGCTATGGCCTGTGGAGCCTCAGTTTCCACGCCCACCTTCACACAGCTTCTCACCTGTGCCTCTGTGTTCTCTACTCTTACAAAGACACCTGTCACTGGAAATCCAGGGTGATTCCTAGTTACATCTGCAAATGCCCTTTTTTTTTCCAAACTGGGTCGCCTCTGCTTGCTCCAGGGGTTATAACTTTCACACACCTTTTGGGGACCCTCATTTGACTACAGGGATGGAATCAGAAACCCCCCCCCAAAAAAAACTAAGCCTCTTTGCTTAGTTTTCTATGTATTTATCATAAATTTATCCCAGTTGTTAAAATTTTCTCTCCAAACATTCAGACACATCAGGTATTGCATCTTTCTGGTCTTACTTGCACAGAGTCTTGTGAGCTGTTCTGTTTCATTCTATATGGTTGCCCTGTATCCCTGGGGCATAGGTAACCATCCCTCTGGGGATGCCATTTGCCTCTTTCTGTGTGAGATCTCTTTCTGCTGGATCCTGTGGTATCCTCTTGGATTACAACTTGTTTTCACAAACTGTCTTCTCTAGTAGCACCATGAGGACAGATGCATGGAAGAGAAATTTTGTGTGTCCTAGAAAATTTTTTATTGATGCTCTTGCACATAATTGATACTATCTAGGTTGGAAATAATTTTTCCTTCAGAATTTTGAAAGCACTGATTGATCTGTTATCTTCTGGGCTGTCACTACTGCCATTACAAAATTCACTGATCATTCTCCCTATTCTTTCCCTCCCCATTTCTTTCTTGACATTATAGGATTGTGATTCTAAACCCTGGCCTCACTTTAGAATTATCTGGGGACTTTGGCCAAATCCTGGTATGAGAGATTGTGAAGTAATTGGTCTGGAGTGGAGCCCAGACATAAATATTTCTGAAAAGATCTCTAGGTAATTCTAAGATGTAGCCAGAGTTGTGAGCCACTGTTTTAGTGTCTTGTCTTTGTCTCTAATTGCTGAAATTTCTTGATGACGTGCTATGATATGGTTCTCTTTTCATCCGTTGTGCTAGGTACTTGATTTTTCCATTAATCTGGAGCTTTATGTTAATTTTGGTAATCAAAAGATTTTACTGGATGGGTGTGGTGGCTCACGCCTGTAATCCTAGCACTTTGGGAGTCCGAGGCAGGCAGAACACAAGGTCAGGAGTTCGAGACCAGCCTGACCAACATGATGAAACTCTGTCTCTACTAAAAATACAAAAATTAGCCAGGTGTGGTGGCACATGCCTGTAATCCCAGCTGCTCAGGAGGGTGAGGCAGGACAGTAGCTTGAACCCGGGAGGCGAAGGTTGGGGTGAGCTGAGATCACGCCATTGAACTCCAGCCTGGGCAACAGAGCGAGACTCTGTCTCAAAAAAAAAAAATTACCTTCTCCAGTTCTTCTAATTTATTACTTTAAAAATCTTCTATTATTTTTAGTCCCTCTGCTTGTCTCTCCTCTGATTTTCTATAACTTTTTCCTTTTGTTTTGTTTACAGAGTGATTTCCTCAGTTTGATCTTCCAACCCTTTCATTGAGTTTTTCTGTTTTATAATCCTATTTTAATTTTTCTGAGAATTCATTTTTTTATACTCTATTCTGCTTTTATGGCATCCTGTTTATATTTAAGGATGCAGTATCTTCCCTCCTTTCTAAGGATATTAGTAATTTTTTGTTAACTTTTTATCTCTGTTCCTTGGTCTGTTTCCTCTAAATTACTTTTTGAAAATGTATTATTTGTTTTAGTCTCCTGGTTTCCTGTAAGGGGCTTTGCTCAGAAGCCTTTCTTGGTTGCATACCTATTTAAGTTTATAAGCTAATTATGGGCGTGCTATCTGTGTGGTGGACTTGTCAACTTTAGCCTTTACCATAGGATGATCTAGCTGGGTCATTGCAGTGGGGGAATCCCTGGGATCAGAATCTTGGGATCGTTTCTCTTGGGGTGGTCATATTCTTTAGGGAATACTCTTTTCTACTCTGCCTTTGGGAGCTGATTAGGCAGAAGATGGTTGGAGGATAAGTTTTAGGATGGGAAGGCATGCTTAATTTGCCTTCCCATTTGTGTCCCTTGTCTTGCAGATTAGAGACATTCTTTTTTTTACTCTCTCCAGAGACCAAACCTCCAGCCTTCTGGAGGTTGGGTAGTCGTTTAAGAGAGAGGAATCTCTTTCTTAGACTTTTCCTTTCTGTATCAAGGCCCACTCCCACCCAGCTTCCATGGCTACTTGCTGCTGTCCTTTTCTGGTGGGGTTTTTGAGGGGTTTCAAGGTGTGAATCACATGGCTTCTCTTAGGTTTCCTTGCTGCTGGCTTAGGGGTCACCTCTGTGTTGAGTCAGGTACAATTCATTCTTTGGCTTTCCAGCTACCAAATGTTGTTCTTCTCAACTCCTTTTTCTTTCCCCTGTTGGTTAAGTGCATATCCTAAACACAGATTTCATTACTGTGAATGTAATGTGTTTTCAGGAGAGAGTAGAGGTAAGCTAAAGTTCATCTGCTCTGTATAATCAGAACTGAATAATGTGATTGTGGTAAATGAAAAATAAAGAGATGGTAAAAAAAAACACAGATTGTCGTAATGATGCTATTTTGCATGTCAGCTCTGAGGTTCAGTCAAAATACTTGGTGTGGATCATGTCTACAGAAACCTAGTAATAACTCATGCTTGGTGTTCCTGGGTTGGTGGCAGATCACGCTGCAATCATTTGGACCGAAGTTAAATTGGGAAAAGTTATTTAAACTCTCCTGTTGCAATGTGGACAGCCTGTATTAAAATAAAATGTTTGGTTTAGAAACCCTAAAAACCTTGTATTGGTTTCAACCAAAAAAGCTTGACTTTTCTCCTTAAATCAGTCATGACTATATTAACATTTAAAATATCGTTTTCTTGGTACCATTTGCACCTCAGTGATGTCACAAAGAAAATTGAGAAATTATAACTCATTTTTACTCATTTATTCTACATTAAAACATCGAGTTTTTATTTTAAGATCTTTAATGTTTTATTTTAAGATCTTTTTCTTCCTCTAGGGAATTGATAACATAACACTTTAAGGAACTTTTAATAAAAACACAGTTTTTTTGATCAGTTGAATATCATTATTTATTAATTATCAGAGATAATATGTACATTCTTCACTGCATGTTCATGTAAATTTGGAAAGCCAGTCTGAAATTTGTGTATATTTGCTGCCCTAAGAGAAAGCCAGATTAAAAGTTTTTAAACTACCAGAAGCGACCTTTAAAAAAATGCTGCTTTTCTTTTCAAAAACATAGTGTTCTTGTCTGTCTTAGGACCTCTTTTGTTGTTAGAATTCTCTGTGGGTTGTTTAAGAGAACAAGATTTTATTTTGAAAAACTTAAAATCTACAGAAAAGTTGGAAGAATAGTTATATAAACTTTATGTATGCCCTTCACCTTAGTTCATTGAGTGATAATATTTTGCTGAATTGTGCTTTCTCAAGTTTTTTTACCATTAAAATTTGAGTTTAGACATCATGACATTTTGTCTCTAAATAATTAAATATTTGTGTTGTCAGAATAAGTACATTCTCTTTACATAATCATAATACCATTTTCAACTCTAAGAAACATTCTATGATACCATTTAATATATGATATGCATTCCTCCTGGATTTTCCCCAGTCTTTAACTTCTAGTTCTTCCCCACCCTCCAGGACTCCAAGATGCAAATAAGGATTGTTAGAATAGTGCCTTCTCCTGAATTTTTTTTTTTGAGACAGGGTCTCACTCTGTCATCCAGACTGGAGTGCAGTGGTGCGATCATGGGCTCAGCCTTGACCTCCTGGGCTCAAGTGATTCTTCCTCCTCAGCCTCTGAGTAGCTGAGACTACAGGTGCATGCCACCATGCCTAGCCACATTTTTGTATTTTTTGTAGAGATGGAGTTTCGCCATGTTGCCTAGGCTGGTCTCAAACTCCTGAGCTCAAGCAATCTACCTGGTTTGGCCTTCCAACGTGATGGGACTATACGTGTGAGCTACCACACCCAGCCAACCGTTTGTCTTATAGGCTGTCCCACAATCTGGGTTTGTCTTATTATTTCCTTATGATTGGATTCAAGTTAGAACATTTGTGGTGAAATTATTACAGCAGTGATAGTGTTTACTTCTTATTGCAGCATATCAGGAAGCACATATCAGTGTATTCCGTTAACGATGGTGTTGAATTTGATCACTTAGCCGGGTGTGGTGGTGTACTCGTGTATTCCCAGTACTGGGGATATTGAGGTGGGAGGATTATTTGAGCCCAGGAGTTATAGGCCAGCCTGGGCAACATAGTGAGACCCTATCTCTTAAAAAGAAAATTGATCATTTAGTTGAGGTGGTATCTGCTAGATCTCTTCATTATAAAAGAACCTGTCTTAGTATTTTTCCTCTGTTGTAATTAATGGTTAAACTGGGAAATTTGTACAGGTCATGTTCCCCCAAAGCCTTTTACCTAATAGTATTCTTTGATCCTTACCTGAATAAGTTATTAATATTTAATTGTAAAAATGGTGATCATTTCTTTCTTACTAGCTGGCATTCTTCCACAAAGAAGAGCTTTCCCTCATCCCCTCCTTTTCTCTTCTTAACTGTTATTGTTGACTCTTAAAAAAAAAAAAACAACTCAGTGTGTTAGAATTCATTATTATTGCTATTATATTTGATGCTTAAATTGTCCCGAGTTTGGCTAGTGGCAGCCTCTTGAAGCTGGCTTCTGTGTCCTTTTACCGTATTCTCAGTAATCTTTAAGTATTTCCTTTGCTTTTTGGCACAACAAGCTGTTTCAGGCTCACTTTGTGCTTTTCCTGCCCCAGATTTGGAATAGGTGATTTCTGTAATAATTCAGTTTATTTCAGTGGTTCTTCATATTTATAAATAAAGATTTGGACACTAGATATGTTTATTGCTGCTAATTATGACTACATCTAGGCCCTATCAATAGGAATACCTAGGAAATAGATAGCTTTTTCTTTCTTTCTTTCTTTTTTTTTTTTTTGAGACAGGGTCTCACTCTGTTGCTCAAACTGCAGTGTAGTGGTGTGATTGTGGCTCACTGCAGCCTTGACTCCTGGGCTCAGGTGATCCTCCTACCTCAGCCTCCTGAGTAGCTGGGACCAGGGGCTTGTGCCACTACATTTGGCTAATTTTAAATTATTCGTAGAGATGGATCTTCCTACGTTGCCCAGGCTGGTCTTGAACTTCTGGACACGAGTAATCTTCCCACCTTGGCCTCCCAAAGTGTGGGGATTACAGGTATAAGCCATCAATACCTGGCTAGATAGCTAATTTTTAAAGCACAAATTTATTACTGATATTCCCTATTTAAATTTGATACTATAGGGTTCTTTTTTTTTTTTTTTTTTTTTAACCTTCTCCCATATTGTCTTCCTGGTTCCTAGCAGTGAGAAATCTGGTTCACAACATTAATGTATTTATCTAATTGCTGTCACCTACAATATACACAATATAGTATCTCAGTTACTATACCTATACCTTTACCAGTCTTGTTTGTTATTTGAGATCAACCCACCTCGGCCTCTCAAAGTGCTGGGATTACAGGTGTGAGCCACTGTGTCTGGCTTTACCAGTCTTATTTGGATTCAAAATACAGAGATTGATTCAGGCTACTGGAAAGTGATAAAAGGATAAAGGATTCACGGAAGGATACATAGTAGCTTGGATGTAAGGTAGCTTCTGGCATCAGCTACTCTTTTTCACCCACTGTCTTGGCCTTTTTTGTTGGCCTCTCTTTTTCATTCCATGTGTCTCTGCATCTTGTCTCTCACCTTCAACCTTCCTAAGTGGGAAGGAGTTTATTAGGTTGATTATTTACCCTCTTAAGTAGCGTTTCTGTTGGACAGCTCCTGATCCAGGTATCTTGGTCTTATTGGCCAAAGTGTGAGCAATAGGAACTTCTTTTTTTTTTTGGGCAGAGCCTTGCTCTGTTGCCCAGGCTGGAGTGCAGCAGTGCAATGTCGACTCACTGTAGCCTCTGCCTCCAGATTCAAGTGATTCTCCTGCCTCAGCCTCCCAAGTAGTAGCTGGGACTATAGGCGCGTGCCACCATCCCTGGCTAATTTTTTGTATTTTTAGTAGAGATGGGGTTTCGCCATGTTAGCCAAGATGGTCTTGATCTCCTGACCTTGTGATCTGCCCACCCTAGCTTCCCAAAGTACTGGGATTGCAGGCATGAGCCACTGCACCCAGCCCTGGAACTTCTTTTGTTAAAATCAACTGTAAGCTTTCTTTTATTTGATCAGTATAATCACTGGGGAAGTTTAGGTTTTTATGGTCCAGTACAAACTGTTTTTCATTTTTCTTAGTATAGTGATAGATTTCCTCTACCCTGGCATGTTTAAGTTTCATGAGGAATTTTGAAAATAAGGTAGCAAAATATATTTAACTTCCAGCTGCCAGCCAGAAAACTGTGGTCTCTTTCTGAACAAATGAAACTCAGTACACATACATAGTGATTGATGACACATTCTTAGAGGAAGCCTTAGGAAGAAGATGTGTTTTCTCCCTGGGCTCTGAATGGGAAGATAAAGTATCCAAAGTACATTACCTAATATTTTGAGAAGAATAATAGACTTTATCTGGGGTAGACGTTAGTAACTGAGAATTAACAAGACAGTTTTTAAAATGTAGCATGCATAGTGAAAAGAACACAAACTTTCAAATATGACAGACTTAAGGTCCGCATTTGTCTCGACTCGTTCAAACTCTGTGATACTGGGCAAATTACAATGTACTCTGAGACTCAGTCTCCTCTTTTGTAAAATGGGGATGATAAGACTTACTATCTATCAACCAGTCGCGGTGGCTCACACCTGTAATCCCAGCACTTTGGGAGGCTGAGGCTAGTGGATCACCTGAGGTCAGGAGTTTGAGACCAGCCTGACCAACATGGAGAAATCCTGTCTCTACTGAAAATACAAAATTAGCCTGGTGTGGTGGTGCATGCCTATAATCCCAGCTACTTGGGAGGCTGAGGCAGGAGAATCTCTTGAACCTGGGAGGTGGAGGTTGTGGTGAGCCAAGATTGCACCATTGCACTCCAGCCTGGGCAACAAGAGTGTAACTCCATCTCAAAAAAAAAAAAAAAAAAGACTATGTATCATAGTAAATAGTAATTATATAAATGAGAAATCATAGATGATTGGACAGTTAAAAAAAAAAAAAATATATATATATATATATATATATATATACATACATTTACTTTCTGGCAAGACCGAAATTCCAGCTCTAGAGAAATAATGGGAAAGTCCCCAGTGTCAGCAAAGGAAAGCATGTCCAGGAAGACTAACAAAAGGAGAAGTATGACCTGCAAACCAGGGAGCAGTCTATTCATGAAGAGAAATGAGGGTATCCTTATCTGAAGGTGGATTGCTGAGCCTCCATGGTAGAGGCTAGAGTCTGAAATCTCATGAGGTCAGACAAGGAAGAGTTCCTGCTATGTGTGAATATTTGTAAATAAGCACAGATATTGTACATAGCAGCATTATTTACAATGGCCAACAGGTGGAAACTAAGTGTCCATTGATGGGTGAATGGAAAACAAAATGTCATATGTACATACAATGGAGTGTCTTCCGCCTTATAAAAGGAAGAGAATTTTGACACATGGTACAGTGTGGATGAACCTTGAGGACATTATGCTAAGTGAAATAAGCGAGTCACCAAAAAACAAATATTGTATGTTTCCACTTATATGAAGTATCTAGAGTAGTCATATTCATAGAAGCAGAAAGTTAAAGTGGTAGTTCCCAGGGGTTAGGGGAGAAGGAAATTGAGAGTTGTTGTTTAACGAGTATGGAGTTTTAGTTTTACAAGATGCAAAACATCTAGAGATTGATTGCATAATAATGTGAGTATTATAAATATACTTAATGCTAATAAACTGTATTTAGAAATAGTTAAGATGGTATGTTTTATGTTATGATTGTTTTACTAAAATATAAAAATTAGCACAGAATTTTAAAAGATATCATTTGTATAATAGAAGTATATGCATATGCAAATATAACTGTATATTTTTTTATTTTCAATTTTATTTATTTATTTAGGGGCAGAGTCTCACTGTGTTGCCCAGGTTGGAGTGCAGCAGTGCGATTGTAGCTCACAGTCACCTTGAACTCCTGGGCTTAAGTGATCCTCTTTCCTCAGCCTCCCACATAGTGGGGATACAAGTGTGCATGACAATGCCTGGCTAATGGAAAAATTTTGTTTATATAGAAACAGGGTCTGACTATGTTGCCCAGGCTAGTCTCAAGTGATTTTCCATCCTTGGCCTTCCAAAGTGCTGGGATTATAGGTGTGAACCACTGTACCACTATATATTAATGGTTATAAAATACAAATATTTAAAAATTATTCATGTTTTTTTTTTTAACATGAGCAAGGATTTTAGGAATCAATATCATGTATGTATTGTATATTGTACCATTTAAAACAATGTTTCTACTAAGACTAAAAATCATACAGCCTTTCTTCAGGACAAGGTACAGATTCATACTGACTCTGAAATTCCACTTTCATGAATTATAAGGAAGCATGTGTACAAAAGTTTAACAAGTTGTTGGGGTGCAGTGGCTCACGCCTGTAATCCCAGCGCTTTGGTAGGCCGAGGTGGGCAGATCACAAGATCAGGAAATCGAGACTATCCTGGCCAACATGGTGAAACCCTGTCTCTACTAAAAATACATAAATTAGCTGGGTGTGGTGGCAGGCGCCTGTAGTCCCAGCTGCTGGGGAGGCTGAGGCAGGAGAATCACTTGAATCCAGGAGGCGGAGGTTGCAGTGAGCCAAGATGGTGCTACTGCATTCCACCCTGGTGACAGAGCAAGACTCTGTCTCAAAAAAACAATAATAAGTTTAATATAAGTATGCGTATAAAAGTTTAACAAATGATTCACAGTACTATTTGTAGTAATAGCAAAAAGTTGGAAGCAACCATAATTGCTCAGTACTGGAGTATTAAATAGATTATGGTGTATTTGTCAATTCATTGGAATAGAGTATTGCAGAGATATAGCTTGACATTAAAACATATCTAGACTTTTAATATTTGGAAAAAAAGTAGCTTGCGTGTATAAATAACAGAACTCATTTCTTAACTTTACATATTATGCCATAGCCACTGTACCAAAACATTTCTCTTAATTGTGCTATTTTTGTTACTTACATAATTTTGTTACTTATATAATTTTGTATTTTATAAGCTTTTGATCTTCAGAGTACTTCATGATAAATAACTTAATACTTAGGCTGGGCGAGGTGGCTCACATCTGTAATCCAAGCACTTTGGGAGGTTAAGGTCAGCAGATCACTTGAGTTCAGGAGTTTGAGACCAGCCTGACCAACATGGTGAAACCTCAACTCTACTAAAAAAAAATACAAAATTAGTTGAGTGTGGTGGTGCACACCTATAGTCCCAGCTACTCGGAGGCTGAGCTTGGAGAATTGCTTGAACTCGGGAAGCGGAGGCTGCAGTGAGACAAGATTTTGCCACTGTACTCCAGCCTGAGTGACAGAGTAAGACTCTGTCTCAAAAAAAAAAAATAAACCTTAATACTTTTTATACTTGTTATAATTAAATTTAAGTGTTTTCAGAGTCTGATTTTTAAGAGAATATGTACTTCATGAGATTGCATTTTTCTTACCTAATATTCCTTTAATCAAGTTAACATTATAGTACTTACTTTCATAGAAGAAGTTATTAAACGATTTCATGTTCGAATCTAATAACCACGGTTGTTTTAAAACAAAGCTTGGCATTTAATTGGTTATTAATCACTCAAACATAATGATTAATTAATAAACTATGGTTACTGTACTTCTCAGTAAGTTTTGATATTAATTCCAAAGGATAGAAGTCTACATATTATCTTTTGTGATTTGTGTTACAATTTCGTATTTGTCCATGCCAACCCTGGTGAGAATTGCAGCCTGTCTTAGCTGTTGAAGTACTTCAGCCCATAAAATACTTCAAGCTATTTTGTATCATTTTGTATAGTGTCTAGGAATGTAGACTATTTAGTCTAGTTTGTTGGACTCAATCTTGTACTTCCAAGTGAAGTCAAGTTTCTGTTTGACTGGTCCTGGCTGAATTACTTCATCTCTCTGAGCTTCACTTTACTTATCTGAAATAAGAGAAGAGAGGATAATAAATAGACACATCCTTATTTTTTGTGAATAGAATATTATTCATTCCATTGTAGTGCACTTCACTATACCTGCTCAGCATGCAGAGTCTATCCTACTGTCTCATGCTCTGAAGAGAGCGTAAGAATTCCCATTCCCTCATTGGTTCTCAGTTCTCTCACCCTCTGATATTTTGACCATTTTTTGTGCCTCCAGTTCTTCGTGTTTAAAATGAGAACAATGATTGTACCTACTTTGTAGGGTTATTGTGAGATGAAATCATTTGCTGCATGTAAATTTGTTGAAACATTGTGAGATGAAATTATTTGCTGCATGTAAATTTGTTGAAACAGTGCCTGGCACATGGCAACTAATAATCCAGTGAATATTAGTTATTGGTAATACCTTGGTTTAGAGTATGTGATGCATGAATTTTAAAAAGGAACCACATGGCCCACATTCAAGTGATGCATGATTTTCTATCCCCTCACTGGTGGACTGTCAGTATCCTTTACTTGTCATTTCCTAGGTTCATCTTGGGTTAAAAAGGTACTGAGGCTGGACACGGTGTCTCATACCTGTAATCCCAGCATTTTGGGAGGCTGAGGCAGGTAGATCACTTGAGGCCAGGAGTTTGAGATCAACACTTGAAACCCCGTTTCTACTAAAAATACAAAAATTAGCTGACTGTGGTGGCGGGTCCCTGTAATCCCAGCTACTTGGGAGGTTGAGGCAGGAAAATCACTTGAACCCAGGAGACGGAGGTTGCAGTGAGTCCAGATCATGCCACTGCATTCCAGCCTGGGTGATAGAGCGAGACTCCATTTCAAAAACAAACAAACAAAACAAAACAAAATGATATTGGGACTGGGATGTTAGGAGCATGATGTCAAGGGAAGTAATAATCAGCAAATGTAGGGCTTGGTCATAAACACATAGAAAACAGCAAGTAGGTCTTAGGGTATTGTTGTCATGAGGTGATCAGAAAGTCAAACTTTGTAAATGGGCAGACAAGATTAGTGTTCAATTCTGAAGAATACAGGCTTACTATCTGCTAGTAGAACAAACGCACATCTATCAAATACAAGGGATGTCTAAGAAATGGGTGAACCTGAAAGCAATAAAGACTACATCTTGTACCAATTCAAGACTTGGAGATGAGGGAATGGATCATTGCTGGAAATAGACTGTTTTTCTTTCCCCCCATAAATTAAAGACACACACACAGATACACACACGTGCACATATGTGCGTGCACACACTAACACACATAGTTTTACTCATTACTGGCAGCTTCTCAGTTAGGTGCTGGGGACATGAAGATGTCTTCTCAGAGAGTTAACTATAATACAGTGATAGTTTAATAGAATGATGATACTGATGTGTGAATATAGATGTGATAATGTTGATATGTGAATATAGATAGAGCCTATACCTGCTCAGCTTCCCTCAAGTGTAAGCAAACAGTTATAAACAAGATCAAAAATGAGGAAGACTCTGGGCACCAGTAGGGCCTTGGACTTGTAATCCTCTTGTAATATTTCTGGTTTAATTCTGTACCATGATAACCTGGACAATTTGGATTTGTTTTTTTGTTTTGTTTTGTTTTGAGATGGAGTCTCTCCCTGTTGCCCAAACTGGAGTGCAGTAGCACGATCTCAGCTCACCACAGCCTCTGCCTCCTGGGTTCAAGCGATTCTCCTGTCTCAGCCTCCTGAGTAGCTGGGATTACAGGAGCATGCCACCACACCCAGGTCATTTTTGTATTTTTAGTAGAGACGGGATTTCACCATGTTGGTTAGGCTGGTCTCGAACTTCTGACCTCATGATTTGCCCACCTCGGCCTCCCAAAGTGCTGGGATAATAGGCATGAGCCACCGCTCCTGGCCTTGATTTATTTTTATCCTATCATGGTGTTGCTTAGGGAGACAGAGATGAATGAAAGGCTCCCAATTCCTTGATTTCATTTATGCTGCTGACTTAAAGGGCTATGCTAGTAGAAGCACTCCTTGGATTTACTCAATCTTTGTGCTTATGCATCATATAAAAAATTTGTAATAGTAGATTACTGAACCAAGGAATATTCACATTTAAGTTTTCTTAGACCTTCTTTGGCATTTAAAAACATTCCTTATAGGCAGGGTGCAGTGGCTCATGCCTGTGATTGCAGCACTTTGGGAGGCCAAGGTGGCTGAATGGCTTGAGCTCAGGAGTTTGAGACCAGCATGGGCAACATGGTGAAACCCCATCTCTATAAAAATGAAAAACAAAAACACCCCCAAATTAGCCAGGTGTGGCGGCATGCACCTGTAGTCCCAGCTACTTGGGAAGTGAGGTGGGAGGATGGCTTGGGCCCAGGAGGTCAAGACAGTTACCTGTGATCATGCCATTGCACTGCAGCCTGGGCAACAAAACAAGACTCTGTCTTTTTTTAGATAGACTCACGTTCCATTGCCAGGCGCCAGGCTGGAGTGCAGTGACACAATCTCGGCTCACTGCAACCTCTGCCTCCTGGGTTCAAGCAATTCTCCTGCCTCAGCCTCCCAAGTAGCTGGGACTACAGGTGCGCGCCACCACGCCCAGCTAATTTTTGTGTTTTTAGTAGAGACAGGGTTTCACCATGTTGGCCAGGATGGTCTTGATCTCTTGACCTCGTGATCCTCATGCCTTGACCTCCCAAAGTGCTGGGATTACAGGCATGAGCCACTGTGCCCGGCCAACCCTGTCTTAATCGAAAATCCGGCCGGGCGTGGTGGCTCATGCCTGTAATCCCAGCACTTTGGGAGGCCTAGGTGGGTGAATCACCTGAGGTTAGAAGTTCAAGACCATCCTGACCAACCTGGGGAAACCCCGTCTCTACTAAAAATAAAAAATTAGCTGGGTATAGTGGCACATGCCTGTAATTCCAGCTACTCAGGAGGCTGAGGCGGAGAATCACTTGAACCCGGGAGGTGGAGGTTGCAGTGAGCTGAGATCGTACCATTTCACTCCAGCCTGGACAACAAGAGCCAAACTATGTCTCAAAAAAAAAAAGAAAAGAAAAGAAAAAAGAATCCTATGGGGGAAATGCTTCTTTCCTATTTCTAATGATTGACTTCATATGACAGAGACCCCATTAGGGTAATACTTATGTGTTCCTTTAGAAGTGACTGAATCTGGCCGGGCGTGGTGGCTCACGTCTGTAATCCCAGCACTTTGGGAGGCTGAGGAGGGTGGATCATGAGGTAAAGAGATAGAGACCATCCTGGTCAACATGGTGAAACCCCGTCTCTACTAAAAATACAAAAAATTAGCTGGGCATGGTGGCGCGTGCCTGTAATCCCAGCTACTCAGGAGGCTGAGGCAGGAGAATTGCCTGAACCCAGGAGGCGGAGGTTGCGGTGAGCCGAGATCGTGCCATTGCACTCCAGCCTGGGTAACAAGAGCGAAACTCTGTCTCAAAAAATAAAAAAAGAAGTAACTGAATCTGATTGGTGAGTTTGAAATTAGAAAGTGGGTTTATTTGGATAACCCACTTTTGTCTCTTTCTTTTATGAGCAAGCTACCTGTGATTTAGCCTGTTTCATCATGCTTTAAGTTTTCCAGGGTCAGGCTGTCCCACTTGGATGACACTGAACTGCCTGTGACTGGGAGGGTAAGTCTTCAATTATGGGGCTTAGTGTTTGGAAACCACCTGTTGCCTATAGTAAGTAATATTCTCTAAGCTAGGTTATATTGGTAGTAAGGTAACGTTTTGCTCCTTCATTTGCCTTTGTACTTCTCTACTCCATCTATCTAACTTATTTCTCTTATCTATTTTATCTCACTTCTCAGTTGATTCAGAGTTTGTTCAGAAATAGGGTTTCCTATTTGATGAATCTCCTTAAATATAAATGTCTTGTACTTCCCTTACATAAAACAGGGTTAATTCAGGTCAAGCGTTAAGAGCCACTGCCAAGTAAAGAATAATCAGCAGTAAAGATAAGCATTTTTATCTCTGCATGAAGAGATAAAATTATTCATTCTTATTTTCTAGCCAATTAATCAATAAAACATAATGGGCCATGTTAGGATGACCAAACAGTATTCGTGTGTGTATTCCATTACTATAATTGTTAACATTTCAAATTAAGCTGTCACAATGTCTGTCTCCTCAAAAATCACTTTTCTCTCTGGCATGTTGGTGAGATTCAAGTCTTGATTTGATTGTGATGTATAAACAATTTGCTTTTGTAATGCTGCTCAAAATAAAATCTCTGGATGTGATGAAGGTAGTTTAGTGCCAAGACATTTTTTAAAGATATTTCCAAAATAAAAATAAATAATTTCGGTGTAGAGTTTGCCTTTTTAAAAATATTTTTCATTATGAATCTTAATAAGTCTGAAGTCCTGTTTTTCACACAGGAACGTTTTCAAAATATGTGACTCTTTTGAAATTAAAAAAATTTTAATGACCTTTTAATTTTAGAATAGTTTAGATTTTAGAATAGTATTAAATAGTAATGGATTTAAATTTAGGATAGATTTAAGATCTTTGCAACAGAAAACTTGCAAAAATATTACAGATAGTTCCTGAACACTCTGTGTCCAATTTTTCCTGTTGTTAGCAACTTAAATTAGCATGTACATATATCATAACTAATGCACCAATGTTGGTACATTATCTTTAACTGAATTCCATACTTGATTTGAGTTTTCCCTAATGTTCTTTTTTTTTTTCCTTCTGGCATCCTATCCAGGATACCACATTACATTTCACTGTCATGTCTCTAGTTTTCTCTGGTCTGTGACATTTTCTTAGATTTTCCTTGTTTGTGATGAACTTGCTGGGGTGGGGAGGCGGTTTTGAGACAGAGTCTCACTCTGTCGCCCAGGCTGGAGTACAGTGACATGATCTCGGCTCGCGGCAACCTCGCCTCCCAGGTTCAAGCGATTCTGTTGACTCAGCCTCCTGAGCAGCTGGGACTACAGGTATGCACCACCACACCTGGCTAATTTTTGTATTTTTTAGTATTTACAGGGTTTCGCCGTATTGGACAGGCTGGTCTCAAACTCCTGACCTCGTGATCCGCCCGCCTCGGCCTCCCAAAGTGATGAGATTACAGGCCTGAGCCACCGTACCTGGCTGATCTTGACAGTTTTGAGGAGTAGTGGTCAGGTGGTTTGTAGAATGTCCTTCAATTTGGGTTTATCTGATGTTTTTCCTGTGGTTAGATTGAGGTTATGGGCTTTTGCAAGGAAGACCAGAGAGGTGAAGTGACATTATTAACGTATCAATTCACATATCTTTTTAAATTTTATTTTATTATTTTTCGTTTGTTTGTTTGTTTTTTCTTTTTTCTTTTTGCTCACCTTCAACTGTCTTGATAGAGTTATACAATTCACACATCTTATCAAGGGTAGGTGCCACCCACATGACTTGTCACTGTGATGTTATTATCCTTGATTACCTGACTGTGGTAAAGTTTGCCAGGTTTCTTTCCTCCCCATCCTTACTTACATTATTCTTTGGAAGCAAAGCACTAAGTGCAGCCCACACTCGGGGGATGGGAAATTAAGCTTCACATCCTTGAGAGGAGAATATCTATATAAATTATTTGGATTCTTGTGTGAAGGAAACTTCTGTCTTCTCTATTTTTTAAATTCATTCAATCACTTATGTATGTCAGTATGGACTTGTGGATTTTTATACTTTGGATTATAATCCAATGTTATGTTATGATATGCAAGGTTAAATCAACAAAACAGCCTAAAATTTTGTGGATAGTAATATTTGGTTTGGTTTTAAGCTATGGGTAGGGTATGGATGGGGCAAGTTGGCTGGAACATTGTGGGTGGGAAATGACTTTTTTAGAATTTTGGATAGGCCTGTCTGCTGTAACAGAACATTTTAATAGAGACTGTGAGGCTGAAGAGGTAAGTTTGGGTCATATGAATTCTATTTTTTTTTCTTTTTGAGATAGAGTCTCACTCTGTTGCCCAGGCTGGAGTGCAGTGGCACCATCTCAGCTCACTGGAACCTCCACCTCCTGGTTCAAGCGATTCTCCTGCCTCAGCTTCCCAAGTAGCAGGGATTATAGGTGCATGCCACCACACCTGGCTATTTTTTGTATTTTTTATTAGAGACAGTGTCTCACCATGTTGGCCAACCCGGTCATGAACTCCTGACCTCAAACGATCCACCTGCCTCAGCCTCCCAAAGTGCTGGGATTACAGGCATGAGCCACTGTGCCTGGCCTGAGAGAAATTCTAGCAGGATTGATCTAGGGTAGAGGCTGGAAATTGGTGGCTCACAGACTGAGTCCAGACAGTAGATATGTTTTGTTCTACACACTGTAACAATTTTAAGCCAATATTAAAAAATTGATAAATATCATAAAAGTAGAGTTTAGGGTCTTCATGGAAAAGCAGGTGATCTGGCAACATTGGGCCCACATACTCACATGGCAGCAGTTGGTTGGTGTTGAGCAGAAGACAGCACCCTAAGAAGGCACATTTATCCTGATACTCACCACTGTCTTCAGCCTCCCATTACCTTATGCTTAGTCCACTTGACATTGCCTGAACATCTCATATATATTTGAATTTGTGATTTTTTTTTTTTTTTTTTTGAAGCAGAGTCGCACTCTGTTGCCAGGCTGGAGTGCAGTGGCGCGACCCCGGCTAACTGCAACTTCTGTTTTCCGGTTTCAAGCAATTCTTCTGCCTCAGCCTCCCAAGTAGCTGGGACTACAGGCATGTACCACCACGCCCAGCTAATTTTTTGTACTTTTAGTAGAGACAGGGTTTCACCATGTTGGCCAGGATGGTCTTGATCTCTTGACCTTGTGATCCTCCCGCCTTGGCCTCCCAAAGTGGGATTACAGGCGTGAGCCACCGTGCCCAGCCTGAATTTGGGATTCTTGACTTTGAGATATAGCGTGCAGACTTTGTGATATTTGTAATAGTAAGATACAGGGACCCAAATCTGGCTGGTTGCAGAGGAAATGAAAAATGTATATGTATAGGGAGTGGTTATGTAAGAGACAGCGTGAAAGAAGAACTAAGTAAATCTGGACCAATAACTTATAGGGTCCAAGAGGCTAAAAAAATAAAAGACTAAAAGATGTCTGTGTCAGTTACCTATTGCTATGTAGCAAATTACCCCAAAACCTGTTAGGTTAAAACAAGAAATATTTACTCTATCACAGTTTCTGAGGGTCAGGAATCTAGGAATTGCTCAGCTGTGTGTTTTGGGCTCAGGATCTCCCATCAGGTGGGAGTCAAGGTGTTGTAGTCATCTCAAGGCTCAGCTGAGATAGTGAATCTCTTTCCAGGCTTACTCATATGCTTGTTGGTCCACCTCAGTTCCTTGCTTGCTGTTGGCCGGAAGCCACAGCATGCTCACCACGTGACAGCATGCTTTCCCCAAAACAAGAAATCAAGAGCAAGGGAGAGTAGGCACCCAAGCCAAAGACTTTGTCGTTTATAATCCAGTCTTGAAAGTAATATCGTTTTTGCTGTATAGTTGGTCACAGTGACAACCCTGGTACTATGAGAGGTGACTATGTAAGGATGTGCATAACAGAAAGTGAGATTACTGGGAGTCCTCCTGGAGGCTGGCTACCGCAATGACTCTGAGGGACCAAAATATCTGTGGCAGCAGCCTTCCTGAGGCATTTTCGTTCATGTATGAGCTGCTGTGGGGTATCATCTAATGAAAACTACTTGTGATTTTAATTGTTCTCCACTAATTGGCCCTGACTCTTGTTTACTTTTGATGTAGTCTTAGATAACTTTAGAATAAAAAAACTAGCAGTTTTAAAGGTCATATAGTTCATTCCTTTAACTTCATATGCTTTAAAAATTGGGATCCCGAAGGTAATAACTTGATTGGAGTCACATGGCTAATCAGTTGCAGTTCTAGGAACAGAAAGAAGAGACTTGACTTGCAGTGAGTGCCGTTTCTGCTCTGCCATGCAGCCTCCTGCCCCGTGCTCTTCCTGTACGGGCAGTATCATCACATGAAAACGTCACTTTAAGAAGCTTCTGCCTATGATTCAGCTAATAAGTAACATGTATTTTTAATTCTTATTTTCCATCACATGAAACTTTATGTTTTTTTATATATAAACTTGACATTCGGTTTTACCAAACGATTAAGCACTTATATAACCAAAGCCTGCAAAAGAAGCCTAAAAATATACCTGTTTTAAAAGTTGAGATTTTGACATGTCAGCTTTCTCGGCATTACTCAATCCTCATGTCTAAAATAGCCTGGACCCCACATGCTAGGGTGTTACTTTTCCATACTCTTATTTCAATTTCCCTTTTGGAGAACCATTTATAAGTAATACTGGTATTCTTTTATTTTTTTCACTGGAGTGTTAATACTTTATGTGTAAGTCATTGTGCCAGTGTCTTAGCCAAAGTACATGTCTAGTGACTCTTCAATGCAATATTATAATGGGATTTTTCTCCTGGTTAGAAGTTTTTGGGCTGAGGTAAAAGGTCAGGCACTAAGTCGGTAGGTACAGTTTTGTGTACATGTACTATGTGCATTTAGAGGAAAAGCCCTCAGGGTTCATCAAATTCTTGCAGAGAGCTATGATCCAAAACTGTTAATGATTTCTAGTGTTTGATGCTGTTTTTTTCCCTGTAGTTGTGATTGATTTTGCCCTTCTACATTTGTACTTTGTATTCATGGCAAGCAAAGTCCAGGTATTTCTAATTTTTTACATAGGAAAATGGAGCCTCATCATCTTGTCCATAAATAGTCAATAATAAAATATATACCTAAATATTTTGATCCAAGTCTTTTGTGTACATTTGGTGACGATTTATGCATTTAGAAATGTTAGAAAAAATAATATTATAGCAAAATTTTAATACTCTGCATTCAGTACAGGAAATTATAGTGTCTCCTTAAATGACACCACATTCTTTAACTATTATGTTACAGACAGATCCAGAATGTCATTTGGACAACTGCTCTTTGCAGACAATTTTAGTTACATACTAGTGTGAGGATTATCATTAGCTTAAATTGGGGGCCCTGTGTTAAAGAATTTATGAACTTCTAAAGTAATACTCAGGTTTCTAAGGTAATGTTTATGATTCCATTTCCTTTTAAAGAGACTCTTACATAAAGGGAATATATACGATTACTCCTAATAATTGAGCTTTTTTTTTTTTTAAGATAAATTATTTTGGGATGTGGTTTCTCTAATGCTGTGTTTATATTGACCATAAGAGATATGACATAAATAGAGGTTTTCTTTTCTCAATCTCCTACCTTACTCCTTGATAATTTAGGTTCCTTGTTGGATTTTTCTTTGTTTTTTCTTTTTTCTTTTTTTTTTTGTGACGGAGTTTCGTTCTTGTTGCTCAGGCTGGAGTGCAATGGCACAGTCTTGGCTCACTGCAACCTCCACCTCCCGGGTTCAAGCGTTTCTCCTGCCTCAGCCTCCCGAGTATTTGGGATTACAGGCATGTGCTACCATGTCCAGCTAATTTTGTTTCTTTAATAGAGATGGGATTTCTCCATGTTGGTCAAGCTGGTCTTGCTTGACCTCTCCACTTCAGGTGATCCGTGCACCTCGGTCTCCCAAAATGCTGGGATTACAGGCGTAAGTTGCTACACCTGGCCCCTTGGTTTTCATTTTAAAAGGCAGCAGATTTTGCTGTAAGAGTCCCATTTTAAGGGTGTAGCAAAGACTAGTCTGGGAAAAATCCTGGTTCATCATTTCAAACCCTTATTATGTTACAGCACTCAGGTAAATTGACTGAAGATGCCAAGTTTTGGTTTATACAGTAGTGAACCTAAGCCCCCAACTCTGGGGTGGATGAATGAAATAAAATAGGGCATCCCACATTCTGGGTTTTATTGTATTAACAGGGTTTGAAATTAGGAGCAATTATGATATTTTTGATTAAGTTCAGCTGATTTTCAGCTTAACTAAATTATTTTTATTGAGTCACTGCTTTTTACAACTTGAAGATAACATTAGGTACAAAAATTGTATCATCCTTTATGGTGTAACACCAAGATCATGAGGCCTGGGAGTCAAACAGGCCTGGGAGTGAAACAGACAAAATGTTGAAGTCCTGGCTAAACCATTTTTAAGCGGGGACTCATGATTTGTCCTCTGTTTTTTTGCCAAATTGATGGTTTCCTGGTTTCCATTGCATCATTAAACTCGCTTATCTGCTCTTTAGGAGTCTGATGTGCGGGCAGACATTGGTTAAGTTGTAACACCAGAATGGATGCACTGAAGGACAGGTTCACATGCAATGAGAGCATATAGTGAGGCTTGACTTGAAGACGGTCAGCAAAGGAACATTGATAAATAACTCTTTAGCCAAAAGTTTGATGTAGCTGTATTGATTTCCTTACACATGATTTTTGATTTTATTTCTACTTTTAGTATCCTTTTTGTATTTGTTATCTTAACTTCATTTTGGAAGTGGGCAGAGTATGGATAACAAAGTAATAAAAGTATAAGCTTTTTGAGGACAAGAGTACATTTTTTTTTTTCTTTTGATACAGGGTCTAAACTGGCAACTCCATTTGCCCAGGCTGGAGTGCAGTGGCGTGATCTTGGCTTACTGAAGCCTTGACCTCCCGGGCTCAGGTGATTCTCCTGCCTCAGTCTCCCGAGTACCTGGGACTACAGGTGCCCGCCACGACGCATGGCTCGTTTTTGTACTTTTTTGTAGAGATGGGGTTTTGTCATGTTGCCCAGGCTGGTCCTGAACTCCTGGAATGAATTAATCCACCTGCTTCAGCCTCCCAAAGTACGGGAATTACAGACATGAGCCTGACCCAATTTTTTTATTAATAGATTTTTACAGCAGTTTTAGGTTTACAGAAAAATTAGGGAGAAAGTACAGAGTTTCTGTATCCTTCCTCTTCTCCTGTCATTTGAGTTAATGCCTTGAAGTGTAATTGTTGAATTATATGGTAAGACTATGTTCAGCTTCGTAAGAAACTACTAGAAGTGGCTGTATTGTTTAGCATTTCCACCATTAACTGAAGATAGTTTCCGTTGCTCCACCTTCTTGCCAGCATTTGGTGTTACAATCTTTTTGGATTTTAGCCATTCCAATAGATGTGTAGAGGTATCTCATAGTTGTTTTAATTTGCAATTCTCTAATAGCATATGGCGTTGAGCATCTTTTTATATGCTTATTAGCTAACTGTATATTTCCTTTAGTAAACTGTCTGTTCAGATCTTTTGCCCACTTTTAAACTGAGTCGTTTGCTTTCTTACTATTTGTTTTTAAGATTTCTTTGTATATTTTGGATACTATTCTTTATCATATATGTGATTTGCAAATATTTTCTGTCAGTCTGTGGCTTATCTTTTCATTTTCTTAACAGTGTCTTTTGCAGAGTAGAGGTTTTTAATTTTAATGAAGTCCAACCTACCACTTTTTTTCTTTTATGATCATAATATTGGTATTGTAGGTAAAAATTCATCACCAAATCCAGGGTCATCTAGATTTTCTCTTATGTTATCTTCCCAAAGTTTTATAGTTTTGATTTTTACGTTTACTCTATGATTCATTTTGACTTAAGTTTTGTGAAAGGGGTATGGTCTGTGCCTAAATTTGTATATTTTTGGTATGGATGTCCAGTTGTTCCAGCACCATTTGTTGAAAAGATTATCCATTCTCTGTTGAATTGCTTTTGCTTCTTTTTCAAAGATCACTTTACTAAATTTGTGTGGGTCTATTTCTGGGCCCTCTGTTCTGTTCCTTTGGTCAACTTGACTTTTCTTTTGCCGAAACCACACTGTCTTGACAACTGTAGCTTTATAATAGGTATTGAAATGGGTAGCATTAGTCCTTCAACTTGCTATTTTCCAGTATTGTGTTGTCTATTCTAGGTTGGAATAATTTTTTATACCTTAGAAATAAGCACTTGGTAAACATACTGTGTTAAGAATCCTTTTTTCAGTACACAATAGTTATCTTTTTTTTTTTTTTTTTTTGACAGAGTCTTGCTCTGTTGCCAGTCTGGAGTGCAGTGGCATGATCTTGGCTCACTGCAACCTCTGACTCTTGGTTCAAGTGATTCTCCTGCCTCAGCCTCTAGAGTAGCTGGGATTACAGGCATGCACCACCACACCCAGCCAATTTTGTGTATTTTTAGTAGTGACAGGATTTCACCATGTTGGCCAGGATGGTCTTAATCTGCTGACTCGTGATTCGCCTGCCTTGGCCTCCCGAAGTGCTGGGATTACAGGCATGAGCTGTCACATCCTGCCTCACAATAGTTATCTTTTTAAACATAAGTCGGATCTGTTATTCTTTTGCCTCAGATCCCTCCACTGGCTTCCTATTTTAGTGAGAATCAAACTGAAGGCCTTTGAAATGGCCTGTATGGTCCTACAGTACCTGCCTCTTCTGTTACCTCTTTAGCTTTATCTCTTAATATTCTTTTTCTTGGTCTCTTCATTTCACACCTACTGGCCTCCTTACTCTTGTTTGAGTACACCAGGCATATCCTATCTTAGGTCTGTAGCAGTGGCTGTTGGCTCTATCTCAGTGTCTTTCTTCCAGATATCTGTATGGCTAACTCCTTCATCTCTTTGAAGTCTTATTCAAATGCCACCTTCTCAAGGGGGACTCTCTGATCATTTTATTTAAAATTCCATCTTGCCTCTCACCTGTCCCTCAACCTCCACACTCTCAATTTCTCTTAACCCGCTTTGTTTTCTTTCATAGCCATCATTACTTTGAACATCTTCTAATACTTGTTATATTTATTTATTTGAGACAGAGTCTCACTCTGTCACCCAGGCTGGAGTACAGTGGTGAGATCTCAGTTCACTTCAACTTCCGCCTCTTGGGTTCAAGCGATTCTCATGCCTCAGCTTCCCAAGTAGCTAGGATTACAGACGTGCACCACCATGCCCTGCTAATTTTTGTATTTTTAGTAGAGACAGGATTTCGCCACTTTGGCCAGGCTGTTCTCAAACTGACCTCAAGTGATCTGCCCACCTTGGTCTCCCAAAGTGTTGGGATTACAGTTATAAGCCACCGCTCCTGGCCTACTTATTATAATTATTGCTTGCTGTTTCTCTTTTTGTTAGAATTTAATTCCACATTGACAGGGCTCTTGTTTTGTTTACCAGTTTATCTTCAGCTCATAAAGCATAGTAGGTTTTCAATATATAATCATTAAAATAAGTATGAATGTATAAGTTGAGACTGATAGAGCATTAGTTGTATGGAAGAATGCTGATTCATTAAATCTTACCTGATCTTTAGCTGATGACCTTATAAGATCAACTGAAAATTGAAACCAAGCCAAGGAAATGTTTTAGAAAATTCATTGATTTTTTTTTTTTTTTTTTTTTTTTTTTGACAAGCTGCAGCTGCTAGTGGTAGTATAAATAGGTTTCCTTGCTGTGTTATTTATGAGTAGCTTAAGGGCATCAGCCAAGTCAAAATAGAAAAAAAAAGCACAGACTCATTAGATTTTTAAAGCACAGGTTGTCCACTTGTGTTTCTAGGTTAAGAGAATTGGGGTTTCCCCATATAATCAGAACTATTAAAGGTACTACAGGGCTGGGTGTGGTAGCTCATGCCTATAATCCCAGCACTTTGGGAGGTCAAGGCGAGAGGATTATCTGAGGTCAGGAGTTCAAGACCAGTCTGGCCAACATGGCAAAACCTCGTCTCTACTACAAATACAAAAATTAGCTGGGCTGGTGGTACGCGCCTGTAATCCTAGCTCCTCGGGAAGCTGAGGTGGGAGGCAGAGGTTGCAGTGAGCCGATATCATGCCACTGCACACCAACCTAGGTGACAGAGCGAGACTCAGTCTCAAAAAACAGAATAAAAAGATACTGCAACAATTGCAGAGAAAGGCCTTGCATGTCTGATGAGAGACTGCTAGCTTTAGAAAGACAGTGCTGTCTTCCCGAGCAACGTGATAGCCAGCATGTCAAAGCCAGATCTGTTTTACCCATCTTTGTATCTAAGCACCTAGCCTGGTTAGTACTTGGCATGCAGTAGGTCCTCAGGAACTGCTTATTGAAAGAATACATTGTCAGTGAACAGTGGTCGCATTCATAATCTGGAAATGTCATGGAATATGGGAGCAAGTATACTCATGTGTTCTTGTTTTATAAGAACATGCTTTTTATACTGTATCATAGAAATTATATTAAGCAAATTGACTTTAAATCAAAGTCAATCTGGAAATGTTGTGGAACATGGGAGCAAGTATACTCATGTGTTCTTGTTTTATAAGAACATGTTTTATAAGAACATGCTTTTTATACTGTATCATAGAAATTATATTAAGCAAATTGACTTTGATTTAAAGTCTCGGGCATGTAAGTTTTCTACAGAATGTGCGTCCATGCTTCAATTAATGAATCTTTGAAAGATAAAGCTCAGCTTTCACTGTTAGCGTGGATGCATTGGGTTTTTGGTCCCATGAGGCTGTAGTGTAAGCATCCTAAGTTGTGCGTGTCACTAGCTAAGTAGGACAAATCCTTTTGCTCACATTCTCTTTGCCCACATACAGTTCGAATAAACACAGTGAACCCAAAACCAAATTTGCTAAGTCCTGAGAGGAAATGTTACTTAGGTATTTTTAGAATGTTTAGAATTTTTGAGTTTTTGGAAGGTAGAGATGCCTTTTTTGCCTGCTTAGGAAAGTGGAAGAAAAGGCTGTCATAACTTCATTCCTAATAGTTGTCAGGGACCAATAACTGAAGTCTCAGTAAAATCTTTGGAGACTTCTTCCAGATCCTAGTAATTGCTTTAACTTGGGTCTGTCTGGCAGTACCTTAAGATCTCTGTTTTATCTTGTAACTCATACTTCTCCATTCATCTTAACATCTCTGTTCTCTAAGCACAGATTGCGTTCTGCTGACTTTCATCACCTCTACCTCAAGACAGACCAGAAATCTCTTGAATATCTCACCTCTGTTTTTTTTATAGTCTTCTCCTTAATTATATCCTGGCATGCATATGTTTCCTGCCTTATTTCTACTGTGGTTGATTGGAATTCATTCTCTTCATTGGCAGTTCTAGTTTCTACCTAATTTCTTCCTTCGGTGACTTCTTATCATAATTCTAGATAGTAATTTGATAACACTTGCAGGTTCTTTTACTGCATTTCGGTATTTGTTATGAAACTCAAAATATTTCAAAACATAAAATTAGGGGGCAAATGACATCTGCAGAAACTAGTAAAGAAGGTAGAGGCTTTTGAAAATATCATTGAAAACGGTTGTTTGACATGGTGACTTTCACGAGCATGGTAGACTTTGTATAAAACCATAGGATATTAGAATTTACAGGTTATGGGGTCTCAGAGACTATAGTGAGTAATCTTACAGATAAAGAAACTGGGCCCAGTGAATAAGTTATTTCTACTTTTATGGCCAGTAAGTAGCAGGCAATCATATACAGATTTCCTGAGCCTCAAGTTAGTGCCTATGGCTTCTTCCTTTCCCTGTCTCCTTTCTAATTCATTCCTTCCTTCCTTCCTTCCTTCCTTCCTCCCTCCCTCCCTTCCTCCCTCCTTCCCTCCCTCCCTCCCTTTCTCCCTTCCTCCCTCCCTCCCTCTCTCCCTCCCTCCCTCCCTCCCTCTCTCCCTCCCTTCCTCCCTCCCTCTCTCCCTCCCTCCCTCCCTCCCTTCCTGCTTGCTCGCTCTCTGTCACTCTCGCTCAGGCTGAAGTGTAATGGCTTGATCTCAGCTCACTGCAACTCCGCCTCTCTGGTTCAAGGGATTCTCCTGCCTCAGCCTCCTGGGTAGCTGGGATTAGAGGCATCTGCCATCATGCCTGGTTACTTTTTGTGTTTTTGTAGAAATGTTATGTCATCATGTTGGCCAGGCTGGTCTTGAACTCCTGACCTCAGGTGATCTGCCCGCCTCAGCCTCCCAAAGTGCTCGGATTACAGGCATGCGTCACTGTGCCCAGCCTAACATCCTTCTTTCTAATGTTCTGCCCACTCCTTCTTTTTGTAGTTTTCTTCTTTCTTTCCATAAATATTTGAATGTCTTCTCTCAGCTCGACAGTGTGTTTACTGCTGGAAATACAAAGATACATGAAACAAGGTCATTGCTCTCAAGTTGTGCCATGAGTAGTTAGGGAGCTAGATGAGTAAACAGACATGACCCTGCAGCCAGGTAATCCTAGGCCACTAGTGAAAAGGGATTGTAGAAAGTCAAGCAGCATGTTCTGGGACTCCAGAAATTGCAGAATAGTGAAAGTGACAAAGGAAGTGAAAAAAAAAAAGGCTACCAGCCAAGCAGAATAGCATATGTTATTTGCTGTTACAGTGGTTTGAAGAGAAAAAGTTTTGGAGGATCTGCTTGTTGCTTTGCTTGTTTGTGACTTGCATTTTTCAGTTTAGCCACTGGGGAGCATAGGAAAACTGGGCAGAGAGGTTCACTGAGGCCCTTGTCTAGATAGAAGTGGTCAGACCAGGGCTCGTGTCTCTTACAGAGGCATCTGAGTGTGTGTGTGTGTGTGTGTGTGTGTGTGTGTGCGCGCGCGCGCGCGTACGCGCATGCGCGCGCATTTGCACATTGGGAAAAGGTTTTGACTGAGGAAGGGGGCTCAGAAACAGGTAGATGAATTTTGGCTGGAGACAATACTATACTTTTTATTTTTATTTTTTTTAATTTTTATAATTTTAAAGATGGGGTTTCACCATAATGGCCAGGCTGGTCTTGAACTCCTGACCTCAGGTGATCCACCCACCTTGGCCTCCCAAAGTGCTAGGATTACAGGCGTGAGCCACCACGCCCGGCCCGACAATACTATACTTAATTATTGGACTATTACTACTGATAGGTTGGACTATTGCACATTAGTCTGTATATTTATAGTATGTAGTTTCATTAGAGGGAACTCTCCACACTAGAGAATAGAGATATTTTCAAACCTTAGGTCATTGTGTATTTAGTCTAAGTACATTCTCAAACTGAAAACTGTAGGTGATGTAGGACTAGAGTTCCTTGTGGGATTGGACCAACATTCCTTAAGACAAATGGTAATTTGCTAGGCACATCCTTTAGTTTTCTCCCCCGACCCCTACCCATCCATATATTTATTTATTTATTATTATTATTTTTTTTTTTGAGAGAAGTCTCATTGTGTTGCCCAGGCTGGGGTACAGTGGCGTGATCTCAGCTCACTGCAACTTCTGCCTCCCAGGTTCAAGTGATTCTCATGCCTCAGCCTCCTTAGTAGCTGGGTCTACAGGTGTGTGTGCCACCACGCCTGGCTATTTTTTGTATTTTTAGTAGAGATGGGGTTTTACCGTGTTGGCCAAGCTGGTCTCAAACTCCTGACCTCAGGTGATCCACCTGCCTCGGCATCCTAAAAGGCTGAGATTACAGTTGTGAATCACTGTGCCTGGCCTATCCCTATATTTTAAAAATTAATTAATTATAGAGAAAAGCTAGGGCATGCTGGACTTGATCCAGGCATAAAGAAGCAGCACTTTGACTTATTAGGTATGTGATCAGGAAGACGAGGCATGAATTAATGCTTATGTGTACATGTCTGGAATATGTAAGGAGAAAACTAGAACACATGGCCATGTATGCCAAATCCTTGAGGTAAACAGGAGAAAATACTTTCTACCAAGGTGTTTTAGCTGGGTGCAATGGCTCATGCCTGAAATCCTAGCACTTTGGGAGGCCAAGGTGGGCAGATCACCTGAGGTCAGCAGTTCGAGACCAGCCTGACCAACATGGTGAAACCCCGTCTCCACTAAAAGTACAAAAATTAGCCGGGCATGGTGGCACCTGCGAGACCAGCCTGACCAACATGGTGAAACCCCGTCTCTACTAAAAGTACAAAAATTAGCCGGGCATGGTGGCACCTGCCTGTAATCGCAGCTGCAGTGGGAGAATTTCTTGAACCTGGGAGGCAGAGGTTGCAGTGAGCTGAGATTGTGCCACTGCACTCCAGCCTGGGTAACAAAAGCAAAACTCCATCTCAAAAAAAAAAAAAAGGTGGTGTTTTTGTAAATTTGTTTTACCCATGGTGTAGTACACAGTGGATGTTAAAATAAATTCTTATGGAATGAGTGCAATAAACTAATCAAGCAAAAAAAAGTCACATTTTGAAATCCAAAATTATGTGTAGAGATAAAGAAAGAGATGGGGGAAAGTAGCTGTGCAGGTATTTTGCATTGTTCTGTTAAGCAAACAGTTATGGGTGACTCTTAGATTAAACTGTGATAGTGAAAGAAGGGGACTACAAAAGAGTTAAGGTAGGATTCTTGTCTTAAAAGAAGTGTGTATTTAAGAAAGGGTGGCAGAAGCCCACACATAACATCAAGGGATGCATTACTAACTGTGAGTGCAGGCAGCCGTTCACAGTCTCCAGATAGCAACACTGGGGCTGGACTCTGGAGGAGGAGCTGCTTTTGAAGCCCACCTCTGCTTTGTAAATTTTTTGTCGGTCCTTGGGGAAGGCAGGTAGCCCATTCTGAGATGATTTCTGTAGCCTCTTCTCACTTTCAAGTTATGTGAAACTGTTTTAAAATTTCTAGATTCTTCCTGGGCATGGTGGCTTATGCCTGTAATCCCAGCACTTTGGGAGGCTGAGGCGGGCAGATCACCTGAGGTTAGGAGTTCAGGACCAGCCTGACCAACGTGGGGAAACCCCGTCTCTATTAAAAATACAAAAATTAGCTGGGTGTGGTGGCATGTGCCTGTAATCCCAGCTACTCGGGAGTCTGAGGCAGGAGAATTGCTTGAACCCGGGAGGCCTCGAATTGCCGTGAGCCAAGGTCGCATCATTCCACTCCAGCCTGGGCAACAAGAGCAAAACTGAGGCAGAAGATTGGGTAACTAATAGAAATTACTTTTGGGGTTTTGGATACTCAGCTGTAAGGTACACTAAATAACTGCTAATGTGTACTGAAAGCAAAAGCTGTATTCAGATTCATAAATCAAATTTTTTAATACTATTATTTGGTAAAAAAGTGATTGTGAGGTAAGTTCTTCTTTTTTGACTTGAAGTATCAAGTGAATAGAAAATCTTTATCTTAGTTGTCCGAAGGAAATTTGAGCACTGTTGTGAAAATTCAAGCTTATTATTTTTTTTTTGTAGGTTCTTAACCTGGGGTTAAGATGCTAGGACCCAACCCTAGGCCTGTTTACTCTTTGAGGATGAGCCCCATCATCTGTAAAAAGTTGTACAAATGATTTTAATGTTGAGAAGGTCTGAGAACCACTCTACTAGGCCTGTTCAATTTGTGTATTTGAAATTTGGAAACATTTGTGGTGTTTAGAAAAATTATAGCTTGGTTAAATTCCTATTATCAATGATAAAAACCACAGTTACTTTTCACCAACATAATATATGGAATGCGTTTACCTGAGCAAGTAGCAGCTTTCAGTAACAGACTGCTTGGGTTTGATCCTGGCTCAGTCACTTGTTAGCTGTGCTAGTTATTTCTGGCCTTACAACAATTTACACCCCCTGCCCCCAACTTAGCAGCTAAATCAGTACACTTTTAATAATTCTTTCTGTGGGCCAGGAATTTGGGAGTGGCATAGGTAGAGTAAGGTTAAAGTTAAGATGTTGCCCAGGGCTTCGGTCCTCTGAAGACTTGGCTGGGGCTGGAGGATCTGCTTCCAAGATGTCTCACTCACTGGCGGAGGGCAGGAGGGTCTCCCTTGCCACGTGGGCCCCTCCACAGTGCTGTTTAAGTGCCTTCAAGACATGGCAACTGGCTTCCCCTAGAGCAAGTGATCTAGAGAGCAAGAAGGAAGCCACATTGCTTTTTATGACCTAGTCTCAGAAGTCTAATACAGTTACTTCTGTTATATTTCATTAGTTAGAGTCCCTACATGCACAGTGATTGGAATTAGCTCTTGAGGGGAGAAGTTTCCATGTGTGGACCACCACATGAGTTGTCTGTGCAGTTTCGCTACAGTTTTTTTTTTTGTTTAATCTCAGTCTCATCCGTAAAAGGGAGATTTAATTATAATATCTACTTTATGTTGTTATTTAAGGACTTTAATACATGAAAAGTACTCAAAACAGTTCCTGGTATATAATAAGTGCTCAGCAAATGCTACCTTTTATTACTTTAAAGAATGTTTAATAGTATTCAAGGTAGTAATTCCTATATTGGCAGATAAGGGAAAAATCAAGGCTGTGTGTTCAGCTACCTTCTGGGCACGAACTGGGGACAAATATAATACTTGCTTGTATTCATGATTATCTTGGCACGAAATGCCTTTATCTATGGCTTGATCAACTTGCTTTTTACCTAACCAAATTCTGGCCAAAGGATCTGAGCTCATGAATGTCTGAAAGCTGGTACACATTAGAGTTTAAAAAGGAAGAAGATTAAGCATCATTACACAATGAGTCTTACTGGAATTTAGTGGCTGATACAGATAGAGAGACATACAAAAAATAAAATAGGATTAAGGGATGCTGGAAACTAGTTTTAAATAAGACATATTAAAAGGTATGTTTTAATAATTCATTCTTAAAGTTGTATAATGTCCTCACCCACATTACACCAAAACATGGCTTAATCCTGTGGCATTTCTTAACAGTTCACTTCATGGATTTACTATTAAATTATTTGCCTCTAGGTACATATTTCGAAGTTAGATATGTGTTTTCAAATGTATTTAGAAATGTTCAGACTTGCCCAGTTTTCTTTTAAACTTGTATGCTCTCAAAGTTATTTTCGTTTTTGCTTTGGGGGGACATGGAGGAACCAAAGTACACTTTACATGTTTTTTTAACATTTTTTCAGTGGATGTCCTATTATTTATTAATTTTAAAAATAAAAGGATTTTGACATATGCAATGCATACTATATGGTTAGACCACAAAATGTTTCTGTGAAACAGTTAGATTCTTCAATTTTGCTTAGAAACAAGAATGGTGGGTGGAAGGAGTGCTTTGCTTTGCCAAGAGTGGTGTCTTTGATAGGGAGTAGCTGTTTCATGAGAGGCTTTAGGGCATATCCAGTCAGATTCACACTGTACATCTGGAACTCTTTGTTTTCAGGCTGCAGTTCCTTGGCTGTGTCGGTATCTTTATTGTCTGAGCTCAGAAATCCCTTAGTACACCAAACAAGGAAGGGAAACTGGCAGCAGGGAAATGACTGACAAAGGGATTGTAATATATTAGAGGTCTCTGATCGTCATTAAAAATTTTGAATGGAAAAAAATATGCCAGAAGCTGATAATATCAAATGAATTATAGCTACAAGGTCATTCTGGTAGTTGTAAAATTAGTTTCTTGAGATAGACATTTGTGCTACTTGTGGTTTATTAATTAATTAATTATTGGGATGGAGTCTCTCACTCTGTCGCCTAGGCTGGAGTGCAGTGGTGTGATCTTGGCTCACTGTAGCCTCTGCCTCTTGGGTTCAAGTGATTCTCCTGTCTCAACCTCCTGAGTAGCTGGGACTACAGGCATGTGCCACTATGCCTGGGTAATTTTTTGTCTTTTTAGCAGAGACGGGGTTTCACCATGTTGGCCAGACTGGTCTCAAACTCCTGTCCTCAAGTGATCCACCCACCTTGGCCTCTCAAAGTGCTGGGATTACAGGCATGAGCTACTGAGCCCGGCCTGATTTGTTTTTAAGTATTGGGACACGTAAGTATTCTTTATAAATCTGCTACAGTGACCCACATAATAGTGACTTAAAATGATCATTTGTATTTTCACTTATGTAGCAGTCTGGAGGTGGGGAATGCAGGATGATATGCAGCTCAGCTTCATAAGGTCAGACAGGGCTGGTATGATGCTCAGGGTCAGGTGCTATATGAGTTTTCAAACGTGTGTACATTTTCTTTGCTGCTTTTCCCATTGTGCACTCTGGTTAAATCTGGTTGGGCACCTGGCTCTCTTGTAACCAGTAAAATGTAGGTTTAGTCGATACCACATGACTTTCATGGTTACGTCAGGAAAGGTGATGCAGCCTCTGCCTCCTTGCTGGGACTGTTGCTTTTAGAACCTTAAATTACTATAGAAGTAGTTTTACTACCTTGAGGCTGCCATTCGGTGAGAGAGTCAGGCCACACCTAGATGACGTCTATGGGTGTTCTGGCTGACTGTTTAAATTGAGGCTCCAGCCAGTAGTTAGCATCAACCACCAGCCATGCTGCCTCCAGATGATTCCAGTCCCCAGTGGTCAAGCCACCCCAGCTGCTGAATGTTACCAGCTGAGGCCCAGACATCATGAAACAGAGGCAAGCTGTCCCCCTTGTACCTGGTTTGAATTTCTGACTTACAGAAAGCTTGACATAAAAAAAGTGGTTGTTTTTCATATTTGAATTCTAGGGTAGTTTGTCACATAGCAGTAACTGGAACAGGGACCCAGGTTCCTTTTGTCACATTGCTTTGCCATCTAGTTTGTTACTCTTCACGTGTTTTTTAAGATGTTTCACCACCACATCTGCATTGCAGCCATCTGGATTGAAGAAGTACAAAAAAAGGCACTGTAGGCCGGGCGCGGTGGCTCAAGCCTGTAATCCCAGCACTTTGGGAGGCCGAGGCGGGTGGATCACGAGGTCAAGAGATCGAGACCATCCTGGTCAACATGGTGAAACCCCGTCTCTACTAATACAAAAAAAAATTAGCTGGGCACGGTGGCGCGTGCCTGTAATCCCAGCTACTCAGGAGGCTGAGGCAGGAGAATTGCCTGAACCCAGGAGGCGGAGATTGCGGTGAGCCGAGATCGCGCCATTGCGCTCCAGCCTGGGTATCAAGAGCGAAACTCCGTCTCCAAAAAAAAAAAAAAAAAAAAAAAAAAAAGGCACTGTATTCCCTTCAAGGGCCCTCCTGCTTCTGTTCTCATCTCAGTGGCCACAACGTATTCGGAGCATGGCCACATCTAGCTCAAGGAAGGCAAGGAAATGTGTATTTATTCCTTGTGTATTTGCACCTAGCTAAAAATTCGGGAATTTGTTTCTTTGAGAAAGAAGGATACAAGGATATGGGGAAAAGTTATAGTTCTGCTGCAGTTGTATGAGCTTGTTTATACCAAGTTCTTTACTTTGTGCTGTATTAATGGTAGCGGTTTCTTTTCTGGGAAATTTTCCATTTCAAAGAGCTTTCAGTAGCAGATCTGCTGGAAAACACTGTGTTTGTGGGTAGGATTAGGTTGACTGATATTGGTCCTATTTTGCAGATGAAAACGAAAGAACAGTGACTTGAAGGAGGTTTACTTTTCTCTCATGTGAAAGAAGTCCAGCAGGAGGCAGTCCAGGACTGGCGTGATTACAGCCACCGTTCTCAGAGGCTCCTTACTTCTTGCTCCTGCAGACTTAGGCTGCAGCTTTGTGGTCCTAGATGGCTGCTTGAGCCATATCCACTGGGTCTGTGTCCCCAGCCAGTAGAAAGGATGAGGGAAGGAAGAAGGGGTAAGGGGCTCATGCCAGGTACCTTTCACAGAAAGTTTCTAGAAGTTACCAGATAATACGTTAGCTTTTATTTCATTTATTGGAACTTTGTTATTGAAAATAAGGCTGGAGAGATATAGTTTTATTCCAGGCTTGAAACATTTAATTCATGATTGAATTGGAAATGCAGAGAAAATATTTTATTTTATGGCTGATCTGGTCATCTTTATGAGTTTCACCTTCCGATGAGTGAGAAAATGTACTAAAATTGAATCTGATAATCTGATGTGGCAGATTGAACAGTCTCCTTTGATCTTTGTTCTGTCTTAGATAAAAATGCTTGGTCGTTGAAGGCAACCTCTTCCTCTCTTTTTCTCTGGGTATCTAGAGGGAGACTTGTAGCTTCTGCAACCTTGCATCTGCCCCATCAGAATCAGGGTTTCTATTACTAGGAAATATAGCACAGCTCACATCCTGTTCCTTACACTATCAATGTGAAAAGAGCTATGTGGTTTGCCAGAACTTGGGCCACATTGTATATAGCACCTTAATCAGAATGATTAGAAACTGCTCATTTAAGAGTGTTGTGATTTACATTTGTGTTCACATAGAACTTCAGCCATTCTTTCCCCATTATTATAAACACTTGGGTTTGTAGGGACAACTGATGTTTACTGGCAGATGACATGCTGTGTACAGACTGTCACTGTTTTAGCCTCAACTCTCAAAGGCTTTCCTGAAAAAAATAAATCCCATTTCCAGTATATACATAATAGGGCCATCTGTCACTGTTTCTCAGTTGTTTAAAGTTACATTGTTTGAAGTCCTGCTTTTCTAAAAGTGTAATTTTTTTTTTCTTCCTGGAACCATTTCTATTCCTCTGCTTTAGAATGAAAATAGTCTGAATGAGTATTTTAGCCCTTTCTGGAATGAGACTGAGCTTGCTGCAAGGCATCTATTTATCCAGTATCACATAGAGTTGCTGAGAGATTTTGTCTTATTAATACCTCTCTTGAGAAAAGACTATGACTCTTTGTTGTTCTCTATATGAAACCAACTTTTCTGCCCTGTGTAGTAGGCTTGAAAGATTTAATTCATGATTGAATTTGGAAATGCAGGGGAAATATTTCCTTTTATTTTATGGCTGATCTAGTCATCTTTATGAGTTTCACCTTCTGATGATTGAGAAAATGTACTAAAATTGAATCTGTTTCAAAGCATAGTCTGATGTGGCAAATGGAACAGTCTCCTCTGATGTCTGTTCTGTCTTAGATAAAAATGCTTGGTTGTTGAAGACGGCCTCCCCTCCCTCTCTTTTTCTCTGGGTATCTAGAGGGAGAGATGTGGCTTCCGCAACCTTGCATTTCTGGGGAAAACACTGTGCTCTTTCCTGCCAGCATCTTTATCCTGACACTTAGGACCCCTGCTTGCTGCGTGATTTGTACCCCTTTTCTGTCTTGGATGTCTGGCACCTTGTGGGTCAGCACAGTGATTCTTAAGTCAGCCACCAGTGAACTCTGGCCCATTCTCGTGACTCAGGCCATGTCCCACATTGATTTGACTTTACCTTGGCTTCCCGCTAGTGCTCTACACCCATCTGCAGTCTTTCTGGGATGCTTGATTGTTCCTGGCTCATGTGATCTTTTCTGCATCCCTTGCTAGAGATCCCCCTCTCCCTGCTAGGATGGCCCCTTTGGGAGGTGTCCCAGCCAGACTCACAGATACTTCTGTGTCTGGTCTGTACCAAGCAGAACCAAGGGTGGCCTTCTTTCCAGGGTGCCATATAGGGAGTGGGACAAGAGCCCCCTGTGCCTTCCCCTTTACTCCTTACTCACTGAATGTACCTCCTCCTCTCAGGGCCAAAGCCTGAACTGGGGAAATTGGTTTAGCCTCTTGACTCCCTGTCTTTCTCCTGCATGTACTGTATCATATCCTCCTTTCAGCTAGCCCTGTGGCTCTGCTGTCATCGCTGGAAGTGGGTTATCTTTTCTACACTGGAGAAGAGCTAGGTCAGGCCCCTGGTTAAAAGGAGGCAGGGAGGGGAGACAGAAATAAAACAATTTGGAAAAATCCCTCCAGATAATAGTATGGCTAGCAAGGCTATGTATCTTGCTGAATAATCCTATTTTATAAACCAGAAATGGTTGTTCCTGTCTTTTTGTAGAATTTCTATAATCTCTTTTTTTAAGGCTGATAAACAAGTCATGCCAAAAGGCAAAAGAGAAAATAGAAATAAATTTCAAAATATTATTTTATAATGTTTCCCTCAAAGTCTGCCAAAATTTTTGTCTTCTTAAAGTTTACATCATCAAAGTCAGTCTCTGAGCTAGTAGTGTTTAGCAAGAATAGGGGATTTGGTAATCAGAAGACCTGTGTTCAAGCCTTCATTATGAGATCAGTGATAAGGATAAGCTGCCTTCATTGAGTAGAACCTTAGTTTCTTCATCTTTAAATGTGAGTATCTGCCTTACTCACAGAGTATATGTGAATGTAAAGTGGGGTGATTACATGAAAGTATTTTGCCAATGCAGTGTGATTTTATTAATACTGTTTCCTTGTCTCACATTACGCTCATTTCCATTTATGTATTTCTGCTGCTGCTACCTACATTGCCTTCTTAAACTTTACATCATCAAAGTCAGTCTCTGAGCTTCCAGCTACCCACAACTGTACAACTCTTCCTACGTGCCCACAGGTCTGTTACAAGTACTCAGGGTTACACTGGGAACTCTTCTCTCAGTCCTTATTCTGCATATAGTCAACCAGTTTCCTATTTAGTGTCTACTATCTTGTTTTATTGTTTTATTTTCTTCATTAGATTTGAAATGACTTGATGGCAAGGAATATACTTCATATATGTTTTATATATTTCAGACATTTTCTGGTATTTTTTACACTCCCAGAGCCTACCTTGGCGCTGAAAAAAAAAATAGACATTACCTGGTATTACTATAAGCTAGTGAAATAGAAGGGATAATCCAATTATATTTTCTTTATAATCCTTTTTTTTTTTTTAAATCTTATTCCTTTCTGATTCTGAAGAGTACCTAACTTCTGAATAACTTGTACTAACTGAAATTATTCAGGACTTATAAACTAAAGAACATATATTTAATTTAAATACTTTATTTATATCTAGATTTGACTGTTAGAAAATATTTTTAGGTTTTACAAATTTATCTTGGAACCACGAAGCGATTTTTTTTTAACCACACTAAAATATTCATGGCTCGAAGATTTAATTTTCTAATTTTTTTTAACAGTTGGTTTCTTTGACTCCATCTCTAATATATGTAACATTTTTATTTTAGTGGCCACATTTACATTTACATAGCTCTTGGATCCTCTCAGGGGCTATATCTTCAGTTTCTGTAATGAAGCAGATTTTTGTCTATATTTTGCTAATAAATATTTATGAGGTTGCCATGTGGGAGAAACTAGTGATAATGAAAATGGTCTGTATTTAGAATCAATTGAGCACATTTACTCTCAAGGACCTGTGGTAGATGGCATGCTAAAGATTAAATTAAGTCTGGATCTCTCAGTTAAGAGCATAGAACTTAAAAAGAATCAGCCCCACAGACCCCATCGCAGAAATAAAATTTCACAGAAAAATTGTATAAATTCAGACAAAACTCTGCCTTTATTATGAATGTTACTTACTTTGTTTACACTTTTTAAAAGGTTAACTAAGTTACATATTTCTTTTGTTGAATTGATTTCCTTTTTATAAGTTGTACTGTCTAAATAAGTTACTGTACTATTACCAGAGATCACTTGGAATGGCATCTTTCACTATATAATTCTTCAGCTTCTTTCTCATTCTGATTGCTAAAAGAAACAGAAAGCCATTTCTTTTGTAATTGAAAATTTCATTATCAGTGGTATGAAGTGAATTTCCAAAATGGCTCATGTAAACAAAAAGTTCCATTTTAAGAAGCATTTCTGTGTTCTTTCTTCTAGGCTACATTTTGGAACTATGGGCATTTCACTGCCTATGCTATTAGGCTGTTACTCTAACTGGATAATCAGTTGTGTTTTAAGGGTAGAAATAACTACGACCAAGTGTCCAGTTGATGTATATGCTTCCATGATACATGTTGTATTGCCACTTCCGAACCTCATTTTGTTAACTTACTTACTCTTTTCATTTTTTCCCTAAACAACTTCTCTAGAGAACTTTGTTAACTTAATTTAAAACAGTAGGTTTCTTGGAGTCCCATTGATGATTCTGTGGTTACTAAAGTAGATTGAGATTAGCAGAGACCAGAAGGATGCTTCTGATGTTGCCGTTACTTAGATTCCAGGGAATATATGAGATCAGTGCATTTAAGTCCATCAGATAGCACTAAGAAGAACTGCAGTTTTATGTTAAGCATTCTCTTAGGTATATAACATTCATTATTACCTTTCAGCTTCTAGGCAAGTGTTTGAAATGGGTACTACTATCCCTATGTTATATATGATGCAAGTAAATCTTAGGGGACTTATTAACTTGCTGTAGCCAACAGTTAGTAGCAGAGAGGGGATTTGAGGGTCTGGTATTTCTGCCTTTGAAGTTGGTGCTCTCTAAGCTGAGTTTGTAAGGAAAATGCTTCTATGCAGCCATTTGAATGTTCTGTTCACTGTTCTCTGTTGCCTTCCTGATAGACTCTCAGTTTTTTAGCATAGCGTATCTTTGTAGGCATTTTATTCTAGTGTAGCCATTCATGACTCTCTGTATGCATTGCATACTACATCCATGCTTAATCACTTGAATTCTCTCACAGATATGCCTTCTTCTACCTTATACTCCCCATATCACTGCCTTCTACGTTAAACCACACAAATACAAATCAAAGAGATGAAACAAACAGGATAAACTCAGTCTTGTTTATAGTAATACAAACTGCTATTATATTGGAAAGTGCCCAAACAGCCTTAGTACGTGAGTGAGTAAACAAACTAGTAAGTCCATACAGTCAAATACCTCTCAGTAATCACAAGGAACAAATCACTGGTACATGTAACAGTGTGGATGAATCTCAAATATATCATCCTGAGTGAAAGAAGCTAGATTCAAATGATTTCATACTTCTATTTATGTGAAACATTAGAACAAGCATAGCTCATCTACAGTGTTAGAAATCAAGTTGCCTGTGGGAGAGGGGTGGGTATTGATGGCAAAGAGGCATAAGAGAACTTTCTTGGGGGATGAAAATGTTTTTTATCTTGTTTTGAGTGCTGGTTACAGGATACAAACAATTGTCAAAAGTTTTTGAACTGAACACTTAAAATTTGCTTATTTTATCTTAATTGTACCTTGATTTAAAAAAAAAACAACATAAAATCAAGCTAAGCTCCTTTTGCATAGTTCTGTCATAGCACTTACCATGCAGTTTTGCACATTCTGGCTTTCTAGTCTGTCTCCCTTTGGACTAAGACAGGATGACTCATCATACTTTTTTGTATTGCCAGTGCTTACCATTTGCCTGGTGCTTAGTGGGTTCTCAGGAGATGCTTGCTGACTGAAAGGAATGCTACCTTCTTAAAAAGGCTGGCTGGTTTTTTGTTTTGTTTTGTTTTGTTTTTAAGAATAGTTTAGAAGTACTGGAGACCCACTTGTGTGCTTGATACAGTCTTTAGAAGCAAGGAAATCTAAGCTTCATAAGAGTTGTAATTCAAGCCATTATTAACTTAGTTACAGAGATTTGTATGCAAAAAGTATAGACTGAGTTTGTGTATTTTTAGTGATTTGCTTTGAGCTTTTCTAGTTAGGTGTCAGATGATGCCTGAAGTTTAAAATTCCATGATTTCCCTATTCTACCCTCCTCTCTCCTCTTTTATTTTGGAATAATTTTGGCCTGTAGCAGATCCCTGAGTCACACCTGTGGCTTTAGGAGTCTTGAAAGTACTTCATTATGGAAATAAATTTTAGTTTCTAAGTTTAATCTCATAGTAAGACAGAAGCTGCTGAATGCTCACTTGGTCTATAGGTAATAGGCCACTTGGTGGTTCCCTATTCTCTGAGGGAACCCAGTGGCTTATTATCTCTTAGGAAAAAATTCCATAGCATTTTAAATGACTGCTTGAATCTGGGACTTCAGCATTAACCCCATATGTTCAAGATGATACCAGTAGTAGAGTCATACCTTTAAAAAAGTATTATACAAATTGAGAGCTTCTCAAAACAAAAATATCACAAGAATGACTGCTCTAAAAAAAAATGTAGGTATCTTTGAAGAAAAATTGGAAGAAAAAAGATGAAAATACAAATTACTGATAATCTTACCACCTATATTTAATTACTAATATTATGTTGGCATATTTCCTTATAATCTTTTTTCCTAAGCATTTCCAAGCATTTTTTCCCTATTGGTGATGTCTGTTTAATCAATGCATAATCTTTTTTTCGTGGCGCTATCATAACTAACTTGATAATTTCTCTATTCTTGGATGTTTAGGTTATTTCATGTTTTTCTAATAGCTAATAATAATAGCTGAAAATATTGACTATTAACAGGCATGACTTTATTTAATGTTAAAATAAATATTTTCTTGTTTTAATCTTCATCTGAAGTTTGGATGTTTTTAGATTCCAGAGCTTGAAGCATGGAGGGTTCAGAGCATGGATTCTGGAGCCAACTGCCTGGGTTTAAATCCCAGGTTCTCCACTTACTTTCTGACCTTGAACAAATTACTTAACTTCTCAATGCTTCTTTTTTCAGTCTGTTACAAAGGAATAATAACCATCTGCTGTTGTGAAAAATGTAAATGCTTGGGACAGGGCCTGGCATATTGTAAGTGCTATATAAATATGAGACATTGTATTCATAGAACACAAAACATTATGAACACTTTTAAAGCTTTTAGTCAGCATTGCCAACTTCTGGAAAGGTTTTATCAGTGGAGTCTTCCATCAGTGCTATATCAGGGTGACTATTTTTCCCACACAGAATTAGCTATTAGCAAAACTTCCTCAGTATGTGTCTGATGTTATTGGCACATCATCATTCAGTCTTTCTTCTTTTTTTTTGTTTCACTGAATAGAAAAGTCTTCTGCCAGACGGTCTTTCTTCTTTATTCTGCTAGCCCTGATTTTTGTTAGGTAATTTATCTACTCATTAATAAAAGTGTAGAAACAAAGAGAAATGCATTTCCTCTTCTTTTGCACCTTTTCTTTCTTTCTTTTTTGCCTTAGGGACTAGAAGGTGACCATGTTACTTTCTCATGAAGATAGATAGGAGGGGCTGTGGAATTTGAAAGTCTGAGACCACTGTTCTCATGGTAGATAATAAAGAAGTGTAGAGTATTTTTAAAATGTCTGTAAGGAGATCTGAGAAGAGTGTCTACTTCTTCAAAGTTTGCCTTTGGTTTCCAGGAAAAGCAAGTGGACAAGGCAAGAGTTTGCTAGAAAGTTGAGGCATGGAGATGGTCAACCCAAGCTGATATTTTCTAGTGGGCTAAGCTGGGGGAAGTTCTTTTCTCTTCTGACTACAACCAGAGCTACTTTATCTCTGTCTGTTTTACATGTTGTGTTTTGGGTAAGTATTCACTGGGAGAATGAGTCCCTATCAAAAACAGGTTTGAAAATCTTTTCCCCAAGAGGAAATACACCTCATAGAGAAGCCTGCGGGCACTCCAGACACTTAACATTTAATGTGTGCTTTTCCTCTTGCTCATCTGTGCTCCTGGGTGTGACTGCAGCGAGAGGGCCGCAGTGATGGAGGTGGTAGCAGCAGAGCCCTTCTGGGATGGTGTTGGGTTACCTGGAGTGTGGTTCCTAAAGCCTGCTGGGGCATGCATGGTGATCCTGTAACTAAAGCACTTGTCTACACCAGCTGTAAACTACACTTAAATAAGAAACTTAAAGTGGGAGGCCATGTAATTATGAACAGACCCAGAATGAAAATTTTTTTCCAGTGGTTCAGGACAGTTGTCTTCGGTGTTCCCCACCTGTTTATTCCTGCTGCTGACTCACTCTGTGACTGGCCCTTTTCTATTACAGGAGTGAAAAGTGTTACGCATTCGAATCATACCTGTAATTTCCATTGCCTTAAAAAGTGTGGCCTCCCAACCTGAGAAAATGCTTTTAAACTCCCTGGTCAAATTAAAGAGACCAGTGATATGAAAGTAGTTACTAAGAATTCTAGATCACCCTTTTTCATGAAAAATGGAACTTCTATGTAAGTATTAGGCCATGTATTAAGGTATATCTGATTTTATTCCTTAGGCCATATTCGTGGTACCAGTCAATACTTATCAAGAAAGACTCTGATTATATTCAGGGTAAACAGAATTAGAGCATTCCACTGTATAGTAATGTATAGTGTCAGAGGAAGACAAGAACTCCCAAGCTCTTATCTTTTTATTTTTTCGAGACAGAGTCTTGCTCTGTCACCCAGGCTGGCATGCAGTGTCACCCAGACTAGAGTGCAGTGGCCTGATCTTGGCTCACTGCAACCTCCGCCTCCTGGGTTCAAGCGATTCTCCTGCCTCAGTCTCCCACATAGGTGGGACTACAGGCGCATGCCACCACGCCTGGCTAATTTTTTGTATTTTTGATAGACACAGGGTTCACATGTTGGCCAGGCTGGTCTCAAGACCTGAGGTGATCTGTCCGCCTTAGCTTCCCAAAGAGCTAAGATTACAGGTGTGAGCCACTGTGCCTGGCTTAAGCTCTTATTTTGACCTTGATTGATTTATACTGTCACCTTGAGAAGAATGCAAATTTCTCTGTACCTTTTTAAATTTACAATATAGGGGACTTTTATGCAGTTTATTTAGTGAAGGGCTTGATTCCTTAACAGCCAAGGACATTTTATTTTGGTTTTTCTTTTTCTGGAATTGGTATAGTAGGAAATCACATCTGTTTATCTTATGTTCTGTTCCAGTTCCTTCATGTTGGATGCTATATGCGTTTGATTCACTCTTACCTTTTAATTCTGTGTAGTGGAAAGGCTATTAGAATATCTGGGCCAAATTCCAGCTCTGCTGTTTCCTTGCATACAGAAACCTTGGGCTAGATTATATTCTTTGAAATTTAGTTTAAAAAAATCAGTAAGAAGGGGATGATGATCCATAAATGCATCAGTAAGAGTGTTGTGAGATGTTGTGAAATTCTGTAGTGCATAGTGTTATGACTTTGATGTTTATTGCAGGTGCTTGATATGAATTTGCTGATTTAATTACAGTGACTAGGAAGCCAGTATATTTCTTGAGTGCCTACTACATTATCTATATTATATATTATCACATTTGGTGCTTATAACAATACTGTGTGAATATGATTCTATTTTATAGATGAGAAAACTTGACTTGCACGGAAGTTAAATCATTTTCCCAAGCTGAAATTGCTAGCCAGTGTTGATGCTCATATTTGAACTCAGGTTTATGCAGATTCCTTGCCTCCTACTGATTCCTAAGTCTTGTTTTTTGTCCTTACCATAGCTGCCTACCAAAGTCTACCAAATACAGTCTAGTGAAACCACATACAGGGTATGCAACCATATACAACCATAACCATATATGCAACCATATACAGGAATATATTTTCTTTAATATTTTGAAGTCTAAAGGCACCTACTTATTTAATGAACTTATGTAGGCATATGTTGTCCAGGTAGGCTATTGGTTGGGACAGAAAATAGCATAAAGGTAAGAAAAAGGATTCTCTCAGAAACCAGTAAGTCATAAAATTTCAAAGAAACCTGAAAAACTATATGTATTCCCTGTAATTTGTTGACTATATTTTTATCTGAGTTGCTAGAGGTCCTGTTTTGATAAATTTTGAAGGTATCTTGTATGAATTTGATTTTTAAGGTGAACTGTTCTTCTTTCCTTACATATATGTAGCAGTTTTAATTATAAAAGTTTTCAGAACTGAAGATTTTAAATCCCAAAATTACTTAAGGTCTTCATCATATAATGGATTTACCTTACATATAAGTAATGTAGAAATGATGCTTATTTAATTTATTTCTATCAAGTTACATATCTGTATGCTTTGGGGAATATTCTTATTTAGATCTCTGGATCTAGAAAGAAAGGCTGATAGTTTTCTTAAGGTTAGCATGTTACAGATTAAGAGTCGCAGATGCTTTCTGTCCTTAAACAATGACTCAGATCAGAAGTTAGATTATATATAATACTTAAATGTCGTAGCAGTATAACTATAATTAGAAGTCTCTTTATGTTCACATGTTTTTAGGATGCTCAGGTTGAAGAAGGTAGATTCTAGGAGTTTTATATTCAATTCTTAGCCAATTGTGAGACTAGATACCAGTAAATTCCTTATCAGAGCAGAACCTGATCCTCTAGATCCCAGCCAACAACACTATTGAACCTCAGCTGCTCAGGGACTGCACTGACAGGAAGGCAGGGATCTGATGATTGGGAGAGCAGGTAGTGGCCGAGGAGGAGATACACAACAAAGCATAGCATTTGTATAGAGAGATTTATATATAGTTTACATCTCAGCTTACCTCGCACATTCTACCATTCTACTCTTGTGTTATGTCTGGATTCATGACAAATGCTGACAAAACCATTTGTTTTGTTCTGTGGCAATTAAACTTTGAACAAGTAAGACTCTTCATGCAGTATAATTTCTGACTGTATTCTCAGTAACTGATTCTCCTTTCAGAGACTTCCTGTGGCCTCGCTATTTTGTATCTCAGATTGGGCAGCCATCCTCTGAAAAAGGTATCACCAGTTATACCTACACCTGTGCTCCCCAACTCTCACCCCTCCCTTTTCTTCTCCCCTCTGCCTTCCCTCCTGCAGCCATGAGCCTAAGAGCAAGTCCAGTCCCACCTGAAGTGCTTAACTCTGTCTTCAGATCAGAATGGGGTACTCTGGTCTGTGTTTCAGAATTTCTTCTATATCTTCCATAAAGTCCACCAGAATATGTAATACATAAATGAGAAAAATAACTTGAAACACATTTTCCCCTCACAGTTATTATTAACAGTAACAAATAAATAAACCCTCTTTGTAACAGGCACTCAATCTAGAAATATGTAGAATGAAATATGAAAGACACCATCTATCAACCCCTCTCCTTACAGCTTCCTTTCTCTTCTATTGATGAAACTGCTCTTCCTCATCATATACACCTTTTACATATAGTTATTATTTTTCATTTTTTCACTTATTTTGGAAACCTCTTTTATGTTACTATGTGCGTATTTTCCTTTATTAAAATTTTATAGGATAAGTGAAAGGTGAGCTATCATTCATTCATGTCGTCTCTTGATGACTGATATTTAAATTGTTTCAAATATTTTGCTATAGTCATCATCTTTGTATGCTAATCATAAGCAAGTATTTGCTTCCTGCAAGTAGAGTTATTGGTTCAGAAAGTATATGCATTTTAAGTTGTAATGGACACTACTAAATTGCCCTGAAAAAAGTGTTTGTGGCCGGGCATGGTGGCTCATGCCTCTTATCCCAGCACTTTGGGAAGCCAAGGCAAAAAGATTGTTTGAAGCCAGGAGTTGGAGACCAGTCTGGACAAAAAAGGGAGATCCTATCTCTAAGAAACATTTTAAAAATTAGCTGGGCATGGTGGGTTGAGCCTGTAGATCCAGCTACTTCGGAGGCTGAGGTAAGTGGATCACTTGAGTCCAGGAGGTTGAATCTGCAGTGAGCTATGATCATGCTGCTGTACTCTAGCTGGATGACAGAATGAAACCCTGTCTGGCTGGAAAAAAAAAAGTCTTCACCATTTTACACACCCACATTACAGTAGCTTGGGACTACCCATTTCTTGGCATTCAGCATTATCATTCTTACAAATTTATGCTGATAAGAAATCATTTTATCTGCATTTCCTGATTACAAAGATGCTTTAGTATTACTCCATATTTATATTGGCCATTTGCATTTCTTCTATGAACTGTATGCTCACATCATTTGTAATTTAGGAGGAGCTGTTCTTTTTTCTTTCTAATTAAGAGGAGTTACTACTCTATTTGGCTATTCTTGATGTATATTATATATATAACAGGTATTTTCTTCTAGTGAGTTTTTAAACTTTGTCTGCATTGTCTGCTGTTGTATCAGTGGTCTGTTAAATTTGATAGTTTTATTTGTTTAGTTTTTTTTTTTTTGGTTCACAACTTGTTTTGAAATATTCTTCCCACCAAACTATTTTAAAATCATTATTTTCTATATTTTTAAATGGTTTTGTTTTAAAAATTGTCTTATTTCTAGTATTATATAATTTCTTCATGTACTGCCAGGTAGTATAAATCCAAAGATTTTACTGTAGCTCTGTGTTGGACTTGTTATTTCCATACTTCTCTGGAAATGTGCAAGAAGAAAGCTTTTCACAAGCAGCACCTTACAGTATTTCTTTGTACATGCAGCAACATGAGAATTTTCTGTTGCCAAAACAGAGGCAGACAATATTTATGATTGTGAGATCAACTGTAAGCCTTATGTATATGGGATTTTGCAGTCGTGGCTAAGCTAAGAAATTACTGGGAAATAACAGCATTTGTATACTTTCACCCATGGAGTCCTAAAGTATTTTGCAAGCTTTTTCTTAATGATGAATAATTTCATGTGATATCATTGGTAGAATTTTCCTGCTAAGAACCTTCCTTTTAACAAAAGTAGAGTGGAGGGGTGAGTGGATGGGGAGTAGGCTGTGGCTAAGGCTCAGGGTTATTAAATAGCTTCCTCTAAGTTTGTCCTCACACAGAGGTGTCACAGACCAGTGGATGAAAGTTGGACTGACTAGAACATGAACTTCAGTTGTAGGTCTATAAAATAGAAATAAACCATAATGATGTTTCTATGGGGAATGAGTATTTGGTAAAATGTTTCAATTAAAATGAGAGTGGGAACTTTTTCCTGTTACCCATTTCAATGTGTGGCAGCTACAACCTCCAGTCACCAAGTAATGTTGACTGAGATTTCTGTGGTTGAAGATCAAGTCAGGTAGGCAAGGGAGGTGTCACTCACTAAAGTGAAGCAGTGCTGTCAGCTGATGATTGGGTGTGAGTTGATAGCTCACAGGTGGTTTGAGATGGGATTCTGCAGGGGATTGGGTGGTGATGTGCAGCGTCTTTGATTTGTTCTCAGCCAGCTCCCTTTTTACCAGCTATCCATTGTTCATCTTTTTCAGGAACTAATCTTTTCAATGATCCCAACTATTCCATCCTTCTTTCTTCTGTAATACCAACAATCTTATAGCTGTTCACTTGCAACATTTTTACTGTATTGTACCACAAAGCTCTTTCTAAGCAGTGGTAGGGAAACTGATGTCTTTTCTTCTCCCTCCATATTATTTCTACACAGCTTCAACACTTCATGTTTACGTTTTTATTTTTATTTTTTCAGATAGAGCCTTTTGCAAAGTATTTCTCCATCTTTTAAAATTTACATCTGGTTCTTAAACTCAGAAATCTCATCCCTGCCTTAAATTCTGATGTAGCTTCTTGGTAAAGCATTGCTGCTCCCCTCCCTCCACTCTTTTTTTTTTTTTTTTTTTTTTTTTTTTGAGACAGAGTTTCGCTCTTGTTACCCAGGCTGGAGTGCAATGGCGCGATCTCGGCTCACCACAACCTCCGCCTCCTGGGTTCAGGCAATTCTCCTGCCTCAGCCTCCTGAGTAGCTGGGATTACAGGCACGTGCCACCATGCCCAGCTAATTTTTTTTGTATTTTTAGTAGAGACGGGGTTTCACCATGTTGACCAGGATGGTCTCAATCTCTTGACCTCGTGATCCACCTGCCTCGGCCTCCCAAAGTGCTGGGATTACAGGCGTGAGCCACCACGCCCGGCCCTCCCTCCACTCTTTAGAATCATTAAGCTATGGAAGGTAAATTTTATCTTCTGTGGATTCCCACCATTGACAGTTGGGCCAAGCCTTACTTTTTACATTTTTTTTTTTTAACTTTTTTTTTAAAAGTTAGAATTTTAGTTTCCAAGTATGAAATTATGATATTGAGTATGCTTTTACACACTGCATTCCCTGCTCTTGGTAACTTTGTGATCCTGGGCAGGTTGTTTAACCTCTAAGTGCCTCAGTTTCTTCATCTGTAAATGGAGATAATCTCTGTGGGTTGTTATGAGTATAACATATAGCACATGTATGTTATATGTGTGTGTAACTGAGAATAACACCTGGCAAATAATTGTTCTCTAAATGTTTGCTCTTATTATTATAATCCTAGTTTCACTAAAATAGTCTCAGTCTTTCCTGTAGCAGAGGCAAGGGATCTAAAGATAATTGGGAAAGGAGAGATAGGAAGAGAAGGGCTATTTAAGCAGATACTTCGAACTTCTCAGTAGGAACTGGTACAATTTATTCATTTATGGTATATTTAGAATAGGGTTAGAAAATCATATGAAGATATTTCAAAGCATCTTGGCAACTATTAATCCAGCAGTATTGTGGTGGTATGATTGAATGCTGGTTCTCTTTTGCTGAAATAAGTAGTGATCATTTTTGTTGGTTGTTTTGGAGTTAACTGTGAGTACAGTTTCTATTCAGGAAGGTCTATTGGTCTAATGTTTCACACAAACATAGAAATGCCAAAGATAGTTGGTCTTTTGCTTGTTTAGAACAGGGATTCTCATTTCTTGACTTTTCATTATTCATTTATTCATACCTAGAAGTGGAGTGCTCCTAAACTGGAGGCACCCTGCTTTTCCTGCATTATTAGATTAGGGGTCCTATTTGAAGACATAAACGGTTTGGAATCACACTTAAGATCCCACTGTGGCGGTGGAATTTTAGGCTAGATTCTTAATCTCTACAACTTTGATTTTCACAGCTTTGAAGTAAGGACAGTGCAGAATTGTTGTGAAATCCAAATGAAAATTTATCTATAAAGTATACATAAAGAAATGGCCAAGAGTGAGTTACTTCCAGAAGGATGTGTGCCGAGCCTACAAAAGTGATCCTTCCAAATCATATTCCTAGCTCACATATCAGGGATAAGTTAAACAAGTTAGGCTGGATTTTTTTTTTTTTTTTTAAATTGTGAGGGAATTCTGCCTGGGGTGTTAGAAGAGAGAATGTGATGAGTTAGTTCAGCTGTGAAATCTAACATCCTATTGGTTTGGCTCATTGCAAAACATAAAAAGGGAATTAAAACTCTCTTCTTTTAAAAGACTTCTTATGAACAGCTTTAAAATGAAAAAGAGAAATAGACAATTTAGTTTCTTTTTAGTAATAGCTGTATATGTCCTCTGCAAAAATAACAGAGGAGTCTGGCTTTGCTAATGTTTGTTTAAAAGGAGGTGTTGACCAGTTTTCAGCTTGTAAGTAGGAGTGTCTAGTCAGTGTTTTCTTTTCTGCATAGAAAGTTAACAGGACTCTGACACATCAGAGTTTGTACGGAGAGAGATTAGGGAAGTGCCGCACAGATTTCCTGCAGAATGATGGGACAGCTTGTGAAAAATGGTCAAGATTGGAACGCAAAGCTGGTGGGACTGATGTGCTGTATGGGTTAGTAGTATCACGTATAGTATCACTTTCATGTTTTCAGAACTGGGAAGGGAAAGTTGCACTACCTGCTTTGGTTTGCATGGCGATAGTTTTGCTGATTATGGGGCACCTTTCAAAAACCTGTGCTGAAATCAGGACAACTTCTGAGGCTCCCTGAGGAGAACTCCCCCACATTGTTGTCCACAGAATATGTATTTATATAATCTTAATACTTACTGTGTGTGTGGTACTCAGTGAGTTTAGCTTTGTTTGGATTTCACTGAAAACCAGTCAATATAGATTATAATAATCAGTGCTCTTTTTGCATTTATTTGCCCCCCCATTCTGTTATTCTTTGTCTTCAGCAGTGTCACATATTTTCAGCTGTTACACTTTATAAGGGGGATATAAATATATATTTTAATTTAAAATTTAATCTATAAGTGAAATAATTTTCATATAGAGGATTGTTATAAAGGTTCATTCAAAATTATCATTCTGTTGGTTTTATAGAATTGTTTAAAATGACAGGAAAAGCTTCTCGGCCTTTTGGCTAAGATCAGGTGTAAAATGACAGGAAAGATTTTCCCTTTTTGTTGCCATAGCAACATTGCCCTAAATATAAATCTCAGTGTTAGACATCTCTAACTGAAACGAAATAAAGAACCATTATGAGACTTGTAATTGGAAAATTAGATGGTGAAATCTGGAATACTCCCTTTTGAAATAACTCCCTTTTGAAATAATGTGTATGGAAAATAGTGTGATTTAGAAAGTCTTCCCAGACTTAAATTATTCTCTGACTCTAGGCTACTCTCTTGAAGAAAGTTGAAGTCTTTAAAATTCACACGAACTCTTTTCTCAGTACCGTAGCATTGTGGAACCTTCTCATGTTAAAGGGCTTACTTTGGTATTTGAATGGGATTCATTTAAGTTGATTGTGGTTTAAAAGAAAAGGTATAGCCTGTTACTGTTTATAGCCTACACCTTTTCTTTTAAACCATGATCAATTCAGAAAACAGTATCAGAATTTATGAATTCTGTGTGTTATTTAGCTTTAGTCTTTGTATCTTATGTACTTTGGTACAGATAAAAATTCCGAGATATTACCTTAGTAGTACGTACCAAAGACCATGTTATTAGCAGTGCTTTTGAGCCTCTAGCACAACAACAATAATAAGAACACCTCATTGATCAAAAGAATCTTTGTATAGTTATTTAAGTGAATTTATCCTCTGTACTTAGAGGTAAGTTATTTGACTAAATCAGCTTTCTTAACATACCACTTGGGTAAGTAATTAGCCAATTTATCTATAGAATCTGTGTTTTACTTTATGTTCCTTGAACTATAGGACCAGTTTTTATTCACTTAGAAAAAAAGAAATCTATTTTGTTAACCCTTTTGTACCCAAGAGGAAAAGGGTTTATATAATACACATAATACATTAAATTTATTTTGTGACTTGATATGGAGGCTCTCTTCTTGAATTATAAAGATTTTTAATGCATTATTAAAATTTTTTTTCTTGAGGATTTAGCATCAGGGCCTTGGTTGTTAATTAATGGGAATAGCATGGATATTACCTAGGAAGTAATTTTTTTTTTTTTACTGTTTTCTTTTTGCTGGATGCTTAGAAAAGCACTGCTGAAAATGTGGTATGAGTGCTAGACTTTGGCACAGAACTTCCATTGTTTGCAATCACTTGTCCAAAGTTCACATCACATCATGCAGCCAGATTCCCCAGCTCCCTGTCTGTGACTGAGATGTGGTCAGCACTTCCATTTGAAAATGACAGTGTCTTAGGGATAGTGGAAGCAACTCTGTAGGGAATCATAAGAATTGGGTCCTAACCAAGGCTGTCTCAATTTAAATGATTAAGTCAGGGTTTCTTTTTGGTGGAGAAATTCACACATGGCTGGCTTCTGTCTTGCTGTGCTCCTTGCTCTCCTTTAAGCCCTACCTGACTGCCCTGGATGAGGTTGCTTCTTCTCTTTTGTGCTTGCATGCATGGTGAGTGCCATGTACTTCTCTCAGTTGACGTGCTTATCACACTGCCTTCCTGTCAGGTGTCTTCTCCAGGTGATGAGTTTCAGAGACCAAAACCAGTGCTTTCTCTGCAGCCTGTTAGAGGACAGTGTTACAGGACAGGGGTCCAGATTCAGACCCCAAGAGAGGGTTCTTGGATCTCACGCCTGAGAGAATTCAGGGCGAGTCCATAGAGTAAAGTGAAAGCAAGTTTATTAAGAAAGTAGGCTGGGTGCGGTGGCTCATTCCTATAATCCTAGCACTTTGGGAGGCCAAGGCAGGAGGATCACCTGAGGTCAAGAGTTCAATAGCCTGGCTAACATAGCGAAACACTGTCTTTACTAAAAATACAAAACTTAGCTGGATATGGTGGTGCATGCCTGTGATCCCAGCTACTCGGGAGACTGAGGCAGGAGAATTGCTTGAACCTGGGAGGTGGAGGTTGCAGTGAGCCAAGAATAAAGAATGACTACTCCATTGACAGAGCAGCCCTGAGGGCTGCTGATTGCTCATTTTTATGATTATTTCTTGATGATATGCTAAACAAGGGTTGGATTATTCATGCCTCCCCTTGTTAAACCATATAGGGTGACTTCCTGATGTTGCCATGGCATTTGTAAACTGTCGTGGCGCTGGTGGGAGTGTCTTAGTGAGGATAACCAGAGGTCATTCTCATTGCCATCTTGGTTTCGGTGGGTTTTTGCCAGCTTCTTTACTGTAATCTGTTTTATTAGCAAGGTCTTTATGGCCTATATCTTGTGCTGACCTCCTATCTCAACCTGTGACTTAGAATGCCTTCGCCGTCTGAGAATGCAGTGCAGTAGGTCTCAGCGTCCTTTCACCAGCTCCTATTCAAGATGGAGTTGCTGTGGTTCACACCCCTTTGATACCAGCACCACCATGGCACTGGAGTCATTAAATGACCGGATAGATGCTAGGATGAAGAGTGAGTAAATGAGGGAAGTACAGAATCTGCACTTATCGTGAAGAGGGCTAGTACATTGTTTCCATTTCCTTGTTCTTGCTTTACGTACAAATTGGTAATTTAGGTTCATTTGGAACTGTTTAGGAATAGCAAGGTTGAAAGACATTTAAGACACCATTATTGGTTTAAGAGAGGTAGTTGTATATACTATTGTATATATATGTATACAAATAAATCTACATTGTTTTCCTGAGTTGGATTGTCTTTCCTGAAATAAGATTATTTCACACAACGGGCGTCTGTTTGTTGAGCGCATAGAGGCATTGCAGCATAGAAGCACTATGGCATCTAGTACGTGGTAGACAAAGATGAATGAGGTATAGATGATACCCCTAAGGGGCCAACAGAGGAATTAATAAATATTTTGTGGGTAATATTAGTGGTTCACAATTATAATATCATGGCTTTTGACAGCAGTTATAAGCAAAGTGTCTGGGGGTTTTACATTTGGAATCAGGCAAATATAACAATTTTAGGGTCAGGCACAGTGGCTCACATCTGTAATCCCAGCACTCTGGGAGGCCAAGGTGGGTGGATGGCATGAGTTCAGGTGTTCGAGATCAGCCTGGGCAACATAGGGAAACCCCATCTCTGCAAAACATACAAAAATTTGTCAGGTGTGGTGACATGCACCTGTAGTCCCAGCTCCTCGGGAGGCTGAGGTAGGAGGATCACTTGAGCCCGGGGAGGTGGAGGTTGCAGTGAGCCAAGATTGTGTCACTGCAGTCTAGCCTGGGCAACAGAGTGAGACTCTGTCTCAAACAAAACAAAACAAAGAAAAAACAATTTTAGTATAAATTCTGAGCACTTATATTCAGAATTAGCAAACTTCTGTCTGGGAATGCTTTCTGCAGCTCTTTCTCCAATGTTTAAATACTCAATATTAAGAAGTAGATTAGAAGTTTGGGGCACTGAAAAGGTGTTATTGACAGAATCAAAAGATAGGCTGTATATAAGTACCTTTTGTTTCTCCCTGACAGTGGTAGGAAATGGAAGGGGTTTCTTGGAGATACTTTGGAGAAGAAATGCTTATGAAATAAAAACTATGTTATATGCCCTCTCCACCCCCGCTTCTTATTGGCATTCAAATAGGAGAACTCAAAGTGACAGTGCTGTCACTGAGTAGTTTTACAACGAGTTGAATCTGAACAATCCATTGTATTGCTTTACTAAAATTTCTTTATTTCCTTATCTTGGACATTTGTGTTTTTTCAGAATTTTTATTTTCCTATTGTAAACATTCTGATTTATATTAGTTACATTTTGTACATACTATCATTGTAACTTCAGCATATATTTTAGAAGTAAATTTGCTGGGAAAGGTTGTAGATATTTTGGGGGCTTTTTATGTATATCGACCAATTGTTGCCTAGCAATGTTGTCCAGTGGAGCTTTGTTTTAGAGCAGCACTGTCTGACAGAAATTTCTGTGATGATGGCATTATTCTATATCAAATTATTCTAAAACAGCGCTGTCCAGTAGAGCTTTGTTCTGGAGCAGTCCTGTCTGATAGAAATTTCTGTGATAATTGGAATGTTCTGTTTGTGTACTTTTCAATATGTTAGCTGTTAGTGACATGTGACTGTCAAGCACTTGAATTGTGACTAGTGCGACAAAGAAATTGAACTGTTAATTTTATTTTGCTGTAATTACTTTGGTTTAAACTTAAATAGGCATATGTGACTAGTGGCTACAGTACTGAACAATGCAGGTCTAGAAAGTTTAAATTAAATTATATTTTCATTAGCAATATGTATGTCTATTTCCTGTGTCCTTTTCAACGTGAAATTAAAAAATAAAATAAAATCTTGGCAATTTGATAGGTGAGAAAGCTTTACCTGTGTTATTTTATATTATTATTATTTGTTAGTGAGGTTGAGTACCTGTGTGAATTACATTTTTATTGTTATTTTATTTATTTATTTTTGAGACAAGGTCTTCCTGTGTCACCTAGGCTGGAGTACAGTGGCGCCATCACTGAGCTCAAATGACCTGCTCACCCCAGCCTCTCAAGTAACTGGGACTATGTGTGCATGCCACCATGTCTGGCTAATTTTAGTATTTTTTTTTTTGTAAATACAGATTTCATCATCTTGCCCAGGCTAGTCTCCAGCTCCTGGGCTCAAACAATCTGCCTGCATTGGCCTCCCAAAGTGCTGAGATTAGAGGCATAAGCCACCGCACCTGACCCTTGGGCATTAATTTTAAAAAAATTGATTAACTGCTTTTGCCCACTTATGTATTAAGATGTTAATCTTTTTCTTTCTTATTGCTGTTTTTTTTGTAATAACATTAGTAACATTTGTCTCATGTTGCACATATTTTCCCCAGTTGGTTACATACTTTTGTTTACATTCAAATTATTTTAGAGAACATAAATACTTTTAACAAATAAGATGAACTATTGTAAGTTATATTACAATAGTTTATGGGGGTTAGGGATGAAGAATGAGAAAAAGAGGCAAAGAAAGAGCCTGAGATATATCTTACCCCCAGGGAAAGGATGGAGAACATCTGAGTTGTGGTGGGAGAGGAAAGAAGACCACCAGGGAGGGAGAAAAAGGTAGCCCTGGAGGCAGGAAGGAGAGAAGAAGGAAATAAGAAAGTAAGGAATTGCCGTCTGGAGGTAGGGAGGAGGAAGGTAGTAGAGTTTTGAATGCTAGCTCTAGGTGTTGGATGATTATCATTCTCCTTTGAAATAATAACTTGATGAACCACAGCATTCCAATTGCTCTTTCTCCTTAAATCAGAAGAAAACTTCTCTTACTTTCCTTTGTAGTCTGTAGTAAGCAGGGCAGGATAGCACTGTCCACAGTGAAGCTACGTTGGGGCATTTCTTTGTTATCATACAATTCAACACAGGAATCTAGGAAAGAAATAGCATAGGCCGGTGTGGTGGCTCACGCCTGTAATCCCAGCACTTTGGGAAACTGAGGTGGGCAGATCACCTGAGGTCAGGAGTTCGCGACCAGCCTGGTCAACATGGCAAAACTCTTATTAGCTGGGCATGGTGGTGCACACCTGTAGTCCCAGCTACTTGGGAGGCTGAGGCAGGAGAATCACTTGAGCCCAGGAGGCAGAGATGGAGGTTGCAATGAGGTGAAGGTTGCAGTGAGCCAAGATCACACCACTGCACTCCAGCCTGGGTGACAGAGTGAGACTCTCTCTCTCTCTCTCTCTATATATATATATAAAAGCATAGTGATTCCACTGAATAATTAAGCAGAATAATTAATATTCAGCCAGAGTCTACTTGTTGAGACTTGAAAGTATTTGCTGGGTAATCATGAACAAGTCTTTTATCCTTGTTAAGTCTTGATTTCTTATTCTACAAAATGGGAGTAACACTTCCTACCCTCCCTCTTATGACTATGAAGAGCAAATGAGGTGTACATGTGTTAAAGTGCTTTGGGAAATTCAGTGCAAGGACAAGACTTAGGTTAGACAACTTCATGGTGGTGGCGGTGGTGGTGATGAGGGCTTATGGTACAGAGGGGCAGAGGGCATTTGTTTAATGGAGGAATATTGGTAAATGCAGTACTGGGAAGAGACCAACCTGACAAACAGCTCTTTAACACTTTCTTACAGATAGCCTGAAGTTGCCAAAATTTAACAAGAAACGTTGAATGCACTGAACCGTATCTTTTAAACATCTCATTTTTGTTTATATTCATGATCACAAAGTTATCTATTCACATATTTTACCAAACTTATCTTCATATATATTTTTTTCTTCCAGATGAACGGGACAAAGTTCAGAAGAAAACATTTACAAAATGGATAAATCAGCATCTCATGAAGGTCAGTTTTTATTTCTTTCACTTCTTGGAATTGTTCTGAATACTGCAGTTTATTTTGCAGTAATGGATTGTATAGTTCTGAAGCACAGCTTTTGCATATCAACTTGCAAGTTTAAATTCTAGAGCATAAAAGGCATCTATAATTATTTGATGTGTGGATTGTGGGTAATGATGGAGGCGAAAAGATATCTATTCAGTGATTACAGTGCATTTTGTGACATTAGTAAAACTTGTTATTATTGAAATCTATAAAATCTCAGCAGTTTCAGAAATCTGTAAATATTTATATGTTAGTGCATGAAAAGCTACGTTTCTTAGTAAGATTTTTTTTCTCTCTTAAGATTCAAACCAAGTTCTGGCATCAGATTTATGTGGATGGCAGAAGGTTAGATGAGAATAAAGATGTTGTAGGGACAGAAGTCTAGACTAACTTTACTTCTTATACTTAATTTAATCCAGTGATTGGTGCTTATGTCTAACTTTGTCTATGAAGCAGTTAGTGGTTGTGGTTCTTAAATTAATATTTGTGTACCATGGGTAATTTTGAGAATGTAAACTATCCAGAAAATAGAGACACACAGAAGAAGCCTCACCTTTGAGGTCAGGTAAATGGGGGTGTGTCCAGGTTTTGCAATTCATTATTTGTGTAAACTTAACCTTCTTATGCCCCCATCTGTAAAATGGTGGCAGTGCCAGGTTGGTGTGAGGATTTAAATGAGAGTCTATCTAAGCATAAAGCATAGAACTTGGTATATCGTTAGGCACTCTATAAATGATAGCTTATGGTGTGGAAGGATGGATTGACTTGGATGGTGTCATACAAAATTGTGAAGTGAGTGTAAGTTGCTTTTGGTGTCCATCTACTTCCCTTATCTGTATCTCCTTTTATTACATCAAGTACCTTTCCTTTTAGTTTATTCATTTTAGAAAAAGATACAGTTTGGGGTTCAGAATCTTTTTGAGGAGATAGATAGATGTGTTGCCTCTCTACCTTAGAGTCCTGCTGGATCACTGAAGAATGGTTTACCTGTGGTAGTCCTGTTACCTGTGCCCTCCTTGCCGTCTGCCTACCCCTCCACAGATTTTTAAAGGTTGATATGGGAGTGTGGAGTCCTTTTCCTTTTCTTTTTCTCCCACACATTCTTCTCACAGAAAGGGAGTATGAACACTCATCATACTTCTGAAAGGTTGACAGCTTTTGGACCTCAGAGTTAATTTTACTTAGAGTCACACTTAGAGGGCATCTTCCAAATTTTCTGGTTCATTTCCCTCATTTCAAAGTAGCGGAAACTACTTTTATATACTGTCCTTAAACTGATTGTTCTGTTAAGAATGTTTTCCTTTTGATTCATCATTCTTCAGAGTACTTTTAGGAATAAAGTGCAGTTAACACACAGATTATTTACCTTGCAAATCATGGTTTCTAGGTAAATTATTGGTGTTAGGAGCATTTATGTATTATTCTTCAGTGTAATTTAAACTGCAGAACTAGATAAGAGCTGGTTGTTATTGGAGATATCTGTGTCTTCACTTAGCTAAATTTTACCTGGAGAATTGTTCCAAAATGTAAAATTGATGATATTCTCCTGTCATTTACAGCATTTATTTCTACCTCTTCTACCTGTGACACTAGGTATCCCTCTTTATATTAGAGGGTTTTATATAACTACTTGTTGTTACTCATCATGTGCAATTTGCTGTCTAGAAATTCATAGGACAACAATATGAGAAATGGCACCTAAGATTTAAGTACCATTTAGCTTTTGCTTTTCTCAGGGAATGGGGTGGAGGACAGGGAAAGGAAGTACTTTATTTTCTGAAGCACGTTAACAGTTATCATTAGAAGATTCCCTTCAGTCACTTACGTGGGTCTGGAATTAGAACGTGAGCCATGACTGAGAGATTGTGTTTAGGAGGAGTAATTTAAAGGGATGAATGATTTTTAGGAGAAGATTGGAGTCCAGAGAAGTCCATATAATGTAGTTTCCTTACATAGGATCCATCTAATTGGCAATTTATGGTGGAAATATATTCTTCAATACTGATCAGCTATTTATTCCTTAATATTTGTAATAGGATATTTGGTCTAAATGCTTTTTCTTTTTAAAATTTTAATTTATTGACACGTGAATTGATTTGGAGAGGAAGAGGCCCTGGATGCCACTGTCGGACACACCCTTGTTGTTAGTCATCTACTTGGTTACTGCATGGGAGACACCCAACTATCACAGATTTTATCACTGTTTCATCATGACTTTGGAAAGCTTAATTACTCATGGCATAGATATCCTTTGCCCACATAGTAAAGTCAGTGACTTAATGATTCCATCAAATCAATCACACTATTCTTTATTTTCTGATTTGATGGCGAGAGGAAAATGTAAATACTCAAGTTGAGAACAGACACAGTGATATCTTTTAGACAATAGGGGAAAAAAAAACAACTCTATTTTCTCTGTGTTTTGGACCAGAGTAAAACTTTGATTTTGCAAAGTTATTTTGTAATTTTACATCTGTGGGCTCAGATGAAATAGGGGAATTTTCTTTTTTTTTTTTTGAGACCGAGTTTGACATTTGTTGCCCAGGCTGGAGTGCAATGACTGGTGCGATCTGGGTTCACTGCAACCTCCGCCTACCGGGTTCAAGCATTTCTCCTGCCTCAACCTCCCGAGTAGCTGGGATTACTGGCGCCTGCACCATACCCGGCTAATTTTGTATTTGTAATAGAGACAGGGTTTCTCCATGTCGGTCAGGCTGGTCTTGAACTCTCAACCTCAGGTGATCCACCTGCCTTTGCCTCCCAAAGTGCTGGGATTACTGTCGTGAGCCACAACGTGGGCCGAAATAGGGGAATTTTTGAAGCATCTACTTTATAAAGGACTAAGGAAAAATACTGCATATTAGCATACAGTGCTGTGGGTTCTTAAAGCCTACAAATAAGGTATTTTTTTTCCAGACCTTAGATTTATGTTAGTAGTTCCTAAACTTTAGCCTTATCAAAGTCACTTGGAGGGCTTGTTAAGATTTCTGGGCCCCATCCCAAGAGCTAGGTCTGGGGTAAGGCCTAAAAACTGGCATTTCTAACAAGTTCCAGGAGTTTGTATTTCTAACAAAGGGCTAATGCTGCTCAGTGGGGGCCGTATTTTGAGAATCCTGTCATAGATAAATGATATAAACATATAAATAACCATCTATTCCATTTAGCATAACCAGTAAGTATTCTAATATAGTATAGAGACTAATAGTAGCTATCTTTCATTGATCCCGTACTGTATGCTCAGTTCTTTACAATACAGCTAATGTTTGAATGCTAACCAGGATCTGTCACTTTCATGACTGTTGTTTAATTTTCACAACAGTCCTATGGACAGGTCCTAATTATTGTTATCCCTTTGTGGCTGATGATAAAACTGATACATAGTTTCCATAATTTCCCAAGGGCATACAGCTAGTAATTCCCAAGGCTGCTATGGAAAATAAGACTAAGAGAGATTACCTAACTTCCCAGAGGCTAGACGGAAGTCTAAGGAGAAAGTGAAAATTACACCTCAGTCTCCTTGACTCCAGAATTTTTGTTCTTTCTGTTACACTAAATTCTTGAGAATAGTTTTTAGTTGAGCAATTAAAGATAAAAAAGACAGAAGCTGAACTTGACATTTGGGCATTGGGCTGATTCCTTTACAAATAGACTTCACATTTAAATTATGTCTGTTATACTATAAGGATAACAGTGTATGTAGTTAAGGAAATGTTGAATGGTTTTTGGAGACATGTCTGATTAAAGTCCCAAAGTATAAATTTAGGGGCAAATCTTGCAAATCAGGTTTTTATAAATGTGAAAAAGTGGTGGACAGCTTCAAGATTGTAAGATATATGGAAGAGCATGAAAGATTTTTTTAAGATAAGTAGCAGATTGGGATTAAGAAATTATGAATTTTTTTGTTGTCATGAAGACTAATGATTATTGGTGCTAGATTCCTTAATTTAAAAAAAGTTGAGAATAACACTGTGCTTACTTTGAACAGGGCCGTATGCTGAACTTCTAGTATAACCAGGGCTGTATTTGAAATACAGTTTTTAAGAAGTTCTCTGTTTTCATGAAGCTTGCTATTTGTTGGAGATATTAAATATATATGTGTGAAACTATTAAACAGTCATGTACAGCAGCATATGATAAAGTGCCAGAATGAGTAGGCAAACAGTAAGGGTTTTAAGAGATCAGACCCTGGAGACTTGGGGTGACTCTGAGTAGTTTGGGACTGTGTCAGGGCAGGGAGGTTGACTTAAGCTAGGTGCAGAAGAGGGTGGGGGTCACAGGGAGGCAGGTGTGCTGGACTGCTAAGGCTTGCTAGAAGGCTATCAGGTTGGACAACAAAAGGTGAAGACTGATAAGAAACAGATATGATTGATTAGCCAAGGACGCTGTTGGAAGTTTTTGAGGACAAGAGTGAAGAATCCTACATTTCATACACAGGCATTAGGGATCTAAACTATATTGTGAATTCCATGATATGTCTGACTGTCTTTATTTATCGACATGGGAGCTCAGTAAGTCCTCGCTGGATGAGAAATCTGTAGGGAGGTGACTACTAGCTTAGCCCAGGGAATGAACTCTTCTTCTTCCCTCTGCTTTGTAGCAGACACTTGAATGAAGTCAGGGAAGGCACACTTAATCAGATCTACAGACAGGAAGAATATCCTTTGTAATAGATCAATGAAATTCATCCTCCAAGTAATTATAAAAGTTGGACCTCTGGTCTCACCAAAAGGACAACATTTAACTATGAAAAATGTGAAGTTCTGCTCAAAGGTTGAATTACCCACCTGTAGGATGCAGAAGGGCTGTCATAGCAGTAATTCATGTGATAAGACTAGGGGTTGGTTGACTTCAGATTTACAACAGTGGTTCAGCTGAATGCTGTCTCAGGCTGTGTTAATAGAGCTGAGGGTTCATAGCTCTTTTGTGATATGTAATTATGATGCCATTTTATATTAAGGACTTGAGCATCTGTGGATTTTGATATTCTTGGGGGATCCTGGAACCAATTCCCCACAGATACTGAGGGACAATGGTAGTACTAGTTTCCTGTGACTTCTGTGACACATTTACACAAACTTTTAATCTTTTTCAAATAAGGTAGCATTCATAGTTTCCAGGGATTTGGACTTGGTATGTTTGGGGCCACCATTCAGCCTACTATATGTATGAATAGTTACAACTACCTGACATGAAACCCTCACCAGTAGCTTCATGGGACAGGGCACTCCCTAGTCATCGTGGAATTGCCGCCAAAATCATGTGGACCTTGAGTTATAATCTATTAGAAATGAAAAAGAAATGATTGGTGTAGTGTTAGAAAGGTGAACTAGGTGGTATCTAATATAATCTTCCAAGAGCAAGATTATATCATCAAATGACAATTTTGGATGATAAGATATGTGAAAGACTACTAAGTAGGGAAGGACTAGAGATTTATTTTCGTATTTTAAACTGTTTGTTTGGAAATATTTTAAACTTTAAAAAGTTGCAAAAATAAAGTAGTACAAGGAACACTGATATACTCTTTACCCAGATTGAGCTCTTGTTAATGTTTTACCGTGTTTGCTTTATTATTCTTTCTTCCCAACTCTGTGTGTGTGTGTGTGTGTGTGTGTGCTTTTTTATCTGAACAATTCGAGGGTAAGTTATATATACCATGATCCTTTACTTCTAAATACTTCAGTATGTATGTCCTAAGAGTAGGGTTATATTTCCTTTTGGACCACACAGTTAGCAACTTCATAAATTTATATTGGTATAATATTTTAATGTCTATATTTCAGTTTTATTGGTTGATCTTTTACATCATCCTCTCTTCCTCCAGGGCAAGGACCAGTTCAGGGTCAGGTATTGCATTTAGGTGTAATGTCTCTTTAACTTGCTTTATTTATTTAATTAATTTATTATTTTTTTGAGACAGAGTCTTGCTCTGTCACCCATCCTGGAGTGCAGTGGCATGATCTCGGCTCCCTGCAATCTCTGCCTCCCGGATTCAGGTGATTCTTGTGCCTCAGCCTCCTGAACAGCTGGGATTACAGGGGTGAGCCACCACACCCAGCTAATTTTTTGCATTTTTTGATAGAGATGAGGTTTCAATATGTTGGCCAGGCTGGTCTTCAACTCTGTTCTTAAATAATCTGCCTGCCTTGGTCTCCCTAAGTGTTGAGATTACAGGTGAGCCACTACGCCTGGCCAACCTGCTTTAATTGGGAATCGTTTTCTAGCCTTTTGGCAGACTTTTATGAAATCGACATTTTTGAAGAATACAGAACGTGAATTTATTTATTTAGAATGGAAAATGGATTAATGGCAAAATATCCTTTGAACTTAAAGTTATTTCATGACAAGAAGACACACTTGTCCTTTTTTCTTAGGAGGGTCATTTAAGCCATTACAAGTGATTTTAGTGTTTATTGATAAAATTGTGAACTATCTTTTCAAATTAAGAACACCAAAATTTTATTCAGTAATTCCTTCCAATAACTTTAGTTTTATCTTGTGGTCAGTTTATAGTTTTTCTTTTTCTTATTCCTTATTATAATTATTACTACCACCACTATCAATACCATTTATTGAGTGCTTATTATGTGCTTGACCCTGCACTAGATACATTACATATATTATTGGATTCAATCCTTACTTCTAGTGAGAAAACTGAGGCTGGGGGAGGATAAGTTATCTGCCCAACATGAAGTAGCTAAAATGTTGGCAGAGCTGACATTTAGTCCTTTGTCCTTCCTGGCTCCACAGAAGAAGTATAGCATGCCATTGCATTATGCCACAGTAGGAAGACACAGAATCTTGAATTATCAAGAAGTAATGGAGACAGAGAAGTAGAAAGAAAGCAATATGCCAGGGCACATGGCCTTTTTGCTTTGCTCTAATTTCTTTCAGCATTCCCTCATATAATCTGTCTGGGCTGGCATGCCCTGGCCTTCTTATGTAGCCATAAATTTCTATTTGCATTTTTCTTTAATCAACACACTATGCAAGCATTTAGAGATACAGATGAAACTATGCAAAGAAGCCAAGCAGCATTCCTGAAGGTCATTGTTTTAGCTGGAAAAGGGTAATTACTAAGGCATTTTCACAAAAGAAAAAAAGAATTACACTTTGTTCAGTGGTGCCAACATATTCTAAATCACGTTGTACAGATCTTCACATTGGAAGTGTATGCGTTCTGTGAACCCTGAAAATCTGAGACAGGTCTCAGTTAACTTAGTTTATTTTGCCAAGGTTGAGGACGCACACCCATGACACAGCCTCAGGTAGCCCTCATGACATGTGCCCAAGGTCTCAGTTAACTTAGTTTATTTTGCCAAGGTTGAGGACGCACACCCATGACACAGCCTCAGGTAGCCCTCATGACATGTGCCCAAGGTGGTCGGGCACAGTTGGTTTTATACATTTTAGGGAGACATGAGACATCGATCAATATGTGTAAGATGTACATTGGTTCAGTCCAGAGAGGTGGGACCACTCAAAGTGGGGAGGTGGTTTCCAGGTTATAGGTAGATAAGAGACAAATGATTGCATTCCTTTGAGTTTCTGATTAGCCTTTGCAAAGGAGGCAATGAGATACGCATCTATCTCAGTGAGCAGAGGGGTGACTTTGAAAGAATGGGTGTCAGGTTTGCCCTAAGCAGTTCCCAGCCTCCTTTCCCTTTGGCTTTGTGGTTTGGGGACCCCAAGATTTATTTTTCTGTTACAGTTCTGTGGTAGGAGGATTAAGGCAGAAGACTTGGTTTGTTATTTAAAACTAGCCTCTAAGCTGCATGAGGACAGGATTATGTCTGTTATAAGAAACAATGCATCTGCAGCAACTAGCATATTGTCTGATACACTGCTGTTTTCCTCAGACTTTACTAAGGAATTTGATGTGTAATTAATGAATATGAAACTAAATAAAATTTTTTTCTCTCTTATGTAATATATAACTTCTATGACCAAGAATTGAAAGTCTTGCTTTGGTAGGAATGAGATAAACATTAGTCTGCAGGAAAAGAGAAATAAACTTAATGGTGACTTTATTCTTTTAAAGCTGAAAAGGCCTATTTAATTATAGAAACTGAGGCCCCAAGTCCAACAGGTTGACCAGTGGGGCCCAAGTTAGGATTCATTCTTCTGACTGCTTTCTGTGTTCTGTCCACTAGATAAACCAGTTTCTCCATTTATAGCTAGGTAGTAGGAAATTTACTCATATTCATAACTGAGATTAATTTATTTGTCTAAAGTTGCCCATTAACTTTGCTGTACTTAATCACTGTTGTCCTACTGTAGATGTAGCCAGGTTTCTTTGAAGGTCTAAGATATTATTTTCCATAGAATACAATATAAAACCCCATTTCCAGGCTCTAGTGAGGGTTCACCATATTGCAAACCTGAGGGAGAATTCAGAGACTAGTTTTGAAAGAGGCTAACAGAGGAAGACAAATAGCAAAGGAAATGAAACCTGTAATCTGAGAGGTAGAAGGCCATTTTTTCCAGGGAAGGAGTTGGACTTGTTGAGGAGTTTGGAAGTAGAGTCATTTGATCTTAATATAATATAGAAGAAATAGCTGTGTTGTGAAAATTTAAGAGGGCTGGCTGACTTCAAAGGGAGGCCACTGAAGCTGGGAAAACAACTACATACTTCTAAAGGCATTGAAATTCATACCAGACTGAATGGCACAGTGCTGTTGATGTACAGTGTTAATATATTCTGATATTGTGGCTTGCTTAAATAAATTTCTATCAAAAAATTTCAAGTACTCTTGTTCGTGATTTTAAAAAAACTCTCAGGAGGCTGAGGCAGGAGAATCGCTTGAACCTGGGAGGCGGAGTTTGCAGTGAACTGAGATCGCGCCATTGCACTGCAGCCTGGGTAACAAGAGAAGAACTCCATCTCTTAAAAAAAAAAATCAGGGCTGGGCGCGATGGCTCAAGCCTGTAATCCCAGCACTTTGGGAGGCCGAGGCGGGTGGATCACGAGGTCAAGAGATCGAGGCCATCCTGGTCAACATGGTGAAACCCCGTCTCTACTAAAAATACAAAAAAAATTAACTGGGCATGGTGGCACGTGCCTGTAATCCCAGCTACTCAGGAGGCTGATGCAGGAGAATTGCCTGAACCCAGGAGGCAGAGGTTGCGGTGAGCCAAGGTTGCGCCATTGCACCCCAGCCTGGGTAACGAGCGAAACTCCGTCTCAAAAAAAAAAAAACCCCACAAACTCTCCGGGAAAATCCACTAGGTTTAAAATTTAAGGAACCCATGGCATTCATTAATAAGTCACTTTTGGCTGCTATATATGTACAGAGTTCTTAACATATGAATGGGAGCTTTCATAAGTCATTTTTAGAGGCCTGAAATTGCATTTCCCTACATGGGTGAAACATGTTGCAATGCAGAACAAGAACTGGTCTTATTCTCAGGCTAGCCCTCTAGATCTTATTTAATGCATATCCTAGCTTGCAGATGTCAAATTAAGTGCTTAAGATACTGGCTGGGTGGGCACAGTGGCTCAAGCCTGTAATCCCAGCAGTTTGGGAGGCCGAGGTGGGCGGATCACCTGAGGTGGGGAGTTTGAGACCAGCCTGACCAACATGGAGAAATCCTGGAAACCCCATCTCTACTAAAAATAAAAAATTAGCCGAACATGGTGGTGCATACCTGTAATCCCCACTACTCGGGAGGCTGAGTCAGAAGAATTGCTTGAACCCAGGAGGCGGAGGTTGCGATGAGCCGAGATTGCACCATTGCACTCCAACCTGGGCAACAAGAGTGAAACTTGATCTCACAAAAAAAAAAAAAGAAAAGAAAAAAAGAATCCATACACTAGAGGAGAAAGAGTGGTTCCCTCCCTTTATTCTCAAATAGATTTGAATTTCAGACCACCTAACTCCTTTTCTTTGTCCATTCCTTAAAATCACTCTCTTCTACCCAGGGACCAGTGGATGTGTGTGTCCTCCTGAGGCACTCTCTTCTCCAGAGTGTTCATGTTTCATCTTGGACTCCCAGAGCAGCTGGTTTTAGCTAGGGTCATGAAGAAAGACTGATGGGAACCTCATTCACTGTAGTCTGTGAATAATAGAGCACATTAGCTATCCCACTGGAAAATAAATCTCCAGTGGAATGTCAAATAGACTCAAGAAGAAAAGTCAGCTGTACATAGGAAGGTAAACAGGGTAGGAAGCTAGTCATACTTGGAGTCTGCCTCAGTGGTTAGTTATTCTAAGATATTCCTACTTTTTGCAATGTCTTCTCTTATTGTACTTTGGGACCCAGGGTAGGTGGCACAGTGTGGTGGCTAAGAGCACAGGCTCTGGACTGAGTTGCTTAGACTCACATCTTTCCTCAACTGTTTTCTAGTGGTATGCCTTTGAACCTTTCTAGGCCTTAGTTTTCTCATTTGTGAAACAGATAAGAATAGTGCCCTCTTCCTAGGGTTATGATAGATATTACATGCAATAATGTACATAAAATGTTGCACACAGTGCCTGTTACATTGTGTGTGTGTGTGTGTGTGTGACACAGGCTGTTATATATCTTTATAGACCCTTAAGGATTGTCTAAAAGCTTCAGATTTGTTCCTGTCTTCTGTAACAGTAGCTTGTGGTCCTGATTGCTTTTTTATGTGTTTGAGCCGTGATACTGCCTACAGATTGAAAAGAGAAGAATGCCTGCGATATGCAGCCGTGGTGGTTTTATAGTAATATTACAGTGATGCATGCCAGTTAACCAGTGAGCTCTAAAGAATGAATGTATTTTCCATGGTCTGGCCAAGAACCACTCTAACACCAGTTTTTCCCCCTTGCATGGATATGACAGTGTGAGGTGAGATGCTGTGAGTGCATGGCAGACAACCATTTGGATTATTTGTGAGCCATCGTATCACTAGTTGAGTTTAGCCTAGATAAGATAATTTGCAGAGCAGTAGCCCAATAGAGTCATAGTCACAACATAGCTTTTCAGCCTCCTGCCTGAGCCGAGATTCTAGCACTTAGGTTTTCTACAAGAGCATTAGCAGCCTTGCAGTTTGATTATTATTTTTAAACCAACAAACTCAGCAGTTTGAATCTCCAAACACCAATACTACTTATTGAATTATTGGAAAATAGTGTAAAAATTTCTGATCTTAGATTTCAGTGCAGTTACACCAGAAGGACATAGCCTCAGTATCCATGCATATTCTAAAAGTAGAAATGATGCCTGTAGAGCTATTGTCTGAGTTAATGAGTTTTAATATTATCCTTTCTTTTACCTCAGTTTGTTATTGCTCCCAATGTCTTTTTAAAATTTTTTTTGAGATGAAGTTTCACTCTTATTACCCAGGCTGGAGTGCAGTAGCGCAATCTCAGCTCACTGCAACCTCTGCCTCCTGGGTTCAAGTGATTCTCCTGCCTCAGCTTCCCGAGTAGCTGGGATTACAGGCATGTGCCACCATGCCCTGCTAAGTTTGTATTTTTAGTAGAGACGGGGTTTCTCCATGTTGGTCAGGCTGGTCTTGAACTCCCAATCTCAGGTGATCTACCCACTTCGGCCTCCCAAAGTGCTGGGATTACAGGCATGAGCCACCTCGCCCAGCCTCCCAAATGTCTTAAACATCTAACTTTAATTTTTTGTTTTTCTTGAGATGGAGTCTCACTCTGTCACCAAGTTGGAGTGCAGTGGTACAATCTTGGCTCACTGCAACCTCTGCCTCCTGTGTTCAAGCGATTCCCCTGCCTCAGCCTCCTGAGTAGCTGGGACTCCAGGCATCCGCCAACACACCTGGCTAATATCTAACTTTAATTTTACATTAACTTAAAAAACTTAAGAAACCACATTTATGGACACTTTGATTTTACTGAGCAGTATTTACAATAGAGCGGTTTTAACATGTCTTCCAGGTTGCTAAATATAATTCAAATTTAATTTCTGATTAATACTTTCTTAATTTTAAAATTAATTTTCCAGTGTTGACAAGATGAAACAAAAACATGTTTTTTGGAAGAAAAGCAGCAGTTTTCAAATCAGGTTCCCAGGAACACCAGTGTTGTGGGATACCCTGGGTTGGGGGAGCAGGGGAGGAAGGTTTCATTTGCCAAAAGAGTTTGGAAAGTAACATTTCCTGGTTGAAGAGATTTATGGTACACATTAGCATATTAAAAGAGAAAATTCTGTGGGAGAGAACCCGTTTAATCCAGTGCTTCCCAATTCACTTGATTTTGGATTCTTTTGTCAAAGAATGTCTATTAAGCTCCCTTTGGGAAATCCTGCAGTAGGGTTTTAAAGTGAGTGCTTTCAGGCAAATTTAATTAATTTTGTATTAATTCGAGTTACAGATCTGGATGAGGCCTAGTTAATTTGGTGGTCATTGCAGAAATGTTTTTTCATAGCCCTTCTTATATGTCAGTTCTTTTCTTTTCTTTTATTTTTGAGACGGAGTTTCAATATTCTTGCCCAGGCTGGAGTGCAACGGCGCAGTCTCGGCTCACTGCAACCTCTGTTCTGCCTCCCGGGTTCAAGCAATTCTCCTGTCTCACCCTCCCAGGTAGCTGGGATTACAGGCATGCATGACCATACCCGCCTAATTTTGTAGTTTTAGTAAAGACAGGGTTTCTCTATGTTGATCAGGCTGGTCTTGAACTCCCGACCTCCAGTGATCCATCTGCCTTGATCTCCTAAAGTGCTGGGATTACAGGCGTGAGCCACCCCAGCCAATTATTTTCTAATTTAGGAAAGACTTACCCTTTCCATTCACTTGAATTATAACTGAGCTGTTTCTTTAATTGTCTAAAATGTTCGTACCTATTTATATTGGGCCAGCCCTCCAGAATGGTATAAGATGTATATGGCAGCTCTTAAATACCTGAAGGTATTATTTTGTCCTCCTTCATTGCTTTTTTCTTTTGACTTGCCAATCAGATAGTTCCATTTCATTTATTTTATTCTCATGTGATAAGATTTTCTATTGGCTGGGCATGGTGGCTCACGCCTGTAATCCAAGCACTTTGGAGGCCAAGGCGGGTGGATCACCTGAGGTTGGGAGTTCAAGACCAGCCTGACCAACATGGTGAAACCCCGTCTTTAAAAAAAAAAAAGATTTTCTATCATACATTTCTTTTTCTAACGTATTCTCTTTCATTTTTTATGTTTGAAATTATTAAGTCTATGAGTTGAAGACAGAAAATGAGTTGAAGCAAAGTCTACCGTGTAATCAGAGCTATACAATGCCCAGAGCATGGACAAAAGTTACTTGTTATGATCTCAACTATGTTTACATTATCTTTTACCTTCCACCTCCCTACCTTTGTACATGTTCAGCTATTTACCTATTTACTTACCTTTACAGTGGCTTTTTGTTTCTACATTGTAGGATAATTCCTTTAGTCTTAACTACTTTAAATTTTTTTTTGTAAAAAGGACATGTACTACTTTTATTGTCAAAAAAGAACAAGGTAATGTTACTTTGTAAAAACTTAGTCATTCCCGCTCTTAATTTGCCAGGGCAAGGCAATTGGATAATTCATCTCTTTTGAAGGAGTTAAAGACTGGTAATGACTAATGTGTTAACTCCTCCTAAGCGTATTTGCATCCTAACTAAGGAGCCTTTAGACAGTGGTCTACAAACTATGGCCTGTGGACCAAATCCAGCCACAGCTTTTTTTTTGGTACTGTCCTTGAGCTAAGAATATGTTTTACATTTTTAAGTAATTGAAACCAAAAGAAGAAGAATATTTTGTACCACCTGAAAATTACATGAAACCTTGAAACCAAAAGAAGAAGAATATTTTGTACCACCTGAAAATTATATGAAACCTAAAATTCAGTGATCATAAAATTGTATTGACTCAGCCACACCCATTCATTTATGTGTGGTTACATACTATAAGGCCTCCAAGCCAAAAATACTGTCTGGCCTTGTATTGGAAAAGGTTTTCTGACCTCTGCCTTAGGGTGAGGTTTTCTATATATTTAAGGGAAAGTTTTGTGTATATTCACTTGAGTGGTGAAGACAGGATGGCCTTCTGTATTTTCTCTGAAGCCATTTATGACGGTGGCTTTCCTTTTCTGTGATTTTGTACCATAACTGCTTTTCTGAATGAGCTTTTCTCTTTATTTAACAAAATTGTGTTTGAATGAGCCATTTCAGTATTATTGCTTTACTACTTACGTGAAATTTTATTTCTGTGATAATTCTCTTCCAGGAAAGATGTGGTCGTGAGTGATGCTCTCATTGCAAATTCAACTTCCAGATAAGAGTTCACTTACATGTGTGTCAGCCTTGAAGCCTATGCTAATGTAAAACTGAGGAAATGTTTCCTTTATCCCTCAAATTGATCTGTTTCCTAACTAGACCACTTGGTAACCTTTTACACATGACTTTCCATTTGCTTTTTGCTCTCTTTAAATATAACCTCCGCTTTGGTCTAGATTAAGGATTTCATAGTGGTTCACACTGACAGATTTTCCTTATTTATTAGTATTATGATCAGTTCTTTCACTTACTTATTTTTGATGATCTTTAGAACTATTTTTCAATAAATACAAATTATACATCCCTTTAAGTGTATTTCATTTGTATGTACTGACCCATATTAGAAGAGTCTAACATTCTGTCTTTTTTTTTTTGGAGACGGAGTTTTGCTCTTGTTACCCAGGCTGGAGTGCAATGGCACGATCTTGGCTCACCACAACCTCCACCTCCTGGGTTCAGGCAGTTCTCTTGCCTCAGCCTCCTGAGCAGCTGGGATTACAGGCACGCGCCACCATGTCCAGCTAATTTTTTGTATTTTTAGTAGAGACGGAGTTTCACCATGTTGACCAGGATGGTCTTGATCTCTTGACCTCGTGATCCACCCGCCTCAGCCTCCGTAAGTGCTGGGATTACAGGCGTGAGCCACCGCGCCCGGCCCCTAACATTCTGTCTTACATTCTGGGAACCATTATTAATTCTTGTTGAATTTTGACAGATACAAACATTTTTCATGTGTGAACATTGCTGCCACTCCATTTTTCAAAAGGAGTGTGTCTAAAATATTTTTTTAAATCTCAGCTTTATTGAGATAATTTACATATTATGAAATTCATTTAAATGTTTAATTGAATAATTTTTAGTAAATTTACAGAATTGTTCAACTATTACCATGGCCTAATTTTAGAACGTTTTCCTCATTCCAAAAAGAAACCTTATACCCATTTGTCCTGTTTCTCCCTGCTCTCAGCTGTAGACAACCACTGATGTTTCCATATCAATGGATTTGTCTTTTCTGGATATTTCACATAAACAGAGTTATATATGTTATTTTCTGTCTGATTTCTTTTTTTTTTTTTTTTTTTTTTGAGACGGAGTTTCGCTCTTGTTACCCAGGCTGGAGTGCAATGGCGGGATCTCGGCTCACCGCAACCTCCGCCTCCTGGGTTCAGGCAGTTCTCCTGCCTCAGCCTCCTGAGTAGCTGCGATTACAGGCACGCGCCACTATGCCTAGCTAATTTTTTGTATTTTTAGTAGAGACGGGGTTTCACCATGTTGACCAGGATGATCTCGATCTCTTGACCTTGTGATCCACCCGCCTCGGCCTCCCAAAGTGCTGGGATTACAGGCTTGAGCCACCACGCCCGGCTCTGTCTGGTTTCTTTTACTTAGCATAATGTTTTTGTGATTCATCCACACAGTGGTATGTATCTTCGTTCATTCCCTTTTATTGTCAAGTAGTATTCCATTCTATAGCTAGATCACATTTTATGTGTCCACTTAACAGTTGATGGCCCTCTGGGTTTTTTCTGCTTTGTGACTCGTGTGAACAATGCTGCTGTAAACAGAATGTGCAAGACTTTATGTAGATACATGGTTTTATTTCTTTTGCACATTTCCCTAGAAATGGAATTGTTGAGTCATATGGTAGATCTAGTTTAACATTTTAAGAAACTACCAAACTATTTTCCAAGGTGATTGCATCGTTTCACCTTTCCACTAGCAATGTGTAAGGATTCTGATTTCTTTACGTTCTTGTTAACACTTGACATTGTCTGTCTTTGATTAGTGCTAGCTCATTGTAATTTTAATTTTGCTAATGACTAATAATGTTGCACATCTTTTCATGTGCTTTTTGGCCATTTGTGTACATTCTTTGGTGAAATGCCTGTTCAGATCTTTGCCTATTGTTATTTTTTATTTTTTGAGATGAGGTCTTGCTCTGTCACCTAGGATACAGTGGCATGATCATAGCTCATTGCAGCCTCAAACTCCCACTGTAGCCTCCCAAGTAGTTAGAGCTACAGGCACACACCATCACACCCTACTATTTAAAATTTTTTCTTTTAAAGATAAGGTTTCACCATGTTGCCCAGGCTGGTCTCAAACTTGTCTCAAACAGTTCTCCCACCTAAGCCTCCTGAGTGTAACTGCCCAGTGGACTTTTCTTGCTTGCTGCTTAGATAGAGCCTATTTATCAAGGCAAGGGAATTGCAATAGAGAAAGAGTTTTATACATGTAGAGCCAGCGAAACAGAAGACTGGTGTTTTATTATTACTCAAATCAGTCTTTCCCAACATTCAGAGGCTTCGGGTTTTCAAGGAGAGCTTGGGAGAAGAGAGGGAGTTGGATAGGCAATGGTTGCTTGCTGCTGATTGGCTGAAGGGCTATCATAGGGCTGTCGGAAATGGTCCTTATGAACCTGTGAACCTGTGTGACTTCTGGCTGGAGCCACAGTAGTAATTGGTGGGTTCAGGTGGAGCCAGCAGTTGTCAGATATGCAAAAAGCCTGAAAAGACATCTGAAAAGGCCATCTTAGGTTCTGCAATAGTGTTGCTATTTGCAGGAGTAATTGGGGAAGCTGCATATCTTGTATCCTCTGGAATAATGGTGGGTAATCATTTATGTCTGTACCTTAGCAGAATTTAGGCTCCTCTCATCCCTAAGTCTGGTGGTCTCTCTTTAGCTTTACAACGGCAGTTGAATTTGGGGGAATGGCTATTATCATTTAAACCAGGGGTCCCCAACCCCTGGGCCACAGAGCAGTTTTGGTCTGTGGCTTTTTAGGAACCAGGGCCACAAAGCAGGAAGTGAGTGGTGGGCAAACAAGCATTTTCACCTGAGCTCCACCTCCTGTCAGATCAGCAGTGCCATTAGATTCTCCTAAGAGTGTGAACCCTATTGTGAACTGCACTTAAAAGGGATCTAGGTTGCACGCTCCTTAGGAGAATCTAATAGCTGATGATCTTAGTTTCATCCTGAAACCATCCCCCAATCTATGGAAAAATTGTCTCCCATGAAATCAGTCCCGGGTGTCAAAAATGTAGGGGACCGCTGATTTAAACTGTAAACTAAATGTCTCCCAAAGTTAGCTTGGTCCAAGTTCAGGAATAATTAAGGGCAATTTGAAGGCTGGACTGCCTAGTTTGGTGGGGATTGGTTAGATCAGATCTCTTCCACTACTATAATTTTCTCACTCATACAATTTTCCCAAAGGCAGTTTCATGAGTAGCTGGGATTACAGTTGTGAGCCATCGCCCTCAGTTCTCTTTGCCTATGTTTAGATTGGGTTTAAACGCTCTTATTGTTGAGTTTTTTAAAAATCACGTTTGCTTTTGGTATCATGTATTAGAAATCTTTGCCTAACTCAAGGTCATAAAGATTTACTGCCAAGCTTTTATCTAACAATTGTGTAGTTTTGGCTGTTACCTCTAAGTCTGTGATTCATTTTGTGGAAAAGGTTCATACTAATGCTTTTGTATGAGGATATTCAGTTTCCCCAGCATCATTTGCTGAAAAAACTATCCTTCTTTTGTCAAATACCAGCTGTCCATAAATGTATGGGTCTATTTCTGGACTCTCTGTTATGTTCCATTGCTCTATATATTTATTTTTATTGAAAGTGTTTTGTTTTACGATTCATTATTAAGTCTTGAAATTTGATTTATTTAGACACTTTCCAGCCAGTCATTTACCAAACTAATTAGATGGGTAAGGGTTGTAGGGGTGGAGGGCAAGCTTCTGTTTTGCCCTCTTTGAAGATTTGCTGAAATGCTGACAACAGACAGATTCATGGGAGAAAAAGGCATACAGATTTATTTACATATGCATAGACTTGGAAATCCAGCAAATATGAGACTCAAAGAAGGGCTAAATGGTTGGGGCTTATGTACCCTCTTCACAGATTAGAGGGAAGTGGGCGGGTTGTAGGAAATTTTAGAAGGGCAGCAAATGGTTTTCAGGGGAAATGGATGAGTCCAAAGAACAATGGCCTGGGACAAAGTTCCTCTGAGCTCTGGGGGAGCTGCTAGGAAGGTGAAGGGCAAAACTTCACTATGAATAACATTTGTCTTGTTATTCAGATAAAGTCTTTTAGGTAGTCTGTCTGAGTAGCCCTCAGACGAGTAGATGAAAAGTCTGTCTGGGCATGGTGATGACTTTTAATCTCATCTCTTTTCTGTGGTCAATCTATCCTGTTATTTGTTGAAGCTCCTAGAGAGAGGTCTTAAAGCAATTGCATTTCTTTTGGACAGAAATTTCCCTAGTCAGATAAGGAAAAATTCTAGAGAGCCTCCCTCCCTGCCCTTGGTGAGAAGTGGGAGAGAAACAAGAGAAGGTTAGAAAGTTAGGCACCCTGTAAGGACTTCCAATTTCTTCTGTTCAACATGCTCAGCATGCCAGAGTACCATACTTTGGAGGTGTCATTCTCTGTACCCTAATAGGGGAAATACTTAGGAGGTTTGGCATGCAGAAGTGGACATTTCTCTTCAATGTGTTAGTCATTCAGAAGCAATTTACTTAGCTCCAACTGTGTGGCAGGACGTGATGCCAGGCACTAACTCCCATAGATGCCATGATGGGCCTTGGGGCAAAAACAAATCCCCTGCTAGGAAGTCATTTGATGGGATTTGTGAATCCATTTCCTGAGTTTCTGTTTTTTCCCCATGATCGGGCAGGCATTCAAGAGCCCACAGCTGAGTGCATGGCTAAGGTCAAATACAAAGTGTAGGTGACTAATCTTTTATTTATTCAACAAAAGTTCTTTGAATATCTACTATATGAAAGGCATTGTGCCAGGCATTAAGCATTTGCAGTATAGACCCAAGACAGAGCCCTGTCTTTTTGAGGGAATTATTAATACGTTTATGTATATTGTCTACATAAAACTATTCTATAAGTAAAATGATGATTGGCGTACTGGTGTAATCCACTCTGTAGTGCAGAGGAGGGAAACCATCACTGCCTGGTTGACATTAGAACTTGACCTAGGAGGAAAAGTAAGATTTCAGTAACTAGAGGAGGAGTGGGGGCAGGAAAGCATTTCAGGTAGAAGGAATACTGAGTATCAAGAGAGTAATATGACAGCAGAGGTTTTAGAATGTGACCTCAAGTATTCAGCAGACATTTTGTTTCAAAATCTCTCTTAGCCTTCAGGAATGGACATGAAGCTCTGATTCTCTGGGATCTGAGCATCTTGTAGTAAACCCTTAGCTATCACGTGGCTCACTTTCAGAAGTACAGCCTCTGATTTGCTAGGTGTTACCTGGCTCTACCCTCCTCTTGGTGAAACTTGTCACTTTAAAAGAGAGGGTGCTCAGACGGGCTGGAGAGAAAATAACTTCCACTTAGATTTAAGCTTCAGTAAGAGACATAAACGCAGTTCCTCTTCTGTGACACTGGGCTTTTACAACTGGGAAAACTAGTTTTTGAGTATCTGTGGTCCAGAGATCTCTGTTGAGTAGACTAGAATCTGGAAATTTGACAAACTTATGATGTCATTTAGGAAGTAATCACTTTGAAACTTTTAATCCTCCTACAGAAAGTATATTTCTGTTGCAGAGATTAATTTAACAAGAGTGTATATGGCATCTGTCAAGTTTTTAATTAAGCAATTAAAATAAAAGAATAAACTTGTATTTATAATTCCATTCCAAATATGTCAGTTCCCCAGATGTGATTTTGAGTGGTTTTATTTTAGAAAAATATGAATCCTGGTACTGGGGACCTGGAGTGTCATCTGGATATAAGGAAACATTCTTTGACAGGGAAGAGGTGTTAAATCAGAATGGATTGTAGCAGAGGCAGTGGTATCTCATCATCTGGGGGTGTCTTTAAAAATAGTTTTAGTGCTCCTCTCCTTGTGTCAGTTATCTTGATCATAATCCTGGGTTATTTCAAAGGTTTAATGAAGAGGATGCAACCAGTTGTTCTCAGTTGTTTATTTACAAGGACTGGAGAAAATGAGTTTATGTTTAAAGAGGAGTGAATTAGTTTGCATATGAAGTATCTGAAAGTATCAGAGTATTGTGAAAACCTTAAAACTATAAAATATGCTGTGAAGAGATCCCTAGATTTTCCAAACCTTGAGACTTGAAAAAAAGAGGTGAAGTAACCACTTGTGTCATGCCTATCCTAATCTCTCACCCTAGCAAATAATGCTCTGAAAGGGACACCAGGAAGTGCTCATGATGGCATGACCAGAAGGTATCTGCACTCCTGGCTGGCTGCACCTTTCCTGGAGCTGTATCTATTAGTGGATTCTGTTGCTTGCCCAGTACTAACCCCGCTCTATGAGGACCTTGCTTCCTCCCGAGTCTTTAGCCCGACTTATGTTGTAACCAGTCCAGCAAGTGGCTTACTGTTTGGGTAAGGACAGAGCCGTGTAAGATATTGTCCAGGAAGTAGGTGAAGTTAATTTTTGAGGTTTAGGTAGTTCTTTGATGTGTGTGTGTGTGTGTGTGTGTGTCTATCTGTGTGTGTGTTGACATTATAGCTATTTTTTCTTTTTTTTTTTCTGAGATGGAGTCTCGCTCTGTGCCCCAGGCTGTAGTCCAGTCCCCAGGCTGTAGTCCAGTGGCACGATCTTGGTTCACTGCAACCTCCACCTCCTGAGTTCAGGCTATTCTCTTGCCTCAGCCTCTGGAGTAGCTGGGATTACAGGCCCACGCCATCATGCCCAGCTAATTTTTGTGTTTTTAGTAGAGACAGAGTTTCACTATGTTGGTCAGGCTGGTCTCGAACTCCTGACCTTGTGATCCGCCCTCCCTGTGATCTGCCCACCTAGGCCTCCCAAATTGCTGGGATTACAGGCGTGAGCCACCGCGCCTGGCCCTATACCTATTTTTTTTCTATCAACAGCTTTGTTGTAAAAAGTCAGTAGTTTAAGTGCTGCTAGAAGGGGAGAAAACAGTTCTTATTTGGGGCAGGTATCTATTAAATTGTTGAATGGCTGTGTTATAGGTCAGGCATTGACAATCTATAGCTCATTTGACCTATAGCCCCAAAAGGGATGATTCAGCTCAGAAGTATTCAGGGCAATTGCCACAACTAGCACTTTAATCAGAATTGCAAAGTAGTTGAAATTTTTATTTGTCACGTCCTTATATTCCTTTTCTGATGCTTCTCTACCCACTCACCAGCTGCTCAGGGTCTTCAGATTGCCTTTTACCTGGAATCATACCATGCCCTGCACTGCAGTGCTACTCCCCTACATATTTTTCCATCTTATCATCAACCATGATTAAGATTTCTTTGAAACCAATGATAGGTAGGTATAAAGAGGAAAGTTAGTCTGGTAAAGTGATCTAAGCAGATGGCTTAAGAGCTTGCTGTGTCTGTCTCTGGAGCTGTCTTTTGTTGTTGTTTCAAAGAAGAACAGAATGTTTTTACTTAAATACATTTCTAATTTACAATGGTCAATTTCTAATTTACAATGATTCTGATGTATGAATTTGGTATAATGTTACAAGACAGTCATTAGATGGGAGGATTTGATGAGGAAATACACATTTTCTGAATGAGTGTGAATTTTGTTCATAGGTATAATTTAAATAAAACATTTAAAATCCTTTAACCTTTGCACGATTTTAAAAATCTACAGGTTCAGGGGAAAATATGGGCAAAAATAGATTTTTTTTCCCTGTTTTCTTGCTAATAAAAAGGAAGATTTGAAAAGAAAGACAGAGACCTAAACCCAGACCAAACCAGAACCAACCAACCCAAATCTCTATTACAGAAAGAGTTACATACGTAAAAATATTTAAAAATTGAAATAGCTTTTAAAAAAGCTTTCTTGAAACCATAGTGAAACTGTATAGAAGAGAATAAAAAAAATACCTAGGGGAAATAGTGACTAAAATACCCCAAATCTTAAAGTATTTATCTGTAATATATTTATAAATGTTTTTATTTTATTTGACTACCTAGTTCCACCTTGTGGTGAGAGACTAGAAAAGATCAGTTTTTGCATTTTAATTGATTATAGATTGTCAACCCAAAAGCTTAAAAGAGAAGCCTTCTTTGTCAAAGAGCCAATCAGGTCCAAAGAAGTAGACACATTATTTGTACCACCTAGTGCCAGTGTGAATTTTTAAAAAACTGTTATTTTATCCACTAATACCTTAAGATCTATAACTAATACCTTTATTTCATAATTTTTTTTTTTTTTTTTAAATGGGGTTTCACCATGATGGCCAGGCTGTCTTGAACTCCTGACCTCAGGTGATCCACCCACCTTAGCCTCCCAAAGTGCTAGGATTACAGGCGTGAGCCACCGCGTCCGGCCTATTTCATAATTTAAAAATAACCTAAAGGAGATGAATTCTATATGGCCTTAATGTTGACTTAACATAGCACTTTAAAAAAGCATAATCACCTTTTTATCATGCCAAAGAAGAATATTTCCCTATTATACTTAACTGTACCAATTTAGAATTTATAATTTATGTAGAATCTGAATTATAGTTTTATTCTTTCACAATTCCTGAAGAAGTAGTACTGAAATAAATTTGTAATGAAAATAAAAACCTTAGATAAGGCAGCTACCTAAGAGAATACAATGTTTTTGAGCATGTTTTGGTGTATTTTAAAAGCATTAGTTTTCTTATCAATAATCAATATGTTCATATATTGATATTTATCTTACCTTTATTTTTTCAATTAGACTGTCTAAGGAGCTCTCCCAGGAGAACCTGATAGCTTATTTTTCATGAACATACTTGTTTGATCTAAAAAAGAATTGCATTGAAAAATATTTTAATTCGTAATTTTCACTAATGCAAACTATCCTTTTTCTCTTCACCCAATTAGTACAAGCCAGTGAGGCGATCTCATTTGGGACAAACCTTCTTTTATTATTTATGTTTCTTTCTAAAGATAGCTGATTGTTTTCCAGAATACTGTGTCCTTTAGATATAGACCTTCTTTAAGAGAGGACTATGAACGCTTTGTGTGGCTGATGTGTTGCTCGCTGCTGCAGAGCTCACTAGACGGCATGCATTTTACCCAATATTCATTAATGGAACGTCTCTTCCAGTTTCCTTTTTTCCTGAGGGACCATTCCTCCATTATTGTGTACAGGTTAGGCCCTCGATTTTACCTGTGATTGATTTACTTTTGCTTAAGATAAAAGTTTACAGGGAAGCTTTTATATTGGTCAGAGATATTATGTCCTAATTCTGCTTAAAATTCAATAGTTTTCTTTGTCTAGGAAAAGCTCAAGCTTCTTAACCCGGCCTATAAAGCCACCATGTCTGCCAGCCCATCGTTCCAGCCTTATCTTCCACCTCATGCTTCACTGAACTTCACCACTGCTTTCCTTCCTTACAACTCACATATAGTTTTGTGTGTCCTTGCCTTTTCCTTTGTGCTTGCTCCTCCCTCCACCTGGAGCATTCCCATCTTCTTTGCTGGGAGGACCACAGATTGGGTTAAAGCTCCTTAATAGCTTTCTGAATATGCTCTGAATGCATTTGCTTTATACTGCAATTTCTTTCCTCTCAGATTATAGGCTTCAAGAGGTGGCACCGTCATTATTGATCTTTGTACCTATAGAAGTTAAAGGATACCCTGCCGTACGACAGATGGATGCTCAATAAATACATTGTGACCTGAACTGAATTGCAGCGAAACGATAATGATATGGTTAAATAATGGAAAGTAAAATTTTTGTGGAATTTGTCTAGATTGACATCCACCACTGTAATGTCAGACTTTTAAAAAATAAAGTTTAAACATTAAGTAAGCAGCTATATGATGATTCTCTTTTCTTCAAAGCTGAATTTGATATAGCCTACATAAAACCAAACAATTATAGTTTAACAAAAGGGAAATTTTCAGTGTAGTATTTTGGATCAGTTAAGCCATTCAGGTGATACAGACCTGGTGTGATCGCCTCTGTTCTCAATGCAAAATAAATTTGAAGTATTCTCCGTGTCATCGCCAGCATCTTGTTTAGAATTTTTGTTGCCCATAGAATGTTTTCTAGTCTATTTTTCTTTCTTGGGATATTCTTTTAAGTTAAAGATTAGTGCCCCCTAGAGGTAAATTCTAGGTGCAATGCTGCATACATATTTTTTTAAAAGCACTACAAATTCTAAGAATTGTGTGAAATACAGAAAATGCTGTATCACTCTTGTTACGTAATTCAGGTTATGTAAGTTAATCCCAGAGTATTTTATAGTGCTTTTACTTTGCTCATCACTTCCTCTAGCACTATTTATTCAGACAGTCTTTTGTCCCATAGGGAGAAAATATCCAAAAAGAGAAGAAGGAATGCTTTACTAAAAACTGAAAGTAGAATTTTAGGGATAATGGCAGTTAGTATAGTCATCTGTGAAGGACAGTTACGAGGCCAAATGTCTGTGACTCACACTTGGGGTCAAAGAAAAGCTTTTCTATGTAGGCTTAACTGTTTACTTTCCCTTCTTTTCTTTCATTTACATTTCTTGCTAGATCAGATTGAAACCCCAGTTCTTTCCCCTCAGTTCATTCACGACCACCCTTTACCCGTAATGTTGATTTTTAAATTTTTAATAGCATCCTCTTTTATTGCATTCATTTGTGCTGGCGAAACTGACCCAGTATTCTAAAGCACTTAGCACAAGGTTAGGCATCTAGTAGTGACTCATGGTGTGTATATTTCTGTTTATTATTGTTAGTGACGTTTGCTTTTCAAAGAATGATATCTTACATTTTCATATACAGCATTTCCGTGGACCCTCAGAATAATCAACTGAGACAGGAAAAACAGGCAGTATCACAGGATAGCCAGTGTCTCTGGATTTTTTTCACGTATTATAGAAGTTAAATTAGTTTATCACTGCATTTTTTTTTTCTAAAATTATTAAGAAATTGGGCCAGGCATGGTGGCTCACGCCTGTAATCCCAGCACTTTGAGAGGCCGAGGTGGGTGGATCACGAGGTCAAGAGATTGAGACCATCCTGGTCAACATGGTGAAACCCCGTCTCTACTAAAAAAAAATACAAAAAATTAGCTGGGCATGGTGGTGCGTGCCTGTAATCCCAGCTACTCAGGAGGCTGAGGCAGGAGAATTGCCTGAACCCAGGAGGCGGAGGTTGCGGTGAGCCGAGATCGCACCTTTGCACTCCAGCCTGGGTAACAAGAGCGAAACTCTGTCTCAATTAAAAAAAAAAAAAAAGAAATTAAGCCATGAGTCTTAAGAGTAGCTTTTATTTTGTACATTTTCTAAGTTGACAGGTCATTGATTTTGTTTTTTAAATGGTGATAATTTGATTTAAAGAGTATAGACTTTTTGTTTTCTGGGTTGAGCTGGAAGTTCTGTTTTCCAGCCTTTATTTTGCAGATAAAAAAACTGAAGCCTAGAGAGTTTAGGCTGTTGGTGCAAATTCATAAGGCCAGGGGCTTAATGCTTTTTGTTTTACCACAGCTTTTCTCTTTTCCTAATTTAGATTTGCATGGCATAATATTGTTATTTCCCTTCTCTAAACATGTCTGTTTTAATTTTTCTTTGTGTCGCATAAATACGATGGTAACAAATGACCCCTGGTTTTGGAAAGTTTCCCTTATATAGAGGGTTTTGTTCAGTATGGAAAGCAAATTGTGAAATTGCCTTCCTATGAGATAAATGTTCAGAATCACACCCCATCTTTAACTGTCCTGGAGTGAGAAAGACACAAGAAATGGAATGTAGAGTGAAATGTGAGTCTGGTAGGGTGTAGCATAGTAGACCAGAGGGCACAGAATTCTCAGCACTGTTAAGTCCTGGAAGGCCCCAACCCAATCATGTGCTTGGATTCTGCTGTCCCTCTGTGTATGGAGGATATCAGATGTGCACAATAAAGTCATCTATTTTGAGAAATCAAGCAGCTGGCCGAGAATCAGGAGCTGCATAATATTGCATTATATAAATATAATCTTTTAGTGTTCCCATTCAGGCTCTTTTAGAGTTAGGATGCTTTCTGTTTCTTTTGGAGATACACTGAGAAGTACATATATTTAGATGCATTAATGTACATAACATTCACAAGCTTAGCTTTTCAGCCTTGTTTTCAAGTAGACCTTAGACTTTTAAATTCAAGCTTGTATCTTGGAATGGGACTGGGTGAATTCTTAGAGTACTCTAATACAGGAGTCCCCAGCCCCAAGACCACAGACAGGCAATGGTCCAGTCCATGGCCTGTTAGGAACTGGCTGCAGCATTTCCACCTGAGCTCTGCCTCCTGTCAGATCAGTGGTGGCATATGATTCTCATAGGAGCACAAACTCTGGTTTTTTGTTTTTTGTTTTTTTTTTGAGATGGAATCTCACTCTGTTGCCCAGGCTGCAACCTGGGCATCTCGGCTCACTGCAACCTCTGCCTTATGGGTTCAAGTGATTCTCCTGTCTCAGCCTGCCAAGTAGCTGGGAGTACAGGTGCCCACCATGCCCAGCTAATTTTTTTTTTTGTATTTTTAGTAAAGACTGGGTTTTGCCATGTTGGCCAGGCTGGTCTCAAAATCCTGACCTCAAGTTATCCACCTACCTCTGCCTCCCAAAGTGCTGGGGGTTACAGGTATGAGCCACTGTGCCTGGCCATGAACCCTATTGTGAACTGTGCGTGAGGGATCTATGTTGTGCTCTCCTTATAAAAATCCAATGCCTGATGATCTGAGGTGGAACAGTTTCATCCCAAAACCACTCTCTCCTGCATCTGTGGAAAAATTGTCTTCCATGAATTGGTCTGTGAGTAGAATATTGCAGTATTAGTACTCATTTCACTAAGTGCTTATCTGTTTGTGTACATGTCATGCATGTAGTAGATATCTTCTGAAAAGGCTCTTGGAAATTGATTCATCTCTGAAATGTAGTTGAGAAGTTGAGGGAGTTGTCGTTTCGTGGTATCCCAACATAAATATTCTAACTGAATGGATAATTCCTTTGTAACTTATTTGGTTATTTATAGGTGTGTGTGTGTGTTTGTTTGAGATGGAGTATCACTCTGTCGCCCAGGCTGGAGTGCAGTGACTTGATCTCAGCTCAGTGCAACCTTTCCCTCCCAGATTCAAGTGATTCTCCTGTCTCAGCCTCCCAAGTAGCTGGGATTACAGGCACATACTACCATGCCCGGCTAATTTTTGTGTTTTTAGTAGAGACGGGGTTTCACCGTGTTGGCCAGGCAGGTCTTGAACTCCTGACCTCAGGTGATCCATCCACGTCGGCCTCCCAAAGTGCTGGGATTACAGGTGTAAGCCACCGGGCCTGGCCGTATTTACAGATTTTTCTTAAGAAGGATTGCTTAAATATGTTAACATTTTTTGGGGGAAATAAAGTATTTTTAAACTTTGTCTTACTGTGATATTATCTCATGACACCAGAGGTTCAACTGATATTCCTTGGGAATTAGAAAATCAAAATAAAATGTCAATTTGTAAACGTGGAGATCTAGTTAAAAGTAATTTGACTTGCCTTCAGTTTTACTGTCATTTCAAAGGTACTATTGACATGAACAGTTACTTTTGGTAGAGTTATTGAGCCTAAGCTAAGTACTTCTATTATTTGTAGTTAATAATGCCTAGAGGGGTAATTAAATATTAAAAAGTTCTGTGACTTAGGTTAACTGTGCTAGAACACTGTATGTAAAAGCTGGTAAATTTGATATGCAATTCCTAAGGGAACTTTTTCTTTGTCAATCAAAAACATTTTCTGGCACTAACAAAAGATACTGTAAAATGTATATATATATGGAGAGTCAACTAGAATAATAAGGTTTTATGGGATTTAAGCTATTTTTTGGGACCGAGAGACTTACCACAAAAGTTTGCTTCCAGTTTACGTTAGGTCTCTTGTTGTGCTTGTGTTTGTGTAGTTAAAGCGTTTTGATCATAAGTTTAGATCTTTTCATTACTTTGTGCTATATGCTCACTTGACATTTTGGAAGTGCAAAGGAGTTGGATTCATTTGTATACAGGGCTTGTGCCATGGGTGAATTAGGTGGGATTCTGGTTCCTGCTTCTTTCTGGCCCACTTCTTTGGCTCCTTCCACGCGAGCAGCCCCAAATCCCTAAAAGGCGAGAAAATGGAAATATGCCAGCCCATTGTGGAACAACCTCTCAATAGTCTGCTTTGACATTTGTCTGTCCAACACAAACCTTGTAGTGGGACATGTGGTTACTAGAGCTATCCCTACTTGGCAGGCTGAAAAAAACTTTTGAGAAATCTTTGATGGTTTGGGTTCTAAAATCACAGACTTTTAAATCGGGCCTGTGGAACGGGGGAAGCTATTGCAGGTTGAATGTTAATTTCGTGCTAGTGCTATTTAGTTTTGAAAATCTTCCATGATAGGGCCTGGCGCTGTGGCTCATGCCTGCAACCTAGCACTTTGGGAGGCTGTGGTGTTCGGATCGCGAGGTCAAGAGATCAAGACTATTCTGGCCAACATGGTGAAACCCCGTCCCTACTTAAAATACAAAAATTAGCTGGGTGTGGTGGCACATGCTTGTAGTCCCAGCTACTTGGGAGGCTGAGGCAGGAGAATCGCTTGAACCTGGTAGGTGGAGGTTGCAGTGAGCTAAGATCGCACCACTGTACTCCAGCCTGGCTACAGAGGGAGACTCTGTCCCCCAAAAAATCTTGTATTATAGGAAGACTACTGTTGTGCAGAGGAGGGTTTGGACAGAGGCCTTTTAACCTGACATGTATGGATTTCAAAAAAAATTTTGTAATAATTATAGGCTCATAGGATGTTGCCAAAATAATATATAGAGTCTCATGTACCCATCACCCAGCTCACGACTATGAATTTTAAAAAATGTTCCTCTGCATCCTTGATCCTGTTTTGGGCTGTAAGATCAACTGCAGGGGTGAAAACTCTACCCTCTTGTTAAGGTGGCTCTGGTTGCCATATTGGGAATCGTGAGTGAAGTCAAGGCATTGACTGTATTTGAAGAATTGTAACCCAATGTAGTAGTCCAGGCTTATGTTTGTTCTGGTGTCTTAAAAATGTAATGATTTGAATTGTCTTTATGAATTATTAATCTGAAATTTGCTTTTTTTAGTTTTTAAATTAAATTCAGTTTTTCAGTAACAGGAGAGTTTTAAAAATTAAAAAATAGGTACATGAATGAATACCATGTGAGGAATGTTATTTACTTGTCTCCTTTTTATATTTAAGGATGTTAAGGAAGATTCTGAGTTCTAGGACCCAAAATTTTGCTTTTCTCTTTGCAGGTTCGAAAACATGTGAATGATCTCTATGAAGACTTAAGGGATGGACACAATTTGATTTCTCTTTTAGAGGTTCTTTCAGGAGATACCTTGGTAAGTTTTAGCTTTCTTACTTGTTTTGAAGAACGTGTAATCTTTTCTGCATATGACCAGTGTGTTTTCAATGCAGACTGTTTAGATTTTTGCAACATTCATCTTTTGAGTTGTGAATTCTGCCTGAAAAAGAAGTTCTGGTTAGATTCCTAAGCATTTCCAAACCTCAACTGATGTGAATTTGAAAGACTGAAGCAGTTTGATTACTTCACTTATATAATCAGTTCTATAATTAAAATACTGCTTTTGTTCTTGCTTCTTTTTTACCTTTGGGTTTTTTTTTTTGCTTAGCAGAAGTTGGATGCGTAATATAACCACATATTAAAAGACTTACAAATAGCAAGAAAATAAACATTGCTTTCTGAAAAATGGTCTAACCCATTCCGCAGGTGTCATTTCTTTTTTTGTGAACATTACTTCCCCTTCTTGGTTACCTGTTCTCCTTCATTATGTTCTGTTCATGCTCTTCTTTTCATTTCTGGTCTGTCTTGTGTCTTTGCTGTCCTATCTTCTGTCTGTTGTATTCATTAGCCAAGGGAGCGAGATTTTTTGAAGACCTTACGATTGGTGAGTGCAACAGAAGCATGCGAATATGAACAGCATGAGGATGTGGAGGATGAGGATAAGGGGGTAGGTGTCGCCCCCATAACTTGACTAACCTAGCCGTTCCCATGCGGTGAGCGCTAACCTGATAGAGAAGTAACTCCTGGGTTCAGGCTCCTTTTTAGAAAAGTATAGAAAGGACCAAAACCCACAGTAAGGTGGATGTGTATGTACCAAAAAATTGGGCAAAGGAAATATTTTCTCTTTTAAATTCTCTTCAGAGAGCTAAAATGATTGAATTGTTTATACATTATTGTGCATCGCATGGTAATTAAGCAGACTTAAAGTACATGATGGCATTTTAGTTAAACAATTTTATATACATTGTATATAAACATGGAAATTTTACACCCAGTCTGCTAATTTTTGTGCAAATTCATTCAGTTTCTGAAAGTGATATTTCAAGCATGGCAAAATTTATTGCTTTTTATGAAAGAACTTAGGGAAATTTTACTTAGTATTTAAGTTTCTGCTTTAAACCACACCTATTAGCAATAGGTATTTGATGGACATTTTTTACCTCTCTAATATGTCTCAAGGTATTTAAAAGGGAGATTTAAAAATCCAGTATCCCAATAGGACTCGCAGAGCTGTTTAATCTCCATGGCACTTAGTTGACTGAAGCTACCTTTGCAAGACAGACGTGCTTCTTTTGTCTTCTACATACCTAGTGCTCCTCGATTTTATTGGATTGTGCTTTTGTTGGATCCAGTGGGTAAATGGTTATGCAGAACTTATTTTTCCTTCTGTGGTGTGCTGTCTGTTTTATTATGGCACCTTTGGTTTCAGCAACCTATGCGAAGAAGCCAAGCTGTCCATTGTCCTTTTTCTTTTTTCCCTTTGGAAGATTTTATGTGATAAATTTCAGCTCCATTCTTTGTATTTTTGTTAAGCATTTCTCAGCTCTGTTCCCTTATGTTTTCCTTCATGCTAACTTGTAACGTTTCTTAAGGGAAACGGCATCAAGGAAAATAGTTCTCCTTTGTCACTTTCCTGAGACTGAGAAAATAATTGTGTCCATCCCCAAGTAGTCTAAAACGAGTATAGAGTCCTTTCTGAGGATCGTAGTGTCCAATTTTGTGAAAAAGCTAAAAATAAAATAAAGAGGAAATATATATTTTTAATTGGTTTTCTCTCCTTATCATGGCTAAATAAACCTTCTCTTTCTCCTTCTTGGTGATTTTTATACTAACTGCATGCTACTTTATCTCATTTTCATTAATATGCCATATATATATATATATGTGTGTGTATATACAATTATAAAAACCCTCTTGCTAATAGTGTTCAATAAGAAGGTAAAATGATGAATATTTACTTATTTTTGTGCCTCCATAGCTAAGTAATTGTAGGCTAGAATGGTTTTATTACCAAATATGAAAAGTCTGTATGTTCTGTGACACTTTCTCTTTTCCTTTTATTTAAATAAAAAATCTGTAGGCCGGGCGCGGTGGCTCACGCCTGTAATCCCAGCACTTTGGGAGGCCGAGGCGGGTGGATCACGAGGTCAAGAGATCGAGACCATCCTGGTCAACATGGTGGAACCCCGTCTCTACTAAAAATACAAAAAATTAGCTGGGCATGGTGGCGCATGCCTGTAATCCCAGCTACCCAGGAGGCTGAGGCAGGAGAATTGCCTGAACCCAGGAGGCGGAGGTTGCAGTGAGCCGAGGTCGCACCATTGCACTCCAGCCTGGGTAGCAAGAGCGAAACTCCGTCTCAAAAAAAAAAAAAAAAAAAAAAAAAATTTGTAAAGTACATGTTTAAATAAAATATATTTGGAAAAAAATCCCTAATAATTTTACATTCAATCTCAGACAATATAAGGAAATTGAAAACTTCTTAGAAAAATCCTATAATGTTACCCGAACAGTAAATACTGTTTTGATATATTAAGATGAACAGAAAGTATATTAAAATTAGCATGGTCTGTGATAACAGAAACTGTTTTTTATACCTGCATTTTTCTATTCTTAGCCCAGAGAAAAAGGTCGGATGCGTTTTCACAGACTACAGAATGTACAAATTGCACTTGACTATTTGAAAAGACGCCAGGTATGATATTTTTAAAAGATTATAATCATATAAACATATGTTACTAAAACATCTACGTAGAAACATGTCAGGGAGTGACAAGGTTAAATTTGCCTGTGAATTATAACCAGTAAGCTTGTGCTTTAGTGAAGCAAATATTTAGAAACATCTTTAAACATTTGCTCCCAAGAAAAGGAAATTGATAGTATGGATAAGCCCAGAGGAATTATAAGTGACTACATTTCCATCGGTATAAGAACTTCCGATTTTCTTTCTGTTTGATCTGGATTGCATTTGCCTAGGAAGTTAATGACATTTTAGTAGCAACAGAATGTTAAGAATGCCTATGAACAGTTCTTAGTTGTGGGGAAGATTATATTTTACACTTATTATATAAATATACTTAATTTTCATAAAAATACTTTATATAATACTTTTAATTTAGTGTAAGCTTTTTTCATACTTAGTGATAAGGCAACATTTGTTTTTTTATAAGTAGATAATACTGGATAATGTATGAGTAGTTAAAGATACAACAACATATTTCTGACAATAGCCCCCAACTTAGTTGAGGTATCAGGAGAAATCTTGGAAAAGAATTAATAATATATTGGACATGATCTTGATTTGGTGGTGCTATGTATTATAGTGTCATAAGCCAAAATAGTAGTAGTTTTTCAGTTACTAGAAAAAAGAAAAACAATGTAGGAGAGTTGAAAATTACTGAAGACAGTGGCGGGGAGGGGACAACAATTTTGTTTTTTAATAGTTTGAAAAAAAAGGAAGAGGCTGGATGTGGTGGCTCACACCTGTAATCACAGCACTTTGAGAGGCTGAGGTGGGAGGATCACTTGAGCCCAGGAAGTTGAAGACGTGGTGAGCCATGATTGCACTATTGCACTCCAGCCTGGGTAACAGAATGAGACCCTGTTTCAAAAAAAAAAAAGCAAGAGAAAAAGGGGGGAGAGGTGAACACTAGCTTTTATTATTTCTTTACTATTCTTCTTCAATATTATGAACATTAAAATGCTTTTTGCTATTAAACACTAGTAAATCCTCAGTGCTTAAATATTTTAAATGTATTGGTGTTTGCTCATTATTCATCTTTCTAGTGAAAGTTTCCAGAAGGATACTTCTGAAATGTTTTCTGGCAGTATTTTGTTCAAGAAGTAAAATGTGGCCGGGCGCGGTGGCTCAAGCCTGTAATCCCAGCACTTTGGGAGGCCGAGGCGGGTGGATCACGAGGTCAAGAGATCGAGACCATCCTGGTCAACATGGTGAAACCCCGTCTCTACTAATACAAAAAAATTAGCTGGGCGTGGTGGCGCGTGCCTGTAATCCCAGCTACTCAGGAGGCTGAGGCAGGAGAATTGCCTGAACCCAGGAGGCGGAGGTTGCAGTGAGCCGAGATCGCGCCATTGCACTCCAGCCTGGGCAACAAGAGCGAAACTCCGTCTCAAAAAAAAAAAAAAAAGAAGTAAAATGTTACGTATCACAGTATATAATTCTCAGTATTTAATTCATGATATTAAATTATTTTGTCCAGGAAGTGAATGTTAAAGATCATTGCATTTATTTACCTGAATGTACAGTTTGACAGTTGATAAACTTTAAATATGAGTATTATATTGTTTTAAAATATTTGAACAGCCTTCCGAATGCCCAGTGACTTATGTATTTATTTATGGCATATTGAATGCAAAATAATGCTTGTTATTTTAAAATCCTGTAACAGAAGTTTGAGAAAGTTGTTAGAATTGTTAGAATAGTTTTAAAGTTAATGGTAAGAGTAAAATAAAGTTTATTTTTAAAAGACAAAATTATTTCTAATTTTAAGATGTCATGTATTTAAGACCTCTCACTTGAGAAGTATTTTTGTATTGATAAGTGAGTGCTTTTAGTACTGGCTCTAGAACAGCAGTCCCCAAACTTTTGGGCAACAGGGACTGGTTTCGTGAAAGACCATTTTTCCATGAGCTGAGTGGTGGGGCAAGTGGGTCAGCATGAAACTGTTTCACCTCAGATCATCAGGCATTAGATTTTTATAAGGAGTGTGCAGCCTAGATTCCTCAACTGTGCATTTCACAAATAGGGTTTGCACTCCTATAGGAAGCTCGTGCTGTGGCTGATCCGACAGGAGGCAGAGCTTAGGTGGTAATACTCCCTTGCCCGCTGCTCATCTTCTACTGAGCAGCCCAGTCCCTATTGTATAGGTTGCGGGGTTGGGTTGGGAACCCTGCTGTAGAAGAGAAGAATGCAATAATACCTGCTTATTCTTTGTTGTTATTCAATAATTTGTAAATATAAATTGATTGAGAATAAGGGTAAAGTAGTATTTGGGTGACTACTGGCATTTAAATTATTCAATTTTTTTCTTTGTATAATTTAGAATTGCTTTTATGTAGGTAAAGATAACTTGTTCAGGTTTGATAAACAGTTGATTTTATCTCTTCTTCACTTACAAAACAGGTGAAATTAGTGAATATTAGAAATGATGACATAACGGATGGAAATCCCAAATTGACTTTGGGATTAATCTGGACAATTATTTTGCACTTTCAGGTGAGCCCAGATTTTCTTAATTTCAGCATCTAATTGCTAGTTTTCAGGTGGTTCATATGAAGAATGAATTATACATTCATGTTCTACGAAAGAAAAATAAATTTCAGGTTTCTTTCCTTAAATAATATATTTGAATTGTTCTTTTAAGCACCATGCTGCTTGTGAATCTGACACCTAGTTTCCTGTTCTTGATAAGCTTAGTTGTAGTTTTAAAGACAATGTTTGGAATCTCAGAGTTGGAAGACATATTTCTTTTTATTGACTGGAGACACTTTTTTTGCTCATTGGAAAGTATTACCTGTTTTAGATACTTAAATGTTTCATCATTGGCTGGTCGTGGTGGCTTAGGTCTGTCTGTAATCCTAGCACTTTGGGAGGCCGAGGCAGGTAGATCACAAGGTCAGGAGTTTGAGACCAGTCTGGTCAACATGGTGAAACCCCATCTCTACTAAAAGTGCAAAAATTAGCTGGGTGTGGTAAGAAATATAATAAAAATTTTAAAAAAAGTTTCATGATTAACCCTTATTTAGAATGTTTTTTATTGATACAGTTTCTTAGCTATGTCAATGATTTCCTCCTTTGGTAGACACTAGATGGCAGTATAATTATCCTAAAGTGATGTGAAGTAGAAGAAAAGTATTCATGTTTTATGTGGAGCGGTGCTTTCTCTCTTTAGATTTGAGGAAAGTGCAAATTTATTGACTATGAATTTATCTAATAAATCTGAGGCAGTTGAGGACCGATTTTGATTTAGTTATCGGGAGATGATACATTAAAAAAGTCTTCATTTGATTTAATGTGACTCCTAACTTTAGAACTTTCTTTAGTTTATTGACTGCTGGTCTGCTCAAGAAATGTTCTGTTACTAGAGGCTGCAGAGAGGGGGAAAAGGGTGTGGGCTGAAAAACTACCTTTTGGGTAATGTGCTCACTATCTGGGTGATGGGATTATGTGTACCCCAAACCTCAACATCACGTAATATACCCAGGTAATGAACCTACATTTGTGCTCCCTGAATCTAAAATAAAAGTTTAAATTAGAAAAGAAAAAAACAAAAAACAGAAATGTTCTGTGTATAGCACAGAGCAGCACTCAGTTGGCACTCAGTACATCTTACTGATTGATTACTGTACAGTGAATCTTGAAGGAGGAAAAGATAGCTTGCCAGCTTCAGAAACGACCTGGGGTTTTGAAACAAGTCTGGTAAAGATTAAGAATTAAAAAAAAAAATAATTGGCTGAAATACAGTTTTCATAGAGAAATAGTGGAGAATAATGTACCTGGGGGCTCATTGGGAACAGGATAGATTGGACATGTATGGAGAGCTATAGGAAGCAGAGTCTAGGTAGGCCTAGGACCTGAACAGGCAGCTGAATAGTTTCAGCAGAAGGACATTCACAGATACCCAGGTAATAAAAGGAAAAGATGTTAGCCAGCCAGACTACAGGGCGGCATTTAATACAGGTGAGTATCCACTTAAGTGGGCTGTTAATGTCAAGAGAAGCCAGTAACCAGAACTGGAAGCCAGGACCTCAAAGGACTGAGGGTCCCCATTACTGAAGGACTCTATCATTAGGGGATCCAAGATACTGAACCTAAATGAAGGCAATAATTTGTCTTGAAGCACAGAACCAGACCTTGTTACCAGAGTTGGGTAAAGTCTAAGTAGAACTGGTCAAAAAGCTGATTTCATATGGAGTGCTTCAGTGGTTTTGTCGGGAATCCTTTAATTAGCCCTAAGTGGATCAGATCCTAGAGCTTTTAGTAGGGTTGAAACTGCAAGAACCCCAGATGAGAAAGTCTGAGGCCTATGGAGAGAATCAATCACTCCACCACCAGCTGGTGAGGTAGGCTGTGTCTGAATTTTGAATGTTAGACCAAGGATCAGTGGGGCAATGGAAAGCATGCAGGCTTTGGAGGGAGGCAGAATTAAGTTTTGTTCTTGGCTCTTTTATTTATTGTTTGTTGTGATACCAGTGGATAAGTCATCTGACTACTCTGAGCTTAAAAAAATGTGTTTCTGTTCATCACTTTCCTTTTTCTGCCCATAAATCTTTTTCAACCACAGGACCTGTGCTGGAGTCTCTGTGAATCCATTCTGGTTTGTGGGTGGCTCGATTCCCCAACTGATTTTTGCTCAATTAAATTTTGGTAAATTAAAAAAAAATGTGTTTTAAGAAACAACATCTATTAATTCTATGTAAAATAGTTAGAAATGAGCAGAGTCCGCAGTGAGAGAGATAAGCTATGAAGCTGAGGTGGTGATCTCAAAGTGAAGTGATAAAGGTCAGGACTCAGTGATAAAGGTCAGGACTCAGCTGGGGATGCAAAATTGAATAGAAGAGATCACACTTTGTAGGAAGAGAGAAAGGGACTTGGACATAGGGCACAGAGGGTGAAAGAAGGAGATTTGTTAAAGGTAACAAAAGTTTTTAGCCTGAGAGATTAAGAAACAGTAGACTACTGAGAGACATGGGGGTGATGGTAAAGGGAAAACCAGTGACCTTCTGGATGGGCTTGATGGGCTGGTGGGATATCCTGTGCATCTGTCTGCTGAGCAGTTGGAGACATGAGTGGAGCTGAGAAGTCAGAGGTACAGATACAAACCTGGGGGAGTTATCACTATACAAGTGATCACTGATTTTATCAGAGAAGATCTTCAGGGGATCCAAGAGAAGAGCACAAATGAAGAATAGATGAGAGCTAAGGATAGAAATTTGGGGAAGGCACATGGTCATGGATGCGGGAGAAGATTCTGCTGAGAAAACAGAAAAGGAACGTTTGAAGAGTTGGATGAAGTCACAGGAAAATATACTGATGAAACCAAGGGAAGAGAATTTCAAGTATAAAGAATGGTGAGCAGTATGAAATGCCACTAGAGACCACAAGAAAATTAAGATGGAGTACAGGTCAATAGTTTTGTCTAGAAAGAGGACCTTGGAGACCCAAGCTCCTGGGAGCAGAGACTAGGAAATAACAAGCCAAAATTTGCAGAAGGGTTGGGAGATAGAAGCAGTGTATTTAGAGGCTGAGTTTGAGAAAGTTTAAAGCAAAAGGCATTCAAAAAGGAATTATATACTAAGAGAGCCCTTTGGGGTTCAGCTGCTTTTGGAGGAGAGAGGAAGACTAGTCACAGAAGTACCAAAAGAAGTTTTGCTGGCCAGGCGTGGCCTGTAATCCCAGCACTTTGGGAGGCTGAGGTGGGCGGATCACCTGATATCGGGAGTTCAAGAACAACCTGACCAACATGGGGAAACCCTGTCTCTATTAAAAATACAAAATTAACTGGGTGTGGTGGCACATGCCCGTAATCCCAGCTACTCCTGAGGCTGAGGCAGGAGAATCACTTGAACCTGGGAGTTGGAGGTTGCGGTGAGCTGAGATCACACCATTGCACTTCAGCCTGGGCAACAAGAGAGAAACTGTCTCCAAAAAAAAGAAGTTTTGCTTTTAATATCCTGTGGCATAATGTTCTAGAATCTATTGTATTTTAGGGCTTTAATTATAAGATGATATAACAAATTATCATCAGTATTTATAAATTAGACCAAGATCTATTTGGAATGGAACACGTCTATGTTTTGGTTAAATGGAAATGTTTTCTCTTATTTAAATAACTTTTTTGAGTACTACAGTAACTTGAGATTAGAGTTGTTTTGGTTATGCCAAGATATAAAGATTTAAACAGTGGTAATCATCCTCAGAGTGACTGAGCCTTTTTCTCTATACCCTACATAAATAATGGAAGCTACTTCAAAAGACCAATTTGTTTTATTTTAACAATGTTTGTTATAGCATCATAAATGGAATCTATTTTTCAGTCAGGCTTTCTGAAGGAAAGCATTCCTATATCATTAGCCACCATATGCCAGATCCAGAGATACTAAGGTAATGAAGTAAATTGCTCTGTTTATTGGGAGAGTGTACATGAAATTAACTATAACATAGGGTGATGAATATTATTGGTGATATTAATAAAAATAGAAATGTTTGGGAAAGGAGCATCGTAGTGGGATTGGGATGGCTTTAGAGAATATGGGAAAATTTCACAGATATTAGAGATACGCTTTGAAAGACTAATGCCGGTTACCAGGCAGAGACTAAGTTGGGCTATTTCTGGGAGAGGTTGCAGGGTATATGGCCTAGAAATGGACAGCTGCTTAGTTTGGCAGGTGTATGAGTTCATTTTATGTTGCTGTAAAGGCATAACTGAGTCTGAATAGTTTATAAAGAACAGAGAAGAGGTTTATTGGGATTATCGTGGTTCTGCAGGCTGTACAAGAGACATGGTCCTGGCATCTGCTTCCGGTAAGGTCTCAGGAAATTTTTTAGTCCTGGTGGAAGGCAAAGGGGGAGCAGGATTGTCACATGGTGAGAGAGAGAGAGAGAGAGAGAGAGAGGAAGATGAAGAAGAAGGAGGAGGAAGAGAAGAAGGGGGGGAGGGGGTACCAGGCTTTTTTAACGACTATTTTATTTTTTTGAGACAGAGTCTTGCTCTGTTGCCCAGACTGGAGTGCAGTGACACAATCTTGGCTCACTGCAACCTCTGCCTCCTGGGTTCAAGTGATTCTTCTGCCTCAGCCTCCCAAGTAGCTTGGATTACAGTCATGCACCACCAAGCCCAGCTCATTTTTGTATTTTTAGTAGAGGTGGGGTTTCACCATGTTGGCCAGCTGGACTTGAACTCCTGACCTCAGGCCATCCGCCTGCCTCAGCCTCCCAAAGTGCTGGGATTACAGGTATAAGCCACATGCCTTGCCTCAAATGACTAACTCTTAAGTGGGTGAGAACTCATTACTGTGGGGATGGCACAAAGCCATTCATGAGGGAGCTGCCCCCATGACCCAGACACCCCCACTAGGCCCGTCTTCCACATTTGGAGTCACAGTTTCCACATGAGATTTGCAGGGGACAAACGTCTAAACTTCATCAGCAGAGATGGAGGGAAGGATTGGAGGACTGCAGATCACTGGTTCGCCCCCATCATGTAGTACAAATACCAGCCATTATACATTTATATTCTCTTGAAAAATGTACTACTCATTGCCTTTGAATACACTGAAAATCAGGTTAAAAACAAAAAAAATCTGAGACCTTATTTTTACCAGTCTATCTTCAAGGATATTCAGTTTTTGCTACTGGATAATGTTTTCTTTTTAAATGATTAAGGAAAATTTCACAATGGAGGATTTTTTATTGATCATCTGCATTATCACTGCTAACTTGTCTATTTAACTGAATATTCTTACTTAGTAAAATATAATGCGTTCCACCTTTTGATCAGTCTAAAGACTACCCAGTGGAAGGAAATTATAATTTTTTTAGTAGTGAAATGATTTCTGCTTACATGTAAGTCCATTTTATGCCTTCCTATGTCTTTTTAACCATATCTATGACTCAGTGTTAGAAATATGCACACCTTAGATAATCAGGTTTCATACTGATTCATTATTTTTCCAGCAGGGCCCTCATAAAAACTGTATAATATTTAACTAGAGTATAATTATAAAAGTTATATATAAAGTTTAACTGCCTTTTTATATATATGAATGAATTCACTTGTATTTCCTTTTGCTCAATGTTTATATAATTTGTCTATGTGCTCCTATTAAAGTCCTAATAATTAGATAAGGTGATGGCTTAGAAATTTATATTGTTTGAAAAGTATTATAAACTATTTTAAAAGATTGATTTTAGAGACAATTTTATTACAGAATTCTAAGCATTTAACACTTACTATGTCTCCTTCTGCTAGCTATTGAACCATCCTATTATTTTTAATGACTTATTTTGAATAAGAGTCTTAATATAATTTATGGAGATTTTTGAGCTTTTGGTTTGTTTCTTTGTGTGCAAGTACCAAAATTAGTTGGTATTTCTTAAGAAAAAAAATTATATGGTGGAGAGTAGAGAGTGTCTGAAATTCAATTTGAAAGGCACTTTGAAACTAAATTTGAAGGGCACTTTCCCAAATCTCTCCTGACTGGTATTTGCTTTCTGTTTACTCTGATTTGTTGAACCACCAAGTTTCAAAGGTTAAGTGCAGACTTTGGTAGTGTATCTGCATTTCAGTAAACTGAAAGTTAAAAACAGTCATAATCTTCTCATACAGTGAAGCTAAGGGTTTGCTTTGAGAGCTCATCGGTGTTGTAATTTGACAGTGAGCAGTAATGTTTGTTTAAGAGGATTGGTGGCCAGAAATAAGCCACGGAGTCTAATGAGACACAGGGACCGGCTGGGCAGGATGCCACGGCATTTCTTGTGTGTGCCTTTCTCATAAGCAAAATGGCCTCAGACTGAAGAGGATGGTCATGAAGTCTGTGAGAAACAGACGTCAGAGTGGAATTTTCAGACTTAATGAAGAGGATCTAAGTAAGCCCTGGATTTTGAAATGAGTGAATTTGTGGAGCTGTGATCGCCTACAAATCAAATGGGGAATGTCTGTGGATGTGTAAGAGCTGAGAAAGAAGAACAATATGTAGATCCTGCCAAAACTCCTTTGAACCCTGAAAAATACTCTCCTGGAAGAAAATATTTCAGAAGAAAACCGATCAAGAAAGCTGGCAGTGACAAAGAGTCAGTTGAGGAAAACAATGAAAATGAAGGCAAGAAAAGGAGCAACAGTCAGCCTTCCAAAGAACAGCCGGCTCCTTCATCCAGGGGACTGGTGCAGCAGGAATCTGTTACCCCAAACTCTGCACTGGGAGATGGTATTCAGCAAAAGAAGACAGAAGTTGGAGCTGACAGTGTTAAACAGAAACTTCTGCCGGGTGCTGTAAGCAGTTGGTCTGACCATGTGAAAACTTCTCCTGCTAAAGACAGTGACACAGAAGTAAAAGTTGGTGAACTGGATGAGAGGATTTCAGAAGAAGACAGCACTCCATATTGCACAAAGAGGAAGAAATATTTAGATGATGTCAACACAAGCGAAATAACATTCCAGGAAAAAATTGATGTTCTTTCTTTTCGAAAGGCAGCCAGCTTAAGCTCTATTCCCTTTGGTATAGCAAGATCACTAGAAAAAAGTGGGTTTGCTGAAGACTCATCAGAAAGTTATAGCAGTATTCAAGAAAGGCAAAACACTGAGCGATTTTGCCCTCATGCAACACAGCATTTTCAGTTTAAAAAAAGGAGATGCCATTCCCTCTGTACTAGTGTGTCCTCTGTTTCTAAGAACACAGATGGGAATGAGGTAAGTGAAATGTGGAGTCTGAGTTCAAGTAAGTAAGTATTCCAGGTGCTCACATCAGACTCATATCTAATTTGTCCTTTATAAAGTTATTTTTATGTTTTTTATGTTAAAGCTGCAGAGTTTTTGTTGCATTTTGTTTATAGCCTTAGGTTTGATTCTTATGATTTTATTTTTGTGCTGTGCACATTCTTTGATCACACATTAATCTCAAAATCCTGTACATTTTCATTATTGGTGGAAGACTTTAAAAAGCACTGCATTAAGAGAGTGCATATCTTTTGAATTTTTCTAGTTCGTGATTCTTGACTTTGCCTGTGGAAACTTAGTTTGACTGTAGGTAAAAGTTCAGTTAGAAAATAGCCATGAGAAGACAATAGCTTTGTAACAAATAATAGGATACTGTAAAATTATCAGTCAATACCGACTCACTGATTCATAAGTTTGAAAAGCCAGATTCTGGTTCTCTCTTGATTTTCATGTGCAGAAACATTCACGTAATTGCTGTCAATTCTGTGCATATGTTTTGAGGGTTAGGACACATCTTCTCTCTTCCTTTGTTAAGTTATTCTCCATCCCCAGTCTAAAATCAGAAATTGTTAGGGTAGCATGCCATAGGAATTTGAATATCACACAGACTATCAAGAAGTTGAGATCTTTATTCGTAACACTGATATTTAGCTTTAGACAAGTTACTTCTCTGGGGTTTTTACTTGTCTTTAAAATATAATTAGATAGGTATTTACTTGCTCACGAAGTGTATTACCCAAATAACCTCTACCTGTTACTACTCAGGAGTTGATGGCTTTTTCTTTAAGCTGTTCCTAACTTTATCTTTTAATAAAAAATCTGAGCATAAAAAATATTTGTGATGTTAAACATTCTTGGCAAGGTCATTGTATCAATGAGCAGAGATCATTTGCATAATGAGAGAATGAGATTTTATGAGGGTTAGTGAATGCCATCATCACTGACCTTGGTGGCTGAGTTCTCCTGAAGGTGTCCTGTTTATATACACTGCTACACCTTGCCAATATTATGTCATCAGTTCTGTTTATATTTTACAGTGGTTATATTTTAAAAAGAAAGCATTCAGTCTGTGTCATTATCTATGTAGCTCGGCATAAAAGCCAGTGCAAAAGAAAACTACTTGACTACTATGTGTTAATATAAGCACTTGGTTTAATTTCACATATGTTTTCCAACTGTTTTTTTTTAGCGTAATTTGGCTTCAAGTCAGCTGTACATTTTTTCATTCATGGAAATTTTTATAATCTGTTTCCTTAGTGGTACATTAGCCTTTCCTTCATTGGAAAATATATGTGGAAATAACTTATAAACTGGCCAATCAGATTTGTTAATTGTGATGCAATGTACATAAAGCCTGACATCATCTAGGGCAAAGCTGAATGGGTAGTCATTATTTTATCTGAAGGGTTTGACATCTCATATCCCTGTAGTTTAAATGAAGACTATTTATTCTGTGGCACACAAGGAGTCAGAATCAACAGTTTAGCTATTCCTCTTTGGACATTCTTCCTGTTACCTTGGAGGTGTTTGACTCTGTTTGCTTAATTATCTTTGGTGGGAAACTTCCACAGAGCTCTTTATCTTGCATTGGATTCTACATTTTTCATTCGAGAATTAGTTGCAAATGAGAGCTCTCAGCCCCTTTATTGGCATTTCATCTTGGGAATGACCCATTAACCAGCGTTTCTTTTATTTGTTTTTTTCATATCTTCTCTATGGGATCAGCTTTTGCTTTTGAGTTGCATGAAGGGTTGGACTCAACTTTTAAGTTAACTTCTAAGTAGAATAGTGTACACTTTTTTGAGCTTATCTTGACTTGATCTCCCCAGTCCTGTGACATTCATCATTCTCAGCCTACCTCCACTTCGAGTCGTTGCAGCAACATGCTGACCTAGAGTGGTCTTCCTGGCTCGAAGGGCTCTGTGGAGGCCGCTCATCCAGCCCTGCCTGCTGCATATAAATGTTATAAACATGTTGTATCTTTATTAGGATAAGTAGGTCAAAAAGGAGTAGCTTACATTTGTATACTGCTTTGGAATTGGAAAAATGGTTTCAAACACATTGTATCATTTGATCATCCCAACAATGGTATGAAATAGACTAAACAGACTATGCCTTGTATACAGAATGAAAAAACGGAAACCCAAAGAGGTTAAATAAATCCTTAAGGCAACATGATGAGTGTGATTACCTGAGTTAAATTATGGCACAGCATCCCACTTGTTTTACTGTTAATGAAATTTAAGGGAAATTGCTAAAAAGTTAGAGCAGGAATTGATGTTTATAGTGTCATCTGTGAAGGATGTGTTATAAACAGAGGTGGCAGAAGGTGAATCATTTTAGGAGACAAGGAGTAATGAGCTCAGTGTCTCTACCTTTTTCCACGATCTTCTGTTTGTCTAAGACTCATCTTGTACCTTATGACGAGGTTTCCTACCTTTGTTCTTGAGTTCTTTCCACAAGGCTTTCATTTTTCTTTAGTTTCACAAATCCCACCTCTTCCCAGTCTTGTTAAATTGATATTAGCAAAGATGGTTATTTTCATCATCTATAGACTGTGGGTTCTCTAACCTGACCATATACATGTAAGAGTCATCTGAAGAGATTTCAAAACAGATTCCTGGGTGTCACCCACAGTTATTCTAATGTGATACATAAGGGTGAGTGCTCTGTAGGTGATTCCAAGGGTCAGGACTTCGGATAGGGAGCTTTTTACTATTCTTATTCTACAGCAGTACTTCTCAAATCCTAGCCCCAGGGTCCCTGCAGGAGAATCCTCTAGATTGCTTATTGAAAACACCTTGCTTGAGATTTAATTTAATCAGATTTAATTTAATACTGTCATGAGACAGTATGTGTATGTTTTAGGCACCTGCTTATGTGTTTTTAGAAACACACCAAATTTAGAGAATCAGCATCACTTTAGCTTAACTCTTGCCATCACATTTTCTTCTTAATGTAGGTTTTCTGATAAGCAGTGTGTATTAAGCACCTGGAGGGCAGAAGATCCAAGTCCTTCTAGTCAGGCTTTGTCACCAGAGAGCTGCATGACTTAGGCAGTCGTCTTTATTTCTCTAGGTCTTGGTTTCATTTTCTATAAAAGGAGGATACTGGACTAGGTGATGCTTCTACTGCCAATAGTAATGCTATTTATTGAGTTCTACTATATTCCAGGCACTCTGCAACTACATTAATCTTTTTTTTTTTTTCGCTTTTGTTACCCAGGCTGGAGTGCAATGGCGCGATCTCGGCTCACCGCAACCTCCGTCTCCTGGGTTCAGGCAATTCTCCTGCCTCAGCCTCCTGAGTAGCTGGGATTACAGGCACGCGCCACTATGCCCAGCTAATTTTTTGTATTTTTAGTAGAGACGGGGTTTCACCATGTTGACCAGGATAGTCTCGATTTCTTGACCTCGTGATCCACCCTCCTCAGCCTCCCAAAGTGCTGGGATTACAGGCTTGAGCCACCGCACCAGGCCTTACATTAATCTGTTTTACAGCAGGTCTCTGAAGTGTTCTGTTATGAGCTCCATCTTTATAGATGAGGAATCCGATTCTCAGGAAAGTTAAGTAGCTTGCTCAATTTACTTAAACAGTGAGTGGTACAGCTTTGATCTGACCCAAAAGTTGTCTGCCAAGCTGAACTCTTACCTCATGCAATTTACCCTCCTTTTCCTACATACATCTCTTCCAGCTTTAAATTTCTGTGAATTCATATAAATAAGTGTGTACCTTTTTGTTTGTTCAGTGTTATTATTCTCCTCTCTCTTTCCCTCTCTTCCTTTATTTCTTTATCAAACATTTATTATGTATTGAACCCAAACTAGGCACTCTGAGATAAGTAAAACATAGCTTGTTTCCTTGTGCATTATATCTCATTATTTGTTCATAAAAAATGTCAGGGACCATGGCTGTAAACTTAGTCATCTGAGAATTAGTCATCTGGGATGATGATCAAAAATAAGTTTAACTTCTCAGCAAACCATGTGGTGGCTCTATTTAGCTAATGATAATTGAACTACATTTCTGTTCCTTTCCATCCTTTGGTGCGTTGCTAATGATTAGTGCAGTGGCCTAAAGTAAAGAAGCCGAAGAGAGAAGGTTAAGAAGTGAGTGTGGCTGTTGTACACAATATATTATCAGTCTCTGAATAATGAAGAGTTGAATATTTTTATTACATTGGCTTTTGTATTTAAAAAGCTTTGAAAAAAAATGAAGAACCATCTCAGAATGTGAGAGGAATTACATTCAACCTCCCTGAAATATATTTATTCATAATTTTTTTCTCTCACCAATTATTTTATGAAGTTTAGACTATAGAATTTATGATTGGAATTCAAGGACTAGGATAAAATCTGAATGTATTTAGCCTTGCTCCACAGATCTTGAAGGCAAAGGTCATTCATTCTGTAATAGACTAACTCATTTCTTGCTGAACCATTTTATCTCTTTCTTTAAAAATGAAAAATCATTTATTGATTTCTCTTGACTATTTCTAGTCCTTTAGATTTCATGACCAGTTTGTGAAAATATAGTTTCAGAATAATTCTGTAGAATTTGAGTTCCTATCAGCATTATGTTGCCTTTCTCTGCCCTTTAAGTTAAATGAAGGACATGCACATGCTTTACAAAAAATGGTGGTTATTTTTTTTCCTGTTTAAATAAGTAAATGAGAATTTTTTCAATGTAGTCATCAATTTAGAGCAACTTTTTAATTACTTTTGTTTTCCATTTAACTCTTCCCTTTATGTAGGCAGTTTGTAACCAGTTAAACTTTTAAAAATGTTGGTGCCATCTTTGCAGTTAAAAATACTTTGTAAAGCATTTTCACACTTTTTAAAAAAACTTGGAACAGATGCTAAAAATGTGTTCATTACATTTGTTTCTGCCAAAATAGTTTAAACATTTTTAAGGAAATCACCCTTGGAAACAAACATCTTGGCTTGTAAATATTTGCCTGTGTTGACAAGTTCAATATGGAATTTGCTTTTGCCTGACTGTAGTGTCAAGTGATGTGAATAAAAGAGTTTTAGAATTATCATAACCTCTTACATACCTCCATTCTCTGTGGAGCAGGCACTGTTCTCAGCTCTGTGTATGTACCTCTTAGTCTTTCACACCAAGAAGGTCCTATTATTATACTCATTTTATAAAAGAAGAAACTGAGGCCCAACGAAGTTACAGGGCTAGAAAATAGTGGGAACAGGAACTGAATGCCAGTTGCTGCCATCCACAACTTTGCACCAATCTTCCTCCCAATATTAAGCTTTTACTCTTGGAATAATGTGAGACTCATGAGGTAGGAGAAGAATCTTGAGCTTCACCTTTTCCGACTTGCTGCTTTCATTCTTACTAATACCTACACTCTCTCAAATAGAATGTAGTCCTTATTTTTATTTTAATAGAAACATATGAAAGGATTGAGTTTTCATTTGGTAACGTTTTTGTAGCTAAACCTCTAAATCAATAGGGATTTTGTGTTCTGCACAGAAGAACATTTGACTATCATTTCTACATCCGCTGTGTATCCCACAAGTCAGTTTCTGCTTCTGTAGAAGGAGGTTGTCCATGGATAGGTAAAGCTCCCTCAGCAGTGTTGTGGGGAGCCACTTAGCTTGCTGGAGTAGGGGAAAGAGAAACTACAAGATGTTGTCAGAAGGCTTACATTTAATGCAGATCTTATTATTCCTATCCTTAAAATTGGGGTAGTTTCTTGTTTTGAGAATTAAACAAGGTCACATGTGTGAAAAAGACTTAGGAGACTGTAAAGTGCTTTATAAGTTACATCCTTTGGTCTTCTGCTTCTGGAGAAAAGAGGAAATATTTTGTGACCATCCTTTAAATAGAAATAGTTCTGTAAGTTTTCAAAACTTTTTTTCTTTGAGCCAGAGTTTCATTCTTGTTGCCCAGTCTGGAGTGCAATGGTGCAATCGCAGCTCACGACAACCTTCGCCTCCAGGGTTCAAGTGATTCTCCTGCCTCAGCCTCCGGAGTAGCTAGGATTACAGGCATGTGCCACCACACCTGGTTAATCTTTTTTTTTTTAAAGACGGGGTTTCATCATGTTGGTCAGGCTGGTCTTGAACTCCCGACCTCAGGTGATCTGCCCGCCTTGGCCTCCAAAGTGCTAGGATTATAGGCGTGAGCCACCACGCCCAGCCAATTTTTGTGTTTTTAGTAGAGATGGGGTTTCTCCATGTTGGTCACGCTGGTCTTGAACTCCTGGCCTCAGGTGATCTGCCTGCCTCGGCTTCCCAAAGTGCTGGGATTACAGGCATAAGCCACTGCACCTAGCCAGTTTTCAAAACTTTTAACAGGACACTTCTTTCTTTCCTTTGGACATGGAGCATTCTGTATAACAAGAGTAGGCTGCCACCTTCCCTCCCACTGTGATCTTACCTCCATTCATCCTCTCATTTCTTTAGCAAATATTTACTGAGTATCTGTTATATGTCATACAATCTGCTGACTGTATTCTTCAAATTCCATAGTTAGCTTAAAACTTTGTCAGCCTTCGTAGACAAGGTAGCATGCAACTAAAATAAAAATAAAAACAAAACAACAAAAATAAAAACCCTGTCAATCTGTTGGAATAGAAATACCCTTGCAAGGAACCATTTAAAAATATATTTAAGATTCAGTGGGTACATGTGCAGATTTGTTACATGGGTATATAGCATAATGCTGAGGTTAGAGCTTTCAACCTCAATTCACTTAGAATAATGGCCTCCAGCTGCATCCATGTTTTTGCAAAGGACATTCTTTTTTTTCTTTTTCTTTTTTTTTTTAATGGCTGTGTAGTATTCTGTGTATGGCTGTCTGTACCACATATTCTTTATCCAGTCCAATGTTGACAGACACCTAGGTTGATTTCCATGTCTTTGGTATTGTGACTAGTGCTGTGGTAAATATATGAGTGCAGATGTCTTTTTGGAAGAATGATTTATTTTCCTTTGGTTATATACCTGGTAATGGGACTGTTGGATTGAATGGTAGTTTGGCTTTTAGTCTTTTGAGAAATCTCCAAACTGCATTCCACAGGGGCTGAACTAATTTGCATTTCCACTAACAGTGTATAAGCATTCCTTTTTCTCTGCAACGTCACCAACATCTGTTTTTTTTTTTTTTTGACTTTTTTTTAAATTTAAAATTTTAATTTTTTTGAGATGGAGTCTCACTCTGTTGTCCAGGCTGTGGTTCAGTGGCACAGTCTTGGCTCACTACATTCTCTTCAAGTGATTCTCCTCTCTCAGCCTCCTCAGTAGCTGGGATTGCAGACATCCACCACTATGCCCGGCTAATTTTTGTATTTTTCGTAGAGATGGGGTTTCATCATGCTGGCCAGGCTGTTCTCAAACCCCTGACCTCTGGTGATCCACCTGCCTTGGCCTTCCTAAGTGCTGAGATTACAGGCATGAGCCACCTGGCCTTGACTTTTTAATAATAATTATTCTGACTGGTGTGAGACAGTATTTCATTGTGGTTCTGATTTGCATCTCTTTAAGGATCAGTGGTAATTGAGCATTTTTTCATATATTTGTTGGCCACTGGTATGTCTTCTTTTGAGAAGTGTCAATTTCATTAAAAAGTGGGCAATGGACATGAACAGAAGTGTCATTTGCTTTTTCCTTGATTTGTTTAAGATCCTTATAGATTCTGGATATTAATTCTTTTTCAGTTGCATAGTCTGCAAATTTTTTTTCCATTAAAAGTAGATTGTCTGTTAACTCTGTTGATGGTTTCTTTTGCTGTGCAGAAGCTCTTAAGTAGGTCTGGAACCAATTCTTGAAGCTCATTTTGGTTATTTACACTTTGCTAGTACAGATACATTTCAAAGGCATTATTGAGAGTAACTCTGATGTGAGAGAGGAAGAGAACATAATGTTAAAGGCAACTCTGCTCTTCTGTGTTGGGTAGGGGGTGGGTGGGAGCTGTTGGTTAAGGAGGTGTGACTGGTCTAGTGAGGAAGACTTTTATGGATCCTGACATCCAGGTCATGTGAGAGATCCAGGACTGCATCTTCCTCTGAAAATGTGTAGTGTTCTTTTTATCGGCTTATTTGCCAATATTGAGGCCTCGAGGCTCCACTGAAAAGGGTTTGCCTTTAGGAGTGAGGCAAAGCCAGGGCATTCTCTTTCATGGGAATGCACACCTATCCGTGTGCAGCCATTTTCCTGGCAGTAGGTGCACTGAGAGGAAGCTGGATTACTGTGGCTACTAAAACAGGAAAAATTAGTCTGACTTGTAAGGGTAGATTTCTTTTCTAAACACGAAGGGGAAATGCCACTCTTATAAATCCTGTACCAGAATTTAGGAGACCTGGGTTCATACCCTAGGCCTCCTACTAGCATGCTGTGAGACCTTGGGCAAATTACATCACCTCTTTTAGTCTTAGCTTGTTCAGTAGTGAGGCGAGGCTTCTACCAAATATCTCTGCTTTCCTTTAGTTTGAATCCCCATAATTTCTTAATCTTCATTATATACCTTTCTTTAAGTTAAATGTCTCTGTTTCCTTAACTTGGAGATGTTGCTTTTTCTACTATTGACATAAATTATTTAGATAGTTAATTTGGTAGTACTTTGAAATTATATAGTTATTTAAAAATGTTTAAAAATAAAAACTGCATTATTTTCTTTGTGTGGAATAATAAAATACATACTTTTTTAAAAAAGCGAATAAGCTTTCAGGGAATATCCAAGTCAACTTTGGAGTTGGCTATTCTTGTGTACTCAGTGCATGCCATAACCATGATAGCATCTGTAAAAATAGGGTGCTTCTGTTGCCCAGTTGTCTGGTGGCGCTGACTTTGCTCACAGGACTTTCACATTTACAGATTCAGCTGACTAACACGGGTGAGGCTGTTGCAATTCATTTAGCAGTAAGTGGGTCATTTAGTAATAAGCTGTGAATGAAATCAGTGTGCTATAAGATGAGATATGTTGGCTTGTTTTTGAAAAGACATTTTGAAGCTATATACGATGTCAAGTTCATGCAATTTTTTTAAGAGAAATGATTCAGATGAACCTTAGCTTTCTTACTCAACATTAAGTTCTCACTGAGTGGTCTATAGGCCTGTGTTCCCTGTTGGACATTTTTGTGCATTGGTAAGGGTATTCTGTTATTACTGGAAAGTGAGGTTAATTGGAAACCTTTTAATTTTCTGAAATGACAAAGTTTACATGGCAGGTAAAACTCATTCATACAAAATGAAAACATGAAACGTCTGTTTCTGATCTTTCATATGTTTTCCGTTTTTCATACTTCCTTCTTTCCTCCTCTCCTGAGTCTCCTGCTCTCCATTTATTCAGTAGATAGTTATTGAGCACCTAATACATGCCATGTCAGGGTGAGTATGGGGAGAATGTTCCAAGGGGAAAAGTAGCTTTAACAAACTACCCTAGGAAAGAGGGACCATATGGTTCATATAGCTTGATGTTAATATGATTTGATTATAGAAGAGGAGGATTGCTTGAATCTGGATTACTGCTCCTGCAGAGTAAAGAACACGCCATTCTGGGAATGAGAGTACAATAATATTTGGTACTAGTTAGGAGGCTAGTTAGGAGGCTGTTACTAATCCAGACACTGAGGCTTAGTTCCAGAAGAAGGTAGAAGAAGCCCAATATTATTCTAGGTGTATCACAACTGTGTTTCAAAACATGTTGTTGGTATTGACATTGAAGACAAGTGGTAACAATCCAGACTAGCGATAATGGTTGCTTTGACTCATGTTTATGGTGGGAAGAGAGAATATGGAGATATAAGACCCCATTCTTCCTACAAAAATCAATCTTAGGACAGTTAATATATCCATATTATTAGGTGCGTGGATAGGTTGCCATTAAAAGTAACGGCAAAAACCGCAAATACTTTTGCATCACCTTAATATCTTCCTTAGGGGATGTGAGAAACTAGCAGTTGAGTATTTTGTAGCAAACATAAGGACATGAGGAAGATTCAGAAAAGTTGGGTTAACTCATCCTTTTATACTTTTTGAGAGTTCCAGTACTGGTTGCTTTGGTTCCCAGACCGCAGAAGCAAAATGTCTGCTTGTTCTCTCATATTTACTATGTCCTTTAGCTGTTTTTTGAGACTGTGGCTCACATTGCCTGGTCATGCTTCATGAGGCACTTGGGCAGACCTGCACAGGGAAACAAAACTTCTGTTGTTTTACATTGCTGACTGGCCATGAGCAGGCATGTGTCTGGTGGTAGCACAGGTGGAACTGTGTGAAATGGGGTCAAGCTTTCTTCCTTGGTTTGAACTTTGCCTGTCCAAATTCCCTCCCCACAGATTCTCACCCACAAGCCTCTGCACCTTCTTTTAGTTCTAATTGTTGGTGTTTCATTCATTGACTGTTGGCTCTATCCAGAGGGAGAAGGGAAAACATGGGGTAAAGTATCAGTCTTGTGTGTAAGAGTAGAGGTAATGTGGGAAAAAGAGAAGCAGATGTAAGAAAGAGTACGAGTTGTTTTTTGGTTGTTGGTAGTGATGTTTTTTAGGCTGAGCTTGTCAATATTTTTATTTCAGTTTTTGAGCTTACTTATGTGAAGTGAAAAGGTAAAATAGGCCAGGTACGGTGCCTCATGTCTGTAATCTCAGCACTTTGGGAGGCCAAGGTAGGAGGATCGCTTGAGCCTAGGAGATACAGGCTGCCGTGAGCCATGATGGTGCCGTTGCACTCCAGTCTGGGTGGCATGATGAGACTCTGTCTCAAAATAAACAAAAAAAAAGATAAAGTAGAAGTGATGACTTCTTGATTGTCAAGGCCCAGAATGAGTTCACTTGGATTTATGACATAAGATGTTCTATGTATGCATGTTGACCTCCCATTACATTCTCTTTGAACTTGTAGGACAAACACTAGGTTTTGGTTGTTTTTACACAGTGCCAAAGTAAGTTTTTAAAAAAATGTTATCAGACATGTCTTTTGTATTTTGGAAATAAGCAAACAAAATACATTTGGTCGAGTGACATTTTTATAGGTGGATTGGTTGGGGGCTACATGTCCACCCTAGGTAATAAAGCCTCTTCTCTCCATGTGGGACCTGGAAACACATGATAAAGCGGAAGTCCTCAAGAGAATCCTGGTCTCCTTAATGAATTAATGCAGACTCTCAAGGTGTCCGACTCAGTCATAAAGTTATTTGTCCAGTGGATATTTAATGAGTATCTATAATGTGCCAAGCACTGCCCTAGTTAGACATTATAATACTAAGGTGAGTAAGACATTATCTTTCAGGATATACTACTCACATGTTAGAGGGGTAGAAGATCTAACAACAGACAATAATGACACACAAGAGTTACTGCTATTATACAAGTATGTTTGGAGTACTTTCAAAAGCACAGAAGGTGGTCAGGCACCTTACACAGACCCCTGAAGCAGAATCAGCTGAGGTTTCCTCAAGGAGACGGATGAGTGGAGGAGTAGCATGGGATGGGAATTGGTGAGGTCTTTCTCTGGGTAGAGTGTCATACATATAAATGGATCGTATCTTGTTGAAGTGCATCCTTATTGAGGGAACTAGAAGTCGTTTAGTGTGACTGGAGCATGAGGAGTGTTTTGGGGTGGCTGTTAGAGGTCAGGGAAGGGAGATGAGGCTGTAGAGGACTGTGTTACCAATTGGATATGGGCACAGAGGTTGAAGAGGCATCAAGGATGACTCCAGCAGTTTCTTTTATTTGGGGGAAACTGGATAAATGGTGGGGCCATTCTCTGAGCTAGGAATGCAGAAGGAAATATAGGAAGGAAAAAGAGAAATTAAGTTCCCAATACATTGAGTTTGAAGAGGTTGTGAGATATAGCACAGTGGTTAAGAGTATCAGCTTTGTAGCCAGAAAGATTCAACTTCAAATTTGACGTCTACCTATTAGTAATTTGGGTGAAGTTGAGCAAGTCGTATCATTATTTTATGTCTCTTTGTCATTTGTAAAATGATATTGTGTACTGTAAATATTATAAGAGGTAATTTTTATGAAGAGCTTAAGCACAGTGTCTGGCTCATGTAAGTGGTCGATACCTGGTTAGTTTTACTGTTGCAGCAGAAGTGTATGGTAGGGAATTGGGTTTAGGGGGAAGGTTTGGGATGAGATACAGGGATGTGGGAGTCAGCCATGTGAAGGTGGCGGTAAAAGCCATTGTGGTAGAGATTATCCAGGGAGAGTAGAAGAAAGAGACCTGAGACCTATGTCCTGGGGAATAACATTAAGGTTGAGTAACAGAGGAGCATCTAATGAAGACTGAGAAGGGTTGGCTAGAGAGGCTGGAGGAAAGTCTGGAAGGGGTGCTGTCATGGAAGCCAAAGAAGAAAGATTGCCAGGGACAGATGCCTCAGCGAGATCAGGATTAGAAAATGGAAGGATGGGAAAACAGCCCTTGAAGCTCATCTCCATGGTGTGTTTCTGTCATTGGACTGTAAGCTCCATGAGGATAGTTGTATAACCAATGCCTAGTCATGGTACAGGTGGATATTTATGAATGGTTGCTGAATGAGTGAGACTGTGAAGGAAGAGGTGATAGATGATCTCTCATAATATCTTTCAACTTGTCAGCATCCCCCTACCCATTACTTCTATTAGGTTAACCATCTAATTTTCTTCTTTATTGGAAAAATAGAAGTATGAACAAGAACTCCCTCAATTTGTCTGGTCATCTTTACTCAGACAAATTGAGGGAGTTTTACTGGAATGTTAAGAAAGAGGCCAAATCAAAACAGGTAGAAGTGTGAAGATAATAAAGACAAAATATAGATTACGTTTTAAAGTAGGTTTCCTAAGAAGAAAATGGGAGGGATGATGATGAGTAACCAGGGAATTGAGTTCACGAAGATTATTTTTACTTATTTTAGGATGGAAGAGACTTGGGTATTTTAAATACTGAGAGACCCACATGAGAGGAGATTATTGATGAAATAAGATTGCTAGGAAGTAGGAAGTGAAAGGATTTAAAGCCGAAGAGGAAAGGAGGTCATGTGGGAGCAAAATCTGTGGGTAGCAGGACAGAAGGGGGCTCTTACTTATGTGGCTGTTTTCTCAATAAAGAAGGGGATGAAGATGTGATTGTTTGCTAAACATGAAAACATAAAAGTAGAGGTGGTAGGGTAGGGAGTTTTAGACAAATAGTGAAGAATTTTTATTTTTGGAGATGGAGTCTTACTGTCACTCAGGCAGGAGTGCAGTGTCATAATCATGGGTCACTGCAACCTTGACCTCCTGGCTCAGGTGGTCCTCCCACCTCAGGGGCCTGAGGAAGCTGGGACCACAGCACGTGGCACCACGCCCACTTTTTTTTTTTTTTTTTTCAAATAGAGACAGAGTCTTCCTATGTTGCCCCGGCTGGTCTTGAACTTCTGGGCTCAAGTGATCCTCTTGCCTTGGCCTGCCACAAGTGTGAGCCACCACACCCAGCCAAATAGTAAAGAATTGAAAGCAGTATTGTGAGTGGTGAAAGAACTGGCCAGTTAGGACACCAGCAAGAATAGGCACGTTTCTTTGAGTACCTAGCTGAGGTTGTAGACCTGGAATATGTGGTGGTAGGAGTCCACATGGTGGTATGCTTTTCTCTGGTAGAAGTTTATGGCTTAGGGTGAAAGCCAAGAAGACAAGCAGCTGGATTGATCAGAATTAACGTTTGGTGGTGGAGTGGCTGCAGGGTAAGGACAAAGATGTGAGGGACTTAATTAGCAAGGAAGTGGTGGAAATAATAAATAATATAGTATAAGACAAACAGAGAAAGATGTCAAGATAGAAGAGGGAGCTGTAGAGGAAGAAAAATAATTTTCCTCAACCCTCATAAATTCTTAGCTGGAATGGACGCCTACAACAAAAGACAGATTAGTAAGAGAAAGACAGTTTATTAACATGTATGTTTCATACATAGAAGGGAGATCCCAGGGAATGAGCAGTTCTCAGAGGTGGCTTTGCATTCCATTTTACATAGCATCTTCAACAAAGCAGTAGATTTTTAGAGAAATGACAAAAGAAAAAAACTTTGAGTCTCTGGGGGCAGCAACTTGTGGAAAGGGAAAGAAATGGCAGACAAAGGCCAGTTAGTAAAGCTTGTTCATATAGATTTTTCTGATCCTGTCTCCAGGCCCGTAACAGTCTAAAGTTATCTTCATTGGTTAACATTTGTTCTCTCTGGTAGAGGAGGTCAGGATACCTTTTGTCTTTGTAAATCTATGTTCTGCTTTTAGACAAATGGAGGGCAGAGAGCTTTCCTGCATCAGCTGCTACTTAATTGCCTTCAGCTTAAAAACATTTTTTTTTTTTTTGAGATGGAGTTTCACTCTTATTATCCAGGCTGGAGTGCAATGGCTCAATCTCGGCTCACCGCAACCTCCGCCTCCTGGGTTCAAGCGATTCTCCTGCCTCAGCTTCCCGAGTAGCTGGGACTACAGGCGCGTGCCACCATGCCCGGCTAATTTTTGTATTTTTAGTAGAGACGGGGTTTCACCATGTTGATCAGGATGGTCTCGATCTCTTGACCTTGTGATCCACCCGCCTCGGCCTCCCAAAGTGCTGGGATTACAGGCGTGAGCCACCGCGCCCAGCCCTAACAACCCTTTATATTTTGATGTGGCATCTTCTGTTCTCCCACAGCCCACCCTGTTCCTTAAGTATATATGAAATATACATAACAATAATCTTTGGTTTGTTTTTCTCTTGTTAATCTATCTTTTGTTACAGGGGTCTGTTCCAATTAAGAATTTATGAGAGTTGAGGAAAACATTATTTTTCTTCCTCTACAGTTCATAGATTGGAAGAAAATTGGGCATGTGAAGGAATGTGAGATGTTGATGAAGCCAGGTAATTGGCTTAGCTAGAATTAGCAAAGGAAAGTGCTGAAAGAATAGGAAACTGCTGTTAGAAGTTAAATACCTGAGGTAGACTAGTTCCAGTTCAAGACAATGAGATCCAGGATGTAGGGCTATGACTGGCTGAAATGAAGAGACACAGCACTGCGGTGGGTGCTACATGGAGATGGCATTTGGGTGTCCAGGCACACAACCAGGAGCCACATCTTTGGGGCACATGAGCATTGTGTTTAAGGAGTGGAAGGAGGAGAGCAGAGAGCAAGAGTGGCCTATAATGTAAAAATGATTGTTTCGTACTTATAGATAATGATTTGAAAACCACTGGTTTTGCATCACTGGAGGAATTAGAATTCACCTGCCCTGCCTGTGGGCCTAGTGGAGTCTGGGACTTGCCTGAATTATAGTTATTGTAGTGGGGGATTCTTGGGGTTCAGTAAAAAGATAAAAGGCGTTCAAGGTATTGAAGACATGAGACTTTGTTTGCCATGGGGTAGATATTTCTGGAAGTTTGGAAATGATAGCAAGCTGGGTCAGGAGAGATGAAGCCCAGATCAAATATGGGCAGGAGAGGCTCAGTGACAGGAAGAACCTGGATTTGGGCAGTAGCCGGCAATGACCAGGATGTGAGGCATGAAGGCTTCAAGTTTCTGAAAGGAACTCTAGTATAAAGTATTTTGTTTGTTTTGGTTCTAGCTGACTGTTGGTGAGAAGCTGTAAGTAGCAATACTAATGCAGGTAATAAAATTGTGGTGGGGCCAGGTGCAGTGGTTCATGCCTGTAATCCCAGCACTTTGGGAGGCCGATGTGGGAGGATCATTTGAAACCAGGAGTTTATGGACAACAAAAAGACACCCCTGTCTTACAAAAAATTTAAAAGAATTACCCAGACATCATGGCACATGCTGGTAGTCCCAGCTGTTTGAGAGGATGAGGTGGGAGGATCAGTTGAGCCCAGGAGTTTGAGAGTTTGAGGCTGCAGTGAGCTGTGATCTTGCCACTGCACTTCAGCCTGGGCACAGAGTGAGACTCACCATAGATAGATAGATAGATAGATAGATAGATAGATAGATAGTGGTGGGAGAAGCTAACAGTTATAGAATTTTCTATGTGGCAGGTGCTGTGATAAGTGCTTGATATGACTGTTTTTATTTAATCTTTAGAACCACCCATGGAGGACATTATTATATCATTTACATTTTTTAAATTAACAAATAAAAATTGTATATATTTATCATGCACCACATCTTATGAAATTCAAATAATTATTATATACATTACTTCAGTACTTACATTTTTATGGTGAAAACACTTAAAATCCACTCTTAGCAATTTTAAAGAATGCAGTATATTGTTATTAACTATAGTCACCATGTTCTATAAGAGAAACTTATTTCTCTTAACTGAAATTGCATCCTTTGATTGATAGCGCCCCAATCACTCCCAACCCAACCACCGCAGCCTCTAGTAACCACCATTCTACTCTCCACTTCTATGAGTTCAACTTTTTTAGATTCCACATATAAGTGAGATCATCCAATATTTGTCTTTATGTGCCTGGTTTATTTTGCTTAACATGCCCTCCGGGTTCATTCATATTGTTGTTAATGATAGATTTCCTGTTTGTTTTTTTTTTTCTTAAAGACTGAACAGTACTCTATTGTATATACATATCACATTTTAAAAATTCATTTTTCAGTTAATGGACACCTAGACTGATTGCTTATCTTGGCCATTGTGAATAATCCTGCATTATATATGGGAGTGCAACTATTTCTTTGATATACAGATTTCCCTTGGATATACACCCAGTAGTGGGATTGCTGGATTATATGGTAGCTCTATTTTTAAGTTTTTGGGCACCTCTATGCTGTTTTCTATAATGGTTATACTAACTTATATTTACACCAACAGTGCAAAAGTTCCTTATTCTCCATATTCTCATCAACACATTTATCGGGTAGGCACAGTGGCTCATACCTGTAATCCCAGCATTTTGGGAGACTGAGGCAGGTGGATCACCTGAGGTCAGGAGTTCAAGACCAGCCTGACCAATATGGCAAAACTTCGTCTCTACTAAAAATACAAAAAATTAGCCAGGCATGGTGGTGGGCACCTGTAGTTTCAGTCACTTGGGAGGCTGAGGCAGGAGAATCACTTGAACCCAGGAGGTGGAGGTTGCAGTGAGCCGAGATTGCCCCACTGCACTCCAGCCTGAGTGACAGAGCAAGACTCTGTCTCAAAAAAAACAAAAAACAAACAAACAAAAAACAAACAAACAAAAAAACCACTTGTTATATTTTCTTCTTTTTGAGACTAGCCATTCTTACAGGTGTGAGGTGATATCTCATTGTGGTTTTATTTTTATTTTTATTTTTTTTTGAGACAGAGTTTCGCTCTTGTTACCCAGGCTGGAGTGCAATGGCGCGATCTCGGCTCACTGCAACCTCCGCCTCCTGGGTTCAGGCAATTCTCCTGCCTCAGCCTCCTGAGTAGCTGGGATTACAGGCACGCACCACCATGCCCAGCTAATTTTTTGTATTTTTAGTAGAGATAGGGTTTCACCATGTTGACCAGGATGGTCTTGATCTCCTGACCTTGTGATCCACCCGCCTCGGCCTCCCAAAGTGCTGGGATTACAGGCGTGAGCCACCGCGCCCAGCTCTCATTGTGGTTTTAATTTGCATTTCTTTGATGCTTAGTGATGTTGAGTATTTTTTCATATACCTGTTATCCATTTGTATGCCTTCTTTTGAGAAATGTCTATTATAATGTCCTTTGTTTATTTTAAATTGAGTTTTTTGTTTTCTTATTATTGAGTTGTTTTAGTTCCTTATGTATTTTGAATATTAATTCATTGTCAGATGAATGGTTTGCACATACTTTCTCCCATTCTGCAGTTTGTCTCTTTGTTGATTGTTTCTTTGGCTGTGCAGAAGCTTTTTGGTTTGCTGTAATCTCGTTTTTCTATCTTTGCTTTTGTTACTTCTGCTTTTGGAGTCATATCCAAAAAATCATTGCCCAGTCCAAAGTCAAGAAACTTTTTCTTATATTTTCTTTAGTAGCTTTACAATATTAGGTCTTACATATAAGTCTTTATTCCAGTTTGAGTTGATTTTTATATATGGTATGAGATAAGGATCTAATATCATTCTTCTTCATGTGGATATCCAGTTTTTCAGACATCATTTATTGAAGAGACTGTTCTTTTCCCATTGTGTGTTATTGGCATCTTTATCAAATATCAATTGACCATAAATGCATGGTTTATTTCTGGGCTTTCTGTTGTTCCATTGGTCTATCTATCTGTTTTCATGTTATACCATGCTGTTTTCATTACTATAGTTGTGTAGTATATTTTGAAGTCAGGTAGTGTGATGCTTCCAGCTTAGTTCATTTTGTTCAAGATTGCTTTAACTATTTGGGGTCTTTTGTGGTTCCATTCAAACTGAAGGATTGTTTGTTTCTTCTATTTCTGTGTAAAGTGTCATGAGAATTTTGGTAAGGATTGCATTGAATCTGTAGATTGCTTTGGCTAGTATGGACATATTTTAACAGTGTTAATTCTTCTAATTCGTGAACATGGGATATCTTTCCATTTATTCATGACTTCTTCAATTTCTTTCATCAATGTTTTCTTTTACCTCCTTGATTAAATTTGTTACTAAGTCTTTTTTTTAAGCTATTGTTAATGGGATTGCTTTCTTGATTTTCTTTTTGGATAGGTTGTTGTTATTATTTAAGTTTTAAAGGTGAAGAAAATGAGACCAGGCACAGTGGCTTACTCCCAAACTCCCAGTTTGGGAGGCTGAGGCAGGTGAGTCACCTGAGGTCAGGAGTTCAAGACCGAGTTGGCCAACATGGTGAAACCCTGTCTCTACTAAAAATACAAAAATTGCTAGATGTGGTGGCACATGCCTGTAGTCCCAACTACTTGGGAGGCTGAGGCAGGAGGATCACTTGAACCTGGGAGGTGGAGGTTGCAGTGAGCCAAGATCATACCACTGCACTCTAGCCTGAGCAACAGAGTGAGACTCTGTCTCCAAAAAAAAAGAGGAAAATGGATTTTAGGAGATTATGTGAGTAGTCTGGGTCATTCATTTCATTAACTGTTAGAATTAAGATTTAAACTAAGGCAGCATGAATTGAAACCCTCTCTGATTATCACTACATTGCCTCGAGGTTTTGAAGGGAGGTACCCTGATTACTTTCTAGAATGACCTTAATGTGGAACCACCATTAACCTGTCATTGGTGGAAGATTCAGGCTGTTTTGCTGAACATACAGATTTCACATCAGGGATTATGAATGACAACTGAAACCTTAAACAATTTTTAGCGTTTAACTTATGTTCCCTTTTAGTTTTGGTTGCATAGTATCATGATAAGTCTGATATACTAGTGGCTAATGGTAACAGTCTTTTAAAAAATACCTTAAATTGCTGTAAGAGGATGATGCTGTTTATTGGAAATAGCAGGAAAAGCTGAAAATGGAGGAGTTAGAATTCACCTACTCTGCTTGTGGACCTAGTGGAGTCTTGGACTTGGCTTAATCTTTGATATATTAATGCTTGGTTCATAATATTTGAATATGCATTATAAAATTATATGAATATACTTTTGAATATGCATTTTAAAAATTACAGCTTTTTAATAGTGTGTGTATGTATAACAGTCTGAAATTTTGTTTGTAACAATCTGGAATTCATCTATTGGAAACTTATTTAACAAGAATACATTATTTTCTCTTGATATTTAGGCCATTTTCAGACCTCTAAACTCCTTTAACTTCCTTCCTCTGGTAAAACTACTGTGTAGCACTTGAACCTACTAAGCTGGTACCTTGTAGTTGAACTTTGCTGACTTTCCTAGTTAATAGGTAATACTTTTGTAACTGACTGGTGTGGAATTGGTAGAAAACAGTCTTCGACATCCCCAGCTATCTACTTTTTTTGTCACTATACATAGAATCTAGGTGTCTCTTGAATTGTAAGCGTTTCCCAAAGCAGTTGATTTTATAATTTTAAAGACTTACAGAGACAAGAGGCTCAGTTTTTTCTTTCCTTTTTTTGTATTTTTAAAGGGCTTTGATCTGTTGCCCAGGCTGGAGTGCAGTGGCGTGATCATGGCTCACTACAGCCTTGACCTGCTAGACTCAAGCGATCTGCCTCAGATTCCCTAGTCGCTGGGACTATGGGCACATGCTATCATGGCAGGCTAATTTTTTTTTTTTTTTTTTTTTTTTTTAGTAGAAATGGGATCTCGTTATGTTGCCCAACTCAGTCTTGAACACCTGGGCTCAAGTGATCCCCTCATCTTGGCCTCCCAATGTTCTGGGATTACAGGCATGAGCCACCATGCCCAGCGTCAACTTTTTCATTCACAGTTTCCTAGATTAGCTTCTCTGAACCCTTGTGATCATAGATATTCATTAGTTGAAGGCAGCAAATTTCAAAAACCTACTCTTTTATTCCTCTTTATTGGAATAGAGTTAAGAAAACAATAAAGTCAAAGTTTTACTTCTCCCTTTTTCAGAAAGAATAACAATAACTACAACCATAACATAGCTCACCTGTATCGAGCATGTACTGACTATGAGCCAGGCATTACACTATGCTAATGTTGTTGAATTCTCACAACAGAGTATAATTATCATCATCATTTTACAAGTAAGGGAAAAGGCTTAAAGCAGTTAAGTAACGTGAGCATGTAAATAGTTGTGATGGGATTTAAACTCTTGGGATGTGCCAGAAAGGTACTGCAGCATAATTTTTGACCAGAATATCACTGGAACTTGGACCAAAGAATATTGGTAAATTTTATGCTGTTTTTTTCACATCAAAAAAAATTTTTTTTTTTTCTCTGTATACTATATGATGTGTTTATGTACAGAGCTCTTTTCCATGCTCTGGAGATTGACACAGATCCCTAGCAAAGATTATTAAAATTGAGACAGTTTGTTCCACTTTTAAATCCTGGCCATTAGTCAAGCAGAGTGTCTCAGACTATGGATGAGAGTGAAGCTCCATGGGGCATGGCAGCCTCTGCTGAACACTGGAGAAGGAGTGTGAGAGCCTCCCCCAATCATTTCCAACAAGTGAAGTTGTCAGGAGCTGCCAGGCCTGGCAAGGGCTTTCACTGCTACAGCCTTCCTGCCCTGGGTCCCTGGGTTGGCCGTGCCTCTGGCTCTGTGGCAGCTGGGAGGAATAAAGGGCTTCCTGTTTGAGCCTGGCACTACCACATGTAAAAGGTTTCCTTTGGAGTTTTTTAGCATGACTCTGCCTGTTGTGACCTCTGATTTTTGTGTCGAGTTTATAGTCCGTTAGTAAAACTTTAGACTGAAAAGAGTCCTAAACATTATCTGCTTCTGCCTCCTCCTCATTTTATAGATAAGGAAGTTGACTCACAAACATGAAATGAATTACTCAAAGCTACTGGACTAGGGATCAGGTCTAGAAGCCTGTCTCATGACTCTATAGTCTAGTGATATTTTCCCTGTTACAGAATGATTTGTTTCTCCTATGTCTTGCTTCCCATCTCTGACTTGCTCATCCTAATCCTGGCGTGCCACCTGTCTTCTTGATCCCTTGACTTTGCATCTTGCACTGATTGAGGGAACAGTTGGTGGTGGTGCTAAGCCCAGCTTTGGAATTACTGTGTGACCCCTAGTAAAGTCACTTTGTGCTTTAATATAATTATCAGCAGATTAAGTAGGACCCTTATCAAAGAGGTGCTCTTGGGAGAATGTAAATCATGGAAACTGGTGACCTGTTTTATCATTATTCAGTGGAAAAGAGTTTTAGAAAATTTCATGAAAACAAAATACAGGAGAAAAAATCAGTTGGTAAAGGTTTCAGGTTGAGCAAGCCAAGCTAGGACTGAGAGAATTAGTGACTTCTGGCCAAGGTATTATGTAACATAGTTAATAGGAGAGAATACTATTTCTTTCTTTGTTCTTTACCTGGTATACCTGTTGGATCAGATACTGCTCTGTAGGTGGTAGTGTAATTTATAGGTTTTACTGCTGATCCATTTGAACTTGGAAAAACATCTCCTTAAGTTGTTTTAGCAAATCTGATTAGGGAAGAAGAATATAGAATTTTTAATGCTATAGAGTTTTGGTTTAGTAAAAATAGAATACATGCTTTTAAATTGAGCACGAGTTAAATCTGACTTTTTCAATTTATTGTTAACCTCTTCAAACTCAGATTTCCTACATGTAAAATGGAGAAAATTTCCTATATGTAAAATGGGGAAAATTTATAAGGGAGAGATATGAGGACTAAATAAAAATAATTACATAGAATAAATGGTTTGATAACTTTCTACATGTAGGGCATTCTTTTAGGTCCTATACTTGTGTTATCTCATTCAAATTCCCTAACAACCTCATAAAGCAGGAATTGTTGTATCCTAATTTTACATTTGGAAAGTGCTTGGCACATAGTAGGTTCTTAGTCCGAGTTAGCTTCCTTCCTTCCTAAAGGTTTAACACTTTCTGTTATATCTAGATATCTGATATCCATGTTACTGGAGAGTCAGAGGATATGTCTGCAAAAGAGAGATTGCTACTCTGGACTCAGCAGGCAACAGAGGGTTATGCTGGAATTCGGTGTGAAAATTTCACTACCTGCTGGAGAGATGGAAAATTATTTAATGCCATCATTCATAAATACAGGTATGGAATTTGTGGATTTTTTTCCTTATGCAACTGTAAGACTCAATTCTTTCATTTCTGAATGTTAAAATAACCTTTTATTTTTATAGAAGCAAAAGCATGGCAAAAAATTAGAAAATACAGAAAAATTAAACTAAAAAATTGGCTGTGTGTGCAAGCCCATGCCTGTAATCCCAGGAATTTGGGAAGTTGAAGCGGGTGGATTGCTTGAGTCTAGGAGTTTGAGAACAGCCTTGGCAAAAGGGTAAAACCCTCTCTGTACAAAAAATTAGCTTGGCATAGTGGCAGGCACCTGTAGTTCCAGCTACTCCGGAGGTCAAGGCTGCAGTGAGCCATGATCATGTGACTGCACTGCAGCCTGGGTGACAGGGTGAGACTCTGGCTTAAGAAAATAAAAAAAAATTTAAAAATCACATTTCCACTACTTAGAGTCCATCATTCTGAATTGTATTGTACACACCCACACACACACACACACACACACACACACACACACACACACACACACGGCTGTAATACCTCTTCAGATTTTGGCAGTAACTTAGCAGATTGCAAACTTTGATGTATAGAATCTGCAGGTAGATGATCAAGATTTTGCCTATAAGGAACTGCTGAGTATGAAGGTTAGAGTTTAGTTCAGACTCGCAGCTCACAAGTTTCCAATTCATATATCCGAGTCTAATTACTCTAGTGAGTGAGCTTAACAGTTGCCAGTTTTGCGGTGGTAAACAGTGTCCTGGTGAGAATTATAACCAACTGAATCCACATTAATACTTAATATAGCACTTACTAAGTGCCAGGCACTTTTCTAAGCAGTTTACATATATTAATTCATTTACTCCTCACAGCATCCCTGTTGTCATCCCAGTAAACAGACAGAAACCAAGACACAGTAAATACTTGCTTGTGGTCTTACAACCGGTGAGTGGCAGACTTGGAACTCAAACCTAGGCAGTCTGGCTCTTGAGTTCTTGTTCTTATTGCCTTATAAGAAGGTAAATTCCCAGAAAGTATTTATTGCAAAATATATATATATACACACACACACATATACATATATATACAGACACAGACACACACACACACACACACACACACACACACACACACACACACATATATATATATTTTTTTTTTTGGAGATGAAGTCTTGCTCTGTCACCCAGGCTGGAGTGCAGTGGCACGATCTTGGCTCACTGCAACCTCTACCTCCCAGGTTCAAGCGATTCTCCTGTCTCAGCTTCCGGAGTAGCTGGGACTACAGGTGCGTGCCACCACACCTGACTAATTTTTGTATTTTTAGTAGAGACAGAGTTTCACCATGTTGGCCAGGCTGGTCTCAAACTCCTGATCTCAGGTGATACGCCTGCCTCAGCCCCCTAAAGTGCTGGGATTACCAGCTGAAAACTATATATTTCTTGATCTCAGTTATTTATTTATTTTGTTTGTTTGTTTTACAAATACTGTGTCATGTTGTTGAATAACTGGCTATATTCCTAAAGTTATGAACTCATTAAATATATAAACTATAATGTCATTAAACTAACAAATTTGATTACAATAAAATAATTATATAGGATAGTTAATGGTTTGATAACTTTCTACATTGTCTTAAATGCTATATGCATGTTATCTGATTCAAATCTCCTAACAATCTCATAAAGCAGGAATTGTTAGTATCCAGATTTTACAGATTAGGAACCTTAGGTTTACCAGATTTATACTGCTAATAAGTTAGAGAGCTAAGACTCAAAGCCAGCTAGCTCTGTTTGACTTGACATCCTGTTCTCTTCCTCTCTTTCTTCTTTCTTCCTTCCTTTCACTTCTCTTTCTCTCCCCTTTGTTTTTCTCTCTTTTTATTTTGGAAATTTCAATGTTTAAAAAACTGTAATGAATCCTCCACATATGCACACTCAGGAGTCCCTATTTTTATTTTATTTTATTTTATTTTTTTGAGATGGAGTTTCATTCTTGTTGCCCAGGCTGGAGAGCAGTGGCGCAGTCTTAGCTCACTGCAACCTCTGCCTCCTGGGTTCATGCAATTCTCCTGCCTCAGCCTCCCAAGTAGCAGGGATTACAGGCACCCGCTACCATGCCTGGAATTTTTTTTTTTTTTGTATATTTAGTAGAGACAGGGTTTCACCATGTTGGCCAGGCTGGTCTCAAACCCCTGACCTCAGGTGATCCACCTGCCTCTGCCTCCCAAAATGCTAGGATTACAGATATGAGCCACCATGCCTGGCCTGTATTTTTAAACACTGTATTTGTATCCTTCCTTTGTGGAGCAACATTTAAATAGAAGTGGGTGTAGGTTGCGGAATTGAAAAAAAAAAAAAAAAACAGGATCAACTTGCTTACACTTGTTTAAAGCACCAGGTCTTCTTGAGTGAAGGTTTAGTGACTGCAGACACAGCCATCATCATACTGCGCTTTCCAGGTGACTTAAAATGATAGGCCATGAGAAGGCTTTACTTGAAATGATAGAATCTTTGTGGCCTTTGAATTAAAAAATTTCAATTGTGGTACCTGAAGTATTTATAACAGTGCATCTTTGAGGGTGTGGTCTGCTCTCTCCTTTTAAGTTTTTTAGGCAGAAGCAAAATATAGAAGCCAGCTATTCTTCTAAAATAACCTACTTTTGGCAGGGAGGCTGAGACAGGAGGATTGCTTGAGGCCAGGAGTTTGAGACCAGCCTGATAGCAAGACCCCCATCTCTACAAAAATTAGATAGATTAGAAAAAACCCTGCTTTTGAAAACAGTGGCCTCTGGACATTGTCTCTTTGGTACTCATGAAGAATCATGCGTACAAATTGGTATATATATGCTGTGCATTTTTCTCCTAAGTACTTAAATATTTCATTGTGTGTGTCAGAGATCCTAAAATTTCCTACGGAAGCTTCATGTCATAGAGCTCTTATTGCTTTAGGTGAGAATTTGAGCCTTTGAATTAGTTATTTGTTTTGAACTTTTATTATGGCAGAGATATCTTTTTAGAACAATGTTTAGTTTTAACTTAGAACTTTGGTTTTCCTAGTTTACTTTATTTTCCTTTGTTAAGATTCATGGTTAAAATACCATATATCAGGTTTAATGCTTAAAGGATTTCTTTGTTACTGAAATTCTGTTGTTGTTCTGTGGCTTGTAAAATATTATTGTGGTTTCTTTCCCTAGAAGAAAATTCCATCTGTAGAACTTCATTTTTAGTTGACATCATTGAGCCTTTCTTTACTTAAAAAAAAAAATTGAATACTTATCTTTGAGCATGTGAAAGAATGAAATGAAGAGAGTTGAACTGCATGTATTTCTCACTGTTGACTGCCTTGATTTACTCCAAAAGAAAAAAGAGACAAAATTATAAACAATCAAAAAATATCACCATAAGCAATTTTTTTTTGGTATTGACAATAATAATCACATTTAGAGAGCAGTGTCTTGACTGGGTGCCATGGCTCATGCCTGTAATCCCAGCACTTTGGGAGGCTAATGCAGGAGGATTGCTGGAGTTCAGGAACTGGAGACCACCCTGGGCAACATATCAAGACCCCATCTCTACAAAAACTTTAAAGACGAGCCAGGCATGGTGACGCACACCTATAGTTCCAGCTTCTTAGAGGTCCGAGGTAGGCAGATAGCTTGAGTCCAGAAGGTTGAGGCTGCAGTGAGTTATGACTGTGTCACTGCACTCCAGGCTGGGTGACAGGGCAAGACCCTGTCTCAAAAAAAAGAGTGGTGTACTTATTTAATAATTGTTTTTATTTGATAACTATTGCCAGAAGTTTTGTGGTGTATTTGGATTTGTTGTGGAAACATGATTGGGCTTTATTTTTTGTATTTAGATCAAATATTTATATGGATTTTACTTGGTTTTGGCAATAAAAATTATTTGAGGTGGCACAGTGGGTTTGGTTTCTGTTGGTTGCTGCAGTGGATGGAAAGAGGGATGTGGTTATCCGTATGCAGCAGATTTGCATACTCAAACAGAATAGGAAATTTTTCTCTAGAGATTAGAAGGAGAATATATTCTTTACTTAAAGGCAAATCAGTATTATTTGTAACGGGTGACTTAGTAAGTTTTTTTGTGCACATCTTCTAAAGATTTAGAAACATTGATATGAAATAGGAACAGAATAATCACATCCTTCACATTTTGTATTAATATAAATTATACTGTTATAAGTTATTAATCAAGTATATTAATTTGGATTGTCCAGCACATTTTTATTAGTGATTCCATATAGAATATGATTCTTGAAAAAAAAAAAAGAATATTTGTTAATCCTATAAAGAGTATTTGTTTTCTAACAATTCAGTATCCTAAAATTTTCTATAGAAAATATAATTTTCTAATTTTCATGTTCCTTGAAAGAATTAATATATGAAATAACAATGAAGAGAAATTGTTATAAGTGTAATTTATAGTTGTTACAGAATAAAAATGATCCATGAAGATAAAAAGTAAATAACAGTCATAAAGTAGTTAACCAAGAAATATATGTATAATGTTGGCCATGTGTCAGTTTCTGTCCTAGCTGATTTTTAATGTGCTAGCTTTTAAAATTGTCACAATCCTGTGTACTAGATTGTAACTCCATTCTTAAAATAATTTCAACTTTTATTTTAGATTCTAGGGGTACATGTTCAGGTTTGTTACTTGGGTATATTGCGTGATGCTGAGGTTTAGGGTACAACTGATGCTGTTGCCTAGGTAGTGAGCATCATACCCACTAGGTAGTTTTTCAGCCCTTACCCCCGACTCCATAGTAGTTCCCAGTATCTCTATGGCGTGACTCCATTTTTATCAATAAAGAAACAGGCTCAAGGAGTAAATAACTCATATTTTTGACATCATACATATACTTTTTACATAATGGAGGTGATTGCTCTGAATTCTCATCTTCATATACTTATATGTAACTACTTACATAATTTGCTTTAGGCAAACTAGATTTCAAGAAATGGAACTGTTGACCAGAACAATTGTGATAGTCCATTCTTGAAGATGAGTGGTATTTTCAGCAAAGATGTATGAAAATTATCGATGAACTCAAGAAATGACTAAATGAATAGTACCATATACAACTGACAACTAAGATCTTTGCCCCTTGTAAGAAACTAATGAGGGACAGCATTAGTTGTTTAACTTAGAGTTAGCCATCTATGAAAATAGCGTCAGCAACTCATAAGGAAAATTATAGATAATAAAAGAATACTAAGATACTTAGAATGAGTGAGAGCAAAATCACAGTGGAACTGTTAAGCAGTTTTATGTCACATTATCCTAAAGAGGATGAAGAGCCTGGATTTTGCAGTGGGGTAATAAGAATGATAAAGTTATATGATTCAGTGGAACAGATTGCAAGGGATGGTTCTATAGCTTCTGTTTAAATAGGTCACTGATAAATATATTATGTCTTTCTATTAAATCTCTTAGGAAATTCTGTTCATAATTCCTTCTAGGAACTTCTGTGTGTTATATTCAGTTTTTAATGAAAAGGGTTCAAATAATAAAAAATATTACCTGTACTAGTTTCTGCTTGTTCTGTTTGTATACTTGAATTTAAGAATTTAATGCAGCCTTTTTGCTAAAAATCACAACTGGTAAGAGATCTTGGATAAATATGCCTTGCTATTGCCCCTAAACATAATTTTCAATCAAAAGACTAACAAAGAATACTGGATTTGATGAGCTTAGATCAAAAGAATGTCACAAAAACATCTGGTGTGTAAGTAGATTAAAAGCAAGAGAGGATAAAGTAGAATTAACCAAGAGCCAGTAGGCAAGGGATCCTAGGAGTATCCTTTAAACACTGGTGGATTAATAAGTCACCAAGAGTTGGGGTTAATATAGAGGAGTGAAATCCCTGATGGTAGTGATTGTTCTTCGGAAGTAGGTGTTACAAGCAGAGGGTTCAACTCTCCTTTTATTTAAGGGTTTGCTGAGGCATCACAGTAAAATTGGCTTGCTTCTTTTTGGGAGAGATAAAGCTCTCACTTCCAGCCTGAAATTTAGTCTCTGACTTGTCTGGCTTCTCTCATTCTCTCCAAGTGGATATCTGCCCTAGAACATTAATGAAAGCCAAATTCCAAAACAACAGTGCCTAACATTGCTCAGTGTGAAAACAAGTCTGCCTGAGCAGGCATGAACATGAATATGTACCCAAAGGCCAGAAAGAACAGTGCAAAATGTGCGGGAGAGCCTTGCGAATCTGAGGTGGCGCTATGGAAAGTCGCTAAGTATGTCAAGACTAAAACTAGGAGCGTGTGTGTTTGAAGAGATTATTTCTGCTTACTAGTTTCTGCCTGTCTTACTCTTGTCTTTAATTTGTCTCATTCATTTATTTAATTTGCCTTAAAAAAAATAAAAGTAAGAAAGCTAAATGTAAATAAATAAATAATTTGCCTTTTAATGCCCCTGGCAGTCTTTTCATAGGTTTGTTTTAAATATATTAGCAAAGTGAGACTCAAAATTTTGGGAATAGGTTATATGCAGGAGCAAAGCAGTGAAATGTTTTCTAATTAAGCAGCCAGGAACTTTTCACTTGTCTGAATATGTAGTTGGATAGCAATTATTTTGTCCATTGTTAGCATTTTGAATGAGAATATAATAGGGCCATCCTATTTCATTATATTAAAGTTTAAAGATGCTGTAATTGGGAAGGTTAGACTATAAAGTTGTGTCCAGAGTCATCTTGTTTAATTGTATGACCTGCAGGCTGGTGATTCAGTCACATGCTTAAATTAAGTCACACTTCAGAAGCTAAACTGGATTCGACTGGTTTAATACTGGGAGGAGGCCCTTTAGGGTTTGAAATGTTCCCATAGGTAGTTAGCTTAGTGTTGAGTAGGTGGTTCTTTTCCTTTAGCCTTCAGGCTGCAGAATCCAGAGGTTTGAGGGTGTGTGTATGTGTGTGCATACACGGCCATGGGCTGTAGTTTGTGTGGCCACAAGCCAAACACACACTAGAGCCTGAAAGTTATCAATTTTCCCAGTAATCCAGCTTGTGTAAAAAAAGTCAAATTGCTTATTTACATCACCAAATGAACTCAAAATAATTGAACTCTGAGAGCAGAAATGGATGACTTCTAACCATTATCTCGTTTTTTTTTTTTTTTTTTGAAACGGAGTTTCGCTCTTGATACCCAGGCTGGAGTGCAATGGCGCGATCTCGGCTCACCGCAACCTCCGCCTCCTGGGTTCAGGCAATTCTCCTGCCTCAGCCTCCTGAGTAGCTGGGATTACAGGCACGTGCCACCATGCCCAGCTAATTTTTTTTTGTATTAGTAGAGACGGGGTTTCACCATGTTGACCAGGATGGTCTCGATCTCTTGACCTTGTGATCCACCCGCCTCGGCCTCCCAAAGTGCTGGGATTACAGGCTTGAGCCACCGCGCCCGGCCTATCTCGTTTTTAAATTCTTGAAGAGCTAATGATGTACACTGCTTATAATGTAATGCATCTGTATCCAAATGAGGTATAAGAGTTAGTGTCTGCCTCTGGTGAACATTTTTACTGTGTCTGTGTGGTTTAACATACAATTTGGGGGATGTAATTTGGCATCCAAATATTTAATGGAAATACCTGAATATATTACTTTCCTTTTATGTTCCTGGCCTTCTTGTCTAGGTTAATTTACAGAAATTATCTGTAATATGAAGCCTCTCATTACTGCATGAAATAGATCTTTTTTTTTTTTTTTTTGAGACGGAATCTTGCTTTGTCACCCAGACTGGAGTGCAGTGGCGTGATCTTGGCTCATTGCAACCTCCACCTCCTGGGTTCAAGCAATTCTTCTCCCTCAGCTGCTTGAGTAGTTGGGATTACAGGCATGCGCCACCATACCGGGCTAATTTTCTCTGTATTTTTAGTAAAGCGGGGTTTCACCGTGTTGGTCAGGCTGGTCTCAAACTCCCGACCTCAAATGATCTACCTCCCTCAGCCTCCCAAAGTGCTGGGATTACAGGCGTGAGCCACCATGCCCGGCTGAAGTAGATCTTTATAGCTGTGATATAAGGTATAGCCCACATTCTCCTACTTTCATTTTTGAGGCAGAAAACTGAACAAGTGACACAGCCACAGTAGGAAGATGGCTTATCTGGTTGTCCTCTTCATGGGAGCCTGGCAAACCTGGTTGCAATTTTTACAGCAGGCACTTGTTACCACAGTCCTACTTTTTCTTGTATCTGTGATTAAAAAAAAGATTCCATATGGTATTCTATTGTATGCATGTAACATTTTATTTAGAGTGCCTCGTTGATGGATATTATGTTGTTTCTTGCTTTTAAAACTGTTGTATTGAACTTTTTATGTGTCTTTGTGCAGGCGCATGAGTATGTCTGTAGAATAAGGTCCTGGAAGTGGTATTGCTGGGACAAAGCGGATTAACTTTAAACATTTGAGACGTACTTCTGAATTGTCTACCAAAAGAGTTGTACTGATGCATACCCCTTCTGCACTGTTTCCCCTCAATGATGCCTTTGAGAAAGAAACACTTCTTAACCTGTTAATTACTTTTTAGCAGGTCTAAGCCCCATTCTTTTTTTTCTATTCTTTCTTTTACTTTGTCCTTTCATTCATAAAATTATTTCTTTTCAGCTTTTAAAGATGTGCCAGAAATGAAATGGCAGGCTCATCTTTCACTGATGTGCAAGCTGTTAGTCTAAACATGCATGCATTATGAGTTTAGGGGGAAAAATGACTAAGTTGACAAATTTCAGTGATGTGATCATTGAAAAGTTAGACTGTCAGCTGGGCACGGTGACTCATGCCTATAATCCCAGCACTGTGGGAGGCCGAGGCAGGTGGATCACCTGAGGTCAGGAGTGTGAGACCATCCTGGCCCATGTGGAGAAATGGCAGCTCTACTAAAAATACAAAAAGTTAGCTGGGCCTGGTGGCAGGTGCCTATAATCTCAGCCACTCAGGAGGCTGAGGCAGGAGAATCGCTTGAACCCGGAAGGTAGAGGTTGCGGTGGGCCAAAATCACGCCATTGCACTCCATCCTGGGAAACAAGAGTGAAACTCCGTCTCAAAAAAAAAAAAAAGAAAAGAAAAGTTAGAGTGGGGCTGTCTTGAAGTAGCATATGAGAGAGTGGCTATCACAATCCCAGAGATTTAGGAAGTGTGTAATAAACATGAGTTTCCCCTCCCCCAACATGCTGTCACAGATCTGCTAACAACAGGGCAATGATTTTAAAGCTTGAGGGAAGGCAAGTTTTGATCAAGACTCTCCTTGCTTAGAAACTTGACAAGTCCTGCCTTATCATGTTTCCCTTTAGCATTCTCTTACCTTTCACATGAAGATTTCTTTTACATTACAGGAACAGTAGGTTGGTATATGTAACTCCATCTGTTTTTCTTTGATAGGTTCTTCTATTTGTTTCAACACTTGTTGTATTTTGATTTGATTATTCACATTCTCATCTTAGTCTGTGAGATGAAGTAGTTTGAGATTTAGTTTTCTACCATAATAAAAATAAATTGATTCCCACTACCCCCTTTTTGGGGAGGGTGTATTTATCCTTTAGTCGCCAAAGTTTACTTAAATTTTACGTTTATTAGTTCACTAAAATAGAGGCACTGGAGGAGTTACTTCTCTATCAACATCAATATACCATTCTCTGTATTCATTAAAATTTAGGCTGTTATGGGATTTATTGTTCTTTGTGAAGTGAAAAAGTCGTAATTCATTAGGTATCTTTTAATTATTGAAGTTGTTAGATTCTAACCTTGAAGTACTAACAAAGCTTGCTATAAATATACTGTTTCTCATTTTTGCTGTTTACCTTGTTAATGGAGAGTCACTTTGTAGAAAAAAAAAGAGTGTTTGAAAAAACTCAGGCACCTAGTTTTAAGAACAAGGGAAAATTACCTTCATAGCTTGCTACCTTAGAGTTCTTAATCTATGCCCTAATATGAGCATAAAGGGGTATCTACACCGAGTTATGCAACTATGCGTGAGTCTTCCGCAAGTGTGTATTTACTTGGTAGGGAAGAATGGAGGAATGTATTATAGGGTTTTTTTTTTTTTTTTTGGCAACTGCAATGTGAGGTGCTTTTTGCACCAATAAGAACAGTAAGGACATGCCAAGCCTGAACATGATTTAATAAAAACAGTCATCTTCAGGAATTTATTATGGTAACTTCTCTGCTGTCATAGGATAAGTGAGGCATACTGAATGTATATTTTTATTGTGATCTTTTGAAGAGCAGATGTTAAGTGGCATGTGTGTGTTCAGTCACCTCTGTGTGGGTTGTTCTGTAGTATAGAGGGTGTTCTGAAAATGGTCTCTAGGTAAGTGGAGTGAGGTTTGTTTTTGTTTTGTGTTGTTTTACACTTCCACACAGTCCCTTTTCAGTTCCTTGCAAACTGCTGAGTATGTACTATTTTGCCAGCAAAGGCTGAGCCTGTATGAACCCAGCCATGTGCTTTGTCTGTGCATGTCCCCACGCAGGGAAGCACACCAGAGAAAGCCGTACTTCAGGGTAGATTGATTTCATTAGAACTTCATCATCACCAGCCTCAAATGGTTCTGGCCAGCAGTCCTTTTCTATCTGTGTGATTAACCCTTCTCTTCCTCACAGCACCTCCTCCCACCACCTTTTCTCACCCTTAACAGGTGATCTAGACTTACTCTCAGAAAATTGAAGCCAGCAAGTAGAAAGTCTCTTTTGCTGCTGACACAAACCTATCTTCATTTGCATCCATCCTCAACCTCCTGCTTCCTTTCAACACAGGAGTCCTCTCTCCACCTATCCAAAGCCTGTCCCCTCCTGCTGTGCCCTGGATCTTATCTCTGTCATTACCTTAGAAACCCTTCTTGTATATATTCAGCTTTTTCCTTCAGTAGATCTTTCTAATTGGATTTTAAGCATGCTGCAGCCTATTCTGTTAATAAAACAACAATCAACAAAAACACTCTCCCTTAACTGCATTCTTTATTGCAGCTACTACCTTATATTACTCCTTTCCTTCAAGGCCAAAGTCCTCAGAAGACTTGGTGACATCCTCCATCATCATTTCTTCGCTTTATACTCATTCCCTAACACATACTAACCTAGATTCTTACCCCATAATTTGTTAAAACACTTATGCTTGGGTCATGGGTGACTTCTGTGTAGCTGAATCCAGTGGATATTTTTCATGCCTCATTTTCCTTATATTTTAGTACTTCACCCTATTAAGCTTTCTTTTCTTCTTGAAATACTCTTTCCTTTAGCTTTTAAGACACTGTACTCCCTGGTTTTTCTCCCACTTCTTGGCTGCTCATGCTCAGTTCCCTCCGTAGACTTGGCCTCTTTCACAAGGCCAGTAAACACTGGCGTTTTTCAAGATTGCATGTTGGACTTTTTCTTTTCTCTCTGTGTTGTCTCTCATCCATGCTTACAGCCTTAATTACTATAACCAGCGTCATACTATAACCAGTTCTGTAGATTTGACTTTCTTAAATATCTCCTGACTTGGTCACTTTTTTTTCCACTGCTGTCACGTTCTTTACAAGCCACCATGGCCACTTACCTGAATTCTGTGTGAGTTCTTTGACCATTTTAAATTTTTTCTCTGGCTGCCCCCAGATCTGATCATTTAATCTCTTCTAATCCTCCTTAATGCATTGTGATGGCTTCTCATAGCTCTTAGGGAAAAAGTTTACAATCCTTTAAGGTGTTCATGAGAGTCTGCATCATCGTGGCCCTTTGCCACCCCCATATCATGTTCCCCTGGCTGCTGGCTTCCCGCCCTTGCACTGCTCCCCTTGTAGTCATGTGCCCTTCAGCCACAGAACTCTGTATGTCTTTTTTCATCACCTGGGTGCTCTTCCACCAGGTTTTCTTGTGACCTCCCTTTGGAGCTCTGAGCTCTCCATATGCACAGTGGCTGTTCCCAGTGCCTTACTCTCTGGCACATGGTAAATACATATTAAATATTGAGTGAATGAATAAATGAATGAACTTGTTAGTTTTTTGACTGGGAAGAATTATTTCCATGAGGCATACTAGGCATCAAGTAGTCTTCTCTGATTACCCTTTTATGACGTTTTTATGCCGATAGATACGTCTTCGTAACTTGTGCACATTGTTCTTTATGCTAAGTTTCACAGCTACTTTCACATAAATCTCTTGAGATCTTGGGTAAATCAGTTGAGTTCTTTGAACCTTATGCTACCACCAGCTCATAATGCACTCCCTCCCATAGTCATACATGTTTCCAGATGCTCCCTAGGTGATTTTTGTTCTAACTTCTGTAATTCTTGATACTCATTTTCTGCAGAAAGAACTGAGACACAGGTTGCAGGATGTCCACAGTCAGAGCAAATTAGGACTAAATTACAGGACACCTGACTCACAGCTATGTGCCTCATGTGGTTGTTTAGTCTTTTCTCTCAAATATGTAGAAGTTGTCTTTAAAAAATTTAAAGAATTCCCAGCTACTCAGGAGGCTGAGGCAGGAGAATTGCTTGAATCCAGGAGGCGGAGGTTGCAGTGAGCTGAGATCACATCACTGCACTCCAGCCTGGACAACAGAGCGAGACTCCATTTCAAAAAAAAGAAAACAAAAATTTAAAGAATTATGGCTGGACACAGCAGCTCACGCCTGTAATCCTAGCACTTTGGGAGGCTGAGGCAAGCAGATCACCTGAGGTCAGGGGTTCGAGACTAGCCTGGCCAACATGGCAAAAACCTGTCTCTACTAAAAATACAAAAATTAGCTGGGCGTGGTGGCACATGCCTGTAGTCCCAGCTACTCGGGAGGCTGAGGCAGGAGAATCGCCGGAACCCAGGAGGTGGAGGTTTCAGTGAGCCGAAACTGTGCCACTGCATTCCAGCCTGGGTAACAGAGCGAGACTCCATCTCAAAAAAAAAAAAAAAAAAAAATTAGATTGTGATAAGATGCATATAGCATAAAATTTACCATCTTAACCAGTTTTAAGTTGATAGTTAAGCAGCATTAAGTGTGTTCACTTTGCTGTATAGCCATCACCACCATTCATCTCCAGAGCTCTTTTCATCCAGCGTAACTGAAACTCTGTACCCATGAAACAGTAACTCCCCATTTCTGTCTCCCCCCACCCTTTGACAACCACCGTTCTTCTCTCTGTCTTGTCTTTCTTTTTTAAGTTGAGCAACGAAACTGTGGCCGTGTTTTTTCGAGTGGTCAGATATCTCAAATCACAAAATTTAGGTGGGTTTTTAAATCTGATTAAGGAAAAAGAATATGTGACCAAATGCTATCTTTTTCCAGGGCTTCATTATTTTACAGTGTACTCCGGAGTTGGGCCAACATAAAATGACACACCCACCCTCCCACCTTGCTAGCACTAAATGTGTTCGTTTCTTGTATATTTAATAATAAAAATAAACACTGAAAAAGAGTTAAAAGGTTCACTCTCTCCTGCCAAGAGGATAAGGCAGTCGCATGTTTCTGCTTGTGGGTGCTTTTGTTTGTAGTGTTATATAATGCCTGATGACACTGTGGACTTTTTTTCCCAATACAAAATGCTTATAATCTTGAAAGAAAATTAAATAATTATTAGAAAGAAGGGTTTTTAACATTGTGTAGTTATCAAACTTGCCTAATAAGAATCACCTGAGACAGGGGAGAGAAAGCTGTTAAAATGCAGATAACCAGGCCTTTATTTCTATTCTTATTCTGGATTAGGACCCAAGTGTGGGAAACATTGGTATAGGATACATTGATGAGTTCTGTTTTGGTAATAATCTGGAACTTCATCATATTTCTTATGGTTTATTTTTTCTGAGTATGTCAAAACACACACACATATACATACATATTATTGTGTTTCTTTATGGGGGTTACCAACATCATTATTGTTTTGCCCAGTAGTAGAAGTATAATCTGTTATGTATTTTCTTTGTTTTGTATTCTCAGCTTCATATTGGGTGTTACTGTTTAGTTCTCAGTTTATAATGCCAGGATATTGCAGAGAAATCAGGCCCTGTAGTCAGACCTGGGTTCAAACCATGACTTCTACTTACCAGATTTGTGTTCTTGGTCAAGTTATATAACTTATTTATGCTTCGGTTTTTTTCCATCTGTAAGTTCAGGATAATAATACAACCTACTGCTTAGGGTCACTGAGATGATTAAGTGAGATAATGCATTAAGTCCTTTAATGCATTGCCTGCCACAAAGTAGGTATCAGTATTTATTAGTCCCCATTGTTGTTTTTTGATTATTACTTTATAAGTTATCCCAACTGGCAACATTATCAGAAGCTGAAGTTGAGGGCACATGAGAGCATAAGAAGGGAGGGGACCTAGAAGCAGCAACTTCAGCTTTTTGAAGCTTTTATTCTTCACGCCTGTCTGTTGTCCTCACTCCGTGCCTACTTTCCAAATGATTTTTTAGGAGAGAAAAGCCTTTAGGAAACCTTGAAGGGGTGTGTGCTTGTTTAGGATATGGAGAAGCTATGACATTGTACCCTGATCCATGTACATTTCAACAAGGTTTCGAAAACTTGAAGCCATCGATGGTAGTTTTTGTCAGTAGAAATTAGTGAAAATAATAAAAACAAGCCTAGGATGGAAAACATCTCCAGGAATTTGAAACACTGGTATGTCTCAGCCCCATAGCTCATTTATTTCTTTATTATTTATTTACTCCTCACAAGTTCATGTTTTAAGTATTATGCTAGATATTGAGGATATAAACATGGACAACATGGGCTCTGCCTTTAGGAAGCTCATGGTCCAATATGAGATATAGGCAAATGTATAGTTATGAAACATGTGGTAAATACAGAAATGCAGATAGCAGACAGCATTTGGGAACAGAGGAAAGTACTTCCTGGAGGAAATGATGATGGAACAGAGTCTGCAGAAAGAATTTGAGTTGGAGGTGAGGTATGCAGTGGACATTTCTTGAGCAAAGAAAAGAGGCAGGAAAAACCTGATATGTTTCTGTTTTTCTGTTGAAAAATGGGCTTTGCTCCTCTCCTTATCCCTAAGACTTATGAAAGAGAAATTTCTCAACCATAGGAAAGCAGATGCAGGGTAGCCAAAACCTTGCTGTTTGTATCCACGTTAATAATTATTGAGTGCCAGTTGAGAGCCAGCACAATCTAACAGACTCTGTGAATTTAAATCACTTAATTTTTTCATTAAAAAAATCCTGATTTGGACCGTGGCCACTGATATTTCCCATATCTGTTTTTTCAGCTATTGTCACATTTTTGGTTCAGGATTTGGTAACATTGTGTCTGCACTAAAGTAGTCTTCTCGTAGCTGACATTTTTCTCTTTCTCTTAGCTAACTTTAATTAGTGTCACCTCTGCCATATTTCTTTTCTTTTTTTTCTTTTTTTTGAGACGGAGTTTCATTCTTGTTACCCAGGCTGGAGTGCAATGGCGCGATCTCGGCTCACCGCAACCTCCGCCTCCTGGGTTCAGGCAATTCTCCTGCCTCAGCCTCCTGAGTAGCTGGGATTACAGGCACGCGTCACCATGCCCAGCTAATTTTTTGTATTTTTAGTAGAGACAGGATTTCACCATGTTGACCAGGATGCTTGATCTCGTGATCCACTCGCCTCGGCCTCCCAAAGTGCTGGGATTACAGGCGTGAGCCACTGTGCCCGACCTCCCTCTGCCATATTTCTAAGTACTTCCTTTCCAAGTATTTTGACATTGTTTCATGCTCCTTGCAGTTGAATGTATTGGTGTTTATCATGATATAATGTGGAAACCTTAGGTAGTCTGTTGTGTTAATCTTTTTTTTTTTTTTTTTTTTTTTGTGACAGAGTCTCGCTCTGTCACCCAGGCTGGAGTGCAGTGGCGCAATCTTGACTCACTGCAACTTCCGACTCCAGGGTTCAAGCACTTCTCCTGCCTCAGCCTTCTGAGTAGTTGGGGTTACAGGCGCCTGCCACCACTGCCAACTAATTTTTGTATTTTTAGTAGAGACGGAGTTTCACTATCTTGGCCAGGCTAGTCTCGAATCCCTGACCTCAGGTGATCTGCTTGCCTTGGCCTCCCAAAATGCTGGGATTACAGGTGTGAGCCACCATGCCTGGCATGAGTTGCAATTTTTAGTCTCACTTTTCAGTTTCATTTTAAGGCCTTTTCTTGGTTTTATACTTCTGATTTAAATTTTATGCTATCTTCTTGTGTTTTCTTTGTAAGCTACTTTTAATTGCTTATGAAAGAAAAGCTGGGATATAAATATGTTTAAAGAATGATAATTTATGATGATTGGGTCATTTTGAAAAGACATTATCATAGAATAATAAAAAAGTAAAAGAATGGCCTTATTTTTTCCATAAAAAGACTAGCATTTATTACTTTACATGGTAAAGTACTTATATGATTTTGAAAGGTTTCCATAAAACAGGCAAGTTACAATAGTTAATGTTCAACTATCTGAAATGTAACATGGGAACAAGGTCACTATAATATAGTCTAATGCTCTTTGGTTAGTCAAACCTAAAATGGAAATGGAACTTCCTGTTAACATTCCCCAAAAAGAGTTACAAAGAAATGAAACCTTTAGAATGAAAGTATCTTCTGTATGTGAAAAATAAATGAAGATTTTAAAGGTTGTGTTATCCCAGTGAGACTATGAAGAATGAAGGTGGTAGATAGGACACACACAGCAAAGGCCTCTTCTGGATGCTTCAGGCCAATAGAGAAAAGACTGATTTGAAAGACAAAGGGACCACCACATTGTTAGGAGATTAGCTAGGGGAGAAATAGCACTTTGAAGATTACAGCCTATTACTACTTTTTCATAGTGTTTTTTTTTTCTTTCATTCTTTCTTTCTTTCTGAGAAGGAGTTTCACTCTTGTTGCCCAGGCTAGAGTGCAATGGTGAGATCTAGGCTCACTGCAACCTCTACCTCCCGGGTTCAAGAGATTCTCAGCCTCCCAAGTAGCTGGGATTACAGGCGCCTGCCACCACGCCCAGCTAATTTTTGTATTTTTAGTAGACACAGGGTTTTACCATGTTGGTAAGGCTGGTCTCAGACTCCTGACCTCAGGTGATCTGCCTGCTTCAGCCTCCCAAAGTGCTGGGATTATAGGAGTGAGCCACTGTACTCAGCTTCATGGTGGTTTTAAAATTTTTCCCTTCTCCCTTTTTCACTTAAGTAATTTTCTTTATCTGCTGTCTTTTAGTGGAGGAAAGCCTTTCAGTTTTTGTTCCATTAAAGTGTTAAACTTCATGATAAAAGAGATGACTTACTCAGACTCATTGTATTCTACAGCTGCTTTTGTGTTGAAATGACTATGTCGTTCTGAAGGAAGTTTTATGTTGTATTCTCTTAGTTGAAAAACTTGATTCTTCAATGACTTTATTCATTCTTTCTGGGATTACTCAGTGTTTACTTTCTTTGCTGATGACAGGGTTCTCATAATAACATGCCATGTCTTGTTCTGAGATTTGGCAGACTTAGAAAGGCTGTTTTTTATTTCCCCCAAAATGTGCAAACTTTACGGAAACAAAACAATTTTTTGATGAAAGAACTTTAGGTATTTGTTTTTGTCTAGACTGCTATACATACCTGTTTGATAATCTTGAGGTTGGCAGATTCTTCAGTATGTTTCTATGTGAATAAAAATGTTATTTTTAGAGATCTGTCATTTACCTCCATTGTTGTCAGTGGATTTATTGTTCCTATAATAAATGGTATGATCACTTTCGAGTGATCGTATCAGTGGCATGTTGAAAACATCGAAGGGTTTCCTAATATTTTCCTGTAGTATGAGCATGTAGGTGATGGTAACCACATTTCCAGATTATGAACAGTGCAAAGTGATATAAAAGTGTATGATTTTCTTGAGAGGTCTGTTTGCTCACCTAAAAAAGGGTACAAATTGCCATTTATCTTTCTAATATTAGTGATATATTTTCAAACAGCTTTTCATATGAGCCGCCTGCCAAGTAGTATACAAAATAATTTGCATTTTATTTCTCCTACACTACCTTTGAGCCCTCCTGTTCTTTCTATGGTTCCTCAAATGATTATTTTGAGCAAAGAAGATTGCCTGTGGAGATTGTAGAGAGCCTTTCTTTGTAAGCTGATCAACAGGTTCTTACTCAGTGATTTTTTTGGGTGGTGAGTACCACTCTTTTTGAAGGTTTTGCTGTTTCCACATTGTTCCTGTATTCTTTTAATGCTTTGTTTTTGAGATCGAAGTTTACTGACTGCCTTCTAGCCTTGAGTGAAGTCTCCAATGACCATATTTTGGCACTTTCTCTACAAGAAGTATTTGAGGACTCTTTTCCTTTCTCACGTAGATAGAGTGAGCTTCAAAGTTTCTGCTTCAAAGTTTGGGTGTTATGTAACTTTCACAAATTAGAAAAAGATGAAGTCTGATATGTGTGACTGTGTGTGTATGTGTGTGGGTATGTGCACACGTGTGCTTGTGAAAATATAAACTAATGCTTATTTTATCCATTCATTTAGGATTCAGATTACTAATGAACCAATCTACTTACCAACTTATGAGTAGATATTTGTTGAGGGTCTACTATACATCATTCTTTATTTCAGTAGTAGGATAAAATACAAAATTTTCTTAATACATGGTACTTGCTATCTTGGAGTTGACGGTTTGGGAGAAACAACATGTACACAGAACAGTGAATTAATAGAGCAAGGAAGTCTCAGATTATCCTAAGTGCCACAGTGTGTGGTGCAGGCTGGAAGTATGAGTTCAGGGAACAGAGACAGAAATAAGGAATAGGAATATGAACCAGGCCCCACAGAAGAGATGGAGCTTGATCTCTCCTTGGAATAATGAATAGGATTATAGAAGACAAAGGTGACGTAAAAGGGTGTGGTGCAATGGGGATGCCATGCACACATCATTGAACTAAGCTACAAGCTTTTTGTCTTTGGGGAAGAATATTGACAGGATGCTGGTTGGATTGGAAATAGGCTGTTGGAGTACTATAGCTTAAATCAGTTGGATGGGACAGATAATTATATATATTCTGACTATGAGATATTTGTGGACTTGTTGAAATTTATATATGTTCAAATTTTTATATTTTCCTTGTTATATTTGCTTTCAACACAAAAGTTTCTGAGATAAGTGAGCAGTATTAAATGTTTGATGAAAGTCTCTGCATTTTAACATAGGCTTGTTATTTATTTGAGCAGAAGTTGTTTTGTAAATGGAAACATATATAAATATAATGTTGAGTTGGTACATGAGAAAACCTAATTAACGCAGTGAATTTTTTTCCCAGGCCGGACCTGATAGATATGAATACTGTTGCTGTTCAAAGCAACCTTGCAAATTTAGAGCATGCTTTTTATGTAGCAGAAAAAATTGGTGTTATAAGACTTCTGGACCCTGAAGGTGAGTTGTTTTCTTGATTATATGTGTATTGGCACAAAAGTCTGATCAAAAGTAATTTACCAGTATTGTGAAATGATTAATTTATGTTGCTGTTTTTAGATGTTGATGTCTCCTCACCTGATGAAAAATCAGTAATAACTTATGTTTCATCTCTCTATGATGCATTTCCTAAAGTCCCTGAAGGTGGGGAAGGCATTGGTGCAAATGTGAGTATTGATTTTTTCACACTCGAAGCTGTTGATTCAGTAATGACTAGTTGACTGCATTTGTTGATAGTAATTTTTGCAGGTTTTGAATGTTGAATGTATATATATTTTTTCTTTTATTTTCTTTCTTCCTTTTTTTTTTTAAAGAGACGGGGTTTCACCATGTTGGCCAGGATGGTCTTGATCTCTTGACCTCATGATCCGCCTGCCTCGGCCTCCCAAAGTGCTGGGATTACAGGCTGAGCCACCTTGTCAAGCCTTGAATGTTGAATATGTTTTAAAGAATTGGAGTTAATATGCTATTTGATAAATTGATAGTCTTTGTATTTCATGACATTCTACCATTAAATTTAAAGTATAACTCATTAAAAATTTTGTTTTGTCTCATAAATAAAAGAGGCTATTTATAGTTACTGGTCATTTTATAAATAAAAGCTATAACTTTCTGAAATTTAGAGTTTTCCATTTTTAGCTAGGTGCTGTTTTACACTGCCGTATTTGCTATCCTCCTATATGTATAGAATATCTCACTTTTGAAAATAATTTCAAATTTGCTACCTCATACTATCTTATGAAATAAGTTGGCTGGATAATATTTTTATGATTTAAAAGTGGGCTTCAGAGGAAAGTTATTGGATTTGGCCAAAATAGCAGAGCTACTTAATAAGCAGGGAAGGTCTCTGACACATAGCTTTGGGCTCTTTATTAGTCCACTATTTCTTAAAGGTTTGTTTAATTCACTTCAATGATGCATTTTTTTTTTTTGAGGTGGTCATGCTAAGAAGTGCTTATGCATTTCTGAAAGAGAACAGGAAACCCTGTTTGTGTCACATATTTAGGGATGATCCCCTTCACTTGGATATCTGCCTTCCTCCTTGCAAATACCTTTTTTCCTTACCTTATTTTGAAGATTTAGGAGCTCATCTTGGATTAGCTCCCTTGGATTAGGAGCTCCCTTTTCTGATCATTCCTGTCATTTCTGTGTGCTATTTCTAGACCTGTTTCCATATTCTTCCTCAGGTTCTTCTTTTTAAAGGTTTTATGCTCTCTGGATCCCTGAGTAGCCTGTTCCCATGCTCACCCCTGATGATTCAATGTTGAGCGTTGCTTCAGAATATTTCTTTTGGCCCTCTCTTACTTCTTCTCACTGCCTCCGTGCTGATCCTGCTGCCTATCCCTGCAGAACTAGGCTGATAGCTTGCTCACAGGTTTCCGTCTTCATTTTTTCCTCTTCCCACCACCTCTGTACACTGTTGCCATGTTAATCTGCCTAGAACCTGAGGTCTTTAGCTTGAAAACTTTCAGTGGCTCCATATTCCTTGCAAGGTTAAATGCAATCTAGATATTCTGATATTCAAAACCGCATAATTTATTTTGTTTACCTACATTTTTTAGCTAGGATTTCCCAATGTGAACTGTTTACTAGTGGCGAGGGTATTTCCATGTCATTGTCTTGACTCACATGGGACTCCCCTTTTATCCACTTTTTTGGCACTTTCGGATTGATTTGATTGTAAACCCTTAAGGTAATGCTATAATAATTTTGTAATTTTAGAAGTTCAACAAAAGTTGTCCTTGGAAAGCCTCCACTCATCTCCCCCTGTCTATAATTACTTACTGGTCATTGCAGAACTTCTCAGATACCGCCTTTCCCAAGAAGCTTTATAAACTATTTCAAGGCACAGATATGCTTGTCTGATTCTTATCTCAACTAGCATATACTACCTGTTTCAGTTATTTCAACATTTCAACGCTTAATTAAATACTGCTCTTCATTTTGCCTGTTTATATTATGTATCTCTCTTGCATCCGCATTTAGACAGTAACTCCTTGACAATAGATATTATGTCTTAAAGGATTTTTTTATTATAATACTCAGTACAACCTTTGAACATAATAAGCGTTCATCAAATACTTAATTAAACAGAGCAATTGGCAGCCTTCCAGTTTCCTCCATTTTTAAAGAGTTTGCCTATTGAGTTCCTGGATAATCCTACCATGTACATTTCCTGTAGTTTGCATACATATCTGGATTTCTACATATTGGACAAGTCTTTTGAGTTTCAAATACACAGTGGATTTAGATCTAAAATAGTTGGCAAAGATGGCAACTAACTTGGCTTACACAAGTTGTTAGTCCCCCATCTTGAGCCCTGCTAAACACCCAAATTGACTTTGGATTTTTTCTGCTGTGCTTAGATTGAGCCTCAGAAGCCTTCTAAATACAGTACCCTAGGCAGCCACTTTCTTTGGATGAGAATTGGCACTTATTAGGTTAGTGTTAGTGCCCAGATGTTGATAGCATCTTTTTAAAGGTGTTCATGTGACAGGGATTGGGGCTAGGTGAAAGAAAGAAAACATTTAGCTGGTTCTGTTAGGCTTCAAATAAGTAAATTCACACATGACTTCTGACTAAATTGTCTTAGATATGAATGTTATTATCTACAGACATGAACCTTTTCTATCATTTGATTGTTCTAGGATGTTGAAGTCAAATGGATTGAATACCAGAATATGGTGAACTACCTCATCCAATGGATTCGACACCACGTGACCACAATGTCTGAGAGAACATTTCCTAATAATCCTATAGAACTGAAGGTCAGTGTCACTAAAGAAATTACATGGGATTGATTTGATTATAAACCCTTAAGTAATGCTAGAATAATTCAGTAATTTTAGAAGCTGAATGGCCTTGGAAAGTCATTAATAAGTAGGCAAAATTTTTATTTACTCATTTCTCTGTAATGGAGGTAGAACATTAACAATTAGAACAGATGAACTGTAGTCTCTCAGCTTTGACTGGCTGAGAGGTTAAAGGTTTAATTTGAGAGAGTCTCTGAAACTGACATTGTCAAATTGATTTTAGTACATGGGAAGTGCTTGGAGCCCCTCTTATGGCTGAGGTAGGAGGGCCCCTGGGAAGTACACACAAGTGTGGCACTGGTTTGGGAGTGTGCCTGTGGTTGAGTCCTGTTAAAAGCTGCTTCAGAGGAATCTTTTGTGCAGGAAGAGTTACATACTGTATTTTACCATGAATTTGAAAATACATGTCTGACTTCCAGTATAAGTGAATTCATGGTTTAGTATAACATTTGCTAATAATGAAAAACTTAGGACAAGCTCTTTGAGGCAAAGGCATTACAGATATAAAATCCATTGTAAATATGTAAACTTATTAAAGAATAAGTTGTCTCATTTGCATATGTGGTTTTATAATGAACACAGTGGGCTACTTTATATCTAGAAGCTAGTAATGTGAATATTGCCTACATAGCCTTAATTTCTTGGTTTGTAGGCTTTATTTTCATAATCAGACTGGGATAGAAAAAATTGTAATAGTCCAGGGTGGGCCCTATTAGAGCTATTCATTATGCTCCTGCATCTGTACAGAACATCTGTAGAATGGCTTTCATTCCCATTGCCACAGGGAGTTTGTCCTTGGGATGAAGTTACTCGGCATGTGATGATATGATAGTTTTTATGTGTTCTCAAGCTGTTTGTGTGACGCTTCCCTACATGGACATGAAATTTTCCAGGGCAGGAAAACTTCTCCCTATGACTATCATGTGGTGCCATGAACAGTGTTTAGCACATAGGAGCATTTGGTGCTTAATGACCAACAGACATCCTGAAACATTGCATTTTGATTTCAAAACAATTTTCAGATTTCATGTTCAAATATGCTTACTTCCAAATGGATTTCTACTGCCCAGGGTGAATTGTCCTGGCTTCTCGTTATTATAGATTATTAGTTACAGAAGAAGTGGTCACACAGATTACTTGCTCATGCCTAGGACAAGACATAGATTAAGAAAATACATCATGGGGAAATGCCAAATAATTGTATTAGCAGAAATTTGAATGGAATCCTTCAGAAATGTGTCATCCTTAAGACTTACAGGGTCAGCTGGGCACAGTGGCTCGTGCCTGTAATCTTAGCACTTTGGGAGGCCAAGGTGGGCGGATCACAGGGTTAGGAGTTCGAGACTAGCCTGGCCAATATGGTGAAACCCCATCTCTACTAAAAATTCAAAAATTAGCCTGGTGTGGTGGTGAGTGCCTCTAGTTCTAGCTACTCTGGAGGCTGAGGCAGGAGAATTGCTTGAACTCGGAAGGCAGAGGTTGCAGTGAGCCAAGATTGCACCTTTACACTCCAGCCTGGGTGACAGAGTGAGACTCTGTCTCAAAAAAAAAATAAATAAATAAGATTTACAGGGTCTTGTTTTATAGCTGCATGAATTAGGGTGAAATAATTAGTACATGATTATTAAATATGAAGATGCATTATCTAAATAATTTTTATGGAGGTCCCTTTTAATAAATACGTTGTATTTAAGAGGTTCCCAAATTAGTACATACAAACTAGATAATAATTTAATTATATGGTTGAAACTTCTGTCATAATAGCCCCATCAACTAATAGCATCTACCTTCATTAGTTTAAAAAAAATCTGTTTAAATTGGCCAATGGGACATTGAAACCAAATGTTAGTCCTTTCTGCTAAGAAGTTTGTTTTGAAGGATAGAACCATGTAATAGAAGAGAGTGGGTTTATTTCTTTTTTTATGGGAATTTTATTTTTCCAAAGACCGAATGCCTAAAGTGCAGCATTTGGGAAGTGCATCTTTTAAAGGGTATGTTTTCTTGTTTGGAAGATGAGAGATTTTTAGTAGAGCACTAGTAAACACTGCATGGTTTATTATTATCCAGATCCCTCTGTGGCACTAAATCATGGCTCACATCAATAATTACACCCTCATCAAATCTTAGATAACCCAGGTCACCAACTGGCTGGAAATTGGTATGTCTTTGCCAGTTTTACAAGGGAATCCTACTGAACACATATGATACAGTAAATGATAAAGTGGTGGCTTAGTGAGATAGTGAAGACACATATTTTAACTTTGGCCCTTAATTTCTTGTCCTTTTTATTTTAGGCACTTTATAATCAGTATTTACAGTTTAAAGAAACAGAAATTCCACCAAAGGAGACAGAAAAATCAAAAATTAAACGTCTCTATAAATTATTAGAGGTAAGCTCACATTTACTTTGTATTGTCAAGCATAATCTTTGTTTCATTTTCTTTTTTGCTTCACATTAAAGTTTTTTGTTTTCTCAAGATTTGGATAGAATTTGGACGCATCAAGCTCCTTCAAGGTTATCATCCAAATGACATAGAAAAAGAGTGGGGGAAACTCATTATTGCCATGCTTGAGAGGGAGAAGGCACTTCGTCCAGAAGTAGAAAGGTAGGCCAGAGGTGTTTTCTACCATGAATATCAAGTGGGGAGGGGCCTCTGTGTTCTTGTGAAAGAACTTAAACTTCTGTTTACTTGGCCTTGGATAAGTCACTTAATCTTTCTGATCCTCCATTTTCTCATCTAGAAACTCTTCTAAGATGTTTTAAATAGTCAGTCAGTGAAGTAAGGTATATAAATGACCTGCTAGGCTGGATTGGTATGTGAAATCTCATCTAATGAGGCTTTACAGTTTTAAAACCAGCCAAAATTACCTGTAATTTCTCACGTTGGCCTTAAGTCACCAGGGCCTGGATCTGAAAGCTTGTAGGTCAACAATGAACTGATTTTATTTCTTGTTACATTTTTGCTATAGTTCTCTTTCCATGAGGCAGTGGAAACCAAAGTCTAACTTGCCTCCATTTTAATTTTGATGGATGGCGTTTAGAACACACTCAGTAAATGTTAATTCAGGTTCCCTTTCTGCCACACTTCCACAAGTGCGTTTACTCCATGAAATCATCACTAGCTCTTTGTTATTTTGTCTCTCACTATACCCAGTTGCCCAGAAAGGTACCATTCAGTCTTCAGGAAATGTCTGTTGGATGACTTTGTCTTCATCACGGTCTGAACCTGGTACCTGGGAATTATGATTTGTGTTCTTCATTAGCCATGAGGTCTGTAGAACCTAGATCTTGCAGGGTCTATTAGTCCATTCTCATGCTGTTAATAAAGACATACCCAAGACTGGGTAATTTATAAAGGAAAAGAGGTTTAATTGACCTACAGTTCCATATGGCTGGAGAGGCCTCACAATCATGGCAGAAGGTGAATGAGGAGCAAAATCAGATTTTACATGGCAGCAGGCTAGAGAGCTTGTACAGGGGAACTCCCATTTATAAAACCATCAGATCTCGTGAGACTTATTCACTACCTTGAGAACAGTGTGGGGGCAATTGCCCCTATGATTCAGTTATCTCCATCTGGCCCCACCCTTGACACATGGGGATTATTACAATTCAAGGTGTGGTTTGGGTGGGGACACAGCCAAACCATATCACAGGGTAAGGCCTGTGTGGTCAGACACACCTCTCCAGCCCCCTTGCTCTCTGCAAAGCAGCACGCTGGCTGCTTTACACCCAAACATTCTCAGATCTCAGCTCTAACAATACTTTCTCAAGAAACTTTTCACAGTCTTCTACGCTAGTTCAGATATCTTGCTTAGAACTCTCATGTTTACGTGTATTGCTCCTTTATAGTGTTTATCTTGGTTGTATTTTTATATTTATTTCTGTGATTGCTTAAGGGTTGCCTGTTCCACTGATAGGAGCTCCAAGAATGTGGAGAGAAACTCCTGTTTTTGCTGTCCCTTGTGTTGCCAATGCTTTACACAGTGCCTGACACAGAGTAGAGTGCTCAGTGTTGTCTTGTTCTCTGTGCCTCACACATTGACTTAAACATTCAACACTGTGAAATAATGCATGAAATAAATATATGAGAGCAAGTCTAACTTGTCAGTCCTTTATTAAATTACTGATTACGTTTATGTTAAAGTAGAATAATATGTCTACATAACTGAATTATTAAAACCAAAACAAGCCAGAAACATACAGGATACAGCTTTTATGGAAGAAGTAATTCTGGGTGATTGAAATGAGATACTGTATTAATCATCTGAAATAATGGAAAAGTATTCCAGAGGATACAGAGTAGATTTTTAGTCATTAGAACAGTAGCTGAATTTTAAGATATGTTAATAAAGGAGAGTGGTTGAGAGTTCGGGGCCCATAAGCCACTCAATTTTAAATGAGATTATTAGCTCAGCTTGCAAGCTGTATGATCTTAGACAAGTTCTTTAACTGTCTAAGCCTCAGTTTCCTCATTTGTAAACATGAGGTGATAGTACTTACCACATTGGGTGGTTATGAGTATGAGATGAGTTATGTATCTAAAGTGATTAATTTCCTGCACATAATAATTATTTAATAAATGCTAGGTGCCACTGTTATTGTTTTGAGCTCTTCTGTTCACTCACTATATTTGATGTGGCACTCTCAAATTTCCCCTTTCTTGACCCCTGAAAAGAAAAATACCTATTCTTAGAGTGGAGATGTAACAGTAGTATTGGAGGTAGGAAAATATGTAGGAGCCTGGTTGGATAAATGCCTTCATGTTTCTTCGTGCACATTTTTTGGGATCGTCTGTGTATTGCAAATAATAGCTATGTGGCATGGGAGTGTGTGAAAAACAAATGGGAAAGAAAGTCAGTGTTCTTATTCCATGTAATATCCCGTAGAATGGAAAAACAAGCACAGACAAATTAAATTTGTGAGCATTGCATCAGTATTCTACTTGGCGCTTTATAGTAGGTTTAGAAATAACATTACTGAGGGCATGTCATATAAAGAAAGGTAAATGGATACTTTTTCAGTTACGTTAACCTAATAAACACATGACATGGTGGTTAAAATGGAAGTGTACTTTGCTTCTCATCAAATTCATTTGTTTTTAGGTACTTCATAATTTCTAGCTGTTTGCCTTCCTTATGCTATTCAGCACAGACCTGGTCTTTTGCAGAAGTCAGGCTATGATCGAATATTTGCGTTCTTTTAGCTAATGATTGCTATTGCCAGAGTAATCTTTACTAGTTGTCCTGGGCTTCTATGAGGCATCTGAGTTGCTTTTTAGTTGGTTGCAATTGGATGACTCTTAGTGCAAATATTTGGCATATCCTTTCCAGTGACGCCCAATCTGCCTGCTTTGTTCCTACTTGCAGGGTTTTAATACAGGATACAAAAGGCAAACCTCAGCTAGCAAATGAATGGCTTTAGGCGAGATTCTTTTGAATAGTTATCAGCATATTATTTGCTGTGTGTTGCATATGCATGTTGAAACATATTTAAGGAGCCATTAAAAGCTGTAATACTCAGTTGCCACTTTTCACCGTTAGAAGTAGAGCTTTTTCCAGACCTTCTGCCTTTTAGTCTGCTTTGAATGGTCAAAGGAAGAACATCGTTTCAGTAATAAAAATGCATAGTAGTAGTTATAGTTACCGTAGCAGTGATTCTGTGTTTAGTAACACTACTAGTACTCGAACCAGTCTTGATTCGAATGAAAATCTTCTCTCGGTTCATTGTGGCCCAACACTGATCAACTCTTGCATTAGCTTCGGCAATGAATCCTTTGATGGACACAGGTATTGAATCATTGGTGTGGGATTGTGTTTTACTTTTTGATGGGAAGCATTTTTCAGAAATGGTGAGCTCTTTGACTTCAAAGTTTTATTTTATTTTGTCTCATCTTTTAGGTTGGAAATGTTGCAACAGATTGCCAGCCGAGTTCAGAGGGACAGTGTCATCTGTGAAGACAAACTAATACTTGCTCGAAATGCTCTTCAGTCTGTAAGTTAATTTTAGGAGCCACTGGGGTTGTGGTAGAGGAGTCACCGTGTATTTGGATGAACTAAAACTTTTGCATAATGTTTGGTTGATTCTTGGTATGTATTCTCCTCTGAAACTTAAAGTTTGCTGAAGATCATGATTGGTATTTGCTCTCTGAGAGGCAACAAGCAGAGGGAAAACATATTTTTGAGCCAACAAGGAAAACTAAAGAAAGCCCAAGTAGGCTTCTGTTCCAATATTTGAAGTTTTGTAATTGAGGTCATCTTGAAACTTGTTTCACAGAATTAATACTGAGTTCTTTTAAAATACAGGATTCTAAGAGATTAGAATCAGGAGTGCAGTTTCAGAATGAAGCAGAAATTGCTGGGTATATACTTGAATGTGAGAACCTTTTACGCCAGCATGTAATTGATGTGCAGATTCTTATTGATGGAAAATACTACCAGGCAGATCAGTTGGTACAGAGGTAAGAGTGCTACTTACTCTTTCTCTGTCCTTTTTTTGTATAACTGTTTCATGGGCATTTGAAATAGGAATGTAGAGTATGAAAATTTTATGAAATCTGTTTCTTAGCTCTTTTTTAGTTGAAAATATGTGTCACATTCTTAAATATTTTGGTGTTTTAAGTAGGTATTTGTTTTTTAAAGATTAGCAACAGAAAAAATGTTTTATGGTACATATAATACTACTTCAGGTGCTAACTCGTTAAAATGAATACAATAAATGTATGTGTGTTACATACATCATTTACATATATTTAAAGTATTCATGAGATGTTTGAAAGATAAAAAAATGTAAGAAAAGTGTCTTTTTTTTTTTTGAGATGGAGTCTTGCTCTGTCACCCAGGCTGGAGTGCAGTGGCGTGATCTCGGCTTACTGCAACCTCCACTTCCTGGGTTCAGACGATTCTCATGTCTCAGCTTCCCTAGTAACCTAGTAGCTGGGATTACAGGTACCCACCACCATGTCTGGCTAATTTTTTGTATTTTTAGTGGAGACGGGGTTTTGCTGTGTTTGCCAGGCTGGTCTTGTACTCCTGACCTTAAGTAATCCACTTTCCTCAGCCTCCCAAAATGCTGGGGTTATAGGCGTGAGCCACCACACCCAGCTAAAAAGTGTCATTTATAATTCAGTTTTTTATTTTTCTGTTTATCCTATTATGAAAATGTTTATAACAAAATCTTTAAAGAAACTATGTGTATAAAAACCTTTATCACTGTGAAGTATGTGTTTGGGAGTAGGTATGGAATATTTCAGGCTATAGTTTCTCTCTCTCTTTCTGTCTATCTCTGTATAAATATATAAATTCAAAACTTTTTAAATTTTTGACTCAGTAATTGCACTTTTAGGAATTTATAGTAATTCTAAATATGAAAAATATATACGTAAATGTAGAAAAAGCCTTTACATTCATTTCATATGTATTTTATAATAACCAAATTTTAGAACTATCCTAATGCCAAATAACAGGAGAATGATCATATGATGCTATAGTAGTTGTATTCATTATAAATGTAGTTATAAAGACAAATGAGATTGAAAGTCCTCATAGTACAATTCTCATTGAAAAAAAATCATGTTGCAGAATTTTACCCATGTGATTATAATGACCTCCTCGTTTTTCTTCTTTATATTTTTGAGCAGTTTAGGCGTACTGAAAAACTCAGTGAAAAATAGAGTTCCCGTATGCCCCCTTATACCTCCCTCTTCCCCTATTACTAACATCTTGCATTAGTGTGGCACATTTGCTAAAACTGATAAGCCAATATTGATACATCATTATTAACTAAAGCCTATAATTTACATTAGAGTTCACTCCTTTTGACAGGTGCCTTTTATATTGCACCTTATCCCTTTGGATTTTCTTTTCAGGGTTGCAAAACTGCGTGATGAAATTATGGCTCTAAGGAACGAATGCTCTTCTGTGTACAGCAAGGGACGCATGCTGACAACAGAACAGACGAAGCTCATGATATCAGGAATCACTCAAAGTTTAAACTCAGGATTTGCACAGACCTTACACCCTAGTCTGAGCTCAGGGCTGACCCAGAGTTTAACACCTTCCTTAACCTCTTCTAGTATAACTTCTGGCCTGTCGTCAGGGATGACTTCCCGTCTGACTCCATCTGTCACTCCAGCTTATACACCTGGTTTCCCATCAGGATTAGTTCCAAATTTCAGTTCAGGAGTGGAGCCAAATTCATTGCAAACTCTGAAGTTGATGCAGATCCGAAAACCCCTTCTAAAGTCTTCTTTGCTGGATCAAAATTTAACAGAAGAGGAAATCAACATGAAATTTGTTCAGGATCTTTTAAATTGGGTTGATGAGATGCAGGTACAAAATGTTTACTTTACCTGAGTTTTTCAGTCTTTATTGCTATCAATTTCTTTTTTAAACTTAGTATTTTACTGTTTGAAGGTACAACTGGACCGCACTGAATGGGGCTCAGATTTGCCAAGTGTTGAAAGCCATTTAGAAAATCATAAAAATGTTCACAGAGCTATTGAAGAATTTGAATCTAGCCTCAAAGAAGCTAAAATCAGTGAGGTATTTGAATTTAAAATTTGTATATATTTTGTTTTGGTTTACTCTTGTTTTGCTTCTTACATTAAGACCCTGTAAATCAATAATAGATATATCAAGTGTGAGTCAGAATTCCTTCAGATTCCTAACTGGAGTGTCTTTTTAATCTCATGTTATAGATTCAAATGACAGCACCTCTTAAACTAACTTATGCAGAAAAGTTGCACAGATTAGAGAGTCAGTATGCAAAACTCTTGGTAAGTTTTGTTTTTTAAATCTTCTGTTTCCCTTATCTATATTTGGCAAAAACATGATTCTTATGATGATTTTCCTTACTAAAGAATACATCCAGGAATCAAGAACGGCACCTTGATACACTCCATAACTTTGTAAGTCGTGCAACTAATGAACTTATTTGGTTGAATGAAAAAGAAGAGGAGGAAGTTGCTTATGACTGGAGTGAGAGAAACACCAACATAGCTCGCAAAAAAGATTATCATGCTGTAAGTGTGATACCCTTTGTACTTGCATACTAAGGTTGCATTTTAGGGTTATATATTTTTCTAACATGCTTCTTAATTCTTTGTTGAAGGAATTAATGAGAGAACTTGATCAAAAGGAAGAAAATATTAAATCAGTTCAGGAGATAGCAGAGCAGCTACTTTTAGAAAATCATCCAGCCCGGTTAACTATTGAGGTAAGCCAGAAGGTGTAATGGTGTTGGTTAAATATTGATATGATTATTTCCCTTCAGATTCTTTAATTGCTGAGAAGTTGAAAATTACAAGCCATCAAACTTTTATTTAAAACCTGGCTCAAAAAATAATGTTTCTGGCAAATTGTACTGATTGCCTTCCATTCTCTGGCTCTAAGTATGTCACCCATCACTTAGAATAAAAGTACCCTTGTTAGCCTCTGTGGCTGAGAAGATGTATTGCTGTAAATATAAAGGACCTTCTCTGTACAAGCATTGCCATGTTACTTGTTTTTGATTGTGTAATGTTGCATAAGTGCCATAGTGTTGCTAAGCCTCATTTTCCTACCAAAAATGGAAGAAATTACCTCTACTCCATAGAGTTATGATGATAAGAAGGAAATAATTTACTCTTACCACTTAGTATAATTTTTGGTACATTATTTATTCTAAAAAAAAGTACCGGCTGTTATACTTTAATTTAATATTTTATTTAAGCTCTGGTTTTGTGAAGTATATTGGGGCAGCATCCTGACAAGGCTTCATAATGTGCAGTGAACATCTGAAATTCAGAAGTGGAAAACTGAGATGGGATTTATCAGGTTCCCTGTGTAGTTGGGACAGTGTTTTTAATGACATACTAGACAGAGTTAGTGACTTTCTGAATTGAGGATGGGGGCGTTATATAAGAAAGGACAGATTATCACACATGGGCAATCAGTTGTATTATTTTGCCAGAGGGGAAAAAAATGATGCTTGTCCTTAGAGTTGTCATGCTTCAGACTCACAATTGAGGAAAGTAATCTGTTAGATTCACTGAAATCATAATAATGTGAAAGATTAGTACGATTCTAGGCTCATCAGGAAGTTTTGGGGATGTTAATGTATGATCATCTTTCATATAAAATATGGTTTTGCAGCTACATGAAATGTTACATATAAATGTTAAAAACGTAGAAGAGTAGGGGACCTCTAGGGAAAGAAAAGTAGAATAATGGAGGGCCTGGGATGTGGTTTTGTACACTAATAAACTAAAAATAGAGTATTTCTTAGGTTAGAGAGATGAAATATGATTATGAGCCAAGAACTGTGATGGGAACGAAAAATGGGAATGTCACTCTGATCACTTTTATGTAGAAATTATAATTTAATTAATGAAAAATCTCTTAAGAAGTAAAATGAAACCTTAGTCATCTTTGTGGTCCCATTGGCCTATCCAGTGTCTTTTTTGGGTACATGGATAATACTTAGTTGATTATCGACACTGTTTCATATTTTACATGAAAAAAGAAAGCAGTAATCTAATGATGTACTAGGATTCATCTTTTATAGCCAGTTTACTGAAAGTAACTTAACTTGAGGTAGAATATGATCATGATATGTTGCCAGATTTTCAGTGCTACATCATACATTCCATTTGGAAAGCCTGCCTAAGCATAGCTCAGCAGGAATGAGCTTTTCCAAAAGGAGGAAAAATGACAGACTAACTTAAAATAGTCATAAAAGCATCTCGAGTGCCCTCTCCTGGAAATCAGTGAATTGCAGCTTAAATAGAAAAGAGTATTTCATGTTTCCTTAAGGAAGAAGGTATCCTTTCTATAATATTGCTTACCCTCATGAAAGATACACTCTGTATTAAATTAAAAGTTCAAGAAACACATTTTTAAAATAAAAATTGCTACTGTTATTATCACTATAATTCCAGAATTATGCTCATTTGGTGGGAGTTATACACATTTCCTTTTCCACTCTCCCCAAACCTTTCCCCAGCAAAAAAAAAAAAAAAAAAAAAAAAAAGAGAGAGAGAGAAAACTACATAACCATATATTTCTGTGTTAGAAAGTATATTTTATGATCTAGCACCATAAAAAATTCAGAGATGTAATCCCAGCACTTTGGGAGGCCGAGGCGGGTGGATCATGAGGTTAAGAGATCGAGACCATCCTGGTCAACATGGTGAAACCCCGTCTCTACTAAAAATACAAAAAATTAGCTGGGCATGGTGGCGCATGCCTGTAATCCCAGCTACTCAGGAGGCTGAGGCAGGAGAATTGCCTGAACTCAGGAGGCGGAGGTTGCGGTGAGCCGAGATCGCGCCATTGCACTCCAGCCTGGGTAACAAGAGCGAAACTCCGTCTCAAAAAAAAAAAAAAAAAAATTCAGAGAAAGGAGAGATGAATGTGTCATGAAAGGAACCATATTGGAGGATTCCACAAAGCAGATATGAGTTGGTGGCAAAGGAGTTAAGCGTTAGTTTTGTATATAGGAGGGATAGCTTGTGTTTATTTTAATTGTTAAATATTTTCTCCCATAGCCAGAGTTAATTTTTTCCTTATATTTTAAGAAGAAATTTCACGAAGTTTAAAATTGAAAAGAAATCAACTGGAGTGATTTAAAAATTTATATTTAAACTTTAAGACTGACTTTGTACAAGTGAGAAGTATTAGATAAGAGGAGAATTTTACTGCCCCTGCCCTGATTTCCTCTTTTTGTTTTTGTTTTTGTTTTTTTGAGATGTAATTTCACTCTTTTTGCCCAGGCTGGAGCACAATGGCTCAATCTTGGCTCACTGCAACCTCCACCTCCTGGATTCAAGTGATTCTCCTGCCTTGGCCTCCTTAGTAGCTGGAATTTCAGGCATGTGCCACCATGCCTGGCTAATTTTTATATTTTTAGTAGAGACAGGGTTTCACCATGTTGTCCAGGTTGTTCAGGTGATCTGCCTACCTTGGCCTCCCAAAATGCTGGGACTATGGGCGTGAGCCACCATGCTAAGCCACTGCCCTGATTTTTGAGTCTTAATCTGCTACAACAATTGGTCGTCTATTTAGATAGTGGAGTCAGCGTTTAGAAGGATCAATATCAAAAGTTATGTGTGCCTTATTTCTCTCCAGTCAGTTGTGATGGCTTGGTTTTATCTTTAAGGCCTACAGAGCAGCAATGCAGACGCAGTGGAGCTGGATCTTACAGCTCTGCCAGTGTGTGGAGCAGCACATAAAGGAGAACACAGCATATTTCGAGGTATGTAAGTAGAATCATAAGTTCATAGATGGTATTGTGATTTTGGCTAACTTGCAGCAATCTTTTTCATAATTTATTGTTAGGATAACAATATGCATCTATATATATGTGTGTACATAATTTATTGTTAGGATAACAATATGCATCTGTATATGTGGGTGTACACACACATATATATATAGATGCATATTGTTATCCTAACAATAAATTATGGGTATACACACACATATATATATAGATGCATATTGTTATCCTAACAATAAATTATGTACACACATAATTTATATATATAGGTACACACACATTTGTATAGATGCATATTGTTATCTTAGCCTGTGTGTTTAGTCATTCATTTCTCAAATACGTTTTAAGTTATTAATATATCCTGGGCACTGTTTTAGGTCCTAGAGATACAGCAGTGAATAAAGCAGACAAGAATGTCTACTCTTGTGGTGCTTACATATGTACATATGTACACACACATATATGTGTGTATATATATAGATGCATATTGTTATCCTAACAATAAATTATGAAATGCACATTATTATTTATATATTATATATATATAAAATAATATAAAATATATAGAATATTTTATATATATAAAATTATATGTATATATTAAATAATGTGAGTTGTTTTCTTTGTAGGCTGGAAGAGTTAGTTTTATGTCTTGTAAGACAGATTGAAGTATTCTGTTATGCAGGAATCCTTTAAAAATATCTTTAAGATACCATAAAATCTTTATTCTGTTCTACAAATGTGTCTCTTATTTAGGAACTTTTTTTTTCTTTTTTTTTTAAAGTTTTTCCAAATCTTACTTTGAATGGTATGGAACTGGTTTCTTATAGAGAATCAATCATCTATAATCACTGAACTTCTAAAAATATAGAAATTTTTAACTATTCTTGGAATTTCACTCCTACTTAAATACTGTTTAAATCCTAATTTAAAACAGACCTTCAGTCAAAATAATATAGAGCCAAAACATCATATACACTTAAACTTTAAACACTTAGTATTCATTCATAACCATCCAACTTCAAGGATTATTCTTTGGTCCAAGGAAGGATGTGACTATTAAGCTATCTTGTGCTTTTATTCTGTTCTCACTTATGAGGGGTATACCTAGGACCTTGGTATCAGAGCATGACAACTGTTTGCTTTACTGGTATTTAACATACTTTAACTGCTAGGTTTCATCTTTCCTTAGTTTTTCAATGATGCCAAAGAAGCTACTGATTACTTAAGGAATCTAAAAGATGCCATTCAGCGGAAGTACAGCTGTGATAGATCAAGCAGCATTCACAAGCTGGAAGACCTTGTTCAGGAATCAATGGTACTAATACAAAACCTATGCATTTTATAAGGATGCATGAGGGATTAGATTAGTGTTTGATATGAGCAGAACTTTGTATTTTATTGCCACTCTTGATAGTTCCCACTAATTAAATTCCACATTTGCACATTGAGTATTAGTTTTCCTTTGGTATCAAATATAACAAAAGTGTTTTTTATGTGATAGATTTGGTATTTTAAGATGCTTTTATAGTGTCGTATTTGTGAGTGTATCTGTGTGTGTGTGCGCGCACATGAGCCTGTGTGTTTAGTCATTCATTTCGCAAATACTTTTTAAGTTATTAATATATCTTGGGCACTGTTTTAGGTTCTAGAGATACAGCAGTGAATAAAACAGACAAGAATCTCTACCCTTGTGGTGCTTACATGCTAGTGAGGGAGTTAGACAATAAACAGGATAAATAAGTAAAATTTATATAGTATGCTAGGTACCATAAATGCTAAAGAGGAAAAAGAAAACCAAACAAACCAATGAAAGGAAGAGAGATACAAGAGGGGTAGAGGGGAAGGATTGAAAATTTAGACTGGGTAGTCAGAGAAGACTTTTCTGATGAAGTTTCATTTGTGTAAAGTGCTGAAGGCATGGAGAGTACAAGTCTTTTACGTCTTAAAATTCACTGTATTTATTACTTAGGAAGAGAAAGAAGAACTTCTGCAGTACAAAAGCACTGTAGCAAGCCTGATGGGAAAAGCAAAAACAGTAATTCAACTGAAGCCAAGGAATTCTGACTGTCCGCTCAAAACTTCTATTCCGATCAAAGCTATCTGTGACTACAGACAAATTGAGGTACTTGTAACTCCTAGAAACAGACCAGTTTCTCTCATTATTCATATACTTTATAAATGAGATCATATTGCTAACTAGTGATCAAGATTTCCCCCCTCATAAACAAACAAACAAAAATCCCAGGATTGAGTGTGGAAAACAGTTAACAGTGATCTCATTGAGTTATTCTGCTCTTTATTTAAAACCAGATAACCATTTACAAAGATGATGAATGTGTTTTGGCGAATAACTCTCATCGTGCTAAATGGAAGGTCATTAGTCCTACTGGGAATGAGGCTATGGTTCCATCTGTGTGCTTCACTGTTCCTCCACCAAACAAAGAAGCGGTGGACTTTGCCAACAGGTTCGTATATTCTTAGCTAAAAACATTGAGCTAGTTTTGGGGGCTCTCTGAAGGTTGAAGAAATAATCAGTATTTTCTCAAGGCCCCACAGGATCAGAAGTCTCTAGAACTACTAAACATGGGATATTTTACACAAAAAGAAAAATTGCAGTGTGTTTTCAGAGAGAGTAAAAAGGATAATCTGAGTTCTCTTTCGTGTATTTCAGAATTGAGCAACAGTATCAGAATGTCCTGACTCTTTGGCATGAGTCTCACATAAACATGAAGAGTGTAGTATCCTGGCATTATCTCATCAATGAAATTGATAGAATTCGAGCTAGCAATGTGGCTTCAGTAAGTATGAATCCATATGTCAACCCAGTTTGTCTAAAAATATGCATGCCTTTTTATATGTGCGGTGGAGTTTGTATTTCTTTAGAATAGGTTGGAGTCCAGCAAATCCATGCTAATATTCATTCATTCAATGGATATTTGTTATATGCCCACAGTATATAAGGCACTTTTTAAGAATTGAGGAAATCTGGAGATCATAGATTTCATTCAATGTTTACTGGTAGATAGGGAGACAGAATGTAGTTGTTGTGGGTATAGTTAATTTCATGTATTGAGTTTTGGAGACTTGTTTGTCTCTAAAACCTAAAATTGTTAGTGAAAAAGACAGTTAATTTCAAATGTTTCTATTTATGATTATTTTTGTAGAGTGGCATATGCCATACGACCAATTTGAAATATATCCCATTCAAATCTAACTATTAATCACTTAATTACATGGGTCTTTGGTCTTCTTTAGATAAAGACAATGCTACCTGGTGAACATCAGCAAGTTCTGAGTAATCTACAGTCTCGTTTTGAAGATTTTCTGGAAGATAGCCAGGAATCCCAAATCTTTTCAGGCTCAGATATAACACAACTGGAAAAGGAGGTTAATGTATGTAAGCAGTATTATCAAGAACTTCTTAAATCTGCAGAAAGAGGTAAAGCATGGGGATCCCTATATTTGTTTCCCCATAGGTGTTTAGTTCTGGCTGTTTTTTGCTCTCAATGGGAATCTCAGTCTTAGGTATAATGTGTCACTCAGCCTATAATATGTAGACACAATTGTTGGAACAGTAAAAGCATGTTTGAGGTAGGAAGATGCAAGAAGGTATTCATTTGTTTCCAAATGACAAATTAATAAAAGGTGCCAGCCATCTATCTAGTATGACAAACAACAAATTCTTACTTTTCAACATTTTCAGTATTTTGCAATGTAATGTTCAGAATAATGGTCCTTCAGTTTCAGGAAAGATTAAATTATTTTCTCATTTACCAAACTTGGATTTTATACAAGGGTTAAAGCGAAAGGTTTTTGCCTAGTTAACTTTTGTTAAATATAGAATTTATTCTGAACTTTTTTGATTTTAATTAGAGACAATTTTATTAGTAATATTCTATTTTTTAAAAATCTTAAACATTAAGACCAGGCGCAGTGGCTCATGCCTATAATCCCAGCAGTTTGGGAGGCCTAGGCGGGCGGATCACGAGGTCAGGAAATCAAGACCATCCTGGCCAGCATGGTGAATCCCTGTCTCTACTAAAATACAAAAAAACTGGCATGGTGGCACGTGCCTGTAGTCCCAGGTACTCGGGAGGCTGAGGCAGGGGAATCACTTGAACTCAGGAAGCAGAGGTTGCAGTGAGCTGAGATGATGCCACTGCAGTCCAGCCTGGTGACAGCGCAAGACTCCATCTCAAAAAAAAAAAAAAAAAAAAAAAGAAAATCTTAAACATTAAATATTATTTACCTACTTTTACTTTTAAGGATTTTTATTCGATTTTTGTAATTAATTTGTAGCTAATATAATTCACATTTTTGTGAACGTAAAATAGCACTATATTACTTTTGACATCATTTAATCAGAAATTGGTACTTCAAATGGCATTTGGGAATTTTTATTAATTCTTTTTAAATTTTAAGATTTATATCCTTAGAATCGGTTTGTGTTGAAGACAGGAACTATTTGCTTGACTAGCTGTGTCCCAGTAATAATAAAATTGTTATATTAAAACATGAACAGGAGCTTCTAAAAGATAGAAAACAGGTATTTTCTGAACATTATATTTTTTTTCACAGAGGAGCAAGAGGAATCAGTTTATAACCTCTACATCTCTGAAGTTCGAAACATCAGACTTCGGTTAGAGAACTGTGAAGATCGGCTGATTAGACAGATTCGAACTCCCCTGGAAAGAGATGATTTGCATGAAAGTGTATTCAGAATCACAGAACAGGAGGTGAGAGTTCTAAATATATTGGGAAAAAAAATTAACTCTCTTAATGACCTTACGTATCAACTCTTGTGGCTTCTTACATGTTTAGTTTTGCAGGCTGGTCACTTTGTGAGGTCTGATTATTTAATTATTGCTGATTGTAAACTAGGATTCAGTCTACCTCTGACTCATGTAAACATGGGAATATGTATACTCTCACTCAGGTAAACATGAGAATATGTGCATGCTCACCTTCTTTGCGATGAAGGTTATAAGGACTTGTAACAAAAGTCATTATACACCTGCTGTGTGCAAAAGTACTAAGTTAGATGTTGAGGCTAAGGAGATGGACAGTAAGGGACTTACTGATTGTAAAACTTGAATGCCATGGCTTAAGCAAGGAATATGTAGATTTCTTTGATAAAAAGCAAAGAATATGTAGATTTCTAAGTCATTGGTCATAATGTGAAATGTGTGTTTTTAAACTGGTTTAAGAAAAACATCTCATCTCAGGTGATGGCCTGATACCTTTGTTTGTTCTCCGTTTTATAGAAACTAAAGAAAGAGCTGGAACGACTTAAAGATGATTTGGGAGCAATCACAAATAAGTGTGAAGAGTTTTTCAGTCAAGCAGCAGCCTCTTCATCAGTTCCCACCCTACGATCTGAGCTTAATGTGGTCCTTCAGAACATGAACCAAGTCTATTCTATGTCTTCCACTTACATAGATAAGTATGTAACTGCTATCTCAATATATAAATTGGTTCATACAACTCTTACTTTTATGTACTATTAATTTAAAATTTCATTTTTATTAGTGTAAATATTGAATTTTTTTGTCTTAAGAAATACATTATTTTTATGGATTAATGACACTTCTCTATGTTGATAGTCGATGTGCCTCAGAGATTAGTGAGTAATGCATGGTCTTTTCACATTTTGCATGTAATTTGGGTAGCTCAGCTGTTGTAGCCAATGGATTTTCATCTCATACTTAAACAAGGTTAGACAGAAACCATCTTATCTTGCAGTCTTTTGCTGAATACCATTTGTGGGTCAGGGGATGGACTGGAATGCTATCTATTAAGAAGAAAGCCAGAAAAATGTTAATTTCATAGTAAATGTGTCAGTGTTCCAAGGTGAAGAACATGTTATGTCATTTGTCATAATGGTGCTTCAGGGCTACGTTATACAAAAATAAGCGTTTAACAATAGATGGCTATTGTTTAATTTCCTTTTTAAGGTTGAAAACTGTTAACTTGGTGTTAAAAAACACTCAAGCTGCAGAAGCCCTTGTAAAACTCTATGAAACTAAACTGTGTGAAGAAGAAGCAGTTATAGCTGACAAGAATAATATTCAGAATCTAATAAGTACTTTAAAGGTATGAGCCTCACTTTTGTCTATTTTTAAAGATCATATTCTACAAATATTTATGTAGCACTTAGCTCAGATCTCCAAACATCAAGCATTAAATATCTTGGGTTTTTGAATGGATTTATTCCATTTGTGTCTCTATGATCTCACAGCTTATTCTAAATAAGTATGTTCAATCATTTTAGTTTGAGCAGAGTTCTTATTTGAAGTTTGAACCATTTTGACAGTAGCTTTTGATAGTCATTTCATGTTGGTAGCAAGAGGCGTCAAAGCTAAAAATTAAATTATTAGTAATAGATTCACTTGCTGAAGAAGAAGTTATTTTAAGATACCAAGGAAGTAAATAGAGAAATTAAGAAAGGAAAAAGACTTGTAGTTCATCTCATCTATTTATATATTTCTTTAGCAAGTGGTAAAACTATTGCAAAGCAGTTATTAAAAGTTATCTCAGTGATTTTTAATGCATGTATTCCTTTTTAACAATAGGATTAGTAGGCATTTAAAAATAAACAATGAAAAAGAGATAGCAAACTTGCTTATGGAATATATTTTATTTTGTTGATGTGTAAATTGTATTAGGCCAAACTTTATAAAATTGTCATTAAAAAATCAAAGTACAGTCAAATATTGATAATTTCTTAAGGTTTGAACTAATATAACATTTTGTATATGAAGGACATTCTTTATCTTATTTTCTACCTGTTGTTTGTAAATAATTTGTGAAATTAGGTAAATAATGTATTTACCCATTGAGTGGTTAACTTTTTTATAACTTTTACCAATTAATGTATTTTAGCAATGGAGATCTGAAGTAGATGAAAAGAGACAGGTATTCCATGCATTAGAGGATGAGTTGCAGAAAGCTAAAGCCATCAGTGATGAAATGTTTAAAACATATAAAGAACGGGACCTTGATTTTGACTGGCACAAAGAAAAAGCAGATCAATTAGTTGAAAGGTGGCAAAATGTTCATGTGCAGATTGACAACAGGTTAGTATCCTTTTTTGTCCAGTTTGAGCACAGATTTAATGCCTGTGTATGGTAAATGAGTAAAATCTAAATATATGAGGCTATATTTTTTTACTTCCACAGTTAATTTGTTAATTACAATACCTCTACTTAGCTATATTTTTTTCTTACTTGGAGGACTTTATTAAGACATTTAATTTAAAAATAAGCATTTTTCAACTCTGTTACTATTCATGTATTCTAGCATTTATATAGTTAATCTGCTTGCCTTTTCTGAAGGCAAAAAAGCAATGTAATTCTATAATTATTACCAACTTATATATTCAAATAACCATGACTTAGAGCATGAAACATGCATGTGATGTGTCTGTGTGTAGCATCTGTACTGGACCTAACAAATGCAAATAAATGGAGATGTCCTGATGTTTATTTTAATTGAAGATACAAGAATGTCAAAATCATTTGCTCAGTGACTGAATTAAAAAGGTTTTAGGGTTCATCTTAAAATAAATGAATTCATGTCCTTTCTCATTCATTTTCATGCTTATATTAATGCAAATGCTTTTTTTGATACAGTACCATTCTTGAAAAGTAAAGTTATGTTCAAATATGTATTACCTTTGTAACAAATATGATACATAGGTTTAATGTGGTGGTTTTTGAAATCATAGAGACAGGTATGTAATCACACCTCCTAGAAAATACTGTTTGAAACCATGTTGAACCATTCATTGGACTACCTTCTTGTCATTTGAAAACTGAACTGCCGTTTGATGCAAGCCTTAGCTATTCAAGACACCGTAATTGATAATAATTATGATTAAGTTTCTACTTTTCTTGCTTTTTAGCTTTAGCCTCTTGGGCTTGTCTTTAGAGTAATCACTGTCACTTAATTGCACAACTCAAAGAGCAAAATATTTATGTTCAACCCAAAGCCAATAAGGAGTGCCCTTGGAGGTGTGCCTCAGGGTGCTGCAGCCTTGAGTTCTGTATACATACCCCTCTTGTGCTTAGTGCATTGTCGTCCAGTTATTTTGTCTCTCTGTTGTCTACGTCTTCCACTCTCCTGATGGATATTGTTGGACACTGTGACTATTCTGTTACTATTCTCTTAGGTTACGGGACTTAGAGGGCATTGGCAAATCGCTGAAGTACTACAGAGATACTTACCACCCTTTAGATGACTGGATCCAGCAGGTTGAAACTACTCAGAGAAAGATTCAGGAAAATCAGCCTGAAAATAGTAAAACCCTGGCCACACAGTTGAATCAACAGAAGGTATGTAAAAATAATTCCCTCTACTGAAGTTGTGTCTGCATTTCGTCAGTCATGCTCCTCATCTTCCTTTTCTATGTTGAATGAAAAAGTCACCAACTCTTTAGAGGAAGTATATCATAAATATTAAAATCATGCAACACAAACCTACGTACATGACTTATTTTTATTTCTTGGAAGTAATTTTTGAAAGCATGGGTAATCAGAAAGTGGAGCGTTGGGGTGGTTTTCAAATTCTTAATGATAATTTATTTAATCATAAGTATAGATATCTCTTTGATACGTTGCTGACTGAAATAGTTTTCTGGGTTTCTAAATAAATAAAAATGGTTAGCAATGGAAAATTAAATACCACGTTTGACAGAAAGTTGAATGCTTTGAGATTTTTGTTCTATCTTTAGTAGCCAGTCATTTCTAGCTTTGTTTTTAGGAATAGGTGGTGGCCAAGGACATCAAGTCTGCTTTTGGATAATTCCTCAGGAGTTCAGTATTTTCTACTTTGAAAGCTACATGGGGTGGGAATTTAGAAACTACTAAATTCCTCAGGAGTTCAGTAGTTTCTGCTTTGAAAAGCCACATGTGGGTCACTTCTGTGGCTTAATCTGAAAGTTTGTAATTTATCCATAAGACAATTTGTGTATTAAGTGCAAAGGGCTAAAGAGCTATACTGTGAAGTGATGTAGTAGATATGTCTTAGTTCCTGAGCATCTTATGTAGTAGAATAGCTGAATTCCTTGTCGTTTTTCTTCTAAACTGTTTATATTTATAGATGCTGGTGTCTGAAATAGAAATGAAACAGAGCAAAATGGACGAGTGTCAAAAATATGCAGAACAGTACTCGGCTACAGTGAAGGTAGGAAGATTCATTAACTTTAGTAAAATTTAATATTCAGATGTGTGATTCTATAATGTACATTTAAAGCCATGCAAGTTATTTCACTCAGTGTTAAAAAGTAAAAGGAATCTTCATTTGAACTTTTTTGATACTTATCTAATAATTCTTTGTGAAATCAGTCACATGACAGCCCCCCGATTCATACATCTTACCTTCACATGTACATGCACCTCATACCACCCCCTTAGCCACCAGAATACATGTAGTTGGTTTCTTATTGCTTTTCTCACATTCTTTTTTCTTTAACATTGTTAGGGCATTCCATGGGAGAACGTCCAACTTTCTCACTTAGGGGACATTTTACATGCTTTTCAAGTTATCATTGATGACTTCTCAGTTTTAACCTTCCAGATCCATAGTTCCATTGCTTAGTGGAGGAAAGAGGGGCTGCATAGGGCTACACTAATGTTACATATATTTTCATGAGCTTCCAAACAGACGTGGGAAATTACCTGACCACCCTACATGTTTCTGATTTTGTCCCCACCTTGGAAGCACCTCCAGGATTGGATAGACTCCTAAAAAATGTAATTTTGCAATACAGTCATATGTTGCTTAACAAAGGGGATATGTTCCGAGAAATGTATTGTTAGGTGATTTTTTTGTTGTGCGAACATCATAGAGTGTACTTACGTAAACTTAGATGTTACAGCTTTCTACACACTTAGGCTATATGGTACAGCCTCTGCTCCTAGACTGTAAACCTCTATAGTATGTTACTGTACTGAATAGTGTAGGCAACTGTAACATAATGCTATCTATTTTTGTATCTAAACATAGAAAAGGTACAATAAAAATAGGGAATAAAACATAAAAAATGGTGCACCTGTATAGAGCACCTACCATGAATGGAGCTTGCAGGACTGGAAGTTGTTCTGGGTGTTGTGTGTGAGTTGTGAGTGAAGGGAAAGGCCTAGGACATTACTGTACACCTCTGTAGACTTTATAAACACTGTGCACTTAGGCTACACTAATTCATAAAAAAATTTCTTCAATAATAAATTAACATTAACTTACTGTAACTTTTTTACATTATAAACTTGTAAATTTTTTTTAACTTTTTGACTCCTGCCATAGCACTTAGCTTAAAACACAAACACATTGTACAGCCATACAACAAAGTATTTTCTTTCTTTATATCTGTAATCTGTAAGCTTTTTTCTATTTTTAATTTTTTTTTTTTTTTTTTTACTTTTTAAACATCTTTGTTAAAGGCTAAGACACAAACATGCACATTAGCTTGGGCCTGTGTAGAGTCAGGCTCATCAATATCACTGTCTTACACCTCCAAATCCCATGGGAAGGTCTTCAGGGGCAATCACATGCATGGATCTGTCATCTCCTGTGATAACAATGCCTTCTTCTGGAATACTTCTGAAGGACCGGTCTGAAACTGTTTTACAGTTACCTTTTTTTTTTTTTTAAATAAGTAGTACTCTTTAGAATAACAATGAAAAGTATAGTGTGGTAAATAATTAAACCAGTAATGTAGTCATTTATTATCATTATCAAGTATCATGTACTGAACATAATTATATGTGCTATAGTTTTTTATGACTGGCAGCATAGTAGGTTTCTTTATACCAGCATCACCACAAACACCTGAGTGATGCATTATGCTATGACATCACTAGGCGATAGGTATTTTTCAGCTCCATTATAATTTTATGGGACTACCATCATATATACGGTCTGTCCTTATTGAAATGTTCTCATGTGACACATGACTGTATTTTCTTTACTTAAACTTAATTTAGTGAATCTAGGTTCTAATTATCTGTGTTAAATTATTATAGAATGAAACTCTAGTGCTTTGCTTTGATTCCTTTTTTATCTTATTGACTCCTTTATGCAGGACTATGAATTACAAACAATGACCTACCGGGCTATGGTAGATTCACAACAAAAATCTCCAGTGAAACGCCGAAGAATGCAGAGTTCAGCAGATCTCATTATTCAAGAGGTAATAAAAGTATGAGAAGAAGAGGGGAAGGGGCATAAAAGAAAGAATACTTTCTTTTTAAATTTTATTTTTTATTGTGGTAAAACATACATAGTATAAAACTTACCATTTTAACAATTTAAATGTACAGCTTAATGGCATTGCAGTATATCACAATATTGTGTAACTGGCACAACTGTTTATTTGCAGAACCTTTTCATCATCCCAAACAGAAAGTCTACACCCAGAGCAATACATTCTATTAAGGGTTTTTAAAAACTCTTTAAAAATTTTTATTCAGGATTAATTATTAACTGTAGAGATAAATGTACTTCATGGTGAAATTTAAAAGAAATTTATCATTTAGTATGATTTTCACAATAGTAATAAGCTCATTCCTATCATTTATTATGGGGAGTTGCGTGATTTGCTGTCTGAAAGCCTAGTTAATGTTGTAATTATTATTCAAAGTTCATTCAACTTAGTAAGAGTAACTGTAGGTAATGCTTTTATTATTTTTTCCTTACTTGCAGTTCATGGACCTAAGGACTCGGTATACTGCCCTGGTCACTCTCATGACACAATATATTAAATTTGCTGGTGATTCATTGAAGAGGCTGGAAGAGGAAGAGGTAATCATTAGCAGTGAGCAGCCTGTAAATATAAAGGTGCTGGAGATGAGCAGGAACTACACTATAGTTTGGGAAAGCAAAACATATTTCATGATATATTTATGTGGCTGGTAGCAGATGTACAAATAATTATTGAATTACAAAATTGCAATGAAAATGACTGAAGGCCTAGGATTTTTGTTTGTCTTTAACATTCACTCAAATAAAAAGTCATTCACTTCAGGACTTTACATTTTCACTTCAGGACTCTACTGTGGTAGGGTTAATGTCTTAAATAAATTATGAAATTTTGGCAGTTTGGCAGAAATTTTTTCAGCTTTCTCACAAGTGAGAAGTATACTTCTTTGAAGTATAGTTACTGCTGTTATGATGTCTACAGGAATACCACATGAACACACTTGTCTTATGCATTTTAAATTAATTTGTATCTCAAGAAGTTAAAATTATTATGCATAATGTAAAGATGCTAAAGGTAGTAGATGTTTTTACAAAATGATGATTTTTTTAAGAATTTTGGAATTTTGGGTTTTTTGTTTTTGCAAAAAAGATGTAGCACATGGCATTTAAAAAGACTATTTAAATGCCATTCTGATTTAGAGAACTTCTGCAGCTTTGATTCTTCATTTAAAAGTTATATTCAGAAATAGGAAGAGTGAGGAGTTATTTATAAAAGTCAATGGTCACCATAGGCTCTTGTATCAGATCTAAAAGGGAGTATGCTATGCTTTGTTATCTTGATGTACTTTCTGTTCCCTAGAACAGACAAAAATAGTAGAAGGAATGTTAAAATGAATAAATGGTGGGACATTAACCATTTTGAATTGGACTGTTGTTGAAATTCTGAAGGTGATTATGCTTAATGTAACTGTTCATATGAGAACTGAAACAGTAGTAAATATCTGTTGGATGTTACTTTCTAGTTTCCTAAAAATGTGACTACTTTTTAAAACTATTTTAGTCTGTTCAGAGTTAACAGTTTTCTGCAGCTAAATCACTAACATAGCTAATTGCGAGACTTTATAACCATCTTCCTTTGTGCTTAGAAGGAGAACCAGAATACTTGTGACCATCTTCATTGCATGCATCTCTCATCTATGAAAGCACGTCCATAATTTTTGTATATTTTTAGTTTTTGAGAGATTTTATTCCATTTTAAATGGTATGCAGATCTTTTAAATTGTTTATGCAGTAGTTAAATATAAAATAAAATAATTTAAGTTTTTATAGTACATATCTGATTATACATATATGGGCCACTTACTCAATTTATATGATGAGGTAGAATACTAGCAACTGATAAAAACAAAAAATATTTCAGAAGGCCTAAATTGTATACAAGTTATTATTGTCATCCTTTCAAATGTCAAAGATTTATATTTAATTGAAACCAGCAAATACAGTTATGGAAGAACATGCAAAGACCATAATTTAAAATAGGTAAAAAACAAAAAAAAAACAAAAAAAAAAAACCTGCCACTTAATGTACATTAATGGAATGTCATGTAAAAGATACATAGCTCAATTTTTAGACTCAAAAGAGTGGGCTTTCTGAAACTGAGTTTTGAAGACCCGTATGAGAAGCCTTGGTCTAAAAGCAGAATTTTCCATAATAAACATAAAATTAAAGATGGATGCAAGTTAATTTCGAAGTAATACTGATTTAGTTAAAAGCAATGTTAGTAGAATATCTGTAATAGATATTAGATATGAGAGAGAGATTCTTTAATCTGTGCTGAGAACAAAACATGCTAAATATTAATCACCGTGATTAAAGGGCAAGATTGAGGAATATTTAGAGAAAACTTAAGGAAGTTATTTTTATGTAAATAACTTTGAGATCCACAAGAAAGCAAATCAGCAGTTGGACTATATTGTTTCTAGTAATTTTTCTCACATTTACTAAAAAACTCAGGAGTTATCCAGGCAACATGAGATTCTTAACTAATCACTACATTGACTCTAATTAAAACACTGAGGGTTCAACAACAGACATTTTTTTTCCCGAGGGAGTTTTTAGTTTGTTTTTAAATCTGAGCATGACCAAGAAAAAGAAATGGCTCAGAATTTTTCAGCAATAGCTGTTTCAGAGGAGGTTTGATAAGGAACTAAGACTCTCTTAGAAATAACCTCCTCAGGAAATATTGAAAACTTAGTATTTAAATAGATAAAATGCTGATGTGTCACAGGGTTTACCCTGATACCAAAATAAAGGAAATAGAGCATTGAAGATAACGGATTGAGATTTGTTTCCATCTGAATTATTATTAGAAACCTTATTTAGGCTAGCAAAGGAAACAACAGAAATTCTCATCAAAATTACTGGAGATCAAGAAATCAGAGGAAGCAAAATAAGATGTATGGTCTGTAATAGAAACTAAATTCTTGAAATTCACCAAAGCTGCTCAATGAAAACAAATCTGTCTAAAATAATTTCTCTATTCCTGTTTATATTATTTTAATTTGGTGGTCTTGAGTTGATGATACAAAACTAACAGTATTAGAGTATTAATAAAGAGAAATTAAATTGTAATTATAAACTAATCCTGAGCATGCAGTTCTATAATCAATGTAAAGTGTACTCCTCCCAGCTGACATTGATTCTGTCACTAGTAGAATAAAAAGTTTTTCTTACAGTTTTTTCTATACCTTGGAGCTAAATCCCTAACTATATATTTAAAAGCTATTATATTTAACAAATATCTTTATATTTGTGGAATATCTAAAGGTACTTGTCACAGTGGATTCATATGAGGCATGTTGTTAACAACAGCAACAAAATCTGTGAGTATATGAAGCACATCTTTCCAGAGCCATCAGGACTGTAGCTGCCTTTGCACTAGCAATTCTGATTATTATAATTGTCATAATATGGCAGGTGTAAACAAGTAAAGGATCTGACTTTAGAAATTTCAAGTTTTTAAATAATTTTTCTTCCCCATATTATTTACTAACTTGTCTCTTTGTTCTAAAGTTCTGTGCTTTGCTTTTTTAACTGTAAGACGTGAGAATGTAAGTATCATTTTTAATTTCTATCAGGCTAGAAAATGAAATTCTTTAGCATCATTTGGTTCCTATGTGCTGGGTTTTCTTCCTACCTCTTAGGATTATGTTGCATGCAAGAGAAGAAAGGGTACTGTTGTGAGAGTTTTATTTCCCACTTTGTCCCTCCCTCAATGTGAGTTTGTAAATGTCTAACCTCCTTGTATCTCCCTTTCCTCTTCTGCTGTATGGTCCCTTCTTGCTATAAAATTTTAAGCTAGTTAATTTTTAAAATAAAATTATCCCTGAGGGACAAAAAGAGATTCTTCAGAAAACCTGTCGTGAAGGGTTTTTTGTCCTCTCCTGCTGACTTTCTGAAGCTTTCTCTCTGAAAAAGGCGGTGCTGCTGGTGGTGGTGATAGCGCTTGTTCTGCATTTGGGTTCATCTAGTTTTGTAAGTACTTTTATGAACATTGATTCATACTTTGTAAGATATTTTGAACAGAATGGGCTTGACACTTTCAAAACATCTTTCGTAGATTAAAAGGTATAAGGAGACTTCCGAACATGGGGCATATTCAGATCTCCTTCAGCGTCAGAAGGCAACAATGCTTGAGAATAGCAAACTTACAGGAAAGATAAGTGAGCTGGAAAGAATGCTGGCTGAACTGAAGAAGCAAAAGTCCAGAGTAGAGGAAGAACTTCCAAAGGTCAGGGAGGCTGCAGAAAATGAATTGAGAAGGCAGCAGAGAAATGTAGAAGATATCTCTTTGCAGAAGATAAGGGCTGAAAGTGAAGCCAAGCATTACCGCAGGGAACTTGAGACCATTGTGAGAGAGAAAGAAGCTGCCGAAAGGGAACTGGAGCAGGTGAGGCAGCTCACCATAGAGGCCGAGGCCAAAAGAGCTGCCGTGGAAGAGAACCTCCTGAATTTTCGGAATCAGCTGGAGGAAAACAGCTTTACCAGAAGAACACTGGAAGATCATCTTAAAAGAAAAGATTTAAGTCTTAATGACTTGGAGCAACAAAAAAATAAATTAACGGAAGAATTAAGAAGAAAGAGAGACAATGAGGAAGAACTCTTGAAGCTGGTAAAGCAGATGGAAAAAGACCTTGCTTTTCAAAAACAGGTAGCAGAGAAACAGTTGAAAGAAAAGCAGAGAATTGAATTGGAAGCAAGAAGAAAAATAACTGAAATTCAGTATTCATGTAGAGAAAATGCATTGCCAGTGTGTGGGGTCACACCGGCTACATCAGGCAGGGCAGTGACAGGCCTTCAGCAAGAACATGACAAACAGAAAGCGGAAGAACTCAAACAGCAGGTAGATGAACTAACAGCTGCCAATAGAAAGGCTGAACAGGATATGAGAGAGCTGACATATGAACTTAGTGCCCTCCAGCTTGAAAAATCATCATCTGAGGAAAAGGCCCGTTTGCTAAAAGATAAACTAGATGAAACAAATAATACACTAAGGTGCCTTAAATTGGAGTTGGAAAGGAAGGATCAGGCAGAGAAAGGGTATTCTCAACAACTCAGAGAGCTTGGTAGGCAGTTGAACCAAACCACAGGTAAAGCTGAAGAAGCCATGCAGGAAGCTAATGATCTCAAGAAAATAAAGCACAGTTATCAGTTAGAATTAGAGTCTCTTCATCATGAAAAAGGGAAACTGCAAAGAGAAGTAGACAGAATCACAAGGACACATGCTACAGCTGAGAAGAATATTCAGCATTTAAATTCACAAATTCATTCTTTTAAGGATGAGAAGGAATTAGAAAGACTACGAATCTGCCAGAGAAAATCAGATCATCTAAAAGAACAATTTGAGAAAAGCCATGAGCAGTTGCTTCAAAATATCAAAGCTGAAAAAGAAAATAATGATAAAATCCAGAGGCTTAATGAAGAATTGGAGAAAAGTAATGAGTGTGCAGAGATGCTAAAACAAAAAGTGGAGGATCTTACTAGGCAGAATAATGAAACCAAATTAATGATGCAGAGAATTCAGGCAGAATCAGAAAATATAGCTTTAGAGAAACAAACTATCCAGCAAAGATGTGAAGCACTGAAAATTCAGGCAGATGGTTTTAAAGATCAGCTACGCAACACAAATGAACACTTGCATAAACAGACAAAAACAGAGCAGGATTTTCAAAGAAAAATTAAATGCCTAGAAGAAGACCTGGCAAAAAGTCAAAATTTAGTAAGTGAATTTAAGCAAAAGTGTGACCAACAGAACATTATCATCCAGAATACTGAGAAAGAAGTTAGAAGTCTGAATGCGGAGCTGAATGCTTCCAAGGAAGAGAAGCGACGCGGGGAGCAGAAAGTTCAGCTACAACAAGCTCAGGTGCAAGAGTTAAATAACAGATTGAAAAAAGTACAAGACGAATTGCACTTAAAGACTATAGAGGAGCAGATGACCCACAGAAAGATGGTTCTCTTTCAGGAAGAATCTGCTAAATTCAAACAGTCAGCAGAGGAGTTTCGCAAGAAGATGGAAAAATTAATGGAGTCCAAAGTCATCACTGAAAATGATATTTCAGGCATTAAGCTTGACTTTGTGTCTCTTAAACAAGAAAACTGCAGAGCTCAAGAGAATGCTAAGCTTTGTGAAACAAACATTAAAGAACTTGAAAGACAGCTTCAACAGTATCGTGAACAAATGCAACAAGGGCAGCACGTGGAAGCAAATCATTACCAAAAATGTCGGAAGCTGGAGGATGAGCTGATAGCCCAGAAGTGTGAAGTTGAAAACCTGAAGCAAAAAATGGACCAGCAGATCAAAGAGCATGAACATCAGTTAGTGTTGCTCCAATGTGAAATTCAAAAAAAGAACACAGCCAAAGACTGTACCTTCAAACCAGATTTTGAGATGACAGTGAAGGAGTGCCAACACTCTGGAGAGGTGTCCTCTAGAAAAACTGGACACCTTCACCCAACACCCAGATCCCCTCTGTTGAGATGGACTCAAGAACCTCAGCCGTTGGAAGAGAAGTGGCAGCATCGGGTTGAACAAATACCAAAAGAAGTGCAATTCCAGCCACCAGGGGCTCCACTCGAGAAAGAGAAAAGCCAGCAGTGTTACTCTGAGTACTTTTCTCAGACAAGCACGGAGTTACAGATAACTTTTGATGAGACAAACCCTATTACAAGACTATCTGAAATTGAGAAGATAAGAGACCAAGCCCTGAACCATTCTAGACCACCTGTGAGGTATCAAGATAACACATGTGAAATGGAACTGGTGAAGCTTTTGACACCCTTAGAGGTATACTCTGTTCTGAGACCTTATCAGCTACCTAATGCCAAGTTTCCTCGTTTGCTTCCTTTCTCTCCTAGACTAAATTTTTAAAAAAATTTTGAATGTGATTGGCTCTTTGTAGTTCTGACAGGAAAATAATGCTGTACTTTTTCTGGTAACATGCTTGAATCTTTATTATAAATTAGCACTCTTTAATCTTTGAATGTTTGAGATTAAACATACAGATGTAATAGATACACTGTTGTATCTGTGTAGATATATTTTGAAAAATCTAACTATCAAAAAAGCTAGAAGAACCAAGCAGTTACCTTTAACTTCTAACATATTTTGTGACTCGATTTTGTCTTAGTCTTTTTTAAAGATATAATTTTAACACCTTTATTGTCATCGAAGATACAATTCAGACTCTGAAAATGATATAATAGTCACTCCCAAACCCTCCTTGGTTTGAATTTTTTTTCTTTTCACTAATCTCATCTTTGTAATTCAAATAATTATGTTTGGATTGAGAATGAGTAAAGTGACATAATGTTTTTGAGGTGACTTTTTAACATTTTATAAATTCCTGTTACAGATAGCTAAGAACAAGCAGTATGATATTCATACAGAAGTCACAACATTAAAACAAGAAAAGAACCCAGTTCCCAGTGCTGAAGAATGGATGCTTGAAGGATGCAGAGCATCTGGTGGACTCAAGAAAGGGGATTTCCTTAAGAAGGGCTTAGAACCAGAGACCTTCCAGAACTTTGATGGTGATCATGCATGTTCAGTCAGGGATGATGAATTTAAATTCCAAGGGCTTAGGCACACTGTGACTGCCAGGCAGTTGGTGGAAGCTAAGCTTCTGGACATGAGAACAATTGAGCAGCTGCAACTTGGTCTTAAGACGGTTGAAGAAGTTCAGAAAACTCTTAACAAGTTTCTGACGAAAGCCACCTCAATTGCAGGGCTTTACCTAGAATCTACAAAAGAAAAGGTTTCATTTGCCTCGGCGGCCAAGAGAATCATAATAGACAAAATGATGGCTTTGGCGTTTTTAGAAGCTCAGGCTGCAACAGGCTTTATAATTGATCCCATTTCAGGTCAGACATATTCTGTTGAAGATGCAGTTCTTAAAGGAGTTGTTGACCCCGAATTCAGAATTAGGCTTCTTGAGGCAGAGAAGGCAGCTGTGGGATATTCATATTCTTCTAAGACATTGTCCGTGTTTCAAGCTATGGAAAATAGAATGCTTGACAGACAAAAGGGTAAACATATCTTGGAAGCCCAGATTGCCAGTGGGGGTGTCATTGACCCTGTGAGAGGCATTCGTGTTCCTCCAGAAATTGCTCTGCAGCAGGGGTTGTTGAATAATGCCATTTTACAGTTTTTACATGAGCCATCCAGCAACACAAGAGTTTTCCCTAATCCCAACAACAAGCAAGCTCTGTATTACTCAGAATTACTGCGAATGTGTGTATATGATGTAGAGTCCCAATGCTTTCTGTTTCCATTTGGGGAGAGGAACATTTCTAATCTCAATGTCGAGAAAACTCATAGAATTTCTGTAGTAGATACTAAAACAGGGGCAGAATTGACTGCGTATGAGGCTTTCCAGAGAAACCTGATTGAGAAAAGTATATATCTTGAACTTTCAGGTCAGCAATATCAATGGAAGGAAGCTACATTTTTTGAATCCTATGGGCATTCTTCCCATATGCTGACTGATACTAAAACGGGATTACACTTCAATATTAATGAGGCTATAGAGCAGGGAACAATTGACAAAGCCTTGCTCAGAAAGTATCAGGAAGGCCTCATCACACTTACAGAACTTGCTGATTCCTTGCTGAGCCGGTTAGTTCCCAAGAAAGATTTGCACAGTCCTATTGCAGGGTATTGGCTGACTGCTAGTGGGGAAAGGATCTCCGTTCTCAAAGCCTCCCGTAGAAATTTGGTTGATCGGATTACTGCCCTCAGATGCCTTGAAGCCCAAGTCAGTACAGGGGGCATAATTGATCCTCTTACTGGCAAAAAGTACCGGGTGGCCGAAGCTTTGCATAGAGGCCTGGTTGATGAGGGGTTTGCCCAGCAGCTGCGACAGTGTGAATTAGTAATCACAGGGATTGGTCATCCCATCACTAACAAAATGATGTCAGTGGTGGAAGCTGTGAATGCAAATATTATAAATAAGGAAATGGGAATCCGATGTTTGGAATTTCAGTACTTGACAGGAGGATTGATAGAGCCGCAGGTTCACTCTCGGTTGTCAATAGAAGAGGCTCTCCAAGTAGGGATGATAGATGTCCTCATTGCCACAAAACTCAAAGATCAAAAGTCATATGTCAGAAATATAATATGTCCTCAGACAAAAAGAAAGTTGACTTACAAAGAAGCCTTAGAAAAAGCTGATTTTGATTTCCACACAGGACTTAAACTGTTAGAAGTATCTGAGCCCTTGATGACAGGAATTTCTAGCCTCTACTATTCTTCCTAATAGGACATGTTTAAATAACTGTGTGAGGGGTGATGCTGGCTGGTTCATGCCACTTTTTCAGAGTATGATGGTGTCGGCTACATAGGCAGTGTGTGAATTGTGTAACATATGCTATTTCTTGAAGGCCGCAAATAGCTGAGTGTTCAAAATAGAGTAAGTTTTAAATGGAAAATTACAAATGATGTAATGCCCTTCACATGGTTTCATTTAGCCTTGAGAATGGGTTTTTGAAACTTGCCCACACTAGAATTTTTTGACATAGAATATGGGATAAACTTGATGAACTCCCAAGTTTACAGCATCATTTCTTCAGAACTCCCCTTCACTGAATAGATTTAAACTCGTGTTAGTTCCCATTTATTAAGTGAGAACATGCACTCACTGAAAGAGCACATCATGAAGCATCATGGAATCAAAGAGAAAGGTGTAAATTCCTTCCCACATCCTTCAGGCTGCACTGTTTCAGATTGCTTCAAAAAATGAAAAAGTTTTGCCTTTTTCTGTATATAGTGACCTTCTTTGCATATTAAAATGTTTACCACAATCTCTCATTTCTAGTTAAGTCTTTGCACTTGAAAGCTAACATTATGAATATGTTATGTGTTAGAGAAGGAGAAGGATTTTTCTTCATTCTGTGTATTTTCCTTATGTGTATAGTAGACATTCTCTATTCTGTCAGCTTTCTATTATCTGATACCCTTCTGTCAGGACAATTATGATTGTAATGCTAATGCAAAGGCAGCAATTCAAAGATCTTCTAGTGCCTCATGAATAAAGTTGAGATTTAAACTTTGTGACATTGATGGAACAGCTGGGAGGGTAGACCATTCATTAAGGAATATATGCCATAGCTTTCTTTGCTACCATAAACATTTTGGAGGTGCATCTGCTATGTGACATGGTAAATATGGTTAAGTGAATGAATAAAATGTTTTAGTAACCTGTGTGTGATGGAAAAACATTTTTACATTCTTGTTTGCTATGGAGAGGTCAGTTTCATAGCTAAGTCATTTACTGGGTTGTATATTTTTCTTATCACTCAACTGTCAGAAGTCACTGGAAGAAGAAAAGAAAGAGCATGTTGAAAAAGCCAAAGAATTGCAAAAATGGGTATCAAATATCAACAAGACCTTGAAAGATGGAGAGAAGGCTGGAAAACCTCCCTTCTCTAAGCAAAAGGTATTCACAGAAGTCCTGGTTTAATAATAATAATATCAACAGGGATGTTAACTGAGTTGACACAGTTTACCTAGCACAATGTTTAATTCTTTACCTTAATTTTCCCATTGTTATAGGCCACTATAATGCAGATCAGAAAGATGAAATAACTTGCCCAAGAAATCAAAATTAGTATGTGGCAGAAGAAGCTGTTTAATTCCAAAGCCTGAACAATATATATTGTTCTATTTTTAGTAAAAAAATATGATATACTGCTTTTCCTAATAGTTAGGTCTGATTCCTGATTGTTTTTGTGAGAATAGCTGAAGAGCAGTCATTCTGTTTTATGTATAGAATAAATCCATGCACTCCGTGGCATAAAGACATGCCATCTTATTCTTACAGATGTAAACAAAAAGCTTCAAGAACAATGAAAATACAAACCAGAATATCAACATTCTTGATTATTGACTTTAGTTGTACTTTTCTGGGTCTTTTTTTTTAATCTCATAAGGAAGTATCTACAGTCAACCGCTGGAAATTCTAGATACTATCTCTTATCCTAGTGAATTGTTTAGTCTTGTGGGCTGTCTTCTGTATCCCAACTGCTTAGCATTAGTTGAATGGCTGCAGCTTGGAAGATGTTTGGGGCATCTATTGGACTGCACCACTTGAAGCTCTTAGGATGTTGGTAATTGAGGTATAAATTTTAATAGTGCTGCCACTGGTGACAGCAGTGGGATTGCTGTTGTATTGTAAACATAAACTTCCACTAAGATAAGAAGCATTTTTCTCAAGGAGTACTTTCCTGCACTACCCTCCTATTCTTGCCTGACATTTGGAAATTTTGGGGGCTACCATCCAATCTTATATTTAGCTTCCGCTTCTAGCTCTGCATCAGTACTCACTTGTCATCTATTAAAATAGACATTGTTGACATGATTAAATAGGGGAAAACATCAGTGTCTTGTCTTATTTTGCCTGTGATACGAGGCAAGTGTTTCTTGTTTGAGGTTCTTCCTTGGAGCAGTTTACAGACCAGAGTATTTGCTTGAAATACTGCTCAATTGAAATAAAGTTGTATTCACTCATAGTCTTACATACTGTATATCATATAGTGTGGAACAAATGAGATGTGGGAAAGCAGTTGTATTTGATGCTTTATACCAAAAAGCTTCAAAGTAATTTTAATACATATATTTCATTTAAAATATTCTTTTCCCTCCTCCCCCTTATTAAATAGACAACCAAAATGGGGACATAAAGCTTAACAAAGATTCCTCGGGAGAATAAGTTTCTTTTGAGAAATATGGATTATAAACCCTTGGTATTTTTATATTCTGTAGTTTTATTTTCATTTTTTATATTTAAGACAGGGACTGGGTTTGCTCTGTCACCCAGGCTGGAGTGCAGTGGCATGATCACAGCTCACTGCAGCCACAACCTCCCGAGCTCAACTGATCGTCCCGCCTCAGCCTCCCAAGTAGCTGGGACTACAGACACATGCCACCACACCTGGCTAATTAAAAAAAAATTTTTTTGTAGGCATTCTTTAGTTCTAAATTCTCTAAAACATTACTAAGGCACATTTAGACCTGGTACCCTAGATAAATTTTTAATGCAGATAATGGCATTAATTATAACTGTCTAGGGACAGTTGCTGGTCTCTCTATTGAAGGAAATTTTAGTTAATAAGTGTGTCCTTCAAAAATCAATGTGGCCTCACGATTATCTATAACCATGAAAAATAAACTTTAAATGGACTCTAAATAGACTTCATGGGGGAAAATACATCTTCATTGGCTCATTATTTCCTCTTATTTCTGCTCATTTAAAAGAATAGCAATTTCTGAAATAAGGGATTTGGAAGTGATGCACTGAGGGATTAGGAGAAAGTGTTGAGACCTCTTACTTTTCCCGAAACAGATCAATTTTATTTCTCTGACAGATGACAGTCACAGATGACTTTTAGAAAGTGGGTTTTAGCGTTAGAAATTATTTATTTTTTAACAGTTAATTTTTTGGGGGGCAGGATCTTACTCTGTCCCTTATGTAGGAGTGCAGTCGTGCAGTCTCAGCTAACTGCAACCTTTCCTTCCTGCGCTCAGGCAATTCTCCTGCATTTGCCTTCCAAGTAGCTGGGACTACAGGCAGGAGCCACCAATGCTTGGATAATTTTTGTATTTTTTGTAGAGACAAGATTTTGCCTTGTTGCCCAAGCTGGTCTCAAACTCCTGAGCTCAAAGCAATCTGCCCGCCATGGCCTTCCAAAGTGCTGGGATGACAGACATGAGCCACCACTCTCAGCAAAGAAATTCTTTATTCTTCATCTGCATACATGTAGCTTATTACTTTCACCCTAATTTTTTCAAAAGGGTCATTGTATCTAGGAGCTTGGCAGAAGGAAGATGCCCTTTGGAAGTAGTGTCCCACATTCTTGTGTCTTTTTGAGTACTGCAGTGCATAAGGATGACACTGGGCCAGTGCTGAGTGCCCACTTGTGAGTGGAGGCCACCTTTATCCATGGCGGGGTTAGGACAGATGCAGGAACCATATAATGTATCATTTTCTCATGAAAATGATGGCATTAAGGGTAGAGAAGCTTTCTTTATGCGTTCTAAATAAAATATTCTCATCTAGGCCTATAGACTGCTAATAACTGATAGGTTATTCACTTGGGTCACTCAGAAAATAGACTTTGGCCTTGACTAAAGGTTGATTAATTTTCTAAAAAAATACTGTTGTTTGCTCCTTTTGGAGGAAGAGTTTGAATGTGGCTTCTTTAACCTTACAGATTTCCAGTGAAGAAATATCAACCAAGAAGGAACAGTTGTCTGAAGCACTTCAAACTATGCAGCTTTTTTTGGCGAAACATGGAGACAAGTATGTTAGTTGTCATTAGCTCTTTTATCCTAAGTGGGGAAGTGCTCTTAAAAACATTCAGCAAGACAGAAGTGGTCAATTTTAATTGCAGTTTTAAAAATGGGACTCAAACTAGTCATAATTTACTTAATGTAGTAATGTAAAGAGTATCAACTTAGTAATTTAATTGTCACTTTTAGTCTTTATTACAACTTTGAAATGTGCCTGTTATTCCCATGCATTACTGATAAACAGGCTCAGAGAGGTTAAGAATTAATAGCAAGTGAGAGGTATAGTGCAGATTCCATGTCAAGTCTTAAATCGAAGTAGTACTCTGAGACTTATTTTTGGAAAATATGTGTAAGTATCATCTTCATTTTCTTAGCTGAGACCTCTGACAGCCTCATTTCTCATATTTTTTCCCTACTTTGTGCAACAAGGCACTTTATATATTTTAATAAATGCTTTACTCAGGGACGGAATCCACCCTTTCCTTAAACCCTTTTTGGATGTCCTCCTTAGTATTACTTCATAATGACTTTATAGTATACCTTAGCAAATCAGGTTAATCCCCTTTTAAATTTCCTCTTTATTTATGCTTTAGTCTAAACAAGTTTCATCTTGAGAAGTGGTACCTTATTGTTCCTTTTCCATGTTGGGATTGACAATGGGATCTTTGCCTCTGTCAGATAACAGCAATTGCTATTTTGGAACTTTGTATGTTAAATAAGTGTCAATACATTAGTTTACACCCTTTCCTTCAGACTTTTTCTCAGGCAAGGGAAGGATCCTTAGATATTTTTAAGGCCATTCTTATTTTCATATATAGTCATACTGAGACCTGAGCAATATGTATGTGAGGCTATATTTTATTTTATGATCATGTGACAAAGTTATTGAACCTAATACGTCATATTTATCTCTTGAGGACTTGGATTACTCTTTTTGTTGCTTCTGGTTATTTTAGAATGACAGATGAAGAAAGAAACGAATTGGAAAAACAGGTGAAAACTCTTCAAGAAAGTTATAATTTATTATTCAGCGAATCTCTGAAACAGCTACAAGAATCACAAACCTCAGGAGATGTAAAGGTAGAGGAGAAGGTAATATTATTTGTTTAAACATAAGACTGTTTCTAGAAGCTTAGTTTGATTGCATGGCTGTGGAAATCTACGTCAATAATAAAGAAATGACCTTGAATTTTGTACATAGTTAAAACATGGATTGAGTTTATTTAAATGTTTGGAGATTCCAGTGTTGTTTATTAAATGCAATCTTACACGTGCTGATCATCAGTTTCTGTGACATCTTAATCTCTGCCTTGCATGGTAAAAGAAAAGGATCATTCATTCTTCTAACTCTTCTCTTTAAAAGCCATTCTTCTAGTATGTATAATAGGTATTTTATTATATAATATGTTATAAAGGAGCCTGTGGGTCATCTCTAAAGGTAGCATTGATGTGTTATGGAGTTTGCTTGATTTTCAGAGATATCCATGAGACTTATTTGAGTACTACAAGGCCATACATTATAATGAGGATGGCCTAGCATCTTCTTAAAGTATAAGAGAAATCATTTAGAATTTGGCTGCTACTTAAACTTTTAAAACTTGACAGTGTATATCAACATGCCCAACATAATATTCAGTATTCAAAAAGTTATCTTTATATTTAATCCCATTACTCCTGGGAATACTTTCCACATAATTTGTCACATTTGTGGGGTATGTAACAATTTTTCTAGTTTCTTAGTTTTTGACTGTCTTCGAAGAAGTCTGTATGCTGTAAACATCAATAGCATGGGGTTTGATACACTCTTTCATGCCGCTAGACTCTAATCTCACCTAAATGCAGAAAGCATGGTTTGCCTTCTAGATATGTGTTCTGTTTTCTCACTGTCATCATCTACTCTCTTGTGTCCTCACTAACCTTGTCAATATACACGATATTAAGTTTTCAATTCACAGATGCATGTTGTTTTCAAAGCTTTTATCACATCCTGTGCTGTTGAATAGATCACTGACATAGATCACTTGTGCATTTGAACTGCCTAACATTCACAGCATTGCTGCGCCTTGGTAAGTAGAGGATTTTTATGTTGAAATGTATTATTTATTTTTTAAAAAACCTAAGTTGCATGAAATTCTGCCCACCCTTGTGTAACAGACTGACCTGAGATTTTTGCATTTTCCTTTCAGCTGGATAAAGTGATTGCAGGCACCATTGATCAGACAACTGGAGAAGTCCTTTCAGTCTTTCAAGCAGTTTTAAGAGGCCTCATTGACTATGACACAGGAATTAGGTTGCTCGAGACACAGCTAATGATTTCTGGTCTAATTTCACCAGAATTGAGAAAATGCTTCGACCTTAAAGATGCCAAAAGTCATGGCCTTATTGATGAACAAATTCTGTGCCAACTCAAAGAACTAAATAAAGCTAAAGAGATTATTTCTGTTGCATCACCTACCACAATTCCAGTACTGGATGCTCTGGCTCAAAGCATGATATCAGAATCCATGGCCATCAAAGTTCTTGAGATACTGCTTTCTAAAGGCTCTCTGGTTATTCCAGCCACAGGAGAACAGCTGACCCTACAGAAGGCTTTCCAACAGAACTTGGTTTCCTCAGTATTATTTTCTAAAGTCCTGGAAAGGCAAAATATGTGCAAAGATCTTATTGACCCTTACACCTCTGAGAAGGTTTCTTTAATAGATATGGTACAAAGAAGTATTTTACAGGAAAACACGGGGATGTGGCTTCTACCTGTGAGACCACAAGAAGGAGGTAGAATAACATTAAAATGTGGAAGAAACATAAGCATTTTAAGAGCAGCTCATGAAGGTCTCATAGACCGTGAAACCATGTTTAGGTTGTTAAGTGCACAGCTTCTTTCTGGAGGTCTGATCAATTCCGACTCTGGCCAAAGAATGACTGTTGAAGAAGCTGTCAGAGAAGGAGTGATTGACAGGGACACTGCCAGCAGTCTCCTCACATATCAGGTTCAAACTGGTGGAATCATCCAGTCAAACCCTGCCAAGCGTTTAACTGTGGACGAAGCAGTCCAGTGTGATTTAATAACTTCCAGCAGTGCTCTTCTGGTACTGGAAGCTCAGAGAGGCTATGTTGGACTCATTTGGCCCCATTCTGGTGAAATATTTCCCACATCATCTTCCTTGCAGCAGCAGTTGATTACAAGTGAATTGGCCTACAAAATCCTGAATGGCAGGCAGAAAATAGCTGCTCTTTATATTCCAGAAACTTCTCAAGTCATTGGTTTGGATGCTGCTAAACAGCTAGGGATTATAGATAATAACACAGCATCAATTTTAAAAAATATAATACTGCCTGATAAAATGCCAGATTTAGGAGATTTAGAAGCTTGTAAAAATGCCAGAAGATGGCTCTCTTTTTGTAAATTCCAACCCTCCACAGTTCATGATTATAGACAAGAAGAGGATGTTTTTGATGGAGAAGAACCTGTTGCTACTCAGAGCTCAGAACAAACTAAAAAATTATTTCTATCTTATTTAATGATAAATAGCTATATGGATGCAAACACAGGGCAAAGGCTTTTGCTGTATGATGGAGACTTAGATGAGGCTGTTGGCATGCTACTGGAAGGCTGTCATGCAGAATTTCATGGAGACACAGCCACAAAAGAATGTCTTGATGTCTTAAGCTCCTCTGGTGTATTTCTTAATAATGCTTCAGGAAAAGAAAAGGATGTATGTATAGTTACACCAAGTAGTTTCAATAAATGTCATTGCGGAGAACCTAAACATGAAGAGACTCTTGAAAATAGGAAGTGTCCTACAGATGAAGAAAGTCATGAAATGGGAAACAATGTTATCAATAGTGCATTTTCTCTGTCAGAAACACTGGCAAATACAATGTCAATTGATCCTAAAGTTAACAGTTCATCCAGTGTGTGTGTTTCTAATCCCATATCATATTTAACGCAGACTGAACTTGCAGACATTAGCATGCTTAGAAGTGACTCTGAAAACATACTTAGAAACTGTAAAAATCAAGGTCGAGTGGAAACAACTGATCGTGCAAATGAATGTAGTCGTTCTAAAGACATTCAAAACTTTCCAAGTGATTTTATAGAGAATCCTATTGTAAAATCAAAAAGGATTTGTGGTATGAATGAAACAGAGAATGAAGCTAATACAAACAGGAATTCACCCATCTTTGACTATTCCCCCAGGCTAAGTGCCTTGTTAAGTCATGATAAATTGAGGCACAGTCAGGGAAGTTTTAATGATACACACACCCCAGACGGCAATGGAAATAAATGTGAAACCCCTACATTATCATTCAGTGACAAAACCATGTTATCAGGTCAAATAATGGGAGAAAAATTTCAAGACCAGTTTTTGGGAATTGCAGCTATTAACATCAGTTTACCAGGAGAGCAGTCTGGACAGAAATCTTTAAATATTATTTCTAGTAATCCTCAAGTACAGTATCACAATGATAAATACATTTCAAATACTTCTGGTGAGGATGAGAAAACACATCCTCTTTTTCAGCAGACACCTGAAGACAAGGAAAAGGAATCTGAAATAGAAGAGTACTCCTGTGCTGTGACTGCAGGGGGTGATACTGATAATGCCAGTGCATCTCTTACATGTGCTACACCATTGCTTGATGAAACCGTCAGTGCCGGTGACTATGAAACATCACTGCTGAATGATCAGCGGAGTGACACAGGAACAGACACTGAGAGTGATGATGATTTTTACGATACTCCCTTGTTCGAAGATGATGACCATGATTCTCTGCTTCTTGATGGTGACGATCATGATGGTCTGCACCCTGAGGACTATGACACACTGCAAGAGGAAAATGATGAGATGGCTCCTCCTGCTGATGTTTTTTATGATGTCTCAAAAGCAAATGAAAATTTCATGGTTCCCCATGGGGCACTAGGTGATAGCTTAAGTGTGAAAGGCAAAGCACAGTGTCTTCAGGATTTTCTCAGAGATGTTGAGAAAGATGAATTAGATTCTGGTGAAAAAATACATTTAAATACAGTTGGCTCAGATAAGGTGAATAGATTGTCACTGGGAACTGTATCAGAAAGGGAATGTGCAAATATCCTTGAAGGTAATGAATCTGACTCATTGACTGATTATGATATTGTAGGAGGAGAAGAGAGCTTCAGTGCATCATTAAAATATGAGGACAGTGGCAGTTGGAGAGGAGGAAGGGAAGAGTATGTGACTGGACAGGAATTTCAATCTGATACTGATCATTTAGATTCTATGCAAAGTGAAGAAAGTTATGGGGATTATATATGTGACAGTAATGATCAGGATGACAATGATAATGATGGCGTTGATGAAGGAGGAGGAGGTATAGGAGATGAGAATGGAAAGCCCAGGTGCCAAGATGTGGCTGAAGATATGGATATCCAGTTGTGTGCCTCTATTGTAAATGAAAACAGTGATGAAAATTTTTCACCTAGTGAAATTAGCTTAGTTACTGAAAGACGCAACCTTCCAGAATATACAACTGAGATTGTTGGAAAAAGCAAAGAAAATCTGTTGAATCATGAGATGGCACTTAAGGATGTATTGCTGCCTATCATTAAAGACACTGAATCTGAAAAAACTTTTGGCCCTGCAAGCATTTCACATAATAATAATACCAGTTCAACTTCTGAGTTAGGTAATGATCTACCAAACACAAAGGTTGAGTTGATTCAAGGGTCAGAATTGCCAGGATTGACTGACTCTGTGAAAGGTGAAGATCAGAATTTTAAGAATATGGCACCAAAAGTTGACTCATCTCTTGATCACATCATTTGTACTGAGCCTGATTTAATAGGAAAGCCTGCTGAGGAAAGCCATTTGTCATTGATAGGCTGTGTAACTGACAAAGATCCTCGAGGAAATGGAAGTGATCTCATTAAAGGGAGAGATGACAAAAGTGATATACTAATGGAAGATGAAACATCAATTCAGAAAATGTACGTGGGTGAAGGAGAAATGCTTGTAGAAGGTCTAGTTGAAGAAGAAAATAGGGATCTCAAACTTTTGCCTGGTAAAAATACAAGGGATAGTTTCAAATTAATTAATAGTCAGTTTCCATTTCCACAAATCACAAACAATGAAGAACTTAATCAGAAAGGAAGCCTTAAAAAAGCAACTGTAACTCTTAAAGATGAAACAAGTAGTCTACAAATGATAGTTAGTAAAAGTCCTGTTCAATCTGAGACTCTTGAAGAAATTTTTGACACATCAGTTTCCAAAGAGATTAGTGGTGGCATTACTTCAAACATTGCATTGTGGGAAGGGAATACACGTATTGAGAAAGATTCATTCACTGATGGACCTGAGAAAGAGCTTGATTTGTTTACTTATTTAAAACATTGTGCTAAAAATGTAAAAGCAAAAGATGTAGCCAAACCAAATGAAGATGTCTCAAGCCATGTTTTAATAACCGCCCCTTCCATGAAAGAACATTTACAATTAGGAGTTAATAATACAAAAGAGAAGTCCTCTAGTACCCAAGAAGACTCACCTCTTAATGAAATGATCCAAAGTAATGATCTTTGTAGTAAAGACGGCAGCTCAGGAGGAGGAACAGAAATTTCTCAGTTCACACCAGAAAGTATTGAAGCCACACTTTCAATATTACCTCTTAAACATTTAGAAGATGTTAGGAAAAATGATTTTCTGCAGTTGGAGCAGTGTACAAGTGGATTAGGAAATGATAACTCCAGTAACACTTTAAATACAGACTATTCATTGTTAGAAAGTAATAATAAGAAAGAAAGAATTGAGCAACAGCTACCAGAAGAGCAAGTCTTGTCTCCAAGACCCCAAGAAAAGGAGGTTCAGATTCCTGAATTGTCTCAGGTATTCGTTGAGGATGTAAAGGATATTTTAGACAGCAGATTGAAAGAAGGTCATATGAACCCACAAGAGGTTGAAGAACCTTCAGCCTGTGCAGACACTAAAATTTTAATTCAAAATTTAATTAAAAGGGTTACCACATCACAGTTGGTAAATGAAGCATGTACTGTGCCCAGTGACTCTCAAATGAGTGACTCTTCTGGAGTTTTCCCCATGAGTAACTCATCAGAACTAAAGGCAGAAAGTAGAGATGATCCTTTCTGTACTGAAAATCTTAAGTCTGAGCTTCTGCTTAATATACTGAAGCAAGATCAACATAGCCAAAAAATTACAGGAGTATTTGAATTGATGAGAGAATTAACTCATATGGAGTATGACCTAGAGGAAAGAGGCATTACATCTAAAGTACTTCCTCTGCAACTTGAGAATATTTTCTACAAGCTACTTGCTGATGGATATTCAGAAAAAATAGAACATGTTGGAGACTTGAATCAAAAAGCATGTTCTACATCTGAGATGATGGAAGAAAAGTCACACATTCTTGGTGATATTAAAAGCAAAGAAGGAAACCACTATTCCCCTAATTTACAAACTGTAAAAGAAATTGGACTAGAAGGCTCGACTGTGTGTGCATCAGCATTGCCAACAGATGAGAAGCTCAAGGATTCATGTAATGATTTCCCAAACCATTTGGAATGTATTTCAGGGTCAAAAGAAATGGCTTCTGGAGATAGCTCAACTGAACAAGTAAGTTGGCTTATACATTTTATACAGAAATAGCTGCATGAACCATTGGGGAATAATCCTATACTTTTGTTTTTAAAATCTGCGTAAAGGTTATTGAGTTAAAATGTCCAAATTTGTTTTTAGTTTTCCAATGAATTACAGCAGTGTTTACAGCACACTGAAAAAATGCATGAGTATTTGACATTGCTTCAAGATATGCAACCCCCCTTAGACAACCAGGAATCTCTGGATAACAATCTGGAAGCTCTGAAGAATCAGCTTAGACAGTTGGAGGTAAGAATTGTCTACTGCCTGTTTATGGATGGTAGTCAGCTGCTGCATGATTGGGGAAAAGAAGCAGAGCACTTTTATGTTTCATGTTTATATTTGTGTTTTTCACTAAATAGTCAATAGATCCGGGATATATTTTTTTGCAGGCATTTGAATTTGGATTGGCTCCAATTGCTGTTATTTTAAGAAAAGATATGAAGTTGGCAGAAGAATTTTTAAAGTCTCTTCCCAGTGACTTTCCCAGAGGACATCTTGAAGAATTGAGTATAAGCCACCAGAGTTTGCAGACCGCCTTCTCTTCCCTCAGCAATGTGTCTTCTGAAAGAACGAAACAAATCATGCTTGCAATTGACTCTGAAATGGTAGGCATAAAATGTCAAAATTTTGATTTATGAAGAAAATTTTTTTATTTGAGGATTTAGTCATAAGATGTAGTATTTTATTTTTAGAGTGTTAAACCATTAAACCAGACTCTTTTTTTTTTTTGAGACAGAGTCTTGCTCTGTCACCAGGCTGGAGTGCAATGGCACAATCTCGGCTCACTACAGCCTCTGCCTCCTGGGTTCAGGCGATTCTTCCGCCTCAGCCTCCCGAGTAGCTGAGACCACAGGCGCTTGCCACCACGCCCAGCTAATTTTTTTGTATTTTTAGTAGAGACGGGGTTTCACCGTGTTGGCCAGGATGGTCTCGATCTCTTGACCTCATGATCCGCCCGCCTCAGCCTCCCAAAGTGTTGGGGTTTACAGGTGTGAGCCACTGCGCCCGGCCCAGACTCATTATTTTTAAGAATTTGACACTTTTGGGAAAGACAACTGACTGTACATTTTTTTTTCTAGTCTAAACTGGCAGTTTCCCATGAAGAATTTTTGCATAAACTTAAGTCATTCTCAGATTGGATATCAGAGAAGAGCAAATCTGTGAAGGATATTGAGATTGTGAATGTTCAAGATTCTGAACGTGTAAAGAAACGTTTGGAGTTTCTCAAGGCAAGTATCAAAACAAAGATGACAAAGTATATTTTAAAACCTGTGGCTTTAATGTAACAAGTGTTTAGAAAATATGACTTTGCTAAGGCTATAAAGGATTATTTCCTTTCTTTGTCTCTAGAGATTTTTTTTTTTAATTGTGTCTAACTTTTTTTTATTGTATTTGGGCTCTGGGGTACATGTGCACATCCTGCATCCTGCAGGATTGTTGCATAGGTACATATATGCCATGGTGGTTTGCTGTCTCCATCACCCCCGACCCCCTGTTGCCTACATCAGGCATTTCTCCCAGTGTTATCCCTTCCCATCCTCCCCACCCCCACACCCCCCCTGCTGTCCCTCCCCTCCCCTCCCCGCTACCTAGCCCAGTAAGTGTTGTCCTCTTCCCTGTGCCCATGTGTTCTCATTGTTCATCACCCACCTATGAGTGAAAACATGCAGTGTTTGGTTTTCTGTTCTTGTGTCAGTTTACTGAGAATGATGGTTTCTAGATTCATCCATAGAGATGTTTTTTTTCATACTTGACACAACTATAAGATAATCACAACTTTAAGAGTACCATTCTGATGCTATCCCAAATGCCTTATCAAACTCTTATACCACTCACATGTTGAGGTTTTTATTTATACGTTTATTTATGTATTAGTCACATAAGTATATAATAGCATAAATTAGCCATATAAAAACCCTCATGTAAATACATAATAATATATGTAGTACAGTCATGCATCACTTAATGATGAAGATACATTCCGAGAAATGCATTGTTAGGTGATGTTGTGTTTTGCAAACAACAAAGAGTGTACTTACACAGACCTAGATGGTATCCCTTATACACACCTAGGCTCTATGATACACCTGTTGCTCCTAGGCTACAAATCTGTACAGCATGTTACTGTACTGACTACTGTAGGCATTTGTAACTTAGTGGTAAGTATTTGTGTATCTAAACATAGAAAAAGTGTATCTAAACACAGGAAAAATGTGGCATTGTAATCTTATGGGGCCATCGTTGTATATGTGACCTGTCATATGTGGCTTATGACTTCCACGTTAGTCACTTTTCGCCTGCTTTTCCTCCCAAGTTCTTAATTTGAACAGCATTCCTCATGAACAATGATTAGGCTCCTGGCCTGAGAGTCAGAAAACTGAAATTCTGGCGTATTTCATTCATATTTCAAATCCCCCATAGTCTTATTTGTATGTTATCACAATTACATGGATGTTTTAAATGTTGGCAAGTAATATTTTTTGGTAGATATTTCTCTTCAATGTGCTACATATACCTAAGTTAGGCCTTTGCCTTTTGTCAGAGTTACATTTTAAGTGCAATGTGACAGGTAAAGAAAAAATATTTTTAGAGGGGTTATTTATCTTTTTATATAATACTAACTACCATGGTATTTAAATAATTAATTTATCATTTATTACTAGATGATAAATAGATTTTTGATGAATAGTAAATTCCATAAAACTTTCAGTCCCTGATATAAGAAGTGCATTTTAAAAATATAAATAAATGTTATTATTAATATAAGTTTTACCATGGCTTAGCTCTCCATTGGTAACTTGTACTACTTTTTTCACAGAATGTATTGAAAGACCTTGGACATACCAAAATGCAGCTGGAGACTACTGCCTTTGATGTGCAGTTCTTCATTTCTGAATATGCACAGGATCTGTCTCCTAACCAAAGCAAACAACTGCTGAGGCTCTTAAATACAACTCAGAAGGGTTTTCTTGATGTACAGGAATCAGTAACTACCCAGTTGGAACGTTTAGAGACTCAGTTACATCTAGAACAAGATCTTGATGATCAGAAGGTTTGCCTTTCTTTGTGGAGTTGGCATTCTTTGTTTTTATTGTGAAACCATAATGTAGATACCCAAGGAGTATGGTGTGACCGGAAAAATTTTCTGGAAAGGCATTAATAAATAAGATACAGTGTACATACAAATCCTACAGTGTATAACGATATTGTTTTCACTAATGATGCTATAATTTAGTTGATTTTAATTTTTATGACTCTCAAAAATACTTACTTCAAGTGAGAGTCTTGATTACCCCCTCCCCCATAAGACTAGGATATTTGAATGCACTCTGAAATGCATTGATGAACATGTGGCTAAAGAAGGTTAAGAGTTTCGTTTTCCTCTGGGAAGCAGTACACCACAGCGATTCAGAACATGGGCTCTGGAGCTAGACTGTCTGATTTTGCATCCCAGCTATGCTACTCACTCATTCTGTGAACTAGGGCAAGTCACTTAACCTTAGTTTAATCATTGCTAGGTTGGAAATAACAATAGTGCTTACCTGCTAGTGTCGTGAGCATTGATAAGAAAAATGTATATAAAACACTTAGTACCTTGCCTACCACATGTTAGGCTCTTAGTCAACATGATTTATGGCTATAAGATGAATAATTAGTGTACATACAGTAGGAAAATGAAAGGTGCGAGTAATTAGTATTGACTTTTTTTTTTTTTTGAGATGGAGTTTCGCTCTTGTTACCCAGGCTGGAGTGCAATGGCGTGATCTCGGCTCACCGCAACCTCCGCCTCCTGGGTTCAGGCAATTCTCCTGCCTCAGCCTCCTGAGTAGCTGGGATCACAGGCACATGCCACCGCGCCCAGCTAATTTTTTGTATTTTTAATCGAGACGGGGTTTCACCATGTTGACCAGGATGGTCTCGATCTCTCGACCTCGTGATCCACCCGCCTTGGCCTCCCAAAGTGCTGGGATTACAGGCGTGAGCCACCATGCCCGGCCCCTGACTTCTTAATCTTTAAGAAGAATTAATGAATTATATGAGTGCTATATATAATAGCAATAATGAGCAAAGAGGTGAGAATGCACTTAGACATAGTGATTAAGTAAAAATATTGCATGCAATGTTCCTTTTATTATTTCTTGAAGCACCAGGCATTGTCTCTAGCATGATAACCTATATACACATATCAAATATGTTAACCTACAAATCACAACTAACTTCTCTTTTGATATCCTTTTGCAGAATTAATTCTGTGTGTCGCAGGTTTCAAGAGTTTCTTGAATGGATGGGATGTTTCTTCCTGTTGGTCAGAAGTTCCATCTCTTACAAATATGCATGGCCAGTATTCTGTTGAGCAGTTTCATCTAAACGTGGTCACTTTCTTTGTATATGGGATATGCTCATATGTTCTGTCTCACCTTGCTCAGTTTGTACCCTACTGCTATCATGTTTACAGCATACTTATAAAAGCTTCTTAGATGAAACTTGAAAAGTGTGTTCTAATAAGGAGCTATCGCTATAGCAATTTTGCGACCACCACACATTTTTAAGATGTTTTGGATTTTCTTCACTTTAGATTGTGGCAGAGCGTCAGCAGGAGTATAAAGAGAAACTTCAAGGGATATGTGATCTTCTTACCCAAACTGAAAACCGCTTGATTGGTCACCAAGAAGCCTTCATGATTGGTGATGGCACAATTGAGTTAAAGAAATACCAGTCTAAGCAAGAGGTAGAATTTGGTTTTCTATCAGCAGCTCTATGTTGATGTTAGGTTCGATTACTATCATTTGGAAATCAGTGAGGATTATTGAAAAATACCAATAATTTTAGCTTTTTAGAAGCAAGGCATACCCAGATGCCTTGGGCTTGAGCTTTAAACTATATTCTAAAAGTTAGATTTCAGCTTCAAGCAAGCTAGATAATTTTTTTGACTTTTTTTTTTGGTAAGTGATATTAAGTGGAGGAAATATTAAAGGGGGTTTGATAATGAAAATACCTGTGTGATGAATTACAATTTGGATCCCTTTAAGGCCAACCTACTTATGACTTGCAAATCAGAGGAAATAGCGATCAGTTTGGGTTCTTTTTGTTTCTTAGCTCCTTCTTACTCCATCTTTCTTGCAATTTGTTCCTTTTTACTGAAGGAAAGGGAAAAAATAAAAGTAACAACAGATAAAGATATCTTTATTTTGGTGTCAGGGGAGAGAACGTTGTCATTGTAACTAGACAGCTCTTGGTCAGATTCCAGACTTTGTACATTGTTAGCTTTATAACAATCTCTCAGAGCCTCAGTTTCTTCATAGGTCATACTTTCATTGTTACATTGTTATAAACGTTAAGTATTGTGTGTTAAGTCACACTAGCACAGTGAAGATCACATAGTAATGGCTCAATTAATAGGATTTCTTTCATTCAATACTTCTCAGACAAATTTGAAGAGGATTAAAGTATGGAAAAAACTATTAAAACTCAAACAGTGTAATACGGACAATGAAAACTCATGATAAAAAAGGAAAAGAAGAGGAAAAACTACATGGAAAATCCAGACAAGAGAAAAGCCATAACTACTGAGGAGAGATCTTAAATCTTGAGCTACCTAGCAGCCAGGCAAAGAAGCAAACATTACATGTTATAGAGTCTGGTGTTTAGAAAAAGAAAGTATCTTAGTTCACTAGGAAAATTATTTCACTTTTATCCTGAGCAGTAAACACATACTTAAAAATAAAAGTTTAGGAACTGTAAATATTACCATGTATTTACAAGCCTTTGTACATGTGCTCATATAATATACAAAAATTTGGTTTGTGCAAATTTGTATAGATTATATACTGAATACTTACGTATTTTCAGTGTTTCACAGACTGCATTCTTTCATTAAACATGAAAATCCATGCTTTTCTTTAATAGTGTTTGAGTTTCAAATTACATTAAGTATTGTGATGAAAATAAATCAACTCAAATTAACATACTGAATATGTGTAATCAAACTACATCTACTAGACTCTGTACTTACCCTGTCTTTTAGAATTACAACTCTGGAAGAGCTAAATAGGTAATAATTTAATAAAATACATTTTTTTCTTTTGTGTTACAAGGAATTACAGAAAGATATGGAAGGAAGTGCACAGGCATTGGCAGAAGTAGTGAAAAACACAGAGAACTTCTTAAAAGAGAATGGTGAAAAGCTGTCACGGGAAGATAAGGCTTTGATTGAACAGAAACTGAATGAAGCTAAGATAAAGTGTGAACAGCTTAATTTAAAAGCAGAACAGTCCAAAAAGGAGCTGGATAAAGTTGTGACAACAGCAATCAAGGAAGAAACCGAAAAGGTCCTTATTCAAATATATGGTGCACTATTCCTGTATCAAAAATCATTAGCTTAACAGCTACTTGATTTATTATTAAGTGATACCCGGTGGTAGTAAGTAAGGATTATCACTAAGGACTATTGTAGGATTCTGGGTTTCCAGGTACATAACCGACCAAATACTGCAAAAGTTTTGAAGAGTTGGCTTTGCTTATCTTTTTCTTAATATTTAAGTGAGGTTATGAAACTTCCTCTCTGTGAAATGAATGTGTGATCACTCGTCAATTATAGTTAAAATTTTGGAATGTATTTTTAAGAACAATGAAAACTTGAAAGTAACTGCCTCTTGCTCTAAAGTTTAATTTCAGTATGTTAAGTTTTCAGTGTGTATCGGTTTTTGGTACCCTCATTCTAATTTAAAATGATCTAAGTATTTACTTTTGGAACGTCTTAAAACTATGCCTTAGCCCACGTTCTGAATTCCTCCTGTGACCTTTCCCTGCCCAGGTTGCAGCAGTGAAGCAGCTGGAAGAGAGCAAAACCAAAATAGAAAACCTTTTGGACTGGTTGTCAAATGTTGACAAAGACTCCGAAAGGGCAGGGACAAAACACAAACAGATAATTGAACAGAATGGGACCCATTTTCGAGAAGGTGATGGCAAGTCAGCAGTTGGAGAAGAGGATGAAGTTAATGGTAACCTGTTGGAGACTGATGTTGATGGACAAGTTGGAACTACCCAGGAGAATCTGAATCAGCAATATCAGAAAGTTAAGGTGTGTTGTAAAATCGTTCAGTTCTATTTCCGGGTCAGTAAAGAGAGAAATAACCTAGCACATTTTCAAACCTTAATGATGAAAGAGGTCTTTTCCTCCTTTAATCATATCAGATAGAAATTATTATGAGAGTTCTAAGCAAGTCAAAAATAATGAGAAATAATTTGTTAGGCATTCTCCATATACGTGAAGTAGAATTATTATAAAGATTTAATAAAAATAATAGTTAACATTTATAGAACAGTTAAAGTGGGCACTCTTCTAAGTTCTTTCCATTTTAACTCGTTTCATCTTCCCAGTTACTCTGGGGTTTTTATTTTCATTTTACAGATGAGGAAACTGTAACTGACAGTATTAAAGTAGCTTTCTCAAGTTACACATCTAGAAAGGGCTGGAATGTGGATTTAAAACTAGGCCATATGCTCACTCTGCTAAATTTGAATCTGTGTTCTAAGAGAACACCTTTTTTTGAGACAAGGTCTCACCCTGTTCCCCAGGTTAGAGTACAAGCATGGCTCACTGCAGCCTCAGACTCCCTGGCCCAATTGATCCTCCCATCTCAGCCTCCTGAGTAGCCGGGCTCCAGATTTATGCTGCCATATCTGGCTAATTTTTGTATTTTTTTGTAGTGATAGTTCTGACTATGTTGCCCAGGCTGTTTGCAAAGCGCAGGGCTCAAGCCATCTGCCTCCGTCCTCCCAAAGTGCTGAGATTACAAGCATGAGCTACTGCGCCTGGCTGAAATTGAGCTCACTTAAGTTCTTTCTGAGCTCAGCTCATCTATTCAGTTAAGGCTATTGTTGAAAAGAGATATAAAAGCCCTTCTACAAATTTACTGCATGACATAAATTAAAGCTAACATTAATGCTACTATAGAAGCAGAGGTGACTTCTGTAGAACCATTTTTAAAGTGTCAGTGATTTTATTTCAATATTTGGCTTTTGACAGTTAGATGAGTGGATATCAGAAACTTTTGCAGGTCTATATATTTTCTTCCCACTCTTTGTCTTTGGAATCTTTGGAATAGGATACTCCCTATGAGGTTCTTATAGAAAATACAAATTAAACCAGAAGAAGAATGAGAGTATTTACTGTTCACAATTTTAAGGGGCTGTTATAGGACCTTATTATGAAAAATAAGGTCTCAAAATGAAAATTCTAGTGAATTCCTAAAGGAACATTATGAATCAGTTACAAAGAAGTCAGGAAAGGTTATTAAGTTGACCAAGGTAGTGAAAAACACTAGTGGGCAGATTTAAATATAAAGATGTCACACAGGAATGCCCTTGGTTTTAGGCACAGCATGGTGTTTTCCATCTGATCATTTTACCTCAAACAATATGGGACTCTGTGCTTTGGAAAGTCAATCTGGTAGTGTGGAGAGAGGGCCAAAGGGCCTGAGCCAGAAACTTCTAGCTTTCAGTAGTTGTCCCACATGTCCTGGGCCAAGTCAGCCTGAGACTCCTTATCTGTAGGAGGAAAGGGATGGATCTGATCATTTACATGGTGTTCTCTATGTCTGTCCATCCTATTTTGTGCAAAGCCCTTCTGGGGGGGGGTAGCATATTAATGTATTTCAAATACCAAAAACACAGTCTATGGGAAGTTATTTAGTAAAAAATATTTACCATGTGCCCACAAGGTGGCAGGCATTGTTATAGACAGTGAGGATGCCGGCGTTAATGAGCCAGTTCTGCGCCAATTGGAATCAGACTTACAAGTGAATGGCTGCCCCATAGCAGTGCTTCTAAAGAAGTCCGTTTCACAGCATAGAGTAATTTTCACTCAGCTCCTGTGTGCCAGCACTGTTGTAGGTACTTGGGATTCCACAGTGAGCAAAATAAATTCCCTGTGCCTGCCTTGCACACTAGGGAGTGAGAATGTTACAGCAGAAATGAACTAAGTTGTATGGTATGTTAGAAGTCAGTGAGTGCTAAGGGAGAAGAGGAGTTAGGTAAGGGTGGTTGAGTGTAGGGTGGGGGACCCGTTTTCAGCATTTGGAGAGGACTCAGTGGAGACGGGCACAATTAGCCAAGCAGATATCTGATGAAAGAGCTGTAGCTAGACAAAGAACAATAGGAGGAAAAGGTCCTAAAGTGTTTATGGTGGTGGGGAGGATGGAGGTAAGTGTGGGAGCAGCAAAGAATCTGGAGGTAATAAAAAGAGCTCTCTGGTAATGGGACCTTGGGACCGGGTCATTGGGCTCCATGTAAGCTGTTACAAGAAATGTGGGAAATTACTCAGAAGTATTAGTATCCTTTTTGCCACACTTGTATGGCATATTGGGGTGAATGGAAGAAGATGCTTCTGGCTAGAGGGACAGGGACTCCACCTCCCTGATGCCTCCTTGCTGCCCTGAAGACTGCAGGAATCAGTAGCTCTGTACACCTGTGACCTGCCTGCAGCACACCTGCCTGGGAGCCCTGCTTTCCTGCCTTCAGAGTGGATTTGAATTTCTGGCACTAAGTCATCTCTGCAGGAGGTGCTCTACATACGTGATCTTCTGTACTCCCTAACAGCAAACCGGTGATGTGTAGGAGTTATTGTCTCCATTTTCACATGCAGGAAACTGAGGTCCAGTGAAGCTGAGTAGCTCTAGGATTCTCTTTTATTATATCTGTTTCTTTAATGTCCATTGGACTTTTCTGAATGTACAATGTTCTTGCCTAGTTATTTTTGAAATGTTTTTAAAGCTTAAAGTTGCAGATTCTTTTTCCCTATTCAAAAGTGTTTCCAGGATCATTTTGTAATAAAAAATATTGTACTTATTTGCCCCCAAATTAGGTAAAGACATTCTTTTTTGAGTAGTTGTGAGAAAGCAGTGAATCAAATGAGATCATAGACACTTCTTGGCTGGAATTGGAATAGAAATTTGTTACATTTTTCCAAACTTCCAAAAAATGGTGTCTGTCCTATCTGATTAAGTACATAGACAAGATTGGAAATTTTCTTTAAAATAAGATTAGCGTGCTCCAAATGCCTTGCTATTCTGAAATTCACCAATAAAAGAGAGGATGGTATAACTTGAAACAGGGAATGAGAAGCAAGTTGTAGCCCTGTAGATCATTGAAACCTGTCAGTCCTGAGGTGGCAAGGAGCTCCCTGCAGCCTTGGTATAACGCTGTTACTGCCTGAAGATTATGATCAATTTGTTTTCACATAGGCCCAACACGAGGAAATCATCTCTCAGCACCAAGCAGTCATCATAGCCACTCAGTCTGCACAAGTGCTGCTTGAGAAACAGGGTCAGTATCTCTCTCCTGAAGAAAAAGAGAAACTGCAAAAGAACATGAAGGAACTGAAAGCACACTATGAAACTGCACTGGCTGAGTCAGAGAAGAAAATGAAGTTAACTCACTCTCTGCAGGAAGAATTAGAGAAGTTTGATGCTGACTATACTGAGTTTGAGCACTGGCTACAGCAGTCAGAACAAGAACTTGAAAACCTGGAGGCAGGTGCAGATGACTTCAGTGGTTTAATGACCAAACTGAAGAGGCAGAAGAGTTTCTCAGAAGACGTTATTTCTCACAAAGGTGACTTGAGATACATCACGATTTCTGGAAACAGAGTGTTAGAAGCTGCCAAATCTTGCAGCAAGAGAGATGGTGGCAAGGTTGACAAGGATAATATTGACACTTCTGCAACCCACAGAGAAGTGCAGCGCAAATTGGATCATGCTACTGATCGGTTCAGGTCTCTCTACTCTAAGGTACTGTTATTTTGGTTTTTTAAGAGGAAGGTAAATCTGTGATTATAGTTTTCACTTGGTCCTCTTTTGTCTTGGAACAAGAGACAAGAAACCTAAAATACAAAACAGGAAGGAAAGGTAGTTTTGGCCTACTTCTCTCTATCTTACTAACCTGCTTTACTTCTGAACAATGTATTTAAAGATTAGAAACTTAAAATTACTTAAGTTTTGAGAGCATGATTTCCAGAAGGCCCAGCTCTCAAGTGCTCTAATATCCAATGTGACCACCAGATGGCGGTTGTGCATTGACTCTAAGTAGAAACAGATGCTTGCGGCCTCCCAAGCTTGGGAACTGGTTTCATCTCAGATTATCTTCTTCACAAATACTGCAGGTGTTTGTCTTATATATTTGACCAGTATATTATTTTAATACTTAATGAATAACAGACAGTGTTGCTTCTTTTACTTCTGTGGTCAAGGAAAAAGGTTTTGTTTTTTTGAAAAAAATCTAAGAAAATATTTCCTGGTTTGTAATATAATCCGAACAGACTTGCCAAGTTGCATAAATGACTTGAAGACCATCATTGGTTCTTGGACTTTGCCTCATTCTAATATAGACTCTTTGTCTTCCTTTTGGTAATAACTCTTGTGCAACATACAGAAATAATTTATTAAGCACCTTTAAAACTCTTCCATCAAATCCATATCTATACACATGATGTATCAAAATCTCCTTCCTCTGATGATTGATACGTTTATTCTTCGTTCTACATTAAGACTCAGCTATTGTATATATGTTTTTGAATTGATATAAATCCAGAACTATCTATTTTATGGTTGCTTCTTGATTCTTAGAGGGTACCTCTTCATATAAAGGAAAAAATCTTAGTCCTACAAAGTTTTTTTAACTTTGGTAAAAATCTGTTTTTTTTTCCAGGGTACAGATTTTGTAGGTCCTAAGATTATTTGATGCATGTGAAAATAATGGGTTTTAATCTCCTACCCCTTTTCTCTTTTGATTTTTAGTGCAGTGTTCTTGGAAATAATCTTAAAGATCTGGTGGATAAATACCAACACTATGAAGACGCTTCATGTGGCCTTCTTTCTGGACTCCAGGCCTGTGAGGCCATGGCTAGCAAACACTTATCTGAACCTATTGCAGTGGACCCCAAAAATCTACAAAGACAATTAGAAGAGACCAAGGTAAAAAGAGAGACAAAGATCCAAATCTCCAGTAGTCTTACTGAAAGTCTTCCAATTTCCCACACTTTTGTGATAGTTTCAGCTAAGAGAGAGGAACAAATGATGTGAAAAGTATACTTCTCCCTCCAGAGGGAGTTATGACTCTATTTCTCCATAATACATTCATTTTTTTCACTGATTTTTTTTTTTTTGTGATGGAGTCTCACTCCATTGCACGAGCTGGAGTGCAATGGCATGATCTTGGCTCACTGCAACCTCCGCCTCCTGGGTTCAAGTAATTTTCCTGCCTCAGCCTCCCAAGTAGCTGAGACTACAGGTGCCTGCCACCACAGCTGCCTTATTTTTTGTATTTTTAGTAGAGATGGGGTTTCGCCATGTTGGCCAGGAAAAGTGGGCAAAGGATATGAACAAACACTTTTCAAAAGACTTCTGACCTCAGGTGATCCACCTGCCTTGGCCTTCCAAAGTGCTGGGATTACAGATGTGAGCCACCACACCCAACCTTCCTCATGTTTTTTTAACAGGTTCGACATTGCTGTTACAGCTTGTGACTTGCATTCCAATGCCTCCACTCCCCAAACAAAACTCAATATTGTCCTGGCCACTTATTTATCTTTGTACTTACTTACCTTGTTCATTATTTTTTCCTCCATTAGAATTAAGCTCCACCAGAACAGGTGTTTTTGTCTGTTTTATTCATTGCTGTATTCCCAGCACCTAGAATATTACCTGGCCCAAAGTTTGTACTCAATAAATATTTGTTAAAGAGTGGAGAGGTAGAAGGGAAGAAGGGATGCTACTGTCACATTCAGTGGTTCTAAGGACCAGGTTTTGGGTTCTTATTAAATATTTACAAGATTCATAGAGATAAACTTTAGTAATTACTCAGCACAGTGCTCAAAAAGTCCACCTGCTCTTACAGAAATATAGGCTCGGTGTCAAAACTGCATAACTGTGGGACTCTCAGTCATACTCACACTGGCAGAGAGTCTTTATCTATTTTTAAAATCTGAAACATATTTTAAAATTCTAAAGTAAGGGATGAGAACTTTTAAAATATTTTATCATTATTCAATGTGACCGGTAATTTTGAGTTTAAAAGTTTCATTTCATCAGTCTGTTCTATGATTCGATTTAGCAGGTTAATAATAGTAGGTTATTGCTGCCATAGCTGGTAAATAAACGCAGGATTGCCAGTTAGACAACTATCTTTCAGAATTTAATTGCATATTATTTACAGAGTCAAAAATTGTCACTGTGCTGTTGACAAGGATAACAGGTACCCTGATGAGCAAGCTTAAAATTAGGTATTGCCTGAGATTGACAACTTCTGGAAAGCTAAGGAAAGCTAAGTCATACCTGGGTGAAATGTGGCAGGTTAATGTCAGGCAGAGAGAAGGCCTATAAAGGGGTGGGAAGCACATAGGATGAGAGCAGGGAAGGCGACAGTCGGGAGGTCAGGAGGGTGGAGGTACTGCTTCTTTCCCAGGCTGAAGAGTTTATCCAGCCCTTGAGATGCCATGCGCCAGGTCAGCATCTCCAGGTCCATGCAGCCTCCCCAGGGGTTGTTTCTTTTTTCCAATGTGCATTTTCAGTCCTGTTTCTTTGTCTTTCTCTTTTCCACAAGAACAAGAACAAATCTATTTTAATTAAGTTTTCAATTCCCAATTTATTGTACATTCAAGGACAAGATATGTGGTGGGGCAGAGGAGTTACTGTGACATTGAGGTCATTATTTTAGTAGGAAATGCAAATCATTTAAAATAACTATTGATTGCATATATATCTTTTAATTAGGAAGTTATTTTAAGTATAGAAAATACATAAAATAGTAATAATACATTTTAAGTTAGATCTATGTTAGTAAACAGATTATATTCCGTATAAAAATAATTTTTATATAACTAGAGCAAAAAAAGAAAAACCCAAAAGAATGCATTGTTTTTTTAATTAAACAGATACATGGATAAATTTTAAAATGGAAAAACCTATTTGATAATTGCTGCGGAAGAAGACTCTTTTAGTCTTAAGGCAGTTAAAGAAATGTGAAAAGGAAAGAGCAATCTCTAAGGAGAATGAGTTCTAATTAAGTCATAGCATAATTTTAAAAATTAAATGTACAATTAAAATTGTTGCTGGTAGTGCACATATTTTTCTCTCAGAAGATTTCAGAATGTATCAAGGATAAATTTTTATGAGAATTAGGTAGCTTCCATTTCTTTCATGTTTATTAACATTTTACAATTACTTTTAGCTATAATATAAACCCATGAGACTACTACAAAAAAATTAGTCTTTCTATGTTTAATATATTATCTTCTACTTATATTCTGTTGTATCATAAATGTAATTTGGGGGCACCCAATTCGTTCATTTCATTTGAAATATTTTTGGCCAATAGCATGTTGTTATCAGCATTATTATTTGAAGAACTGTTAACTGTGTTGTCAACAGTCTGATGCTACTAGGCCACAATAACATTCCTCAAGATCCCCTTCCAGGGAAATTAGTGGATAAAACAAGATTTTAGCCCCAGAAGAGGTGTAGAAAACAGGATTTTGGGACCAGTCTCAAGTCCTGGATTTGGAACCAGCAATGGGGCCAGATAACATTGACTGACAGTGTCAGCATTCCAGACTTGCACTGATCTCTGGGGTGATGTTAAGTCAGGAAACTTTTATGAATTGGACAAATGCCCTTAAGTTTATGGACTTTGCTGTCTTCTGTTCCCAACTGGTATTCTCGTATCACAGATTCTTCTTTCATGTTTTAATTTCCTTGAAATCCACTCAGAACAATATAAGGTACCCATTTGAATACTAGGATGAACGATTTTGTTCCAAAATAGCACTATAAACAACTATTATTGTTAAATTAGGACCTTGATACATGCTAGGAATTAAAAATGATTACCTCTTGAATATAATTGTCGAGATTAAAGGCATGGGATGTTTTGACAAGAAGAGGTAAAGAAGACATGCTTCTTTTATAATTCACTTCTAAGTTTTAAGCTGGTAGACAGGGCCATCTTTGGTATTGGATGTTTTAATAGAACCATGAGCACTTCTACATGTATTTATTCATTCAGTGAACATTTCTATGCTGGTTTTATGAAGGCACAAAGATGTTAAAACTCTGTCCTTGCCCTTAGTAAACTCACACTCTAAAAAAAATTTCAGAGGGTACCCTTCACTTAACTTCATCTCCTAAATAACCATGTTGTGTGAATAAGCCGTCCCTGTGGTCTAGAATTCAGTCTGGTCACAGGTAAAAAGTTCATGTCCTGAGGAATTTTTTATACTTTCCGTAACTAAACTGCTAGGAGAATTTTTCCAACAGATCCACTCTGATGAAGATTCTTCGGCATCTCGAAACAACTATAGGTTCTGGTATTCTAGATCCCATGTCTGTCATGGGTTGGTGGGCCTTTTGACTTATACACAGACTGCTTGTATGTCATCTCAGTTTCTTGGATTATGAAGATTATTTGAGGAAATTTTTGCCATTAGCTTTAGGCATTTCAATAATGATAATAAATAATGCTGAAATAGAAGAGAACCTTTTTAGATCTTACACCTGATATGTTCGTTTATTTACGTAGTTGCTCATTTATTCCAGAAAAAAATTTTATGGAGCCTGATCTAGGCACTAGTAATAGAAAGCTGAAAGGGATGACTTCTTAGTTCTCAAGAAGGCACAGATGAATCCAATAATAGTCACAGGGTATTGATGGGAGTTCCTGTGGGGTATACTTACCAAAGCTAAGAGTGAGGAGAGACTTAGGGAAGGTTTCCCAGCTGAGTATTAAAGGGTGAATAAGAGCCGGGTTCGGGATGATGGAGGTAGATTGCACAAAAAAGCTGATATGTAGAGATGCTAAGACATTGGGTCCAGCATGAATAAATAGGTAAGAAATAGCTGTACTGGATATTTCTGGAACAGAAAGTTGAGACTGAAGATAGAATTAGGGAATAGATTTCATTGGACCTTTTATAGCATGTTCAAGTCTTGGCCTTTATTGTGAAGGGAGACTACTAAGAAATTTTTAACAGGGGTTATATTTGGCTGTTCTTGTGTTGCTATAAAGAAATAATTGAGACGGGTAACTTATAAGAAAAGAGATTTAGTTAACTGATGATTCTACAGGCTCTACAAGGATGGCACTGATCTTGCTCAGCTTCTGAGGAGGCCTCAGGGAGCTTTTACTCATGGAGCAAGGCAAAGCAGGAACAGGCATGTGACATGGCAAAAGCAGAAGCAAGTAAGCCAGAGAGAGAAGTGGGGGAGGGAGGGAGGGAGGGAGGGAGGGAGGGAGAGAGAGAGGAAGAGAGGGAGAGGGAGAGGTGGGGCAGTGGGATGGTGGGGAAGTGCTACATACTTTTAAATGACCAGATCTTGCTAGAATTCACACGCTGTCTTAAGGACAGCACCAAGACAATGAGGCTAAACCATTCATGAGAAATCACCTCCTACCAGGTTCTACCTTGAACATTGAGGATTGCATTTCAACATAAGATTTGGGCGGGGACAAATATCCAAACTATATCAGGATGATATATGGTCAGATATGTATTTTAGATAGAACACTTTAGGAGCTATATTAGAGAAGTGATTGGAGACAGAAACACAGGATTCTTTTTTTAACAATCCACGTGAGACATTATCCTGTAATGATTGAGAAATATGGAGCAAAAGTTGACTTTTAAAAAATATTAAGCAGGTAAAATTGTTGATTGATTTCTATGTGTGGAAAAAAGCTTTAAATGGTTGATTTGCATGTGGAAAAGAAGACTTAGGATGGAATCTAGGAGGAACTTCAGTTTTGCTACTTGGGTAGTTAAGATATACCCCAGGAGAAAGTGTAGACACAGAGAATGAGATGATGAGTTCAGATTTAGCATTTTTGAGGTGGAGGTGACTGCATATACTCAGATGGAAATATTCAAGAGGCAGTTGGAAAGCTAGGCCCATGGCCAAGGATGAGTTCACATCTACAATTGGACATTTGGGGCTTTGAAATCCCAATACAAAAGAGCAGAAGAGGAGCTTGAGTCGCTTACGAGAAATTAAAGCCAGGCAGAGGCCTATGTGGCCAGGCAGCCCACTTTTGCAGAGATCTGTCAGAGCTGTTAGAAGTGCAGGGCCAAACTTCTGGAAGACATATCTATGGCTCCAGCTTCTACGTTTTGTTTTCCTCCTTCCCATTGTTGAGCCACATCTGTTCCCTCAGAGATATGCAGGGACCTCCATTCATTAAATTCAAGGACTCATTAGTCTTTCGGTTTACATTATCCTTTCCAAAGCAATGAACACTGTAAATCTTTTCCACTTCCCTCTTCCTTTAATCTTGGGGGACAGAATTATTCTGGGCCCATTTCCACCTCACCAATTACATTCGTGTTTTTCTTCTCCCTATCACTTATATATAAGTATTCTCCATGATTCTTTATAATCTCCTTCTCTGACATTGCTGTGCTTCCTCGTTTAGGAGTCACATCATGTGTCTTGACTTCCAGTTCTCTATGTCTATTTCCAGTTTGTATTCCAAGTCTCTGCCATTTCCCATTTTGCTGTTTCTTTCTGTAGGAGGGTTCCAAAAGCACTTTGGACTCATGCATTCCAAAACAGGCATTCCTTTACTCTCAGCTTGCTCTCACTTTTGTTTATAAATACCACTTATTGACTGGGAGCATTGGCTTATTCCTGTAATCTCAGCACTTTGGAAAAATCCATGCAGTGCTACAAATTTAGCCTTTCTGTTGGACAGCCCTGAGCATATGAACCCCTTACCCAGAAGCCCTGCATAACTCCCCATTGATACCGGTTAAAGTGTAAACTTCTTAGCCTGATGTATGAGGCCTTTCCAGGCCTATTTCTGTTTACTCACCCATATGCATTGTCAAACTGGATGGGACTCTCCCCTTCTCCTGTGATTTTTCTGTCCTCATGTTTGTGTCTTTGGTTTGTTCTGCAGGGAGTTGTCTTCCCAAATCCACACTCCTTCAGGGCCAGCTCAGTGTCACTACCATTGAGGTGGCTCCCATTTCCCTCCCATTTTGTTTTGTTTTTTCCTGCCAACTTCCAATAGCATTTTTTCATACTCCCCTTTGGCATTTACCGCTTCCTGTCTCAACTATAAAATCCCTGAGTGTAAGCTTCGTGTTCGTTTTTATTTTTGTATGTTCACAAAATATAGCAAGGCTTTTTGAATTTGTTAGATTTTCAGTAACTTTTATTGAATTAGCAGAAATAAAAATGACTCAGTATTGAGTCAGGATCTACTGATTTGGGCGAGCTAATTTATCTCTTTACCTGGAGTCAGAAATGGTCTCACATGTTTTCTGTTGTTTGTTTTGGTAGTAGTTGAGGTATTATACAAAGCCTAGAAGTAGGGGTTAAGGGGTAACTCAGGGTATAAAGTTAGCAGGTTGTATGATCAGGAACCAGGGAAGTTATTATGAACATATATATGTTCAAGGGTTTATTTCAAGACTTAATTTGTATTATCCAGACTGGCTCATGCGTTTGCTAATGCTACTTCATGACTGGCCTTATTCTTAGAACTCTGGAGTAAGTTGATAATGAAAGTTGATACGAAGAAAAGTTTATTCTGTCCAATTTTACTTTATCTTATTACAGATTGTTTTGTCCACATTAGAAATCTGTTATTTAGTCCTACTGAGTCTAATCGATAAGCATTTAATCTTACAGGCTTTGCAAGGACAGATATCAAGCCAGCAGGTTGCTGTAGAGAAACTGAAAAAAACGGCTGAAGTACTTTTAGATGCCAGGGAATCTTTACTTCCAGCCAAGAATGATATCCAGAGAACACTTGGTAAGATATTCATGTCCTTTCTTCCTGTCTGACAGGTAAATTCTAAAGAAAAGTATCCTGATAGATATGGATAAGAATATTCACTAGTTTTAGACTGTGTTCTATGTGTTTTTCCCTGTGAAATGGTGTTCTTGAATCTGGGAAAAGGCATGCATTCTTTGGCAGGTATATTAGAATCTTAAGGGCAGGGGCTGTGTATCTTGAAAAGAGTATATTTAAATTTAAATTTGATATTTAGAAAAGGTAACAGAAACTCACTATGTAATGTCCACCACAGGAAGTAGAATGTCACAAAATTTTCTTGGTCGATGGGATTGGGCAGAGGTAGGCTTTCAACTGAAGGCCAAAATAGACTCTGAGGATCTTTATCAATAGTGGGAACATAGGCTTAAGAGGTTGAGAGATGTGCTTAATTTTATTTAGTTAGTTTTAGAGACAGGGGTCACTCTATTGCCCAGGCTGAGTGCAGGAGTGCAATCACATCTCACTGCAGTCTTGACTTCCTGGGTTCAAGCAATCTTCCCCATCTCAGCTTCTGGAGAAGTGAGGATTATGGGAGTGCTCTGTCATGCGCAGCTAATTTTTAAACATTTTTTGTGGATATGGGGTCTCACTATGTTGTCCAGGCTAGTCTGACTCCTGGGCTTAAATGATCCTCTCAAAATGTTGAGATTACAGGTGTGAGCTTCTGTACCCAGCCTGAGAGATGTGCTTTGAGAAGTCTTCCCACTTCTCTGTGTTCTAGAAGTTTTTTAGTGGCCTCACTCAAATTGAGGGTTCCAGTTACCCAGTTATCTTTAGTGATACTAGAAACTTGATTACAGGTATAGTGGTACTTTTGTGCCCTCATGCGTTAGATAAATGTGTTTGTTGAGAAAAGAGCTATTGTATATTATCTTTGTATCCACCCACAGTATTTAGTTTATACCAAATGTGTAGTGGATTATCAATACATATTTTTTACTATCTTATATATGTATTTTTTGTTTTCACTGCTCCGCTTTTCATAATATTTAATGTTATTGTATGTTTCTGTGTTTGAATATGTGAGGTAAAAATATTCCACAACAGATGACTAGACATATGTTTTACCCTAAATAGAGCATGAATTAAAATCTGAGTAGAAATCTTATTTGAAGAGAAGAATGGAACTTAGCTCTTTTAAGACCGCTCTGTAGAAGGGAAACCCTGTCTTTCATTCTTACATATATCCAGATGTTTTTTATTATGTGCCCCTGTCAGAAATGATCTTTAGCATGTATCTCCATATATGCAGATATATTTATAAGTCATATGAACATGTTACTATATTATTATATGTATTATAATTATAAAATATAAAAGAATTGAGTTTTAAAGTATAAAATGAAAGTAGGAATGAAATTTCTAACATTTTGTTCTTCTGTCCCAGTGCAGCATTTTGTATATCCACATTAGATACCATTGCTGTGAGGACTTACGTATAAGCATATGAAGGAGAAAAAAAGACGATCTTATTTGTATTTCTGTTATTTGAAGAGGCATTTTGATAATTTTTTCCCATTGTTAAGTGTACATAGTTTCGCGTTTGGTTGCTTAAAATTCATTTGTTACATTATTTTAAGACTAAAACCTCTGACATACTTTCCTAGGAATATGTGGAACTATTTAAAGTATAGAGGAGTTTCTCTTAATATCTTTCTGACTTCTAAGAAAACCAATGATTAAAAAAAAAATTCTTAAAGTAGATTTTTTTACCTTTTTCTAAAATAACTTTTAGTTACTAAAATCAAGAATTTACTTCAGTGACAATGTTTTATCACTAAGAAGTACAAACTAAACAGTGTCTTCGTTAGGCTACGATATCAAAAATACCATCGGCTGGGTAGCTTAAACAACAGACATTTATTTCCCATAGTTCTGGAGGCTGGAAGTCTGTGATCAGGGTGCCAGTATGGTCTGGTTCTGGTGAGGGCACTTTTCCTGACTTACAGATGGCCACTATCTTGCTGGTAGAGAGTGGTGGAGGGACATCATTTCTCTCCTGTTTCTTCTTCTAAGGGCACTAATCCCATTCACTAGGGCTCTACCCTTATGACCTAATTAACTCCTTAGAGAGATAGAATTAATCACCACACAGGGCACTTCTGTGACCAGATCTGTGTGAATTTCTCCCCATACATCAAACAGTTAACTAGCAGATACCAGCTGGATGTCCTATAATTCAGTTCAATTCAATTCAATTCAATTCTGCCACTGTCTACCTGGAATTAGCTTTGGACCCTACAGGTTAAGGGGTCAGTCTCATGATGAATGCTGCCCCCACTTCAGATACCAATCACAAGTCCCAAATTCTGACCTGTGTTTCGGACTGATCAGCTATAAATTGGGGTTCCCATGACCCTCTTCAGGTTCTCTTAATTTGCTAGAGTGACTTACAGAACTCAGAGAAAGACTTCACTTACATCTACCTGTGTATTGTAAAGAATATTACAAAGGATACAGATGAACAGCCAGATGAAAGAGATACACAGGGTGAGATATGGGAGAAGGGGAACAGAACATTTGTGCCCTCTGGGCATGCCACCCCCAGGACTCCATGTGTTCAGCTATCCAGAAACTCCCCAAACCAAACCTGTTGGGTTTTGATGGCAACTTCATTACATAGGCATGACTAATTACATCATTGGCCATTGGTAGCAACTGAACCTTCAGCCCTGCTTTCCTCCTCAGAGGTTGAGGAGGTGACAGTTCCAACTGTCTAATCACATGGTTGGTTTCCTGGCAACATCTCCCACTCTGCCCTGCTTCCCTTACCCTAAGACTATCCAAGAGGCCACCAGGCATCACCTCATTCGAACAAAAGAGACCCCTCACTCAGGAAATCCCAAGGGATTTAGGAGCTCTGTCATATACTCCTATCACTCAGGAAATCACAAAGGTCTTAGGAGCTCTGTGTCAGGAACTGGGGTCAATGACCAGATACCAGAACAAGAGATTCTCTTAGTGTCTGTATTACTGAGGAAATCAGAAGGGTTGTAGGAACTCTATGTCAAGAGCTATGGTCAGAGACCTGATATTTCTTATTATATGATAATATCACATCTTCCAAAGGCCCCACCTCCAAACACCATCACATTGGGACTTAGGCTTCAATATATGAATTTTGGGGGACACAACCATTTAGTCTATAGCAAACAGTAACACTCAAATCTATTAATTATATGAAAATAGCTGACTTTCCTTGGGAAGTCACTTATTATGGCTGAACAGATCACTGATCTTACTTACCCTGTTGATGCACAGTTGCCCAATTGAGAAGTTGCTAACCTGCCAACCTCAGGCTGCCATTCAGATCCTGTGCTCTTGTGACTTTCCAAATTAGAGCTCATTTTTTTCCTTCAACTTTTATTTTAGAATCAGAGGGTACATATGCAGGTTTGTTACAAAGGTATATTGTATGATGCTGAGGTTTGGCATATGATTGAACCCATCACCCAGGCAGTGAGCATAGTCTCCAATGGGGAGTTTTTCAGCCCTTACCCTCCCACCACTCTCCCCCAACTAGTAGTCTCCAGCGTCTATTGTTTAGAGCTTATTTTTGAGCCCACTGCCTGTTTCCTCTGCTGATAGCATTTTGGTGCATATTAAATGCTGTCTCCCTCCGCACTCAGTCTGCTGATGGGCTTCATTATGTTTTAGTAAGAGGAGCATGATTTTCTCTTTAAATCATCTACACTTCACCTCTCACTCCAGGGAAAATTTTCAAGCTGTTTTCTCATGATGTAGCATTAGAACAATTATATTGTTTTGTTGTATGAATTATGCTTCATGGGCCAAACAAGCCTGTAAGAGATTTCATTTTCTAGAGATGTTTCAGGACCCACAGCTTTCCTCTACCGAAGCTTTCTACAATGTATGAGACTAAAGAATTCAGAAATAATTAAAACATTTTTTAAATTCTTCGATAATAAGTGATAAATTCACCATTTAAAACACTGTTTTTCAGAGAGAAAGATATGAATACATTAAAAACCATTGTTGTTCAAACTTTTCATTGGTCTACAATATAGAATGTAGGATGTTAAAATGTAGGGCTTTAGTCAAGTGAAAACTAGATCAGACAGGGTTTTCTTTCTTTAGCATCTTATCTCTAGAATTGAAGGTAAAGTTTATCCTCATATGAGATAGGTTAGCCTGTTAAGTTTATTTTTCTCTTTTGTCTGCTGTTAAACTTTAAAATACAATTAGTGTGTATTTTAGAAGCATAATCTCACCTTTAAGTGGATTTTCATTGTTGCCTATTTTCTCAGTTTATTTGCATCTGCCAGTTTCTCTGCATTTGAATGATTTGCTTCAGTTGGGAAGTATGACAAAAGGTTTGTGTGTGTATGAGGGAGGGAGAGAGAGTAATAATTTTTATATGTAAAATTTAATTTTGCATAAATGTTTGTGACTGTGTATTGTTTTGAGAATAGCTGTGTGTGACTCACCTTTTTCCCTGTAAGTAATTATCAATAAGTATGGCTAATGTGAAATGTCAGATTGAGAACCAGTATTTATTTCAAAGATTTGCTGTTTGGACCACTCTTTCATCTCTCAGGGACAATTCAAATATTTATGCATCCAAAAAAATCTCTTTTCAAATGCAGATGGGATATATATTAACTTTTTAAAAAAGATTTCAATTTTCATTTTCCATTAAACTCTTTTCTTTCTTTATATTTTAACATTTTAGGTGGTGTTCTGATTATGCATTAGGAATTTATCACTAAACTTATTTTTAAAATTCTTGTGTGGAAATTGTATGATTCACCTTCATGTGTTTTTGAAAAGGGATAGGGCAAAGAGAACTTTGTGGTTAATATTTCCTGATGTGTTTGGAGTAGATGACATTGTTGGAAGATATGAGGATCTGTCCCAGTCTGTTAATGACCGAAATGAAAAACTCCAGATAACCTTGACCCGTTCACTGAGTGTGCAGGATGGCTTGGATGAAATGCTGGACTGGATGGGAAGTGTGGAAAGTTCTCTAAAAGAACAAGGTCAAGTGCCCTTAAACTCTGCTGCTCTTCAGGATATCATCAGTAAAAACATTGTAAGTGACTTTAAAAAAAGTCCCACTTACAGTTTTTTTTAAAAAACACTTTTATAAGCTCAAAGTATAGTTAGATTTAAGATAAATTTAGGGATACAAAAAAGAGGCATTTGCTGAATATGAGTATGGAAAGTAATGCTTGCACAAAATCAAGCGTGTAAAATATTTTTCTGGAAAGAAGTGTAGGAAGGGCTTTGTGTACTTTTTCTTGAATATTATTCATTATGGAGGGCTTATGCATACATTGAGTCTTATCTTGTTTATCATTGTTTCTGCCAGCTGCACATGAGGTTAATCAGATCAGTCTTGTCTAGTCTTTTAAGAATTAGGACCATGGCTAATCCCCAGGCTCCATTAGATCGTAGGGGTTGCTGAGTAGCAGCAGCCTCCTGCCTCATTTGAGCAACTAGCCAGCTGTTCTTCACTCTCCCTTGGAGAGATTTAAGATGGCATTTCTCAAGGGACAGCTCAAGCTTGTCATTCAGTTTCAACTGTTAACCTCTGTAGTCACAGGTTGTGCAAGCTTATATTGTTATGAATAGTCATTTAAAAAAATTCTGTCACATTATTTGTAAACATCATTATAAAGTATATGCACTATTTGGTTTGTTTTAGATGTTGGAACAGGATATTGCAGGTCGTCAGAGCAGTATAAATGCCATGAATGAAAAAGTGAAGAAATTTATGGAAACAACAGATCCATCCACTGCATCCTCACTGCAAGCCAAAATGAAGGACTTGTCTGCTCGGTTTTCAGAAGCAAGTCATAAACACAAAGAAAAACTTGCCAAAATGGAGGAGCTAAAAACCAAAGTGGAACTGTTTGAGAACCTCTCAGAAAAGCTCCAAACATTTTTAGAAACAAAAACTCAGGCTCTTACTGAAGTAGATGTGCCAGGAAAAGATGTTACTGAATTGTCTCAGTATATGCAGGTATGTTTTCCTTACTATGCAAGAGGCTAATCAAGTAGATTAACAGTTAAGGCAAACTCATGTACTTATTGCCAGAATTATAATTGGTAATCATCATTTTAATAACTTATGGGTTAGTAAAGATCTATGTTTTCCTCCTTTGAAAATCTCAAACCTCATCTTTTCCTTGAAGCCTTTGCTGATTGATTGGAAAGAAATACCATTCATCACACATAAGATGATGGTATAAGTATCATCTTACATACCAGAAGCCACAAAGAGACAAAATATAGAATGCATTTTAAATAAGGTTTACTGTGTTCTTTTTCAAATAGCCTATTTGCATGTTTATTATATTTAAAGTACTGGCCATAGTCAGACTTATGTGAAATTATGAATAGAGTCTTTCTGATCCCACACACAGAACTCTGGGAAGTTTGAATATAAATGCCATTTGAAGATCTAGCAATATTCATATTGACTAAATATCTAAATGCTTTGTAGGAATCAACTTCTGAATTTTTGGAACACAAGAAAGATCTTGAAGTTTTGCATAGTCTCTTGAAGGAGATATCCAGCCATGGCTTACCAGGTGATAAGGCTCTGGTTTTTGAAAAAACAAATAATTTGTCAAAGAAATTCAAGGAAATGGAAGATACCATCAAAGAAAAGTAAGTATCACTTTAAAAATTGTATTTTATTGTATTTATATTAATTAGAGTGAGATACTTATGTAGATAACTGAAACAATTTTGTAAACTTGAGAATAAGCATAGAGCTACTTTATAAATGTTTTGATATTGATTTTTGTGCTATTAAAATTAAATACATTATGTGGCTTAATATTTAGGAGGAAAATTCAATGCTTCTTACATAAAAGTGGAAAATATTGCATAAGAAAAATGATGGTGGTAGTATATTACTGAAAATGATCTAAACTTGCTGTATTCTCTAAAGCCTTGAGCAAATATCACATTTTTATTTGCAAAGGCAGAAATAACCTTGAACAACAGCTCATGATTCTTTGCTTTCTGAGCTCAATTCAGAAACGATGTGCGATTTCCATGTGGCCCTTTAAATTTAATAGTTTACTTTTTAAAGAGCAGTAGATGAGATATGAACCTGTGAAAAAACAAGATAAGAAACAAGTGAAAGAATCTACGTTGAGCTAAAAAGCTGTACAGGGCCTTGTGATTGAGCTTTTGTATTTCTGATCTTGTGTTAGTTTAGAATATACATCAGATTTTTCTACAGTTTATCTACAAAAGCCTCAAAACTTAGAAAAGTCATTTCTCTTCCAGCTACTCTTCTTTATTTCTTCAGAATTCTCTACCTAAAATGTTTGACTGCTGTCTGTACTTCTCACAGAGCTATATGTTCTATCCTGTCATATGGTATTTAATTCACATTGCATAGAAGAAATGTTCTTGGTTTTCTTAGGTGATCTCTAGGTTGTTTCTTCTTTAAAATGGGTCCAACTTTAAAATAATGTAGTCATCAGTAATTAGTCCAGCTGCATTTCATTCTTATCTGCCAGTGTTCTGCATGCTTGCATATTCACACGTCACCCACATACCAAATGTCACCGTCCTCACAGTTGTTTATGTGCTGGGGATGTGCACTGCCTCCATGGTGCGGAGCATACAGAACGATCCATACAGTTCACTGTGGAGCTTCCTGAGTCACACATGAAAACTCTCCAGTCACTAGATTTCATCTCATTTTGAGAGACTTAAATCTGGACTGCCTGAAGCAGTTTATCCATCCGTAAACGTGACTGTAGTGTAGTGTAGAAACCACTAGGTGGCATTATGTTTTCCTCATGTCAGTGATTGTAAACCTTTCCCTTCTAATTCTGTGCCTGCTGGCATTCAGCATCACATAAAGTGGACAGATCAAAGCTCATTGAATCTAAATAATGTTGAAACTGTTTGTGTATTCTTAGAATTTATGTAGCATTATAGCGAGTGCCATTACATATGGGCTACAGATTTCTTGACTGGCTCCTACCTTTATCTATGAATCTTGCCTGAGAAATAGACCAATAGTTATTTAGCTCAGGGTTCCCCTAACCCCTGAGGTACCTACTGGTCAATGACGTGTTATGAACTGGGCCACACAGTACGAGGTGAGTTGTGGCAGCAAAGCTTCATCTGTATTTACAACCGCTCTCCATCACTCACATGACTGCCTGAGCTCTGCCTCCTGTCAGATCAGCAGAAGCGTTAGATTCTCATAGGACCACAAGCCCTATTGTGAACTGCATGCAAGGGATGTAGGGTGCACACTCCTTATGAGAATCTAATGCCTGATGATCTGCTGCTATCTCCCATCACCCCCAGATGGGACTGCCTCATTTCAGGAAAACAAGCTCAGGGCTCCCACTGATTCTACCTTATGGTGAGTCACATAATTATTTTACTATATATTACAGTGTAATAATAATAGAAATAAAGCACACAATAAATGTAATGCACTTTGATTATCCCAAAACCAGCTCCCCTACCCAGTTTGTGGAAAATTTGTCTTCCACGAAACCAGTCCTTGGTGCCTACAAGGTTGGGGACTACTGATTTAGCTGATTTCACTTGTCACGTATGAAACTTTCCTCCTGTATCAATGGTTGGAGTACACATGGAAGATGTTTTCTTAACATTAAGTGTGACATGAGAATAATTATTTATTTATTCTTCTTGCTGTGACTTAAATTCTTGTGTGATTTTCGTTATTTAGAAAAGAAGCTGTAACTTCTTGTCAAGAGCAGTTGGATGCTTTCCAAGTTCTTGTTAAATCATTGAAGTCATGGATGAAAGAAACAACAAAAAGAATTCCCATTGTGCAGCCTTCGTTTGGTGCAGAGGATTTAGGAAAATCTTTGGAAGACACTAAGGTGAATCATTGTTATCTAATACTAATTTTTCATTTATCTGTGTCAGTAATGAAAGATTAAAAGACTAATGGTGGTTTTCTTTGATCTAATATCATCTAAGTTAGATCTTCATATATATACTGTATATTTTGTTGACCTTTGGAAATCATGACATGGGGCTTAACTAATTCTTCTGAAAAAGGACATAAAGTTTTAGTTGATTTGCTTTTTTTTTTTTTTTTTTTAAAAGATGTGCTTATGAGTTGCTGACTATTCTGGTAATCAAGTTTCCTTTTCTACCAAGTCTCTACTTAGTTTCAGTAATTTTTTATATCGTTTCTCATCATATTAAGTAAAACATCCTCTTCACTCAGCATTTTACTCTAGCTTGTATATATCACTATAACGAGTATTTTGAAATAGAAGTTATTTGAATCTCCTGCATAAATAGTGCACAAGTCTTTTGTCATCTGATTCAAGTCGTAACACCTGTGACCAGTATGGCACTTTTCTCCACTCCAAATCTGTGGATATATGTGTGTTTTTAAAAGTAATTGAAATTTGTAGGATTAAAATACTCTGTCAAATGGAATTCTGAATTCCTATTTATTTTTATTGTTCCTGGTACCTTTTATTCTATAACTGGTCTGTTACCTAGTACAGTTTTACAGACTTACAGTTGACAGTTATTTTGGAACCCATAGCAGTCAGGAATAGCCTGACTCCCACTGTGGCTAGGATTTCACTTACCACCTATGAAACCTTTAAGGGCAGAATGGGCCATACATACCCCACGGTTAACTGAGTTAACAGTCATCTGGGCTGTGGGAACAAATACGAATGGTCCCTTTTTCTTTCATCGACTCCCTCACAAATCAGGGTCCACAATTATTACTCCTTTAAGATCTGTTTAAGAAATTGAATTATAATGTGCAACTTTGAAAATATTAAGATGACAAAATAATGTGTTTTTATATTTCAAGAAATTACAAGAAGAGTGGAGTTTAAAAACACCAGAGATTCAGAAAGTAAACAACAGTGGGATCTCACTATGTAACCTAGTAAGTGCTGTGACCACCCCTGCGAAGGCAATAGCAGCAGTTAAATCAGGTATGAGCTTTATTTACATTTATGACAAAAACTGTAAGAATTGGGTTTACTCATGTCAATTTTGTATATGTTATTTTTTACATTAATGCATAAAATAACCTCAGAAATACATAGTGAAAGTGACAAGAATCATGGCATTTGTAAGCACATTGTGTTGGGAATGTATCTGTACTCATCAAGTTTCAAATCCTTCTTATGTTTTATTTTATTAGACTATAATTAAAGTATAGCCAAATTAATATGTAAGAATAAGGAATGTTATATTGGGGAAGGGAACAGATTATATTCAAATTTGTTTGCTTTTTACCTTAATTAAGTGGAGAAATTCTATTTAAAATATTTAATTGTAATATTTGATAAAGAAATGAGTCTGGGCAGCTGGGAAAGAAGTGAGGGAAGGAAACAGCTCTTTTCTATAGAGGGACACTCTCTTATTTTATTCTCATGTATTTTATTCTGTACATTCCCAAAGAAAACAATTATGCAGTATGTGAGCCAGCATATCTGTATCACAATCTACGTCATGATTGAGCCACTTTTCTCAATAAAATGGGAAAGTCATGTGTAAATATTGATTCTAAAATTAATTTAAGCAAGTTATGGGTATAGTTTTTAGTTTGAAACATACGGTAACAAGTTTTTTTAAAAAAAAAATAATAGGCAGAAGGCAGGTCTGATATCTTTCTTCTGAGAGTTCTGAGTATCCTCTGTGGAGTATCTAGTCTGACCAGCCCCCAGCTGTCCCTATTGTGATACTGATGTTCCAGCTGGGACTTTCTCAGCCAACCATTTATTCCACTCTATTAATCCTATTTCAGGGACTACCCATGTTACCCATATTATAATGGTGTGATGATTTCTCCTTTTTCTTCTAATCAGATTTCCTGAAATATCATTTTTTTTTTAGAAGAGGAAATCTATTGTTATTTTAGTTATTTTAGCTTTAGTTATTTTAGCTCTTCATGTCCCCTTTATATTTGCCGTAAATATCAAGTGGTGGTTGTTGTTGTTTTGTTTTGTTTTGCCTTTTTTTTTTTTGACTCTTGGTAACTACCAAGCATGGTAGGAATTAGTCCTGAGCATCTACAGGATATTTGCACTTCCATCTGAAATGCCATTGTGTTTAATTTTTTTTAAAGGGACAAACTTAAGATTCAGATATTTTAATGTTTCTGTTTAGACTTGTTTGTAAGTGGTTGATCTGAGAAATGTCTTTATGTTGTAGATACATAGCCAGTAGTGTAACTGATATTTTAATATTCTGATTATGAAAAAAGTACCGATGCTAGATTGTTATGTAATGAACCTAAGTAAAGGACCTTTGGTTCCCACAGTGGTATTTAGTTCCCACAGTTAGATATTATTATTCCCATCAGTTTGACTGATTCATTTGTCCAGTCACCTGGCTAGTAATTAATGGGGCTGGGGTTTAAATTCAGGTAGGTTATACAGCAAGACCTAGGTACTGCTAATGACCGTGCTCTCTCTTAGTGTTGACATAATATGGGTTTAATAATTGATTTGTTTATTTTCATTTTCACTTTCAACTTCTTATTTATGTCTTTAAAAAAAAGTATTCTGCCGCCATTAAGCTCATGATAACACTGTGTAACTGCACCAGACAATTTTCAGTCCTAAGTAAGGTAGACACTCCTTTGTCAGCCATGTATGCATTTTTCAACACTCTTATATACTGAGCACCTTCTGTGCTTCAGGACCTTTATCATTAAGATAATTGTAACAATAAAGTGAGAAGTGGCTGGCAAGATGGCTGAATAGGAACAGCTCTGGTGTTCAGCTCCCAGCGAGATCAACACAGAAGGAGGGTGATTTCTGCATTTCCAACTGATGTACCCAGCTCATCTCACCAGTTAGACAGTGGGTGCAGCACACTGAGGGTGAGCAGAAGCAGGATGGGGTGTCACCTCAACTGGGAAGTGCAAGGGGTTGGGGAACTCTCTGCTCTAGCCAAGGGAAGCCAGGAGGGGCTGTGCCATGAGCAAAGGTGAATTCTGGCCCAGAGACTGTGCTTTTCCCATAGTCTTTGCAGTCCGTAGACCCAGACCAGGAGATTCCCTCAGATGCCTATACCACCAGGGCCCTGGGTTTGAAGCACAAAACTGGGCGGCTGTTTGGGCAGACACTGAGCAAGCTGCAGGAGCAGTTTTTCATACTGCAGTGACACATGGAACACGAGCAAGACAGAACTGTTCACTCCCCTAGAAAGGGGGCTGACGACAGGGAGCCAAGTGGTCTAGCCTGGTGGATCCCACCCCCACAGAGCCCAGCAAGCTAAGATTCACTCACTTGAAATTCTTGCCAGCACAGCAGTCTGAAGTCAACCTGGGTTGCTTGAGCTTGGTAGGGAGAGGGGTGTTCACCATTACCGAGGCGTGAGTAGGCGGTTTTCCCCTCACAGTGTAAACAAAACTCCAGGGAACTTCAAACTGGCTGGAGTCCATTGCAGCTTGGCAAAGCCACTGTAGCCAGACTACCTCTCTAGATTCGTTCTCTCTGTGCAGGACATCTCTGAAAGAAAGGGAGCACCCCCAGTCAGGAACTTATAGATAAAACTCCCATCTCCTTGGGACAGAGCACCTGGGGGAAGAGGTGGCTGTGGGCGCAGCTTCAGCAGACTTAAATGTTCCTGACTGCCAGCTCTGAAGAGGGCAGCAGATCTCCCAGCACAGTGCTCAAGCTCTACTAGGGGAAGACTGCATTCTCAAGTGGGTCCCTGACCCCCATGCCTCCTGACTGGGAGATAGGTCCCAGCATGGGTTGACAGACACCTCATACAGGAGAGCGCTGGCTGGCATCTGGCAGGTACCCTTCTGGGACAGAGCTTCTAGAGGAAGGAACAGGCATCAATCTCTGCTGTTCTGCGGCCTCCACTGGTGATATCCAGGCAAACATGTTCTGGAGTGGACCTCCAGCAAACTCCAGCAGACCTGCAGCAGAGGGGTCTGACTATTAGAAGGAAAACTAACAAACAGAAGAAAATAGCATCAACATCAACAAAAAGAACGCACACACAAAAACCCCATGCGATGTTTAGCAACATCAAAGATCAAAGATAGATAGTCCATGAAGATGAGGAAAAACCAGTGCAAAAAGGCTGAAAATTCCAGAAGCCAGAATGCATCTTCTCCTCCAAAGGATCACAACTCTTTGCCAACAAGGGAACAAAACTGGATGGAGAATGAATTTGATGGATTGACAGAAGTAGGCTTCAGAGAGTGGGTAATAACAAACTCCTTCGAGCTAAAGGAGTATGTTCTAACCCAATGCAAGGAAGCTAAGAACCTTAAAAAAAGGTTAGAGGAATTGCTAACTATAATAACCAGTTTAGAGAAGAACATAAATAACCTGATGGAGCTGAAAAACAGCATGAGAACTTTGTGAAGTGTACACAAGTATCAATTCCAAATCAATCAAGCAGAATAAAGGATATCAGAGATTGAAGATCAACTTAATAAAATAAAGCATGAAGACAAGTTTAGAGAAAAAAGAATAAAAAAGAATGAACAAATCCTCCAAGAAATATGAGACTATGTGAAAAGACCAAATCTACATTTGGTTGGTGTACCTGAAAGTGATGGGGAGAATGGAACCAAGTTGGAAATTACTCTTCAGGATACTAACCAGGAGAACTTATCCAACATAGCAAAACAGGCCAAAATTCAAATTCAGGAAATACACTAAACACCACAAAGATACTCCTCGAGAATAGCAACCCCAAGACACATAATTTCAACTGTCTGATACACCAAGGTTGAAATGAAGGAAAAAATGCTAAGGGCAGCCAGAGAGAAAGGTTGGGTTATGCACAAAGGGAAGCCCATCAGACTAACAGCAGATTTCTCTGCAGAAACCCTTCAAGCCAGAAGAGAGAGGGGCCAATATTCAGCATTCTTAAAGAATAGAATTTTCAACCCAGAATTTTGTATCCATCCAAACTAAGCTTCATAAGCAAAAGAGAAATAAAATCCTTTACAGACAAGCAAATGCTGAGAAATTTTGTCACCACCAGACCTGCCTTACAAGAGCTCCTTAAGAAAACAGTAAATATGGAAAGGAAAAACTGGTACCAGCCACTGCAAAAACATAACAAACAGTAAAGACCATTGACACTATGAAGAAACTGCATCAACTAATGGGCAAAATAACCAGCTAGCATTATAATGACAGGATCAAATTCACACATGACAATATTAACCTTAAATGTAAACAGGCTAAATGCCCCAATTAAAAGAAATAGTCTGGCAAATTGGATAAAGAGTCAAGACCCATTGGTGTGCTGTATTCAGGAGACCCATTTCACGTGTAAAGACATACTTAGGCCAAAATAAAGGGATGGAGGAATATTTATCAAGCAAATGGAAAGAAAAGGAAAAAAAAAAGCAGGGATTGCAAACCTAGTCTCTGATAAAACAGACTTTAAACCAATAAAAATGAAAAAGACAAGGGCATTACATAATGGTAAAGGGATCAATGCAACAAGAAGGGCTAATTATCCTAAATACATATGCACCCAATATAGACTCCCACACAATAATAATGGGAGATTTTAACACCCCACTGTCAATATTAGACAAATTAATGAGACAGAAAATTAACAAGAATATGCAGGACTTGAACTCAGCTCTGGACCAGGTGGACCTAATAGACATCTACAGAACTTTCCACCCCAAATCAACAGAATATACATTCTTCTCAGCACCACATCACACTTATTCTACAGTTGACCACATAATTGGAGGTAAAACACTCCTCAGCAAATGCAAAAGGATGGAAATAATAACAAACAGTCTCTCAAACCACAGTGCAATCAAATTATAACTCAGGATTAAGAAACTCACTGAAGGGCTGGGTGCGGTGGCTCATGCCTGTTATCCCAGCACTTTGGGAGGCTGAGGCGGGTGGATCACAAGGTCAAGAGATCGAGACCATCCTGGTCAACATGGTGAAACCCCGTCTCTACTAAAAATACAAAAAATTAGCTGGGCATGGTGGCGCGTGCCTGTAATCCCAGCTACTCAGGAGGCTGAGGCAGGAGAATTGCCTGAACCCAGGAGACGGAGGTTGCGGTGAGCCGAGATCGTGCCATTGCACTCCAGCCTGGGTAACAAGAGCAAAACTCCGACTCAAAAAAAAAAAAAAAAAAAAAAAAAAAACTCACTGAAAACCACACAGCTACATGGAAACTGAACAACCTGCTCCTGAATGACTACTGGGTAAATAACGAAATTAATCCAGAAATAAGTAAGTTCTTTGAAACCAGTAAGAATAAAGACACAACATACTGGAATCTCTGGGACACAGCTAAAGCAGTGTTTAGAGGGAAATTGGTAGCACTAAATGCCCACAGGAGAAAGTGAGAAAGATCTAAAATTGACACCATAACATCACAAATAAAATAACTACTAGAGAAACAAGGGCAAACAAATTGAAAAGCTAGCAGAAGACAAAAAATAACTAAGATCAGAGCAGAACTAAAGGAGATAGACACATGAAAAACCCTTCAAAAAAAATCAGTGAATCGGCTGGGTGTGGTGGCTCATGCCTGTAATCCCAACAATTTGGGAGTCTGAGGCTGGTGGGGATTATGAGATGAGGAGTTCAAGACAAGCCTGAACAACATAGTGAAACCTTGTCTCTACTAAAAATACAAAAATTAGCTGGGTGTGGTGGTGCATGCCTGTAATCCCAGCTACTTAGGAGGCTGAGGCAGGAGAATTGCCTGAACCCAGCAGGGGGAGGTTACAGTGAGTCAAGATCATGCCATTGCACTCCAGCCTGGGCAACAGAGTGAGACTCTGTCTCAAGAAAAAAAAAATCCAGGAACTGGTTTTTTGAAAAGATTAACAAAATAAATAGACTGCTAGCCAGACTAATAAAGAAGCAAATAGAGAAGAATCAAATAGACACAATAAAAAATGATAAAGGGGATATCACCACTGATGCCACAGAAATGCAAACTACCATCAGAGAGTACTATAAACATCTGTACTCAAATAAACTAGAAAATGTAGAAGAAATGGATAAATTCCTGGACACATACACTCTCCCAAGACTAAACCAGGAAGAAGTTGAATCTCTGAATAGAACAATAAGTTCTGAAGTTGAGGCAGTAATTATTAGCTTACCAACCAAAAAAAGCCCAGGACCAGATGGATTCATAGCCAAATACTACCAGAGTTACAAAGAGGAGCTGGTACAATTCTTTCTGAAACTATTCCAAACAACAGAAAAAGAGAGACTTCTCCTTAACTCATATTTTGAGACTAGCATTATCCTGATACCAAAACTTGGCAGAGACACACACAAAAAAAGAAAATTTGGGGCCAATATCCCTGATGAGCATCTACGCAAAAATCTTCAATAAAATATTAGCAAACTGAATCTAGCAGCACATCAAAAAGCTTATCTACCACAATCAAGTTGGCTTCATTTTTGGGATGCAAGGCTAGTTCAACATATACAAATCAATAAATGTAGTCCATCATATCAACAGAGCCAATGACAAAAGCCACATGATTATCTCAATAGATGCAGAAAAGGTCTTTGATAAAATTCAAACCCCCTTCATGCTAAAAACTCTCAATAAACTAAGTATTGCTGGAACATATGTTAAAATAATAAGGGCTATTTATGAAAAACGAACAGCCAATATCATACTGAATGGGCAAAAGCTGGAAGCATTTCCTTTGAAAACTGGCACAAGATAAGGATGCCCTCTCTCACCACTCCTATTCAATATAGTATTGGAAATTTGGCAGGGACACTCAGGCAAGAAAAAGAAATAAAGGGTATGCAAATAGGAAGAGATGAAGTCAGATTGTCACTGTATGCAGATGACTTGATTGTATATTTAGAAGACCCCATCATCTCAGCCCAAAGTCTCCTTAATCTGATAAGCAACTCCAGAAAATTCTCAAGATACAAAATCAATGTGCAAAAATGTCAAGCATTCCTATACACCAATAACAGACAGAGAGCCAAATCATGAGTGAACTCTCATTCACAATTGCTACAAAGATAATAAAATACCTAGGAATACAACTAACAAGGGTTGTGAAGGATGTCTTCAAGGAGAACTACAAACCACTGCTCAAGGAAATAAGAGAGGATACAAACAAATGGAAAAACACTCCATGCTCATGGATAGAAAGAATCAATATCATGAAAATGGCCATACTGCCCAAAGTAATTTATAGATTTCATGCTATCCCCATATAGCTACCACTGCCTTTCTTCATAGAATTAGAAAAACACTACTTTAAATTTCATATGGAACCAAAAAAGAGCCTATATAGCCAAGACAATCCTAAGCAAAAAGAACAAAGCTGGAGGCATCATGCTATCTGACTTCAAACTATACTACAAGGCTACAGTATCCCAAACAGCATGGTACTGGTACCAAAACAGATATATAGACAGACCAGTGGAACAGAACAGAGGCCTCAGAAATAACGCTATACATCTACAACCATCTGACCTTTGACAAACCTGTAAAAAAACAAACAATGGGGAAAGGATTCCCTATTCAATAAATGATGTTGGGAAAACTGGCTAGCCATATGTAGAAAACTGAAACTGGACCTCTTCCTTTCACCTTATACAAAAATTAAGTCAAGTTGGATTAAAGACTTAAGCATAAGACCTAAAACCATAAAAACGCTAGAAGAAAGCCTAGGCAGTACCATTCAGGACATAGGCATGGGCAAAGACTTCATGATTAACAGCCAGAAGCAATGGCAACAAAAGCCACAATTGACAAATGGGATCTCACTAAACTAAAGAGCTTCTGCACAGCAAAAGAAACTCATCAGAATGAACAGGAATCCCACAGAATGGGAGAAAAATTTTGCAATCTATCCATCTAACAAAGGGCTAATATCCAGAATCTTCAAGGAGCTTAAACAAATTTACAAGAAAAAAAAATTAAGAAATGGGCAAAGGATATAGACACTTCTTAAAAGAAGACATTTATGTGGCTTACAAACATGAAAAAAAGTTCATCATCACTAGTTGTTAGAGAAATGCAAATCAAAACCACAATGAGTTGCCATCTCATGCCAGTTAGAATTATCTCCATTAAAAAGTCAGGAAACAACAGATGCTGTTGAGGATGTGGAGAAATAGGAACACTTTTACACTGTTGGTGGGAGTGTAAATTAGTTCAACCACTGTGGAAGACTGTGTGGCGATTCCTCAAGGATCTAGCACCAGAAATACCATTTCACCCAGCAATCCCATCGCTGGGTATATACTCAAAGGATTACAAATCATTCTGCTATAAAGACACATGCACACATATGTTTATTGTGGCACTATTCACGATAGCAAAGACTTGGAACCAACCCAAATGGCCATCAATGATAGACTGGATAAAGAAAGTGTGGGACATATACACCATGGAATACTATGCAGCCATAAAAAAGGATGAGTTTCCTGTCCTTTGCAGGGTTATGGATGAAGCTGGAAACCATCATTCTCAGCAAACTAACACAAGAACAGAAAACCAAACACCAAATGTTCTCACTCATAAGTGGGAGTTGAACAATGAGGACATGTGGACACAGGGAAGGGATATCACACGCCAGGGCCTTTCTGAATGTGGGGTGGGTATGGAAGGGATAACATTAGGAGAAATACCTAATGTAGATAATGGGTTGATGGGTACAGCAAGCCTCCATGGCTCGTACATACCTATGTAACAGACCTGCACATTATACACATTTATCCCAGAACTTAAAGTATAATAAAATAAATAAATAATTTAAAAAATTGTAAAAAAGAACCACTAAGGCTCCATTTGTTGCTTTAAAATATAATTTACTAAATATGAGTCTTTCTGGAATAAAAGGAATTTATTATAAAAAACAAAGCAACTTCACAAAAAATTTTATGAATATTTATATGATATAAACATACTGAAATGGTAGTGTTGAAGACAGTCATGTTACTTTAAGAATAAATTTTACATAGAAGAGAGGATATTGTTTGATATTTAAATTTTGGACCTTCATTTGATTTTGAAATGAAGTTAGTATTTTACATTTCCAAATAGCAATAACATTTTTAAATGATTACTGTTTATGGGGTTTGCTTTAATGCCACCTACTATTAATGTATAGAAATACTATGAACCTCTAATTATTTTAGTGTTAATATTTTTGCAGGTGGAGCAATATTAAATGGTGAAGGAACAGCCACAAATACTGAGGAATTTTGGGCAAATAAAGGTGAATAATAATTTTAATTTGTTATTGATTAATGTAATTTGGTATGTTTTTTAATGAGAGAAAATCTTAGATGCAAACAGTAGTTATATTGAAATTTCAAACCTAAATTACAATGGTGTTTGATCTAATAGTCACAGTCTCCATAAATATTGTATTTATATAATGTTTTATGTAGTTTTGTTTATTTGAAATGAGTAAAACCAAGTTTTTGAGTTTGATACTTGGTTTTGTTTTTCGTTTTTGGTTAACGAGATATTTTGTCACTTGATGTAATGTTATTTAACCTAATTTATTGAGTTTGATGCTTGAGATATTGCTAAGTAACATTTTTTGGTGTGTGTTTTTTATTACGCTGGTATTATGCAATTTTCTTGAATTGTTTGTGATTAAATAGCATTGTAAGGTGATCCAGCCTTTTAGTTCTAAAAAGTTTATGACTTTATCATACTAGGCTTAATAGTGACAAAGGAGAAGTGACAAAATACCGTGTAAAACAAACTTTTTATTTCTAGACCTCTGCTCCGAATGTCCTGAAAATGTGTCAGTATAGATATTTTTCTTATTCCTAGGTTTAACATCCATTAAAAAGGACATGACTGACGTAAGTCATGGTTATGAAGATCTTGGCCTCTTACTCAAGGACAAAATAGCGGAACTGAACACTAAGCTCTCCAAATTGCAAAAGGCTCAGGAAGAATCAAGTGCAATGATGCAGTGGTTACAGAAAATGAACAAAACTGCCACAAAATGGCATCAGACACCTGCACCTACAGATGCTGAAGCTGTGAAGACTCAAGTTGAGCAGAATAAGGTACATTCTGTGGGTGCACCAATGGAAGACATGAAAGAGAATGGATTAGCGTTTGGAATGAAGCTTGATAGTCAGAAGCTCTGTTCTGTTTTCTAGCTCTATAACGTTCAGCACCTAATTTGACATTTTGGTTAATGTGTCTTTCTATAGAGGTTGATGATAATAGTTACTTAAAAAAAATTTTTTGGCACAGCCACTTTATAGATTAGCAAACTGTTGGGTGTAAGCAACTTTGCCACATTTAAATGAGTTTAAGCTTGGGATGTTAACCAATCAACTATTGGAAAAGATTTATTTAAGGGCTAAATGTATGAGGGATATGTTCTTTGTATTATAAAAATAGGGTAGCTAATGCGTTTCTTTTCTTTAATAGATGGTGTTTCTTTCTATAGCTGCCAAGGTTGGGAAAATGGCTTTGTATGGTGGCAGTGATGGCAAAATTTCTACAAATTACCAACCTATATTTGAATTCTATGTGTTGCCCAAAAAAAGTGCTTATTCACTGGTATATTCTCTACTTCTGGCAGCCTTTTTTAAGACTGATTTTCTTATTAATTACAGTTTAACTGATGTCATCTTGCTTTTTTCCAAAGTGGCTTGTTTGAGAATATGAAATTCTTTTTTACTAATGGGGACAAGAGTCATTATCTCCATAGTCACAGTGTTCCTCTGTGGGGATTCCTTTATCACACAGTTGAACACTAGCTAAGAAGAGAAAAGGAAAATAATTAATTACAAAATCCAGGCCCTCACCCACCACAGCATTTAACAGTAGATTTTTTTCCTCTTTTGTTCATTCTAGAGAAAAAAAAAATGCTCTATTGTTATTGTATTTTTGTCTTTTGCTGTTCACATAGTTTATTATTATTTTTTCCTTTTTAGTTGTTTGAGGCAGAACTGAAGCAGAATGTAAACAAAGTACAGGAGTTGAAAGACAAATTGACAGAGCTGTTGGAGGAGAACCCGGATACTCCTGAGGCCCCCAGATGGAAACAGATGTTGACAGAAATAGGTATGTTGCATTACTTAGATGAACACCTATGAAGAAGAGTACAATTATTTTTCATTTTTATCATAATCTTTATCAGAAAACATTAGACAGTCACTTATTCTTAGATTTGCTTTAATGTTTCAGAATCTATTTTTTGCATAAAGTGTCATTTCAAGTTATATTGTGCAGAAAATTGGCATATCTTAGGTTTTTTATGGTAAACACAGTAACTAAATTTATTTTTATGAAGAAGGTAGATACTAGTTAATGAAGTCCTGTGCATTGAGTACCTGTTTTCATTAATGTTTCTTTACTTTTTACTAGCTTTCTGGTGCTTTGTACTTTATATATTTTTAAGCTGTATTCTATTTTAAATATTCCTTTCATTCATCTGGGAAAGGTATGATCCCTTCTCCTTCATGGAGTTACTTCTGTGACCCCTCCTGCTCCATACTTTATGCTCTTCTCTTCCCCAGTCAACTTTTTTATCCAAAGTTATCCTCCCACCCACATCCTATGCCTGTATAAACAGAGGAGTATAAATTGCTTCTCATAGGTACTGAATTTTCTTTACAAGCCCTATTATCTTACCAATTTTTATTACTACAGTGATGTAGCAAATTAGTGTAAAGGGGGTAGAAAAAAAGAAAATGAGCGTAAGAGAACAGTAATAATTTTCCCTACTTCATAGTTTCATTTGAAGAATTCAATAAGTTAATGTAAATGGCTCAAACAAATAGTACCTGGCATACATTAAGTGCTATATAAGTATAGACTATGATTATAATAATTATTTTACTTTCAGTTGTTCCATTACATTTATCTAAATACTGTCCTTCTTTAGCATCTGGTGTGCTATGATAAATGTAGAAATCTCTAACTACATTTTAGTTTGAAAAAGGTTACCATAAGGGATCTTCATGTTCAAAGATACGTTTAATCCAACTATAGAGATTCCTATCAGGTTGTAATTAATTTGCCCCTAATTCAGTGGCTCTCCTCTAGGATAACAGAATTACCTAGGGAGAGTATTAGCAAGATATTTTAGTATAGGAGTGGGAATTAAGAATATGTAGTTCAAAAAAGCTTCTTGATTTTTTATATTTTTCCCTCCTGATTTGTCACCTTAATGGCATTATTTTGTTGTCAGATTGTGTTTGACCAGAAAATGTCATATAGAATGATGTTATTAGATAAGGTTTCATTGATTGTGTTCTACTAAAGTTGTCCCTTTAGTGTGTTATGTTAAATGAAAACTCAAATCAACTGATCGTACCATCAGTGGATATTTATTGAGTGACTGTGTTGAAGTGCTGGAAGAAGTGCTCTGATCAGTAACTCTTAACTGCAGGGAGCTTACTGTCATGAGGATGGAGAGAGCAGAAAAGGCTCCCTAGCAGAGGGTAAATCCAGTGGAATGTAAAGGAAGGACAGGGTTGTGGTATATGGAGAAGAGGTATAGCATCTCAGGCACAGGGCACATGTGAGCAAAAGTCTCTTTGGACTATAAGGGTGAAATCAACAGGTCTTGATTAGAGAATTCATCTCAGAGTACAAACACTCAAAGATTGTGGGAGGCTTTGAACGTCAGGGAGAGGTCTTCAAATTTTATCGTCTAGGTGATGAGGAGTTAGTTATTAAAGCATTTGAGCAGGGAAGTGACAGTTTTAAAAGTGACATTTTTTTAGGGAAATTGTTTTAGAAACAAGTGGGTTGCAGCTGAGAAACACTAATAGCAGGGACACCAGTTAGAAGACTGTAATCTAGGTCAGTAGTTCTCCAAGTGTGCTCCTGGGATCAGCAGCAGCAGAATCACCTGGGAATTTTTTTTAGAAATGCAGAATTTCAGATACTACTGCAGACCTATTGAATCAAAAACTCAGGGTAGAGCCCAGAAATCTGTATTAAAGATGCCTCCAGGTGATTCTTTTTTTTTTTTTTGAGACGGAGTTTCACTCTTGTTACCCAGGCTGGAGTGCAATGGCGTGATCTCGGCTCACCGCAACCTCCGCCTCCTGGGTTCAGGCAATTCTCCTGCCTCAGCCTCCTGAGTAGCTGGGATTACAGGCACGCGCCACCGTGCCCAGCTAATTTTTTGTATTTTTAGTAGAGACGGGGTTTCACCATGTTGACCAGGATGGTCTCGATCTCTTGACCTCGTGATCCACCCGCCTCGGCCTCCCAAAGTGCTGGGATTACAGGCTTGAGCCACCGCGCCCGGCCGCCTCCAGGTGATTCTTATGTAGCTCAAGTGTGAGAACTACTGGTGTAGGTAAACCATGATGATGTTAGCTCATCACCTGGATGGACTGTGTTAAATTATCACATGCCCTCTGAAAATATGTACATTTATTAGATATCAATTTAAAAATTAAAAATAATTTAAAATAACACATGATGAAGGCCAAAATGGAGTTATGGCATTGAGAATGTAAAGGAGGGCTTTAAGGTTTTATGATCAAGGATATAAGAGAGTTAGGAAGCTCATAAAAGAATTTTCTGAATTATTGCATCTTTATGACATGGGAGAGAAGATAAACTTTGAAAGAAATCTAAAAGTCATAAAACTCCACCAATTTTGAGAGGAATATAAAACTCCACCAATTTTGAGTTTAATTGTTGAGACTTCCTACTGGAACTTTCCAGCAAGCTGGTTGTTAATGTGTAATTTGAATGGGAAAGAATAATTGGGGATAGATATACAAATTTGGGAGCAATTTGCCTAGAATGGATACGTGAAGAGTTGATATTAAAAGGATTATTGTTTATTGTTCTAGTAGGTCAGTTATAGTTTAATAAACACACTCTATAGGACTTACAGAAGGAATGAGAGATCTCAGAATCCTGTCTGCTTTAATGAATATTCCATATTCTACAGTATTTTCTAAAATCAGATTCAAAATTTTTTTCCCTATACTTCAGTTGACATACAACCATCAGCCTATAAAATCTTAGGTTAGACCTTTAATTAACTATGTAGCAAGAGTCATAAAAATGGAATTATAGCCATTAGATATCATTTTTGAATCATGTCATACAGTCCTCATAGATATAGTCATGTTAAATGCAAAAAAATCAAACACCGGTTTTATTTTTTTTCTTTTAGATTCTAAGTGGCAAGAACTCAATCAACTAACAATTGATAGACAACAAAAACTGGAAGAATCCTCCAACAATCTAACCCAATTCCAGACTGTAGAGGCTCAATTGAAACAGTGGCTTGTGGAAAAAGAACTTATGGTCAGTGTTCTTGGGCCCTTGTCAATTGACCCAAATATGCTAAACACACAAAGGCAGCAGGTGCAGGTGAGTATTACCTAATAACCTCTCTCTCGTGCACAGCAATTTGACTTATTGAGACCAATGTTTTCATTATAAATATATTAGTGTTGGTCTGTATGTATTTTATGTAACTGCTTTGAACTATATATGTAATGTTTCAGATGCCCATGAGACACTGTCCTGATATTCGTGGGAATCCCCCAGAGAACTAAAGCTATGAGGCATTCCAGAGGCCTCCTTGAAGCCCATGAATGGGCCAAGTTTCCTGATAATTGAGTCATATTGTGGGTGGTACAGATCCTGTTAAAAGGGCCTTCTTTGAAGTATTAATGCAATTAAGTAATATCTTTATGAGAAACTAGTATATAGTTTTTACTGTTTAGAAATTACTCCTTTGAGGTTTTATTTATTTTGATTGTGCTGGTAGATAATGAAGCTTGTAAAACTCATGCAGTTGAGTCCTGTTGCGGGGAGAGAGAGAACAAGAAAAGGACAAAGAATAAGGGAAGCAGAGAGGGAACCCTGAAACCCAGGGTATTAGTTAGACTAGTTACAAAGCGGGCCGGGCGCGGTGGCTCACGCTTGTAATCCCAGCACTTTGGGAGGCCGAGGCGGGTGGATCACAAAGTCAAGAGATCAAGACCATCCTGGTCAACATGGTGAAACCCCGTCTCTACTAAAAATACAAAAAATTAGCTGAGTATGGTGGCGTGTGCCTGTAATCCCAGCTACTCAGGAGGCTGAGGCAGGAGAATTGCCTGAACCCAGGAGGCGGAGGTTACGGTGAGCCGAGATTTGCACTCCAGCCTGGGTAACAAGAGCGAAACTCCGTCTCAAAAAAAAAAAAAAAAAAAGACTAGTTACAAAGCAAATAAATCCACAAGGGGAAAAAAAAATCCAAAAATTGAGTTTTATTTTTTAATGTTTAATATTTTTATAGTCAGGTGTAATAGCAGAAGCTCTGTGGTGGTTTCAGTTATTATTATTATTTTTTTTATGTATGAGTACTGCCTTTAGAGCAGTGAGGCTGTTTTATAAGCTGTAAATTCAAATAAGTTTTTGTAAAAGTCAGATGTTTGAGTTCATATCTGTTCATAATCCAAAGACAATAAAAACAAAAGATGAAAGTAAATATCTGGGGAGAAATAATTGTCGCTAGTCTTGGTAGTCTTCCAGAGATAGATAGATAAATATAGAGAAAATATGATACTAAAAGAATGAAATTTTTGGATCATTCATTTTATGAGTCAGGTTTGAGCCTATACATTCTGAGCACCATGATTTGTTGGCTAAAACCTTTATAATAAAGACTATAAAATAAATCTTATGTTACAAAAACTTGTGCAAATCAATGCATCATGAGTTAATATATTCTAACACCTTTATCGCTGTGCATTTTCTTTCATGTAAAATTTTATAGGGTATTCCAAAAATCCTACAACGACAAAAAGATGAGTGGGTAAAAACAAATTTGGTATAAGTGCAGTGTGAACTTGTTCAACAGTGGTGTTTCTTTTTTTATATGAAAATTTACACATGATTTTTGTTCATTTTGTCCAGATTTTCCCTTTAGGAGGATAGGATTAGTTTAGACAGGATGTCTCTGCAAAGCACCATAGCTCTTTGGATTGAAGATAATTATACTGCCCTTTAAGTAAAAAGTAGGAAAGTGATAACTACAAAACAAAAACTGAGAAATAATTAACGTTTCTGTCTGTTTGGACACTAAATCTATGTTTTCTACAATCAATTATATAATACTTTGTGTTTATTTACCCTTGCTACCTTAGATTCTGCTGCAAGAATTTGCCACTCGGAAACCTCAATATGAACAGCTCACAGCAGCTGGTCAGGGCATTCTGAGCAGACCTGGAGAAGACCCTTCTTTACATGGGATTGTGAAAGAGCAACTGGCAGCTGTGACCCAAAAATGGGATAGCCTAACAGGGCAATTGAGTGACAGATGTGACTGGATTGACCAAGCCATTGTTAAAAGCACACAGTATCAAAGCCTGCTGAGAAGCCTTTCCGATAAACTGAATGACTTGGATAATAAACTCAGCAGCAGTGTGGCTGTGAGCACGCACCCTGATGCTATGAACCAACAGTTGGAATCAGCCCAAAAAATGAAGCAGGAAATACAGCAGGAAAGGAAGCAGATAAAAGTGGCCCAGACACTCTGTGAGGATTTGTCAGCACTGGTTAAAGAAGAGTACTTGAAAGCAGAACTTAGTAGGCAACTAGAAAGCATCTTAAAATCATTTAAAGAAATTGAACAGAAAGCAGGTTAGTTTACTTTTAATACATGTATTTCCTGTTCAGAAATAGATGTCATATATTGCCTATTTCCAAGATGTTGCCAATAATCCAGGACCTCAAAGAGACTCTGCCTCACTGTCAACATCAGTGAAGAGGAGGATGAACACAGGAGTGCAGAGAACAGTTTTGTGTTCATAGGCACATGCAGTGTTACAGTCATTCTACACACATAATCTGTTGGCAAAATTGACTTCCTCAAGGCCTTTTAAAATCTCAAGTATCCCAAACTGGTTTTTAAAAGACGTAAATGCTTTTTGCTGTGTGTCAGTCTTCTTTTGCCAGAAAAAACATGACTAGTTAGTAAAAGGCTTTGCATCATCTTCTCATCTGCTGTTACTTTGTCTGTTCTGTCATAAAAACTTTTCTAAAGAAATGTGTGAAAGAGAGGCATTTGTCACTGTTTTCCTCTCTCACTTGGCTGTAATTCTGTGGCAGATGTGTTGATATTTGTCAGAGGTAGCAGTGAGTTATCAGAATTCAGAAAGCCCTGTGAAGAAAGGTACATTTTGTTGTTAAATTTGTGCTGTTTGAAAAGTTTCTAGTTTCTTGCACCTAGTAAATACTCAAGTTATGCGTTTCCATTGATTGAATTTACTGATCATAGCAACTGTTTCAGACTTATTCCTTTATTTAACATGATATTAGAAATAGTACATATCAGCTATTATCATTATTTTTAATGGTATGAACACTTTTATGTTATAGGTATTAAACTATGAACTCCATATGTACTATAATTTAATCTGTACAACACCGACTATTAATATTGTCAATTTACAGTTGTAGAAATTAGGCTTAGAGGTTGAATCATTTGCCTGGGGTCTTCCAGCTCTGAAGAGGTTAAACCAAGATACAAACTCTTGTAGTTTTCATGTGCTACGTTATGTTGCCGCCACAATATGTAAAAGACATAGATATGAAAAAGTCATATTGATAAGAGATGGATTATTTATCACCATAACTGAGAAGTTTGCTGTTGTCACTTTTCTGTACTGGAATGGAGATGACGCTAGCATAGCAGGCAGTGTGTGGCATGACCACTCCCTGCACCTTGATGCATTTTTACTTATTCTTTGTTTTCCCCTCTCATCTGTCTCCTGCATCTTTTCTTGCTTGCTTATTTTCTTGTTGTGCCTACCTCTTGCTTCTTTTCCCCTTTGTCAGTAACTTAGGTTCACTTGTAGTTCTTATAGTCATTGCTAAAAGCCCTTGCTTTTCTACGATTCTATATATTCATTCAGAGATTTTTCTTTTGACTTTTCATAGACTAAATTAACATTTTGATGTAAAATAAACGTATCTTGTGATTTTATTTCTAGAGAATCATGTCCAGCACCTTCAGTCAGCCTGTGCAAGCTCTCATCAATTTCAGCAAATGTCTAGAGATTTTCAAGCTTGGCTGGATACAAAGAAAGAAGAGCAAAACAAGTCTCATCCAATATCCGCCAAAGTAGATGTCTTGGAATCATTAATTAAAGATCATAAAGACTTCAGTAAAACTTTGACTGCCCAGTCTCATATTTATGAAAAAACCATTGCAGAAGGTGAAAATCTGTTATTAAAAACACAAGGGTCTGAGAAGGCAGCCTTACAGTCACAGCTTAATACGATTAAAACCAATTGGGATACATTTAATAAGCAGGTGAAAGAAAGAGAAAACAAGTTAAAAGATTCATTGGAAAAAGCCCTTAAGTATAAAGAGCAAGTAGAGACCCTCCGGCCATGGATAGACAAATGCCAAAACAACCTGGAGGAAATAAAATTTTGCTTGGATCCTGCTGAAGGAGAGAATTCTATTGCCAAGTTAAAGTCTCTGCAGAAGGAAATGGACCAACACTTTGGTATGGTAGAATTACTGAACAACACAGCCAATAGCTTGCTCAGTGTCTGTGAGGTAGATAAAGAAGTTGTTACAGATGAGAATAAGTCACTGATCCAGAAGGTAGACATGGTCACTGAACAACTTCACAGTAAGAAATTGTCCCTGGAGAACATGGCTCAGAAGTTTAAAGAATTTCAAGAAGTTTCCAAAGAATCTAAAAGGCAGCTTCAGTGTGCAAAGGAGCAGCTAGATGTCCATGATTCCCTGGGACCCCAGGCGTACAGTAACAAATACCTGACCATGTTGCAAACTCAGCAGAAATCACTTCAGGCCTTGAAGCATCAGGTAGATTTGGCTAAAAGACTTGCACAGGACCTTGTGGTAGAGGCCTCAGACTCAACGGGAACCTCTGATATTTTATTACAAGTGGAAACCATAGCTCAAGAACACAGTGAACTAAGTCAGCAGGTTGATGAAAAGTGTTCATTCTTAGAAACCAAACTTCAGGGCATTGGGCATTTCCAGAATACCATTCGAGAAATGTTTTCTCAGTTTGCAGAGTTTGATGATGAACTGGATAGCATGGCCCCAGTGGGGAGAGATGCAGAAACATTGCAAAAGCAAAAGGAAACTATAAAAGCCTTTCTAAAGAAACTAGAAGCCCTCATAGCAAGCAACGACAATGCCAATAAAACCTGCAAGATGATGTTGGCCACAGAGGAAACCTCTCCTGACCTTGTTGGAATTAAAAGGGACTTGGAGGCGTTAAGCAAACAATGCAACAAGTTACTGGATCGAGCCCAAGCCAGAGAAGAGCAGGTTGAAGGGACAATTACACGTCTTGAAGAATTTTACAGCAAATTGAAAGAATTTTCTGCTCTGCTCCAGAAAGCCGGAGAACATGAAGAGTCACAGGGTCCCGTTGGTATGGAAACAGAGACAATTAATCAGCAGCTTGACGTGTTCAAGGTAGGGAATTCTTCATTTTTACCAAGTGTTTTTACTGTCAATGAAGTTTCTAATTGGTATAGAAAGGAGATTGCCTATTTCATGGAACCTTCTAATAATGATTGTCATATAATATTTGAGCCAGAATGAGCATATATGGGGGTAACACCCAGGCATGTGGGGCAGTTACAAGCTTACTGGGGATTTGGGCCTTTGTGGGATGAGACCTGAGATAAAATAAGGGAGTCAAAGAGTGCTTGACAACATTCCAGGCAAGCCAGAAACAGACATCATAGGGTCCATTTCCGATGTCGTTCACAGCTGCCATCCATGGTGACCGCAGCTATCGTTTGAACTCTACTGCAGATGTTTATCTCCCAGCATTTCCTTCAGTGGTGAATTACCATCTTTTCTCCCCTTTCTTTTTATATTGTCTTCCCATCCTTCTTGATTTAATTTCTTCCACAGACTTTTTTCTTCTAAAAACTCATATTTTTAAAGGCAGTATGGAGTTCCATGTTATAATCTGTGTTTCATTAAACAAAGAGCGTGGGTTCATGTCCCAGAGGATTAGAAGTTAATTATTTTTTTATTGGATGATATAAGCTCCTCAGTGCCAAGAAATAACTGCCACTCAACAGTGTTCAGTGACACTTAATGAATGAAACATTTGATAAAAATAGTGGGCCAGTTTCCGTGTCATTGGATTTGGCCTTATTTATTATAGTGAGAACAGACGTCACGTCTGTATAGGAGACAAAGATAGGTTGATCTCTGGAAACAAAGGGTCCTAAATAACAAGCAATTTTCTATATGGGGCTGATATAAACCTTTAGGGTTTCCACAGCTCCTGTTATATTTATGAGGTGTGTTTTACTGGCAAAGATATATTGTACGATTAGTGCATAAAGAATAAACTAAGACCAAATAAAAACAATTTATAAAACCATAAATTATTTTCCTTGAGAAATGAATATGAATCAAACGGACTTCCAAATTCTATGCTGTTATATTTGATATACTCTTTCATTTGCTTATCTTTAATAACATTATTTAGGTGACTGAATCTTGAAAAATACCTTTTTCTTTTTATTGTTATTACTGTTATGGTTATTTGCGGTTTATTAAATGCCTTTGAAGCCCAGTTCTGTCAAGGCTTACAAATCTGTGATTCCATATTTATTTCCTGATTCTTGAAGGTGAAGGAAACGTCCTTCTGTTGACTTGACCTCCTTCATTGCTCTGTCAAATTTTTGTATTTCTGATTGGCAAAATAAAGATTTCATATGAGAGAATCCTGTATTAGAAAAACATGGTTCTGTGGCAATTGCTGCATCAAAGACTGGGAGAGATCTTGGGAGCAACTCTTCCTTTATAAGGAAAGTTTGGAATTTTCTATAGAACCCTGTCAGCATCTTAAAGATTAAATGACAGTAATCAAGCAGTGTTTATACTAAGGAAATTTAACCACATTAAGTGTCTTTGTGAGATATAATGATTTTTCTCCGTTTCCTGTGCATTTGTGTGGAAAAAAGACCTTCATTTATCTTTGCTGCTTCTATGTAAAACAGTGGAAAAAAGTAATAATATTGGTGCTGCCACTTGTGGGTGCCTCCCCCTTGGTGTTCCCAAGTACAGTGAAAAACCTGGCTCTTCAAGGGGAGAATTGAAAGGAAGAAAAAGCGAGATATAGAAGGAACTTTTTCGCCATTGTACTGAAAGTGTTTTGCAAACTGAAAAGCCCAAATAAGTAACATTACCATTAATAGCTGCAGACATTGTCTTATTTGATTGTGAAGAAATATAGAGTGATAATTTCTCCTCAGATAAACCATTTAGCATGCTGTGTTTGTTTGCTTTCAGATTATTTGGAAAGAGTTGATTGATTTTATTGAAATTCAGCAATAAAGAATATCATGGCCTATGTTCAGTGTCTTGAAACCCAGTGACTTAAAAAAAAAGTTTTAAAGCAGACAGTCTGCATTTAGTATATTCCAGTGCCATAGGTAAAAAAAGGAGAAGAATATGATTATGGTAGCTCACACAACCACTAATTCCACTTATCTGTGTGTGTGCGCCTGTGTATTCTTTAAAAATAGTAATTACTGTAATTGACATTTATTGTAGGCTTACTATGTGTCAATCACTATTTTAATTTATCTTTAATCCTGTTAAGAGTCATGAGAGGTAGATGCTATTATTATTCCCCATCTTATTATGAAGAAGCCAAGGCTTAAGGAGGTTAAGTGATTTGTCCAAGGTCACACAGGTAGTGTCAGAACCTGATTGTTTTGATGAAAATGACGCAATGCTTTGTGTAAACTTTGTCACCCATGTTTCACATCTGGTATTTTCTCTGGGGAATTTTCTAATCATCTTTGCTGTAGCCTAATTTAGCCTGAATAGCCAGCCATTGCATTTTAATCCAAAATACCAGGAACGCCCGCTTAAGGAACGTGTTCTATAAAACTGGGTGCTATGAGACATATGAGATAAACATGTGAAACAGTCTTAGAAACTGATGTTATGTAGGGTCTGTGACACGATAAGGGTGATGATGATAATGATGTTGATGGTGATGATTCCAATGATCACCACTACTGCTGCTACTGAGATGGAGCCAGATATTTCATTGCTTTAGTGATGATATCTTTCTTGGTTAAAGTAGCAAATTGACTTGTTTATAATTCAGTACTTAATTTAGTTTTTGTTGGGCCTTAGGCTTTTGCTAAATCTTAGTTTTAACATAATTTTTGGTAAGTTTTTTTTTAACTTTTTAAATGGAATGATTGTTTTTTTGAGTGAAAAGCTAGTTATATTTCCTAAAAGTGACATAGGAAAGAAGTGAAGGACTGAGTCTGTTTTCATTATTAACTTTGAAATATAATCTAATTTGGCATTAATCTATCTGGTAGCTTTAGTTTAACCTAATGTCACAGATAAAATCCTATAATAGTTTTTCTTAATACAAAATAAACTGCCTTGTGAGCAGAACTGAGAATAATAGCTATTACCCAATTACTCAGCAGGAGGTGCCTTATGTTCACTGGGCCCATAATACAGGATTTTAAACAGGTTTGGTAGACTTCCCTGATTCTGTTTTTCTTTCTATAGTTTAAGAAATAGCTATTAATAGTTACTCGAGGTTTCCTTGTAAGGACAAGGACAAAATTCATTCATGTTCATACCAACTCAAACATAATAATTAAAGCAAATGCTATTCTAAAGCAAATGTCCTAACTCACTCAGTGAAAACTATTCTGAGATTTTAAAAGTAGATTGGTGTTATCTTTGTGTTAGTTAGCTTGATGTTTTAGAACTATTTTGATTGTATATAAGTTCTGTTGTACATAAGTTTTTCTACTTCCAAATAATAGTCATTGAACTAACGTGTCTGAAGAGTGAGGTGTTTTCTATTCTGTTGGTAAGTTAGAGTACCATTTTCTACTTCCACCTCTCTGTGATTGCAGTTAAATTCTGTGCACACTGTTATAAATGGGTGGAATGAATAGCAGAGTGATTCTGTTTGTCTCTAGGCAGGAAGAAAGAAGCCCCTTTGGTGTTCCCTCTATCCCTACCTCCTATCTGAAGACTCCTAGCTCAAGATTATCTTCAAATCTAAACCACATTAAGTAATAACATTTCCGCATTATTATTTATCAAAGACATATATAACTGACTGTATACAAGGAATGCATCCTGGTGATTCCTATTATGTGATTAACAGCCAATCAGGTCTTCTGATCATCATGAAGTAACTATTATCATCATATTGAATTGATTTAATTTCAATGAAGATCAAAGAAACTTGATGCTTTAATGAGTCCTAGCTAAATCTGTACCCTCCTCACCTCTTTCTAGGCCAAGCTAGTCCAACCCATGGCCATGAGCCACCTGTGACCCAGGATGGCTTTGAATGTGGCCCAACACAAATTCATAAACTTTCTTAAATAACATTATGAAATTTTTTTAAAGCTCATCAGCTGCCATTGCTGTTAGTGTATTTTATGGGTGGCCTAAGACAACTCTTCTTCCATTGTGGCCCAGGGAAGCCAAAAGACTGGACACCCTTGATCTAGACCATTCTGAAAAAAATGCCTTACCTCAGACCCTGCTTACTGTTTATTTCTGGACACTCTGTTGCTGCCCCAGTTGTAATTCATTTTGTTCCCACAAATGAATACATCTCCAGTACAAGTCTCTCTGAAGATTTCTTTTTATTTTCAAATGGACATAGAATTACATTGAGCAGAGGATTTTTAAGCCATGCTGAAACCAGAGACAAAGAGCAGAACATATGCCTAATTATACTGTAATAAATTTTCTCTGGTCCAGGTGAAGGCATTGTTTAACCCAGGCATCATTATATGAGTATTAGGTAAACTAAAATGCCAAGTAGCATGTGGCTACTAAGGAAGACAGGCAGTTTGAGCAGAAATTCTTATTATGGTGTTTATCAAATGATCTAAAAACAACCTCTATGATGTCACTATATTGAAAATCAAATTGTCCAAAAATGCTTTAATAGTGCTTTTAAAGTGTTCATGTTGTCATATAGAGGTCAATGACAAATTATTCTCCATTTTTTATTGAGAATGAGGAAATTAGATAAAGCTGTTGCAGAAGAGGTTTTTGTAAGGGAAAATTCCTTCATAGATTGGATTTTTGTTAATGAAGCTATATTAGCAAAGGGGTTGCATGTTACCTCCCTCTGGTTTTTTTAATGGTGAAAATATTTTCACTATAGACACTGTAACTAGATGCATGGCTTTTATAGGAAGGTCACATTGTTTAACAAACCCACAGCAAAGTGGCATTTAACATTTTGGGAAGAAAGAATTCTCCATATGCTGGTCAAGAGAGAAGCCCTCCTGAGGCAGAGACCACACCTAGCTGTGAAGAGATGGAGCTGATCTGCTGTGTGGTCTTACTAACCCCTCAGATTTTTATCCACACAAACGAGGCATAACAGGTGGATGCCCTCTTTTTCATATAACACAAGAAATATACCATACTTCTCAGAAAGGGCTGTCAGAGAAGGACTTTGCAACATTGGTTCTTTTTCAGTTTTGCTGCTTTTATTCCTTCATTGAAGAGTGAGGAATTAAAGTGGGTTGTCCTGAAGGGAGTTCCAGCCAGAGATTTTATAATGAAGGATTTTTTTGGTAGTTGTTATTTCGTTTTGCTTTTACCTTGATAAACCTATATTACCATTTTAGAGTGATCCAACAAAAGAACCAAACTGTGGTATTTACTGTCATTATTATAGTCCCTCCTTTGATAAAAAGAGAACTTCATAATGTATTTTATTAATATGGAAAGTTGCTTAAATGTGTGTGTGAGAGCAAGAGACAGAGAAGAACTTGTCTTGTTATGAAATTGTACATTGATTTCTTGAAAAGAACATTTGACTGATAAATGCTTTAAAAAATATCTAGGTCTCCATTCATTAATAACAGTGTGTGATAAGGAAATGCTGTGATTTTAAATTAAGTGAAAAGCTTCTGGTGCTGCTCAAGAACTGGATACAACAAGAAAATGTCTGTGCTCAACAGATCCTATTCTCACATATCTCCAGTTGTCTTCATGTCAAGCTTAGTTTATTTCTTTTGTCAGTATTTTAATATGAAAAGTATTTCCAGATTTTGTTTGGTTTTGTTTCTCTGATGAAAACTGAATAGGGCCGTTCTATGTGTGCATTGCTTTTGCTTGCTGGGTAGCTTTTCTTTAAATGAACTGTTTGACATTTTATATATAAACAGAATAAATGTGAAATTATATATATATGTATATATAGCAATTAATAAGATATATATATATATATATATATAGAATCATATTCTGTTACATATAATTTTTTTTTCACTGTCACCAGAAAACCTCACTGAAGATAGGGGAAAGGCATAGTCTTACTATTGTAGTAACTTACAGGAAGAATAGCAAGTGCTCATGAAAGATATTAATTAAGGTTCACATCATGATAAACTCCCGTCAAGATCAGTCAGTGAATCTCTTAAGTGTTTCTAAATTGGTTTACTTTGTGGTGGGGTCAGAATATTCTTTCTTCTAAATATAATCTATATTCCCATGAAATAAATAGTTATTGCATATTCATATGATACATATCTTTGGAAACCTTTAGCCATTTATGTGAAGAAATTTAATAGTTTGAAAACTAAGAACATAGTATGCTTTCAGGTTTCATTAGCTAATGGCTTATTTATTTTAGAAAGAACAATTGTTGCTCTTACTGACCGTTTTTGTACTTGTAGCCCAAAACGCATATCCATGTTTGACTTCTAATCCTGATTTCAAGAGCTATCAGGCCAAGAGTTATTCATGGATAACAGTGCGTTTACTTACACATTCTTCACTTACTGCACATTGAACTTAACCTCCAATCCTTCAGCCCCAAAAACTCTATGTTTCAGCTGATAAAATTGCTCTTTTCTATGGGTAAATATATAAATAATAAATGTGAATGATAAAACTTTTCATTGTTGCACTTAGTGGGAACATTTTTCGGGGACTTTTAAAAGATTTAATTAAACTTTAGGAATGTAAAATGAGAAAATGTTACTGTTTTGCTTATAATTCAGTTATTAGTTGTACTTTTCTGAAATCATCTGCTTTAGTAGATAGTTTAGCTGGATTATATCTAATAGGCTGCATAAAGTAAGTAAAGCTACATTTTGAAAACAGCATTATGATTTCTGTATTATGAAATAATAGTGTTGGCTATTTTCGGGTCAAGGCTGCAGTGAGCTGTGATTACACCACTGCATTTCAGCCTGGGCAACAGAGCAGGACCCTGTCTCAGAAAAAAAGAAAATGTGAGGGATGGGATATCATGATTAATATTTAACATGGTTTAATATATCTTGATTTTATTAACATTAGAGACTGTAACATTTATAGTAGCTGTCTAAACCAATTTTTGGGGAAAAAAATAAACCAGTCTGGTTCTGCTCTCTATATATGAGCTCTTACATGTTATCCAGATAAGACTTTGGAATGTGACTTCAAGTAAGAAAGATATATGTAAATTATTGTCACACATTTTAATTTAATGTTAACAGTACAAATTTTAACCTGAATCAGAATATAAATAAATAAAAATCAGTTCAATAAAAAAGGAACAGTTATTAAATAAATGATATATACTTGAACATAATTAACTGGGGAATATTTTCCCATAGCACTGTTTACTTCCAAACTGTGACACAGCCATTTTCTCATTCTCATTCACTTACACATTCTAGTGTAAGTGGTAGAAGGACAGTGGTGGCTTGTGTCTTCACACCATCATTTTTCCAGTACGAACCATGTTGTTTGGCAGACAGTGAGCACTATTTTTTTGAATCATTTAATTTATGAATGAATTATCTGTGCAGTTTTAAAAATGTACTGCCCACCTCAAATGTGAGGTTATGTGTTGCTCCTCTTAGCTTTTCATAAGCCTAGAATAATATTGTGCTAATGATTCAGAGTTAGAGTCTTAAGGTGGACTGAATTAGAGCCATTCTTTATTATGAAAAGTTCTGTAAGGATCTTAGAGTGTTTAGAGAAAGGCACTCATACAGATTTCAAGGAAACTTTATTATTCATATTGCCATGAGGAAGTAGTTTTCTAGGCTTACATATCAAGAGAGCTGCAGCTGGGAGTAAAACTCTTGGTCTCTACTATTTCTCAGCCTAGTGCCCAATCCACTGTTCAAGGATGGTTAACTATGAGAACATTTTTCTTTCTCTTATCAATGCCTCATTACAACCTGTGTGCTTGAACACCACAGAATCAGGTGCTTGTTGAAATATTTCACGTCTTGAACTTGAAAAATGGGCATTGATATTGTGATGTTGATGGATATTTTGAAGTCTCTCTTTTTCTTTATAGTCATATATAGTCAACTTAATGATGGCCACATACTGAGTTGCATCTAATAATCTAATAATTGTTGAATGAATGAGTTACCAATAAAGAGTTTCATTATGAAAAGATTTATTTTGAAAAAGATTTAACTCTTAGGTTTGTAGAATTAATATTGAGATGTTTTCTCATTAAAGGCACAAAAGTTTCCTCCTGCATCTTTTCTGTAAAATTATCAAAAAAGTATAAAGTTGTTTTTACTAAAACTGCCTTCTTTATTTGGAGTGAGCACATTTTTGTTCATATTCAAATGATTATTTTGTGAGATTGAAGAAAGACCACTTACCTTCATTTGTAACTGTGTGTGATACTCTGATGTTTATTTTGTAAAATAGGGAATGTTTAGATTTTATTTAAATAAAACTGTTAATTTTCCTACAAAAGGAGTTGGCTTGCTGAATTTATTTTCAAACAGCATTTTTAAAAGGGTGTTCCATAGATAAAAATCTGTGGAGGTGATTTTGTTTATTAAATACCTCGGGTCAGTGAGTGCCCTTGGGCCTTGTGTTAACCTCAAGAGTACAGCATGGTTATTAGTAACTACTAATATTCATGTCAGCAGTGCTGAGAGCCTCTTGCTGGTAGGAATACTTTACTCTGCAGAACAGTTAGATTTGAACTTGGGCTTCAAACGGGAACTGCAAAACACTCTCTACTTCAAAGTGATCTGCACTTTGCATCGCAGATACTGCTGAAGCATCAGATTCTTCAGTGTAAAAGCGTGGTTTCAACTGAACGGAGAGGGACCTATGTAGGCCCCCCGCTTTCCTATTTACTATTCAAATGAGTGCAGTCTCTGGACCTTCACAAAATAATTTCTTAGCGGATCTCCCTGTGCCAGGTTCTGCCTCCGCAAGCCCAACGGATCCCTTCCCATTTTGAAATAGTCGGCCGGGTTTCCGCGGTCTTTGAACCCGAGCTGCCCCTCTCCCCAGTCGCCGGACTCGGCCTGCTTTGCGCTGATGTCACCACCTCTCGGCTTCAAGGTACCTCCCACTGAAACCGCTCGCCGGCTCCCAGGAAGAAGCGAGGAGTCAGAGAAAAGATGACTGCAAAGTTAAGTCACGGGAGGGCGTAGCACCGTAGTGGTAGAGAGAGCTGCGGCTCCGGAGCGCCCGGCAGGCCCAGGGACGCAGCAGAAGGTGCCTGAAGAGAGAGGGCGTTACAGGAAGCGCCCTGGTTGGAGAGGATGCCTGCCCGGCACCGTGCTGCCCTGAGGAGCCGCGGACAGCGCCAGAGTTCCCGGCCGGAGTTCCCTTTCTGCTGCCTCCACCACCGCCGTCTCTCTCCAGCCCCAGCTGAAATGAAGGCCACATTGCGGCTACAGAAGTTGATCAGTTTCAAAGGCTAGCGTAGTCCCTGGATTTTCTGCTGAATGTGAATTACGCTGCCTGTGCCTTAGAGGAAGCTGTGGAGCTCTTCGTTGCTGCATTTGCCTCAGGTGGAATAAGCCTTCCTACGGAGGACCAGATAAGAATCTTTGGAAATGGCTTTTTTTTTTTTTTTTTTAAAGAGAAGCTTAATAGTACACCATACTTTCTAACTGTTTACTTTAAACGGTTGCTGGATTGTATTGCCCTGGGTGTCTAAAAGTGTTTTTTTTTTCTTCCTTTGAGTACTGACTAGCATTGAAGAAGCTTAAAACAGAAGAAAACCTGCCTTTTCAATCAAGTTTATTTATAGCTACTCCTCCAGAAAAAAAAGAGTAAAAGAAAAATGTAACTTTCTCATAATGTTAGACTTAACTTATTTTCTCTGAAGATTTGTTCTGTGCCTTGATGTGAACAATACCAGGTCCCTGTGTTTGTCTTTTAACTTTCTAGAGCATGGTTTATTTACTAGAAAGATGGAGTTTTGCAAGCCATCTTTAAGTGGATTACAGTTAACCAGAGCTCTGCCGAAGTTAACATTCAGCCTGTTTTAACATTTTCAAATGCTTGCTCATTTGAAAATTTTAATCTGGAAATATCAGACTAAAAAGGGAAATGGACTGACAATGGAATGTTCTGAGTGTTTGAGCCACTGTTAAGTATGTGTTTGTGTTTTTCTGTGTTTTGGAGTGTGTGAAAGGGAACTTTGGGAGGTGGGAAAGGTGGACAAAGGAGCTTTTTGTTCTCTGTTATTGATGCACTTTATTGTTTAGAATCATCCTAAAATCAACCAGGTAAAAGGATAGTTGCATTTATACTGATGCACTGCTGATGACCTTAAACACCTCATATGTATATTATGACATATTTAAGCATGTGTCTTTATCCTGAAGACACTTCGTAGCTTTGTTCAGCAGTATAATTTCTGGAAAGATGCTTTATCTTATTTCTTATTTCCTGTGTCAAGAGCTGCAATATTTGTTTTAACTATCTGCAATATGGGGAAGCCACTCAGCAGACCAGACTGTTTACGTCAGAATCCCCCGTGTGTAGGGAAGGGTGAAGAAGAGGAGGACCTAAATATTGAAGACTGTTACGTCCCACAGCGGTCAATCTATGATACTGTTAGACTAAATGAACAGATAGACTCTGGTTCAAAAGGTAGCCTGTCTTCCAGGCATTTTACAGATCGAACTTTACCCTACAGTCACAGAACACTGGATGTTAGTTCTCTATGCTCTAATGGTGCCCTTACTTCTTCCAGTGTGTTTGAGCTGAGAGGTCGGGAAGCTAACAAACTAGATGAAAAGATGATCTTTGATGCACTCAAACTAAATAGTGATATCATCCGAACCACAGGATTACCTAAAGCCAAATCTCATGCAGAAAAGAAAGAGCATAGACGGTCATGGCGAATGTTTGTTCCAGCCAATTTTATGGATTATGCAAACAAAAGTGAAAGCTCTTTTGTTGAACCTACTGATATGTCAGATACTGTTACCAAGGCCAGCAAGTGCAGATGGGGTACTAATTCTCTCACTTCGGAGGAGGATGACTCTGGTTTATGTAGTCCTCCAGCAGAGATGGAAGAAAAACAGGGCATTTTAACTGGAGACCAGTCACGAATTAGAAGTTTGTCTTCTGCTGAAGATATTCATGTAACAGAGCCATATAGACCATTTTTTTCTGTTAATTCCATTAGCGAACAGAAAATCCCACTACTTTCATGTCGAAGTGCCCACCCTGATGAAAACTTCAAAATGATTTTACATGATGTTTCTCCACTAGAAGAAGCAAAGCATGTAAATGGTCAAAGGGAAATCCATGATGAAAATTGTTGCCTGCAGAATAATTTGAAAGAGAGGCCTGTGAAGTGTGACCCATTACTTAAGCCAACAAATGGAGAAAATGAGCATATTTTTAACCTTGGAGAAGAGGAGAAAACATACGAACCAGGAGAATCCCAAATCACAGCACAAAGTAGGGAACTTGCAAATGATGCCCCTCAAGATTTAGATCTCTCTCACACAGATGTAGGGGAGAGTGATGTAGATTTTGGTAACACCAGGGTAGTAGAAAATGTGACACTTTTGACACAATATGATTCAGGAGAATCCAACATCGCATCTAAAGAGGAAGTCGAGGCTCCTCTTTCTCCCCAGGAGAGGGAAATGCTCCGTAAGAGGTACTCCCTGAAATTCATAGAAGCAAGAAAGAAAACAGCACCCAGAAAAACAGGGGCCCAGGCAGGAATATTGGACACAGTCTACAATGGCTTTCAGTTGGTTCAGGTAATTCATGGAAATGTGAAACTCTGCAGTGTCAAAAGTTTGTGGTTCTGCTAAAAGTTTGTGGTTCTGTTTCAAAGTGGTCACTAGTGTTTCTAATAATAATCAAATCAACACTTTTGTTTTGTGGGTTTGACTAGCACCCTGCAAGATGCCACAGATTGATAAATTGACCATTGTAACAAATTAACCAGGGACTGCTTTGTTATTCCCAGCTGTTCAGGGGCCTGTTATTGATTGTGCAGATGGTGACCATTCCCCTTCATTTAGAAGGCCTCCACCGTGAATATATGTTAATATTAGGCTTTTACACGGATTGTGGTAAAGACAGTGCCATTTAAGGGCTGTTATATTGGATTTATTAAGCTTGAACAGGCTTGGTCATGAAGGTGCAAACACAGTATTTTATTGTTGTGGCCTGCAAAGTACTCTATCCACATTAAGAACCTTTTTTTAATATGCTGAAAAATTTCTCTCAGGAGCTCTGCATATGAGAGTAGAGTGACTGTGCTGTACTTTGCAGGCATTATAGCTCCCAACTTTTTGTGAGTGGTGAATGAGGTAAGAAAGTAAAGGGTGCAGCCTTGTAATAAGTAGAGGTTGTTTGCCAAGCCTGTAATTTTTTTCTTCCCACTCAGATTGAAGTTCAGCTATTTTGGTACTTTTACTGAACTCTTCTGGTAAACTTTGCCTCAGAGGTAATTTTATTTTATTTTAAGCTTCTCTTCATGCCTATGTGCTATGGATTAGATTGGGGGAAAGTCTCTCTTCATAGGTATGCTGTTAATATTGAGAGGTAAGGAATTTAGACAATACCAGAATTGTTCCTCTTCTCTGTCTATGAAATAATTGTTCTTGTTAGTTTTGACCTTTTTTTAGGCATGCAGTAACTGGCACGATAATTTAAAAGATTAGCAAATTAATTTTTTTCTGTAAAGGATATTTCAGTTTATTTGTAGAAAACAATGAAATCTTAGCGGAGTGTATACTCTTTAGTGTTATCTTTTTAAATCCTTAGTGTATTTTTGGTGGCACTTTAGAAAATTATCAGGTTTACCTAGATCTGCTCTGATACATACCCCTGATATTAATTTAAAACCAATTTCAGAGGTTAGGCCAATTTAACAGAACATTATTATTACCTTTTTGTCCTGAAAACTATATAGGAGTGAAAAGAAAATGTTTCCTTGAATCTTTATTTACAAGTTCCTGGAATTTAAAATGTGGCAGTTTTTGTATGCCCCTCACCTCCTGCCTGTAGTAAAACATATCCAAAGCTATTAGTCCCAGAAGTTATAACTTAGAAAGTGGTATAGAAATGAAATGGAATTATAATGCCAAATTCTATCTTCAACACTTTGTTGCAAGTTTCTGTTTACATGTTTGGTAGATTATATCTTTTTGCAAAGCGGTGGAGGCTTCCTAAGTTTTTCCTCAATGATTTGGGTGAATCTTACAGTTCATTTGATTATGTGTAATTGATTTTTAAAGTATTTATTATTGTTTTATATATAAACAGCCAGTATGGAAATTGTCTATATGTACCTTCTGTGGAAAAGGCAGTTTTAAGTTTTTAGCTAGGGGGAGATTTTAGAGAAAGCGATCATTCATTTGTTTGCTGTTCTCTAATTTACTCATTTATACAATAACACAGGAGTATCCTGTATGCTAGGCCTTAGACCAGAGTCTGGAGGATTTGTCTCCTGCAGCCTCTACATCTTTCAAAGTTATTTTTCATACGATGCCTGTAATTTTTTCTTAAGTGCTGTTTTAATATGTGCCTTTATTATGTTTCCATGTATTGTGATTAGCTGTCCAATCTTTGGTATATTTATATAGTGCCCTTCAAGATAATAACTCAGAATCTCAAACTATGTTTTACCTTAATATCTGTGTGAAACTTTCCTTCCTTAGTTCCAATAATTGATTTTCCTCATGGCATCCTCCAAGCCCTATATTAAAAACATATTATCTATCAAAGAATTGAGCCAGACATGGTGGCTCATACCTGTAATCCCAGCACTTTGCAAGGCCGAGGCAGGAGTCCAGGAGTTTGAGACCAGCCTGAGCAACATAATGGGACCCTGTTTCTACCAAAAAAAAAAAAAAAATTGTTTTAAATCTAACTGGGCATGGTGACATGCACCTGTGGTCCCAGCTACTGGGGAAGCTGAGGTGGGAGGATCGCTTGAGTCTGGGAGACAGAGGTTGCAGTGAGCCGTGATTGTACCACTGCCCTCCAGCATGGGCGACAGAGCGAGGCCCTGTCTCAAAAAATAATAATAATATTGATGTATCTACTCCCAGTATTATCTGTTAAGGGGTTGATGTCATCCACCTAAGATAGAAATATAAATTTCTTTATTGATATTAATTTGGCAAACAAATATTGGATACATATTACATGCTAGGCACTATGGTAGGCCCAGGTCATAGAACTACTGTAAGGAAAACAGAAATTTCTGCTTTCATGAAACTTGTATTTTAATCTAACACATTAAATGCTTTGCCAGTCACAGGCAACTGGGGGACTATAAGTGGGATGGGATAGGCAATGAGGGAGAGATTGCTAGGAAACCCCTGACAGTGCAGGTATGGGTGACACTGACCACAGAGTAACCAGCGTTGCTGTGCTAGTGATGTGTGTGATCGGATTCATGGGGTGAGGTCTTTGTATTTCTTGGGAGTCCACTGGCAGCTTCGCAGACATTGAGGAAGTTATTTGTGTAGGGATCCATATTATTGCAGCACATGCCTATATATTTTTCATTTTCCAATCTTTTCATTTTGACCTTCCTGCCAAGCCGTGTTTTGGCCACTTGGCTTACGTCATCCTGTCTATGATTTTCCATTTCCAACGTGAGTCTCAAGCTTCAGTTGTCAGCTAGCAGCAGCCATTCTTAGGAGAGCCTATTAGGATTGCTTTGCTCATTTTGTTCTTATTTTATGTTTTTGCTCTTTAGCATTTTTTGTAAATCTTTTGCTAGAGTTAAATTGGGACAACAGAAAAGTTCTCATCCTATGATAATGAAGCAATAAAGAAAGGAGACATGTACTGTCTTCTTTGTTTTATAATTAACTTGATTAAGTGTACTCAGAATATCATTATTTAGTAGTCTCAAATGTTTTTGATATGCTATGAATTTATATTTAGTTTCTGTTCTTCAGAAGGTAGCTATGACCTATGACTAAACAGCAATAAAAACTATTTTTACCTCTGTAATAATTGATAATTTCCACAGCCCAATGCCTAAAGAAATCCTTATTATATATTTGGTGGTTGACAGGTAATATAACTCATATAATCATTGCTCTTTTAACTGCAGGTATTCCAGAAAGAAGAGATTGAACCCTTGCAAGGTAAACAGCAAGATGTAAATTGGTTAGGTCAAGGTCTTATTCAGAGTGCTGCTAAAAGCACTAGCACTCAGGGCTTAGAGCATGACCTGGATGATGTCAATGCACGGTGGAAGACTCTCAATAAGAAGGTAATTTTCTCATCCCCTTCACTGCTATTTTTGCTGATTATTATTCATGAACGTTTTTTGTGACCACGAATCATATTTATAGGAGCCAAACTTTCCTAAACATGTTTACTCTTTTATATTACCGTAAACTGGATGGCTGAAACTCAGATGCCTCCTGGAGCTAGGTAGGGAATCTAAATGAGAGGAAGCAAACTGGGTAAGACAGCCTCTGCCTGCTGTTATCTCAGCTTTGATCAAGACATGGTCACAGATCCAACAGTGCAGGTGTGATGGGCACATGCATCTGTAAGGGTACAGGTCACTATTTAGTTTCAGCAGGTCATTGACATGTGGGGATGTAGGCCTACTGTTGCTAGATATTCTGTTTACTTTCAAAATAACCTGGAAATCTCCTATGTGAAGCCTTCCTATTTTCAAATATCGGCAACTAATTTCACACTGTGCAAACAAAAGATGCTATGTCTTTCTGTCTGTCCTGGACTAAGTCCTGCCACCCTCACTATAGACCATCAACTTCAAATTACTTTTGAGATGTAGATCCAGGCTTTTTCTAAATTCCCATGAGAGAAAACACTAGAAATAATGCTCTGATATCTTAGGGAGATAATGCAGGCAGCTCTTACACACGTGACATAAATTACCAGAAAGTTATTATGGGATGGCAGTGCATATCTGGTGGTGGCAGTGGTAGTTACTCTTTTTGTTTTCTTTTCATTGAAATCTTAAGCAAGTGCCAGGTCTTGAAACTACATTACTCATTCTTTAAAGTCTGATACATATTGTAGTGCACCTTAAACTCAATTGGAATGCAGTGTCAGGTGTAAATATAATCCATAGCACTTACAGTATCTTGCCAACTACTTTTTTCAGTCCAAAAGGAAAATATCTGTGAGACAAGCAATAAGATATCTCTATGTAGGACACAGAGACTCCATTTACTAGAAGACAAAGGACCTGGTTTGTTGAAAAAAGACTCCAGAGCTTGGAGTTAGCAGAACTTAATTGGATACTTTTGTTATTCTTGCCTACCAAAATATAATTCTCATTCTCTCTGCTATAATAGTTCCTTTTATTCTTAGTCTTTTAAAAATTGTCTCTGATATTTATCAGAAGGAAATAAAAAGTGATACTGATAAAATGACTACTGTGTTATTCTTAAAATAACTCTAAAATATTTGAATCATGCATTCCTAATCATAAATGTATTAGACAATTCGAAAATCTCAAAGATTGAATGTTCTGTGTTCACTGTTTGTGATGGTAACCTTATTTTCATGCTGTCTTGCTTAAGTTTTGTCTGCTTTTCACTCCTATCCTGCCCACTATCAATACTTTGGGTCAATTTTAAGTGAAAAGGAAAAGAAAATTTGTGACCGCATGGGAAAATAAGCATGTAAAGTAGTGGCCTGTGTGCAGATTTCATTATTTTGTGAAACAAGTAAATAGGTGGAAACAATTGGTGCTTTGCATGCAGGTCGCTCAGCGAGCAGCCCAGCTGCAGGAGGCCTTGTTGCACTGTGGGAGGTTCCAGGATGCCCTGGAGTCCCTGCTTAGCTGGATGGCGGACACTGAGGAGCTTGTAGCCAATCAGAAGCCCCCATCGGCTGAGTTCAAAGTGGTGAAGGCCCAGATACAAGAACAAAAGGTAAGTTAGTGATGCTTTTGTATTGTGTTCCATATTAAATCTTATTAATAAGAGAAAGAATGCACCTTGTGACTGTTTTAATTAATATAATAACCTAGTTAACTGGTTATTGCTGCTGTAGACATTATTTTGTTAGTCATTCAACAAATATTTATTGAACATCTTCCATGGGCCAGGCCTTGTTCCAGATGCTGGGTCTATATCCCTGAACAAAAACGATGAAAATTTCTCACTGAGTTCAAAATCAAGTGGGAAGGGCATGGCAAGACTGAAAGACAATAAGTAAAGTAAATAAGTGAATTGTAGTAAGTTGTTAAGTGATAAATAAAGCAGGGATGGTGGAGAGGAATCAGGAAGTAATAGAGCAATGCTGAGGGACCCAAAGCACTTAAATGGAGGGAGGGGTGTGTGTAATTTTAAATAGTCTTCAGAGAAGGTCTCACTGACAAGATGGCATTTGTATGGAACTATCATTGTTCCGTTATATATTAGGTTGATCCATATGAAATTGTCTTTTTATAGATTAAATATTGACAGTTTCTTATAGTTCAACCCATTACTGAAGAGGCAAATATTTGATTCATATATGCTGAGAAATGTGCCGTTGTGTCTTTTGACACTACTAAAATGAGGCCAAGATGGGAAAATAGGGTCTTCAGAGGGATGTTATGTCCCTGAGACTGACCACGTGATGGTTTTTGTGCCCCTGATGGCAGTGGTCAGGTCTGAAGCCTTTAATACCACTTTCAGTAGTAGTCAGCCAGCCATGACTTGAGATGACATGTGGGAAGGATCCTAGAGCATGGTGTACTGGTAAGGTTTCTCCCCTCTAAAACTTTAAATAGAAGGAGGCGGATCATGTTAATTTAAAACTTAAAGTAATTTTTAAAAATTTTACATTTTTTTTAAATTTATAAAAAAGATACATTTTAAATTTCCCTTTCTGTGCCTGGCTTATTTCACTTAGCCTAGCTAATAATAGTGTACTGTATATTTCAAAGTTGCTAAAAGAATAGATTTTAAAGGTCTTCACCACAAAAAAATGGTGAGTAGGTGAGGTGATGGATATGTTAATCAGGTTGATTTAATCATTCCACAGGGTTTACATATATCAAAGCATCAAATTGCGTCCCATAAATTCAATTATTATTCATAATTAAAAATGGAAAAAACAAAAAATTCTGCATTTACCCTCAATTTTTTTTATATTTAAGACGTACTGCTTACTTTGATTTCTACATTTAATACTATCTCTCTAAAAGTTCTTTGAAAACTTCAGCATATTGGGAAGTTATACCAATTAGAAATAGGTTTAGAGGTAAGTATTAAGAAAACATAACTGGAAACACGTTGCATTTGTGTGATTTTTGCATAATACAGTGTCTGCCGTTCACAGTTTAAAGTTAACTCCAGGGTAACGATGCCTAGTCAACAAAACCTATTCATTGATTTTGCTTTTTTTTTGCTACAGGCTTTGTTATTAAAATGTATCAGAGTAATTAGTTCTCCTTGCTGCCAAAGCACCTGTTGTACTTTGATTATATCATGACTTTAATATATAAAAACCCATGTCAACAGTTTGTCTTACCCTTCTCTTTAAATAAGTTCCTCTTACCTCTTGCCTTGGTGGTCTTGATCTCAAAATACCCTTTTAGCTTTTTACTTCTGGGTAACTGTCATATCTTTAATCCTTAATTATCAGTCCAGATCATTAAGGAAGCAGTGAAGCACAGTGTTTCATACGCTTATGCCTTCCTCATTGCTGTTAGCACAGTGGTTGTGCACAGCAGTCGCTCATGAGCAATTTGTTTGATTAGATTAGAGACAGGTAATCCTGCATTCAGGCTTCTTAGCTTCTTATAGCAAACATTCCATTTTAGGTGCCTTGAAATGTTTAATTAGAATCAAATTGAATTTTGTTTCTGGTGCCAAATCCTGAAACATTAGTCTTATTTAGCCAGCTTTGGAGATTCTGACATCTTCCACCCTCTCTTCCTATTAGCAATGATGTGTAAAGGCTGTTTTTGTCTGCATCCTCACACAGATTTTAGGAGCCAGTCCCACCTAGTAAAAGCAGCCAAGAGCCTCTAGTTTTAGCCTTGTTAACTTGTGAACTTGGGCTGAGTTTTAACTTCCTTGTCTATAACGGATTGTTTAACGCGGGAAAGGGTTTTGAAAACAGTAATGATTTATGGGAACCTTTTGTATCTTGACAGGGCATATAGTTGTTGAATATTTAAGGCATTCTTATTTCATTACAATAATGATGATTTTGCACTTTTTTCATGATTCATTGGAGTTTTCCTAAGCAGCACCTTCTACCGTATTATGCTCTATTAAAAATTAATAATGAGTTTAGTGGCCTTATCAATATTAATTTTGTCCACTATGAAAAGCCCCTGCCACAATAGTAATGAATCATTAAACAAATCAGTTACCTTTAAAATCCCACTTTTCAGATTCTTTCGTATGTGTATACATACAAAATACATTTCTGTCATATTTAAATGTACTTAGAATACATTTTACTTTATATTCATACATTTATTCTCTTGTTTTTTAAAATATATTTAATGTTTTGTCTCAAGCTTCTCCAAAGATTGTTGGATGACCGCAAATCTACGGTGGAGGTAATCAAACGAGAAGGAGAAAAAATTGCTACAACAGCAGAGCCTGCAGATAAAGTGAAGATTTTGAAACAGCTCAGTCTCTTGGATAGTAGATGGGAGGCATTGCTTAATAAAGCTGAAACAAGGTAACATACATACTTCTAGTTCTTTTGAAAGAGTGGCAGTGGCCTTAGTCTACAAAACTGACCTCTTGTATTTTGGTTATACTTTCCTTTAAATCATGATTTTCCTATATTTATCATGTATATGAACAGGGATAGCAAAGATTGTAATGGTTCTTTCCTCATTCCTCTAATAGTAATGACTCGTTACCACTATTTCCCAACTTTTTAAGAAAAGTATTTCCCTTGGGGGTGATTAATTCATTTATTCATTACATAGTTACTGCCTGTTTACCATGCATCAGGCACAGAGTTAGGTCTTGTGTTATCGGGGTGAGCTGGGCAGATCATCTCTGCCATCGGATAGGGTATGGTCTAAGAGGGTTTATAGACATTGAGAAGTAATGATAAATGTAATGTCTCAAAGTAGAAATACAGGTTGCTGTGGGAGCATACGACAGGAAGAACCTAGTCTAGGGGCAGAAAATGACGGTTAAGTTTTACAGCTGAATGGGAGCTAGCTAGGAAACAAAGAAGGTAGAAGGGTGTGCTAACTTCTTGAAGGCTAGGAAGCCTAGAGCCTGGCTCCACTGGGTGTTTGTTTTCAACGATTTTATTACAAAAGCCCAACCCATATTTCAATATCTGCATTGATGCCACATTGACCAGCCATAGTAGTAGCTATGTTGAAGAGTAGTCATCTAGGCTGGTTGGGTTGAAAACAGAACCATGGACCTGAATAAGTATGTTATATAAATTCTCACCTTCTTTGGAAAGTGAAGAGAAGGATTTGTCTAAACTTCAGATACAGAGTATAATTAATTACAGTTTTAGGAACCATAGAATGCAGTGCTCTCAAAGAGGTGTAAAGTCTCATATTGTCCTTTAATATGTTTCAACAGATTAACCCTTTTGTGTAGTGCCCTTGGAGCTGTGCCCTGGCTGCCATGGGACATAGTCTCAGTGATTTTAAAAGAATAACTGGATGAATGTCTAGATCTCTGCTTTACTACCATAACTGGTCTTCTTTTCCTAAAACCATCTTCACAGACATATTACATTGAGGGATATTGATAATAGTTATGATTCACACCTGGATTTATTGTGGACAGTTTAAATCATAGTGAATGAAATCCCATCACAGAATAGTTATTTCCACTGATTTAAGGTGATTGGATATTTGAATTTAGAAAACAAGGTCACAGATGGTGATAATCCAGAAGTAATTATGAATATAGTAATTTTATTCATTTTGTAGAATCAAATATATCAACTGAAAGTTTAAAAAAAATGTGTGTATATTGTGATATGTTACAGAAATTATATTTAATAGTTCGTGCCAATTTTCTATAATTCTCTTCTTCCTTATAGAAAGCTAATTTCTCAAAACATGTAATTCCCTGAAAATTAAACATAATAAGAAATTAAGGCAACAGTATTTCTCCATCCCAGCCCTCTATGTATACAGGATTTGATACTGAATCAGGTACTCTGTATACAGACCAGCACAGTAGCTTGCCCTAGATAAATACTGAGGATGGTGGAAGCAGGTTTTAACTTACTTTAGTCCTCTGCAACTGAGGAAGCATTTATTTCCAAAGGTATTTTAAACTACCGGTAAAAGTCCAATGAAGTCCAAACTTCTCCTCTGTTCATGATATTTTAATCCATAAAATATTAATATTGATTTTTGGAAGTAAACCTGACACTGTGCTTTTATAAAATAGGAATCACTATTAATTCCACTAAGCAGGGGAGGAAGAAGCTATGTATGCTCTTCAAAATTTGAAACCAATTTCAACCATTTGATTAAAAACAATCTCAGTATCTGGTGCTTCAATTAAAATTAATATATAAAGCACTTAAAATGAGGCCTGGCACAGAATATGTGTTCAATAAATTTTACCTATTTTGTTGTGAATATTGCTGCTGTTGTTATTTTAACATTGCTGTCATTGTAATTATTGGAAGTATTATTACAAATAACTACTTCAGACTTTCATGAGATTCAGAGGATGATCTGTTGTTCAACTTTAATTTTTTTTTAAACTGAAGAATTGTTTTAACATGTTCTTTAAATGTTAAGAGATTTAAATTTTAACCTTAGATAGTTTCTACAGAAAATGTTTAGAATAGATTGCAGGAGCATGACTGAAGATTTTTGCTGAATATTTCACACATTCTTCATGCCTAAATGACCTCTATCTTGGCACAATTTATAGGAATCGTCAGTTGGAAGGTATCTCGGTGGTAGCACAACAATTTCATGAAACCTTAGAACCACTGAATGAGTGGCTTACGACCATAGAAAAGAGACTGGTGAATTGTGAACCCATAGGAACCCAAGCATCTAAACTTGAGGAACAAATTGCACAGCACAAAGTAAGATGTAAATCACACTTTAGCGAGGTTCAGTTTTTATTGTGTAGTTTTGTGACATAAATTTGAGTCATGTACTATTGTTTTGTTTAATTGCAAACTAAATCCATTTCATATGTCATGCTTTAGTTTTATGTATGTTTTCATTTTTATTTGTCCATTCTTTTTGTTTTTCTTGTTTGTTTTTTCAAACTTTGTTTAGGCCTTAGAAGATGACATCATCAATCACAATAAACATTTACACCAGGCTGTTAGCATTGGCCAGTCCTTAAAGGTTTTGAGCTCCAGGGAGGATAAAGATATGGTGCAGAGTAAATTAGACTTCTCTCAAGTGTGGTACATTGAGATTCAAGAGAAAAGTCACAGCAGGTCTGAGCTCCTCCAGCAGGCCTTATGTAATGCTAAGATTTTTGGGGAAGATGAAGTTGAGCTGATGAACTGGCTGAATGAAGTGCATGACAAACTGAGCAAGCTCTCAGTCCAGGATTACAGCACTGAGGGGCTATGGAAGCAGCAGTCTGAACTTCGGGTATTTTGATTTATTTTTATTTTATTTTATCTGATTTTTTCATTTCAATCGTCATTATTTCTGAGTCCTTATTTCTGTGCAATTTTATGTTTATGATGATTTCGATGAATTACTATACTCAAAAAGACTTTGTTTATACAGATTACTTTTAATTAAGTCTTTTTAAAAAAGAGATTGAATCTAATTAGCTGGATATTTCACTTTTCATTTTGTTATTTTATTATACAAATTTATTAAGACCTATATTAGCCGGTACTTTAGTACATCCACAGCGCCCATTTTCATAGGGCCCTAAGTGTTTTCTGAAAAGGAATATGCTGTGAATTATGGTAAATGAACATAGGACATGGGGCACAGTGGTGAAAAGAAGAGGTCTAAACATGGAACCAGTAAGAATATGTGAAAATGTAGATATTTACTCAAATACGTCTCTGTGAAATCTAATTAAAGTTCTCTGAGATTAACTAACGTTAATGCTGACTTAAATGTTTTTCCGCCCCACATAAAAATGGTACCTATGTTTTTAGGTTCTGCAAGAGGACATCTTACTCAGGAAACAAAATGTAGATCAGGCTTTACTAAATGGTTTAGAACTACTTAAACAAACCACAGGTGAGATATCCTTCAAATCAAATAATCATGTGGTCAGCATTTTACATTGTTTTCAAAATATTTTAGGGATGGGAAAAATCTAAAATGTTTTATAATTTTTGGTCCATTCCAAGACTTTTATTCTGGAAAATACTTTGAAGACCAATCAAGGGGGTGGTTAGGATATGATCTCACTTTTTTCTCATGATCTCACTTGAGTTTTTGATGGAAGTTGTGTGTATTACTCATAACATAAAGCGCTTTGGCACAGGAGCTCATCAGAGAAGCCCAGGACAGTTACATTACTTTTCCACTTGTGGAAGGCAGATGAAAACGTAGGTTGTAGACAGTTTATTTTTAAGATAGATTGCATTACAGTGACACACAGTATGGCTATATGCATATGTATACACAGGCTTCATTTCTTCGTGTCTGAATCACTAAGAAAACTGGTATGTAGTTTAGAATCTATATGCAATTTTAGGATGACTCAGAGAAACTAGTTTTAATGATTTCTTTGGCCATAGGAATTTCACTATACCTATATCCAGTTCAGCAATGTGTATATTTTGGGAGCAAGTACTATTCATTATGTGTTGAAAAAATTAAATGTAGAATCAAGACCCTTGAGCTAGAAGTCTGAAGCCCAGGACACAGTTTTTCTGTGTGTCACAAAATGAGGCAGAGGCAACTAAGATCTGTTAGAATAGTGCAGATGAGTAATGATGAGTAACTAAGAGCAGAGAGGCTAAGTATCTTGCCCAAAGTAACCCAGCTTTTAAGCCATGCATGAAGTCAGTATCTGAAGTCAAGCAGTTTTTAACCCCTCTGCTTTGAAAACAAAGTCTCATATAAACAGACACAAAAGTACTGCTTTCCACATAACTAAAGACACTTATCCCTTTCCAATTTCTACATTTGTATTCAGATTTGCCTGAAATCTTGGGAAAGATTAAAATTTAGAAAAGGGTTTATCTTGAATAAGATTATCTTTAGAAAAATGTCTCCTTTTGTTCCCTAGAAAATTTCATCTGTGTTTTATAATATCTGAAGAAACCCTCCCCCACCTTTTTTTTCTTTCATAAGAAATAACGTGACTTTGAAATTTTAGGTGATGAAGTTTTAATAATTCAAGATAAATTGGAAGCCATTAAAGCAAGATACAAAGACATTACTAAATTGAGCACTGATGTGGCCAAGACTCTGGAACAGGCGCTGCAGCTTGCAAGTCGGCTGCACTCCACACACGAAGAGCTGTGCACCTGGCTGGACAAGGTGGAGGTGGAATTACTTTCATATGAAACTCAGGTTCTGAAAGGAGAAGCAGCAAGTCAAGCACAAGTGAGACAAAAAGTAAGCTCTGATTTCTGCATTTTTTATTAGTCTTTTATCTTTTAGGGAGTCTTACTCACACAAGAATAATATTATGTTTGTCTTATGTCATTACATATGCTGAAGGATGCCTTGGTGGGTAGAGACCCAACAGAAATTGGCAGCAGATGAACCGTTTAAACTTTTAGGAGCCCAGAGATGAAAACAGTGTATTATAATTGTTTCAAGAGTATTGTATTTGGGAGTATAGTTTATTACCCAAAGGACAGAATGATGAAAACAGAAAAAAAAAGAAAAGTGATCGTTGTTTCGAAGACACACGTAATTTGGTTGAAATACCAATATTTCTGTAAGATAACATGGGGTGGGTTTTCTAATTATATCACAAAAGTGGCATATTGCCATGTTAATCATTCTTCTTTTCAAAGATACCAGCCTCTGTTTTTATCATCCTTGAAGTATGATCACATGTGGGTAAAAGGGAGTTGGTGAGGTCAGGCTCACTTAGCCTGTAATGATTCTGCTGTCATGATTTAAAGCCAGTTTGTCCTCATTTTGAGGGTTACTTAATTCTGGCTTGGAATGTCTTCTCTATTTTACTTTTCTGTTACCTGATTACTTAGAGATTCCCAGAAAGTGAAGAATAATATATGTTAACTTGCTTGTTTTTGCTTCTGAAATTTTAAATATTTATATTAAATTTCAAAGATAAAATCTTGCCATGTCGACAAATGAATTGTTCTTTGAACTGCTCAGGAAATACTTTTCTTTTTGCAAAATAGCTTTAAATAAAAAAGGTTTATTTAACTCAACTGAAACTAAGGGAGGGGGGAGGGGGGCAAAGCATCACATTCTTCGCCTGCAAAGGGCTTGAGCTCCAAGAACAGTTAAAGGAAAAGTCTGTTGAAGCTCTTAAGTGTTACTCACTCATTTGTATGTTTTCAGGAACTGAAAAAGGAAGCTAAGAACCACAAAGCCTTACTGGACTCCCTGAATGAAGTGAGCAGTGCTTTGCTGGAACTGGTACCATGGAGGGCAAGAGAAGGACTTGAGAAAATGGTAGCTGAGGACAATGAGCGCTACCGATTAGTGAGTGACACCATCACTCAGAAGGTGGAGGAGATCGATGCTGCGATTCTGAGATCACAGCAGGTAGGGAAAAATGGTTTGTTGTCTAGGCAATAAATTTTCTTCAGCTGTTCCCAGAGCCTTTACCTGAACAAAGATGCCTGTTAATACTGTTTCCATTCATTTGCTGTGCTTCCAAAATGAAAGGGTGGATTTGTAAAGAAGTTAACTGGGCTCCTTCGATGTCTGAACACCAGGGCAAGGCTAATCTGTACATTGTTAACAGCCATCTGCCTCATTGTTTTAGATTTATCCTTACCAAGTCAGACATTGCGAAGATCAGCCCTGCTTTCCAAACAAAATGCTTTTGTCTACACATACGCGTATTGCTGATATTTTTTACGCATTGACTAAGTCTAATCAGTATGTGAGTAAATACTGTGAATTGTCATGTAAGTCGGTATTAACTGTTCATTTACAGAAAGCTGTGGCAAAGAGAAAGTATTTTTTTTTTTATTAAAAGAAAGCAGTTTTGTTGGTAATATGAAGTCTTTTTCAGAAAATGACAGAAGAGGGAAAGATGATAGGTTCCAATTTGTCTATAACTCCTGTAGAATGTATACTCCAGAAGTTATGTAGGCATTCAGCCCTTAGTCATAGCTCCCTGGGAAGACTGTGGGCAATGAGTGGGGTCCTAGAAATAGAAGTTTGTAATGTGTTGATTAATTTTAGTTGAAATTTCTGTGAATATTTATAATAAGTCATCAGACTTACTACAGAGTTTATGTGTGGGAGTAGTATGATACTGCCGTGTACTTTAGAGCAGAGCTTAGGATGGTGTACAACTAAGCTCTTACTATTACGAGCCAAAAACAAGAAGCATAAATCCAGCAGATTCTGTGGGAGCATCCAAAATTAATTTTCTAATGTTGCCATAAAAATGGAATTTATATAGTTAGTTCTAAAACATAATGTTCCCCTTCTCATTTTAGTGTAATGCTTTAGAATGACAACAACTGATGAAATGCAGTGATAGCAAAAGCCCTGCCTAAGAAATTTTTGTGAAGGAGGGCATTTGTGCTTGAGGAATGTATTTGCGTGACTTTTTAAACAGAGTTTTATGCCTCATTATTAAAGGAAAATGAGTGTGTTTATTTGTGAAGTTTATTCAGCTATTGAAAAATATTATATTTTTTTAACTGAAATTCATTTGAACATTTCAGAACTGGCACTGAAGGCTTCTCTAAATAGCAAGAAAATTATTCTGTACTCTTGGGAGTAAGATTTTCTTGAGAAGTTGAGTATGGTTGGTCAGTTTAGTAAAGTGGGACGGTAATAAGGGCACCGTCACAGATTGAGTTTTCATTGGTTAGTAATCTCTGGTATGTGCCAAGGTCATTAACTGTGGCCAGGTTCTTCAAGGTTTTGCAGATGTTTTCCAAAGGCTTGGGGGAACGTAAGTCAGTGTTAAGTCTTCCAGAATCCAAGACAAAGATCCTTTAGGAAAATAATGATTTGGGGTTTTTTTTCCTCTCATAAAATCAATCCTTATTTAAAATTTCAAGATTTTCTCAAAGAATACAGAAAAATTCATGAAAGAAAGAGTATGTAAGCAATTTGGTCTGTATCCTTCCAGCCTTCCTCTTGAGAAAGAAGGACAACGTATATAGTAACATCTTTTTGAGAGAGAAAGGTAATGTATATAGTAAAAGTTTTACTACCAGTAGATTACACATATTAATACCATTAATATCTTCTGGTTGTTCATGTGTGTATTTTTATCATCATTTCCTTGAAATACCTGCAGGTATTTCCAATGAAAATACCTCCAGTAAGCCTACTTAGACACACAGGTATTTAGAGCTGGGAGGAACATGCACAGTGTGCATGGGGTAAAGCGACTTGCCTGTGGTCTCACAAGCAGGAAGTGGCAGAGTAGCAACTCAAATTTCATCCTTATCTCATTCTCCCTCACTGCTGTGCCTCCTCATAAATTATATAGAGAGGAAAACACTCGAGGGTAGTGAACCATTTTTTTCTAAACTTCTTCAGTAATCTGAAGGTTCCATTATTACAGCAAAATAGAGGTATATAATGAGCATATTTCCAGCTATAAAGACTGTGGGGGATGAGAATGCAACATTAAAAGGGTCATAAAACATGACCATGTAGGGAAGCCTAAGAATAGAGTAGTAGGTACCTGTCTTTCTGGTGTGGTAGAGACTTTGCACTTGTAAGTTTCTAAACTCATAATTTTCAAGTTCATAAAGGAGCTAATATATCACTGAAATATTTATAAGGTTGCCTACTTATAGATGTTTGGAATTAGGACCAGAGTACAGTTTGATAAAAATGTTTGTTTTCTGTTTACCCAATAACAATACATCCATGAAATATAAAAAGGAGTGGTGAAAAAAAGCATATCTTTAGACCTGGATATTAGCCACTTATTTTGGACTATCTGTTTTATATTGTTTAAACAAATTACCATTCTGAATCTGTTTTCCGTATGAAATATGGACATGATATGACCTGAGCTCATCTTTTTAGGTACACCTTTAGTCATATGCAATTTGTTTTATTAACTGTGACTCTTCCCACAAACCCCTTCCCCCAGCTTACCAACATCCATCCACAAGTGATGGGGTAAGGACATGTGCCTTGAATAATACTTCACAATTTAAAAATTTATGGATTTAATGATTTGTCCCACTTAAACCAGGGAGAGTTAAACTAGATTTTAAATGACTGGGTGTTCTGTTTTCTGAGCAGAAATACCTCTTAAGATATTTCATATTTTTTCCCAGTTTTAAGGTTGCATATGTACAGATATGCCTCCTTTATAATATCAACCTGCTTTTTGGAATCTAACAAAAGCATAAGCACTTTGTGAATGGTCAAGCCACAATCACAGAATGTACTGACTTTTAAACATCTGGATGGAAGAGGTCAAGAAAAACATGGAAAAGAATTAAAAGTTTGAAGGGAGAACAGAAGGGAACATACAGATATCTTCTAAATAGCATATACTTTGTAATCACCTTGTGTAAATTTAGGTTTTTAAAAAATTTTGATTTGACAAGGTTAGATTTTCTTGTTAATCCTATATCACAATAACAGTTTTGAAAAGATATGCCATTGAACTTTTATAACATAGGTGTGAAGGTCCTATTTGTTATTATTTGAGAAAAATTGAACAGCCTCAGTAATGGGTGATGAGTGAGAACTTGTACCTTTGCTGATACCACCCACCAAGGCCCCAAATCTGACTCCAGATTTGCAGGCATTGATAATCTGGAAAGGATATTATTTTGTAAAGTAATTGGGCCCATTCATTACTTTTAGGAAGAATCTGAATGGGACAAGGTAGCTTCGTAATAATGATGTGGGGCTAAACTGCCTCCTTCTTATAATACATGCCATTATCTGAGTTAGAAAGTACATATTTCTGCATTTTAAACCTACACAGAGTAGCATATCTTTGTTGCTTTCTTTCTACAAGCCCTGTGGAAATGGGGAAAGACACTTTTGCTTGAAAGATGTATAGACTTGGGTTCTGAATTCAGACTACCTTGATTCTTAAAGCCTCAGAGCAATTCATCATCCTTTGCTTCTTATAACATACAGTTATCAGTAGTTGCTAAAATATATATATCTCACAGGATTTGGGAATCCCAAACATTCTTCAGCAGTTCTAATTGCTTGGCTTATGTAAGCGGGCCCCATAATAATCCTATTATAAAGGCCCTTGGATTGGTGGTTTGGGTGCAGTTAATCCAAACAACTCATTGGGTCATTAGGAATCAGCCTGGAGAAAAATACCACTTGTTTATTTCTTTTAAAGGACCAGAAGAAAACATATCCTACGGAAATGAGATTTGTTTAGTCCCTCCAGGTGTTGTAGATGGGAAAATATGGGCTGTGTTATAAATAATGAGAGGCAAAGTGAAAGGAAATGCTAATCAAAAGAATGTGATAAGCGCCCAGTCAGGGGAAGGGAGTAAAAAGGATGTCCTTGAGGTTAAGGTTTGCTTATCACTTCGCCTTAAACCTCTGTTAAGACCCATTATGTATTGACCGTTGTGGTAATATGTAATACTCAGGTGGTAAATGCTGAGCCTGAGATTCTAACAAAGGTGGTCTGACTTTGGCGGTCCAGAAGTCAGACCACCTTCGTTAGAATCTCAGGCTCAGCATTTACCACCTGAGTAATCTTTGGTAAGTTAGTTAACTTCCCTTTACCTTATTTTTCTAAGCTGGAAATGGAGTTCATGGCAGTACTCACATGATAGAGTTGTCAGGAATGAAGGAGGTATTGCATATTAAGCAATTAGAACAATGCGCTCAGGGGGATGCTGGCTGTTACTGTTTTAGAGAGTGTTTTTCAGGCATATTTAGATGTAGCTACTTAAAATGTCTTGCACTAACTTTTAGAAAATTCCTGAAATGCTAATTCAACTATAATAGATGGTAACTAGAGTTGGTGGTTAGACTCCTCTGATGCTATTAAAGTATTTCCCCAAATGCAATTATGGATGCCAAGATTATCGACATTTTATGTTAAGTCAAATTTTACTTCCGGTATGAGCAGTAAACAAATTCATTAAAATTTGGCCTAGTATATTGTTTTCCATGTTGCTTACATGTAAAATGGACCATTTTTATGGTCCATTAGAAATACACGTTAACCAGTCATTTGAGTGAGTCATAGACCCAAAATGCCTCTCCTTACTATAACTTACTTAATGTAGACTTAATGTAGATCCTGTAGCTACTCCATTTGTTGCTTAACAATATTTGCTGCTTTAACAAAAAATTTCTCAAATGGCAGAAGGATAATTCCTGCTTGAAGTCTTTTTTTTTTTTAGAGCAAATGTTTGACTTGATCAAAGAAACATTGTTTGGGTTTCAGCTTTCCTTTTTTGGCAACTTAGAGGTTATCACCATACTGTTTACTGCTGGAAAGTTTTTTTTTTTTTTTTTTTTTTTTTAAATAGCGGAGACACAGTGTTAAACTAACAGTAATACTTAACAGCCTGACTTTCTTTATGAGGACTCTGATATAAATACCGTCAGGCTGAACACAAACAATAGGAGTGGGTGTCACTTTATTTATTTATTTTCAGGAATCAGTAGTAGAAAAAAATTCATAATTGTTTTATGAATTCATAAAAAATTCATAAATTTTATTCAGGTATCTTGCAGCATTTACACTCAGGTAGAAAAGCCTGGACTGTTTTTCTCAGTCTTATATTCTTTAGGTAAATCACATCAGTTTTTACCTATAAATTCATTGTATATGCCTTCGAAAGTAACAGTCCTCATAGAAGACTCTTTCACTTCTTTTTCATGGGGATTCTTTCTCCACACCTGAAGCTGCTGAATTGATTGATGAAATGGTTTTCTTTTGTTTTCATATTGATCAATAATTGCTAATGAATAACTCCATTTTAAATTAAATAACATCGTAGAAATTATTGAACCAGATTAAGGTAGATTTTTTTTTCAAACGGTTTCTTGGTTTTCTTACAATTACAGAAAGTTTACCCATAAGCTTGACAATATTAAATTGTCAATATTAAAAAATAAATTATACCCCATGTTGATGAAGTTATAGCAAAACACTGCTTGTGGGAGTATATATTAATATATTCTATCTGAAGGGCAGTTTGGCAGTATATATCTTAAGAGAGAAAACACAAATAGGAACTTACAGGTGAAAGGTTACCCACGGAGTTGTTTTCCTTTCTTTAAAAAAAGTTTTTATTTGATATATTTTTGTTTAATTTTTAATTTTTATAGGCACATAGTAAATATATATATATATGAGGTACATAAGTTATTTTGATACAGGCATACAATGTCTTTTTAAAATTAAATTTGTTTTAAGGTCATTGTAAATTCACCTGCAGTTGTAGGAAATAATACAGAGAAATCCCATTGGATCCTTTACTCAATTTTCCCCAATGGTAACATCTTTACAGTGAAATATCACAAGCAGGATACTGACGTTGATAAAGTCAAGATACAGAATATTTCCCTCACCACAAGAATCTTTCATGCTGCTCTGTGAGCCATACCCATTCCATCCCACTCTATCCTCCCTAACTTCTGTCAGCCACAAAGCTGTTCTCTATTTCTATAATGTCATCTCAAGAATGTTCAAGTGCTTTTTAGTCACAACCTCTTTCTCTTCTCCTTCTGGGACTTTGATAACATGAATATTAGGACTTTTGTGGTAGTCCCACAGGTACCTGCAGCTCTGATTATTTTTTAATTTATTTCCTATTATTCAGTCTGGGTAATTTCTTTTCCTTCACTGATTCTTTCTTTTGTCCCCTTCATTGAGCTCATCCACTGACATTTTTATGTCATTTATGTTTTTCAGTTCTACATTTTCACTTGGTTCTTCTTTATACTGTGTCTTCTTTTTATTTGCTGAGATGTTCTATGTTGTTGATGAAGCCTTCTAATTTTTTGTTTCAACTATGAACATTCAGAAGTACTCATTGAAGCATTTTTATCATGGCTGCTTTAAAATCATTGTCAGATAATTCTAACACGTCTTCCGTTTCCGTATAGGCATCTATTTGATTATGTTCTTTAATTCAGTTAGAGATTTTCCTGGCTCTTATATGATGTTATGAGTGTTAGAGCTTAAGCTTTCTGTTTTAGCTGCCTTCCCCCGTTGCCACTCTGGCAGAAGAACCTGGGCGTGCTACCAGGTGAAGGTAGAAGTCCCGGTTCCCAATTCAACCTCTGTTGACACCTAGGGGATGGATCGTCAGTTCCTCTGGGTGGGTGTGGGAGTTCCAGCTCCCTTTGTGGTCTCTACTGATACCACAGTGCGGGTGACTGTGATGGTAACACACTGAGTGATGCTGAAGATCCTGATTCTCCACTAGGCCTTCTCTGACATCACCCCAGAGGAAAGGAGGGAGGAGCACCTCCTTACTGCTTAGTGGGGGTGGAAGCCCAGTCTCCCCATATGGTGTCCACTGACATGATGGGTCTGGGGCCTTGTTTTTGGGCAGAAGGGGTGAAACTTCTGGCTCCCTACTTGGCATTCTCCAACATCTCCTGGCAGGAGTGTTGGGGACTTTGTCACAGCATTACAAGGGAGGAAGTGTAGGCCCCCCATTTTTCTTTTCTTGGCACGAGTGTGAGTGGAGCAGCAATTATTTTCTGTAGTGTTTGGTTGGAACAGAGTGATTATTGTTTAAAAGTTGTCTGTTTCGCTAGACTACTCCTTTCCTGGTCCTTTGGCTAGAGAGAGCAGGCTTGTGTTGGGACTTTGCTGTACCCGTTCGTGTTGCGTGGTTGCCAGTTTCTCCAGCATCTAGTCTTAGATACGTGAGGCAAAGAGAAAATGCCAGAGAACTCACCACTGTGTTGTTCTTCCTTGCAGCCCAAGGTCCATAGCAGTTCTGTCCTATTCTCTCTACTTTGCGGAGTCTTCTTATGTAATGCCCAGGAGTTTTAGGTGTATTTATCATGAGGAACAGAGAAAAGTTAATGTACTCCCTCTTCCCATGAATTGACATAGCGTTGCAGTGAGTTTTAGAATTTTAAAAAATTGAGTTTATCTCCACACATCTCTCTCCCCACCTACCTATTTTCCAACCCTCATCTGGATTTCCAGATTCCTTTGAAAAGTTAGAAGATCTAGCAGTACTGAACTTGAATAGCCAGAATGTCCATTCCTCATTAATTCTTCCAGCTGAGGTCATTTTAGTGATCATTTATTGTTGGTGCTGTGGTGTTACAGGCCCATTTTGTTCATTTATGGTAACTACTTGGCCCTGGAAGGCCCTGGGGTTTATCCGATGGAAGACATTGAAAATGTTCGTGCTCTTTGACTTGGTGGTCACTTCTAGGAATCTACACGAAGGAACTAATTAGAGATGCCAACAGAAATTTATGTACAGATGCCAGGCATGGTGGTTCATACCTGTAATCTCGCACTTTGGGAGGCCAAGGCGGGTGGATTTCTTGAGGTCAGGAGTTCAAAACCAGCCTATCCAACATGGCGAAACCCTGTCTCTACTAAAAATACAAAATTAGCCGGGCATGGTGGTTCGTGCCTCTAATCCCAGCTACTCAGGAGGCTGAGGCAGAAGAATCACTTGAACCTGGGAGGCAGAGGTTGTGAGCCAAGATCATGCCACTGCACTCCAGCCTGGGCAACAAGAGCAAAAAGTCCATCTCAAAAAAAAAAAAAAATTTATGTACAGGTATTTTATAAGGTTGTTTGTGTAATAACAAAAATGCAGAAAACTTAAACAAAAGTCCAGGTATGCTAGAATATGATATTATTTCAAAATCACGTTTAAGGGAGTATGACAGGGGGAATGTTCATAGTAAATGAAAAAGCAGGATATAAAGCTGTTTACACAGTGTCATCCCAGACATTTCTACAAATCTTTCTCTCTTGATTTGTGGAAGAAAATTCACTAAAATACCAACAGTGTTAAGTCTAGGTTTTAATTTTCTTCTGTATGTTTTTCTCTGCTTTATGAATTTATACTGCACTCATAAATTACTATTATGATCAGGAAAATAACATCTCTTAAAATATTTAAGAATGCTCTTAAAAATGTTTTCTGCCATTAAATGAGATGCTTAAAAATTATACTTGAATTATTTAGGGGTATACTCTGCATACATAGAGATGTATATTTACGCATAACATTTATAAACATAATAGTATAATAAATGGAAATACTCTATTCTTTTTTCTAGGAATCATGTACTTTGATAGCAGAGTGTTAGTACATATCATAGGTGTTGAAGTGATGGGTGAAATTATTGAAAGATGGTACCTAGCTGTTGGCTTTCATAACTGTTAATTTTTTGATCAGTATTCTTGAGGTGCAAATTATTAAGACTGCCCCAAAAGAAGGCAATAGTGCTAGCTGTCCTAAAATCATTAATGTAGTGCTATAAATCCAACATGTGTTAAGAGCTTGTGGTTAATTACTCTGTGGAAAGTTTTCCTTTCTTTAAAACTTAGTTATTATCACTAATTATTTTAGGCTGCATGAGGAGATAAGCTCAGATTTTCCACTTGTGTAATAAGGATATTTCAAAGAAATGTAGATAGGTATTTTCTGGCTCCGGGAACAGGAACGTGCTGACCTAATTATTTATCTTTTGTTTAGTTTGACCAAGCAGCTGATGCTGAGTTATCCTGGATTACTGAAACAGAAAAAAAATTGATGTCTCTGGGTGACATCAGGCTTGAGCAAGACCAGACTTCTGCTCAGCTTCAAGTTCAAAAGGTGAAGAAATACATTTCCAATTGCCATATAATTTATTTGCTGGTGTGCTCCAAGTCTGTAAAATGTGCTTGTGTGATTTACTTTTTAAGACCCCTCTAGTGTAACTTGGTATTTTTAACTACTTCACCTAATTGTTTTCGTTTTAGTCATACAATTTCTTGTTTTATTTTTTGTCTTTATTTTGGTAAATCACAGACATTCACCATGGAGATTTTGAGACACAAGGATATTATTGATGAACTTGTTAAATCCGGGCATAAAATCATGACCACATGCAGTGAAGAGGAAAAGCAATCAATGAAGGTATAATCTTGTCTGTGGACTGGTAGTGGGACTCTTGAAAAAACAGCAGGTGTTGAGCTTTCAGTCCTAGAGAAACACTTTTCTGTTATCCACAGCTGCCATTTAAGCAGCAAAAATAATTAGTTTAAATAAGACATTTTTCAAATTTATAGAGTAACAGTGAAAGGAATATTTCTTAAGAGAATCACTATGAGGACAATCTTTTTGAATAGGCACAAAGGCTATTGAAGTTTGAGACCTCGGTTAACTGGCATGCATTAAGCATTCAATTAATGTTAGCTGTCTTATTACCATTATTTTCAGCCTAAATTATTGTTTTTATATGTATCAACTATTGTTTATATACTTCAGAGACATTTGGGCCTCTTAACAAAAACCAAAATATGTGGTTCTCTCTAATGCTGAAATCTACTTTGTATAAAGTTACAGTAAGCTACATAGGGAAAATATGAGCTAAGTAATTAAGGGAGCATTCAATTTGTGTAGTTTTACTTATCCTTTAAATTGGCATAAAACCGGCCATAAATAAAAATATTCAATTCATATTCAGACACGTAAGCAGCCTAAAGAAATTGATGTATAATATTGCTTCCGGTAGGAAAGATATCTCATGGCAAAAAAATATAGGAATCTCTGTGCCTAAAATTACATTTTAAAAAGTATACATTGCTTTTAAGCAATAGATAAAATAATAGAATGCACAATATCATGATATGCACTTTGTTACTTATACTCTACAATGGCAATTTTCTTGTTTATAGTTGAATCCTTATTATTTCTGTAAAGACTGATGTGAAAAATACATTGTCTTGAAATAATTTGTTATTCTGTGGTTTTTTGGGTTATGTTTGTGCTTTATCTTCTGCTATTAGTTTTTGCTATGAGTTTATACCATAATCTAGATCACTGTGACTACCCCATTAAATCAGTGTGTAGCACAGTGATACAACGTTCTGTTTGATTCCTCTCTCTGTCTCTCTCTCTCTCTATATATATATATACACACACACACGTGTGTATATGTATATATACATGTGTATATAATTAATTTTGTTAACTAGAAATTTTTACAATTTCATTTGCAAAAGGTAGTCTTTATTTTTTTTCTGCAAAGTAAATGTTGCCAGAGTCATGTAAGACTTGTATTCTAACCTCGAAGCCATTTTAAGAATGACTGGAGAATTTTGCTTATTGTTTTTGGAGATCTCAGTGTCTTACTCATAAAAAACTTGAGGCCCTTTAATTTAAAGTAAACTTTTATACATAGAAATTATTAAAATCTGAATAGTTTTTGTGGATGCATTTGTTTAACGTATATTTGTCGAATGCCCACTCTATCCAGGTGTAGTGTTGGACAGAGCACTCTGGAGTGCTTATGCTCGTTGGCCTGACCAGTTAAACATTTCATCTTCTTCTTCTTTTCTAGAAAAAACTGGACAAGGTACTGAAGAACTACGATACCATCTGCCAGATTAACTCAGAGAGGTATCTGCAGCTGGAACGGGCACAGTCCCTGGTTAACCAGTTCTGGGAAACATATGAAGAACTTTGGCCATGGCTGACAGAAACACAAACAATTATCTCTCAGCTTCCTGCCCCAGCCCTTGAATATGAAACTCTAAGGCAGCAGCAGGAAGAACATCGGGTAAGCCTGGTGTGAAAGACAATATTGTATTCCCCATTAGAAGAGAATCATGATTTTTATGACGGTTTTTAGTGCTGTTAAACACTTACAAGATTAAGGCATTTTAATAATACTGTGTTCTGGTCTGTGTAATTTGCTTACCTCATAATTGCTTCTTATACAGGGTTACAGTGAGAAGACTCATGTGGATAGACTTATTGTATATGTCACTGGTTATATCACAACTTTTATAAAATTGAATGCAGTATAAACCATCTAGGTAGAAAAAAATTCCCATTTAAAAATGTTACAGAAATAAGCTTTTGAAGCACTTTCAATTTACACACTTGAATTGTTTTTAATTTATATGTGTAGAATGTAAATGCAGAGTAGAAATACATGGGAGAGCTGTTATACAGACAAGGCCATTGAGCTTGGAGAAAATGTGTAATATGGCTGAGTGTGGTGGCTCACGCTTGTAATCCCAGCACTTTGGGAGGCTGAGTTGGGCAGATCATGAGGTCAGGAGTTCGAGACCAGCCTGACCAACACAGTGAAACCCTGTCTCTACTAAAAATACAAAAATTATCTGGGAGTGATGGCACGTGCCTGTACTGTAATCCCAGCTACTTGGGAAGCTAAGACCCAAGAATCACTTGAACCAGGGAGGTGGAGGTTGCAGTGAGCCGAGATTGTGCCACTGCCCAATCTGCTCTGGGCAACAGAGCAAGACTCTGTCTCAAAAAAAACAAAAACAAAAACAAAAAAAGAAAAGAAAATGTGTAATATAATGAATGTGTCAACATGGCAATGTTATGAAAGCTATGAGAAGGAAAAATGATGAAGTATAAAGACAGATTATTTTGTTCGTCTTATGTACATGGGACTCTTTGAAGTTCTTGTTCCTGTAAATGTAAATGAGTAAAGTAGGAAGAACACATTTACAACTACAGTTATAGTACGTTTTAAACATACATGAAATGGCACATGAAGCCCTCTTTTCAGCAGTCACTTAATTGTTATTATGGCTTAAAATTTTGTAAGAGTTTATGTGAGAGAGTGTTCAAGACTGTCAGAAAAACTAGATTTCTTGCTATTTATGGATCTGTGAACCTAGCTGCTCTTTCAGATCTGTACAGCATGTACTCTGAGACTAATCATGGATGTATGTGTGTGTGTTTGTATGCGCATGAGTGTGTGTGTGTGTGTGTGTGTGTGTATGTATGTATGCCTGTGCCCAAAAGAGAAAAAGAGAGAAACAAAGAGGAAGGGAGTAAGAGGGAGAGGGAGAGAAAGGGAGGGAACAGTTCAATTCAGGGTTTATTACATCATTGTTTGGAATATGTGACATACTTGTTAATCTTGTTTGTTTACCTTTTTGATGAATTGGCATTGAAGACTATACTGAAGTATTTATTTAGAAGAGAGTTTTAGAGAACACTTTAACTTTATTTATATAGACTGGGAATCTTATGGAGTTCTTTCTAAATGATTCAGCAGGAGAAAGATAATGTAGAATTGAATTTTTGTATAAAGGTTTATTTCTGGCAAAAATCTGATGTCTACTCACTGAATTATTTTAAATATAAAATGTTTCATGGATTTCTTTGCTAAGGTGATTTGAATGGCTGCATTTTTAGCACAGCATCAAATGGTATGGAAAGGCTTATTGTTGAGCTGAAATTTTAAAAATTGAGTTTTTTGCCTTTTTGCATAATCTTTAAGCTTTCAAAACAAATTTATGATTGTCTGTATAAAGGGAGGTACAAAGCTTTGTAGCCACATCTTCAGATTGTTTAAACTAAAAGTTTTGCTGTCTCAGAATATTTGTAGCCTCCTAGGGTGGCATTTCTTCTCCAGCTCTACAGCATCGTCTCCATGTATTTTGGGGGGAAATCTAGTTCATTCTAGCCAGGAATGAAAAATGGCTCCAAGGGCCATGTTACCACATGATAGATATCTTAAAGTCACACTGGATATCTACAACATGACTGGACTCCTATGGCAGCATGTTGCCAAGAACCATTTTGTCACATATGAGGCAAAAGGCATCTCCTTTAGTGCCCTTTTCTGATGCTCACACATACCTGAGTAGAAAGCCAGTAGGTGTTCTCTTGCCTGTCATGGAACGGTTTGAAAAAGGCTCCTCAGCCGGGCACGGTGCCTCACACCTGTAATCCCAGCACTTTGAGAGACTGAGGTGGGTGGATCACCTGAGGTCGGGAGTTCGAGACCAGCTTGACCAACATGGAGAAACCTCGACTCTATAAAAATACAAAATTAGCTGGGTGTGGTAGCACATGCCTATAATCCCAGCTACTGGGGAGGTTAAGGCAAGAGAATCACTTGAGCCTGGGAGGTGGAGGTTGTGGTGAGCGCCATTGCTCTCCAGCCTGGACAAGAGTGAAACTCCATCCCCAAAAAAAGAAGAAAGAAGAAGACTCCTCTCAGTACTTGCCAAGTGCCAAGCCAAGTTGCCTCCTAGTGGTGCTACACAGATGAGATCCTACCTAGACTCAAAGGAACTCAAGAAATATCAGCAGAGGTCTAGCATTTTATTTGAGAGTCTCTTGATAACACTTGAGTGAAAGCTTGTTTTCCAAGCATTCCCGAAATAACATTGACAGTAGAACGTATGCAATATCTTCAGTTTTCCTTTTCCATGAGATTATCTATAGCTGATATGTTTACCATTACCACCTCCATTCAGTAAAGCAGCATTAAGATATCTAATTATGCAAAATAAAAATAATAAAACCTTGGCCTGGGACACCCAGGAGCTAGATTGCATGACCGTCCCATATTCTTGTGTGCTGCAGGTTACATAGACTCTTCCTTCTTTTAAAATCGAATTCATGTTTATTTAGCCCTTTCCAAAACTATTTTGAGGCAGTCTTCTAAAAACCTTCAAAAATAGTTTATTACATTGGTGATAGTTAATGATGTAATGTGCCAGTTTCCTCAACAAGTTCTCAAAATAATGCTCATAATTGATTTTCGTAGACCCATTCAATAAAAATCTAGATATGTGACCATCCTGGTGAATTTTCCTGGTAACTGATAGAAATTAGAGTTTGCAGCAAAAGATTGGTAGCTTATCTCTAGACTATCTTTCCTGAAAGTAAGTTTCCCCAGAGAAGCTTTTGTGAGGGGCTGGAGTTTGGAGATACATATTTTGGTGAGGACAAAGGGCTGCTGCTGAGGGGACGTAATCAATAATGTGGTACAAATGGAAAACTCCTCAATGCTGCACAGAGTCCAGCCTCAAAAAATTCTGCACTCAAAGGCAGATCTTCCCCCTGGGTGTGGCTTTGGCTTTTACCCATGAAAAACTGCTCATTGAAATCCATGGGATCCATGAAGTGTAGATATTCCAGCTTTATTCAGGCTTCCAACACATCTTCTCTATTAGAGGGAATGGGGCTTCTCTTGAATTCTACGCCCACCCACTAGTATAAATATCATTGTATTTCTTGATTAGGTAACAAAATTATGCAACACATTCTATGACATGCATTTTTCCTTAAATACACCTTATAAATAATGCTCAGTATATAGCTGTGTATTGTTCGATTGATTGCCCTTGCAGTCTGTAACATTTTAAAATAATGAATAGAGACAGATTCATTCATATGTATTTCTATATATCATTTATATGTAGAATAGATTTATACATAAATATAAAATGTAATACATGTCCGTTCATTTTATATTGGTCCACATATACAAATGCAGTGCCTTGTGGGCTTACATCACCCTAACATTCCTAATCTGGAGGTTTTTTTCTCTGCATTGCATCTAACTTCTATTGAGCTTCTTTCTATTCATTTTTCTTCCCTCCATTCTCCCTCCTTCCGCCACCCCCCATCTTGTCTCTCTCTTTCTCTTTCTGCTATTTCTGTATATACCATGAGTGTGCCGAAAGGAGCACCATGAGATATGACTTGGTGTCTGTAGGCTGGTGACATAGTGAGTTCAGAATTCTTTTATGCGATATGACCCTTGGCTAATGTTCTTGTCAAAATGTGCTGCTCTTGATATGAGATGCATAATAAACTGGGATTCATTATTTCACTGAACCAGCATCTTTGTGTGTACCCTAAAGGGACTTTGGCGTGACCAGACTGTTGTTTAATCTTTGTGTCAGGGCCCTCTCTTCCTGGCAAAGAAGTGTGTGAGCCATCTTGTGTTAAATGCCTTGTGCTGGGGAGGGGTTTGTTTGGAGTTTCTTGCCAGCTGGATGCATTGCAGGTGTAGACAGCTGTAATACGGAGGTGTGACCCTGAGATACTGAAAAACTGTTTGGTTTGTTATAGCAACTGCGAGAGTTGATAGCTGAACACAAGCCTCATATAGATAAGATGAACAAAACTGGGCCGCAGTTACTGGAATTAAGCCCTGGGGAAGGCTTTTCTATCCAAGAGAAGTATGTGGCAGCTGACACCCTTTACAGTCAAATTAAAGAAGATGTCAAAAAGCGAGCCGTGGCACTGGATGAAGCCATTTCTCAATCAACTCAGGTAATTGTTTACACTAAAAATAGAATTGGATTCTTGCAGACAGCAGAGCACCGAAAGACATTTTCCTGAATCTCCTGATTAAATTTTAACTAAAATTATTTCACCACATTAACTCTGAGTATTGATGTCTGTGTCTCTCAGACGTGATGTTTGCTTGAATCCAGCCTTTCTCTACTTACCTTTCTCTGCCTACCGATAAATGTAATAAAAATAATTTTCAGTGACTTAAGAAACATACAGTTGTCATCATTGTCCAAATATTTAATTCATTGACCATCCTGACTAGAATGCAATATTTGCCATTGGGAGAGTTAAAGGAAAGTGTTATAATTATTAATAAAACACTCTCAAGAAGGCAGTGAGAAGAAAGAATGATAGGCTGAATGAAAGAAAAAGAATATAAAGCTGGATATTGATGGTTTTTTCTTTTCTGAAAATACTTTTTTTTCAAGAAGTTGAATTTTGAAATACCTACAGATTTTCCCATTTTCAAGGTTTGGTTTTTGTTATTAGATATGGGACATTAGGGTGGGCCAATGTCACAATCCCATTTAATTATTCCTTTAACTTTGAGATAGTATAGAACAACGTTCATTCATAGATATGAATGAACAAGTTTTTATAGCTTTGCTTAATTGTCTATGGAACCTTTACAAACAAAAATTTTAAATTCTCTCATGTGTCTGATTGCGTGTTTAACCATTAAGTAAATAAAAACTTCTGAAACTTGTAACTTCTGTCATGTCAGAAGTTACAACGTTGGGGAGGTTTTTTCCTTTAAATTTTTAAACATTTTTCAGTTCATGAAATGCATAACTTAAGGATTCTCTGGAATCTAATCAGAACTTTCCATGAATTTCACATTAAATAATATAACTTTTCAGTATGCCAAAATAGTTTATTAAAAATGAAGTAAACAATCCATTTGAATAGACAAATACTCAGCTTATTGAACTTGATTTTTAAAATTAATTTGAATTATGATAACAGGATGAAGCAACAGATAAAGAGATGCTGCTGGCCATGTCATCCTGGTCCAGTTGCATATTAACATATACCATTTCTTAATGGATACACTCAACTATTCATAAGAAACTAAGTCCATATAGGTAGTGTGACACAGAGGCGCATATATGTCATGATTTTAGGCGTATCTTGACATACCAGGTGGATATAGCTTTTGAATGGGTCTGTTGATAAAGAGGCTAAAATTTATTCTTGTGACATTAAATTGTAAAAAATGTTTTTTCATTTAAATTTCACACTTGGTATTACAGATCTTTTTTTCCATAAAATATCTCTTTGTTTTACTCCTAGTTCCATGACAAGATAGATCAGATCCTTGAGAGCCTGGAACGCATCGTGGAGCGTCTGAGGCAGCCACCTTCTATCTCTGCAGAGGTCGAAAAGATCAAGGAACAGATCAGTGAAAATAAGAATGTGTCGGTAGACATGGAAAAGCTACAGCCATTGTATGAAACTCTTAAACAGAGGGGAGAAGAAATGATCGCTAGATCTGGGGGCGCTGATAAAGACATATCTGCCAAAGGTAATAATTTTTGAATAGGGAAACAAACTTCATTTTTAAAGCAGTTCTAATTTTTATGCTGTTTACTCACAGTCCAGTTGCATTAAAAAATGCTGCATCTTAGAAAAGGTATTACGGATATGATGTGTTTAGGGTTGAAGGACTGTGTTTACAAATCCCTCGTTAATGTCTTCCTGTGTTTGTGAAATTAATTGATTGAATGCAAAGTGAGCCATTATACATAGACCATGTATAAAGGCCATATGATCAAAGACCATGTGTTCTCAGGCCTTTTAAATTAATAAGTGAAGCATATTGCTAATAAAGCCAAATCTAGGGGTTTTTTCTTCAGAGTTACTAGCAGAGTTACTGACTCTACTACCTTACATGAATGAACATGCATGCATGCTGCATCACATAGCCACAGAACTGGGATCCACAACCACAGCTAGCCATGTTTGAGATATGAGCTGAGGGTCAAAAGGAAGAGCATGTGTGTAGTGGAAATTGACAATAGGAGTACTCTAGAAGCAAGCCCAAAATACATACCATACATTGTTATATTCCTGGGACTGAACAGACGATTGTATTTTTATTTGGAGAACCTGAAAGTATACCCAGGTGATTATTTCACTCCCTTTGGGATTAAGGACAGCCTAAGTGAACTTGAAACTTGATACACTTGGTTCTACTCTGAGCTCACTTTTGTCAGGAAGAACCTTAGATTGGCAAGAATAGGAGATCTAGAGATGTTGTATTATCTGGCGTAGACTGTTGGACCCACTGATACCCACTGGACTGGGGTCATACGAAACTTGGTCCAGTTTTAGATGCTTAGCAAATTGGATCACTGCTTTCTGTGTGAACGGTAACATTCTACTTTGTTGGTTACATGGAGCTAACCAATAGCCTTGTGGATGTTGTTTTGCTCCATAGCTGTTCAGGATAAGCTTGACCAAATGGTTTTCATTTGGGAGAACATACACACACTGGTAGAAGAAAGGGAAGCCAAACTACTGGATGTGATGGAGCTAGCAGAAAAGTTCTGGTGTGATCACATGTCATTGGTAGTTACCATTAAAGATACTCAAGATTTCATCCGGGACCTGGAAGATGCTGGAATTGATCCTTCAGTAGTAAAACAACAGCAGGAAGCAGCAGAGGTAAGCAGAAAATCTCATTTAAAGTTAGAAAAATAAGTTGTGTTGTAATGAAACCCAGATTTCTTGGGTAAATATTAGGGGTTATTCTGTTAAAATTTATATTTGCTTCTGAAAATGCAATGTGCAGTGATACAGTAGGAGATAGAGTTTATAGAGTATACCCACAAATTTCACTTTGAGATTGTATGTTTAAAACAGTTTTTCAGGCCCTGCTAAACAGTGGTTCATGGCTGTAATCCCAGAACTTTGGGAGGCCAAGGTGGGCGGATCACTTGAGGCCAAGAGTTCAAGACCAGCCTGGCCAACATGACAAAACTGTCTCTACTAAAAATACAAAAATTAGCCAGGCATGGTAGTGCACACTTGTAGTCCCAGCTACTTGGAAGGCTGAAGCATGAGAATCTCTTGAACCTGGGAGGCAGAGGTGGCAGTGAGCCAAGATTGTGCCATTGCACTCTAGCCTGGGTGACAGAGCAAGACCCTGTCTCAAAAAACAAACAACAACAACAACAATGAAAATTTCCTCTTTATCCTAACTGTTTTTGCCTTATTTCAGGGCCTCATTATCTCTTTTTTTCTTTTTAATTTCCAAAGTAATCCAAAGTGCAGACTGTCCTTGCTCGTCAGGCCTCTGACCTTTCTGCCAGTCTTCCCTCTAGATCCGCCCTTACTGTGTTGCTGCCTAAACCCCCTCAGAGGTGTCCTCTGCCCTCTGGATAAAGCTTAAACTCCCTAGAGCAGGGCATGCAGCTTTTTGCATCCCAGGCTAGTCATGCCTATGTTTCCAAAGTTATGTTTTTCTATTTCTCCTTTACCAAGCTCCCTCCCTGCTAGTGATTAGAAAGGGTGTTTCCCAAAACAAACTGTTTTGCCCTTTCTAGCATCAGTGCCTTTGCACGTCTTATTTCCTCTAGAATGTCCTTCCTGCCACTCTTCTGGCAAAGGCAACTCAAGCTTCAAGGTTCAGTTGGATAATTACTCCCCACATGAAACCTTTTTTTGTGTACTTAGCAGAGTTAGTGTAGCTGTGTTCCCATAATACTTTCTTCATGCAAGGACTCTGCACATAGTATGATTTACTGTTGCTTATGCCTCTGTGTTTCCTCCTGAACTGTGGGCCCCTTGAAGGGAATAGCCATATCTATTTTTCTTTGTATCCCCAGTGCCTGGTTTAGGGCTTGGTTTATGCTTATTCAGTGTTTGTTGAATGAGTGAATGTATTTAACCAAGAAGATGAAAGCAAAAGTAAAATACTGCCTTTCTGTTGTGGTATTTTTATACCTTATAGCTCATACCTGGGGTAATGACATAAAATGTAAATCCAAAGCTACATTATTCTAAATCTGCTAACAAATACATTAATTTATATAGCTTTTGAATACATATTTTACTTGTCTGTTTTAAATGTATAATGGTTTGGAAACCAAAATGTCTTTCTAAGCCTTTTAGTATTGTTGATATTTTTAAAAATGTGTTTTGGTATTTATTAAGGTATTTCTTATTTATCATTTCTTAAATATTATCTTTATAAGAAACATTTGGCAGTTGTTACTAGAAGGGTGCTATTTTTCTTTTAAAATATCTCTTTTCTTGTTAAAAAAAATTATTGCAGCAACTTAGAAAACAGAAAGAAGTAAAAATTATTACAATGCCACCTTCTAGAAATGACTACCATTGATATGGTTGTGTACTTTTTAAAGTTTTGATGTGGTTTTGCTTAAAATTCTAAGGCTGTCGTTTTCTTATTCTAGGCCATAAGGGAAGAAATAGATGGACTACAGGAGGAGCTGGATATAGTTATTAACCTGGGTTCTGAACTCATTGCGGCATGTGGGGAGCCTGATAAACCCATCGTCAAGAAGAGCATAGATGAGGTACAACCAGCTTATTAGCATGGCTTTTAAAAAATTTTTAGTTAATGAAAATGTTATGTTAAAAGTAGTTAAAAGTTCAAAATATGACACTAAAAGAGTTCTAACATACATCTCGTAGTTAAATTCAGCATGGGATTCTCTAAATAAAGCTTGGAAAGACCGGATTGACAAACTGGAGGAGGCAATGCAGGCTGCCGTTCAGTACCAGGATGGACTGCAGGTAAGAGGATTACAGTGTATGCGCTGGTCTTAGCTGGAATCATACTAATTGATGTCTACATATTGGCACCACCCTAAGGCCTGCCAGTGCATATACAATTGTGGGCAAATCATTCCTGTGGTATCTCATTCCTCATGTATCTCAGTTCATGTTTTGTCTTTTAGAAGATTATTTCTGACCTTTCAGATATGTGTAGATTTATATACACATCTAAACACATTTCTGTATACACATTCAGTGAAATTTACTTTGAAAAGAAATATTTTGATTTTTTTTAAAGTGAAAGTAAATGTTCCCACACAGTATTTTTTATAAATGGCTCAGCATCAGACAGTGAAATGGAACTAAATCTGAATTCTGTTCTGAGTGGAATAAGATGAAAGGAGTAAACACTATCTAAAAATATCACCAAGTTTAAAGTCAGAAGTAAAGAAATTTGATTTGAAGCCAGTGTTCTCCATGTACAAAATAGATTTCTATTAGGTCATAATCTGGTGTGTAAAAAGTGTTTTCTTTTTTTCTATATTTATAATTCCTTTTAATAGTTGTTTTTCATTTCTCTTAAAGATTTTCATTCAGTTCATTAACTATTTGTAAGGTTTGTTTTTTTTTAATATTAAAAATTCTCTTGTCAGTTGAGGCCAACTAGGATGTATTTCTCTGCCTCCCTTAACCTTGCTCCATTTCCTCACAGGCTGGCAGGAGTTTAATCTTTCATCCTTCTTACCATATGGAAAAAGCTTAAGTATTTCCATAACACAAAGTGAATATTATTTTTAAAGCCCAGATGAGAACATCTTTTCCTTTTTCATTATGCCACTCCATTTCTATACTTGTAAAAATAAATGTCACAGCTAGGCTTTATGCCAGCTGAGAAGTTTTTTGAACTTTGGAAATATATGAAAAATTTTACTACAAATAACACTTTATTATAATTCCCCTTTCCTTTCCTTTTTTTTTTTTTTTTTTTGTAACCAAAGTGATAATTTACTAATAAGGTATCAATGAGAAGTAACTAACTTGGGCTCCAGCCCGTCTGTGAGACTCGGTCAAGAATCAATCGAATGAAAAATTTATTTTGCAAACTTGTATGTATCTATTTCATATTTGGGACGATCATTTTGATATATTGCTGCTTTTACTTATTAGGTGAACCATGTTAATTTTTTTATTAAATAGTCTCATTTCGCAATATCTTTTAGACTTACAATTGTATTTTTCTGTGTTACTTGAAATATTGTAGCAATTTCAAATGTACTGTTGTAACAACACATGGACTAATGTGTCTTTCAGGCGGTATTTGACTGGGTCGATATTGCAGGTGGTAAATTAGCTTCAATGTCTCCGATTGGAACAGATCTTGAAACTGTCAAACAGCAGATTGAAGAGCTAAAGGTATGTGTGGGAACCAGTTTATCAAAGACTTCCTTGCAGTTTTAAGTTCTTGATTCACATGACTTTTACATAAATTTATTTTACCTAATGTAAGTATGACAACTTAATTATGAAGCTAGCTTCATGTACATTGCGCCTTCACATGCTAAGCAATATATAAGTGCTCATTAAATAAAGGAAAGAAAATGCTATTAATAGTTTTCTTTTTATAATGAATTAATAACTGTTCATTATAGAAAAATGAAAAAATACAAATAAAAAGGAGAAAAACAAATTATTTGAAGTCACCCAAAATGTTACATACCTTGAGTCAAACTTTCTTAGATTTGATTTATAGCCTTTTCAGTATCTTCACATTAGGGCCATACGATGTGGAGTATGTGTGTGTGTGTGTGTGTGTGTGTGTGTGTGTGTGTGTGTGTGTGTGTGTGTAGAGAGAGAGAGAGAGATGTATTTAGATAATACTGTAAGGATATTTATAACTTGTTTATTATTCAGCAGTATATTGTTATCAGTACACTACAACATCATTTTTCTTTTCCTCATACATATTTTTAATGCTAATTTTTAATTTTTGTGGGTACATAGTAGGGGTCTGTATTTATAGGTTACATGAGATATATTGATACAGACATGCAATATATAATAATTACATCAGAGTAAATGGAGGTACCCACCTCAAGCATTTATCCTTTGTGTTACAAATAATCCAGTTATACTCTTTTCATTATTTTTAAATGTACAAAAATTATTTTTGACTATGATGACCTTGTGTGCTCACGAATACTAGATCTTATTCATTCTTTCTATTGTTTTATACCCGTTAACCCAATATTTTTATTTTCTTTAGAGTGTTCTGAGTAATTCGTTTAGTCTAACAGGTTAAAAACACATCCATGACATAATAATGTTTCCCAAAATGTTAGTTTTGTAAATGTTTGTTGTTTTTCATAGCTGTCCTCTGTAATTTTTGCTCTTGTAATTCTTGATCTGCAGATGTGAAAATGGCTGGGCTGTTTCCTCTTTGAATTCCTCTGTACCAATAATCATTTATCAAAATGGGATCAGCTATTTCCTTCCTAATTTTAACTCTCCATATGCAGAGACATCACACCGTTTGCTATGAACTCTGCTAGAATTTATGTGAAATTATTATCTGGCTTTAAAATTGCAGCATTTCTATCTCTAAGTGTGACATAGAATATTTCATTTAGAAACAAATTTTCTTTGTAGTAATTTTATTGTTACCATCACTAAATTGAGATTTTTATTTTACTTTAATCTGCTCATGTAGCAAACACATGATGTACTTTATGTACAATTATGAGTGTGGATAATTTATTTTTGATTATTTTATATAGCTCAGTGGTTTTTATATAGCAGCCTGGTTAGAAGTGCTCACTCTGAAATCAGGTTATCTGAGTTTCGGTCCTAGTTTGTCCACTTAGGGCATATAGCCTCGGAAAGGTTATCTAACTGGTCTTATTCCTCTGTCTTTAGCTTAAATTAAGGATAAAATTATTTCCCTAATAAGTTGGTTGAAAGCAACTTGAACATACCAAGTGCTCACTATACGTTTGTTATTATTTTTAAGTTATTATTCATGTATTTTTGAAAAAAGTTAAGGGACTGCTCGCAATGAATTTTTTTACTATTACATATTAAAATAAATATTTTATGAAGTGACAGTTACCTATTATAAGCAACTGTTTGCTAACCTGTTGGTTGGCAAAGCCAAGATTATTAACTATATCAGTGACTTAGAAAGTAGAAGAAGAGAGAATAGCGTTCTATGTCAGCAGTGGATGAGGCATGGGAATAACTAAATATTAATGAGCACAGCACAGCTACAGAAAACATAAAATTATCAGGGGATACAAGATGTGTGTAGCTTTCAGAGCAGGAAATACTAATTTGAGTTTCTTAAGACTTTATTTGGGCTTTCATATGTGTCAACATATATTTCATTTTCTTTTCCATAATTTCAAAACTCATTTTTCAAATGCATATAAGATATTGGAATAAGTTCAGCCTTGAAATTTAATTTTTATTGTAGAGAACAAAATGAAATGAAATGTCAAAATTACAGATAGAAACATCTATCCATCTAAAAATATTGAATAAAGAGAAAATATTTTCCTTATTAATTTTTTTGTCTATAATTCTTCCATTGGTGAGCCTCATGAGATTTTTACTTTTCATCGCCTCTTTTCAGTAAGAAGTGTGAATTAGAATGATGATATAACCAATATAACCAATAGATTTTTTTGTTTGAAGTTAGTGATTTTTAACAATATTTTCTTTGTGTATCTCTTTTAAAATAGCAATTTAAGTCTGAAGCCTATCAACAACAGATAGAAATGGAAAGACTGAACCATCAAGCAGAGCTTTTGCTAAAGAAAGTAACAGAAGATAGTGACAAACACACTGTTCAAGACCCATTAATGGAACTGAAATTGATATGGGATAGCCTGGATGAGAGAATCATCAACAGACAGGTAAATACCAGGACTTTTCTTAAGAAGTTATACATTTTCCATTTCAGATATTAATGTAAAATGATTATTAAAGATAAAATTAGAATTTTTTATGCTTCTCACATGCTATTTTTAACCACAAGGAGCATCAAACTTAAAACATAGAAGGATATGATGATTAGGCTTCATTGTATATGTTTATGGACTTATGCAGCATAAAACATTTATTTTTTTACCCTTGTTTTATAAAGACATATCATTTATAATATCAAATTTATAAATGGATTTTCTTCCTTCCCACTTTTTCGATAGCATAAACTGGAGGGTGCTCTATTAGCGCTGGGTCAGTTCCAACATGCCCTGGATGAGCTCCTGACGTGGCTGACACACACCGAGGGCTTGCTAAGTGAGCAGAAACCTGTTGGAGGAGACCCTAAAGCCATTGAAATTGAACTTGCCAAGCATCATGTACGTAGCTGTTATTGCATATTCTGTTTCTTCTCTGTCCATTTCCAGTGTCATTAGATTTCTTGGATATATTTCTTCTTTATGTGTGTTTCAAGTTTATGATTTTGACACAAGTTCATATGTGACATTTATAACTAAAGGTTAAACTACTTAAAACAGTATAGTCAAAATATTTTTCCTAAAAGATTATGATAAAAATGTTTTTCTCATTCAAGACAATTGTCAAACAAAACAGGGATGAGCAATTTGTGCTCAAGTTTATTAAGGCTGCATGGCAAACACTAAAGATTTAAATTCCTAATTATACCTCTCATTGTGATAATGTCACCTATTTTTTTAAAGTTGTTAGGGTAGCCTTCAAAATCATAGGCTGAAAATGTCCTACTGCAGGTTTTATGTGTATTGTCACTCTGGTCATTCATATTTCCATGTCTCTTTCATTTGCAGCTTGTTTGTCATGTCTAACATTGTTTTTTATTTTCTTGAGATGGAGTTTTGCTCTTGTTGCCCAACCTGGAGTGCAATGGCATGATCTTGGCTCGCTGCAACCTCCGCCTCCTGGGTTCAAGTGATTATCCTGCCTCAGCCCTCCCAAGTAGCTGGGATTATAGTCACATGCCACCACACCTGACTAATTTTTAAATATTTTATGGTAAAGGTGGAGTTTCACCATGTTGGCTAGGTCTCAAACTCCTGACCTCAGGTGATCTGCCCACCTTGGCCTCCCAAAGTGCTGGAATTATAGGTGTGAGCCACCACACCCGGCTATCTGACATATTTTTATCTGTACATCTCTTGTTATGTTGAGGTTTATCTCTTTGTCTGCATGTCACTCTTGTCTTTGAATTTTTGTGTCTTACTCCTTTTCTTTCTGAATTTTTAAAAATATTTATTATGTTTTAAAAAGTTGTTATATATCCTACATTTGATATAAAGCTTGTAAGTAGAAAAAATTTTGTCTTAAGAGATACATGCAAGGCAGTCTTAGATTGTCACCTTTGTAACACTTCTTAATAGATCATTCCCTATCCCTTCAGTCAGTAGACTTAATGAATAACAGATTATGTACAGTAGAGTTTATCCTGGCATTCAAGAATCTTTCATAGACTTTGACATTCACAGTAATAGTGGTATCTTCAGAATTCTAAATCCTAAATTAAAATAAATTTTCCTTGATTATCAAATAGGAAATGTTTATTTTACATATTGATTAACATTTTTTAAAAGGTAGGTTTTAGCACTTTATGCTGTACAGTTTTTGACTATTCTTGCTTTTGTTCTTCTTCTTTTCATACTTCCCCACAGTAATTGTTCCCTAGTTTAAAATTTTCTTTTTCTCTTACCTGATCTGTCTACACTGATAGTCATTGACCAGCCATATTTGATTAAACAAATTGGATTTATTTTGCATACTTAATGTTTACCGAGGAGCTTGTTTCATTATTTAATGTCTACATTATATGTTTGCTTAGAGCTGTAATGACTGGTGAGACCAACTGCCTAGCAACAAAATATGTTTAGTTTCATGGTGTGAGTTTATAGCTGGATTTACATTTTTATAAACCTATCAGTTGTCTTAAAAATAGCATACATCAGGATAGAACTTTGTATGAATGGTAGAGGTAGAATGAGGCACCCTGATGCAGCTATTTTGGTGGGGATATGTAAAGACCTCTTACTTCTGTTTATCTAATTTTGAGTGGTTTGAAATGGCTCTTTCTCTCTTTTCTCTTTTCCTTCCATTCCTCAAAGATCAAAATTAGAGGACATAAAATTCCCAGCAGAATTGCTGGAGGAAGAGACGAATGTTTCCGTCCCTCTCCTGCTTTCGTCTACTCCTAAGCTCTGACTTTGTAGCAGGACTCAGACCATTTGGAGGAATGAATTTTGTAGAATTCTTTTTTATATTTTGACCATGAAAACATTTAACTTTTTGATTTTGAGAGTGATCCTACTCTTAACATAGCAAAATACATGCTCTCTATAAAGATAACTTCTTACTCAGTTGGTTTTTATAGCCTTTGAAAAACACTCCCTAACCAGATGCCTCAGAATATGAGTGCATACAGTCAGAGAAACAGTGATATCAAAGGGTTACTGATCTTCACTCCAAATCCTCCCTGGTCTGATTTCCCTCCAGATGTGTGATGTGTTACATAGTGTGGGAGATGATGTTCTTTTTCTTTACTATTGCCAAGCCTGAGTCAATGAGTACAGGGTAGGATCAGCTTTTACTAACATTAGAGGGAGGTTAAGCATAGCTTCCTTGAAAGGAATCTATATTAACTAAAGCTATACTCATTCGGTAAAATGAACTGGTTTTTTTTAACCTTAGGGTTGCTTTCTGCACTTACCCCATTTTAGTGCATTTAAGCATTATTAACCTGTTCATATATTTCCAGTGTGTAAAAGGAAGGCATTATGTGCTGGGTTCTGTAGTAGGCATTTCATTATGTATGTTTTCTACTAAAAGAACAGCTGGATTTTAGAATGCTGGGTTTAAGTATCTCTGATATAGAGTGAAATCTTTTTTCTGTTAGTTTTAGGGTCTTCCAATATTTCAGTTTAGCAGTCAATTCCAGGACTCCTCCAATGAGAGAAGATATAGGAATATTCTGGGATTTTTTTCCTCTTTCAGAATGCTAATTGTAAAATATGGTATTGTATATCTTAGATATAATTATATATTCAATAATGAATATATAGGAATAAAAATGTATTTTGTTTGCTTGACGTGAGAATTAAACTAAAATTAGCTTGAACCAAGTGAGACATTTTAGAACCTTTTAATTATAATCTCTAGATATTTAGTGTCATCAATTGCAAGGGCATTCTAGTGGCAATAACTAGCAAAGTGTTCTCACACAGTCATTTCAGGGGACATTGACAGAATAAAGGTATATCTAGGAAAGCTGCAAATTTAAGGGAAAGGAAGTTTATCATTTAAAAACTTAATATTAGTCAGCCTGGGCAACATAGTGACACCGTATCTGTACAAAAAATAAAATAAAATTAGCCAACCATGGTCGTGTGTGCCTGTAGTCCCAGCTACTTGAGAGGCTGAGATGGGAAGGTTGCTTGAGCCCAGGTGTGGAGGTTGCAGTGAACTATAATAACACCACTATACTCCAGCCTGGCCAACAGAGTGAGACCACCCCATCTCTTAAAAAAAATTAAAATTCTACACATATAATGTTTTTGTTTCAGAATTTTTAATAACCAGAAAGGAAAACAATTGCATTAAAGATAATATTAACATGTTGCACACTAGCAAATATGGTCTTATCTTAATATTTTCAGGTGCTCCAAAATGATGTATTAGCCCATCAGTCCACAGTGGAAGCTGTTAATAAAGCAGGAAATGATCTAATTGAATCAAGTGCAGGAGAAGAAGCAAGCAACCTTCAGAGCAAGCTAGAGGTTTTAAATCAACGCTGGCAAAATGTTTTGGAAAAAACAGAACAAAGGAAGCAGCAGCTGGATGGTGCCTTGCGCCAGGTGAGTGAAAGAATAAATTCTGAAAGCTTCTATAGCATTCAAGACCAAAATAGCATGGAATTCTTTTATTAGTTCACAGACTCCTGTTTAATTTTTATACCTTAAAGAGAGGAGTAAAAATAAGTGGAATAGAACAGAACAGCAGAAGAGAACGCAGCTTTCTACTTCTTAGCATAATACTCTTATCTACTAGAGCTCTCTTGATGAAGAAAGGCAAATCTAATGGTACCTGGCTGTTCTTAAGAATGTATAGAGAGGCTTAGCAGGCTGGGATTGTTTGAAGCTTATTTCCTGCTTGAAACTGACAGTGTTTATGGCCCCAACTTAAAACTCCCTCTTACTTCAGGCCAAAGGGTTCCATGGTGAAATTGAGGATTTGCAGCAGTGGCTGACTGACACGGAGCGTCATCTGTTGTCATCCAAACCTCTGGGAGGCTTACCGGAAACAGCCAAGGAGCAGCTTAATGTCCATATGGTAAGCAAAGTATTTTCTACAGCTTTAGCCTCAGAGTAACCAACTGACCATTTTGTATGGGCTCTGGTAATACATAAATCATGGGAGAAGGCTTTAAAGGATGTAGAGTTTATGGCAGAAATCACTATGTATATACGCTAGAAACACACCATGTATTGATTAAAATTTTTAAGTCAGAACCTATTCTTTATTTCAAAGGTTAGTGTGTCAGTATATGAAAAGAGGTTTTAGAATTCTAGACACTTTTTAGAAGCAAACCTTCCCCCAAAAAATGATATGCTTGTATGGGCAGTAATATAAATTATAAAACTATTATACCTTGAAATGTAAAGAAAAACCTCTAAAATAATCAGAATGATTTAAAATTGTTGTAATAAGCATGATTGTCTCATTTGGTTTCATGGAAAGTTGGAAAAAATACTCTTGTTCTGTTAAAAAGAAAAACTTTCTTGTTTGATTTAATGGTGATAGAACTTTATCTTCAACTTCATACGTACCCCAAATACAGACAAGAAGAGGAGGCTTCTGTTTAATTGTCCAATCTGGAGTGTTGTACCTGTGGGCTGTTCTACCTAGATCATGCCACATAGCTCCTAAGAAGACAGAGGAAGAAATCATGAGACTTGAAATGTGGGCTTTCTTTCATAGAAATAGGGACTGACAAATTAAATTTAGGCTACTTTGGATTTATTGACATTTTAAATTCATATTTCATTATAATTCAGCACTAGAAGCTCTGAGCAGAAACAGTGTTTCAGATTTTGTAAAAAGAGTCCCCTAATTTTTACATTTGTTAATTTACATCAGAAGTTTTAAAAAATATTCAAAATACTGATGACTATTATCTTGGGAGCTAAAAGTACAAGTACTTAGAAATTTGGCAAAAGAAATGGGTCATTGTAAATCAATATCTATACTATTTAAAAGAGATTTAATGTTTTTGTAAGATATTAATAAAACTGTACTTATTTGGAAATAATTTCACATTTGGTGATTTGAAGAGGAAGTAACCATCTTGTAGATATTGTAAAGACATAAAACAGACTATGACGGCAGGTAGCATCTTACTCACTTCATAATCACCATGAATAGTTTAAGTAAGTCTTACTAATTTGGTATAGAATTTTCTAGAAATCTTTATGGTATACTTATTGTTTTAGAAAGTTATTATGTGTGTGGTTTTTTGTTGTTGTTGTTGTCGTTATTGGTTTTTAGTGCCACAGGAGACCTATATGTTTCAGTGGAAAAGTAATAGACTGAATAACTTGTAAGTGCTTATCTTCCTTTTTTAAAAAACCTGAGAGACTTCCAGATAACTCTTTACTTTCCTGGAAGCACTTGCACAGATTTGACAGTGTCCAATAATTAGAAGTTTAATGAACTCATAAACAGATAGATGCTTGGGATTATTTTCTAATCATATAAGTATTTTTAAAATGCTGATTTAGAAGAATATAAGAACTTGGAAGCAAAGAACTTATCTTTACAATATTTACTTTTAGAAAAATATTCCATTTTAGCTAACCGCATTTGGGTGGGGTATTTAAAATGAATTTTTGTAACCCTATATAATATAATAAATTATAGAAATCTGTTTAAATAAGTTTAAATCTGTGATTTAAAGCATTCTAAAGAGTTGTTGATATTTGTAATATCATGTCAATAAAGATCTTTTGGTTTTGTTGTGCTAGAAATGAAAAGAAGTACAAAACTTACAATATTAGTTTCTTGAGTTTTTAGCTGTATCTGAAAGTTTTGCCTTAGGATTTAAAGCTTGTAGTAGGTGATACTGTAAATGTATTTAAATAGGGCTTTTTTTTTTTTTTAAGACTTAAGAAATAAATTTTTGAGGTGTTGAAAATATTCTGGGGTTTGTGGTGATTACAAAACCTTATGAATATAATTTTAAAAACATTGAATTGTATACTTTAATATGGTGAATTTTATATGAATTATATCTCAAGTTTTGAAACTTATAAAGTTGAAAATATAAGGGAGACATAAAATATATAATCTTTCAGTGAGAACTATGATTTAACTCACATTGTAGCTGAATACGTAGAATAGAACTGGTCTTAATTTTTTAAATGAGAAGTAACTTGTTTTGTTGGTCTTAAAGTTTGAATTTGTCTAAGCAATATTTTCTTATATTCTATATAGAAGGAAGATACAGCGTTCTAGTTAGTACAAGGAGGGATCTATGAGAACCTCCCATTTTACAGAGGAAGGAATTGAGGCTCAGGGAGGTGAAATTACTTACCCATGGACACAGAACTAATTAGTTACTATACAGTGAAAGCTTTCTTAACAGCATTTAAACTATTACTTCAAACCTTAGCATGCCAGAATAAATTGATAGTGATAACACCATTTTTGAGATTCCTCAGTAGACAGGGTATGACTGTAGGTTTAGTTGTTGTTGCAACATAGTGAAATGTTTAAGTGCATCATGATTTCTCTGAGAGAGCAAAGAGAGATGAATATATGATGAGGGTCTTGGGACTGATGACCTAGTAAAATAGAACTCTTAAACTTTACTTTCTTAAAGTGATATGACCTGGGGGTATCTCAATTTAGGAAGTCTGTGCTGCCTTTGAAGCTAAAGAAGAAACGTTTAAGAGTCTGATGCAGAAAGGCCAGCAGATGCTTGCAAGATGCCCAAAATCTGCGGAGACAAATATTGACCAAGACATAAATAACTTGAAAGAAAAATGGGAATCAGTGGAAACCAAACTCAATGAAAGGAAAGTATGTGCTTTGATTAATGTAATAGAATCAGTGTTTTAGTGTTTCATTTCATGGACTTTGCCTTATTTCTGAGTTGAGCTATTAGGAGCAGAACTTTTAATGATTCGTGTTTAAACATTCTTTGTATACATTTGGAGTTTTCATGGGGTTAGTTGAAAAATAATATTCTCTTTTAACATGAGAACAAATTTAAAGGGGTGGGATATATTCGAAAATAGGTAAAGATAATAGATCGAATGTTACTCAGGTATATTTTTAAATGTTGAGGACCACCCAAATTCTGGGTCATTAAATCTATTTTAATCTAATTTGTTTAATTTGAACAAAAGGCTGTATATATATGGGGGGAAGGAGAGAGGGAAAGCAGAGAGTGAGATGATCGTTTCTATATTTTTAAGTACTTACATTAAAAAATCCACGAGAATGGATTAAAATGTATGTTAAATTATAAATATGTTTTTGTTACTTTTTTAAAACCACAAAAATGACAATCTAAGAAATCTCAATATTGCTATTTAATGCCATGAAAAAAACAGTAGACTAGGAATACTAGATTATATGCCATCACTGATGGAGCATAAAGTATAGTTCTTATTACTTTGAGCCCCCAAATTAATTGTATGACTGTCAATTTTCCTTTTTACAGATTCTGTTTAGTAATTGCATTCTTTGGTTAGTTTCCAAAAAACATGCTTTAGTGTATACTAAATATTATTTTAGTTACGATGAGATGCTGCTTACTAGGCTTAAAGTGTTTTGGTTTGCCAGTATTTTAGTGAAGCCCATTACCTTTATAAGATATTGAGTTAATATATTAATAGCTATGCATAAATAAAGTGGGGATAGAAAGGAATCTGCCAGAGAATGTTTAAACTGAAACAAACAAAATAACTAAGACCCTTAAACATCACATACTAAACAATCTGTCTTTGCAGACTAAACTGGAAGAGGCTCTCAGCTTGGCAATGGAGTTCCACAATTCTCTCCAAGACTTCATCAACTGGCTTACTCAGGCTGAACAGACCCTAAATGTAGCTTCTCGGCCAAGTCTTATCTTGGACACAGTCTTATTTCAGATTGACGAACACAAGGTATATAGTGAGTCCAATAGATAGCATTCTCCTTTCAGACACCAGGCTGCTTTGTTTTTTGTTTTTTTGAGATGGAGTCTCACTCTATTGCCCAGGTTGGACTGTAGTGGCACAATCTTGGCTCACTGCAACCTCTGCCTCCTAGTTTAAGCAAGTCTTGTGCCTCATCCTCCCCACAGGCAGCTGGGATTACAGGCGTCCACTACCACGCCTGGCTAATTTTTGTATTTTTAGTAGAGATGGGGTTTTACCATGTTGGCAAGGCTGATTTTGAACCCCTGACCTGAATCTGCCCACCTCAGCCTCCAAAAGTGCTGGGATTACAGGCATGAGGCACCTGCCTGGCTGTCAGCAGGCCATTTTAATGTCAAAAGCATGCATTTGTTATTTTGAAAGCTTCCGTTTGTCCTTTAAAACAATTTCAGGTTTATGGTACCAAAAATGTATTCAAGATTGGTCTGATTTTCTTTTGTTTCTACTTATGTCCTTTTTTTCTGGGAAAGGTTTTTGCCAATGAAGTAAATTCTCACCGTGAGCAGATAATAGAACTGGACAAAACTGGAACCCACCTAAAATATTTTAGTCAGAAACAAGATGTTGTTCTAATCAAGAATCTACTTATCAGTGTGCAAAGTCGATGGGAAAAAGTGGTTCAGCGGTTGGTAGAAAGAGGAAGATCTTTGGATGAAGCAAGGAAGAGAGCCAAGCAGGTGATAATCCTTTAGAAAAATTCTCTGAACTTGTCAATAAATCACTTCTAGCTCTTGAAATATATGTTATGGACATACTTTTATTACAGGCTGTGTTAGACATAAAATCATGACATGGTGCCATGGTGATTCTTTCCTAAAAGGGCTGTGGCCTCAGTTTGGATGCTGACATCACTTTTTGACCTGGCAGCAACCTCAGTCCCTGGGGACTAATTGTAAGAAGACTGATTATAGCTTGACTTCATAGACAGGTTATTATCATTAAGGCCCAGAAAGCAGCTCAGAATTTTTTTTATTAGGTTTGTTTTCTTTTTCTTTGTCCTTTTGACCTCCACTCTCATAATCAGAGTGAGACATCATACTTATATTGTATTGCTACCTTTTGTTTAGTTCCTAAGCCAGACTTTCTTCACAAGCTATCAGCGCTGAGAGCCAGGCATGAAGCCCTCCCAGCAGCTTTCTGAAGGGGCATATTTTCTGTCTGAGTTGGTGGGCACTTCCACCTCTTTGAACACTTGTTGACAGACCTACATTTCTCCTCTAATATTTTGAGCAGATAATAGCACTCCATCTCACTTTGAAATTAATTGTGTGAATCTTTTGGGACCACGTTAAAATTTTAATCTAGAGAATCTCACAAATCTCACAAGGAATTCTCCTTACTCCCTTAACCTGTTATTAACATTCCGTTCTAGACTAAGCACAAAGAGGTAAAGTTACGCATCTCTGTGTGTCTTTGTACTCCATGAAAGAGAGAGATGTACCTACCTTGCTTGGCACATATATATATTTTTTAAAAATCTTTTATTTTTACTAGAAGTTAGTGTAATATTGTAGTGAGGATTTTACAGTTACTTTTTCCCTCAGTCAGCTGCATTTTTCTAGCCTTAGTGTTGTACCCCATTGTTTTGAGTTACGCTCAATTGGGTGACGCGAAAAGATGTCATGGGAGTCAAGTGTTTCAATGTTTAATGCTATCAGTACAAATGTTTAAAGGCTTTAGAAATGACAAATTGCATTGTTACAGCATTACACACCGTAGATCCCATTTTGAATGGGAGGTATGAAATGTTCAGTGTTACAAATGAGTCATTGGGATAGACTTGGTCTCTAATGTATCTTTAAGATGGTATTAATTCTGAGCCTGACATTTTTCTGTCCACATTATGTGGTGCGGTGGCATGTGTAGTGCAGGCATTTCTTGAGTTATGAACATCAATTTATAAATGTTTCTGGGATATCGGTAGCCAGCTGCTCATTTTTTTCCCTCCTTTCTCGATTTAATCAATTTTATTTTCTCGTTTTGTCTAATTAACTTTATATTTGCTACTGTTTTTACGGCAAATGTAGAGCATTTCCTCTATTTATATGGCTTAAAAATAGTTTTGAAAGTAGAACCAGCCTCAGAACTTGTGCATTTGTATCATTGACCTTACCATCCAATTGTTATAGCCTGTATTATTTGCAGTCAAACTACCTAACCCCTTGACTAGCTGTTTCTTCAGTTTATTTCTTCGTATTCTCATATCTCCGTTTTTGGCTCAGATATTGATCATATATCTCTGACTTTTCACAATTTATGTGTCTATTCTAGTTTCCATTTTTCTGTGTTTCAATTAAAGGTTGTGAGAGGGATATGAAGGTTTGTAATGAGATGATCTCCAGAGAGCCCTTACAGTTTTATGAGTCTGTGTCCTTAATCTGCTGTTATTGTTAAATATCTTTTTGTTATTTCATTACTCATGTGGTTTGGTATACAATAGATTTAATTTTGATTACTGAATTTTTTGTTAGGTATCTGTTCACTTAAGCTTATTGTGATGAATAATTTATAACCAATTTCACTGTTGTATCCAAAAATAGTACCTGCTGGTTCTTTATGACAAACAGAAAAGAAACTATGGCTAAAATCAAATATATATATAGTACCAGAATGTTTGCAAGGTCCTAGATGCCAAAGAGAATAACAATTTGTTAGAACTCAAATATTGTGGCTGCTCAGACACATAAAACCAATGTGTGAGGAGGCATAGGCATTAGTTTGAAGATTTTGAGAGCAGCAATAAAGCTCTTGAAATATCTTTGCATTAAACAGGAATGCGGTGACCTCTTTTTTTGTTTTTGCTACTTTAAAAAATCCATTTACAAGCTTTATACTTCCCCTGCCTGGTTTTTGGTCCCCTTTCTTAACATAGATATTAAATACCCTAAAAGTAAACCCAGATCTGTCAATAGACAGCAGTGAATAACAACAACAAAAATACAAAACATTTTCTGAGAGTTTATGTTTATTATTGAATGAGAAGAAAGTATAAGGAAGAAGTTGTTTCTGGAGCTTCTTAACTGTTTCTAGGCTCTTTTAGAGCTGGTATGTTGAATGAATTAAAACAAAGTGACTATGGGGCACAGCCACAAATGCCAAGCATTATCAATGCTTTTTTTTTGTTGTTGTTGTTTTGGTAATTTGTTGATAAAAGCATTACTTTTTTCTTCTTCAGTGGAAATTTTGAAAGAACAGTTCCTAGAATTTTTATTACTATTAATCTCTGTCTTAAAAATATACTAGATTTCAAGTATGATATGCTTGAAAAATTTTCCAACACAAATGTAAATTTCTTTCCAGTTCCATGAAGCTTGGAGTAAACTTATGGAGTGGCTAGAAGAGTCAGAAAAGTCTTTGGATTCTGAACTGGAAATCGCAAATGATCCAGACAAAATAAAAACACAGCTTGCACAACATAAGGTGAGTCTATAATTAAGAAAAACATATCATCTCCTTATATAGTTCAAGATCACTTTAAAATTCTTACTTCATCTCCTATTTATTTATCACTAAAGAAAAAAGGCTATTCATTGTGAACCTATGTAAAATTTTAAACCTGTTGCTCTTAGTGTTGGTCAGGTTGCAATATCTTTACTATTCAGTGACCATTTCATTATGATTCCAAGGTTAATTGTTTAAAACAAACAAAATAAAAATGGAAGTCCTCTACAATCTAAAACATATAAAGGATTTTTAATGGTTTTGAACATTGGCATTTCAATTTTTCATGACAGCTGTCTTTTCCTAAACTTTATTTCACAGACCAAATGCCACCTTGAAGGTACTTCTGCAGTAAAAAGTAATAGAGATTTTGCAATATAGATTCTATTAAACAATAGAATGGGAAAAATGGGTTGCCCATACCTAAATTCTAAATTAATATTTTATTGTGTTTTTGCATGTATAAAATTCCACCTAACCTCAAAGGTAACCAATGACATGTTTATAATAGACTAGGTTCTACAGGTTCTAAAGCCTGTAGAACCACTGTTGTCTAAATACTTTCTACCTTTTCTATGCCTGTTATATTTTATATCTCTCACATGACATCCAAAGAGCATCCCCTCACCCTCCCCAGCTCTTTAGAATTTGGATTTTTCTGTAATGCTATTCGTAAAGTGACCCCACCAGCCATCAGAATGAGGATGTAGGTAAAAGAAAAGTCATTCTTAGAAAGAGTTTTACAGTCTTAGGCACATACATATAAATTATCACTTGAAACATGATAATTTTGCAAGGCTGGAAAAAATGGGGGTGATACAAAATTTATCATCAGGAGGAAATCCTGGCCATCATCTTCACACAGGTGGCTGCTTCCATCAGCGGGTCTAACCCCAGGAGGTCATGATTAGAGGGATGGGAGAAAACATAGTGAGCATCTGTTGTCTGGCTAGATAAGGACTAATGAATGGCTTGTTCTGCTGGCACCCTTTACCTGTGAGCTGCCACATTCAATATTGGGAGCACAGTGACAGTGAACAGCACCTTTCTTCCTGCCCCTCTGATGGCAAAATGAGAGCTTCCTTCTCAAAATAGAATGCTTTGTTTGAACTTGAGCATGGATGTTATATCATATAGTCTTATGAAAGTATATTGCATATTAAAGTTAGAGAGTCCTATATATAAGAATATCTACCTTTTTAGAGTCTCTGTTTGACATCAGTGACCTGTTGCCAAAGTCACCATTTCTCTGAGATGCATAATCAAGACAGTTCATTAAACCAGTTTTAAAAGTCATCTTTTCTGTTCATCATTTGGTTACTTTCATCTTTAAAAAACTTTCATTTATCCTATATTCAAGAATAACATTTTTTTATATCTGCTGTGTGAAGAAAATCTGTATAAATACCATGATTCTATAACACTGGCATTCTGTTTAGAATAACATGAAAAAATATTTACTGATAACAAACTGTAGAAATAATCTGATTGTAATTGTGTCATCTTTTACTTAGAAATTTCCAGATGTAATTGCCTGTTACCCATGACAAACTAAATAATTTAGTCATATTAAAACATTTAAAGTATGTAGCTTTTAAAGGCAGTAAAAACTTCTTAGGTAATTATAACCTTGAGATTATCTTAGAAAATTGTATATTTGCATAGCATTTTACTATCTAGGGTAATTTGAATTTGTTACAAGGATTGAGAATCACTGTATTAATGTTTCCATTATATTTTGTGAGTTTGTAAGCTTCCCTTTAAGTTGACCTTTATTCTCATGCCTGCTATTGTATAGTCAGTAGTAGTTATCTCATTCTTTCTACTCTTCCTATTGAATACATATAAACATCTACTAGGCATAAGATGATAATGAGTGGCCTACAAAGAGAATGTCCTTGCTCTATACAAGCTTATAATTGATTTGTGTAGAAAGACTATACAGATGCTCCTCAACTTACGATGTGTTTTTATCCCCATAAACCCACTGTAAATTGAAAATATTATAAATCAAAAATGCTTTTAATACACCTAACATTAGCTTACAATAAGACAAAATCGTCTAACACAAAATCTGTTTTTATAATAAAGTGTTGAATATTGCAGGTACTTTATTGAATACTTGACTGAAGTATGATTTCTACTGAATCCCTGTGGCTTTTGTACCATGATTAAGTCAAACAAATCCTAAATCAAGTCATCATAAGTCAGGGACTGTCTATAATTCATTTCTGTTTATTAGGGATGCCTCTGTTAATGCCTCTTACCTATTTGTTTATTAGTCCTAAGTAGAAATGCACATGTTTTTCTTGTTAAATATATAGGAGTTTCAGAAATCACTCGGAGCCAAGCATTCTGTCTATGACACCACCAACAGGACTGGACGTTCTCTGAAGGAGAAAACCTCCCTGGCTGATGACAACCTGAAACTAGATGACATGCTGAGTGAACTCAGAGACAAATGGGATACCATATGTGGAAAATCTGTGGAACGGTAAAATGTTCTTTAAGACGGTTTGGTTACCCTGTAGACCTCTTTCAAATATACAGTATTGGTGCTTTGCAGGGACATTTCAAGAACCTTAAATATTTCCTTTGCCTGAGGAACTTCTGCTTGTCCTAAGTGCCCGAAACACATAGCACTTGCATTGAGAAGGCTTTACTGTTCTTTATTGTTTTAACTACTCATTACAATAAAAAGTGATACCATTGTCCAAGCTTCTGCCACCTCACACCTGACTACACCCACTGCTTCTGACTTGTCTTCCCACGTCTACCTTTATCACTTTAACTTAATTTCTACATAATCACTAGGATAGTCTTTTAAAAATATAAATGGAATCTTATCATTCCCTTCCTTCATGCCCTTTGGTGACTTCCTACTGGGGGCATGCATTGAAACACAGGCTTCGTAGTGTGATGTGCAAGGTACCAATGATCTGGCCCCAGTGTTTCTTTCCAACTACCCCTTTCTGAACTCCCTCTTTCTCATTACACTTCCACGAAAACCCAAGACATATTTCAAAAATTTTAAGTATTTAGGTACAATAGTAATAGAAGAGTTCAAATATCTTGTACATGTTTCCAAATTTTCCATTGATCCTTAATCTTAATGCTTTTTGTCAATATCAACATTAAATAGGTTATATTCAGTGCTAGGGAACTCACAGTAAGTTTTTGTCATGTTAGTTTTTTAAAAATCTTAAATTCCTCAGCTGCAAAATGCTACATACCTTTTCCAATGTTGTATAAATGGTTTTATTTACAACATTTTTGAAAGACAAAAAAATTAAGTCATGACAAATAGATCAATGAATGCCAGGGGTTTGAAGATGGAGGCAGGGTGTGTCTGTAAAGAGATATAGCAAGAGGGAGATTTTTGGGATGGTTGAACTGTTCTGGATCTTGATTGTGGTGATGGTTACATGAATCTATACATGCGTTAAAATGTATGGAAGTGTATAAAAATGTCAAGTTTACTGCCTGATAATATAAAACAAAATTTTAAAATTATGTAAACAATTTAAAAGGCTTATTTTTATGAAGAAATGTGAAGGATCCATGGTTTCCAAAGGAGGGAAATTTCCTGGAACAGATTCCATGTATTTAAGGAATAAAAAAGAACGTTTAGAAAAGTTTTGTTTTTTCGTAGGAAGAGCAAAGAAACAACAATGAGTACCAATATACTGTTCTTTCTCTTTAGTACCACCCAGTCTTCATCAATTAATTTTAGCTGTTCAGATATATGAGTGGGTTTTTCAGTTGCCAGGATTAATTTTTCTACCTTTTTCCCTAGACAAAACAAGTTGGAGGAAGCCCTATTATTTTCTGGGCAATTCACAGATGCCCTGCAGGCCCTCATTGATTGGTTATATAGAGTTGAACCCCAGCTGGCAGAAGACCAACCTGTCCATGGAGACATTGATTTAGTGATGAATCTGATCGATAATCACAAGGTATTGTTATCTGGGACATTTTATTTTATATTGTTTGATTATTCTGAGTGTACAAGGAAATGTAAACCATTTAAATTAGCCTTTTAAAATCAGGAGACTATAGATCATACTACATAACAAATTGTTGAAATATGTGTCCGTTTGAACAGAATCTGGAAGCTAACTTTAAAAGTGATGGGGAAGTATTATTTAGTGTCAGTGAAATGCTTTTGTTTTTAATTACCAGATCTAAAACCTTTTTAGAACTTGGAAAGTGGTTTCATTCTCTGGTGCTTAAAAACAGATTTCAATAATGTTTTACTGTCTTTAGTTATGCACTTAAACAATTATGTAATAAAATTTAAAATCATTCATTCAGTGACCTGACACTAAGTCACTGCATTAGTTTGTAGATTTGTGACATGATCCGTGGGGTTCATGACCAACCACTTTTAAAAATACCAAACCAAAACTGTTTTAACCTTGCCCCTTGAACTATATCAATTTATGAGTCAGCAGCATGTTCTGTAAGGGATTTGATTATTATTTACTTCAAGAAAATTGACTTCCTTGAAATCTCCTTATATATTTGTTAAACGGTCAGGTCATGCAAATCAAAGGTAATATTCAAGGTGTCCAGCCAAGGGTAAGATCCTAAATTATGATCAAATGTTGTACAACATCTTAGCCTTGGAAACAATATGAAGCATAGTACCAATGTAGAATAGTTGTATCAGAGCTGACTTTATAAAAAATATCTTATGGCACTCTAGTTGAATTCATCTTGTATTTCCTCTCCATAGTTTTTGAGTTCAGAAAACTTATTTATAATGTTCTCTTTATACTGGTTATACTATTTTGATCTTACCATTCTTTTTTAAATCATCTTATTGCATGTTTATTTCTTCTTTTTTCTCTCTGTTCTATGATTATACCTATAAGAGAGTTTGTTACACTTGAAAAGTGAAACAAACTAAATAAAAAAATAATAAAAAAAACAAAAGGATAAATAAAAAACATTGGTCGGGTCTACAAAAGTTAAAAATTGAAAAAAAACACAAGGCTTTGCTTATATTGAAACAATGTTTTGTGCATGGTTAATACAAACTTCTCTATTTCCTGGCATTTATTCAGTGAATAATGAATAGTGTAATGTTACTTTTTACATAAATGCCATTTCTGTAAACTCACTGTCTAAATATTTACTACTGTAGGCAATTGCCAGATCTTTTATATATTAAAGGGCATCAAGAATGAATTAATCATTTAGCATTAGTAATACAACTGGAAGGCTCAAGAAGTTCAAGTATACAAAATGCTTTGGAAAGTCTACTGAAAACTATTGGACTAGTCCTATCATAAGTGGAATATTTAGATACTGTACCATTTGTATATGTGTTTATGTGTGTGTTAATGTGTATATTGGTACATATGTGTGTGTTTTTAATCTGTCTATCTGCAGGGCACATCTCATTTATAACTGTTAGAGTTGAATCAAGTAATCACTTTTGCGATAGTGTCACTTTTGTGAATTATCTGTATCAGAATAGAAACCTGTAGATATTGCCAAATGGTAATATTCATTTATGATTTTTTTAAAACACATTAATTTTATTGTGACAGAATGTTGGTTGTTAATATTTGAAAGATCTAGTTGCATACACAGACTCTTGGAACAAAAATAAAGAGCACTGGGCTCACTTCTTAGATCAGTCTCTGGCCAAAATAAACAATTTAACTCCTGGCACATTGAAGTTTGTCAAAATTAGGCAGGAAAAAAAAAAAGAAGCTTTCCCTCCACGGTGAAAGACAAGGATTTAAGCCTCTAAAATATGAGGCTATGAGTTAGTACCTAAGATATTATAAAAGAGCAAGAAGTGTTATAGGATAAAGGACCATATGCCAACTTCCTATGGAATTTCCTGCCATTATCTCTTAAGACCTCTGTGGTATACACATCAGGATTGCTTAGTCCTCTGTTAGCTTCTTAGATACATCTCTTAGAGTAGTGCAGAAGCCGTCATGCACTTGACATTCACACTAATGATTTGAGAGGAATTGGGATACCATATTAAAGAATCATTAAAAAAAGGAATTTGATACATTGTTTTATGAAATTGAAATGAAGAAGGCTGGCTGCCATTATTTAAATCCAATATATCATTTTAAAATAAGATAATATTACCTTGTTTTCTTATGAGAATGTGACAGGACTGAACAAATTTATACAAGTTCTTGGTGGTGTTCAAATAGGAGCAGTGTGTCATTTATCTTCTGAAGATGCTACCAAAAATATGGTTAATAAACCATAGGTCTTAGATATCTGTACATGATGTTATGTGCACATATATATTTCAAACAGTATGTGTTGCTGTTTTGGTTTTGTAATTAAAATTAATTTTTCAAAATATATTCCTCTTAGGCCTTCCAAAAAGAGTTGGGGAAGAGGACCAGCAGTGTGCAGGCCCTGAAGCGCTCAGCCCGAGAACTCATAGAAGGCAGTCGGGATGACTCTTCCTGGGTCAAGGTCCAGATGCAGGAATTAAGCACGCGCTGGGAGACCGTGTGTGCACTTTCCGTATCAAAGCAAACACGGTTAGAAGCAGCCCTGCGTCAGGTAAAAACCATGTGAATGAGAGCTGGGTGTAATGGGGAAAAGTATTGAAACCTCAGCAAGTAATAAACCACAAGTAATTGGAACTGCAAGTAGTAAAAAACTGTGAGGCCCTCGTGTCTCAATCAGGACAGTCAGAAGAAGGAAATTCTAGTAGCATCATTGCCTTGATCCTTCTCCCACCCTCCCCCATGAATTTAAATTACTCCTAGAGGGAGGTGTTCTAATCTTCACATAGAAGTGCTGCTTGAGTAATGTCTCAGCTTGCAAGTATGATGGACTGCCATTCATCTAAAATCAAAGTTAAAATGGTAAATTTTTCTTCATACAGGCTTTTTTGATAATATTAGATGTTTTCTTGTAAAATACGTATATCTTTATCTTCTTAATGGGAGTAATGAAACAACTTAAATTTAAGACTTTTTTTTTTTAATTGAAGGATGATTCCACTATATAATTCTGTAAATTGTGCTAACAGGCATATTTGGGGATTTTGTTTGGGGTGTGTGTGTGTGTGTGTGTGTGTGTGTGTGTGTGTGTGTCTGTGTCTGTGTGCCTGTGTGCCTGTGTGTCTATGTGAACTCTTAGGCAGAGGAATTCCACTCGGTGGTACATGCCCTCTTGGAGTGGCTGGCGGAGGCGGAGCAAACCCTTCGTTTCCATGGTGTCCTCCCAGACGATGAGGATGCTCTCCGGACTCTCATTGATCAGCATAAAGTGAGTAATATATAAACACTGAGTAAAGCTAAATGAGAAAATCAAAGCAGGGAAAATAGACTCATGATTGCAAATATCAGCTGCATGAATATTGTCCTTCCTGAGAAATAATGAAACGTCTGGTACGTTTGAGAGTGTACTTCTGTCTGCCTTGCTTACATACGTATGTCCCTGTGCACCCACACACATGTACGTGTACCTGTCTTTTTATGTGTCCTTTTTAGGGAAGGTAATTATTCTGTTTCCCATCTCAAGGAAGCTTATTGATTTATCTAGACTTTTTGGCTTTTGACCAAAATTGGTTGATTTTATTGCAGTTCTTATGTGGGTTTCAAACATAAAACCTCCTTAATGAGCAGTTTGGCATTTATAAAATTATACCCATAGGATTGTAAATGAGTAATTTTGCCCTTTGTAAACAAGACACACAAGTAATTTAGTAACTCATCTTTAAATCTATTTTTAAGCTTTTGCTGCCTCTGTTTTTAATCAAGAGCCTTTTAAATGCTTTTTAGTAGTAAACTATAGTATACATTAAAAGTTTTAAAAATGAATTCCATAAGCTGATATTCTGTTGAATAACTAACCAGAATTTGAGCTGTTGAGTTTTCAAATCAAGATCTTTCCTGTGGCAATGCATGAAACTTGCCAAAACCCTCAAGAGAGTGATCCAGATATCTCTTAACAGATGTTTTTTAACCTTTGACTCAAAAAGTCAGGAATTTGAAATGGTAACACTCAATGTAGTGTTGATGTCAGCATTTCCTATTAACTTTAAAGGATCTTTTTAACACTAGTAAATAACTTTGTCTTTTGAAGTCAGGCTGGAAATGCATCATTAATTCTAGTGTAGCATGGATTACATCATCTGTAGAGACTTGTTATTTTAATTAAACCCTCTATCAAAGATGAGCTGCTGAATCTATAGCAATGAAATATTGCCGTGTCATTTAAAAAGTGGTGCAAACTTGTATAGCATTTTCTGGAAGAATGAAATTCTGTATGTACCATTTAAATTTATTGAAGCTAGAGTATAAGAATAAGACAGTTGCATCAAATTTATTATAAATTTTTGAGTCAGTTCAATATTTTGAAAATGTAGTTTATATTATGTTACTGCAGGCTTATCATCAGCCAGCATTGAGTTCCATTAACATACTTAGGTTTGGGTCTGAGAGTAGCAATAAATATTTGCTGGACACTGCTTAAAGCCCATTATGCATATCTAACACCCTATGGAAAAGAGCCTATTTGTGGTATCACCACTCTCATAGCTGGACTGGGAAACCTCCAGGAGGCAGGTGTGCAGAGTAGGGGTAGTGGTTTTTACAACAAATTATTTTTAAATAGCATAAAGTTACCTGTAATTTTATAAAAAATTTCTTAATAATAATATTTTGCAGTAACACTATTCATTCTTTTCTATCTCCTGTGCTTCCCTTCACACATTCGTCATTACTAATCAAAGAAAAACATACTATTTAATTTCTTAACACCAGGACTAGAGGCTTCTGAGTATAATCCAGTTTCTAAAAATGGCAAGCTCTCCCACATGAGAACAAACCAGTAAGGTAAGGTTCAGACTAGGTTAGAAGAGCATAGAATTCAGTGGAATGTTGATAGTCCAGTCCACCAAATTCTGAGTATAACCTTGGCTCCTTTAGGTGTAGAAGAGCTTGAACGTGTGATATTTGTATCAGCTGTTCTCTGGGGGAAACACAGATGTTAGATTGACCTATTTTATCTTTTCCTTATAATGTTGCAGTTTTTAATTTTTTTTTTCCATTTAGGAGGATCTCTATTGGGAAATTGATAATGTTTTAAAGTTATGATAATTAAAAAGTAGGTGTCAGAGTATACTGTCAACTGAACCTTGACTCCATGATAGTAAACTTGTAAATAAAAGGTCTAAAAAGCATTTATTTGGTAATTCACAAACTCTTTTGAAACAATTACTGGAAACACAAAAGCGAATAAAACATGGTCTTTTGATCTTGTAGACCCTACAGTCTAATAGACATGTGTGTAAACAGCAAAATGCCAGAGTAGGAGGTATGTCACAGAGCTGCTTCACAGAGGTTAGAGACAAAAGACCACTTAATTAGAGTTAAAACATATGAACATATTATATAAATTTAAACTTTAGATTCAGGGAGTACATGTATATGTTTGCTACATGAGTGTATTGAATAATAGTAGGGACTGGACTTCTTTTGTACCAGTCATTCAAATATTAAGCACTGTACCCAATAGGTAATTTTTCTACCTTCAGGCCCCTTTTACTCTCCATACTTTTTGGAGTCCCCCATGTCTGTTATTTCCATCTTTATGTCCATGTGTGCCCATTGTTTAGCTTTCATTTATACATGAGAACATGTGATATTTGATTTTCTGTTTGAGTTACTTCACTTAGGATAATTAGCTCCATGCATGTTGCTGCGAAGTAAGTGATTTCACTCTTTTTTTATGGCTGCATAGTATTCCATGGTTTATATGTACATTGTTTTTTTTATCCAGTCAACTGTTGATGGATAGGTTGGTTCTATGACTTTACTATTGCGAATAGTGCTGGAATGAACATATGAGTGCTGGTGTCTTTTTTATATAATGATTTCTGTTCCTTTGGGTAGAGATACCAAGTATTAGAATTGCTGGGTCAAATGGTGGTTCTAATTTTAGTTTTTAAAAATATATCCATACTGTTTTTCATAGAGATTGAACTAATTTATATTTCCATCAGCCAACATTGAATTCCATTAACATACTTAGGTTTGAGTCTCAGAGTAGCAATAAATAATTTGCTGGTCACCAACTTAAAGCCCATGGTGTATATCTAACACCCTACAGAAAGGAGCAACAGTGTATGAGCACTCTCTTTTCTCAGCATCCACATCATTTGTTGTTTTTTCGCTTTTTAATAATGGTCATTCTGACTTGTGTAATATGATATCTCAGGGTGGCTTTAATTTGCATACCTCTGATAATTAGTGATGTTGAGCATTTTTCATGTGTTTGTTGGCTGCTTGTATGCTTGTATTTCTTCTTTTGATAAATGTCTGTTCATATCCTTCTCCCAGTTTTCAGTGGAATTGTTTGTTGTTTTCTTGTTTAGTTGTTTTGAATTCCTTGTGGATTCTGGATATTAGTCTTTTTTCTGAGGCATGATTTGCAAATATTTTCTCCTATTCTGTAGGTTAACTGTTTACTCTGTTGATTCTCTTTTGCTCTGTAGAAGCTTTTTTATTTAATTAAGTCCCATTTGTCTATATTTGTTTTTGTCACATTTGCTTTTGGGATTGTTGTCATAAATTCTTTGCCTAGGCCAATGTCCAGAAGAGTGTTTTCTAGGTTTTCTTGTAGTATTTGTATAGTAAAACACCTGTATTTCAAAGTGAACGCCCCTGTTCACATAGCTTGAGTAGCATGGGCATCACCTATGTCTGCAGCCTCTGGCACTCATTGTATAATCATGTAATTTTTCTTGGTGCAGGGGTCTAGATAGACTAGGGTGTCTGCAAATCTCTAACGTTCTATATATTTTGAAAGTGTGTTGCATTTTTAAGGGCAAAGATTCTCATTTGGTAATCACACTTTTAGAGTTCTATGATCTGTGTATCTATGAATACAGTTCTGATGGTAGAAAGTATAATTATGTATGTGAGACATTTGTACATTTATTTGAAAGATCATCCTTGAGGATGTCAAGGCTTTGTTCGTTCTGCTTGTTCACAGAGACTGGCTAGAACTGCCAGAACAGCCAGAACAGAGGAGAGCGGCTCTTACTGGTATTTTAAAGGAACGGTTTTCACATGGGCTGACCTGCTGTCAGGCTCACTCTCTCCAACTTCTCCCTCACTTTGTACTGCCTGTTCACTTTGGTCCCTTTCTCCCATACCCCCAAACACTTACATTTCTTTACCCAGCCTTTTCTCTTCTGTGTACTTTTTTGTTCATGCTCCTTTATTTCCTGGCATAGTTAATGCTATTTTAAATATTAACCTCCTTGTCTTATTTGTTAGAACTTATTTTTGTCAAAATCAATATTATTTCTATCTCTAGCAATACTGTCTCTCCCAATGCTATTCTTCATTAATAATATAATTATAATATATCTAGGAGAGTTATTCTTGTATATTACATTTTTTTTGTTTTTTTGTTCTTTTTTTTTAATGTTATATATTACATTTTTTAAAGCATGAGATATTATCCTATAAAGTTGGTCCTCTGTATCCATGTATCAAATCATCTTCAGGTTAAAAAATTCAAAAATAAAATGGATGGTTATATCTGTACTGAAGATATACAGACTTTTCTCCTTGTGATGATTCCCTAAACACTACAGTGTAACAACTATTTACAATGATTTACATGGTATTAGGTAGTATTAATAATCTAGAGATGATAGGAAGCATATGGGAGGATGTACATAGGTCACATGCAAATACTACATTATTTTTTATCAGGCACTTGAGCATCCTTGGATTTTAATATGCACGGTATCCTGAAACCAACTCCCTATGGATACCAAGGGATGACTGTACTTGGATTTTGAAGTACATATTAGAAAGTACTTTGTTTTCTATTTTGTCCCCTTTTCCTCCCCAATTAATAGATGATTTCCACTGTGAATAAACCAGTTGAAATTTTTGTTTATTTGTTTAATTCTGGCAGTCAAACAAATGTCACCAGAGTTTTGTTTTCAGCCAATGCCAACAGCTAATTGAAGTCTTTCTTTCTGCTGTAGGAATTCATGAAGAAACTAGAAGAAAAGAGAGCTGAACTAAATAAAGCCACCACTATGGGCGACACCGTTTTGGCTATCTGCCACCCTGACTCCATCACTACCATTAAGCACTGGATAACAATCATCCGGGCGAGGTTTGAGGAGGTCAGCATGTCTCAGATAATCTTCAGAGTAGCGATAGCTTTCAGAGTTGGGGTGTGGGGTGTGGGAAATTTCAGGAATTAAGATGCATTTACAGCCTGGGAAAATGAGACCTCTACATAGAAAATGTTCTTTTAAATACACTTCTCTTATGCATTAAAATCTCTAAAATTCACTTTTATTTAAAAGGTGGAATTTTGCAGCTATATCCCTGGAACATTAGAAGGCAAATATTTAGGCTGGGTATGGTAATTCACGTCTGTAATCCCAGCACTTTGGGAGGCCAAGGCGGGCAGATCATGAGGTCAAGAGATAGAGACTATCCTGGCCAACATGGTGAAACCCTGTCTCTACTAAAAATACAAAAATTAGCTGGGCATGATGGTGCTCATCTGTAGTCCCAGCTACTCGGGAGGCTGAGGCAGGAGAATCGCTTGAACGTGGGAGGCAGAGGTTGCAGTGAGCCGAGATCGTGTGACTGCACTCCAGCCTGGCGACAGAGCGAGACTGCATCTCCAAAAAAAAAAGGAAGATGTATATTTAATACACTGTATAACATTTTGTCCTACTTCCACGTTGTTTCTGTTGAATAATCCAGCAGTTGAATGGTGTTTCAGAGTAGTATATACTGGTGGAGTGAATTGGTATACATAAAGTAAATTAATTCTGTATTTAATATCTTAGCTTTTTACATTTCTACTCTGTGCCACATAGAGTAAGCATACCTGATCCTTCAGAGAATGCATATTTGAACTCAAATTAGAAAGCATAAGGAACTGTGAGTGACTGACATACAACTTTAAATTCTGAAGATGATGAACATCATTGTGAGCTCTCATATCCTCCTCAAGCCAGATCTTGCTGTCGTTAATGGAGTCTAAAAAGACCAGAAGCATTATGAGTCTAGCCCAGGATGATCCTATTTACATTTAAAATTTATTTATTTTACATCAGTGCAATTACTTTACTAAGTTGAAGGAAATTCAGAGAAATTTCTGTTTCTCCGACAGGTACTGGCCTGGGCGAAGCAACATCAGCAGAGATTAGCAAGTGCTCTGGCTGGGCTTATTGCCAAACAGGAATTATTGGAAGCTTTGCTGGCTTGGTTGCAATGGGCTGAAACTACACTAACTGATAAGGATAAAGAAGTCATCCCACAGGAGATTGAAGAGGTGAAAGCGCTCATTGCAGAACACCAGGTAAAATAAATATAATCCTAACCGCTCTTAACCATTATCTCAGATACTTTCTTTCCTTCACTGCTGTACGTCTCAAAACATAGCTTTGTTCTTGTTATTTTCACTTCTTCAGACACCTCAGCTCCTTACAACTGTATTTTCAATTCCACAACTGCCCTAAAACCTCTCTTTATAGTAACCCACTGTGACCTTTGCAAAACTTTCCTTCTTTGTCCTCTGTGGGATTATACTCATGTGGTATTGTCTCACGTTCACTCCTGCCCTCCCTTTGCCTTCTAAATGTCAGCTCTCCTTATTCCTTATGTGTTATCATCAGCTCTCTGCTTCTCTCACTGTTCCCTCTTTTGGTGATCTCACCCACCTCCACCTCCCTGGCTTCAGTAGATACCTCTGATTACTTTGTTTGCATTTTTATGTCTCCCAAGATGACTGTCAGCACTTGGAATACATCATATGAAAAAGGGAATGTGTTGTTTTTCTTAGAAAAAGCACTTTTCCTATATATCCTATGTGTTTTCAACTCAAATGATGCGTGTCACACTCACTTTGATTTACTTGATTGCTCACAAGTTTGTTTAATATGCATTTACAAAGAGAAATATTAAGTATCAGCTTAATTGGTTAAGCAATTAATGTTGCCATTATTGTGAATGTGTGTGTGTTTTAAAAGCCTAAGACATCAGTGTCTATAATGGCCCTAAGTGTATCAGGTTATGTTCCCTGTGATCAGAGGTATTAGAGTTCTCCAGTGTGACAAATATTCCAGAAAGGTATTACTTCCCTTTTCCCTTTTGTCTTGGTCTCCTTTTCCCTATCACTTTTCACAGTCTCTGCCTTTCCTCAGCATTTGCTGCATATTCCAAATATAGGGATACCTAGTAAATAATAATAATAAGCCTAAGGAGATGAGATAAGTATTGGCAAGATAGTTAAACCTTTTAAATATAATGGTAGTAAACTTTAACAAAAATAGCTTTTACCATCCTTGAAATAGCTTATTTATGCATATTTTGATATAGTCACATTAGATGTGGATGCATTATGACATAATATATCAAAGAGCCATCTTTTTTTTTTTATCGAGAGGCAGGGTCTTGGTCTGGTGCCCAGGCTGGAATGCAATAGCACAGTCATCGCTCACTGCAGCCTCAACCTCCTGGGCTCAAGTGATCCTCCTGCCGCAGCCTCCTCTGTAGGTGGGACTATAGGCACATGCACCCTGGCCTAATTTTTTAAATTTTTGTAGAGACAGGGTTCACTGTGTTGCCTAATCAAAGGCATCTTAAATATTTCAAATACATAGGTGAAATGTGCTACAGAAAAGTTCTTGGAAACACCCTAGCTAACCAGTTCCTTTGTGGACAAATGCTCACTAAAGATTCTTCTGAGGAGCTTGGAAGCTTGAGTTTGGTTGGTGCACAGACAGGTTATTTTATTCACATGACTTCTCCTATGTGTCCATGCATGCAACTAAAACAAATTATTTTTATTTTCAATTTACTGACTTTACAAGCAATAGCATTTTATATTCTTTTAGAAACGAGAAAGGCTGTATTATGATGGTTTAGATTTTTTTACCCTAAAGATAAAGCATGATGATATATTCTTCTTCAGAAATAATAACATGGTTCTTTTATCCTTTTGTTTTTAGTTCATTTCTAAAGATGGTTTTCTCTGGTATACTCTTATTTGGTTGACATCATTTGTTTTATTTCAGATTTTCATGGAGGAAATGACCAGAAAACAGCCTGATGTTGATAAAGTAACAAAGACCTATAAGAGGAGAGCTGCTGATCCTTCCTCATTACAATCCCATATTCCAGTCTTGGATAAGGGACGAGCAGGAAGTAAGCAGTGGCCAATTTCTTTAAAATGTCAATAGTTAAGACAAGGGAACTGATTTTCTTTTATTTTGAGTTATTTGAAATTTGGATACAATTAGTGGAGCACTTGATATCATAAAATGCTTTCTTGAAAAAATACATGTGCTTATTATATTTCTACAATACAGTGAGTATTGTAGAAACTTATTTTAAAAAAAAGAAAAAATATACCGAGGTTTCTATATGTAACTTTATTGTCTTGAAGTGAATCTTTCATATTAGCTAGGAGAAAATTGAAAAAAATTTACAATAAGAACAGAAGTCATCACCCCTTTGCATTGTCTCATTTTTCTTCTGTTGTATACATAACGTTAAAGCTGAACATAACAAAAATGACCATGACCTGGGTAATGTTCCTGACTTAGTTGTTCATTGGTGACCAGAAAACTGATAGTTTTGCCCATGTTTTTGTGACTTCAGGCTCTATTTACTTCTTGAGCTACTTAAACAACCTGACATGACATTACAAACAATTATAATTAGCTTGGAGAAGATTTAAAAGAAATACAAATCATGTTGTATGTTTTATGTGTTTCTGAATGGAAATGCATTTTGTGTATTATTTAATTTTTGAATTAAAAAGAAGTGATGTCAGAGATGGGGTAATTACTTATTACACAAGGAGACAAGAGCCCTATAGCCAGACTCTTTGGCTGTCTCCAACGCTTACCAAACTGAGAAACACAACCCTGGACACGTTACTGAAACTCATTCTGCACCTCAATTTTCTCATCTGTAAAAGAGGATAATTATATCCTCACTGGAATGCAGTGAGAATTGAATGACCTAGTACATATAAAGTGCTTACCATTCTTTCAGGCATATAGTTAAACGCTCGACTGTTTGTTGTGCTATAAATCCCAGCTGGGACACTTAACATTCTATATGACCATAGGCCAGTAATTTTTCTAGGCCACATTTAGCCATTTAGTAAGATGACAAAAATTTGTTGAGGTCATTGTTTTGTGAAGTTGTTGAGACTTGTGGAAAACAGCCAGAAAGCAGGAGGAAACTTTGGTAAGGCAGTAAACTTGGTTTTGAGACTGTGTACAGGAAACATGCAATCTCAGTGGAAAATGGACGTGTGTGAAGGCTGGGGTCCCATACATATGCTGCCATATTTTATTGGGATTTGTGAAGCATCTTGCTTTGACTCTTGTGACTGCCCAGTGTCTGCTGCCCTCATCTGCTCTCCCTTTCTGCCTTATTCTCTAGGAGGGACAGCTAGGTTTGCTGTAATGCATTGTAAGATAGTCTCACTGGCCTGGGAGATTTCCTTTAACAAAGAGGAGGATCACAGCATGCTTCATTGTAATTGAAATGGCATGAATTTTAAGCTGGAAGATGTTTTAACCATAAATTTATTGAGAGAGCTTTCCAGTATTTAAATGCTCCTGTCAAGATATATTTCTTTAAATGGTATGAACAGTGTGTGATCCTTAATAAGGAAAATAGATTTGGACCTTGACATTATACATCATCTAAATTAGGATGCTTTTACTTGTACAAACCCACAATTAAGTTGATGCAGTCTTAGCTAGGAGCAAAAAAGGTCAAGCCTTCACACATTTCAGAACCCTGGAAACTGCCATCCTAACTAAAGTTCTATCTTCACAGGAAAACGCTTTCCAGCATCAAGCTTGTATCCCTCTGGGTCACAGACACAAATTGAAACCAAAAATCCTAGGGTAAACTTATTGGTGAGCAAATGGCAGCAAGTCTGGCTTCTAGCGTTGGAAAGAAGGAGGAAACTCAATGATGCCTTGGACAGGCTAGAGGAGGTTTGGAAACTCATAACCCTCATCACCATATTGTCATTTGCCCTCATTCATCATAACACATTGCTATTGCCAATCTTGGTTTTTTTTAACTTTTCTGATAATAAGCACACTCTTGCTATTTGAGTACATTTTTAAATTTCCAAAATAAATACCACAAGTATGTATGATCTTGTGAAACATTGATATATGGGATATGGATTTAGCAAATCAATAAAAAAAAAGATTATGTTTTAACAATCAGAAGCTGATTCCTTAAGAAAAAAAATCTAACTTGACATAATGTCTGCTGGTGATGCTGCCCGGCAGATATATAATCATTTATATTTCAGATCTTTTGATTGTGTGTATTTTATTACCTAAGATTTCAAGTTTTAGATTCTGCAGTTGGGAAATTTTTAGAAGCCCTGGTGAGTTAAGAGAGTGGCTGATAGTGCAGAGGGAGGGAGAGTGAAGGGTTAGGTAAGCGCTATTGCGCCGGACCTGCTACCCCAGTGAGCATGATTAGTGGTGCTACTTAGAGCCAGACCACCTTTATGACTTTGGCATTAATCAGAAATTTATAGCTTAAGTTTTTAGGAATTGTGTTTGTAAAGAAAAATCAGTAACAGCAGTGTAATACATTTTAAAGGCAAAATGTTTCTAAGTCCCTTTTGCAAGATCATACATACCTCTTTTTGAAATGGTACTATGTGTACTACATAGAGAATCATTTAAAAAATCTGTTTTCTATGATGTAACCTACAATTCTAACACAGCTTTAACTCAACCAAAATACCTTTTGTCCTTTTTAGCTGAGGGAATTTGCTAACTTTGATTTTGATATCTGGCGCAAAAAATACATGCGATGGATGAATCACAAGAAATCTCGAGTGATGGACTTCTTCAGGAGGATTGATAAAGACCAGGATGGGAAAATAACAAGGCAGGAATTTATTGATGGAATTCTTTCCTCAAGTAAGTTCCAAGACAGCTAACTTTAACTGATAGAATTTTTAAAGAAAATAAGCACACTTTAAAATTGTGGGGCCAGTAAACTTGTGTTACTAATAAAGCATTGCCTTTTAAGTCGGCTAGGAGGAAATCACTACCCTTAAAAAAGTATTTTTTGGTAAAATTTGTGGCTCTGGAGTCAGGAACAGTCACTAACTGTGTGATCACAGTTATGTTATTCCCTTACTCCACTAAGGCTGGGAACTTGTTAGAATAATAAAGTTAATAGTATATGATTCTTAAGGTGTTTTCTTTGTGTGTGTGTGTGTGTGTGTGTTGCCTGGCATATATGTAATAGGAAGTCAGTACATTCAAGTCCTTTTCTTTTTCATTCTAATTCACATTCTGACCTAACTTTGTCATTAGTAGAAAATTAAAACTCTGTAAAAATCCTTAAGATACTTGTCACCTTCTTGTTTGAGGGCCCAGTCATTTGTATGTGATTTCCCTCACAGATGTTACTAGATGTCATTCTTAAGGTAAATTTCATATATTCTTTGCCTAGCAATTGAACCATATAAACTTGCCAGTGTTAAACATTTTTAACCTGAAAAAGAAAAACCCAGAATTTTTATGATTCACCTGAAGAGTAATTAAAGATAAGATTATATGTAGCTGTTCATTTGCTATGATGTAAATCAGTTTTTTAAAAAGAGATTTTTAACATATTTGATCACTGATGATTTAGCCAGCCACATTGAGGTTAAAGTGAGCGATTGAGGATGTCTTGAGAAAGAACTAACAAGTCACTACTTACCACTGTTTTCAAAACTTTAGAGTTTCCAACCAGTCGCTTGGAGATGAGCGCTGTTGCAGACATCTTTGACAGAGATGGTGATGGATACATTGACTACTATGAATTTGTAGCAGCCCTTCACCCAAATAAAGATGCATATAAACCTGTCACAGATGCTGACAAAATCGAAGATGAGGTACTCATTATCTTTCCATTGCCTACAATACTGATAGTATGTTCTGCCAGGATATCATGAACAATTCATACAACCATTTTATTTTCACTTTGTTTGTCAAAGTTTTAAGGATTCTACTATGTAATACTGATGTTAAAGTAAATATTCCATCATTGTTTTTGGCAGGTGACAAGGCAGGTAGCTAAGTGTAAATGTGCAAAGCGATTTCAAGTTGAACAGATTGGTGATAACAAATACAGGGTAAGTTTTCAAAATAACGTTGTGGTTTCTTTAAAGTATACAAATTGAAATCTGTGTACAGTTTGATCTCCATTGTTTTCTAGGAGTCTTATTCATTTGTATTTTTACCTCATATCAAACTTTAATGGTATATGAAACTCTTACTTTTAACATTTTAATTTGTAGAAAGGTAGCCTGCATTTTACATATTAGGAAATATCTTTGACATCTACATAATGCACATTACCTTTAAAGAAAAAAATATTCACAAGAAAATACTCAAAACTCATATGTTTAGGTTGCTTCATATTATATTATGATTAGAGGTAAGTTTTCAGATTTTAAACAAGAAAACTATTCTAATCCAGACCACAAAGTTAAAAATATTGACTCACTTTAATAAATATGAAAAAAGAGTGTAATGTCTTTTCTACTTGTGCAGTAATTTTTGCTTTTATTCAGAATCTCAATTAACTTGGTTCACTCTCTTAAAACAGAAGAATAGTGTGACTTCATTACTCTTTCTCTAGTTTTTTTTCTCCTTTTCGGAACATCTCTTAAATGTAGTAGCTAGATAGGAAATGTGCTGAGTTTCCCCAGTACAGTGTGTTACTTATAAGTGAAACATTATTTTTATTTTTATACTTCCATATTAAAAATAAACATCAATGTATTCAAATTTTTAACTTAAATTTGAAATCCTAAGAATTTTCAAAAATATGTGTACAGAAAAATTGCCCAATTGTTTGATTTGAAATTGGGACAACTGGGTGCCTGCACATCTCTAAACTAGATACTATATCCAGAAGCACAGAGTGTGAGAGTGTGTGTGTGTTCTAGAGTCATATAGAAAGTTTCCTGTTGAACTAATTGTGTCTTTCTTCCATTTTTCATTTTTATCAGTTCTTCCTGGGAAATCAGGTATAAACCAGTGGAATGTATTTTCAAGTTCCTGATGATTTTTTTTTAAACTTTAATTCATAGTCATTAAAGCTTGCCATGGCCAATCTTTCCCATGCTGTATCCCTAGCTACTACATTGTTGGTTGGCGTGGTGTTTCTGTAAGCGCTATAAGGGTCCTTGATTCAGGATTCCTTTTTGCCTTGTGTCTCAAATGAGGAGATTACTTTTAAGCAAACCAGATAATGAATTGTAGCTTGGCTTGCTACAGTGTTACAGATGCAATTTTTAATTCCCGTTTTTGATAATATGAGCATATATTTTATGCTGGTACTCATTGGAAAACAAATTTGATTCTCCGCACATCTCTTTGTTAGACTCATTGGTGTTTAACTATTTAGGACATATGGTCCACAGTAGCCAAGGAGGATCAGCCTCAGGCAGTGACACGGGAAGACAGTACGAGAGATCTCCTTAGCACCCAGTGCAAGTACCAAGTTCTCTCCAAAGAAGCTATTTGCCATTTGTTCTAAATCACTGATTTGGGGCTTGGCATCCTCTGAGTAGAAGTGTTAACTCAGTAGGCTTTAAATGATATCATTCCTTTTGAGGAAAGTTATCGCTGTAACATATACAGAATCTTAAAAGTCACATTTTATGCCATCTTGATCAAATGTTTATATCAGCACTTAAGTCATTATAAAATGTTTATGTTGACATTTGAGTCTGTATAAACTGTCTAGTGGCACTACATCATGATCAGAATTTTGAAACTAAAGACAAGAGATACTCTATTTTGATTTAAACATGTTCATGAAGCTTTTTTTTTTTTTTAAATTTTATGCTTTTGGTAAGAACCATGCTGTCTATAGCATCTGATCATATTACATTAGATATGACTCTGCCACTCCATTTTAAAGCCATATGACATCTCAAGCTTCAGATTATCTATTACCTTCTTTTATTGCAAGCAAATAATTTATTTAAAATAGAAATAATTACTTTGAATAGATTTTTAAAACTTCCATTAGTTATACTATAATACATAAAATGTTACTTTTCCATTCTTGCTATTTTCTGAGTCAGCAAATGGGAGAGTATCTTTTATTTGTAGAGAGGATGAGAGAAATACTTACCTCAAAAGGTTTTACTCACTGAAAGCATAGTCAGCAACATTAGTCTATTTTCTCTTGTCTCGTTAGTTGGTTATTGGGAAAATTTAGAGAAATACTGAAGACAATGTTAGTTGTCTGGAGAATGCCTTATTAACATAGAAAATTATTTATATTTATTACACTTGAAATATCATCTCTATAAGGAACTTTTAGTTATTTCCTTATAACTTTTGTTTTGAATATAATCTTGAACCAAAATAATCTAGTCCCATTATCTGGTTCCTTAAGGGTAATTTTCTTTAAATCCCCTCCTTTCCCTTTGCTTATTAGCAGCACCAAATTTTTTCTAACAAAATACATTTACGTTTTTATTTTTTAATTTTAAGTAACATTTCAGGAACAGTCATAGGAAAGTTTAAGTCTCAATGTTTAAAAAAAAGATTTAGAAATAGTAGTTTTTAAAATTTTGATGGAAAAACACATGTGTTCCTGTTGGTGCATTTTACATGCTTTCTAGGTCCTTCTGAGTTTTAGGATCCTGAATGGGATTTGGTTGGTATTGTTTTTGGGTTTTCTTCCTGAAACTCAATATTAACACACTGAAAAGTAGCAGATTTTTTCTACTTAAAATTTTCTGTTTATCTGTAATGAGCCCAAATAATGTCACAGTTGTATGTTACCTGCTTTACAAAGAAGCCATTTATGTTTAATTGTTCATTTTGCTTTTTTGTCTGCTGGGATGGCAACCGTGAAATTCAGTCTGGTGGTTTTTATGAGTTGGACATGAACCTATTAGAAGTGATTTAAAGTATAAAATCATTTCGCACAGGCTTTCAAAACATAAACCCATGATCAGATACCTGGAATCTAAAAATTTATTTCTAAGACTTGCAGAATTTGTAGCATATCTACATTATTGGAGATCCATTGAAAGGGCAAGAAAAAGATGATTGTTAGTATCAACAGTTACAGTACAGACAGCTATGAGAGGAACCTTTTAGATTTGGCAGCCATATCATTAATAATGTGTCATTGGCTGTTCTAATATTACAGTAATCTAAAATGGTATATTAATCCAGCCTTTAACAAATTGGTTTACCAAATCATTAGGGATGCAAAAATTTTAGTTGACTGTGATATTTGTATGAGTCATACTCATTTACTTTATTCTTCTTAAGTCAGAACTGCTCTTAGAGAAAACAAAATGAGTTTATAAAGATTTCTCACAGATTTCAGTGGAAAACAGTTTTATTTCAAGAGATAGTTTTAATGAAGAAGAATCAAAGATTATTACATTTTTCTTAAAATAATCTTATTTTGGATAAGCCCTGGTCAAGTGGGCCAGTGCTTATTTTCATGGCTGTGTTTAATTTCTAGAAACTTTTTAAAACTACTGCCTTACTAATACTGTTTCTGTCATAAGGAAGAAAATTAATTTTTAGACCAAAGCTTTGAAATTATTCTTAATAACCTTTGTAATCTCTTTTTTTTTTTTCAAACTGTTTCCTTTGGGCTAAATCAGCATGCAGCCGTCTAACGCAAATCATTACAAACCACCTTTTCTAAGATTTTACTAATCGCTATGAACTAAGCAAGAAATTAAAGTCGGTTGCTTTAGCTACTGCAAATTGCACATCATCCTGTAGTTTAGAATTATCATTGACAACTAGAAGTTCTTTCTTTCTTCACTGAACAGTTTGGAGACTCCCAGCAACTGCGACTGGTCCGGATCCTGCGTAGTACTGTGATGGTTCGTGTTGGAGGTGGATGGATGGCACTTGATGAGTTCTTAGTGAAAAATGATCCTTGCAGGGGTAAGGAGATGCTTATCATGATAACATCATGAAAGTATTTCAGTGTTATATTATTTTCCAGCACCAAAACATACTGGGCATAATTTTGGTCATTTATTCCAATAGTGAATGTTTCACATTGGTCTGTCAGCCTAAAGTTCCCAAAGAACCTGTGGCAGTCATGTAAACCATGTTCTTCTCATTTTTTTTTTTTTTTAACTTCTTCTGGAGAAATATGGTGGGCGGGAAAACTAGAATCCATTTTCTTTAGGAGACTTTTACATCTATAATTTTCCAAACGATTATACCAACCAAGGAAAGCATTTTGTCTATTGTTAAATAGCAAAGTAAGAGAAAAGAAAATTGAGGTAATGAAGACTGAAAATACTGAATAATAAAAGTTTAACAGTCAAAGTTTTTATGAAATGAAGGATAGGTGAGGAAAGCCATAATTAAAATGTTTTAAAATAATAATTCACTGCTAACTTGACTCTTCGAAGTTGCAGATTAGAACATTAAAAATATAAACATTTAATACTATAGCTCTCTACATATCTTTCAGCCCGAGTCCTAGGTTAGCTTTTAATTTTTATTTTCAGATCCTACTGTCAGTTTTTAAGCTCTTAACCAATTTATGTTACACTTGGTCATTTGATTGAAATTTCTAATTAGGTACCACTTAGTAGGCCCGTTTTTCTTCCTCAAAAACAAAAAACAATAAAATTGTTAGAATTTTCTTTAACCTGTGAGTTCTCTGTAGTCCTTTTAAGCAAACACCAAATGTTCATGTCAGTGCTGCCTCCTTCGGCTACCAAGTGAGAGGCCAGGTTTCCTTCAGTCGGACCTCTTGGTTTTGGTGATGCTGTCACCATCAGGGACACATAGACATGTATATCAGAGTCATCAGGCTTCTCTGCCAAGGCCACTATGGATTGTTATACAACCATATGCAGTAGCCCTGCTCTCTCCTGGCCAAAGACACACCTACAAGAGAAGTAAAACAAGAACAAAAGCTCCTGTTTGTTTTATATTTTGAAAATAAAATACTCTAATGTGAAATGCAACTCTGTTTATGAAGAAATCGGAATGCATAGTGTTCTGTTGGGTTGCTTAGGAAGGTTAGCACGGCTGTGGCACAGTCTTCCAAATACATTTTTCTTATTGAGCCAAACCTTTGAGTGCTTCTTTTCCTGATGCAACTTTTCTTCTAAAATGTGTGCTAAAGGCTGGATCTGAGCACCCTTTGCATAGTCAACTACTGTACTTTGTTTTCTTCTTCTGCTAACAGTATTCTTTAATGTGATTGGTATCCTGTGTCATTTTTTCTAGTTCATCATCATGGGAGTAAAATGTTACGTTCGGAATCAAACTCTTCAATTACTACTACTCAGCCTACTATAGGTTGGCAACCTCTCTCTTTGCCTCTCCCCTCTTTCCTTTTCTCTTTCCTACTTTTCCATTCTTGCTTCAGTCGTTTGTTTTAAAATAACACGCTTCATCCATCGCGTATGGCTTAACTCATATCCAACTGAGCTGGTGCTTCCAAATTTAAATTCTGAAAGTTTGACGCACTGTGGTTGTGTTACAAATGCAGGTGTTATGAGTGATCAAACACATGCTAACACGTTGCTCATCGGGTTCTTGTGGAGTGTTCTCCGTGTGCATATGTGTTCGTGTGAGTGCTGCATCACTGATTACCTCACAGATCCTTGGGTCTGTTACTGCATGTTGGTAAAACAGTTTTTCAAGGCATAAAATAAAACTACTAGCTGCTTCATTTAAGTGAAAAATCTGGAAGTTTACATGTTATCGTCGTGACTAACAAGCCATCACTCATTCTGTGTAATTCGATTGTTTAATTAATCCCAATGTTGAAATATTGGCATTCTCTTTACCTCAATAGTACATGCAAAAGACGCAGTCCCTGCCTTACTGGTCTGTCTTCTCAGTGTGGTGAGGGGTTAATGAAACCATGTGGGCATCAGTAGCTGGTGGATTAATGATATTTTAGCATGAGCTTTCCATTTTCATGCTGACACTTTCTTTGATAGTGGTTATTCTTGCTGGCGTCTAGTGTTAGAATAAGCACACTTTATTTTTTTCCTCCCCAAACTCACCTATATCCAAAAGGAATGCATTGTAAAGGAATGCATTTAACTTTTTGTTATGCTGAGGTGGAGTTGGCATGGCAAAAAGATGTTATTGAGATTCTCAACGTGATCTCTGGTTCCAGGTGGTCATTCTTTCTATAAACGATTGAACGCCTCTTCTTTTCCTTCTTTTCGTTGTGTGTGTGTTATCCAGCCAAAGGAAGGACAAACATGGAACTGCGTGAGAAGTTCATTTTAGCAGACGGTGCCAGCCAGGGTATGGCTGCCTTCCGACCCCGCGGCCGAAGATCCCGGCCTTCCTCACGAGGCGCTTCACCCAACAGATCCACTTCTGTGTCCAGTCAGGCTGTGCAGGCGGCCTCCCCACAGGTCCCTGCCACCACCACACCCAAGGTAGGACTCGGGGATGAAGGCTTTTCCTCCCTCTTTGCAGTCAATGTCCCAAGTAGGCTTTTGAATGTTCTATTTAGGGCCCTAGAATTTATAGGACCAGCGGTCTCCATTTGTGCCCCTTCTCACAATATGGAAAATAAAGGATTTTTTTTTTTAAACAAATGCTTTTGCCTAGTGGCCCACATAGAGATAATCTATTCAGGTATCCTTCGTTATCTTCCAGATTGATTTTTCTTTTTGAACCTTCATTTTTTTTTTTTTTTTTTTGGTGTCTATGATTTGCCATTGGATCTTTCCACTTATTTTAAACTATTATTTTTCTTATTGTGAAATGTGACTCTTTGCTATGAATATCTCTTTCTGTGGCTTTGTTTTTTTATCTGCTATCCTTTACATTTGATTTGCCATTGTTCCATACAGATTCTCCATCCTTTAACACGCAATTATGGTAAACCATGGTTGACAAACAGCAAAATGTCAACTCCCTGTAAAGCAGCAGAGTGCTCAGACTTTCCCGTGCCATCTGCAGAGGTATCGTAAGGCCCCAGAGTCCGGTCTTAACAGTCTCCTTTAACTGAAACTGTTACCCACCCACTAATGTTGCTTCACCACTCTCCTAATATGTGTACCTTGATAACCCTATGTCTTTTTATACACTTCTATAAAATAGGCATCAACCCAGCAGGTCTTGGAAGAGGTGAGACTAAGGGGTTTACAGAAAAGATAGTCCGCAGCTCGTTAAACAGTGTCAGTTTAACCAGTCACTCCTGCAGACTCCTTTTTGTTCTTATTCACACTTAGTTCCACTTTTATCTCTTGGGACAGTAAAATATAGTAGATTATATCCAGACTTAAGTAAAATTTCTAAAATTTCTTTTAAAGCTACTAAGAACACTAGATGTAATGTGGGCAAGAAGTGCAACACATTCCCTTCAGATGGGAGTAAAAGGCAGTATCATTTGCAAGAGAATCACTGAAAAGAATGGTGACTGAATGTTCACTGTGGGAATGATCCTTCTGAATTCAGTTACATTTATACCTGCCCCAAAACTTTGGGTGGGTGTGACATAAACTCTCAGTTATCAGTGCAGGGGGTCAGAGGGGTAGGCTTAGGTATGCCGAAAGTTATCTGTCATTTTTAACAGGTAATAAACGTATGGGTTTTTTTTTTTTTAAAAAGATCTTAGTAACTAATTTAAGCATGCTCTAACTTTTTAATATGATTTGATATATGGGGAGAAGATATTTAGGTGATACAAAATTTGCCAAGATTAACTCATGTAGGTCATTTACATTTAATTAGAAATCAACTGTATATTGTTTTAAGAAACTTCTCTGTGAAACGACAGACATAGGCACAAAATAATGAGATATTTTATTAGAATCCCAATAATTAGTGGGGAAAAATCCCTAAGTACCTTTTCTTGAAATTGAAGAAGGTATTTCATCTTAATGATAAAGGACATAACTTAAAGGTCAGGATCCTCAAATAAAAGTAATAAAATAACTGTTAAAAGCCCTGTTAGGCTTTTCATAACACTGTCTTATCTGTTACTTAATCTTCACATTGATAATAAGCGGTAGGCAGAGAAAATTGTTACCTTCATGACTCCATGGAAATCTCATTGCTGATAAGTGGGAGAATTGGAACAAAAACAACCCATTCTTTAGCATTTCCTCATTTCTTTCTCTTCATTTCTCCAAGCCGCTCATTTCCACCCCTTCCCACTAAGCGGGCGATGTTAGTATTAGATATTACCTCTAGAGATATCTGTCAATTATTATGGATCTATTGTAGCAAAAACTGAGAAAGGTTCAAACCAACCTCAAGGAACATATGAACATTTCCTTTAATGATGCTATGTTCAGATTTTTTTTTTAAGTAGAAACTCCCTGAAATTATAAGTAGTTACTTAGACTAATGCAAAATTGTGTTTCACTTTAAATAACCTGATGAAACAAAAACCAACCAAAAACCGGTATGTTTCTATGGGAGGGACTGTGAAATAAAATCAAAACAATCAAGGCATTCTGAGAATGATTTTGGTCTTTCACGGTTATGAATTCCGCCACCATGAGTGATATGTTTCATAATTGGTGGACTCTCACTCGCTTGCGTTGCTGAGATTCTGTTTAAGTTAGGAATTTAGCTAGCTCAGCATTCTCAGATATTGGGCAAATCACGTCCCTCCTTAGTTAGGTTCTAATTTTTCACATTTTCAAGGTTATGATTAGGTGAGTGTGAGGATTAATTGTGGTTATGTGTGTAGAAGTATTTTGAAAACTTGATCATTCTATGTATACAAATCACATAGAAATACTACACCTAAGTATATGTATAGTATACACATATGTAGATAAATGAATATTAATATTAATAAAAGTAACTCATGTATCAGATGGTTATAACATTTTAAGCTAATAAAGGGAAAATCAATTGTTTAAAAATATGCATGTAATTTGTTTCAATGCATTTCCTCCAAATAGTTCTCTGGCTGTGTGTTCATTGAGGAATATTACATTACAGTCCTTATATTCCTCAAGATACTTGTTTTGTTTTGTTTTACTTTGGGAGAATTTTTTAAATGTAGTGATCTGGAAAAAATGCAATGATTATATAATAAATCTCATAGTGATGATTGCTTTAGACATTCTCTAAAAACTCATATAAAGATTGTAAAACAATTTTCTGCAAATGTTGCCTATGTATTTTGTATGTAAAGACTGTAGAAGTGATAGAGCCAGGAATTGGAGTGATATGGTAGCAAGTTATTTAAAAATCACTTTCTTTTTCTTATTGCAGTTAAGTTTGTTTAAATGATGTCTGTATGCATTATTTATTTACTTAGCATTCCATCTCTATCTCTGCCTAGCTCCATAAAAGCAATGGAGGTAGCAGAATATCCAGGCACAGCTTTTTTCTGCTCCCTACCCTCTGTATGCATGCAGTCACCATCATTTTAGCAATACACCCTTAATTCTGTAATATTCACAGATAGTCTGAAAGATACTAACATACTCACCATTTAATTTGTCTTTTTCTTCTTGCCATCACTTATGCTCAGTTGGGGGTCTCCATTTTGTGTTTTCTCTTCAACCATGAATTCATATTTATTAAAGTTTCTTTTGAATTCTGAGAGAGAATAAGAAATTAGAAGAGAAAATCAAGTAAGAATCCCATGCCTTATTTAATTGAAGAGCTTCTCCCCCTCCACCTTCTAAAGAGGCATAGTAGAGAGTTTCCACCCATATGTAAAGAAGTGGGGTCAGTGGAATATCATGGTGCAGGAGCAATATTTTGAAATGTCTTGTCACTGGTTAAATACAGGGAACGCCAATACAAGGAAGCAAGCTTCGACTTCCAGGATATTTATCAGGGAAAGGCTTCCACTCTGGGGAGGACAGTGGCTTGATAACAACTGCAGCTGCCAGAGTTCGAACACAGTTTGCTGGTGAGTGTGGTGCATTTCTTTTTTTAATGGCTTTTGCAGCATTATCCTCTAAGGATTAAAGTCCCTTTTCCTCCTCATTGGACAAGAAGTTACAAACTGACCCTGAGGTAGTCTTAAAATATGTAGCCCCAGTCCTCCAAAAGTAGGGGATAACGTGAGTCACGGGCACAAGTGTCTAAAAGTATCAAAGAAAGATGAAAGAATTACTGCACAACAACAGAAAATATGCAGTGGTATTCTGCCCCTTTAAGCTGAAAGGTCTTGGCTCTTCTACCAGCTCAGAGATTGCACAGGACCCTGTTTGGGGGTAGTTGGAAAAACTCAGCCACACTGAGCCTCAAGCCAGCGTATCTCACATTGCTTTGCAAAATAGTGAACCTACTAATCCTTGGGTTCTGAGCTCAGCAGGCATGAAGCCTCTTTAAAGTTTCAAATCTCATATGTTGAATTCCTGTATTCTTGGAGTTACCTATTCTAGGGCAAGACTTACACCTGTCTTGTTTGTTCTATGTTTGCATCACGCACATCCCTGGACACACAATTTAAACTTTAGAAAGCACAGTCTTAAAGGATAGGTATATTCCTTATGTCTGTTTGCAATAAAAAGAATCCTGTTTTAAGTAGGGGAAGCTGAAACTTCCCTTTTAGATAGACATCTAGCCTTTTCTATATTATGTCTACTTAGAGCAAGCCTGCATACCCTTGTATAATAGGGAAAGGCCGTGAATCCACAAGTGTTTTCTGTGTGCCTACTACACATCAGGTAAAAAAAATTAAGATTTAAAGGTGGCATCAGGTTTCAAAAACTGGTTGCAGATAGACCCAGTAATAAGGGTGAGCTGTCTCTACCTTCTTTCCTCAGACTCCAGGAAGACTCCCAGCCGACCAGGAAGTCGAGCCGGAAGCAAAGCTGGCAGCAGAGCCAGCAGCCGCCGGGGCAGTGATGCATCAGACTTTGACATTTCAGAAATCCAGTCCGTGTGCTCAGATGTGGAAACTGTCCCCCAGACACACAGGCCTACACCCCGAGCAGGTTCTCGGCCATCCACAGCAAAGCCTTCAAAAATCCCCACACCCCAGAGGAAATCACCTGCCAGCAAATTGGACAAGTCTTCAAAGAGATAGTGCAATTGGTTCTCCCAAGGCCCTTCCTTGAGCATTTATTATTTAAGTTTGAACGATGTAAAATATTATGTAGAAATTCTTGTGAAATATTGCAAGAGGCGAGTTTAAAATTCTGCAGATGGCCTTATTTGTGTATTTGTCTTTTTATTTTATCTGTATAATTTTTTTGTCAGATATTCTGGGGTTAAAGTCACATCATATGTGAGGAGGAAAAGTTTAACATGAACTAACATTTCTGCACTGTAACGTGCAGGGCACACACTAAAATCAGTTACTGTACCTACAGGTAAGTCTACATCCTCTCTGATAGCCACAGTACTCCATCAATCCCTGACGTTAAGAATACCTCATGACACTTTCCTGTTTTTATGGGAACTCTGAGAAGCTGAATGATACATGCAGGGAATACTTTTGAGATGATTTAAAAGATGGAAGACAGAAAGACAAACACACCCACACACAGTCTTTGCAGTATCTTACAGAGAACTCACGAAAGTTACTTCAAGCACCTGCCAGTACTATGATACTCAAGTACCTTGCAGCATTTCTGTGCCATTGCTTTCAGTCAGGCCAGAGGCATCCTGGATATTAGACCTATTATACTGTAAGAATATAATTATAAAGTGCATTCATATACATGTGAGGTTTTCTTTTGCTTGAGTGGACAGTAGCACCTGTATCATTGAACTCATTTTGTATCAGAGCAATTTTGCTTGCAGAAAGCTATGAAATAAAACACGTCCCTTAACTGCATTGCTATGGAATTAATTTTTTTCCCCCAGGGAAAATTAGTGTATTTTTTTATGAACAATATCAATTTGGAGTGACCAAAAGATACTTTAAAATGGGTTTATTTTGATTTCTCATCTGAAATAATCATGTTCTGGTATTATATCTATATTTAATAAATATACATTTTAATTTATTATGTATACTCACATACTATAGAAAGATATTAGTATGCATTTAATAAAACATATTCACATGAATATATGGAATACCTGATTATTTAAAGTGAACTTCTTCTATTATTTGTTTTAAGTAAAGGTTATATGTATGATATATGTTTACTAAGAAAAAAATAGGCTAAATTTGGGGGACATCAAAAACAGGGCATTACAGTAATGTTAACCACTTATTCAACGTATATTTCTGATAAGTATCAGCCATGTGGCAGCCATTGTAACTGACACTGAGACTATAAGGTTACTGCCGTCCCCTCTTCAAGAGGGAATCAGTTAATCACTAAAAAGCAAGGGATGTGTGGAAGGCTTACTGATTCAATTAAGGTAATATAGTAGTATTCTTCTGGCCTGTGTATATTTAAAAGTCAAATTGTAAAATTTTCCTAAATATGAAAACAGTATCAGATATCATCAGAAAGATGGCAGAGTGTTACTTTAGGCATAAAGGTCCCAACATTCTGCATAACTTTGTGAATTTGCTTTAGCAAATGTCAGTGATGGTGATTAGATTCAAGGGAACAGTATTCTGTTTTTCCTTCGTGGCCTTTTTAATGGAGGCCAACACTGAAGAGCCTGAAGTTTCTACTGGCATAAATTAGGTGCCATTTTTAACCTATGGTAATCCCTTCTTTGTCCAGGCATGGGTCTCAGGTGGGAGCCCTTGATGGAAAGGGTAATTCTAGCCTATGAGATCACATGCTATATAGTTCATGCATTTGATTATTAACATGTCATCTTAGAAGGCAATTGAAATTGTTTTTATTCCTTTTAGTGCTTTGCATATGATCACATTTCCACTTCAAAGACAAATTTAAGGTATTGATTTTTATCTCGGTCTGTTTCAATGCTACCCCTCTAAAGGAGCTAGGGATTTTTTTTTAAGTAGTAAAATAAGCTTTTTGAAAAAGATACGTGGTTTAAAATAAGTCTTAAGGAACTGCTCCCAGTTATCAGCATTTGCCCCAGGTGAGCTTTTCAAACTTTGACATGATGCCTGGTCATTTTTTCCCTCTTGAGCTAATAGTCCTAGCAGTATCTGACAGAGAGCTCACAGAAAGTTACTTCAAGCACTTGCCAGTACTATGATATTCAAGTACCTTGCAGCATTTCTGTGTCATTGCTTTCAGTGAGGCCAGAGGCATCCTACATATTAGACCTATTATATTGTAAAAATATAAAGTGCATTCACATACATGTGAGATTTTCTTTTGCTTGAGTGAACAAGCAAAAGGCTGACTTCTCCAGAGTCATCCTGTTAAGTTTCAGTTAATGTAGTTATGTAGTTATTCAGTTAATGTAGTAGAAACACCTCTTCCCTACCCTATACACATTCCTTCTCTTTTAAATTGTTTTTCTTTAAAAAACAGGACACTAGAGTGACACAAATTGATGACACTCAGTTCTAAAAATCGTAATTGGAATAATTGGATCTTAAGCATTAGGGAAACTGAATCGTGGACTTTTTTTGTCTTAAAAATCAAAGCTCCTAATTCTCATGTACTGCTACCTTATTTGGAAATAGTGGACTGTCCTCTTTGAGATCCGTGCAGAAGTAGATGGACCTGGCCAAGTCTCAGATACAGGTAGAAGAGCTTGGGAAGTGCCCCCATGACTGTCCGGGATTGACCCGTAGAATGAAAAGGAAGAGGGAGGTGAAATAAGGATCTTGTTTCCTTTTTTGGATCATTTTAAAACTTGCTTTCTGCATTTGTAGTAAGGGAAATTGTAATGAGATACAGTTATCTATTCCTTTTTGACAAGGTGCTTTGAAATGCGTGTTCTTTATTGTTAAATGGTGGTCTGATACCCCCAAACTACATTTACCAGTGCCTGCTTCTCTGTGTATGATGGCACTGCCACTGAGGTCCCACAAAGAAGGCAAAGACATTTGAGCTTTGTCTTTTAGTATAATGCTTTAGTAACTAAGATCCTTTCAGTCATGTTGGGGATCGACTTGTCAGTTACCAAAATCTGTTTGGAACAGAGTCAAAGACAAGGTGTTTGGGCGGGAAATACTTTGTATGACTATTTGAAATCTCTGACTTAACCTACCAAATTCTGCAACGTTGGTTGATTTTATGTAACTCTTAATGTCTATATAGATGTTGAGTGTCTAGCTATCATGAAGTATAACAAAAATAGATTTCTTTTCTCTTGCTACTATTTCTCATCTGCTAAATTAAGAATATATGTAAAGCAAAGTGTGTTAAGGGAATTTAATATTAGTGTATCTATATTTTTATTGTACTTCATTATTGCAAATCAAAGACTGCATCAGAGAAGAAAATAAAGTAGAAGTTAAGAAATTTTCAACAGTTTGCCCCAAATAAAAATAAAACACTTTCTTAGAAAGTTACTAATCTTAAAGTACAGCTTTTTTTGCCCCAGCACAAAGACTAGGAAATGTAGTTCCCACAGCCTTAGACTCTAACTTCTATGCCAGTGCTCTCTAGACTTCTTTGTTGACATCTTCTTATCAGTAAAAGTTTTTTGTGCAAACACCTCTGATATATGTATATTAATTTATTCCAAGATATTATTTGCATGTATTTTATCATTAGCTAATTTCTCAGGCAGGGCAAACTCTAATCTTAAGATTAATCCTAACAACACTGGTGTACATCCATAGTTCAAATAGTCTTGACAATCATTTTGGCCAAGTTTTTGCCAAATCGGATGAGACTCTTTCTGGTTTAACTCCCAGCGTGGCTGCGTTTTTGCCAAATCAGATGAGATTCTCTCTGGTTGAACGCCTGATATTTAACTCCTTTGTTCTAGGAGAAGTGTTGTCTCTGCCATTTTTCTTATTGTTTGCTTGTTTCTTGCATTATAAGCCTCTTAAATCCATGGTTCTGTTGCAGGGATCTGTTTAAGCCTTTTTTTTTTTTTTTTTGGTAAAGATTATTTAATTCAGAAGAGTTAATAAAAATCTGTACATTCACCCAACTTGACATAAATAAACTTCAGTGTGCTGCATGTGCTGAGAGCAAACCAAGGAGTATGAGACCTGTTGGGACTTCCACTCTGCCCTTGGGTCACCTAAGCTACTGACCCTGAGAAGATACAAATGACATGGATGTCACTGGAGAGATGGTAGCAGTGTCAGTCTGTAGTAAATGCTAGTGAAGGTTAATTTCCTCCTCCTTTAAGATGAAATGTAAATATAAATAGACATTTTCTTCCAACGTCCTATAAGTTACTTTCCATAATCTAATTTTAGGGATCATTGTTCTATACCATTTTCTTCTTTGTACCTCTTCTCGGTCATCTTTTTCTAGAGAATGGAAGTATCCTATAAATTTTCTTCCTTTCTCCTGTGATACTAGTTGTGCAAGGGCATGCACACCTGAGCTACCACTTGATTATGCTCATAGTGATATTTTGAAGTCCACATTTATGTGTCAGTTTTGGATTATACAGCAATAATATCTCATGAGGTTTTCAAGCAGCCATTGAAATAGTAAATAAAATATCATTTGAATTGTATAAATAAATGAAGCTAGAGAGGTTTTTATTTGTCCAGGATCACACAGCTAGAAAATGACTGAGTAGAGATAGATCTTTTCAGACTGAGACCAATGATCCTTCCACTGCCTCTCACCATTATACCAGGGCTTATGCATTATTTTCTAAAAAGGTGGCAGCTTCATAAGAAAGACGTGATCATAGTCTCTTTCAGGAAGCCATACCACATCTGGATTTTCCGGAGTAGCAAAATTTATATTAAGATAGTTTTAAGCTCTTCTTTGGAGCATTGGAAATGTCTTATGTTCAATAACCAGACAAATTTTCCATTGTTTCATATCTCAGCCTGATCTGGTTCCAAACAAGTCAGCAAAACTGATTTGCTAACTGAGGTCTGATTTGAGGCAGCTAAATATTTAATCTCCTTTTCCACTTCAACAATAACAAGATGTTCAATGATTTCCCCTGTAAAGTTGTTTCATCATTTAGCAACCAGAGTCCCAATTCCTCCCCTTTTGCCAAATAGGCATCCCAAATGACTTCCTTGAGTTAGACTTTTGAATATTCTACCTTCTGCTTAGATTCATTGACATAAATAGGTAAGTGCTGGAACTCTTCCTTGACTATATTTCAATGTGCTATTTTTAAATCAAGTTATTCCCAAAAAATATATTTCAAGTGTGGAGACCTATACAATGTGACCTAACAAAAAAAAAGGTTCTAATCAAAGATATAAAGAGTGATGTACACTCAGATTTTCTTGCTTCATTTTTGGTCAGCTTGATACAGTGCTTTATAAGGTAGTCCTGGGCATTTATCCTGATTTTGTCATTCAAATACATGTCAAATTATGTTAGTGCTTTCATGTACGTGTTCTTTTGTTCACTCTTACCTCTAGAATGTATCTTTTAAATATCACTTTAATATATTAGCGTTAGAAGGATCATTTGCTTTTGCGAAACCATGTTTGAAAGGTAGTTAATTCTGTGAAGAATTTGTATTTAGTACATTTGTGTGATTTTTATTGACTGCATTTTGAGAGTAGGATATCTTACACATTCAGTGATACATTTATTGTCAGTTTCTGATTCTAAAACCACCTGTTAATTGCAGACAATTTAGAAAATACATAAAATACTAAGAAGAAAATAAAAACACTGATCACCTCAATACTCAGAATACATCATGGATAAATGTGGAGGGTGATTGTGATTGGAAGTTTTTGTACTTTCATTTTGGTATTCCCAATTATGTTTTTAAACTAAAAGAGACCAAAGACAGTGTAAGTTATTAGTAATGAGTATTTAAAGTTGGAAATAAGGTGATACTTGTGAGCTATTGCTGGACAACATATTGTTGCAAAACTGTGACTTCAAACTAGTTATCTCACAGTTGCTGTGGTACAGAATCTGAGCATCACTTAACTGGGTCCTCTGCTTCAGAGTCTCTTATGAGGCTGCAGTTAGGGTGCCAGCTAGGGGCCACAATCATTCCAAGGCTTATCTGGAGCCAGATCCATTTTTTGAGCTCACTCGTTGGTTGGTTTTTGCCAAGATTTTGTTTCTCATACACTGTTGGAGTAAGGGCTCAGTTCCTGCTGGCTGTTGGCTGGAGGCTATCCTCAGTTCTTTGCCACATGGGCCCCTTTACCAGGGCAGCTTGTTTCATCAAAGTGAGCAAGCCAAGAAGTCAGGATGAAGTTTTTTATAACCTAAGTATTGAAGTGACCTCCTATCTGTTTTGTCATGTTCTATTAAAGCAAATCACTAGGTTCTGTCCACATTCAAGGGCAGGCATTACAGAAAGGCCTGATTACCAGGAGTCAGGGATCACTGAGTGCCATCTTTGAAAACTGTCTACCGTAATGCTAAATCAGAAAAGCTGGACTCTAATTCCTTGAATTCTTTATGTAATGAAGACACTGGCTTAAAAACTGCTTTTAAAAAATTTCTGTAGTTCTTCCATCATTATATGGCTTAAAGCATGACCATCAAAATTCAATTTCTGGTTTAACACAATCTAGATTGGAAGAGGAGTGTTTCTTAAAAACCTCACTTTACCAAAGAAGTTTGCTTAAAATGTTTGGAAATGAGCAGACAAAACATTGTCTATCCCAAGCCACAGGAATTTGTCTGGCACCCAGAACAACAAACAAGGTTAAAGTACAAATGAGCATCCGTGACTCCCTACCAGGGGCAGTGGAGAGAGAGACGCTGGGAAGTTATCAAAGATTCTTCAAATATGGTTGTGAGGATTGATGGGATAAATACTGTTTAGGCTGGGAACTTACTGGATGCCCCTCATCCTTGGTTAAATGTTTTACTTTATTCCCCTTGTCTTAACACCCTTCTTTTGTTACCCTGGAGGCTCTAGGTTGCTGTCACATGGAGATAGTTGATTCTCTGCACAGGGAATATATAATTCCCACAGTCGAGAATAAATGCTTGTTGTCATTGGCACCTAAGTACTTCTCAGCTGGCCTTGGAGCTTCCAGGAATTAACTAGCTGGTCAGGGTTAATATCTAATTCAAGTTTTTGTCCAAGGAATCCCGCATTTGCAGCATATGCATCTTAAAAGGTCCATACTCTTTTGTGAAGCAAAGGAAAAAATCTGGCAGCAGATAAAACATGCCCCTGTGGCCTCTCCCTCCTGTCTGCATGTTTCAGCATGGCTGGACATTTGGCTTGTGCCAGTGAGATTCATTTTATATTCAAAGGGACTGCTGCACAATGTTCTCTTAAAAAACTGAAGTGCACAAAACACCTCATGAGCAGGGCCCTATTTTGTAGACTTCAAACTGAAGTTTATCCATGAGATTCTATGAATAATGAAGCCACACTGCTCAGAGATTTTGCAGGAGCCATCAGCCAACTTGCCTATGAATTACTGTTAAACAATGTATGAACAATGGAGATAGTGCTTTTCAGACCACATACATAAACCAGCTTCTAGGGGACAGAGCTAATTTGCAGTTTTGTTGCTTCTGTAGAAAAGCCAGAAGAATACAGAAGCCATTTTGGACAGATCCCTTATTCTCTCTACCTTCCCTGCTTCCCCACGCACACATACCATTGGTGGGTACTGAAAGGAATTAGGATTTTGCAGGTCTTTCTGTGGTAGGAACCACGTTTTCTTAACTCTCAATGGACACTTTAAGAGTTACCACAAATTGCTGGTAAGGAAAAAGGCTGAGAATTACATGCGGAAAGCTACACAAGAAGTAGGGTATTCCATGTTGGATAGCCCAGCTCTGGCTGAACATAAAGCCCCCAGTCTTTCTACTGTATCATGCTACTTTCTGAATGGCTATTTTTTAGATTTATTTTCTGTCACGGTCTGTATCTTTTTGATGAGTTTCTTGCCTTATCTGTTCCTGTTGTGAGTTCTTCAGCAATTTAACAGACACCAAAAATGTATTCTTCCTTATCCTGCTTCCCCACCACCACCGACAACAAGAAAAGGAAAGCAAGAAAGCACATATTCTTGAACATGGAATTCACCTAGTTTATGCAAAGAATACCTCCCTGACAGCTAAATGTGGGGAGAGGTTAGAAAGAGAAAAGCAGAAAATTCTTTTGAAAAGAAAGAGGTAGAAGGATTTAAAATGGCAACTGGGAAGCAACAAGAAGTGTGGGTCTTTGACATGCGGTAAATTCAAAATGCATTATGATTATGCTCAGCTTTGCAGTAAAACCTTTGGCTTTAGAGAATAATATGTTGTCAGGTCCGACTCACAGACCCTGACCCAGCAACGGACGAACATATGCACTCCAACACAGATATCCAGTGAAAGATCAAACTAGGGGTTTGGGCAGCTTACAGACCCCGAGGAGGGTGCTGTAAAGAGTCAGCAGCCATGGCCCTCACCAGCTAGCACTGCGGGCATTTATTCAGTATAGATTTAATGACAGAGGCTTTGAGTCAACACACTTGTGGATAATTAACATGGTTGCCCTCCCTGGAGAGAGCAGTCTTACAGATGATTAAAGGCCAGCTTCCGAGGCTTAAGAAAACAAACTTATCTAAATCAGTTTCTTTACATCCCCTCACTATCTAACTTAAGCTTTCATGCACTGGATAAGAGAGTCAGGCTGCCTTCAGCCAAATCCTATTCCGAGGCTTTTGCAAGACTGGCCTTCCAAGAACGTCTGCATCCATTTTACGATTTTTCCTTCCACCCTGACTGAACTCCTACAATATGTAAACACTGTTTAGGATTAGGCTGAATTATATTTTCAACAGGATGGAGGAGTCCATCCTCTGTGCCAAGAGTTGGTGATCTTGGCTTATACTTGCCTCTTATCTCTTTGATATGTGGTGCTTGAGTCTCTTAAGAGCAAGAATGGCCTTAGGAGGAAAGTGCCTGTTTCTTCCCGGCCACCAGTTAGAAAGCTGTTTCAAAACCATGTTTATGACTATAAATGCCAGAGCTATAACAGCATATGATGTGTACTTACCATCGGGCTGGTGGAAAAATATTAGAGAAGAATGATTATCTGATTGTAGTACACATTCTTGAACACGTTTGAAAATGCAAAATAAATCTTATTTTTTCTGTTGGGCTCAATACTGCAGAAACCTACTATCATCTTTCTCAATTGCCTCCTCTCTATGGCCTCTCTGGGAAGTAGATGACCAGAGGGATTGACTACACACCATTCACAATTGTGGCTGATTGCAATTATCATTTTACCTGATCACTCCTGTTGCTTGTTAATGGACCTGAATGATGGTTACCAAACAATTGCTGGTAAGAAAAACCACCTTATCCCAGTGCAACTCTGCACGGTGGTGTCTTCCAGTTTTTCAACCTATGATTCCTCAGCCATCCTGACTCAGTGCTTGAGTTTCTATATTAAGAAGTATTTTAAAAATAATCAGATGACAGATGAAGATTTAGAAACATGCAGAAATGATTTGGACATGCTGGATTGTTAACCTACAACTAAAAAGTAAAATTTGCTAAGTTTTATACATTTGGGAATAGGAAAATGAAATACAGGATATAAGATAAATTTATCCACAGCATAGGTGAGAAAAAAAAGGAGTTATAATTGACAGCTCAAGTGAAGCAAGCTGGTGATGTGGCTATCAGATGATTTTGAGCTACATTAATGGAAATATAGTGCTCAGCATGGAGGGCAGGGAAGGAAGTTGTGTTCCACTGTGGTCCCTCATTATAAGCTCTGGGCGACTGGCCAGCTTCTACAGGTAAGGGACCGGAGAGCAATTCAAAACCGTATTGGAAATGGACATAATGTGAAAAAGTAAGGTTTTAAATTATATTATATTATATTAATATATTTATCTTTATATTAATTTTAATATAAACAACTGCAATTTAGTTATTGTTAGGAACTCTGTTTTGCAAAGGTATCTACAAAGTTATATACTGCACACTTTAAAACAAATCAGTGAAATCCAGTTATCATGTTAATTATCACAACTTTGGTGAATAAATTTACTTAACCTTTAAGTGGGTTAACAATAATGATTTTACAACTAATATTCATTTTTTTATAACAAACAAACATAGTCTCAAAATTAGTTACTATACTTGGAAAATATTAAAACCTCCATGTATTTATAGGAACACTCTGTATATTTAGGCAACGGATTTAGGAACCTGACTTCACAATAACCAGATACAAAATATGTACAGAATTAAATTCCATGGTAATCAGAGGGTAGCCATTCTCTATTTCTGTTATATTTCTCCTCATTCCCCAAGAAATGGATAACGGCCAGCTCAGTGGTTTGCCCTTAAGAGAACAATATTTTCTAGATTTCCATTAACATTCACAGTTGTGGCTGATTACAATTATCATTTGCCCAAGCTGAATAAGATCATTTGGAGCTTATAAGAGCTGTAATAATCATGGTTTTCTTGTAATGCAGGTATTAATAGACCATTTTAGAGACCAGAAAAAAAGAGAGGTTAAATAAACTGCCCAAGGTCACATAGAACCAAACCCAAGTCTTTCTGACTTTAATGACTCTGTAGCTGTCTTTGGATATCTGAAGGACCACCAATAGGTAGAAGACAAGCTTTTATTCATCACAAGGAAGAATTTTTTATTCATCACACCTGTCCTTAAGATGGCTGCCTTGACGTAGGCAAGAACTTCATGACTAAAACACCAAAAGCAATGGCAACAAAAGCCAAAATCGACAAATGGGATCTAATTAAACTTAAGAGTTTCTGCACTGTGAAAGAAACAATCATGAGAGTGAACTGGCAACCAACAGAATGGGAAAAAAATTTTGCAATCTACCCATCTGACAAAGGCCTAATATCCAGAATCTACAAAGAACGAAAGCAGATTTACAAGAAAAAAACAAACAAACCCATTCAAAAGTGGGCAAAGATATGAACAGACACTTTTCAAAAGAAGACATTTATGCAGCTGACAAACATGAAGAAATGTTCATCATAACTGGTCATCAGAGAAATGCAAATCAAAACCACATTGAGATATCATTTCACACCAGTTAGAATGGCAATCATTAAAAAATCAGAAAACAACAGATGCTGGAGAGGATGTGGAGAAAAAGGAACACTTTTAAACTGTTGGTGGGAGTGTAAATTAGTTTAACCATTGTGGAAGACAGTGTGGCAATTCCTCAAGGATATAGAAATAGAAATTCCATTTAACCCAGCAATCCTATTACTGAGCATATATACCCAAAGGATTATAAATCATTCAATTATAAAGACACATGCACACATATGTTCATTGTGGCACTGTTTGCAATAGCAAAGACCTGGAACCAACCTAAATGCCCATCAATGATAGACTGAACAAAGAAAATGTGACACATACACACCAGGGAATATTATGCAGCCATAAAAAAGGATGAGTTCATGTCCTTTGCAGGGACGTGGATCAATCTGGAAACCATCATTCTCAGTGAACTGACACAAGAATAGAAAACCAGACACCGCATGTTCTCGCTTATAGGGGGGTGTTGAACAATGAGAACACATGAGTATAGGGAGGGGAACATCACATACTGGGGTCTGTTGGTGGGAGGCTAAGGGAGGGACAGCAGTGGGGTGGGAAGGTTGGGGAGAGACAACACGGGAAGAAATGCCAGATATAGGTGACGGGGGGCATGGAGGCAGCAAACCACATTGCCATGTATGTACCTATGCAACAATCCTGCATGATCTGCACATGTACCCCAGAACCTAAAGTACAATTAAAAAAAAAAGAACATTTACTTTTCTCTCTAAAGCCTGCTAATTGGAACCTTCATCTGCATAAAACCTAGGACTCCATAACCCCTTATCATAACCCAGATATTCCTTTCCACTGATAATAACTCTTTCAACCAATTGCCAATCAGAATATGTTTAAATCTATGATGACCTGGAAGCCCCCACCTTACACGTATTGAGTGATGTATTATGTCTTCCTACAATGTATTAAAGCAAACTACCCTGACTATTTTGGGCACATGTAGTCAGGACCTCCTGAGGCTGTATCATGGTGTGTCCTTAACCTTGGTATAATAAATTTTCTAAATATAAAAAAATACATATATGGCTGCCTTGAAAGTATCTGCCTTGCCAGATAAGGTACAGGACACCTAGCTAAATTTGAATTTTGGATAAATGCTATAAAAAATGTTTTAAAGTATATGTCCCACATACTGCATGGGGCATTCCTATGCTAAATATTGTTCATTGCTTATATGAAATCTAAGTTTAACTAGGCATCCTGTATTTTTTTTTTTTTTTTTTTGAGACCGAGTCTCACTCTGTCACCCAGGCTGGAGTACAGTGGCCAATCTTGGTTCACTGCAACCTCCGCCTCCCAGGTTCAAACGATTCTCCTGTCTCAGCCTCTCGAGTGGCTGGGATGAGAGGCACATGCCCCCACGTCCAGCTAATTTTTGTATTTTTAGTTGAGACAGGGGTTTCACTCTGTTGGCCAGGCTGGTGTTGAAATTCTGACCTCAAATGATTTGCCCGCTTTGGCCTCCTAAAGGGCTGGGATTATAGGCGTGAGCCACCGTGACCAGTCTATCCGTATTTTTATTTGCTAAATCTGTCAGTACTACTTGGGAAAGATTGTATTTCCAGGTGCTGGTTATTGAAAACACCAGTGCTCCCCTGGAGAGGTGGTATTGAGAATCTGAGAGGGATTGTGATTGCATCATCTTCATGGCTGTCTCCTTTGAGTCCAGACCTGGGCTAGGTGTCAGAGGAAAATGAATGACTCCACAGTTCTTGGCTTTGAGGGACAGCAGCTCTTTAACGTCTTCTTTCCATTCCTTCTTTTTTGTTCCTTCGGCAGGATCAGCTCACTGCTCACCAGCTCCTGGTAGGTACATGGGACAGTGAAGGGTACAGAAGAGAACAACAAATTACTCCTTATTCAGATTTCTTGAACTATGTAGGTGGGGATCCTTGGAAACATATCTCTGTAAAAGACTATGTTTCTGTCAAGAATTCTAGAATTTTTCACCCCCAAGATGCAGCATATTAAATATATTTTCTGTTTTGTTCCCAAAAGAATAAGGCATTGGGAGTGTTTTACTTAGAGATGGGATTTATGACAACTTCTGGAAGATCCTCCAACTCACACAAGACAAGTTAAAAGTTGGCCCTATTTTGAAGCTGATAAAACCATCGCTCTGGAAACATTTTTTTTTTTTTTGCTTGAAAACTTTATTAAAATAAGGATTAAACCTGAAAAAAGAGCGATGACAATGGTAGCCCTGTGCATCAAATCAGCAAGAAAAAGGAAACAGGGAGGGAAAGAGAGGAAAGGAAGGAAGGAGGGAAGGGAGGGGAGGGGGGAAACATTTCTTAAAGTTTCTTAATAAAACACTTTAGGAGAATTCTTCTTTAATGGATATCTTACAGCACGTGGTATTAACGACCTTCACGTGAAATTCATAAGAAGCGGCTTCATGGTGAAAATTGACAAATAATGAAAGTTCAGCTGAGGCCCCTTTCAAATGTGGTTCTCCCACACAGTGTGATCTGTTTACTGGAGACTGTTGTGAAGACTGTAAATACAATTCCTGTCTGGGTGCCGGAACAGAACACAGGCTGCCCAAGGCCTGAAGAATCAGTCCCGCATGTGCTCCACGGTAATTATGTGTCTGTAGACATATTTCTAGGTTACAATTGTGAGAAATGGTTGGAAATGTTCCAGTAGAGGCAGAGACCAAAACTATGATATTTTTGCCGAACCGACATGTAAGAAAAATACCCAATTTTATGAAATACTCTTGTTATTTTAACTAGTGAAAACCTGCCTTCACTCAAAATAAGATTGAAACTGAAAGAGTCTGACAATACAGGAAAGACTTTTTAAAAATATGGTCTTACAGTGGAGAAAGCTTTTCTTTTCTTTTTTTTTGAGACAGGTCTCACTCTGTCACACAGGCTGGAGTGCAGTGGCTCAATCACGGCTCATTGCAACCACCACCTCCCAGGCTCAAGTGATTCTCGTGCCTCGGCCTCCCAAGTAGCTGGGACTACAGGCATGCACCACCATGCTTGGCTAATTTTTTGTACTTTTAGTAGAGATGTGGTTTCGCCATGTTGCCCAGGCTTGTCTTGAACTCCTGAGCTCAGGCAATCTGCCTGCCTTAGTCTCCCAAAGGGTTGGGATTACAGGCGTGAGCCACCAGACCCGGCCAGCAGGGAAAGCTTTTCTAAGGAAGATGCAAAATCTGGGAACCATGAAGGAAGGATAGATAAATGTGTGCCTACCAAAATGCCACAAAGTCAAAAGACAAACTGGGGGAAATATTTGCATTATAATAGCAAAGGGAAAGATTTTCCTAATGGACACGAAAATACAATTTACATTAAGTAGTATAAATGGCCCTCACTACTGAAATTTAAGAGTTATAAGACCACATTTCTCCCCTAGAAGTTTGGCAAATGTAGAAAAGTTTGGCAATACACATCACATTGGTGAGAATAGGCCTCCTATGCTGTTGCCAGGAGTGCAAGTCGAAGCGGCCTGTTTGGGAGACAGTTTGGCAATGTCTATCAGCGCTTTCAGTGAACATACCTTTTGACCTGGCAATACTGCTTCTGGAAATGTATCCAACAAGAATATGTGCTAACCTAGAACAATTTTCCTAGAAAAATAATATTCCCCTCGTCAGACCCACGTTGCTTTGCCAACCAAAGCCCCAAGTGGTAAAATAACATTGCCTCAGGGAAGAAATAGAGGGAAATGCAGAGCATAGGGAAGATGTCCTTGGTTTCAAGCCGGCCGGGTTGCTGGTCAAGTTGAGCTGGAGTCTAGAGCAAGTATGCAGTTTGTGAACTTAATTCCACATAGACAGCCGGTCTAGAAGTTACTTGGGACACTGTGTTTCCATATAGAGGGAGAGGATCCCTAACATACTGAATCCTCCTGGAAAGAGTGGCATTTGAGACAGTCCAGGATTCTTCCTTTATGTTTTGCTCTTTCCCCCATGAGCCCCATGTTCCCTGCTCCTGCTGGGTGATGTGACCTTCAGTCCGTTTTGGACCATGGCTCCCTTCACATATGGCATGCAGTTCTCCAAGCACACTCCCACTCCTCCAGTCCTCTGTACTCTTCCGTCCTCAGCACGATGCTGGGCCCTGGTAGTCCTATACCAAGGTGGCTGCTCCACCCACTCCCGCCCTGGAATTCTTAGGCACTTGCGCCCCTCTTTCCTAGAAATTCACTTTCTCTTCTCTTTTAGTTCACATTCATCTCAGCCAGATACAAATGGGAGCTGTAAACACTTGGAATGAAGCCACTGTTGATGTATCAATTAAATTCTAAGGCCCCCAAGAGGCCCAGGGAGGCTTCTCCTAGAACGTTGCCTCTCCTAACTTTTTAAAAATGGCTTAATATTATTGTTAATAAGCAATTCAGTTACATGATTCAAAAGTCAATACTGTAAGTAATGTATACATAAGAAGTCTTAGTTCCACCCCTCTGTCTCATTTTATTCATTTTCTGTTCTTCTAATGGTTCTTGATGTGACTGTGTATGTGTATACATACAGATGAAGTAAGTCATAGCACAGATTATACTGAATTTTATCCCCCTTTCTTGCCCCCAAAATGTTTGAATATCATATAAACTGTACTCCACCTAAAAATATCTGGTTATATGTATTTTAAAAATTTTAACTGTGGTAAATACACAGAACATAAAATGTACCAAATTAATCATTTTTAAAGGTACAGCTCAATGGTATTAAATCCATCCACAAGGTTGTGTAACCATAATCACCATCGATCTTTGTAACTCTTTCATCTTGCAAAACTGAAAATCTTTACCCACTAAACAGTAACTCCCCATGTTCTCCTCCCCACAACCCCGGAACCACCATTTACTTTCTATCACTATGAATTTGACTCCTGTAAGTACATGTATGAGTAGGATCGTACAGTATTTGTCTGTTTGTGATTGGCTTAGCATAAAGTACTTGAGGCTCATCCATGTTATGGCACCTGTCAGAATTTTCTTCCTTTTTAAGGTTGAATATTCTGTTGTATGTATAAGACCATGTTTTCTTCATCTGTTCATCTATCAATAGTTAATTGAGTGGCTTCCACCTCTTGGCTATTATGAACGATGCTGATATGAACATGGGTACACAAATATTTCTGAAACCTTTGGGTTCTTTTGGATATCTACTCAGAATTGATGGCTTAGATGGTAAATCTTTTTTGAATTTTTTGAAGAACCTCCATACTATTTTCCACAGTGGTGACTGTATCAACTGTATCATTTTATATTCTTGCCAATGGTGCACAAGTTTTCAAAAATAGCCCTAGTTACTTTCTGGATTTTTTGTTCGGTTTGTTTCATTGTTGATAGTAGCCATCCTAATGGGTGTGAGGTTTCACTGTGGGTTCGATTTGCGTTTCTCTAGAGGTGACTGATACTAAGAATCTTTTCATGTGCTTGTTGACCATTTTGTCCCTAGCCTTTGACTATTACAGACCTGGAATAACTTTCCAGCTTTGACAGTAACAGAAACATTTGGGCCCCCTTCTTTAGGCCACATGCCTATTTATAGTAGGGGAATACACCAGTAGTATTTCATTTCCCTACTTCTTTCTGCTGAATGTGTAAAATCTTCACCAGCTTCTGAGGTTAGTTCTTGCCATTTCTACAAGCTGTAAAGACACTACTGAATCATGGTGTCTTCACTACCTTAACGCTCTTTACTTTCTGTCCGACACACTCCTCCAGATTCTTCATCACGTGAGCACCCTAGAGAGGGAGAGACAGTAAGTTCTGGGTGTCCTGAAGATATCCATTGTTTAAACAAATTCTGTCAACGAAAGGTTTGCTAATTAGGCCTAGATCTTCTGTTATCCTTCTGCTTCTCCTCCACCAGGCTTCACCTGCATCTTCCACGGGAAATGATCAATACTTCCACTTTTACCAACTCTTGCATTCTGAAACTACCTAATTATGCTCCAGATAGTTTGTGCTGATCTTTTCAATCTTCCTTTCTCAATATCCCCAAATCAGTGGTTCACAGTTTTGGCTGTAGATTGGCATCGGCTCGGTAGATTTAAAGACTGACGTCTAGGCCTCACCTGAAGAGGCTTTTTCTTAATTGATTTAACTGTAGCCAAAATGTGGGGATTCTAATGTGCAGCCAGTGTTAAGAACTACTGACCTAAATTTTTGGAAAAATTAATCTTATTAAGGAATTTATTAATAAATCTTACTCTCTATTATAACTTAAAAGGCTTGTCTCAGTCTCTCAATCGTATTGGGCTATCTCTGGAGTAATCACCACAGTTAGCTCTCTAAGGTTTTATCTTTTGTTAATTATCTTTTGCATTTTAGGCTTTCTGATCCAATCACAAATCCGCTTTCCTTATTTCAGCTGTGAAAGCAGTGTGTCTCTCTTTTTACCCTTTGTATTTCTCTAGCCTGTCAGAAACAGGGTAGAAGAAAACATCTTTCCTACTTCCCCCTCAGACGCCTTCTACGAGCAGGAATACACATTGGCAAATATTTGATGCAAGGCTTGTTGCAAAACCTTTGGAGGCTGATTTCTATGATTCTAGAATTCTACTAAAAATTATCTAAAGATATGCCAGCTGGTGTATGCTATGTTAAAGATATATTTGCAGCTGAAGAGGCAAGATAATTATGAGACTCGCAGCAAAATGGGTAGAAACAATAGTGGGGAAGACTAGCAACTTAAAATGTGTGGAAACTAAGTCAATTTATCTCTCTTTGGAAGCTTCAGAACCCTTTGCTCTTAGGTCAACTTATGGAATCATTCTCATTACGTACCACTTCTAGAATCTGTGACTGGTGGAATTCTCATTCCTTAAACTCAAGGTGCTTTTTAAAGCACCATTCAATTATTCTACTATAAAGAGGTAAACATAGTAAATATTTTCCCTTGATATCAGTTAGGGTTTGTGTAGATCTGCTTAGGAGGAAGACCTTTTCTCCAGAGACTTAAGTCTGTAGTCCCATGGGTTGCTTGGTGAAAACTGTCTTAAGTCCCAACAGTGAGACTGCTTCATGTTGTTTGGGTCGTACAAAGACAGGAGGTGTGCTAATAGACAAGCCTCTAAGCAACAAGTCATAGGGCTAGACCCTACCAAGGAGTCAGAAGTCAACATGGTTTGGTATAAACTGCAATTTATCAAGTGCAATTAACCTGCTATAACTGGAGCCTTTCAACTACCTGGAAGGAGCAAAGGGTTATCATAACCTGCCTAGTTCACAGACCCTTCCATGCTGTTGTGAGGCTTTACTTAGTGCCCTTGGTTATCTAACCGTATCAGTTTATTGTTTAACTCTTCACAGTAGAATAATTAGATGACTTTCAACAGCATATTGAGTAGTTTTCCAGGAATCCCATTGATAAGCTTATCCACTGCTGTCTATCTGCCGGCTCCCCGTCCACTCCTGAACTGATCACCACTATGCCTAATGGACAACCCCTGCTCTGCAGTTTAGATACACTCAATTGCTTACCCGTGTGGCCCCAGACATTGAGTTCCTGCCTCCAACTGAGCTGCTTCTCAGGACATATCGTGTTGTTCCTGAGTACCTATGTCATTTTAATGAGTCAGCCTTGTCTCAGGCCCCAGCCTTGCCTGGCTTCATCTTGCCATAGGTCCACAAGCTCATGCCTGACTTCAGCTGGGTAAATAAAGATCATCAGTGTGGAGCAAGATGTGAGAGTACGGGTTCAAATTATGCTCTGCTACCTGCTAACAGCGGGGCTTTCCCAAATCTCATTTTCCTGAGGCACAAATATTAAGAACAGTGATTACCTCATGGAATTGCTATGAGGTTTAAATGAAACAGTCCGTGGAAAACACTTAGCACAATGCCTAACATATTGTGAGTGCTCAGTAAATACAATAAATGTTATCTGCGTTATTTCAGTTGCAAGAAACATAAACCAACTCAGTTTAAAGAAGCAAGGGGCTTGTTGAAAGGCTACAGAGAAATTTCACAAAAGCCAGTTTCTATGTAGTAAGGACAGATAGATGTCCAGGAAATGGGAAGTCACAGACAACCACTCCCTGACTCTCTGATTCTGTCTCTGTCTCTCTGTCATTTCTGCTTCTTGCTGCTGTTGACGTCTCTCTACTGATTCTCTTTTCTCAGCTCATGTCCTGTGGCATAGACTGCTAGTTGTTCTCAGATATCCATTCTTTCTTTGTTCCTTTAACAATAGAACCTGTTTGTTTAGTTGGACATGTGGCCTCCTTGCTAAACATTACATTTTCTGGACTTCCTTGCAGCTAGGTGTGGCTACCCAATCAAGATCTGGATTTATGTAGATGTGGCATATGCAACTTTGTGGTCATAGGAAAGGGCAGCCTCCTTTCTACCTCCTTTTGACTGCAACATGGGTATGGTAGTAAGCTGTTTTGGACCATGCCATCCTAACAATGAGTAGGTCAGTAGGCTAGGTCCCCAGCAATGGGGAATTGCTATGTCAAGTCTGGGCTGGAGAAAAACAGTATCTCCTACCTTGTTTCAGGTGTTTTATCTTGCCTTTAATACAGTGGTTGGATCTGTGTCCTAACAGATGAATCATTTACTCTCAGGGGCTTGGGTAGGTTTGCCATCTCTTGGCCCCAAATCAATATGACAAATGCTTATCATTGTCCAACTGACCCAAACGTTTAGTTTCAATTCCAAATTCTGATGAGAAGGAATCTGATTGCACAAGCTTAGGTCAGTATCCAGCCTGATCTAATCATCTATAACTGAAAATAACTGCAGTTTTGGGATTGAGTAAAGAGGAGGCAAGTCATGTGGTACAGAGAGCTGCCCCAACCAAAGGCTATCAATGTCGTAGGTTCACTGATAATAGGACACAGAAAAGATAATACTTACTGCTTTGCCTAAACTCATAAAGTGTTACATTATACAAATACATAGAAAACAAGCTCTTGTTCGTTTTTTTTAAAAAAGCTTCTAGCATATATTGTGGATCAGTACAGATTTCAGGCAACCCCATAGAACCCTCGACTTCTGTAGAACTACCTGATAAAATAAAATCAACATCCTGCACAGATAAAACTCCTGAATCATCAAAATATGCTTCAAATATGTTTATTTATTGAGTTGACAAAGCCTAAAAAGTGTACTTATAGATTTTAGAAACATTTCTAGCCCAATGTTTTATATAAATTAATCAGAAAACAGTGTATTAAGTTACATTATACTCTGCAAATTTAGGTTACCCAAGATGTTGTTATCTGTGACGATGTTTAGCTATGACATTGTCAAAACCTTTTTATGATACGTAACCATACTGGTTGCAATGTGTACATTTCACTTCCATAATTTCATACTTAGGTTTAAGAGTCAATACAAGGAATATTGTGAGAATATTGGGGATATAGTCTCTGAGATGTTCCTTGTCTTTAGCAGTAAAGCCATTTGATTTCTACCAAGCCTATACAGCAGTTTCCAAATGTGTGTTCTGCAAATCCGTGATTCTCATAGATACTGCAGGACAAAAGGAATTCCATTGTAAAATAAATTTGGAAAAGATGCTGCAAGTTGTATTTCCCTGTTGGAGACTCATAATGCTACGCATGATGAAGGCTCTGAGATGTCCAGCTGAACCAAAACATGTGACATTTGTTGAACATTGTTTAATCCCATGTTTCCTCAAAATTTTACACCTTGGAAAATGCTGTCTCCAGGAGGGGCAAATGCCACAATGAGGCTATGGGTAGAATTGTAAGACACTGAAGCCTGAGTAGCTTAAGCAGAGATGAGGTTGCTCAAGAAAGACAAACTTTTAAGCCATGAGGAACTATATACATGTGGATATAGAGCAAAAAAGTATGAAGAGACATATATTTTAATCTTTACCACCAGGGTTATGGCCATGCCTAAAAACACAGACATTTGTCTAATACTTTATCATTTACAGGGCAATTATACATGTATATAAATTATACTTAATCCTCATATTAGCCCCATGATATGAAGTGTTATTCTATTTTTTAAATGAGAGAGGTGACTGTTAGAGTGGTTAGGGACTGGGCCTAGGACATGAGGGCACACAGCAAGGAAAAGATAAAGGTGAGATTACTCTGCAAAAGGAAGGCTGTCTTTAAACAAGTTTGGAGAGCCTCAAGGCACCATAGATCATTGACCATTCTAAACTGTTGTCAGTAGAAAAACTCCTTGGCCTTAGATGTCACCAAACCTATTTGCTTGCAACATATTTGTTTAAAGTTATTTTTCTCCTATGTTTATTTTCTATCCACTTTCTGTGGAACGTACTTTGAAAATGGCTGCTCTGGATCATTGATTTCTTACCGGCCAAAGACAAGAATTATCATGGCCAGGAACTTCCCATAAATCATGGCCTATTAGTCAGACATTCCTGGAACTTGATTAAGGCTTACCTTTGTGGTTTATATAAAGCACACCCTTCCTAAGTAATTAGTATCTTCGGATCTCCTTCCCCACTATAACTTGCCCAAATTACTCGGGTGTGACTTAGCTTATAGAGATTTATCTCTTGTGTGTGCTTTCCAAGAATGGAACCAGGTTCGTGCCTGTGCCGTGGGTTGCTTAGAGCATTTGGAATTTTATTTACCTTCTGGAAAATAAATGGGAAGCATGGGTCAAACTTTAAATATGAATACTCCAGATGAAAAGAAACCGATAACCATACCCAGATGTTAATCTAGTGAATGCATCTCATGTGATGCCATGGCAATCAATGGCAATTTCCAGTTTTTGGTGGACCAATGTGGGGAATGTTGAAAGTCTTCCTGACTCCAGTTGAAAGACAAGCGTTCTTTATTGGAAAGGTCTTGCTTCTTTCAGTTGCCATTTTTAATTAGACCAATCTCCAGCCAATCTATAGAATTCAAAGGATTACTCCAGGAAGAGTACCTAAGAGCATATTGTAAAAATGCAAAAACACAAAGTCATATAAGCTACGATCTACACCTTAAAAGCATTTTTGGAGGGAAAAGTTGATGCCATTTAACCAATTTTGATTTAAACGTTCCTCTAATTCGTATTCATTCTAGGTGGCTAACTGAATAAAAGAGAGGCAACTTTGAACAAATATTTACACCTCTGTCTTCAATGTTTTAAAATTAAAATCCACAGATCCATTATTCCTTCTGTTCCTTTTATGTTATCTCTGCCATTCACAGTTGGCAAAGATAGTATGGCATATTATTAAGTCTGTCAGCTTCTGTGAGCCTCAGTTTTCTCACACCTAAAATGAGAGGATTGGCCCAGAAACCGTTTAAGGTTTCCTTAGATCTATGATTTTAGTGTACTTCCTCACCATGGTAGATACTGGATAAATAATTGTTGAATAATTCTGTATACTTAGTCACATATTTTGACTTCTACCAAATACAATAGCTCTACTATCTGGCAGAATCAAGTTAATACCTTGGCTCCACAATTTATTAGTTCTGCGAACTTGAGCAAATTACCCTTCCTAAGGCTTTTTGGCTATATCTATTGTATGGAAAAAAGGTGCTCACTTCATTAGGTTAGTAGAGGATGAGATGAGTTGGCCTCCACCACACTCAGGGCAATGCCTTTGATACAGCAAGCATGCAACAAATAGTTGCTGGTATTCTCATATTAATAGATGCTTTTAAGAAATAAGTATCAGTAACAGTAGCTCCATAGGATTTTCCACAGAGCTAGAACCATTCTCTTTAAGGGTTCCTGTCTGCTTGAGATGGCATCCATTACAGTGGGGGATGTGTTCATATTTCAACAAATATTTGCTGAATAAAAAATGTATTCAGAAGTGTGGAGTTTGATTAGGTCCCATTTGTCTATTTTGGCTTTTGTTGCCAATGCTTTTGGTGTTTTGGTCATGAAGTCCTTGCCTATGCCTATGTCCTGAATGGTTTTGCCTAGATTTTCTTCTAGGGTTTTTATGGTGTTAGGTCTTATGTTTAAGTCTTTAATCTATCTGGAGTTAATTTTAGTGCAAGGTGTCAGGAAGGGGTCCATTTTCTGCTTTCTGCACATGGCTAGCCAGTTTTCCCAACACCATTTATTAAACAGGGAATCCTTTCCCCATTGTTTGTTTTTTTCAGGTTTGTCAAAGATCAGATGGTTGTAGATGTGTGGTGTTGCCACCGAGGCCTCTGTTCTGTTCCACTGGTCTATATCTCTGTTTTGGTACCAGTACCATGCTGTTTTGGTACCAGTACCACGCTGTTTTGATTACTGTAGCCTTGTAGTATAGTTTGAAGTCTGGTAGTGTGATGCCTCCATCTTTGTTCTTTTTGCTTAGAATTGACTTGGCTATGCGGGTTCTCTTTTGGTTCTACTAAGGTGGTTTTTTCCAGTTTTGTGAAGAAGGTCATTGGTAGTTTGATGGGGATAGCATTGAATCTGTAAATTACTTTGGGTAATATGGCCATTTTCATGATATTGATTCTTCCTAACCATAAGCGCAGAATGTTTCTCCATCTGTTCGTGTCCTCTCTTATTTCATTGAGCAGTGGTTTATAGTTCTCCTTGAAGAGGTCCTTTATGTTCCTTGTTAATTGTATTCCTAGGTATTTTATTCTCTTTGTAGCAATTGTGAATGGCAGTTCGTTCTTGATTTGGCTCTCTTTAAGTCTGTTATTGGTGTGTAGGAATGCTTGTGATTTTTGTACATTGATTTTGTATCCTGAGACTTTGTTGAAGTTGCTTATCAGTTTCAGGAGATTTTGGGCTGAGATGATGGGGTCTTATAAATATACAATCACATCATCTGCAAATAGAGACAATTTGACTTCCTCCTTTCCTAATTGAATACCCTTTATTTCTTTTTCTTGCCTGATTGCTTTGGCTAGAACTTCCAATACTATATTGAATAGGAGTGGTGAGAGAGGGCATCCTTGTCTAGTGCCATATTTCAAAGGGAATGCTTCTAGTTTTTGCCCATTCAGTATGATATTGGCTGTTGGTTTGTTGTAAATAGCTTTTATTATTTTGAGATACATTCCATCAATACCTAGTTTATTGAGGGTTTTTAGCATAAAGGGCTGTTGAATTTTGTCAAAGATTGGCAACCAACAGAATGGGGAAAAATTTTTTGCAAACTACTCATCTGACAAAGGGCTAATATCCAGAATCTACAAAGAACTAAAACAGATTTACAAGAAAAAAACAAGCCCATTCAAAAGTGGGTGAGGGATATGAACAGACACTTTACAAAAGAAGACATGCATGAGGCCAACAAACATATGAAAAAATGCTCATCATCACTGGTCATTCGAGAAATGCAAATCAAAACTACATTGAGATACCATCTCATGCCAGTTAGAATAGCGATCATTAAAAAATCTGGAGACAACAGATGCTGCAGAGAATGTGGAGAAATAGGAACACTTTTACACTGTTGGTGGGAGTGTAAGTTAGTTCAACCATTGTGGAAGACAGTGTGGCGATTCCTCAAGGACCTAGAAATAGAAATTCCATTTGGCCTAGCAATCTCATTACTAGGCATATATCCAAAGGATTATAAATCATTCTACTATAAGGACACATGCACACGAATGTTCATTGCAGCACTGTTTACAATAGCAAAGACCTGGAACCAACCCAAATGCCCATCAATGATAGACCGGACAGGGAAAATGTGGCACATATACACCATGGAATATTATGCAGCCATCAAAAACGATGAGTTAGTGTCCTTTGGAGGGACATGGATGAACCTGGAAACCATCATTCTCAGCAAACTGACACAAGAATAGAAAATCAAACACCACATGTTCTCACTCATAGGCAGGTTTTGAACAATGAGAACACATGGACACAGGGAGGGGAGCATCACACACTGGGTTCTGTTGGGGGGAAACAGAGGAGGGACAGCATGGGGTGGGGAGTTGAGGAGAGATAGCATGGGGAGAAATGCCAGATATAGGTGATGGGGAGGAAGGCAGCAAATCACACTGCCATGTGTGTACCTATGCAACAATTTTGCATGTTCCTCACATGTACCCCAAAACCTAAAATACAAAAAAAAAAAAAAGATATTCATTGCTGTTCCTGCTTTTAAGACAGCTTGGTTTCAGATGAATGCTTCAATTGGTGGGTTCTTGTCTGCCTCAGATGGCATCCATTACAGTGGGGAAAGTTCTGCTATCTCCATGCTCCTAGTTCCTAGAAAATCACTTGCCTCATTGTGAATATTCCCAAGTTCCTCATCTCCACTCCAACTTCTCCATCTCCACCCCACAGTCTCTGCCCTACCATCATCGGACCAACTCCTATACATTCCACTCTTGCCAGCTTTGTAACCTGCCCTTTCCCGGTCAGGGTACTTTTTTGATCATGTCACACTGTCTACTCTCTGTCCCTCTTCTTAGGCTCTCCCACTGAATGTGAGTTGCTTGACCATTTTGATTTTGACTATTTTATTCACCACTCCATCCCGAGAACATAAGCACATAAGAGGTGACCAACAAATATTTGCTGAATAAACAAGTAAGGTATCCATTGCTGTTCCTGCTTTGAAGACAATTTGGTTTAAGATGAATGCTTCAAAATACTAAGATAGCCAAGTCTCAGGTCTTTGTGGTGTTAGATAAGTTCCAGGATGTAGGTTATCTAAAGACTATGTAGTGAACTCTATAGCATCCTTCATGCTTATGTTTGAAAATGATTGCTGTTTTGGGAATTCAAAAGATGAAGCCACATTTTAAATTCTGACTCAGAAAGAAATGGTCAGGTTTTTCACTTTTCTATTGTTTTCTACACCGTTTATCAGATATGGCACATCAGTAGTTCTCTCCAACTAATGCATCGCCTACCTGTTTTTATCATGCCTTCAAATAATGAGAGGTTGGATAAACATTTGAACTTCCGTGGCTTGCCTCTTGCGTTGTAAAGTAACCACTTAGGTGCAACTTAAATTTATTCTGTACCATTTATAAACCGACAAGATGATGAACTATCCTGAGGCTGCAAAAAGTAGATGAGAGTAAACTGCAAGACATATCTGTTTTAAAATACAGGGTCTTCCTTACCTTTGACAAGGCAAAGACATTTCATCTATCTCTAAGTCTGGCTCTTATGGTTGTTAAGACTGATGCTTTCTGAGGATGAGCACCAATTTATTTCATTAAAATCACCTGAAACTTCTTTTAATATCTGTGTCTAAAAAAATTTTCATTCTTTGGAGATTATGAAGTAAATTTATTTGAAAGCTAATTTCAAAAAACACATTTTGACTTGGCTCATCTTCATTGTAATAAGTAACCTATCAAGAATCACTAACGTTACATTTTCAGATGTTGTCAAGATATTTAATATATAAGTCAAATTTTTCAAAACTATGAGTGGTCAAGAAAATGTTTATGCAGTGGTAAAATTTAATTTTAGCTAGAGGTCTATGTAACAGTCTGAATGGTATTATGAACTTAGAAAAAAGTAAGTTCATAATAGAACAGTAGAGACCTTGTCCAGGAACATTGACTTAATTTATTCACTCTTTGGTAAGTGGCTACTTTGTGTGGGGCATTGCCTTGTGCTCATGACATATAATTCATTCATTTATTTATAAATTCTTTCAAAAATATGCCTTGAGTATAGAAGTGCCAGGCACAATTCTAGATGCTTCTGATGAACAAGTCACACATGGTCCCTGACACTAAGCAGCTTAAATTATGTGATGGAGGGAGTTGTAAAATATAAATATAAAGGAAACGTGCTTCAGGCTAATCTTCAAAGAGCAACATTAAGATAAATAGCAAAATTTTCAACAAAAATTCTGAAAGCAGAAGTTAATGGAATGATATTTTAAGGGCTAAAAGAAAAAAAAAAAACCCTGCTAATCTAGAATTCTGTATCCTAAAAGAATTTTCAAAAATTATAGCAAACCAAAGATTTTTTTCAGTCAATTAAAAGTTGAGCAAAGTTGTCATTAGCAGACCTGCAACACAAGAATTATTAAAGTAAGTTCTCTGGGTTGAAAGAAAATGACCCCAAAAATCTGACAGAAGAAAAGAAGATTCTCCAGGATGTAATATATATGTATGATATATTATATATGTAATATATATGATATATTTTATATATGTAATATATATTATATATTTTATATATGTAATATATATTATATATTTTATATATGTAATATATATAATATATTAATAACATTTGTATTTTTTTGAGATAGGGTTTTGCCCTGTCACCCAGGCTGGAATGCAGTGGCATGATCATAACTGACTACAGCCTTGATATCTCAAGCTCAAGCAATCCTCCTACCTCAGCCTCCCTAGTAGCTGGGACTACAGGCATGTACCACCATATCCAGCTAATTATTTTTTAATTTAGTACTGATGAGGTTTCACTATGTTGCCCAGGCAAGTCTTGAATTCCTAAGTTCAGGTGTTTTTCTCTTCTTGATCACTCAAAGTGGTGGGGTTATAGACATGAATCACTGTCCTACCCCCAATTTTTTAAAAAAATAATGTGTTTTATCTTTTACATTCTTTAAAGAAGCAACAACAATCATGTTGTGTAGTGTTTGTGCCATTTGTGAATGTAAAATATTAAAAACACAAAGGCAGGAGGAAAGTAAATGGAATTCAACTATTTTGAAGTTTTTGCACTACTCATGATGTGGTGAAACTGCTAATCTGAGGTAAATTATACTTAGTCCAGAATGAGATGCATATTATAATCATTCAATTATGTTTTATATTCACTAGAAGTGTAATTCAAAAATGTTTAAGAACTAGCAGAAAAAGAAAAATGGAATGCTAAAAAATACTTCACTAATTAAACAGAATTCAAGAAAGCATCATCAAAGGAATGGAAAACAGATGATTTAATAGATATGAAAAGCAAAATAGTAGACTTATACCCAAATATATTAGTAATTACATTAAATGTAAGTGGATTAAATAATATAATTGAGAGACCAAGATTGCCAGACTGGATTTTAAAAATTATCTCAAATAATTCCTATTTGTAGATGCACATTAAATATAAGGACACAGATAGGGTGAAAGTCAAAGGATGGTAAATGTTTGCTATACAAACACTAACCAAAGAAAAGCTGACACAGCTATTTTACAAACAGACAAAGCATACTTAAAGACAAAGAGTAATACTAGATACATAAAGAATGACATTTCATAATGATAAAAAGGGTCAATTCAACAGGAAAACATAATTCTAAATGTATATGCATCAAATAACATATCATCTCTAAAATATATAAAGCAAAAATTGTTTAAACTAGACAAATTCACAATCATGGATGTGAATTTAAAAATAACTCTCTCTGTAACTGATAAAAGAAGAAGACAAAAAGGCAGTATCCCAAAACTACAGCATATATTCTTTTTCAATCAGACCTGGTAAAATCCCAAAATTCTATCAGCCATAGATGGTGAGAGGGCATTTTGACTAAAGTGTTGATGCTAAACCAAAACAAAGTCATCTGAAAATTGAATTATGATAATATATTTTGAGAGTAACAAAAGCACTATGCTAAGCCTAGGGAAATCCATAAAAATGAGGTGCAGCCTTTTCCTTCAATGAACTCATAGTTTAATAATAATAATAATAATGTTAACCAGGGTTTACATAGCACTTTTTATGTGCAAGGAACTATTTCAAATGCTTTATTTGTATTAACTGCCCCAAGAACCCATTGAGATGGGTTATTATCTCCCATTTTACAGATGACAAAACCGAGGCACTGAGAAGCCAATCACTTTATCAAAGCTCAACACAGCTAATAAGTGCTAGAGCTGGGATGTGAACCCAGGGTTCTGATACTATCCCATGTTCTTATTTCCTTTAGCCCTCTATGACAGCAAGCACCTCTTTTCTTACTAGGATTTAGGGTTGGATAGAAGTGCTTTGGGAAAAGGAGAATGGGAAGATTTTTCTCCCAGGATCCCTTAGGGACCCCTCTTTGGAGCCCAAATTTTCACTGTAGTCAGTAAAAGAGTAGCCATCTTACCCTCCTCTCTGAGGGCTGATCAGCAGGATGTGGTCTCTGGGCCCATATTTAACCTCTAAAATAGAGGGATATTCCTGAGCCAGGCATCTGCACACATTAAGTTTAGATGTCATGTTTTGTTTTAGAAGAAGCAATTTCTCATCCTAGAATCTCAACCCTGTACCATACAAGGATAGCTAACCAATAAATTTTCCTAAGTGAATTTTTGGGGAGGCTGGCAATTGAATCTTCCTCCTCCCCAGAGCAACAGTACCACTGGCAGCAAAATTCCCAGTAATTAGATTAATTTGCTAAATGCTACTGCAGATTCAAGGAGTATTTTAGACTTGATTTTATTTTGCCATGTATGCTTTGTTTATTTCTTTATCACTGCTGTGGTTGAATTTATTTTTCTCAATTTTGCACTGGCCTTTCCTCCAAGGAGTCTGAGAGGTACCCTCTCAGTGAGAGCTTTTTGTTCATCTTTGGTTTTTGGCATAGGAATTTTTCTTTATATTTTTGCTGTAGGGTGTCTCAGCCTGGGCACTGTTGACATTTGGGGCCATATATATCTTTGTCATGGCAGCTGTCCTGTACATTTTGGAATGCTTGTTGGCATTGTTGGACTTTAAGCACCTGATACCAGTACCACCTGCACCATCAGTTATAACACCAAAAATGTCTTCAGACGATGTCAGATGAGGAGGATTGAGTTCATGGTTCATAATAGGAAGAAAATTAAGTACAGTCATAAAGTCCCAGGTGTTACATTTCTACACAACCAACTCCAGTGCAAATGGCAGACACCTGTGAGCTCCTCTCACTGGATGACTGTGAGATCTTGACAGCATGGACTTACCCAGCTTCTAGTCCTGGGCTAGGCATAGTATCTTCAGAAAATATTTATTGAAGGAATTTTTAAAAGTGAATGATTAACACATAAAAACTCTAATGCCACAAATTCAAGGTAACTGGATGTCAAATAAACCAAATAATGTGACTGGCTTGTTTAATTTTACATTGAATTTGCTGGCTTGCATTCATTCATTTGTATATTCATTTATTCTTTGGCTCAGCTGATCTTGTTACACGTGGGCAACCTGGCCTAATGGTTCATGGCATGAGTGCTGGTGCTCTTTTACCTGGGTGCAAGCTCTATTATTGCAACTCATTAGTTTTATGAACCCAGACAAGTTTACTGACCATTTTGTGCCTTAGTTTCTTCATTTTCAAAACAGAGAGGATGAATATGCATTGTACATACCTTATAGAGTTACTATAAGAATTCAGTTTCTTAATATAGGTTAAGTGCTTAGACTGTTCTCAGACACCTAGTAAGTGCTGTATGTGTTTGCTATTATTATAGCTAGTTGAGAAGGTAAAGAAGAATAAAGTAAAAGATGTGCATCAGAATAGCTCTAAATCGAGGCAGACTATAATATATGTTGTAAGAGAAGTTCAAATTAAATGTGACAAAGAAGCAAGATCATAGCCAATGGAGGGGTAGAGAAAGCAGAGATAGCCTTATGACAGAGGATGTTTGAGTTGGGCTTTGTGTAGGGTACCGTGTGATGGGGACATCTGGAGGAGGCGACAATAGAAGCGAAGTTGTGAGGATACATGAAGAGAATTTCTGGTGGTCCTATTGAGCTGGAATTTAGGGAGATGATGGGAAATAGGTCTGACGACTCAAGTTAGGGATTGACTGAAGGGTTTTGTAAAGTCTGAAACTCAGTGGGGCTGGGCTTCGGGTTGCTGTTTCCTTACTTACTAGTTACATCCTAGGCATGTCATGAAACGTTGCCAAGCCTCAGGTTTTTAACCTTAAAATGGGCAATGTTTATATTCAGAATTATTGTGAGGATTAGTAGAAATAATAAAAAAGGAAGAGTTTAGTACTATGCCCATAAACAGCATTTATCATTATTATTATTCTGAAAGAAAGCCTGATTGGGAAAGGGAAGGAGGGAAAAAGCAGAAGTACTTGGATAATTGTCTATGCTGCTTGACCAGAGACAGGTACCTTAGACACTTTGCCAGTAACAAAGCAGGGTGGTGATGACTAGAACAAGAAGCCAGATAACACTTACTTGACAAAACAAAGTATGCCGAGTAACCGCCCTATGCCAGGCACTGTGTTACATACAGAGGATAAAACAAGTAGGATCTAGTCCCCACTTATAAGTGAGAACATGGAGTGTTTGACTTTCTGTTTCTGAGTTATTTCACTTAAGATGATGGCCTCCAGTTCCATCCATGTTGCTGCAAAAAACATGATTTCATTATTTTTCACAACAAAATGGCATTCCACAGTGTCTATCTATCTATATCTATCTATAGATAGAAACACATTTGCTTTATCTAATCATTTATTTATGGACGCAGATTAATTTCATGACTTTGCTATTGTAAATAGTGTTGTGATAAACATATGAGTGCAGATATCTTTTGGATATAATAATTTTTTTCCTTTGGGTAGATACTCAGTAGTGGGATGGCTGGATTAAAGGGTGGTTCTATTTTGGTTCTTTGAGAAAGCTCCATACTGTTTTCCATAGAGATCTTACTAATTTACATTTTCACCAACAGTGTATAAGCATTCTCTTTTCTCTACATGCTCACCAATATCTGATATTTTTTGACTTTTTAATCATAGCCATTCTGACTGGTATAATATAGTATCTAATTGTGGTTTTAATTCACATTTCTCTGATGATCAGTGACATTGAACATTTTTTTCATATACTTATTGGCTGTTTGTATATCTTCTTTTGAACGATGTTTGTTCATGTCTTTTGCCCACTTTGTAATGGGATTATTTTGTTTTTCTCTTGTTGAATTGTTTGAGTTCCCTGTAGATTCTAGATATTAGTCCTTTGTTGGATGCATAATTTGCCAGTATTTTCTCCCGTTCTGTAGATAGTCTGTTCATTCTGTTGATTATTTCTAGTGCTGCACAGAGGCTTTTTAGTTTACTTAAGTTCCATTTGTCTATTTTTGTTTTTGTTGCATTTGCTTTTTTGGCCTAAATCATGAATTCTTTTCCTAGGCTAATGTCCAGAAAAGTTTTTCCTAGGTTTTCTTTAAGAATCTTTGTAGTTTTAGGTTTTGAACTTGTCTTAAATCCATCTCCAAAATACCAAGTTATTTTGTTTTTGCTTTTATGTAAAAAGGCAGTGAACATGAGAGAGGGCTGGGGAGTATATGGCACTTTCATAAAGGCCAGGAAAACTTTTTTAAAATTCTTTTTCCTCGTTGTATTTCACATCCAGTGTCTCAACTCCTGCGGGTGTTTTAGTCCCTCTCTTCCCTGACTCCCACCTCATCTCCAGTTTGGCCCCTCTAAACCCGATGCTGCAGACTTCCTTTTTTCTCCCCACCCACCCTAGCTCAATTCTTTATTACGTGGATTGAGTTTGCTTCTCCTGTCTCTCTTTTACTACTGGTTCTCCCAGCCCCTAGATTTTGTACAATCAGTGACCCAGGGTTGACTAAGCCAGTCAGGATCTTTCCTCCTTGGGAATACGGGGTAGGGAGTGAGGAAGAATGGCTTCAGAGTCTTATTAGAGGCAGAACAGAGAAAGAGCCTGCAAATACACATGGACTAATGATTTTGGACCCTGTTTTAGTGAATGAATGGGAGTGGTTCTTACAAGAGTCTGACTGAATTCGCTGACTGACAAGCTTTTTTAATGCATGTGGACATAGCCTAAGGGAGCCGTCTCAGTTTGAACTGCAGAATTTTACCAACACTTCTGTCTAATATTACATTGTCAGTGCTCTCTGGTGAAAGACAATCGGCAGTCCACCTGTAAATGTAAGAAAGTTTGGGTTTATCCATTTGTGGCAGTGAAGGTAATCTCACTCCATGGGAAATTGTGGGGTGTCTTGGAAAGGGGGTGTTAGAAAGGGCTTATTATAGGATTTGGGTGATTTTGGTAAGAGTTCAAGGAAGCAGGATTCAGATGCTGTCAGGAAGCAGAGGTAACTCCATGATTGGTGATACTAATAATTTTTCTTTAGGAAGCCCAGAAACATAACCTCACAATAATTTACCTGCTTACCCAGCTAACCCCTTGCTGCCACAATCTGAAAACATCAGGTAAAAGATAGTCTTAACTCATTTATTTTTGGAGGTCCTTTAAAACTGTCCTCATTTTGATTCTTGACCTTTAAATAGAGAGTTAAACATGCTATTTTCTTAGTCCAGTAAGACTTATCCAGTGAAGCTTCTGGTTTTTTGTGGAATATCTTTCCTATTTTTAATTTGTAGAAGTCACTCGAGAAAGTAATGATTTGTCTTCATGGGCTTGGCCACAGTTTGCCTCCAGACACAATTTCATGCCTTGCTGGGTAAGTTTGTGGTTGAATGGGTAGTAAATGAATTGCTTGAACAGGGTTCCATTTTTCAGGGCCTGTCTGTTTAAGAAAGCTGAATGACTTTTCTGTCATCCCGGGCACTTTGACCTAAGTAAATGGTTCATATAGTTGCTGTCATCTCAGCACATCTTCTCTTAAGTAAAAATTTTTTTTGGTGAAAATTTCCTCTTATACTTACTTCATTTTATCATACTGATCCTTTAAACACCAGATTGCCAACCTAATTCTCCTCAGTGTATGATTGTCCTTTAACAAAAATACACATTATGCTTTCCATAAATAGATTATAGTGGGGTGGTGTTCACTGCACAGCATTTGACCTCCTCTTGAACTGAGCATCCAGGGTGACTTTCCTGTCTTTGCCAAGGTTGCCTCATTCAGCTCTGCTATTCCCTGACTCATGGCTGGTGGGGGGAAATGGCTCTTGAGGAGGTTTCAGCATATCCATCATATCTCCAAAGAATTATCAGCCAAGCATGGTCCTCTCGAGAGTTCAAAGGCCTTCTTAGCCTTGTGGATGGACCTACAAAAGACAATAGTCTTTTAAACTTTTCTATATGCTTTTGTCATTTGAAGGATGGATCTTTTCAATAACAACTAAGAAAATGTCACAATTCTTCTGTTATCATTAGCCTTTTTTAAGCAATAAATTGATCCTGTGTGACACCAAATGATTCTTTCTGGCCTCTGAGCAAGATTCCTTTCTAAATCTGTAAGAACTGCAATTGCAACCAGGTCCTTGATGGATACTACTGCAGGTCAGAGCAGTTTGGCGTACACACTTGGCTTTCTAGGATCCCTTGGGTTTTGTAACTAAAGCCAGCACTTATCTAGCATTCCAGCTTTCAGGGGGAAATGGAAAACAGCCTACTGGCCCAAAAAGTAGGAAAGGGCCTGAGCCTTTAGTGCGCTGAGGAGGACGGCTCCAATGGCCCCTCCGGTGTGAAGGGGTTCTGACAGTTCCCTAGAAGGTAGCAGGGCACTGCTTGATTTCTGCTCATTTCCATCTGTAACCCCAGCTAGCTACAAACAGAACAGGAGAGCACTCTTCTACCAGGGGATGGTGTAGCACAGAGGGCTTCTGCAAAGGTGAACATGCTCTGTTCCTGAGCATCCCAGGAAAACTCTAGCACTGAGCCTTGAAAAAGATACCTTTACACTCCAATCATCCAAGAAAGCTTCCTTATATTATCTAACAGGTCCAGTCTGAAGAAGTAAAGATCTTAATGTCAACTAATCAGGATGCTATTACATTGGGTAAATGTTTTAGTAATTAAAGCAAACCTCAGAGAATGAAAACCATACAAAAATTTTGACAAAGAAATGTTGCACTGTATAGGCATATGAGGAGTAACTAGAGTACTAAACTCAATTAGTTTTCTTTTTTTTAGGATTATTAATTTGAACTGACTTGGATAGGGACGATTTTTACTCTCAGAGGAAGGACTCTTATTTCTCTTCTTTACTCTCTCTGCCTCGACCGTACCCCATCACCATAGACCCCTCCACAAGTAGGTTTCAATGAACTGTGCCTAAGGAAGGGGACAGAGCCATCAGGAGTTGTGCAGCTCCAAGGCTTTCCCCATCCTTGCTCTTGTCTCTGTTGCCCCAGAAGTATGTCTGGTAAATGATGAAGAGCAAAAACCCAGTAAAATGACAAAGCAGGCCTGTTTATCTTTGGTGTTTTCTAACCCCTGGTGTCCTAAGTCTTGTCCTGACTGCTGGGATGTGGGTGGAATTTCACCCTACCCAGGCCTGTCTGTCACTGAGACCTTGTCCATTCCTCCTAAGAAAAACATTCTGTGTCTACTATTTTTAAAACCCTTTTTACCCATTTCTAAAGCAGCAAGTGGATAGGCTTAGAACTAGTGGGTGCTAGGCCACCTACTCATATTTCTTACTCAAGTTAAGTATACTTTAACATGTCATGTAGACAGTACTCTAGTAGTGGCTAGTTCCATCATATGCAGGATTGCCTGGATATGAAAGACTCCTAGAGAAGGACGATCAGGCCCAGGTCCCTCTTCAGTCCCTCTGAGGGTAGGTGCTCACCAGCTTGGTAACCTTGTTCAAGTTACCTCTAAGAGCTTCTGTTTTCTCATCTTTAAATTTGGTGAAATAATAGTAACATATACCATGTATTAAATGCTTACTTTTTTTCCAGGCATTTTTTTTTTTAATTTTAAAATTTCAGTAGGTTTTAGGGTACAGGTGGTTTTTGGTTACATGGATGAGATCTATAGTGGTGATGTCTGAGATTTTAGTGCACCCATTACCGGAGCAGTGTACACTGTACCCAATATGTAGTCTCACCTCCCTCCCAACATTTACCACCCCTGCATCCCCAAAGTCCGTTACAACACTCTCTATACCTTTGTGTTTCCATAGCTTAGCTCCCAATTATAGGTGAAAACATATGATTTTTTTGTTTTTCATTCCTGAACTACTTCTCTTAGAATAATGGCCTCCTGCTCCATCCAAGTCACTGCAAAGGACATTATCTCATTCTTTTCTATGGCTGAGTAGTATTCCATTATATATATATGACACATTTTCTTTATCCACTCCGGCGCTGGTGGGCACTAAATTTGGTTCCATATCTTTGCAGTTGTGAATTGTACTGCTATAAACATGTGTGCATGTCTTTTTCATATAATGACTTCTTTTCCTGTGGGTAGATACCCGGTAGTGGGATTGCCAAATTGAATGGTAGATCTACGTTTAGTTTTTTAAGAAATCTCTACACTGTTTTCCATAGTGGTTGTACTAATTTACATTCCACCAGCAGTGTGAAAGTGTTCCTTTTCACCACATCCACACCAATATCTACTGTTTTTTGACTTTTTAATAAAGGCCATTCTTACAGGAGTAAAGTGTACCTCATTGTGGTTTTAATTTGTATTTTTCTAATGATTAGTGATGTTGAGAATGTTTTCATATGTTTGTTGGCTATTTGTATATCTTTTTTTGGGAAATATCTATTTGTGTCCTTTGCCTACTTTTTAATGGGATTTTCTTTTTCCTGCTGATTTGTTTGAGTTCCTTATAGATTCGGGATGTTAGTCCTTTGTTGGGTGCATAGTTTGTGAAGATTTTCTCCCACTCAATGGGTCATCTGTTTACTTTGCTGATTATTGCTTTTGCTGTGCAGAAGCTTTTTAGTTTAGTTAGGTCCTATTTATTTATTTATTTATTTTTGTTTCGTTGCATTTGCTTTTGGGGTCTTAGTCGTGAATTTTTTTGCCAAAACCAATGTCCAGAAGATCTTTTCTGTTCTTACTTTCTAGAATTTTTATGGTTTTAGGCCTTAGATTGAAGTCTTTGATACATCTTGAGTTGAGTTTTGTATAGTGAGAGATAACAAAGGAAGTGAAAGACTGCTAAAAGGAAAACTGTGAAACACTGCCTAAAGAAATCATAGATGACACAACAACTGGGAACACAGCCCATGCTCATGAACGGGAAGAATTAATGTTGTGAAAATGATTATGCTATTCAAAGCAATCTGCAGATTCAATGCAATTCCCACCTAGCTATCATCATCATTCCTCACAGAACTAGGAAAAAAAAATCCTAAAATTTGTATTGCACCAAAAAAGAGCCCACATAGCGAAAGCAATAAGCTCCAAACTATAAGCAATAAGCACACAGCCAAAGTCCTAAGCAAAAAGAACAAATCTGGAGGCATCACATTACCCAACTTCAAATTATACTACAAGGCTGCAGTTACCAAAACAGCATGGTACTGGCATAAAAATAGGCATATAGACTAATGGAGCAGAATAGAGAACCCAGAAATAAAGCCAACCTAGAGCCAATTGATCTTTGACAAAACATATAAAAACATAAATTGGGAAAAGAATGCCCTATTCAATAAATGGTGCTGGGAAACCTGGCAAGCCACATGTAGCAGAATGAAACCAGGCACTGTTTTATGCATGTCATATCAATTAATTTATTGAAGCCTCACAATACACTTAATGAGAAAAGGTAACTGAGAGACAGAAAGGTTACATACTTGCCAAAAGCCACTCACCTAGCAGGTGGAGGAGTTGGTGATCAAACCAAGGTGATCTAATTCCAGAACTCATGTGCTTGACTGCTACACACACTGATCCTCAATGCTGACCTTTTGCCTTGTAATACATGGAAAACACCCAAAACTGTGCCTGGTGTGCAGTGGGTACTCAATAATAATATTGTTAATCTGTCTTCCTATAAGACCTGCCCCACTGAAGGTTCTGCTCTAATAATCTATTGCTTGGGCAATTTTAGCTCTCCTTTGATGAGAGGAGCTGCATAGTAGAATCCACTGTTCTATTTAATAAATAAACAAGCAAACACAGTCATATATTCGTTCAACTAACCAGACTGCATGACTATAAAGTCCTCCTTGTCCAAGGGAAGGTATAGGACAAGAATGCAATAAATCTAATAGACGATTGGGATGATAAATATCACAGGAGGTACACAGAAAACATGTTTTGGAAGTTTAATGGAAAAGGCATTCATCCTTCTGGAATCTCTTCAAAATAAGAAGTTTAAGTTCATGTGAGTCATAGGTCCTCAGAAATAGAAATATCAAGTGGAAAAATCTGAGTCTGAGACCATAGAGGTGAAAATCTTGTGACTCTGGGCTCATTACCTCTCTGAGGTGTGTGTGTGTGTGTGTGTGTGTGTGTGTGTGTGTGTGTTTTAATCTGGAAAATTTAGATAATTTTACTATCTTCTGAGAGTTGATGCAAGCATTCAAGTGAAAACAAATGTAATATGCTCCACACATAATGAATCTGTGAGGGATGAATGCATGTGAGAAGTACCATGCTGTTTGGGGTTACATGCTGGATTTACGGTAAATGGAAAGATCCATTCTGTTACTTGAGAAATAGTTCAAGGGAGTATGTTTTTCTTATTATTAATTAATAAATGTTCCCCATACTATTAAGCAGTAACCTATCTCAATTTACTAGTTTTTGCATCTTGCTGCTTATAATAATTATTTAAACCTCCTTCCCTACTTAATGTAGTAAAGAAAAACTAAGCTATTTGGTATTAATGGACCCAAAACTAAATTGATGTATATCAGATAACTCTATTGTGTGACTGAGGATGTAAGCATCCTGAGGACAGGATTTTGTCTGTTTTTTTTTCCCACTGCTGTATTCTCAGAGTTTAGAACTGTGCTTGCCTCAGATTGGGCCACAAGTATTTATTGAATGAATGAGGCAGCAGGCATGAATGCACACTCATATCTTTATGGAATTACTCTAAGCCGAGCTACAAAGAGCTTAAGCTTATTGTTCTGTATCAGAGAAATTAATGCAAGTGGATTAACAAATGTTCTTTATCAAATGAATGCCCACAAAAGAATTTTGAAATTGTAAAGCACTATAGAAATAGAGGGTGTTATTTTTATTTCCTGTTAGGTAAATGGAGGGGAAACAATAGATTCTATAGGAAGCAGCATCAGGCTTTCTAAGTTTTATTCTGAGTTTATTTAAAGAAAATGCATGTTAGCAATAACTAGAGCACTATCCTCTATTGGGAAATTGAAAAGGATCTAAGAAGTAAAATGTAAGGAAAATCTGGCTTCTCTGATAGTTTTCTGAGTGTGTGGCAGATGTGTTTGTAATTCAGCATAATTGTTTTCCACCAAAAGCCATTACTAATCTTTTTACAGCTCCTTACCACATTAGACTCGGTCGTTCACTTTATATCAGTTCCATCTGAAGAGTCAATTTTGTCTGTTGGAAAGAAAGGAGGAAGTAGAATGACATCCCCTCAGATGTTCCAGGCAAAGTGTAGGGAGCTGGTGGGATCACTGTCCTCTACTCCTAACATGTGTTGAGGGTTATTCTAGCAACGAGCTAAAGCCCATGGCAACCCAGCACTGCCTCTGACTGCTGTGCCCCTACTGTGTATTTAGTTCATGTTAGAAACGTTATTGTAATGTAAATTGAGGAAACCTAGCCCTCCGCAGACACTCCTGCAATGTGCCGTAGCCCACTACAGACATATGAATTGTAGCCTTTAATGCTGAGAATATACCGCTGATAATAAAGTTGTTTATTGCTCTATGTATTGGTGATTTTAACATATGATTGACTTAGAAGTGAAATCTCTCCAGAAAACTACATTAAGATCTCTTATTAGGGAGAATTATACCTTTGTGTTATATTTCCTTTTCTTTTTCAATTTATATGCTCCGACTTAATCCTTATCTCTACGATTTAGGAAGCGTTCTTTTTGTTTGTTTGTTTTATAAATTGTTACTTTTTTTCTTTAACCCCTCCAACACAAATGGCAATAATTGATCAACTGGTTATTGCCCACAAGCTCACTCTGTACTCACTCTGTAGGGGTGCTACTCTGTTTCGTTAGTAATTACTATAACTTAGTTTCCAAGAATTTTCTGAACATATATCTTAAGATGTTTCAGGAAATCTGGCCTATTTCAGATGACGTTATGGGAAATTCTACAAGTGTTCTGACCTGTGGGTCTGTCCCCTTTGGTTTATTTCACTGCTTATTGGCACTCTGGGATGGGGATTGTGAGAATGCTAGCAAGGAACAGAGCAGAGACCAGAGAGAAATATCTGTGGGGTAAAAGTCCTAGGGATTTACCCTCTGTCTGTGAAAAGGCTTAGAAGACTCAGCCCAAACTATCTTGGACAATAAGGGGATTCATTATTCACATTGTCAGACATCTTGAGGCAGAGCAGGTTCTAGGCACAATGCATCACACTCTGTCCTTCTCTGTGATTCCTTGGCCCAGTTATCCTCTGAGTATTGGCTTTATCCTTGGGCTGATCATGAGAGGCTGCGGCAATCCCAGGCATCATCTCCAACATGCCAATGTCCCCAGAGGAAGTGTGTGTCTTTTTAAAAATTTTAGATTCAGGAGGTAGACGCGCAGGTTCATTACATGGATATTTTGCATGATGCTGAGATTTGGTTTTCTAGCGAACCTGTCACCCAAATAGTGAACATAATACCCAGCAGGTGGCTTTCCAATCCCTCTTTGTTTCTAAGGGCATGTCTTTCCTTTGTAACCCCTAGCAGACCTTTCTTGGTGAGTGAGTGGCCAAAGTTGCATTGCAGGACTATTCCTAAACCAGTCAATAGTAAGCAGGATGGGATTGGTGTGATACATTGGTGACATTTGCAGCTTTTTGAGGGAGCAGGTTAGATGAAATCAGGGACAGCAAGAGTGATGGCTTGAGTGTAGGCAACCAAGAGCTTTAGCTGTCCTCTTAGAGGATAATCAAGGAGAGACTTTGGGAAAACAAGAAATATAGACTGGGTTTTTGCCTTGTTCCAAGTGTCTGTGGATGGGTCCAGAAGCACAAAGCCATCTTTTGAATATTTGAAGTAAAAAGGAAATAGGAAAGGCACTAAAGCATGGGGTTACAGAGCTTAAATAAATTTGTATTCTTGACCATACCATGCAGAAGAGAGTTCTAATTCTAAACGCTTTGGTAGTCCTTATCCAGCTTACAGTTAGCAACCAGTAAATAAGAAAGCAGGGGAAAAGCTTTGGTGGTTAGGGGACACTAATGACCTCAGTGAAAATAGAGCTTCTGATTTACAGAGAGTTCATCCATTGTTCCTGTCACCATTCCCCACTATTTAAAAGTACCATTAAACCCCCACTTGCAAATTATCTTATTCTGAGTACTGAGGTAGATTAGTTAAAAGGTAGCTGATAGAATTTAAAATAAATACCTAAAGCAGTTTGGCATCTGATTACAGGGAAGTGGGCTGGAGAGGTGCACCAGAGAGATGGAATGATTGGGTACTATCCCATAATTCTGAAGGGCATGGTGAGTACAGTTATGGAGAATGGTTAAAAGCCCTCTCCTCTGCACTGCTATTAGAGGAGCTGCCTCTTAAATGGTAAAGAATTTGGCTTGTTTTTTAATTATATCCCTACATAATCAATATATAATTTGTCAGAGTTTGTTCTTAATTCTTCTTATTAAATTCCGTGGAGATTCTTTTGTTTTGTTTTGTTTAGTGTGGGAAGCCTCTAAACTGGTAGTGAAAAATAATTTCATTAAATATTCCTGTTCACAAGGGCCTTTTCTGGAAACAGCCAAGGAACTAAGGGGGCTGTAGTGAAATTCAATTGAATACAAGCCCAAATATGGAAAATTAGTACTTTCGAAGCTTTTCATATTTAAAAAAGTCATTAGGAGGAAGGATAGCATTGTAATTGACCAGTTCTTAAAAGGCTGAAAAACAAATGAAGTTTCTTTTCTTTTATGTGTCTGGCAAAATCTTAATTTTTTTTCTTTCAGATAGGGAGGACTGACAGTGTAACAAAAAGAGAAGCAAATTTTCTTCTGCTTTTTGTAACTAATGTTATTTGGCATGCTTTAATCTGGCAGCAGGCTGTATATGAATTACAGATTACTGAAGGGAGTGATTGGTATAAAATCTTACTCAACAGATAGTCATTGTACAACTGTGAAAGCTCATTGGTTCAAAGCCACTCCAAACCAGCACTTTACCTAATGCTTCTTAATATAGTTCTTTTCTTTGCATGTCTTTTATAATAAGTCTCAAAAACCCTAAAATGGACCCCCACAAGTGACTCAAAATCTGGAAAATATGTTTTCCTGGCCAATTCTGGTTTGCCTCAGTAGTGTTTTGAAGACTTTCAATGTTAACTGCAAACATTCGTATACCAAATCCCACGGGGCCGTCATCATTTTTAATGTTAAAAGAATCTGGTTTTGTTTTCTTTAATCTTTTATGGCCAAATTGCGTCCAGAAGATGAAACTGTGGACCTACATTTTCTAACTAAACAAAGTATTGCAGATGGAGAGAAAATGTGTGGAGACCCTGTACCATCAAGTTTCCAGTTTTTGCCTTCTTTAACTCTTGGCACGGAGATCTATTTAATACTTGAGGGAAACACTGCCCTCTGGTCTTAATACCACTGAGAGCAGGAAATAATTTCAGAGGCTCAGAATCTGAATTTATTTGAGATCTACTGGGAACAGTAGACTTGTAGGAAAAGATGTCATAGCTCATCCCCTTGCCACATGGTCACAGCCAGTTTTATGAACCTCACTCAGGTGAGTAAAGAAACCCTTTTCATGTAGTTCATTTCAAGGCTTTCACATTATGTCTGCATATTTATTATCTTCTCAAAAACAAAGGTTTTTGTATTACAATATGTGGATGTCCAAAGCATCTGTGAATGGGTTTTGGGAAGTCTGTGGAACACTGTGGAATTCTGAATCCATTTTTCTTGGTAAAAAGACCTTAATCTACAACTGAGTCTGAAAAGAGTCACTGATGATCATCCACAAAACTTCATTACCACTTCCTAAAGGCTTATATATTCAAGATATTTTGAACCCCTTTTGTAAGATTTCTCTCTCCTGTGTAGAGCTGAATACTAAATAGTGAGGAGTGTGTGAATTCCGAATATGTTTTTTCTTATATTTCTCTCTTTTAAGAAAGTTTCATTTTTAAAAGTTGCACATGTTTTCATAAACAGTTTCATACTGTTTACTATAAAAGTATAGCATTCCCTCATCTCTTCTGCTTCATGTAAGTGACTACTTTCAACTTTTATAACTATTTCTTTTGCAGTTTACTACCATTATTTCTAAATAACATGATTATTTTGCTATTGTTGGCTTTTGCAGTGTTAGCTACTATCCACTGATACACCATTTAAATAAAGTGAGATTACAGCTCTTTTTGTTCCCTCCCATAAAGGCCTAAGATTTTGCAGATATTTATGCAAGCGTGTACCCACTCACACAACTTTCCTTCCTCCATTTTTCTAACATATTTAAATAACAATATTTGGCTAGCTCAATCTTTACTGCTTACATTATTATTACTGTGTAAATTTTATTTATAGTTAGGTCACATAGTGTACTATGAATAGATTTATATAACTTTGTTTCTTTTGGATCTAATAATTTTTCGGTGTTCTAAAATGACAACCTGAAATAATTTTTGGTATGTTTTTTAAATTTATCTCCCAACTCTCCTCCAGATATATATATGTGTGTGTATGTGTGTGTATATGTATATATATATGTGTGTATGTATGTATATATGTGTGTGTATATGTGTGTGTGTGTGTTTGTGTATATATCTATATATCTGAAAATGTTCTGCTCTACCAGGCTGTCCATAACCAGCATTATTTCTTGGAGAACAGCTCCTGGAGACTTCTGTCCTGTGGCTATTCTCTGTGCCTTTTGTCCTTGGATTTGCTTTTATCATCACCCCTGTACCCCTTTCTTCCTGTGATTGGGTCCCCTGTTTGATAAATTTACGCCTTCCCCTGTCTTGGTTTGCACATTCATTTTATTAGAACATATTCTCTGAAAATGTCTAAAGGAAGGCTGCATGGGTAATAGACATTTTGAAAGTCTTCATGTTTGAAAATGTCTTACTCCTACCCTCACAATTATTTGAGAGTTTGGCTTCTTATAGAATTGTGGACTGAAAATTATTTTCTCTCAGAAGTTTTGAAAATATCCAAACAATAGTATTTAACTGATAAAAAGTTTGATGCATATAAAATTATTGTGTAAAATAAGTGTTTTCAAAATACATTTTTATAAGTAGAGAATTATCTCTTGGCAAAATAAAACATTATTAGCAAAAGCATATTTCCAAATCTGGGCAGCAAAACAAGAAGTGATATAAAATTATATCACATAAATATTATTAAATGTTAACTGCTGCCAAGTGATAGTTTTACTCAAACATCACTGGGATTAGTTTGTAGTGGTAATTTAGAAACAGATTTTTATTATTATTGTGCTTTAAGCTCTCAAGTACATCTGCAGAACATACAGGTTTGATACATAGGTATACATGTGCCATGGTGGTTTGCTGCATCCATCACCCCGTTATCTGCATTAGGTATTTCTCCAAATACTATCCCTCCCCCAGTCCCCCACCCCGCAACAGGCCCCGGCGTGTGATGTTCCCCTCCCTGTGTCCATGTGTTTTCATTGTTCAACTCCTACTTACGAGTGAGAACATGCAGTGTTTGGTTTTCTGTTCTTGTGTCAGTTTGCTGAGAATGATGGTTTCCAGCTTCGTCCATGTCCCTACAAAGGACATGAACTCATCCTTTTTTATGACTGCATAGTATTCCATGGTATGTATGTGCCACATTTTCTTTATCCAATGTATCATTGATGGGCATTTGGGTTGGTTCCGAGTCTTTGCTATTGTGAACAGTACCACAATAAACATACGTGTGCATGTGTCTTTATGATAGAATGATTTCTAATCCTTTGGGTATATACCCGGTAATAGGATTGCTGGGTCAAATCATATTTCTAATTCTAGATCCTTGAGGAATGGCCACACTGTCTTCTGCAATGGTTGAACTAATTTACACTCCCACTGACAGTGTGAAAGTGTTCCTATTTCTCCACATCCTTTCCAGCATCTGTTGTCTCCTGACTTTTTGATAATCGCCATTCTAACTGGCATGAGATGGTATCTCATTGTGGTTTTGATTTGCATTTCTCTAATGACTAGTGATGATGAGTCTTTTTTCATATGTTTGTTGGCTGCCTGTCTTCTTTTGAGAAGTATCTGTTCATATCCTTTGTCTACTTTTTGATGGGGTTGTTTGTTTTTTTCTTGTACATTTGTTTAAATTCTTTGTAGATTCTGGATATTAGCCTTTTGTCAGATGGGTAGATTGCAAAAATTTTCTCCCATTTTGTAGGTTGCCTTTTCACTCTGATGATAGTTGCTTTTGCTGTGCAGAAGCTCTTTAGTTTAATTAGATCCCATTTGTCTATTTTGGCTTTTGTTGCCAATGCTTTTGGTGTTTTAGTCATGAAGTCTTTTCCCATGCCCATGTCCTGAATTGTATTGCTTAGATTTTCTTCTAGGGTTTTTATGGTTTTAGGTCTTACGTTTAATTCTAATCTATCTTAAGTTAATTTTTGTATAAGGTGTAAGGAAGGGATCCAGTTTCACCTTTCTGCATATGGCTAGCCAGTTTTCCCAATATCATTTATTAAATAGGGAATCCTTTCTCCATTGTTGGTTTTTTTCAGGTTTGTGGAAGATCAGATTGTTGTAGATGTGTGGCAGTATTTCTGAGGCCTCTATTCTGTTCCATTGGTCTATATATCTGTTTTGGTGTGTTTTGATTACTGTAGCCTTGTAGTGTAGTTTGAAGTCAGGTAGCATGATGCTTCCAGCTTTGTTCTTTTTGCTTAGGATTGTCTTGGCTATGTGGACTCTTTTATGGTTCCATATGAAATTTAAAGTAGTTTTTTCCAATTCTGTGAAGAAAGTCAATGGTAGCTTGATGGGGATAGCATTGAATTTATAAATTACTTTGGGTGGTATGGCCATTTTCATGATATTGATTCTTCCTATCCATGAGCATGGAATTTGTTTTTCCATTTGTTTGTGTCCTCTCATTTCTTTGAGTAGTGGTTTATAGTTCTCCTTGAAGAGGTCCTTCACATTCCTTCTAAGTTGTATTCCTAGGTATTTATTTTCTTTGTAGCAATTGTGAATGGGAGTTCACTCATGATTTGGCTCTCTCTTTGTTATTGGTGTATAGGAATGCTTGTGATTTTTGCACATTGATTTTGTATCCTGAGACTTTGCTCATACAAATAGATTTTTAAAAAACAGTTTTCTTTAATATAATTAACAAGAGCTAAAGTAATTAAAATAACAGAACTTCTATATAATGTGCTGAAATATCGAACACTTTCTCTTGATTAAATATGCGTAACTCAGCTGTAACATATTAATAGAGTTCTTAAAGGTAAATACTTTTTAAAGTACTTTAAAAGCAAACCACTTAACATGTGACCGACCATTCATAGTTATTCAATGGTAAGGTGCAGTGTCAGTGAGAAGCTTAAGTATTTTTTTAAGTAGCACATCTTTATAAAGAATATTTTTAATTTGTTATTTTATAATTTTTTGGTTTTGGTCAAATAGAAACTTCACCTCAACCTTAATCTCCTTTTTAACTTCTATACCTTCCACTGAGGAAAGTTAAAATACAAATAAACCAACACTTTCTGCTGTCTTTGCTCCCATGAGTTCTCTTTAATATGTTAATATTTTGAGTCTAAACTTGAAAGTGTTAGTAAAAGCAAACAGTTGGAACATCAATTTCATATTAATGTGCTAAAGTAAGATACATTGAAAAGGAAAAAGTGAGTACAAAGGCCACATTTTGCACACAATGGGTGACAATGAAGAGCTTTGACCTTTGGCACAGGCTGATCATTAGTTTCATCTGACATTGATTTAAAATACATTTTATTCTTGTACAAACTGTTGAAAAGTTTGTATTACTCAAAATGAAGGGAATAGTGATGGATGACAGTGGATGAAATCTAAACACAGCACAGCTATAATTACTAATGACATTCCATCAGAAAACTATCCAGTAAAGAGACAGTTAGAGTCAGAAAGTTCAGGGAGGTTCTAGGGCTTCCATTTGGGTAAAGCCACAGGGGAACCCCAGGTCTGGCATCTCAAAGACTCCATCCCCAAATGAAACTGAGGTTTATTGCTGTGGCTGATCCTTAAAATGGTTTTTTGAACAGGTCTATTAAGGCTTTTAAAATGGTCTTTAAAAAGAGAGAACATTATTTTCAAATTTAATTAATAAAATATAGTCCTAGTGACACTCATTTTATGGGTAAGAATCTTACTTGAAATCCAACAGTTGGAGCAAACAGGCTATTTTGATTTTTCTCTGTATGTAGCACAGTGTAACCAATATTAACTTTCTGGAAATAAACATTTTAGAAAAAGACTATATGAAAATGGCTTTTAATGAGTTTGCTGCAATCATAATTTAAAAATTACTTAGTATCAGAATCCAGAGGACTTCTTAAAATGACCTCCTACCAGTTTCTGTTTTTTTTAAGCCTTCTACGTATGACCATGTACCTCGTTATATTGTTTTCCACTATTTTATTTGATAAGCAAATGAATGTATAATTTTCAGTATTGAGTGGTATCCACAAATCTTTTTCAAGGGTTGTATTCAACATACACAGCAAGAACAAGGAAGTAGAAGACTTGCAGTAGGACTGCATGCTAAGGAATGTCCTGATGCTGGTCTCAAGTCAGAGACTGGGAAGGTGTGGAGAAACCAGCCAAGAAGGCAAATGAGGAATGGCCAGCAAGGCAGAAGGAAAACTGAGAGTGCTATCTTAGAAACCAAGAGGAGGGAGTGTTTTGGGAGAAAGGAACCGAATAACTATCAAATTCTGCTGCCAGATTGAATAAAATGAGGACTGACGATTAATCATTGCCCTGACAAGAGAAAAGTCTGTTCTGGGCCGAAGTCTAACTGCTGTGGATTCAAGAAGGAATGAAGGCAAAAAATTTGATACAAACAGTTGGATAATCTCTGGGGGGTTTTGCTGAGAGGGTGGCAGAATGATGTAGTGAGAGATGGATGGAATTTAAGGGTGTCTCCTTTTCTTCTTCTTCCTTCTTGTTTCTTCCTCCTTCCCCAACTCCCCCCAAGCTTTTTTTTTGAGACAGAGTCTCACTCTGTTGCCCATGCTGGAGTGCAGTGGTGCGATTTCGGTTCACTGCAACCTCTGCCTCTGGAGTTCAAGCGATTCTTGTGCCTTAGCCTCCCAAGTAGCTGGGACTATAGGCGTGCATAGCCACACCTGGCTAATTTTTGTATTTTTGGTAGAGAGAGGGTTTCACCATGTTGGCCAGGCTGGTGTTGAATTTCTGGTCTTAAGCGAATGGCCCACTTCAGCCTAAAAAGTGCTGGGATTACAGGCATGAGCCGCGGCACCCGGCCCTTCTCCTCCTTTTTAATGGGATTGCCAATGAGGATAATCTAGTTGAGAGGGGAAAATGGATAATTCAGTACAGGGACCAGACATTGCTGCATCCCTTGTTCTTGAGTAGGTTTGGGTGGGGGATGTGTGGAATCCAGTAAATGTTGAAGGAGTTGGCCTTAGATTGGAGCTGGGACCACTCATTCATTTTGGTGTTGGGGTGTGTGTGTGTGTGTGTGTGTGTTTGTGATGGAGTTGTGTTCTGTCACCAGGCTAGAATGCAGTGGCACGATCTCATCTCACTACAGCCTCTGCCTTCCGGGTTCAAGCTATTCTCCTGCCTCAGCCTCCCACATATCTTGGCTTATAGATGTATATCACCACACTTGGCTAATTTTTGTATTTTTAGTAGAGACAGGGTTTTCATCATGTTGGCCAGGCTGGTCTCGAACTCCTGACCTCAAGTGATCAGCCTGCCTCAGCCTCCCAAAGTGCTGGGATTACAGGCATGAGCCACCATGCCTGGCCCACTCATCCATTTTTTTTTTTTTTTTTTTTTGAGGCAGAGTTTCACTCTTGTTACCCAGGCTGGAATGCAATGGCGTGATCTCGGCTCACCGCAACCTCCACCTCCTGGGTTCAGGCAATTCTCCTGCCTCAGCCTCCTGAGTAGCTGGGATTACAGGCACGCGCCACCATGCCCAGCTAATTTTTTGTATTTTTAGTAGAGACGGGGTTTCACCATGTTGACCAGGATGGTCTCGATCTCTTGACCTCGTGATCCACCCGCCTCGGCCTCCCAAAGTGCTGGGATTACAGGCGTGAGCCACCGCGCCCGGCCCACTCATCCATTTTTAATGTTAATAAAGGCAGAGTATGAGGATACAGATGCAGGTAGGTTAGGAAATTTCATGGTAGTAGCACATAGATCCTCTCTTCTGATTGTGTCTATTGACTTGATGAAATAAGAAGAAAGGTCATCATTTGAGGAGAAGGATGAGAATGAGCATGGAAATGTCGGAGATTTGAGGAGAAAGAAGAAGACAAGAAATGTTAATCTAGAAAAATGGGACTGAAAACAAAAGAAGGAAGCATGTTGATGCTGGAGATCAACCCTACAGGCCAAGGTGGAGTTACTGAACACAAGCTCAGAATAAGGCCAGTCAGCATGGTGGCCTGATGCTTTTTCTAGCCACATTCAGCTGCACAGGTGTGTGTGAAGGTGAGAGGAAGCAGCCAGAACTGGCTAAGAGAGTTTGCCTAAGAGAGTATGACAAAGTGAGAGAGCTGAGCATGGATGCAAGAGAATAAAGAAGGACTCAGGGTATGTGAGCTGAGGACAGGATCACTGGACGAGAGGAGCTCAAGGAGCTGAGCAGCCAGAGAGGATGGGGTAGGTTAGGTACAAATTGAAATAATGAAGTGTTATGACTGGGGTAGAATTGGAGAAAGTGACCATAAGCTAGGGACTAAAATCTTCATGGCATGAGAAGCAACCCAGAGATGGAGAAGAATCTAAATAGAGGTGGATAATAGACTGTGAATACCCGAGCTTCAGAAGAACTGAGGGAAGTAAGGGAGGAGGGATGGATGGAAATGGAAATGGCAATGAGGAGCAGAGGGGTGGCCTTCCTTTCTTCCAGGCCGTCTGTTGTGTGGGGCTGGGAGATAAACAGACATTACTTGAATAGGGAACACAGAAATCCGTAGCTTCAGGAGAAGCCATGCCTCTTTGAGGACCGTAAGTGAAGGGAATTTCTAGAAAAGAAGATGACGATGTAGGGGTTTTGTCAGTGCTTGAGTTCGTGTCTGATCCTGTATTCCAGAGGTCACAGTGGTGATTTAGGGTTAGGGAACAGAATATGATTGGGCCATTTAAGGATATAGTGAACCATCAGGCTGAGATTCTGGTCTTGATCTTCTCTAGTCACTAAGGTGCAAGGCTGAGAGGTCCTGCCATGAGCACATGGCTCCATGGGACCCTCTTCAGTCCTACCTTCTGGAGACTGTGGAAGGTGATGCCAATGGCAGCAAATGGAATCTCTTTCAAAGTTGGTGTTCTTGCAGAGAGCCACGAGTGATCAACAAAAACACAAAAATGATAAATCAAGCCACAACTTTTACATCAAGTATGTTCTATCCTTCTACCAGGACAACCACACCTTTATAATCACTTGGAAAGCCATACTCAAATTTAGAATTCTTGGACTTCTGAGAAGAAAAGAGGGCTTGGGACTCACTTTTTAGGTCTATGTCATAAGACCACTTTTCAGAATTGTGTTTTTAGAATTGTGCGTCTACACTCAGGCAAGCCTGGTGTGCCATGCACAGTCTTTTTCATCCAACCTCCCAGAGACTATACCTGAGTGCTGTGATGCCAGTCCCAGGCTACTCTGGATCAGGAAGCAGGTCTGGATATCTATCTACTCTCCGTCTATCTAATTCTTCTGTTTTCAGACACACCTGAACTCTACTTGATGCCCTAACTCTTGGGCCTTCCTGCTTTCATCTGGGTTGTTTCTGGGACTCAGAGTCCATGCTGGCTTGGTTTTCAGCTTTCACGGGTCTTTACCATTTGTTTACAGCTTCCAAAATAGTTTTACTGTCATCTTTTCTACAATTCTTTGTGCCATGGGGTTTTTGTGTAAAGAATTATTTTTACTGTCATTGGAATGAGTTTTTGGAATATAGATGATATAAATATTATTTTACCTTGAATGATTTACCCCTTTTTTTTATTGGTGGTAAGTTTCTTATCATTCTGTTGACTATAACAAGCTACTGCATTGGTTGTCAGGGGCTATGTGTATAGGAGGATAACACAACTGTTTGAAAAGAGAAATACTTGAAGTCTCTATATTTCAACACACTACACGTGTTCAAATGTTTTTCACTGACCTGATTTACTGACTGGTTTGTTTAAGCACAGTAGTTGAGTGAGAAAGCCAAGTGTCAGACCCAGGTTGGAGGGATATGGGATCCCTCAAACTATCCAGGAAGTGTAGTGGACACTTATTTTATGTACCTTCCCAGGATAGTCCACCATTTTGTGGCAATAGATTTTTTTAAAATTGGGAACCACTCTCTGTCCCCACTCTCTGTGCAAGTGTTTGGGGTGGGCCTGACTCTACTCCCGCATCTGGGGGATACACAGGACCTGGCTTGTTCAATAAATAAGTTTCACCCTCTGGCCACAGTGCTTGGTTCGGGCATGAGCACCTGATCCAAATCACTTCAATTCAAGGCAGTACAGTCTGAGACTGTTGTTGGAATTCTGCAGGAAGAAATGATATTTTTTACTATGGTTATTGAGATGGCAGGCTGTAAGCCAAAGCTACCAGTAAATGCTACATGTGCATGTAGGTAAATGCCTATGTAAGGCCGGGCGCGGTGGCTCACGCCTGTAATCCCAGCACTTTGGGAGGCCGAGGCGGGTGGATCACGAGGTCAAGAGATCGAGACCATCCTGGTCAACAAGGTGAAACCCCGTCTCTACTAAAAATACAAAAAATTAGCTGGGCATGGTGGCGCGTGCCTGTAATCCCAGCTACTCAGGAGGCTGAGATAGGAGAATTGCCTGAACCCAGGAGGCGGAGGTTGCGGTGAGCCGAGATCGCGCCATTGCACTCCGGCCTGGGTAACAAGAGCAAAAACTCCATCTCAAAATAAATAAATAAATAAAAATAAAGAAAAGCGGGGTGGGGTGGGGGGAAGGGGGAAGAGAGTGAGAGAAAGAGAGAGACAGAGAGATTGAGATTAAGGCCTGATGATGTTGCTTGCTGCTAAAGCTTCTGGGTGGATCAATGTCTGAAAAATGTACACTTGCACTTTTGGGTTATATGAATTTTTAAATATTTTTTTCTTGTTTAAATTAGTTTGTGTTGGGTTTCTGCTATATAAAACCATAGGGGTCATAACAAAAGTAGAGTATATACAAAGCCTAGAATGTGTGTGTAGGGGTGTGTGTGAGAAAGAATTCCAAAGAAATGATCAATTTTGCTTATTTTCCTAAGCATAATGCCATTGTGCTTTTAGAAATAGGAAAACTAAATTGTTAAGGTGAATTTGTAGTTTTTATATGTGAATAAAACAAGAACACATGATGCAAGAGGTACAAATATTTAATTAAGTTCTTTTCAGAGCCTTTGAGGATGATTTCATCTAATGCTAATGGCTCACAGGGGAGTTTCAAAGAATAGGAAAAGTGAACATTACATGATTTCACCAGATGTGGGATAAGGGAATAATTTTAGAATTTAAATAACTAAAAAGTGCCTCTGGTGTGCTTCTAATGTTTCAGTATATGCAAATTGGATTTTGTATAATGCCTCTCATAATATGGCCAACAACAGGGTGAAATTGAACTTTAATTGAAAGCAGAGCTAGAGGAAAGCTGGGATCGGGAAGCACAATTTCCAGTTCCAACAAGAAAAACATTTACACTGCATATTAAGCATAGGCTATAATTTTAAAGATATTCAGAAATAGATCAATAAGAAGGAATTCATTTCAAAGAACAGAAACAGATTAAGAGACAATAAAGTACTATATATTTGTTAATCATTCAATTTTAAGGGAAACTGTTATGCAAATTTTTAAAAATGGCCATTGCAAAGCACTTAATAGGGAAAGGAAATAAATAATGCTAGATGGAGATGTACAGCTGATATGAAACAGTATCCAAACAAATACCATTTTGTTTTACAAAGTTCTGTGCTTCTAAGTCATTTTTCAACCACATTTTCAGTATCCTTTGCATTGGATATCAGCTTGGAATCATGATTCAAGAAAACAAGTGAATATGAAAATGTTTTTGATTTCCTAGATGAAGAGCTGAAACTGTAGACTGAATTACTCCTATTGGACATATGAAGGAATGGACTTCAAATGTAATACAGTTTATTTAACTTCAAAAACATTTCAGCATTCTAAACATACAAAAAAAAAAAAAAAAAAAACGGAACGTTGCGAATCGTGTTTAAGTACAGAAGTCTGTCTTTTAATATATATATTTAATTATGTATATTCAAAATGCTACAGAATTTTACATATTATTTATATGCATTAGATATTTAATACTTTCAAATATATACGAGGTTCATAGTGCCTTTTTAATCTTTCTTTTTTCATATTAAGAAGTATGCCAAAGCTATTAAAATTAACATTACTTGAGAAAAAGTGAAATGGTGAATTCAATACTGTGAATTGGTGTTTCAGAAAACAATAATTAAAAATTTAAATCTCATCCAAACAGCATATTGAGAAACAGAACCAGAATCTCTCTTTCGAAACATGGTAGCCTTGTTTGGGGTTCTATGAAAGAAGTTCTTCAGTGGTTAAATTTGTACTTTTAGCAGCTAAAAATAATAGTATTATGGTCATAAGCAATTTAGGTATGGATTTCAGTTTAATGCTGGATTGAAAAAAATGACATATGGGCAATTCTTAAAACTTTTAACCCCTTGATTCTTCAAGTTACAGAGAGCTCTGTAACTGAGCCACACAGTTGTATCTTCTGCATAATTGATTTTACTGAGTTGAAACTTGGTGTGGTGCCTAGTTTACATCAGGGATTGGTTACAAGGTGGTCCTGGGGTAACCTGCTAATATGTTTACTATAGGACTTTTAATAATCACCATAGCTAATATTTCACGAACACCAATGACTAGCTAGTACATGGTGGATCTAAGATTTGAACCCAGGTAGTATAACTACAGGCCTGGCCTCTTAACAGCTGCTCTACTGTCAGTTCTTGATGCAACAGCTAGCATATAGAGAGTATTTATGTGCCAGGAATTGCTCCGATCGCCTTATATGTACTAATTCATGTTTTTTTTTTTAATCACAGTCTTGCTATCACCCCAGTTTTACAGATGAGACACAAGTGGCTAAGTAAGAGCCAGTAAGCATTCCCGGAATTACTTTTATAGTGTCTTCTCTCGAAGTTTCTCTCTAGAATTAGGAGCAAAATTAGCCATCCTCTGGTGAGCAACCATTTTGCTTTTACCTTAAAGACATTTCAATTCTGTTATTACTTGTTATTTTCTCTTATAGTTGTCACCCTGCCTGGAAATATTGAGTCAACTTGGTAGCCCATTGCTAATAAGAAAATAGGATTTTATGGCTTTCTTTTCTTGAATGAATTCTATTTCTACTTCCATTTTTTCCTTTTAATGAACGATGCTTATAAAATCTGAAAACATCAGTAATATTATTTTATCATGTAATTTAATATAACATCAGTAACAATTTAATATGTATTTGCTTCCAGACTTATATTGATATTCTAGCCTATATTTATATCTTGGCTCACCAGACTAATTGGCAGATGTTCTTGCAGTAGGAAATGAGGATATAAAAAAAATCTAGGGCATTTTTGCAGTAGCTATCCAAAAGCCTTAAAAATATATAGCCCTTTCATCCAGAAATTTTACGTCCACAAATTGACTGAAAGAAAATAGAGACTTCTGTTCGAGAATGTTATTCACAGAATTATCTACACAGCAAAGTTAGTAATTTAAAAATCTAATAATGAATAACTAGAGATTGGTTAAATAAGTAATTATATATCCCCAGTGCAATCCTTTAAATATATGCTGTAAAATATTCGTGAATGTAGGAAAATATTGATTACTTGCCAAACTCATTCAGCCAATAAACATCTATTGAACACACAGAAGGTATGCATTTTCTTTACTAGGTATATTTCAAGATTGAGATAGGTCTATAATGTGTAAAATGTGACACTGTGGAAACAGGCGATTAGTATTAAAAAGATTTATATGACCTTTCTCAGAGTGATTTGCCCTTCCCCATTTATTTATTCAACTCTTCAGTTGCTAACTGTTTAATTTGTTAGGTCCCTTGGTAGTTTTAAAAAATGTTCAGAATGGGCCGGGCGCGGTGGCTCACGCCTGTAATCACAGCACTTTGAGAGGCCGAGGCGGGTGGATCACAAGGTCAAGAGATCGAGACCAGCCCGGTCAACATGGTGAAAGCCCGTCTCTACTAAAAATACAAAAAATTAGCTGGGCATGGTGGCGCGTGCCTGTAATCCCAGCTACTCAGGAGGCTGAGGCAGGGGAATTGCCTGAACCCAGGAGGCGGAGGTTGCGGTGAGCCGAGATCGCGCCATTGCACTCCAGCCTGGGTAACGGTCGCGAAACTCTGTCTCAAAAAAAAAAAAAAAAAAAAAAAAAGTTCAGAACTTCTTTGACACTCCCTCCAACAAGCTGGATTCTAGTCCTCCACCACGCTCTGTAAAAATGGACTGGCTAGTGACTCTGTGTACTTCCAAGGCTGTCATGAAAGGTGATGCAGTTTCCTCTCTTTCTCCCCATCTTAGCTCTTTGTCAGCCACAAGACTTGAGAACTGTAAGTTCACATATAAGAAGTCTGAATCTTCTGAAGCTTCCACACTGTATACACCATGAGGAGAGGCTACACAGAGAGCAAGGGATGCCCAAGGAAGCACAGTTGTTCCAGCCCCAGCTGTTTGGGTCTCCCAGCCTAGGCATCAGGCAGGCAAGCGAGAGAGCCCTCAGATAACGCCATCCCCAGCTCTTGAGCCACCTCACAGGACATGAAGTGGAACAAACATAAGCTGTTCCCATCAAGCCCTGCTCAGATTCCAGATTTGTGAGCAAAATCAACGTTGTCGTTGTTGTTAAAGCCACTAAATTTTGAGATAATTTCTTATGTAGACTTAAGGAACTCAAGCCCTTATCTGCCAAGCAAGTTACAAACCATATGGTATGATCTCTCTCTCTCTCTCTCTCCCTACTCCCTTCATTTTATCTCTATCTCTAAATCATGAAAAGACACTAGAAATACATAAAATAAAATGTGTCGGTAGGATTACTGCTACCAAGAAATTATGGAGAATTTTTGTCTATTCCTTTGTGCTTTTTTATGACATACACATTATCTGCAATTGGTAATACATTTATTACTTCTATCATTAAAGGAGAAACAAATAAACGAATAGCTGAGTAAATAAATAGGGAAGGATGAATTCCTTCTGAGAAAGGTCATGAAAGGCCTTCAACACTAATCACCTGTTTACACATGTGACACATTATAGCCCATCTCATTCTTGAAATACACCTGGTAAAGAAGACACACACCTTCAGTGACAGTGTGCTAAGTTCTCTGGTTTCATAGAAGCTGCATTCTCATCTTAGGAAACACAGCCTGGGAAGAGTCATGACCTGGACACTGATGGCTGCCCAGTAACTTGTCTCTACTGGAACTGTCATCAAACCTATTTTCACCAATATTAATTGTGCTTCGAAAAAATTACTGAGCTGTCTCTGAGTTTTGAATCTTTGTAATTATGTTCTGTGTCCTTCCTATAATGAGTCATTGAAAAGAGATTTCTACGAAGCTCAAAAGAATGTCTTATTAATGCCAGCATATGCTGACCATTGATCTAAAATGTGTTTCCCAATATACCAATGCCAGGAGAACAGTGCTGGAAAGATAATTATTAGTTTTCTCTATACACATTTTAGATGTTCCACGTATATAGGAGAAAATGGGATTATGAAAATAGCAGTATCTTGTTGGCTATTTGTGCTGTGATTATATGGAGAGGTTGGTTGGTAATGACATTTGCTTTCTATTTACACATCAAATAAGGCAGTCAAACATGTTGAGGAAGCTGCTCTTAGTAGAAAATAGTTAACATTTCCATCCCCAGGGAAATATATCATGGACATGATAGGCCTGGATTTGGTCGAGAAACCTCAGGCAGTTCTTGTAGTAATCTGTGAAAGTGTGTTGCATGTTATTACTGTGTCAGGATGAAGGCAAAAAGCAGATAAACAGAAGTATAAAATTTATCTTTGCTTTCAGAACCCTGGAACATGTCCATTTTAATAACATTTGAGGGAACACTGAGCTAGTTTCCCAGCCTAGCTATAAATAGCTTGCTCTTCAGTTTGAGTACATGCTGCAAAAGTTCTTCAGGCATCCATTGACCAGCTGTACACACCCTCTTGCCATGGCAGCAATGGTTCCCTCCCACCACTTCATTTCCTTATATTGTAAAAATGTCAACTGTAGTGAGACATCAAATGCTGTGAGGAATGAGAGCATTCACTTTTACTTAGTTTGTGATTATTCTGTGCCAGACACTAAGTGCTTTGTGTATGTTAAATCCTTAATCTTCATAATAGCTGTGTAAGATAGAAAGCATCATTATCCCCATTTTACAGATGAGAAAATGAAAATAAAGAGACTACACTGACCAAAATCACCCAGTAGTGGCTGAGCCAGGATTACAAAGATAGAAATAACAAAGATGCTATAGTATGTCAAGTACTTATTATGTGGCAGGATCTGGGCTAAACACTTTATGTGTATTTTTAAAAAATCCAAAACTTGGAAATAACACAAAATGATGACTGCATGTCTTTTCATGATGAAGCATTGTCTAGCAGGTCCATCCAAGGTTTATCTAATTTTCTAGGAATGCATCTTTGTTTGACTCTGTATTTACTATTGACTCAGACCCAGATTTTGTGAAGTTAGATGCTAACTTGTAGATTAATGTATTTAAAATATTTTTTGGATGATAGACATCTAAATAATTTCTATAGAAATGGTAATCACAAATGTTAAGCTGTATTACTCTACCCATATTTACCACCTTTGTAAATAATTTGGCATTCTTATTCCAGCACTTTCTTTCATTTACTATGAGTGTCAGTCTCTCCCATGCTCCCTTGAATTGTCATTGCTATCCAGCTGATTTCTCATTAATAAGTTAAATAACTCTTTGTTGCATGTTTACTATAGGTTTGGATAATCATCACATCTTTTAAATAAATCTTAGATGATTCTTATATGCAATAACTGCTTTGGTTAAAATTCCAGAGACCTGGGTTCTAGTCCTTCAATTTCTGGATAAATTACTACTCAATTCTGGGTTTAAATTTTCTCATTTATTTAGAGCAGGAGTGATGATAGTTGCCTTACAGAGAATATAGAATTGTAGCAAGAATCTGATATCTGATCATACTGACCAATCCGCCATGAAAATTGGTAGAGACAAGGTCCAGAAATTCCCCAAGAGGGAGTAATTGGGGGTAAGGCTTACATCATCTTTGGAAGGCAGAATGGAATTGCTGAGTTTAGGAAAAGGAATTACCCAGAGGAAATGCCAAGAGTTACTTGGAAATCCACTAGAAGTATTCAAATGGTACTTTTTCTGGCAGAAGAAAGAATCAGCAGACTTAAAGATAGCTCATAGAGATCACACTATTTGAGGAATAGAAAATAATGAAGAAAAATGAAGGGTATCAGAGAAATGTGGCACAGCCTTAAGTGCACCGAAATGTGTGTTAATGGGAGTATCAGAAGGGGAAGAGAGAGAAGAGGCAAAAAAAAATGCAGGCAGTCCCCAATATACTATGGTTTAACTTAACAACATTTTGACTTTACAATGTAGAGAAAGCAATACACATTCAGTAGAAATTGTATTTTGAATTTTAAAATTCTTTCTAATAACTTCATTATAATATAAGATTTGTGTTAGATGATTTTGCCCAACTGTAGGCTAATGTAAATGTTCCAAGCATGTTTAAGGTAGATGAGCCTAAGCTACGACGTTCAGTAGGTTAGATGTATTAAGTACATTTTCAACCTAGATTTTCAACTTATGTTGGGTTTATCAGGATGAAACCCCGTTTTAAGTTTAGGAGCATCTGTATGCATAGAAGTAATGGCTGGAAACTTTCCAAATCTAATGAAAAACATTAAGCTACCCTTTAAGAAGCTCAATGAAACCCAAGAAGGATAAACACAAAGAGATTCACATTCAGACACATCATAGTGAAACAAAGAGAAAGAGGTAATCTTGAAAGCAGCAAGAGAAAAATGACTTATCACATACAAGTGACTTCCAATGAGATTAACAGCTGACTTTTTGTCAGAAACAGTAAATTTCAGAAGAAAACGGGGTAGCATACTCAGTGTGCAGAAGGAAAAAACTAACTCAAATTGTCTTTTAAAAATGAAAGAAATCCCCAGATTAACAGAAACTGAGAGCATTTATTTATAGCAGAAATACTTTCAAGACCTACTAAAAGAAGTTTTTGAGGCTGAAAGAAAATTAAACCGGAGATTAATTTGAATTCACATGAAAAACTCAAGGAGGACTAGTAAATGTAATTATATAGCTAGCTATAAAAAAGTATAATTACATGTTTCTTATTTTTTTCTCTTAACTGATTTAAAAGTTGCAATATAATTTCACAAGATCTATGAAATTATATTGTTGGGCCTATGACATATAGAGGCATAATATATTTGACAGTGTATTTGACACAAAGGAGAGAATGAAACTATACTGGAGTAAGAAAATGACATCATATGGTAACTCAAATCCAGAGAAAGTAAAGAAGACGGTAATAATTTAAAGTAGAATCTAATAAGTTAAGGTATATATTGTAATCCCTCTATTGAATGCTAATTAAATAACTCAAAAATATAATCTAAAAGTCATTAAAAAAAATTTTTTTTTTTTGAGATGGAGGTTCGCTCTTGTTACCCAGGCTGGAGTGCAATGGTGTGATCTCGGCTCACCGCAACCTCCGCCTCCTGGGTTCAGGCAATTCTCCTGCCTCAGCCTCCTGAGTAGCTGGGATTACAGGCATGCGCCACCATGCCCAGCTAATTTTTTGTATTTTTAAGTAGAGACGGGCTTTCACCATGTTGACCAGGATGGTCTCGATCTCTTGACCTTGTGATCCACCCGCCTCGGCCTCCCAAAGTGCTGGGATTACAGGCGTGAGCCACCGCGCCCAGCCCCATTAAAGAAATTAAAATCAAAAGTAGAAATTGTCAGACTGACCAAACACACATACACACACACACACACACACACACACACACACACACACACACACGATCCAACTATTTTCGGTCTTGAAGAAACGCTTTAGATTCCAATCTAAAAATAGGTTGAAAATACAAGGATGATATATGATTTGTTTTTTTTTTCCCCCAGAACTGCATATGTATCATTTCCTGACATCAATTCTCCAACTCTCTGACATCAACTGGGTGCCCTAAAATTCGATCCTATTCTGATACTATCTATCTGGAATTAGTGTCAGATCCCACAAGTTAAAGAACTTAGTCCCATAAGACCACTTTCACTTTAGATGCCAGCTGCAAGTGGGGTTCTCAGGTGACTCAAACTCTTGCCCAGCTGACAACAAGTTTGGGGCTTCCCACCCTCTCTCAGGTTCAATTATTTGCTAGAACAGCCCTCAGGACTCAGAAAAGCACTCTACTTACTATTACAGTTTGTTATAAAGGAGACAAGTGAAAAGCCAGATACAGTGGTACATAGGGCAGGGTCTGGAAGAGTCCCTGCACAGGAGCCACTGCCCTCATGGAGTCAGGGTGCATCACCCTTCTAGCATGCAGTTGTATTCAAACTTGGAAGCCTCTCTGAACTTCATCGTCTAGTCGTCTAGGGTTTTTTTTTTTTTTTTTAAGGTATCATTCATAGTCATGATTGATGAAATTATTGGCCATTGGTGATTGAATTTAGTCTCTAATTCCTCTGCCTTCCCTGGAGGTCAGGGGGTGGGGCTGCAAGTTGCAACCCTCTAATTACACGATTGGTTTATCTGGTGACCAGCCCCTATCCTAAAATATCTAGGTGGCCCACTACTGCCACTACCATGAGTCAGAAGAAGAATTTGGACACAAAGTCAGTAAATTTCAAAGGTTTTAGGAGATTTGCGCCAAGAATAGAGAGGATCAAAGACCAAGTAATTATTTTTTATTCACATAAATACACATACACACACACATAAACACACTTACACACACCATGCAAACACAAAAGCTGAAGTATCATATCTCGAGTATCTATACAAAGATGAAATGAAATAGACTTTTAGCAAACAATGTTGCTAGAGACAGTGAGCAACATTTTACAGTTCCCCAATACACTGCAAAGAAGAACTGGTGGGTGGGAAGAAATGGAGAATCTGAAGTTACAATGCTTGGTTACGCCTGTATGAGTGCTTTAGGAACTGGGAAATATCTCAGCAGGAGGAGGCCCATGAGAGTAAAAAATATCCTGGGAATATGAACGAGGAAAAACAAAGTCAGGGGAAAGAAGACATATCTTGGAATCCTTCTCCCCACAAACCTCATAGTTCAACCTTTAATTGGCCTTTACCATCACCTTCCTGTGAGCCCTCAGTGGAAATGATCTCTTGATCAGGTTGAGTTCTAGAAAAATGTACATTTTATATCTTGCTAAGAACAAGATTAAGAGGACAGAAATGATTTAGTAGGATGATAATTCCAGTTAATGGTTGAATGGAATGTGTACCTCAAAGAAGATTAAGCTAAGAAAAAGAAATGAACAATTATGAATGAAGGGGAGAAAAGCACTCAAGAAATGAAAGGTGTTTTAATATAGCTATGAAAGGCAAAACATTTCAATTTTTTTTGCTATTTTAATGACAAATATAATAAAACCAAAGGATTCATCAATCTTTCAAAAAACACAGTAGTTTTATAATCACACACATCACAATGGCACTATCAAATTGCATTTATTTAGGATCAACACATGTTATAAAATTTTCACTTTTAATTTGGAAAAGTAAGTGCTTGTTGGGATCATATCATTTACTTGTATTCTGTGAATCAAATTAATTTCTTTTTTTTGAGGACTCGGGGTCTCACTCTGTCACCCAGGTTGAAGTACAGTGGCGTGATTTCTACTGTGAATCCATGTGGCCCTGGGCTATATTTTTGTGGCAATTTTTTTATTATTGATTCAATCTCACTGCTTGTTATTAGTCTGTTTAGGATTTCTGTTTCTTCCTGATTTAATCTGGAAGAGTTGTACGTTTTCAGGAATTTATCTATTTCCTCTAGATTTTCTAGTTTGTGTTTATAGAGGTGTTCATACTAGTCATGAATGGTCTCTTGTATTTCTATGGTTTTGGTTGTAATGTCTCCATTTTTCTTTCTAATTGAGCTTATTTAAATCTTCTCTCTTCCTGGTTAATTTAGCTAATGCTCTATCAGTTTTGTTTATCTTTTCAAAGAAACGATTTTTTTTGTTTCATTGATCTGTTGTATTTTTTTGTTTTAATTTATTCACTTATTCTCTGATCTTTGTTGTTTCTTTTCTTTTGCTAGCTTTGCGTTTGATTTGTTCTTGCTTCTTTAGTTCCTTGAGGTGTGATTTTCGGTTGTCACTTTGTGATTTTTCAGACTTTTTTATGTAGGCATTTAGCACTGTAATCTTTCCTCTTAGCACTGCTTTTGCTGTATCCCAGGACTATTGATAATTTATGTTACTATTATCACTTATTTCAAATAATTTTTAAATTTTCATCTTGATTTTTTTTGTTAAGCCCCAACTCATTTTGGAGCAGATTGTTTGATTTCCATGTGTTTGTATAGTTTCAAGGGTTCCTTTTAAAGTTGACTTATAGTTCTATTCCACTGTGGTCTGAGAAGATACTTGATATGATTTTGAGTTTTAAAAAATTATTGATACTTGTTTTGTGGCCTATTATATGGTCTATCTTGAGAAATGTTTCATGTGCTGATGAGAAAAAAGTGAGCATACTGCAGTTATTGGGTAGAACTGTAAATATCTGTTAGGGTTGTTTGTTCTAGAGTATAGTTTAAGTCTATTATTTCTTTGTTGCCTTTTTGCCTTGATGATCTGTCTAGAGTTGTCTGTGGAGTGTTGAAGTCCCCTATTGTTATTGTGTTGTCTATCTCACTTCTCAAGTCTATTAGTAATTGTTTTATGAATCTGGCAGCTTCAGAGTTTGGTGTGCATATATTTAAGATTGTAATATCTTCTTTGTGGATTGATCCTTCTATTACACACAATGACTTTCTTTGTCTACTTTTCTTTTTTTTTTACTGTTGTTGCTTTAAAATCTGTTTTATCTGATGTAAGAATAGCTACTACCGCTTGCTTTTGGCTTCCATTTGCATGGGCTATCTTTTTCCACCCTTTACCTTGAGTTTATATGAATCCTTACATGTTAGGTGAGTCTCCTAAAAACAACAGATATTTGGTTTATGATTTTTATCCATTCTGCTAATCTGTATTTTAAAGTGGAGTATTTAGGCCATTTATGTTCAAATTAATATTGAGATGTGTGGTGTTGCTCCAGTCATCATGTGGATTGTTACCTAGATACTTTGTTTTCTTCATTGTGTTGTTGTTACATAGGCCCTGTGGGTTTTATGCCTTCTAGAGGTTCTATTCTTGCACATATTGGCCTTTTGTTTCAGAATTTAGAACTCTTTTTTAGCATTTCTTGTAGGGCTTGTCTTGTAGTGATAATTCCCTCAGCATTTGTCTGCCTGAAAAAGACTTTATTTCTCCTTGATTCATGAAAATTTTGTGAGATAAAAAAAATTCTTAGCTGACAGTTGTTCTGTTTAAGGAGGTTGAAAATAGGACCCCAGTGCCTTTTGGCTTGTAAAGTTTCTGCTGAGAGGTCTGCTGTTAATCTTATAGGTTTTCCTTTATAGGTCATTGGATGCTTTAGTCTCACTGCTCTTAGAATTCTTTTTTACATTGACTTTAGATAGCCTGATGGCCATATGCGTTGGTGACATCCTCTCTGCAATGAATCTCCTAGGCTTTGAGCTTCTTCTACCTGGATATCTAAACCTCTAGCAAGGCCAGGGAAGTTTTTGAGTTTTCTAAACTTTTTGCTTTCTTTTCTCCCTCAGGAACATCAGTTATTCTTAGGTTTGGTTGTTTCACATAATCCCATGTTCCTTGAACGCTTTTTACGTTGGTTTCTGTTGGTTTTCACCTTTCACTTGTATCTCCTTGAGTAGCTTCATCATCTATCTTCTGAATTTATTATCTAGTATTTCAAAGGTTTCTTCTCGGTTTGGATCCAGTGCTGGAGAGTAACGTGATCTTTTGGGCGTGTTATAGAACCTTGTTTTGTCATGTTGTCAAAATTATTTTCCTGGTTCCTTCTCATTTGGGTAGACTACCTCTTCTAATTGTTCTTGGTTTATGTGTGATTTGATTGTGTTGATTTTTTAAATTTCCTTTTTCCCCTTAGGATATGACTTTAATGTTTATAGTTTATTGTAGCCTAATTTGGCTTTTGGTGCTTTCAGAGGTGAAGAATTTGTATGAGTTCCTTGGTTTTTTGTATGAGTCTTTGTATTATGGCTTTCTCAGATGTTGATTGTAGTAGCAATGTGCTTGGTGTGTGAGCAAGTGCACTCTCTTCTATAGAGTTGGAATGGTAGAGGTTTCCTGAAGTTTATCTCATTCCCCTTGGGAATTATTTGTTTTTCCCTAGAATTTTATTTACTGAATTGAATAATTCAGGTTTCAGGCCAGTGCATAAGGTGCCCCTGGGCAGACTCTGATTGTGGCTAAAGCATATAGATAAATGTAATGCCTACAACCGAGATTCTTTTGTCCCATGGGATGTTCCCCTAATGTGGTGTACTCCCCTTTCCTAGGAGTAGGTGTCCCTGAGAGCCAGACTACTGTGAATGCTGCTTCTCCTCTGGACGTAGTCACCCAGTGAAGTTCCCACACTCAAGGCTAATACTGGGGAATGTCTTCAAGGGATCTAGTGATGTGACCTATCCTTAAGTCACCAGTAGCAGGTACCACCACCAGCAATGATGGGGGTGGCAGGGGGATGACATAGACTCTGAGATTCTTTGATTATAAATAACCTTAGCGTGTTGATTTTGTCAAATGACAGTTGTAGTAGTAACGAACTGGTCAAATGAACAGACTCAGAACTTCCTGATTAACCTGGGATGCTGCAGGCAATGGTGATAGCTGAGGTCACGTACAAGTTTTCTCTTTCCTGGGCACTTCATTATGCTACCTGGAGATGCTACAATGGATCGTGTCAGTTGGCCTCCAGCCAGGAGGTGATGCTTGCAAGAGAACACCAGCTGAGGTGGTAGTGGTGGGATTTGTGCTTGCCTTATGCTATCTAGGAGAGATACTTTGGTGTTTCAGGCAATGGGCTATCCCATAGAGCTCCCCACATTTCTGTCCTTTGTGTTGAGCTGCAAAAGCAGATAGAGGGGCAAAGCCAGGTAGATGCTGGGTCAGCCAAGACCATTCTCTGGCTCTGCATGTGTAAGGCAAGCAGAAACTCTAGTGGAGGTGTGCCGCCACTTCTCTGGCCTCTGGTGTAATGTTCCAGGAAGTAGCACTGCTGTCTCTGTTGCACAGAAGTTTACACGGAGAGTGGGGAGTAGTAGGTAGAAGTAAGCCACACTCAGCTCCCACACACTTGGCAAGGCAAGCCTCACACCCGCAGGGTTCCACTAGCAGCAGCTAGCTAAGTACCAGGCAGTCCCCGCAGAACTCAAAACTGCCACAGGCCATAAGCTTTCCCGGTGGAGATAGCAACCACAGCTTTCAGGCCAGCCCTTCCCAGTCTGCCTTTGAGGTGAGGGCACCCAGCTCCTGTATCAAGCACACTTCCCACTCACCCTCCTGGTTTTGGCCAAAGGAGTTCGAACCCACTCAAGATTATATTACAAATTTCAGTTGGGAGATTCTCTCAACTTGCAGCTGCCACAGGAGTTAGCTGTCCTACTTCTGTGAGGTTCCCTGTGAGGAAGGATTAAGAATGGCTTCCGTTCATATGCGTTGGAGATTGGGAATGCATGTGAGGCTCTTTTTTTTTTTTTTTTTTTTTTTGAGACAAGAGTCTCACTCTGTCGCCAGGCTCCAGGCTGGAGTGCAGTGGCACAATCTCGGCTCACTGCAACCTCCGCCTCCCGGGTTCAAGCAATTCTCCTGCCTCAGCCTCCCGAGTAGCTGGGATTACAGGCACGCACCACCATGCCCAGCTAATTTTTGTATTTTTACTAGAGACGGGGTTTCACCTTGTTGACCAGGATGGTCTCAATCTCTTGACCTCATGATCCACCCGTCTTGGCCTCCCAAAGTGCTGGGATTATAGGCGTGAGCCATCACGCCCGGCCGAGGTTTTGTATTTCTTCATGGTTCCACGTTGGTAGGTTGTATGTGTCTATAAATGTATCCAATTGTTTTAGGTTTTCCAACTTATTGGCATACAGTTGCTCATAATGGTCTCTAATAATCCTTTGAATTTCTATGGTATTGATTGTAATATATCCTTTTTTAATCTCTGATTTTATTTATTTGGGTCTTCTCTCTTTTTTTCTTAGTCTGGCTAAATGTTTGTCAATTTTGTTCATTTATGAAACTTTTAAAAAAAACTTTTCATTTTGTTGATACTTTGTGATTTTTTAGTCTCAATTACATTTATTTCTACTCTGACCTTTATTATTTTTTCTATTAATTTCGAATTTGGTTTACGCTTGCTTTTCTAGTACTTTAAGATGCATTGTTATGTGTTTGAAGTTTTTCTACTTTTTTGATATAGATGTCTATTGCTATACACTTCCCTCTTCGTACTGGTTTTGCTGTATCTCACAAGTTTTGATATGTTTCACAAAATTTTAAAATTACCTTTTTAATTTTTTCATTGACCCAGTGGCCATTCAGAAGTGTCATGTTTAATTTCCACATGTTTGTCTAGTTTCCATAGTTCCTTTGTTACTGATTTCTAGTTTTATTACATGGTGGTTGGAAAAGCTACTTGATATGATTTCAGTTTTTTTTTTTTTGAATTTTTTGGGACTTGTTTTGTGATCTACCATATGGCCTATCCTTGAGAATGTTCCATAAGCAGAGGAGAAGGATGTGTATTTGGCAGGTACTAGATCAAATGTTCTGTAAATATCTATTAGAACCATTTAGTCTTTAGTGCAGATTAAGTCTGATGTTTCTTTGTTGCTTTTTTTGTCTGGATGATTTATCCAGTGCTAAAATTAGGTTGTTGAAGTTCCCAACTATTATTGTATTGGGGTATATCTCTCTCTATAGCTCTAATATTTGCTTTATATATCTGTATGCTTCAGTATTGGGTGCATATATATTTATAAGTATAATATCCTCTTACTGAATTGACATTTTTATCATCTTATAATGACTATAATGACCTTATTTGTCTTCTTTTTTTTTTTACAGTTATTGTCATAAAATATATTTTATCTGATAGTACAAATATAGGTACTCCTGCTGTTTTATAGTTTCCACTCGCATGGAATATTTTTTGCATTCCTTTATTATCAGGCTACTTATACCTTTATAGATTGAATTTCTCATAGGCAGCATATAGTAGGGTCTTGTGTGTGTGTGTGTGTGTGTGTCCATTCAGCCACTCTGTGTATTTGATTAAGGAATTTAGTCCAGTTACAGTCAGTGTTACTATTGATAGGAAAGGATTTATACTGCCATTTTGTTATTTGGGTAAAAGTGATTTTTTTTGGTAGTATGCTTTAATTTTTTGCTTTTTTTATGTGTGTATCTGTTACATGTTTTCATTTTGTGGTCATGATGAGGCTTGCAAATAACATTTTATAACCAATATTTTAAACTGATGACAATGTTGATGATTGCAAAATAAATAAACAAATGCACAGGAGAGAAAAGTAAGAAACTCTACCAATAACTTCATCTGCTACCTCTTGACTTATTGTTGTCTCTATTTATATCTTTTTATACTGTCCGTCTCTGAAAAAGTTGGGTGGTTATTCTTTGAGGGTTTTGGCTTCTAGTCTTTCTACTAAAGATATGATGGTTTACACACTAATTATAGTGTTAGAGTATTCTATATTTGTTTGTGTATTTATTATTATCAGTAAGTTTTATACCTACTGATGATTTATTGCTGTTTATTAATATCCTTTTCTTTAAGATTGAGGTACTCCCTTTAGCATTTTGGCTTTTTAAATTGTACTTTAAGTGCTAGGGTACATGTGCAGAACATGCAGGTCTGTTACATAGGTATACAAGTGCCATGGTGGTTGGCTGCATCCATCACCATGTCATCTGCAATAGGCATTTCTCCTAATGCTATCCTGCCTCTAGCCCCCCACCCCTAGACAGGCCCCAGTGTGTGATGTTCCCCTCCCTGTGTCCATGTGTTCTCATTGTTCAACTCCCACTTATGAGTGAGAATGTGCAGTGTTTGGTTTACTGTTATTGTGTTAGTTTGCTGAGAATGATGGATTCCAGCTTCATCCATATCCCTGCAAAGGACATGAACTCATCTTTTTTTATGGCTGCATGGTATTCCCTGGTGTATAGGTGCCACATTTTCTTTATCTGGTCTATCATCAATGGACATTTGGGTTGGTTCCAAGTCTTTGCTATTATGAACAGTGCTGCAATAAACATACGTGTGCATGTGTCTTTATAACAGAATGATTTATAATCCTTTGGGTATATACCAAGTAATGGGATGACTGAGTCAAATGGTATTTCTAGTTCTAGATCCTTGAGGAATTGCCACACTATCTTCCATAATGGTTGAACTAATTTACACTCCCACCAACAGTGTAAAAGCGTTCCTATTTCTCCACATCCTCTCTAGATCTGTTGTCTCTTGACTTTGTAATGATCGCCATTCTAACTGGCGTTAGATGGTATCTCAATGTGGTTTTGATTTGCATTTCTCTAATGACCAGTGATGATGACCTTTTTTCATATGTTTGTTGGCTGCACAAATGTCTCCTTTTGAGAAGTGTCTGTTCATATCCTTTGCCCACTTTTTGATGGGGTTGTTTTTTTTTCTTGTAAATTTGTTTAAGTTTTTTGTAAATTCTAGATATTAGCCCTTTGTCACATGGGTAGACTACAAACATTTTCACCCATTCTGTAGGTTGCCTGTATACTCTGATGATAGTTTCTTTTGCTGTACAGAAGCTCTTTAGTTTAATTAGATCTCATTTGTCTATTTTGGTGTTTGCTGCCATTGCTTTTGGTGTTTTAGTCATGAAGTCTTTGCCCATGCCTGTGTCCTGAATGGTATTGCCTAGGTTTTCTTCTAGGTTTGCTTATAATTTTAGGTCTTATATTTAAATCTTTAATCCATCTTGAGTTAATTTTTCTACAAGGTGTAAGAAAGGGATCCAGTTCCAGCTTTCTGCATATGGCTAGCCAGTTTTCCCAATACCATTTGTTAAATAGGGAATCTTTTCCCCATTGCTTGTTTTTGTCAGGTTTGTCAAAGATCGGATGGTTGTAGATATGTTGTGTTGCCTCTGAGGCCTCTATTCTGTTCCATTGGTCTATATATCTGTTTTGGTAGCAGTACCATGCTGTTTAGGTTACTGTAGCCTTGTAGTATACTTTGAAGTCAGGTAGCGTGATGCCTCCTGCTTTCTTTCTTTCTTTTCTTTTTTTTTTTTTTTTTGCTTAGAATTGTCTTGGCTATCCAGGCTTTTTTTTGTTTTCAAATGAAATTTAAGTGTTTTTTATTTACAATTCTATGAAGAAAGTCAATGGTAGCTTGATGGGGATAGAATTGAATCTATAGATTACTTTGGGTAGTATGGCCATTTTCATGATATTGATTCTTCCTAACCACGAGCATGGAATGTTTTTCCATTTGTTTGTGTCCTGTCTTATTTCCTTGAGTGGTGGTTTGTAGTTCTCCTTGAAGAGGTCCTTTACATCCCTTGTAAATTGTATTCCTAGGTATTTAATTCTCTTTGTAGCAATTGTGAATGGGAGTTCACTCATGATTTGGCTCTCTGTTTGTCTGTTACTGGTTCATAGGAATGCTTGTAATTTTTCGCATTGATTTTGTATCCTGAGACTTTGCAGAAGTTGCTTATCAGCTTAGGGAGATTTTGGGCTGAGACGATGGGGTCTTCCAAATATACAATCAGATTGTCTGTAAACAGAGACAATTTGACTTCCTATTTACCTGTTTCAATATCCTTTATTTCTTTTTCTGTCCTGATTGCTCTGGCCAGAACTTCTAATACTATGTTGAATAGGAGTGGTGAGAGAGGGCATCCTTGTCTTGTGCCAGTTTTCAAATGGAATGCTTCCAGCTTTTGCCCATTTAGTATGATATTGGCTGTTGGTTTGTCATAAATAGCTCTTATTATTTTGAGATACATTCCATTGATACCTAGTTTATTAAGAGTTTTTAGTATGAAAGGTTGTTGAATTTTGTTGAAGGCCTTCTCTGCATCTATTGAGATAATCATGTGGTTTTTGTTTTTGGTTCTGTTTATGTGATAAATTACATTCATTTATTTGCATAGGTTGAACCAGACTTCCACCCAGGGATGAGGCTGACTTCATTGTGGTAGATAAACTTCTTCATGCGCTGTTGGATTTGGTTTGCCAGTATTTTATCAAGGATTTTTGCATTGTTGTTCATCAGGGTATCAGCCTTAAATTTTTGTTTTTTTTTAGTTGTGTCTCTGCCAGGTTTTGGTATCAGAATGATGTTGGCCTCATAAAATGAGTTAGGGAGGATTTCCTCTTTTTCTGTTGTTTGGAATAGTTTCAGAAGGAATGGTTCGAGCTCCTCTTTGTACCTTTGGTAGAATTTGGCTGTGAAACTATCTGGTTCTGGACTTTTTTTGGTTGGTAGGATATTAATTGCTACCTCAATTTCAGACCTTGTTATTGGTCTATTTAGGGTTCAGCTTCTTCCTGGTTTAGTCTTGGGAGGGTGTGAGTGTCCAGGAATTTGTTCATTTCTTCTAGATTTCCTGTTTTATTTGCATAGAGGTGTTAATAGTATTCGCTCATGGTAGTTTGTATTTCTATGGGATTGGTGGTGATATCGCCTTTATCATTTTTTATTGGATCTATTTGATTCTTCTCTTCTTCTTTATTAGCCTGGCTAGCAGTCTGTCTATTTTGTTGATTCTTTTCAGAAAACGAGCTCCTGGAATCATTGATTTTTTGAAGGGTTTTTTGTGTCTCCATCTACTTCAGTTCTGCTCTGATCTTAGTTATTTCTTGTCTTCTGCTGCTTTTTGAATTAGTTTGTTCTTGCTTCTCTAGTTCTTTTAATTTTGATGTTAGGGTGTCAATTTTAGATTTTCCCTGCTTTCTCTGTTAGGCATTTAATGCTATAAATTTTCCTCTACACACTGCTTTAAATGTGTCCCAGAGATTCTGGTATGTTGTGTCTTTGTTCTCATTGGTTTCAAAGAACATCTTTATTTATGTCTTCATTTTGTTATTTATTTATTAGTTATTCAGGAGCAGGTTGTTCAGTTTCCATGTAGTTGTATGGTTTTGAATGAGTTTTTTAATCCTGAGTTCCAATTTGATTGCACTGTGGTCTGAGGGACTGTTTGTTATGATTTCCATTCTTTTGCATTTACTGAGGAGTGTTTTACTGCCAATTATGTGGTCAATTGTAGAATAGGTGTGATGTGGTGCTGAGAAGAATGTATATTCTGTGGATTTTGATGATGTAAAATCTGTTTTATCAGATACTAGGATTGCAACATCTGCTTTTTATTGCTTTACATTTGCTTGGAAAATATTCCTCAACCCTTTATTTTTAGCCTCTGTGTGTCTTTTCCTGTGAGATGGGTCTCCTGAATACAGCACACCAATGGGTCTTGACTCTTTATCCAATTTGCCAGTCTGTATCTTTCAACTAGGGCATTTATACCATTTACATTTAAGGTTAATATTGTTATGTGTGAATTTGAGCCTGCCATTATGATGATAGCTGGTTATTTTGCCCGTTAGTTGATGTGGCTAGTGTCGACCATCTTTATAGTTTGGTATGTTTTTGCAGTGGCTGGTACCAATTGTTCCTTTCCATGTTTAGTGCTTCCTTCAGGAGCTCTAGTAGAGCAGGCCTGGTGGTGACAAAATCTCTCAGCATTTGCTTGTTTATAAAGGGTTTTATTTCTCCTTTGCCTATGAAGCTTAGTTTGGCTGGATATGAAATTCTGGGTTGAAAATTCTTTTCTTTAAGAATGCTCAATATTGGCCCCCAACTCTCTTCTGGCTTGTAGGGTTTCTGCCAAGAGATCTGCTGTGAGTCTGATGGGCTACCCTTTGTGGGTAATCTGACCTTTCTCTCTGGCTGCACTTAACATTTTTTCCTTCATTTCAGCCTTGGTGAATCTGATGATTATGTGTCTTGGAGTTGCTCTTCTTGAGGAGTGTCTTTGTGGTGTTCTCTGTATTTCCTGAATTTGAATGTTGGCCTGCCTTGCCATGTTGGGGAAGTTCTCCTGGATAAAATCCTGAAGAGTGTTTTCCAACTTGGTTCATTCTCCCCTTTACTTTCATGTACACCAATCAAACATAGATTTGGTCTTTTCATGTAATCCCATGTTTCTTGGAGGCTTTGTTCATTTCTTTTTACTCTTTCTTCTCTAATCTTGCCTTCTTGCTTTATTTTATTGAGTTGATCTTCAATCTCTGATATCCTTTCTTCTGTTTGATCGATTTGGCTATGGAAACTTGTGTATGCTTCATGAAGTTCTCGTGCTGTGTTTTTCAGCTCCATCAGGTCGTTTATGTTCTTCTCTAAACTGGTTATTCTAGATAGCATTTCGTCTAACCTTTTTTCAAAGTTCTTAGCTGCCTTGCATTGGGTTAGAACATGCTCCTTTAGCTTGGAGAAGTTTGTTATTAACCACCCTCTGAAGCCTGCTTCTGTCAGTTTGTCAAACTTATTCTCCGTCCAGTTTTATTCCCTTGTTGGCGAGGAGCTGTGATCCCTTAAAGGAGAAGAGGCACTCTGGTTTTTGGAGTTTTCAGCCTTTTTGCACTGGTTTCTTTCCATCCCCGTGGATTTATCTTCCTTTAGTCTTTGAGGTCAATGACCTTTGAATGGGGTCTCTGAGTGGACATCCTTTCTGTTGATGTTGAAACTATTTCTTTCTGTTTGTTAGTTTTCCTTCTAACAGGCTCCTCTGCTGCAGGTCTGCTGGAGTTTTCTGGAGGTTCACTCCAGACCCTGCTTGCCTGGGAATCACCAGTGGAAACTGCAAAACAGCAAACATTGCTGCCTTCCTTCCTCTGGTAGCTTCATCCCAGAGGGGTACTCACCAGATGCCAGCCAGGGCACTCCTATATGAGGTGTCTGTCGGCCCCTACTGGGAGATGTCTCCCAGTCAGGATATACGGGGATCAGGGCCACTTGAGGAGGCTGTCTGTTCCTTATCAGAGCTCGAATGCTGTGTTGGGAAATCCGCTGCTCTCTTTAGGGCTGCCTGACAGGGATGGTTAGGTCTGCTGAAGCTGTACTCACTACTGCCCCTTTTCACAGGTGTTCTGCCCCAGGAAGGTGGGGGCTTTATTTATAAGTCCCTGATGGGCTGCTGCCTTTTTTCAGAGATGCTCTGTCCAGTGATGACATCTAGTGAGACAGTGCCTGTGGCTGCTGAGCTGTGTTAGGCTCCACCCAGTTCAGATTTCCCGGCAGCTTTGCTTACACTGTGGGGTTGAAACCGCCTATTCAAGCCTCAGCAATGGCAGACGCCCTTCACTGAGTTCAAACAACCCAGGTTGAACTCAGACTGCTGTGCTGGCTGTAGGAATTTCAAGCAAGTGGATCTTAGCTTGCTGGTCTCTGTGGGGGTGGTACCTGCCGAGCCAGACCACTTGGCTCCCTGGCTTCAGCCCCCTTTCCAGGGTAGTGAACAGTTCTGTCTTGGTGTTCCAGGCACCACTGGGGTATGAAAAAAAGACTGCTGTGGCTAACTTGGTTTTTGCCCAAAGAGCCGCCTCGTTTTGTGCTGGAAACCCAGGGCCCTGGTGGTTATGTTGGTATTGGAGGGAATCTCCTGGTCTGTGGGTTGTGAAGACCATGGGGAATGGGAAAAGTGCCGGAGTGCAGGAAACTGTCCCTGATGGCTTCCCTTGGCTAAGAGAGGGAGCTTCCCAGCTCCTTACACTTCCTGGGTGAAGCAATGCCCCACCCTGTTTTGGCTTGCCCTCCTTGGGCTGCACCCACTGTCCAACCAGTCCCAATGAGGTGAACCAGGTACCTCAGTTGGAAATGTGGAAATCACCTGCCTTCTGTGTCAATCTTGCTGGGAGCTGCGCACCAGAGTTGTTCCTATTTAGTCATCTTGGAACGGTATCTGCATTTCTTATAAGATAGGTCTGATGTTGATGAAATCCCTCAACTTTTGTTGTCTGGGGGAAGTCTATTTTTTTTTCATGTTTGAAGGATAATTTTGCTGCTACAATAATATAGGTTGGAAGATTTTTCCTTCAGATATTGAATATGTTATCCCACTCTCTCTTGCTCTGTAAGGCTCCACTGAAAAATATGCTGAGATGTATCAAACCTCCTTTATATGTTATTTACTTATTTTCCGTTGTTGCTTTTAGGATCTTTTATCCTTGACCTTTGAGAGTTTGATTTTTATATGCCTTGAGTCAGTTCTTTTTTTTTTTTTTTGAGATGGAGTTTCGCTCTTGTTACCCAGGCTGGAGTGCAATGGCGCGATCTCGGCTCACCGCAACCTCTGCCTCCTGGGTTCAGGCAATTCTCCTGCCTCAGCCTCCTGAGTAGCTGGGATTACAGGCACGCGCCACCACACCCAGCTAATTTTTTGTATTTTTAGTAGAGACGGGGTTTCACCATGTTGACCAGGATGGTCTCGATCTCTTGACCTTGTGATCCACCTGCCTCGGCTTCCCAAAGTGCTGGGATTACAGGAGTGAGCCACTGCACCAGGCCCTTGAGTCAGTTTTATTTGGGTTGAATCCACTTGGTATTGTATAACCTTCTTGTACCTAGATATTCACATCTTTCTCTAGGTCTAGAGAGTTCTGTGTTATTTTTTTAAATAAACTTCTTACCTCAATATCTCTCTCTATATCCTCTTTAAGGCCAGTAACTCTTAGATCTGTCATTTTAAGTCTATTTTCTTGATGTTGTAAGCATGCTTTTTTAAAAAAATTTTTTTATCTTTCGTGTATTTTTTTTGTTTGTTTTTTGAGATGGAGTCTTGCTTTGTCACCCAGGCTGGAGTGCAGTGGTGTGACCTCGGCTCACTGCAAACTCTGCCTCATGGGTTCAAGTATTTTCTTCTGTCTCATCCTCCTAAGTAGCTGGGACTATGGGTGTGTGCCACCATGCCCAGCTAATTTTCACATTTTTAGTAGAGACAGGGTTTCACCATATTGGTCAGGCTGGTCCCTGCCTTGGCCTCCCAAAGTGCTGGGATTATAGGCATGAGCCACCATGCCCAGCCTCCTTTGCATATTTTTATATAGCCTGGCTTCAGGCTCATTAGTTATTTTTTCTGCTTTATCAATTCTGCTATTGAGAGACTGACACATTTTTCGGTTTGTCAATTGAATTTTTCAGCTCCAGGATTTCTTGTTGTTATTGTTTGTATTTCAATTTCTTTGAAATTTTTTTCTGATAGAATTCTGAATTCCTTCTCTGTCTTATCTTGAAATTCATTGAGGTTCCTAAAAACAACTATTTTGAATTGTGTCTGAAAGGTCACATACCTTTATCACTATGAGATTGGTCACTAGTGCCTTATTTAGTTTGTTTTCTGTTGTCGAATTTTCCTGAATGTTCTTCATGCTTGTGGACATTTGTCAATATCTGGGAATTGAAGAGTTATTTATTTCTATCTTTGCAGTCTGGCCTTGTTTGTACTCATTCTTTTAGAGAAGGACATGTTCAAAGAAGATTCAATGTTGCTATTTAAGCCTGTAGTCACTGCAGCTGCAGCTGTATCAGCACTGGGGACAGAGGTGGTGGAGAGTTCCCCAAACCCAGAAGCACTGTGACTCTTGCCAACTCCTAGAGGCACAGCATCGATGGAGTTGGCTAAAATAAGGGAGCATTCCCTAGGTTACCCTGCAAAGTCTCTTGCTTTTTTCTTTCTCATTCCTCCAATCAACAGGAGTCTCTGATCTTGCTGGGCTGCCTGGAATTGGCAGAGGGGATGTAAACAGTCCCATGTCCACAACAGCTGGCACTGTGCTGGGTCATACCTGAAGCCAGTGCCGTACTGGGCCCCACCCAAGACCCATGGTAGCTATTGCCTGACTACCACTGATGTTTACTCAATACTCAGGGCTCTTTAGTCAGCAGGTGGTAAATCCTGCCAGGACTAGATTCTTCCCTTCAGGGCAGTGTATTTCCTTCTGGCCCAAGGTGGGTTTAGAAATACAATCCAGGAATTAAGGCTTGCAGTCAGGGACTTCAGGAATCTGCTTGGTGCTTTATTTTACTTTGGCTGAGCTGGTACCCAAGTTGCAAGACAAAGTCCTCTGTTCTCTTCCCTCTCCTTTCCCCAAGCGAAAGGAGCCTCTCTCGGAGCTGAACTGCCTCGTACTGGGGGAGGTATGATGCAGGCACTCCCTTGGCCACTACAGCTGGTATTGTACTGGGTCATGTGCACCCAAAATCCACTGCCTTTGAGACCGGCTGGCCCACTAAGCCTTGCCCAAGGACTGTAGTTTTTGTGACCTGACTGCCACTCAGATTTATTCTGGGCCACAGGTCACATGAGTCAGCTAAAGGTGGAGTCAGTCAGTACTCCTGCTGGGGATGAGAATTCCCCTCTGGCCCAGGGCTTATCTAAATGCTCTCTCCATGGGTACCAGCAGAAATCTGTTGTGGGTTGTGTTTCACAGGACACAACACTGTGACAGGGCCACACTGAGTTCCAGTGCAAAGTCATACACTCACTTAGGTCTCCTTCTCCCAAGCACACAGATTCTCCTTCCACATGTACAGCACTGAGGAGGGCTGGGAGAGGGGTGGTACAGACAATGCAAGACTGTCTTTCCTAACCTATTGAATGTCTCGATCTTTGATATTATGTTAAAATCAGGTACTATGATTGCTCATCTGATTTTTTCCTGCTTATGAAGGTGCTTTCTTGAATGGATAGTTGTTCAATTAGATGTTCTTTCAGGGGGACAGTCACTGAAGGGCTTTATTTGGCCATCTTGTTCTGCCTTACCATTGCACAGACTTTAAAAAACAATTCTCCTTGGAATCCATTTTCCCAAACAGCATGATAAATCCGTGGTACTTGACTTATAGAATGTTATATAAAACAGGGTGACTAATATTTAGAGGCTACCATGGTTTAACTTAATTAAGTTAATTAACAATTAATTTGTAAATAATTAGATTGAATTGTTTTCATTTAAATTTTGTCCTGTCTCAGCTGTCCCTGAAATCTGAGGAGCTTATCCTTAGAAGCAGTTAACACATGCAACATCAGCTTTAAGGAGCCTTGACTAAATTTCACTTGATAAACCCATCTGACATTTGCAAGGTGAATTCACTTTTAAAAGGGAACCTTAGTGCTGGCAAACATTCTAGGCCAACTGGCCCAACCCTTTCGTTTTATGAATGAGGATAATGGAAGGGCGTTCACTTCTCCCTTTCTTTCAGACCACCACATTCAACTGGCTCCAAATTCTTACAGTTTTACTTTCTAAATATTTATCCAGTTTATCTTTTTTTCTCTTTCCTTACTCGCACTGTTTGTTCATGAGGTCATCAGATTTAATTTGGAAAACTGGTTTTTCTACCTTTTTTTTTGCTTCATTTTAAAGCCATATTACATACAACCTCCAAATTCAGTTATTTAAAAAGAAAGTCATAAAAAGATGCTCAGCATCATTAATCACTAGGGAAATGCAAATCAAAGTCATGACAGGAGACCATTTCACACCCCTTAGGCTAGTTATAATATAACTTAAAAACAACAACAACAACAAGTTTTATCAAGAATGTGAAGAAACTGGAACCCTCATACATTGTTGGTAGGAATGTAAAATGATGAGCTGCTGTGGGAAACAGTTTGGTGGTTTCTTAAAAAAAGCTACGACATGACCCAGCAATTCCACTCCTAGGTATAGTGAGAAAATCTGAAAACAGACATCAAAAAACACTTGTACATAAAAGAAACTGAAAGCACCCAAATGCTATGTATAGCAGCACTATTCACATTAGCCAAAAGGTGGAAACAACCCAAATGTTCAACGAAAGAACAGATAAACATAATGTTTCATAGCCCTGCAATGGGGTATGTATTTAACCATAAAAAGGAATGAGGCTGGGCTAGGTGGTGGCTCATGCCTGTAATCCCAGCACTTTGGGAAGCCAAGGTGGGGGGATCACTTGATGTCAGAAGTTTGAGACCAGCGGGGCCAGCATGGTGAAACCCCATCTCTACTAAAAATATAAAAATTAGCTGGGCATGGTGGCAGGCGCCTGTAATCCCAGCTACTTGATGAGCTGAGGCGGGAGAATCACTTGAACCCAGGGGGCAGAGGTTGCAGTGAGCTGAGATCGCAGTGAGCCGAGATCGCGCCACTACACCCTAGCCTGGGCAACAAGAGCGAAACTCCATCTAAAAATAATAAATAAATAAATAAATAAATAAATAAATAAAGAAGGAAGTGCTGACACATACTACCACATGGATGAACCTCAAAGCATTATGCTAAGTGGAAGAAGTCAGATACAAAAGGTTGCATATAGTGTAATTCCTTTTATAAGAAATAATCAGAATTGTTAAATTCACAGAGACAGAAACCAGATTGAGGGTTGTCAGGAGCTGGGAGGAGGGCAGGAGGAGTGGCTACTTACTGGGTACAGGCTCTGTTGGGGTGATAAAATGTTTTGGAACTTGATGTAGATGGTGGTTGCACAATACTGTGGATGTCCTATTTGACATTGAATTATACAGTTTAAAACAGTTAATTTTATGTTATGTGGACTTTATCTCAATTTTTAAAAAATGTCAGAAAAAGTAGAAGAGGAAGACATAAAGAAAAGGGTCAGAGTGATACAATGTGAGAAGGACTTGAATTGCCTTTGCTGACTTCGAAGGCGAAAGGGGCCATGAGCTAAGGATGGTGGCCAGGCTCTAGAAGCTGGAAAAGGCAAGAAAATGGATTCTCTCCTCAAGCTTCCAGAAAGGAATGCAGCTCTTCCAACGCTTTGATTTTAGCCTCGTGAGACCTCCTTCAGACTTCCGATCTCCAGAACTGTAGTATAAGTTTGTGTTAAGATGCTGAAACAAAATGAAGCAAAGCAAAAGACATGAAATACTTAGCATATGACACCTCCTCCCACCAAAGCTTTTCCAAGATATTTCATTGCTACGAAAAGACAATACACTGTGAAAGCCACACTCAGATTTAGTCCCTGCTAACCTCTCCTCAGTCTCACACGTCACTCCTGTTGGCAGTGCTGCCCTTTCTTGTGCTTCCGTTTTAGCACCCTTGGCCTGATTTCCATCTACTCCTGCAGGACTCAGTTGAGACTGCTCCTCTTCAGGCCACATTGTTTCCTCCCTCAGTGCTCTGTAGCATCTTGGAAGCGTCTCTATCCTTGCAATTGTAATCTTTGATTTATATGCTGATTACATGTTCCTGGAGGTCAACATTTATCTTTGAAGCCTCAGGACCTGTAGCACATCCTCCCCCAATCCCTGCAGAGGATAGTGCTTATAAAAGTTTATCGAATGAACAAGTGTATAGAATCTAGTACATAGAAGAAAAGTGGCTTATAAGAGTTATTAGCAGAAGTGGGGTTAAGGCTTCTCTCCAGGCTGGTGCTCTTCCCAGCTGCCTAAAAATATTCGGGAAAAACATTTTCCCTGTAATTTTATTAGATATTTCTACGCGGGATCTGTTGTTTGTGGGCCAGAATACTTAAGAAAATATTAGTCTTTCTCCTTGTATTTTTTCTTTCCCCGTTCCATGAGTGTAATGAAACCCTTTGGTGTTCTTTTGGCTTAGAAAAAGGTTTTGTTATGGACCAGAAGCAGAAGTTGTCAGTAAGAATTTCTCTTCCAGGCTTTTCTTTTCCTAAAGCCTCCGCTTTGACAAGTTCATGCAAAGCTTTTAAGGCCCATTAGAAGGGGATAGATTTTTTCCCACAGATCAAAATAAAAGGTCAAAGACATAAATATTTGAGGTAGATGAAAGGGAGAAGGAAAACCCGTGCCCTATTGCACGGTCAAGGCCTATGCAAATGGAAAGACTTGGAGTGGGGAGAGGGTGTGAAAGTGGTAGTTGTGCCTTAGGCACTGTACCCCACTCATGGTGCAGAAGCAAAGAAATGCCCATTGAGGGAAGCACTGCGGGCTTGGCTAATGAGGACAACAGGGGCACTAGGGAGACACCGACCAGAGTGTCTTCTCCCAATTTCCATGCACTGCCTAGCCTCCTGGATGCTGGTGTGACTATATGCTGAGAAGGGGCTTTGGAGGGATAGATGCCACAAATTAATGGGAAAAGGGATAAGAATTGTACCTAGTTTAATCTATGGAAAAAAATTAAATCTGTATTTCTCACATCTTTGAATTTGTGAACTAAGATTAATACACAAGATCCCCCTTTCCTCCGTAGCTTGATGCTTTCATCCATTAATACACACTTAAATACTGATAAATAATAGATGAAAGCACCAAGCTCTGGAGGAAGGGGGATCAAATATCTCTTCTGGAGACCTGCTTTAGGGCCTGAAATGATCACCTTTTGGCTTTTTAAAAACCTGATTTTAATAAAGTCACTGAAGGAGGCAAGATTACATGTTGCAAGGAGTGCCGAATAGAAAGACAAAAACCTGGGTGGATTCCCAAAGCACTGAAGCAGACTGTGAAGGGAATCGTTTGCCTTTGATGTCAGCCCTCTGGGTGGTGCTTCTGCCCACTTCCTCTGCCCATCTCCAGAATAAGCTGTGTTTTCAGGCCTTTTCTTTCCTTATCAAAATCTGTAAGAATAACCTGGGCAAGTTTCAGGAGATCTACCCTGTCTCCAGGTATCTACATGGGTCAGCAGAAGGGGTAGAAAAGAATGTGACAGATGAAATCATTACCAGACATTAACACTGTAGCATGGAATAGTTTATCAGATCATCCAGTCATCTAAGAAAATATTCTTGCAATGCACTGAATATTTGTGTCTCCCAAAATGCATATGTTGAAACCGTAATCCCAATGTGATAGTGCTTAGCAGTGGGGCTTTGGGGAGGTAATTAGGTCATGAGGATGGAGCCCGCATCAATGTGATTAATGCCCTTATAAGAAGGGGCCAGAAAGCTAGCTAGCTGTCATTCTGCCACGTGAGGCTAAGGAGAAGGCAGCTGTCTGGAATCTAGAAGAGGGTCCCCATCAGAACCCAACCATGCTGGCACCCTAATCTCAGACTTCCAGCCTCCAGAACTCTAAGAAAGTAAATTCTTGGCCGGGCGTGGTGGCTCACACCTGTAATCCCAGCACTTTGGAAGGCCAAGGCGGGCGGATCACGAGGTCAGAAGATCTAGACCATCCTGGCCAACAAGGTGAAACCCCTTCTCTACTAAAATGCAAAAAATGAGCCGAGCATGGTGGCGCACGCCTATAGTCCCAGCTACTCGGGAGGCTGAGGCAGGGGAATCACTTGAACCCGGGAGGCGGAGGTTACAGTAAGCCAGGATCGTGCCACTGCACTCCAGCCTGGTGAAAGAACAAGACCATGTCTCAAAAAAGAAAGCTAATTCTTATTGGTTAAGCCACCTAGTCTATTGCAATCTGTTATAGCATCCTGCCCTGACAAAGTTTCAAGGGTACAATGGTTAGAAAGGAGAAGTTTGTATTAATTGAGAGGAGGAGGAAGTTATTAGCAAAGGTTAGGACTGTGGGTACTGTTGAGGTATGGGTCAGGGGACTTTGTGAGGAAATGTGTGGCCACACAGTAGACTGTTCACAACCGATACGTCAGAAGCACCAGAGTCCCTGGGATAAGGAGAGGCAGTGTCTTGGTTTGAGTTGCCATAACAAAATACCACAGGCTGTGTGGCTTAAGCAACAGAAATTAATTGTCTTAGAATTCTGGAGGCTGGACATTTGAGATCAGGGCGCCAGCATGGTTTGTTTCTGGTGAGGGCCCTCTTCCTGGCTTCCAGCTGTTCTTTTGCGGTGCCTTCACAAGCCCTTTCTTGGTTCCTGAACATAGAGGATGACGGAGAGGAAGAGGGAGAGGGAGCGATCTTCCTCTCTTCCTCTTCTTATAAAGCCAGCACTCCTATCAGATGAGGGCCTCTCTCTTATGACTTCATTTAGCCACAATTACCTCCTAAAAGCCCTATCTCCAAACACAGTCCCTTTGAAGGTTAGGGCTTCAACCTGTGAATTTTTGGAGTGGGCTAAGGGGACACAATTTAGTTCATAGAGAAATAAGCAGGTGGGAAGAACAGAAAACCTGTCTCCCAACTTCACCTCCAGTGATATTCACTTCTTCATAACGCTTCCTCCTTAAAGAACAACATATCCACTTCATTTTTCTAATAGAATCATGAGAATGTAGAGAGTACAGTGCTTTTGTTTTACATGAAAGACAAGTGTTTTGTAATAACCAATGGGGAACTAGAAGGGAGGCTTTGAGCATTCCAAACACATTTCTAGGGCACCAGAACTCACAAACGTGGGATTAATCATCAGACACTGAAAAATCAATGGTACTATTGTGTGGATTACACGTAATAAAGCTCACCAGCCCTGGCAGGTGTGACCTGTTTACTGCCCTAGTAGTGGTAAAATCAAACCCTTGTCAAATAGGATGCTTTTGTTAATTCTTTTTACAATTTAGCATCCATGTTATCAGGAATAATTTGCATGTAGGTCACAGATTCATTTCGGTTGCTGAAGTCAAATTACTGTTGAGGAGTATTGTGGGTAAGGATAGGCTTTTGGTGGCGCCTTTGTGTGAGTGTTGCTATCAGAGTCTGAAAATCAGCCATCACCTGAGATTTGACAAGCTGAGGTGCTGGAAGTGTGACTTCCAATTTGGAGTCAGTTTGTCACCTTCAGCTTGGTTAAAATACAACTGTGGACAATCTTAGCTGATAATTGACAAAACATTCCTCATTTTGCTAGAAGGTTAGTTCTCATTCTTTTAGGGATGCTCCCAGTCAAAGTTGATTAAAGGGAAAGTTTTATAATTGTTAAAAGCAACTTCTGAAGCTTATGTTTGGTCAAGTTTAATGTGACACCCAAAAATAACAATATCCTTGCTGCGTGTTTTGTAAAAGGAATAGTGAAAACTTTCATGCATTTCTTTGTAACTGAGGCCTTTGGCTTATGCCATCATCAAATAAATATTTCAAGGATAAAGTGAAATAGTACCCCAGAGAGTCTAATTGCACTCCTTTGAAGTAACAGTTATATAATCTTGTTTCCTCTCTACCAGGTGGGTTTTATTCGAGTGGATGGAGAGACCGCTTGTTTCTGCTTGGGCAGAGGTCCGCAAATCAGATGGCAGGTAATATCTGAATTTAGGTGTCTATTCCACTCATTCATTTTTTTCCCTTTCTAACTAAATCACAATAACCAGAGGCATATAGTAAATATAGATTTGTAAACTCAACCACATAAAAATTAAAAAAAAATTCTTGCCCCCCAAAATAAGCAAAATTAAATGACAAATGATAAATTGGACAAAATAATTTCATGGTATAAACAAAGAGTTAATTTCCTAAATACAGCAGATTGTCATCAGTAATGATAGTTATATTTTATAAAATCACTGAGAAAGCTGAATGAGTGACTACTGAACTATTGCTCCTAGGGGAAATAAAGGGTTAGTTTCCTGTAAGAGCCTTTGATCACAACATTTTCCTCAACCAGTCACTATGTAGCCTTGTTCTGTATGTATTTCTGTTTAAAGACACCTTATTGAATACATATTTTTGTTACATATTCTCTAGTATATAATGTTCATTGACACTGAACTCATGGCCAACAGTGCTGTAACTCATGCCTTAAGGAAGCTTATCTAGCACATGGATTTTCTCCATAGGCACACCACAGCCTTCTTGCCCTTAGAAACACTAGACAGCTCTGAAGCACTATATTTAGGGGCCATTTTCCACAGCAAAATCGCCAGTAAAAAGCACAAAAATGTGGAAAATGTGGAAAATATGGCACTAAATAGACCGTGAAAAAGACACTTGTTTAAGAGTATGAGAACCGGGACAGGAAGGCAGACAGTCACCTTGTCTGACCTCACCTAACAAATGTTTTGCTGCTTTGTGCCTGTCTGTGAGTGATTGTGAAGGCCCTGTGAGTATTGATTAGAGGATGACAGATAATTTTATTGAGTAGGTTTGTAAAAATGGAATTCATGAATAATGAGAATCAATTTTGTATTTAAAGGGTTTACAAAAAACAATATGAAAAAGACCACTTGCCCAATAGAAAAATGGGCAAAGGCGATTATATTATTCCAGTTTGCACTGCTATAAAAGAATATCTGAGTCTGAATAATTTACAAAGAAAAGAGGTTTATTTGGCTCACAGTTCTGCACGTTGTATAAGAAGCATGGTGCCAGCATCTGCTCCGTTTCTAGTGAGGCTTAAGGAAGCTTCTAGTTATGTGGAAAGGAAGGGGAGCTGCTGTGTCACATGGCAAGGGAGGGAGCAAGAGAGAGGGGAGGAGGTGCTAGGATCTTTTAAACAACCAGCTCTCGTGTAATCTAGAGGGGATTGCACCAATTCATCACTAAGGGGATGGCACCAAGCCATTCATGAGGCATCTACCCCATGAACCAAACACCTCCTACTATGCCCTACCTCCAACATTGGAGATCACATTTCAACAGGAGATTTGGAGGGGACAGACACTCAAGCTGTATCAGTAATGAATAGACAGGAATAGGAATAAATAGAAAGACAAATGACTCCTAAATAGATGAAAAGATGCTCAACCTCCCTCATAAGAACAATTATCACATTAAGTTAAAATTATATTAAGATGCTATTTTTAAACCTATCAATTATCAAAGATAAAGAATTGTAATAAACTATTGTACTGAAGAGATAGTGGGGAAATAGGTACTCTCATACTTTGTCTATGTGGGTATAAAATGATACAGTATCAATAGTAAATCCCATGCCCTTTCCTCTAGCCATTCCACTTGCAGGGACTTATTCTCTCTCTGTATTTGTTTCCATGCAAAATGACATGTACAGTGTTGTTCACTGCATTATTGTTTATAAAGACAAAAGTCTTAATAACAATTTACATGGTTATCAATAACTCTGAAAGGAGTGATGATACTTTAAGCCTATGGAATAGTGTACAGCTTTATAAAAGAATGATAAATTTCACAGAGTGAGATATATTAAATTTTTTAAAATATGCAGTAAGTTACCACTATGTGTGTGTATTTACAGTTTAAATAGCACACAAAGTTTAACATTCTTCTAATTGCCTGTTTTACTTTATTTCAGCCAAGCTTGTATATAATATTATATGACCACATCTGGGTACTTGGGGATGCCAGAGCACTCTCTTCCCTACACCTGACCCCTCTAAGTTTTTGATGTTTATGTATATGTATATTTCTAGGCAGGAATGTAGGATGAGGAGAAGGTAGAAAAGAGTATGCAGCGTTGCTTTACCCTACTTCTCTATATTAATCTATATCTTATTTATATTCAGTTATATCTTCCTATTAGTGGACACTAGGCATTCCTGCCCTGGGTCTTTCATGATAAAAATCTAGGTCTTGCATTCTCCCTGTTTCAGGTCAGCCTCAGGCTATTTTCAGTTGGCCCTCCTTTTTTTCTGCTATTAAATTCATCTGATAGAATTTTGAATTCCTTCTCTGTGTTATCTTACATTTCTTTGAGCTTCCCCAAACAGCTATTTTGGATTCTCTGTCTGAAAGGTCACATATCTCTGTTTCTCCAGGATTGGTCCCTGGTGCCTTACTACATTTGGTGATGTCATGTTTTCCTGGATGGTCTTGATACTTGTAAATGTTCATCTGTATCTGGGCATCGAAGAGTTAAGGATTTATTGTACTCTTTGCCGTCTGCGCTTGTTTGTACCTGCCCGTCTTGGGAAGGCTGTCCAGATTTTTGAAAAGTCTTAGGTGTTGTGATCAAAGCTCTATCTGCTTTAGGTGGCCTCCAAAGCCCAGTAACACTGGTTCTTGCAGACTTGTAGAGCTACCACCTTGGACAAGAGCTTGGTCTTGGACCAGATCCAGGAGAATTCTCTGGATTATCCAGAGACTCTTGTTCTGTTTTTTTTTTTCCCTTTCTCCCAAACAAACAAACAAACAAACAAACAAACAGAGTCTCTCTCTCTGTGTTCTGAGCCACCTGAAGCTGGGGGTGGAGTGACACAAACACCCCTGTGACCACCACCACTATGACTGTGCTGGGTCAGACCTGAAGGCAGCACAGCACTGGGTCTTGCTCAAGGCCTCCTGTATCCACTCCCTGCCTACTGCATATGTTTGCTCCAGGCCCTGGAGCTCTACAATCAACAAGTGGCAACGCCAGCTAGGCCCGTCTCCTTCCCTTCAGGGCACCAAGCTCCCCCAGGCCCCAGGCAGGTCCAGAAGTGCCGTCTGGGAGCCAGCAACTAGTCAAAACCTTGGAAATCTACCCGGTGTTCTATTGTACCACAGCTGAGCTGGCCCGAAATCACAAGACACAGCCCTTCCCACTCTTATTTCCCCTTTCAAAGGGCAGAAGCCTCACCTGTGGCCATTGCCTCCACAGGCGCACAGGGAGACTACCTCTAAAGTTCCCTTAAAGCCCAAGCAAGGGCTTCTCAATCACCTCGTGGTGAAGCTGCCCGGCCTGGGACTCATCCTTGGCGGAATGGGCTCTGCTCTAGCCCATGGCAGGTCCAGAAATATCATCCGAGAGCTGAGTCTTGGAATCAGGGACCCCCAAGAACTTGCTTGGTGCTCTACCCGACTGTGGCTAAGCTGGGACCTAAGGTGCAAGTTGAAGTCCACGTTTCTTTTCACTCTGCATTTCTCAAGTAGAAGGAGTCTTGCCTTGTAGCCACCATAGCTGGGAATGTGCTGAGTCTCACCTGAAGCCAGTAAGTCTCAAGAGTCTCGCCTATGGCCCTCCACTTAGCACCTGGGTATCGCTGCTGGTTATTCAGGGCCCAAGGGCTCTTCAGTTAGCAGGTGACGAGTGCTGCCAGGACTGGGCCCTTCCCTTTATAAAAGCAGTTTCTTTCTGGCCCAGTGTGTGTCTAGGAATGTTGTGGAGGAGCTAGAGCCTGGAACAGGGACCTCATGACTCTGACCAGTGCCCTGTCCTGCTGTGGCTGAGCTGGTATCCAGGATGCAAGACAAAGTCCTCCTCACTTTCTCTCTCCTTTCCCTAAGCAAAAGAAACGTATCTCGTTTGGAGCTGCAAACTGTGCAGGCTGGGATTAGGAGAAGGGTGATTCCAGCACTCCCTTAGCTAGACCTGAAGCCGGCACAGCACTGCGTCTTGCTCAAGGCCTCCTGTAACCACTTATAGCTTCAGCTTCAGGTGGTTCAGAACACAGAGAGAGAGACTCCTGGGATTAGGAGAAGGGTGATTGCAGCACTCCCTTAGCTGCCGTAGCTGGTGTCTTACTAGATTCGTGCCTCCTCGGTCGACTGTGTCTGGGCCCAGTTCAGCCCTAGGACTTGTCTAGGAGTTGCAGCCTGGACTGCATTTCACGTTTATTTAGACTCTCAGAGTGCTTTAGCCTGCTGTAGGGAGGCTTGCAAGAACTGAAGTTCCCACCACTGGAACTGGCGACGCCCCTCTGGCTAGGGCTGGTTTAAATGCTCTCTAAAGGTGAGTATCAGCTAAGTTTGGTTCGGATTTTCTTTCTGCTATAACAGGACAGCATTGAGTTCAATGTTCTGTATTTGCTGCGCTTTCCCTCTTCCAGAGCACTGAAACACTCTCCTTTCCACTCACGCCATCGCTGCTGGAGGAAGGGGGCGAATGCAGGAGTGGGGAGTGGAGAATGGGGAATTGGGGAGGGATGGCATCTGTGATTTAAGACTTTTTTCTACCTCTGACATGCCTCTTTTAGTGATATGAAGTTAAATCCAAGTACTGTGAGTGCTCACCTGATTTTTGGTTCTTATGAAGGTGCTTTTTTTTCTATAGACAGTTATTAAATTGGTATCCTTGTATGTGGGGGGTTGATTGGTGAAGCCTTCTATTCCACTATCTTGCTCTGTCTCCCCCTTTTTTCTTTCTGTAACTATTCAAAATCTCAAGACCCCTGTCCTATTTCAACCCTTCACATCAAATTTCCATAGCTCTTAACTTACTGAGAAAATTGAAGCCATAAAAGTACAAAATGTCTTGACTTGTCCCCTATCTCTGAAAGATTTATCTAGATATCTACTTAGCCTTACTTTTCCCCTTATAGATGAAGGATGAAGTTTCTTGATTCCAAGTTCAACTTGCTAGAGCCTGCCACTCTCTTTGTTCTCTTGCGGGTTGAAACTCCCCGCTCTACTATTTACTCCCCTCTGCATATAAAGAGTCTCACATGTCTCTAATTAAAAAAAAATACTCTCTTTACTCTGTTACCCTCTGCATATAAGGATTCTCACGTTTCTCTCATTAAAAAGAACAATACTCTCTTTACCCTGTTACCACTCTGGTTACTGCTATTTCTTACCCATTCTTTTCTCAGCCGAGCTTCCCAAGAGCTTGTCATCTCATCCTGTCCCCTCTTCCTCCCTTTTCTCTTCACGGTGGGATTCACAGTAAGCTGGTATCCACAGTCCCACTCCTGGGAAACTGTTCTGACAAAAGTTATAATTGTCTTCTCAAATATGGCAGCTAGTGGTTTTACTCCTTAGGAGACCTCTTGTTGGAGTCACAGTGTTAGCTAGCTCGTTTTTTCCTCTTAAAACCCTTTACTCCTGTGGCTTGGGTGACATTACTCTACTTGTTTGATCCCAGTTCTTGAGTACTCCTTGTCAGAAGTCATTCTTCCTTTTACCCACTCAACATTCATGTTCTGGAGAATATGTCAGCTACCTGCAGCTCTTCTCACCCTATCATTTCCTAAACCACCACATCCACTAGTTTTATTTACTTCCAACGCGGGAATCACTAAATTTCCTTCTTTAAAAGTGAACCCTCCAGCGATGAACATATTTGACATCTCCACCTGGAGGTCACATAGGCACCTGTCTGAACTGAATGCAACATGTCTGCTGTCCTCATTCTCATTCAGCTTGCTTTCTTCCCACTTTTAATTTCCCCATTCGCTCTCCCCGACACCCACCCCAAGCCACATGTGGTCAATAATGAAATCTTTCAGGGAATATTTTGATTTGATTTTGCATCAGTCGTGGTCCTGGCAGGAGCCTGATGGCATGAACAAATGACGTGACTAAGGAGTGTGAAAACCACTGTGTAAAGGGACTTGATACAGAGTGTGGGCAGGGTTTAGGGAAACCGTAAAAGAATGGCACCATGCACCGGACTAGAACAGCAGAGAGTGGCCACCACCCTCATCTTGACAGGGCAAGAAGAAGGGGAGGTGACCAGAACCTGGAGGCTGTGCTTATCCAGAGAAGACTGCCTGGTGAGAGCTTTCATCGGTCCAGGAAGGAAGCAGGGAAATAAATCTCAGACTCACTTTCTTCCTATTCTTCTTCCATGGGTGCCTACCACTGGCTGAACTCAATTGGAAGCGGGTGGACAAGTTGCTGATTGAGTCTGCCCATACGGCTCAGCCTCCTCTGTTAGAGAGCTGGGTGGAGAAGTGCAGAGGGCGGATCTGGAGGGCCAAGTGGAAAATATCCAGGACAGACGCCTTCTGCGGAAACTCAGCATACAGCTGTTACTATTTATACTAGGGTTTTGCTGACCTTGATGCAATTTCATACCTTTCCTTTCTCAGTCTCTAACATTCTTTCTCTTTTTCCCCTTTGCCGCTGGCTTTCTCCCACTTTTCTTTCAAACTGGTTTTCCGCCTCTGTTTGAGCCCATATGTCCCAAGAGTTTGGGCATCATGTAAGGCTCTGCTCAGGCATTTGGTGGGATTCCTGCTCTCTGGGACAGTGACACTAGATGAACATTGAAACTGTGTATTTCCCTCAGCAGAGACGGGTTTCCTGGCAAACTTCCACCTGGAGAATCATCTGTTCACAAGAGTCTAAAGAATCTCACCAAGTTCTAGGTGACCAAAAATGAGTAGATAATTAGAAGGGAGGAGGGAGGGAGGGATTTTGTTTAGAAGCAGTGATTTCCTAATAACGCCTGGATGTAACTGAATGTCTCTTTTACAAACATTCCAAGGTTTGGAGACAAGAAAATGTAGTAGATCTTAGTTTGAGAAATTCCGCACTCAGGATCTCTTTTTCTTATCATATTTCTTGGTTCTTTCACTTTGAAGTATTCTGTACTGGTAGAACAAAATAGAATAGGGGAGTTAGAATTGGCAATCAAGACGTCTTCAATTATTTGCAGCTTGGCATTTGTGACTGTCAAAAGGCTGGTAAATAGAAAATTCTATATAAGAGGAAAATGCTTATTATGAACACTGATTTTCCTGGGGAAATGTCACTTCATCCATTCCATAAGGTCTTTCTAAGGTGGTCTTGCATGAGCTCCATCGTCCTTAGCCATTGAAATGGATATTTCATACAGGTTGTGCCAAAAATAAAGTACCATTCCTCTAGCAACATGTTTGGGGTAGAAGTGAGCATGTGACCCTTGAAAGATCAATAAAAATTTCCTGGACTGATGTACACACTGGAAGAGACATGTTCCTTTTGAAGTTGAGTGGCTAAGTTGGGAAGGTGTGAATCTTGGGCAGGTGTTTGTAGTCAGGTTCTTATTTGGAAGTTGTAGAAATCCTTTGTGGATGATTTAAACAGGAAAGAAATTCATGAAAAGCCTATGGAGGAGGAGATGTTGGTCAAAGGATACACAATTTCATTTACATAGAAGGAATAAGTTCAAGAGACCTATTGTAAAACACCCTGACTGGTTAATAACGATGTACTGTATTTGTGAAAATTACTAAGACAGTAGATTTGAAGTGTTTTCAGTACAAAAAAACTTTATGAGCTAATGCATATGTTAACTGTCTTGATTTAGTCATTTCACTATGTATGTATATTTCAAAACATGTTATACAAGAGAAATATGTTCAAATTTATATGTCAATTAAACATTTTTTATTAAAAATTAAGTTTTAAAATAGCTTACTAAGTAGCAGATGGAACCCCTTGGGTGGTCAGAGAATCAGGTACTATGTTCAACCAACTGGAATATGGCTCCAAAATATGCCTCAGGACTGGTCCGGTGAGGGCACCATTGCCATCATGGTTGAATCCTAAGCTCTCCATCCCACAGAGCTGACCCTGAGCCCAGGACGCTGGACATCGCGTTAGTGCAGCAGCTGCTGCTGTCGCCCCCAAAATGTGAACTCACTGGGGAGAAGGCCCCAAAGTTTCTTATTTTTCTCTTTTGCTTCTAGCTCCAAATTTAGGAAGACTGTGTCTGATTGGGGTAGTCTGGGTTATATGCCAGATTCCCAGCTGCAAAGGAGTTTGGGAAATCAAACATCTGACATTTTCAGTTTCTTTATGGGGAGGGCACACACCCTAGCAAGACTTATGAGGCAGGAAATTCCCTAAACATCGAGAGGAGTTCCAGATGCTACAAAACAAAAGAATGACCAATACCGTTACAACAGTCACCTTCCCTATCATGAGAGAACTGGTCTGCAGAATTAAGCCAACATAAAGGAGGGAGAAAAGCCAAGAGATGGAGAGACAGACAAAGCCCAGATGACATTACTGAAGCCTCTGAGTCTAGATGTGCCTCAGGCTTTTTTTTCGCCTGCTCTGGCCTTACATAAGTTGATAAATTCCCTTTTTGGCTTTAGTTATACACTCCCTTATGAGTTGAGTGTCTGTCACTTGTAAACAAGAGACTCCTGCCTTATATGGTGCTGTGTTCATTATTAGTGTAGAATCATATTCTTGCTTCTTTATTGGGACATTTTTACAGAGTTCTCCCTGCCAATTCTTTCTGAATACTCTTGACGCATTGACACATGGACAAGCCTGAGTGAGGAGGGAGAGATCCACCCTGCCTGTCAGCCGGCCTGGGAGGTTGGCTAGTCTCTGCCTTGTCCTGTATAAATGCTTTCTCAGATTAAATTATCCAGATTTTCTCTAATGTAGCTCCTGTCTCCTGTATTTCAAGGAATATTGTTCTCAGCTAAAGAGAGCATGAAATCCGTGCTCTATGTCCAATTGCAGGGTCAAGGTGTTTGCTTTGACTGTCTCTAAGATTTGTGGATTTGTACAGGAATCCGTTTGCAAGCATTTGATTAGAGGCTGGCTCCTTCCTCTCCAGGAGTTGGCATATCTCTGGCCCCACTGAATTAGTGTTCTGGTGTAGGACACACTGCGGGGATTTATTCTCCGGGGGAATAAACATCTTGGAGCTGCCCCCTCATTTTCTGGGGCAGAACACGTCTTGCCTTGTCCCCCTTCACCTTCCAAGCACCTCTGGCCTCCCTATTTCTTGGATCCAACCCAGTCACAAGGGGAATCACCCCAGCTCCGTGGATCAGGGACTTGGGTTTGGGTTCTGAAACTCCTTTCTGCTTGTCTGATCATCTTCACTTCTCTGATGGCCCAGGGAGCTAAGGCCTTTAGGGGTTTAGCCCAGGAGAAATGATCTGAGAGGTCAAAGTATTCAAATAACATATGAATGGAAAGTCTAAGGTCGTCTTGGCATTCAAAATGGTACCCATTTCTCCTGAATGACTCACATACTCCTGTGGATATAGTGTTCTCTCATCTGATGTCACTGAGAGGCTGAATGGCAGATTCTGCATGTCTCTGGCACTTCTTGGGTTTGTGAGGATGGACCCCTCTATTCAAACTGTCCTTTCCTGGGTAACCCTGAGAAGTTCCAGGCTACCAGGAGCTGGTAAACAGGCAGAAGAGGAAAGGCCTGGGATGGTGTGGGTGAATGGGGAGAACCTGGGTTGAAGGCTGACCCCTCCTCACCTTGGTTGCCCCTGAGGTGGGGCTGGTCACCTGGCTTTCCTGGCATGCCCTTAAGTTGATAAAGCCTTGGTCATCAGAATGCAGCAGATTGACTGTGATTCCTTGTCATTCAGATGAGCTGAAGCCAAACAACTCATAAGATGTGTCTTATCTTACCCTATCTCAGTGTACAAATTTAGTCCCTAAATCCTCTTTCTGCATTCGGATTTTCAGTGAATCTACTGAATAAATAGCAGATGCTGAAGAACCAAATGTTGATACATTTTTAACTTTTCAAACAGCAACATGATGGCATTTAACTTCTCTTGAAGCTTCCAGACTCTGGAATATATCACACTTATTGGCTGAATTTCCCTTTGAACCTGGAGGGTTTTCAGCAGACATGAGTAACTGGTGAGCAGAAGTTGTGGTCAGAATGTGGTGTAGATCCTAGAGGAAGTGAAAACAGGTTTTTAAGATGATCATTCAATTCTTCAAGGCATTTCCTTTTTCCATAAAAAGATTATATATTAACCTGATTAGAAATATGTAAATAAGCTGCCTCCTTCCTTTTATTTTCATCTGTTGCTCTGCAAAATCCATTCTTTCTCTGGGAATGGAAGGAACTGATGTAATTGTTCTGTGCTGAAGACAATGCAGAGCTACTGGATCCTTGCCAAGGACATTTCCTGCCAGGGCCTGTTCCTGCACTCAGTTTAATTATGAGCAATTGTTTGGGCTGTGATGTGAAGAAATATTAGAGAATGGAAAAAAAGAAGAACAGAGTTCAGAATATTATGCTACAACTGATTCATGTTTTGGCAAGAACTCTTAACTAGATTTTATGCTTTCGCCTTGTGACGGTATCATAGGGAGCAGCTTTGCCATATAAGCACATAAAGCCCAATTGTATGGTTTATTTTGAAAAGGTCCAAGTAGAAGCATTTGAAAAATGTAGGACTAGCACCAGCCATAGGGTAGAGTTCTGTGTTAATCACGTGCAGTGCCCTCATCCGAGGGACCGAGGTTATTTTAAACTGCATGTTAACACCACCTATATTTAGCTGGTGTGTCAAATTTTACTGCTTAGTTTTCATGTATTTGACAAATCTCACATTTTACAGAGAGGCTCTGATTAATTCTCACGGTGTGTGCTCAGAGAGGGACGTGAAGCCGGTGGAAGTCGAACTCTGTGAGGGAGGCTGGGAACAGAGACAGGTTTTTGCGGATCAGGATCTGAATCAGGCAAACCAGGAGCCGAGCGTCCTCAAGCGGCTGCTGCTGGGAACGTGAAGGCAGGCGAGGAGCTGGAGATCGACTCCACATGGGTCATTGATCCTTTCTGTTTTTTGACTAATACAGTAAAAGACAAGTATAGAAAAGCATAATGAGAAATTTAAAGTAGCCTAATAACCACTACCTAGAGATAATGCCTATATGCCTTCGAGTCTTTTTCTAGCGTGTGTTTACACATACGCATGTTTTTTTGAATAATTACAACCATTCAGCGTAAACTGTTTTGTAAGATACTTTTTCAATTAAAATATATTATGAGCATTTCCCTTGCTTTTCATTCAAGGGAAAGAAGTTTTAGTGGCTGGATGTGTGTACGTTGACTCTGAATATCAACTGGTTTTGTATAAATTTTTACTGTGGCTGTTTTAATTAGTGTCTGTTTGAGTATCATTGAGGTTGAGCGATTTTTTTCCTATTTATGGCCATTTAGGTGATTCTTCTTTGGTGAATTACCTGTTTATATCCTTTGTGCATATTTCTATGATAGAGACATTGAATTAATTCTAATTGATTTGAAAGATCTCTGTTGAACATGTTAATTCCTTTTATTGTAAAAAAAACTTTTATGTAAAAAAAATGTTTTTACAATTGTTTGCTTTTATGTCTTCTTCAGAATTCTCTTAAGATGGGGAGATTTACATTCTTATGCAGTCACATACATCAGGTTTTTTTTTCTTTATTTTTTTCCTGTCTTTGTGTCCAGAAAAGCCTCTGGGTCTCAATATCAGATACTTACTGTTCATATTTTCATTCTCTCATGGACACAATTTTACATTTAACACCCTCTCACATCTTAGATTTCTTTTACTGTGTGATATGTAGGAAGGTTTTTCATGGGTCCTGCATTTATCTAGTATTCATTTTGTTTTGAATTGACTATGGCTATTCTCACACTGTTATCCGACTGCTTGAACTATTATAACTTTATAATATGCCTTCATTATCTTCTAGGGTAAGTTCTCTCTCTGTTTTTGCTATTGTTTCCTTCTTTTAAAAACCACCAATGATTAACATAATATTTTTACTTAATTGTTTTCTATTGAGTTTTGTCTTTTGGCTATAGTTAGGAAAGATGACCCAAATAATTGGTTCTCGATATCAGCTAATAGTAGATACTCTGGATTCATACTTAGTATCTGTTTGGACTGATTTCTAAGCAATCTGTACTCAACCTGGCTTGTTTCCAAAGATGGCAGAAAATACTGTACTTCCCATTCTACAGATAGAGTCTCAGCAAGGAGCATATTACATTTTTAATGGAGAAACTATGAGGACTTTTTTTTTATTGTAATAGTCACAGTTAAATAAAATGAATGGTGTACCAGCATCCAGCATGTATTTGAAGTCTGCTGTGGAAGATTAAAAATTAGAGACGATTGAAAATTTCTCTTCCTCAGCACTACTGAGAATAAGAACAGGAAATGTCCCAACTGACACTTGCTCACAGAGAATTAATGATGGGAAGTGACCTTGAAGCCTCGTTCCCAAGAAATATAAACAAACTTTCCCTGAAAGCTGATGGCAGATAATTCTGAAACAAAGGGAATGTAAGCGATTTTTAACGGGGGTGAGGAGAAGAGATTGTGGAGTGTGAACCTGGTTTCAACCATGACCAACTGGAATTTTAATCAATTAACAAAGTGGTCACTGCCCTGCATAGCCAGTGTTGTGCTCTTAACTGAGATTTTCTTCTAACTGTAGATAAATCAAGCCATTTCACATTGAGTTTTTTTTTTCCACTGCAATGCATGAAGCGGTGTAATCATCCACCTAAAATTATTATATGAAAGAAGTGTCATTTCAATTCTTTTTGATTTGTCCACATTCCTTAAGAACATACCTTTGATGTGCATAGGTGCAGAGATTTAAAATTTTATATTTGCCTAGTACATAAAAATTATAGCTCAACAAATGAAGGAATAATTTAAAATGGTAAGGTTGTCCTGGATCAACTTATTTTAATGTTTAGAATCATTTATAAAATACAAAATTACAAATATTCTGCAAATACCCCCCTGTTTTGTTGAGTCCAAAGAGAGACTGTTGAACAATTTCTGGTTAGAGTGCTGAGATTAGCACAACTTAGAAAAGGTTAACTCTTTTTTTTTTTTTGCACAGTAGTTTAATTGGAGTAACCGTGTGCAAATATTTTTGGGTGTTTATGATATACCTTTAAGAATTGTTTCTTCTGGGTGCAGTGGCTCATTCCTGTTATCCCAGCACTTTGGGAGGCCAAGGTGTCAGATCGCTTTAGGCTGGGAGTTCAATACCAACCTGGGAAACAAGGAAACTCCATGTCTACAAAAAATTAAAAAATGGCTGGGCACAGAGGCATGTCCCTGTACTCCCAGCTACTTGTGAGGCTGAGGCGAGAAGATCACTTGTGCCCAGAAGTTCGAGGTTGCAGTGAGCTGTGATTCCTCCATTGCACTTCAGCCTGGGTGACAAAGAAAGATGAAAAACAAAAAATTGTCTCAGTATCAAATAATAGAAAACTCTAGAAGAATGAACTTAAACACTGAGGATATTTACTAACTTACATAACAAGAAATTCAGAGGTTGATGTTCCTCTGAACATCAGCGATGAGTAGATGAATTCATTGGCATGGTCATTTAGAGTCCCACTTTCCGCAGCTCTGCCATTCTCAGAGTCTGAGAGGGATTAGTTATCTCCCCTTATTGTCTCAAAGACTCCTTTGTAGGCACAAAATTATACTTTAGAAGAATGGGAATGTTTTCTCTTATTTCTCTTGAGAGAGAAGAAATTTTTTCTAGTAGTTCTCAGAAGACTGTCCTTCACATCTCATTGGCCAGATCTAAACCAATTGCCACTCCTAAACTAATCACTGGTAAAGGAAATAAGCTGAACCATAGTTGGTTTAGACCCATCAATTTAGACTTGGGTCACATAGGGAAGGTGTGAACATGCAAGCAAACAGTATTGAGGTTCTACCAGCAAGGAAGAAGGGGGAGGCTGTTGTGTAAACAACAACCAGTGTTTGAGAGTGATTTCCCACGTATTATACGTTCACAGTAATCAGTGAACAATGGTGTTTTAAATCAATTCTAAATATTTTAAAGTTGATTTTAACTAAAATGGAAAAGCTACTAAATTAACATGCTTCTATTAAAACTTGTATTTATGAGCCATTAAAACTTGTCTTTATTTGTAAGATCACAGACACCTTGCATAGTCTTGAAATATTTACCCTTCTAATCAAGGTCCAACTCTGAAAAGACTGTATTTTTTGCTAAGGAAATTCAGGTGAGGTTTAGACAGAAGTGTTTTTAATAGTACAAAGGACACCCTAAAATCTTTGAAGTATGGTTATACTTACATGGTTGACCAGTTCTGTGAAGTACACCAACCGGCCCGATGGGAATGAAACCATCTTACAAGCTATTACTGCGACAGTTGCTGAAAGTGTTGTGCTCTTTTTCTTGCCATGGAACAGTTTTCCACTCGTGGAACTGTGGAAACACTCATCTGGAAGAAACTTGAATTTATCCTTTTGAGAGGTGTTGGCCTGCAGTTCAAACCAAATTCCATCAACCTAATTGCTCCCGCCACAAGGCCTCAAGAGTGAACAATGCTCCTTTGTTTGTAGCCTGACAGAGGGGGCAGAGCTCCGCAAGATATATTGCTTGCAAGAGAAGAGAGAAATACGACTTTACAAAACATCTTCCTCCCAGCTAGTTGCTTTTTTGGCACTACTTCGTTGTACATTGGGATTTTTCTCCATTTTAAAAGACGTATTTGTTTTCAAATGGGAGTAGCCCATTCTCACTGCTGATTCTCCGTTTGAGAATTGACATGATCCTAACCAGACACTCGTCAGATTTTCCTGCTGTGGTGCTTGGCTGTGAAAGCTAAAAGCCAGCCCTAGTGTAAGTCCAGTGATCTCTGACTTGCGGAGAGGGTTGTTATGGGAAGAAGGAGAGCACTGCTTAGGCTCAGGCTCAGGCTTGGCAAGGCTGTGTTGTGATCAAGGTTTTGTACATTGAGCAAGACTGTCTTACCTTTTGGTTGTTTTCAGTCGTTCCCTCCTGCTGTGGCTTCAGTGTCTGCATTCTTTTGATCCCTTTCCCTCTATCAAATGTGATTGCAGAAAAGGATTCCAATAAACTCCATAGCATACTAGGATAAATGCTCTAAGGTTAGAGACACATTTGCATTAATCTTTTCCTTGAATTTTCAAGTAAGACAAATCTCCAAGTCAAAGACTGCATTTCTAATTGTGACATTTTGGTTTTCAATAAAAGCCAGGAAGAAAGGTTGTCTTTTTATTCTTTTTTAGGGATTAGAATTCTTCTTGCAGTCCTAAAAATTCCTTCCATAGACTGAGGTGGCTTCTCACTTTATAAGGGGCTATAGTGAAAGGAAAACAGGCTTGGAAAGAAGTGGTTGTTATAGATGGTGTAGATTCAAAGTTAAACCCATTGGATCAACGAAACTGCTCAATGTCATGCCCACTTGTCACCCTCCCGATCTGTGAGGCATTGATTATAAGAATGATGGGAGTGTTTTATTACTACATTGGAACCCACAGTTTTATGACTTTGGGAGGCCTTATAACTTCAGCACATTAGACTATTGAGAATAGAATTGAGATTAGGAATTTTAGGAAATTACAGCCAAAGAGGAGGGGAGGCAGCTTATATTAAGACATCCTAAGCAATGAAATAGCAAAACCACTAAAAAAAGAAAAAAAAAAAAAGATTCAAGAACCAAGAAGTTAAATGGTAAGGGTAGAATTATACCAGAAAATTATTTATATTAAAGTATTCTTTGCAGCATATACCTTAGTGCTGAGCTTAGAATACATTGAAAGGTACACAGGCCTGCTTCTCTTCCTTGTCTAGCCGTTAGCAGAGTAGAAGAATCCTAGTCCTCAGTTTAAGAAATAATCCATTATGCAAGTTTTTACGTGGGGGAATATTGAATAATACAGAGGATAAGATGATTTATTACTGTGAGTCATTTTGGTCAAGTGTAGATAGCTATTTAATATTAACAGAGATTTGAAAATGTGGAGGAGAGGTTTGTGGTGAGCTGCAATTACTTTTTTTTTCCTGATAAATTTGATTCTTGGTGGTTTAGGATTCCTGAGATTAAAGGGATTACCTTAATCCATTTTGAGAACCCCAAGAAGTCTGTTCCCTGGACTTGCTCTGTATGAAGCAAAGTTCTGGAGAGAGAACATGAGCATCCCAGAGTCGTCTCTTGGGGAAAGGATTTTACACATGCTCACAGGGCTTATAGAGTATTCAGTTCACCAGTGACTCAGGAACAAAAATGGAATCAAAATACTTTGTTGAAACTCATATAATCCCTCTTGTACAAGCCTTAAAAGGTGCCCAATAAAAGCTATGGTAAAAGAGACTGTGTCCTCTGCATGAGAAAATAGACTGCTTAAATTTCTGAATCTCTTTTTTTATCTGGGCTCTTTAAAGAGAGAGATAACATCTAGCAAATTGGGTAGAAAAAAAATCATAGCCACTCCTTCTGTGTAGTCTTTACTGAGGGAAAAGCAAATTGTTGCCCTAAATCCAGCCAAGATAAAATGAAGGACACCAAGCTCAGCTATCTGAGAACCAGGCAAGGCTTGTGATGGGAAAAGCCACGCAGCACAAAGCCCCTTTCACCAGCTGCCTGTGCCATTCAGATGGTTTGCTATGGATGGAGATAAGTTGGATTTATGGGAGAGGGTCTCCCCAAAGGGTCTAGCACACAATCCTTTCTCCTAGACAAACGGGAAACCTTATTCATCTGTTAACAGCATCCAGGAGAAAATGGCCCTTGAAGATGATATCTGTGAAAAAGCATTGTGTGCTGGTGAAAGAAACTGTTTGTTTCCATGGAGGTAGAGGAATCATCGAGGGTTTTAATTCTTGCCTGCCTCTTTTCTGAAAGGTCGCTGCCTAGGTTTTCTCATTTACAGCACCTGGCACTGCTACTCTGCCAGGATCCATTAGTACTGGCAGGATGGTTGCCTCTGCCAATTACAAAGAATTTAACATGAATCAGGGGCTGGGGCACTAAAGAGCTCATCGTCAGCAACTCAGGGGACAACTGGGAGAGGCACACACTTGGTCAAAGGTGTAGATATTTCTTTTTTCTATTCTAATGAAACCACACAACACTCATTATGCTCACAATGCATTAACTTGGCAGCTTTCCAGACCATTGAATACTTGCTGATGACGTCAGCCATCAGATTTGCTGTCCAGTGCAAACTCTGAGTTTCTCCAGGTCTGTCTGTCCCAGTAATTGCCTGCCCATTGATCTGATTGTTGTTCTGACTTGTTACCTATTAGCAATTTAGGCATTCTTGCTTTTAAATCAGAGGTTCTCAGATTTCTAAAGTAGGTCTCATCCAAGGAAGGCACAGTCCCCTTGGGGGTTATTTGGAAATGTGGGGGGGGCATTTTGGGTTGTCCAGTCAGATTCTATTAGGCAGAAAGCAGTGGTGCTAAGCTTCCTGAAACATGCAAGACAGACCTGTTCAATATAAGATCTCCTCACCCCAGATGTCCAAGGTGAGTGTAAATGGACAAATATTACCCAATACCTGCCTCTCAGTCCTGTTGGCCCCTCCTAGAAACTTCACTTATCTCTGTATGAAGCAAGTCTTCTGAAACACACAGTCAACTGGTAATGCCACAGGATGATGGACCTCAAAACGGCCCCCACGATGATCTGTTGCACAACGGGAACACCTAATTGCATCCAAAGACCTGGGTTCAAGTCTCATTCTATCATTTTCTAGTGGTGTGGCCTCTGCCAAGTGACTTAGCTTCTGTAAGACTCAGTTTCCAGATTAGAAAAATGAAGGTATAAAAACATACCTCACAGGGCTGTACACGTGAAAATAGACGATAACTGTGTAATCACTTTGCAAATAAAAAAGCTCCATACACCTGATATCTGTTGCGTCTCTATAACCTGCTGCTTCTGCTGTCTGGGACACTTAGGAGAATGAGGCTGAAGCCTGGTTCCCAGAAAGCTAAGGAAGTGAGCTTTAAAGCACGAATTCATTTATTAGTTTAGAGAGGACAATTTGTGTCTCCATTTCTTGGGCACATATGTAGGACACACATTTTGAAGGCTGTGCATAATAGATGTCAGACATTCATGTGTCTAGGAAGAATGCCCCAAAGAAGTTACTGAGTCACTGATTGTCTCTTCGGGCTCTTGGTAGTACCTGGCCCTGATAGGGATTCAGGGCAGAGATGTTTCAAAGAAGGAGGGAGAAAGGCATAATTGTACTATGCCCTAAAATGCAAGGGGCAATGTAGAGGGTAGGGTTTTGTGCCAATTGGAAGAATTATAAAGTTTTCAAATACGCACTGGCCTGAGATCTGGAATCAAACACAAAAGAGCTAGGGACTTGCACAGCAAGAAGAGAAGGCTGTTGAGGTCCTTAACAGAGGAGTCTAGGTGGTGGAGGTGGTGGGAAGGGGGAGGTCTGATCCATGCAGACTGTGTATAAATGCTGGCAGGAATTCAGGAACAAGAGGGGTTGCGCCCATGTGGAAAGTAGAGAGAGGTGTCTTCATGGTGGGTGGGTTGGGGAAGGAGCATATATTTCAAGGAAAGGCCTAGAAGGAGATGTCAGAGGGGAGAGCCAAAATCAGCGTTCCTTAAACGTGGGGCCACTGCTACTTGGAGTAAATTTAGTAAAATGTGTTTGAACACATTTAGTCAAAGTCTTCGTATTTTTTTTTTTTTTTTATTTCTCAGTAAACAATATAATACCTCTTTGTTTTCTTTACAAGCTTCTCATGGGTTACTCAAACCTTTTTTTTTTTTTTAGACAGAGTTTCACTATTATCACCCAGGCTGGAGTGCAATGGCACGATCTTGGCTCACTGCAACCTCCACCTCCCAGGTTCAAGTGATTCTCCTGGCTCAGCCTCCCCAGTAGCTGAGATGACAGGCATGTGCCACCATGTCCCACTAATTTTTATTTTTATTTTGTATTTTCAGTAGAGACAGGGGTGTCTCTATGTTAGTCAGGCTGGTCTTGAACTCCCAACCTCAGGTGATCCGCCCGCCTTGGCCTCTCAAAGTGCTGGGACTACAAGCGTGAGCCACCACTCCTGGCCCAAACTTACTTTTTTATAATTCTGTCTTGATTTGCCTAAAGTGTTTCTTAGGGTATTTCACTGTATACCTTTTTTTTTTTAAGAGACAGAATCTTGCTCTGTTGCCCAGGCTGGAGTGCAACGGCACCATCTTGGCTCACTGCATCCTCCACCTCCTGGGTTCAAGCAATGCTTGTGCCTCAGCCTCCTGAGTAGCTGTGATTACAGGCTCTCGCTACCACACCCAGGGTACCACACCCTGAGACAGGGTTTCACCATGTTGGCCAGGCTGCTCTTGAACTTCTGACCTCAGATGATCCACCTGCCTCAGCCTCCCAAAGTACTGAAATTACAGGCATGAGCCACTGTGCCCGGCCATTGTATAGCTTCTTAAGTGATTGTTCTAGGTGCTACATTATATACATATAGCTTATCATAATTTACTAGTGTCTCATTTTACCAGTTTGCTTTTTTGGTGTTTTTTTGAGACAGGGTCTCACTTTGACACCTAGGCTTAAGTGCAGCAGCATGATCATGGCTCACTGTAGCCTCAATCTCCCAGTCTAAAGCAATCCTCCCATCTCAGTCTCTCAAGTCGCTGGGACCACAGGTCTGCATCACCACACATGGCTAATTTTTTTTTTTTTTTAAAAAAAGGAAGAAAGAAAAAAAAAAGAATGAAGAAGAGGAATAAAAAGGAAGAGAAAGAGAGAGAGAGAATGGGAGTATTGCTTTCTTGCCCAGGTTAGAATGCAGTTTAGAAATGGGTATTGAAGACCTCTTTTATACCAATAATTATACTTAATGATGTAGACAGGAAGGAATAAGGGAAGAAAATAACAAACAAGCAGCCAACCAATATTTCATTTGAACCTATGAAATGCTATGCGATTACTGAGGAGTGATTTACTTCCAATTATGTAGTCACTTTTGGAATAGGTGTGAAGTGGTAACGTGTGTTTTGTGTATTTAAAGTGGAGAGTTCTATAAATGTTTATTAAGTTTCTGAGTTCAAGTCCTGGATGTCCTTGTTAATTTTTTGTCTTGTTGATCTACAGAATCGTTAGCTCTTCTTGTTACATTGATCCTTTTGCCATTATGTAATGTCCTTCTTTGCCTCTTTTGATCTTTGTTGCTTTAAAGTCTATTTTATCAGAGGCAAGAATTGTATCTCCTACTTTTTATTTATTTATTTTTTAGTATTTTAAATTTAGTCTTAGTATTTTAAACCATTCAGTCCTTTACCTACTGATCTATTTATAAACCAGGGATCCCATATTATTTGCTTGAACAAATTGACAAAATTACTTATTTAAAACTGAAAAATAATACATATTTATTGTGGAAAATTTAGAAATTAGAGCTAAGCAAAAATAAGAAAACTTAAGGCACTCATAGTCCCACCACACAGAGATAACCATGGTTAACATTTTGGTGAGTTTCCCTTAGACACTGTTACGCATTTAAAATATAATAAATGAGATCATACTTTAGATAATTTTTTTCACTTGCTATACTGCTTGTATCTCTCTAGCTCGGCTGAATTTGCTGCTTGTCAATGGTTTGTCATCTGGCAGTATCAGGGTGCCTCTGAGGAGGTAGAGGATGGGTCGGGGGCGGATTGAGCAAGGGTTTCCGGGGCAAGCGCTCATTGTGTTCTGTTAACCTGGAGACCTGATTCATATCCTCTTGGTGACCAGGAAGGTGGCTGTTTCTGATAGAAGGCCAAACAGCCAGTGAGCCAGAGGAAAAAGGTTACATCTATTTGAAAACAATGCCAGATATCCTTGTGGATGAACCATGAACACTTTGAGCTGTGCTTCCTCACACAGGCTTTGGTAGAAATGTGACTTAAAGGAGATATTGGTTGCCTTGTGTTGTTTATGTTGCAGAAAAGCACACACACACATACATCACTCATAACGCCACAAAGGTAACTGCTATTGACTTTAACTTTTTTTTTATGCTTGGACCTTTTGTTCTTAGTTTAAAATAATTCTATCAACCAGGGATTAATACTATTACCACTTTGGTGTTACTTTTAAAAATAAAATTGTAGTTATTCTGATTTGCAGCTTTGTTTTCTTCCTGTAGTAACCAAGCATGTTCCTTAAGCCACTGGATAATCTACATCATTTAAAACATGTACCTGATAGTCCATTGAATGGATTGTAGTGATGAAAAAGAATCCTTTGTCACTGGGCATTTAGGTTATTTCCAACTTTTGGCTTGTTTTCAAATAACGTTTATTATATTAATATAAAATTAGGCAAATAATAGTGCAACCTGCAAACAAAATCATGATTACTGAATACCCTGGTTATTCTTTGTGAGACAGAGCATGACTCAGAAGAAATTCGGGAGGTGGACGTCCGCTATCTCTGCTTTTGAGGATGTCATTTAGTCTCATCCTCTTGCTTTGTACTGTAGGGAACTGAAAGTCAACAAACCTGAGCCATAAAAAGCAAATAATCAAACCTGAAGGTCTCTGGCTTCCTGTCTTATGCCCTTTATTTGGTTAATATTTAAATCTGATATTTTGAGATCTAAAAATATAAATAAGAAAGAAAGTGGGGTTCTTGCTGATTATAATTCCAGCATCCTTTCTACCTGAGACTTACAGAATCATATTTCTGTTATTCAAATGTATTACCACTTATTTTAGGGATGGTGCCCTGCAAAGACACTGTGTGTATTTGGTGTCATCGGCCTCCACCATTTTGATTTTAAATCTTTTCAATGCCTTTTTAAATTCATGCTGGCAACTTTTGGCTAAGACATTTTTACCTGTTGCTATTGCATTGTTCCATCGCCTTCCATTTTTGTTTCTATTTCTGCAAACTCTTGCTGCCATATCGTCGCTCTGAGTCCTCAGGTTCACAGCGTTTATTATGGCTTGGACTCTTTTCATATTTAATGAAAGGGCCTGTTCATATCTTTCATCAGGTTTGCAATAATGTCAGTATCATTCACATCCCTGAGTCTCTAGCATCTGTTCTCCCTGACTTTGCAATTTTGAATTCTGCTATTGTAACCTTCAAAATGGTCCGAATCACAGCAGAGTGAAGTTGAAACAGATGCCATGGCACAATGCAACTGCCTTTTCTCTTTTTATGTGCTCAACCTATTATGTGGTAGATGTGACGCAACCCTCCCTCCGCTCCCCTGTCCCTGTTAGTAGTCTAAGCTTCTGCTTTCTCATCACCATTGTATCTTCAAGGACCTCAAATTCCAGGAGAATGATTTAAAATCCTATGAAAAAGAATCAGTGCTACAAAACCTTTCTCTGTCATTCTTTTTATGTAAAGAGAAATGTTCATTTATGTGATTATTTGCAGGGTAAATACAATTATCCAGTGATGTTTTGAGCACGTCATATCTTGCTGGTTTGTTATTCCTCAGTTTGCAATGACTCTATACAGAAGGAGGATCACAAATTAGATTAAGGAATATGCTTCATTTCCTTTGATCTAGGACATGGGTAGGACTTCAGAGACTTCAGCAATTCTCCGTTGTCTTGCTTTTCAGACTCACATAATAGGACATCAATCTTGCAAAGGATCTCTCTGCCAAAACCACTGAATTTAATTTAATAGGCTACTTGGTTAAGACTGGAAGTCTTTATCTTCCATCCTCCATTAATATATCAATCTTAAGCATGACTGAAAAATGGATGCATTACTCATAAAGGTAAATTTGTGGATGTGCTCAGAAATGTCTGCTTTAGAATAACCAATAACATATCCGATTACCTCATATTTTCAGGTTTAAAATGTAACTTTATTAATGTAATAACAAATTACGAGACATAAACAGAAAAAAAAAAAAAAAGAAAAGAAAACCAACCCACACCACTTTCCCTGATCTGATTCCGGGAACTGAGCTGAAGAAAGGTATTGTGAGGTGCTTTGCTGCCCTCTGGCGGGTAATCATCTGAACAACACAGACGTGGTTTAGTCGTGGTTCATTTTGAATGGGCCTTGAAAATCTGTTCCAATCCCCAAACTATAGGAGACAAAACAGCCCATGGGGCCCAGTGACTGGTCCAGAGTTTCAGGAAACCATAATCCTGTGGCACAGTCTAACTTGAAGCATTCTTGTTAAGGTTACTGGATAAGTATATAATTATTCATATATCTGAAATCGTTTTCAGAAAATATTATCAGAAAAATTCTTCCAGAGTAATTTTGAAATGGAATGATCTGATGTATTTTATTGTAACTTTTAGACAATGAAATTATATTTTAGAAGTGAATTAATAGTCAGTTTAAATTCTTATTAAATTCTATAAAAGTTTTTTGGAAAATTATTCAATATATTATAGGTAGAAAATGTAATATTGATAAAATAGAAAAAATTGTCATTCCTTAACCAAACATCTGTTGAATAGTTTTTTTTTTCCATTGGGAAGGGAAAATATACCACATTATACTGTCGTATAAGACAAAACTTCTATTCCTATAGCTCCATTTATCCATTTGACCACAACGTGCGTTTTCATGCAATTTAAAATATTAATAAATGTGACTTTTCTTTTCCAGAATATTTGGAGATTTTAGGCTTTTTTGTTTCTTCTTTAATTTATTCTTTGAGTATCTCTCCTGACTTGGAGCCATGTTTGATAGAATTCCATATTTTAACGATAATCTTTTCTTCTGATACAATTTAAATTCCAGCGAGATTTAATCAAAACTACTAGAAGCCTAACAACATACAGAATTGAATTATGGGTGTGTATACCAGTGGTTAGAGTTGTTTTAATTTCTCTTTCTCTTTCTGCCTCCTCAGCCTGTTGAATTTTATCACTCACATAGACAAGAGATCTAGGGAAAGAGGAGAAAGGAAGATGTAAATCACATTATACTTTCTAATCATTGTTTGAATATTCAAATTCAGAAGTGAAAACAATAGCTTAGAGAGGACGTTTATGTTTAAATTGTAATATAGCATCATTTGTCTCCAATTCGGTTTAGGGGATTTTTTTTTTTTTTTTTTTTTACATATTAAAATTGCCGATTATCGTCAAATGTTGTCTCTTGATTCAATCAGATTCGGCAACTAAAAAGTCCTAACAACAACAGCAAGAACGTCTGCTTGTTGAGATTGGACTAGGTGTGAGTCTCTGCTCTTGGCTTTCTCCATATGCATTTCCTGAATCCTAAAACCCTATCAAAAGTGACACACATCATCATTTTATGTATGCCTAAGAAAAAAATGCAACTAAAATATTGCTAAATGCTTTAGTATCACGTAGAATTTCATAGTATATATACTGAAAGAGCTGTTTTAGGCTTAGCTAGACATAGATTCTTTCATTATACATCACTCTTGTGTGTATGTAAAAAGGTAAATGCCAACAAATTGAGGTATTTCTAAATGTTTTTTGCATTCAGTCTATCTTTACTGAATCACTCTTTGACTCAGAATTGTTGAGGTTCTTGTTTCTCTACCAATATCGTCTTCTGTGATTAGCACAGCATTTCTTAGAAGATGCCTGTTATCTCCCAATACCACTGATACCTCTTCTGCAAGGCTTGGTGTGGGGCATTCTTGAGATGTCAGCAGAAGGTTTCTAGAGAATCGCCAGGACCCAAACTCCTTTCTCAAATGATTCTGAGAACTTTTATTATTTTTTTTTATCGTTTTCTATCGTTGCTGAAGATAATTAAAATTTCTCCATGGTGGAGCCCTGCTGCCTGGTTACAAAAATAACATCAGTGGATCAATCTCCACAATCTTGAAGCAATCACGGCAGCTTTGATGATTTTGGTACAGGATATGGTGAAAAATGTTATGGAATTCATCTTTATCTGTCTTTCAGAAATCACAGTGAGAGGCCATTTATATTTATGAGTACTTCCGCATATTGTGTGGTGTCTTGTGTATTTCTTTCACCTTGGCTGAAAGTTGAGTTCCAGTCATGCTGCCAGTATTAGTGAGTTTGCGCACGGACAGGCGACATGCCGCTACTCTCTTGCCGATGGCAATTGTAAGATGCTGTAGATCGTAAGATACGCTCCCATTCTGGAGATGCTCAGACATGGGGAGACAAACATTTTCGAATCAGTGAAGTATGCTGTGGTACTTTTTAATTTCCATTCTAGCCTTGTGAGGTAGATACTGGTTTCTCTAATTTATGCATTATTCGGTGAAACTATAGCACTAAAGGAAGATTATAGAATACAGAGAACAGACTTTGCAAGAGGCATGGTTGCCTTGAGTTAGTCCTTTTTAAGCAACTGGAAGAAATGTGGAGTGATTGTTTCAGTTCGTGGGACCTGGTATCAGGTATCTTATTTATAAAGAAGTAAGTTTATCCTATAGGTTGTCTTTAGAGAGCCCAGGAAAAAAAATACACAGGATATTGCAGAATGTGCAAAAGAACTGATAAATGCAAACAGCCTCTGGTTTTGATTTCTGAAAAACAAATAAAGATGCATTTCACAACATTTTTTCATTGTCTCCTGTACCAAAATTAACAAAGCTGCCATGATTGCTTCAGGATTGTGGAGACTGAACTTTTGATGTTATTTTTGTAATTGGGCAGCAGGGCTATTTTAATTATTTTCAGCAAAGATCTGAAAGGTTCTTCAGAGAGAAGTACTTCACAGCAGGAACTGGTGGCTCAGAGATTCATCCTATCAAAACAAGAATGTGTCAACAAATTTTCCCAGGCGTGTGCCAAGGAAATGCCTAAGGAATTTAAGCTGTCTGCAAGTTGTCAACATCTGGCCACAAAGGATACGTTTTATGAGAAAATCATGTTGTTATTCCATAAGGCAGTCGCTATTTTGTGTTGGCCACATCCATATTAACAACAACCCCTCTGTTGTTAATATGAAGACACTGGGTAGCAGTAATATCTTTTTGTCCCTTTGGGGGGCAGAGAGGAGTGGGTACCCCTGGCATATAGTGGGTAGAGGCCAAGGATGTTGCTAAATAACTCACAGTTCATAGGACAATCACTGCCCCCTCTCCCCGACCCCCAACGAGGAATGATCAGGCCCAAAATGTCAATAGTGCTGAGCTTGATACACCTTGCTCTAGCCCCTAATAGTACTTCAGCTTCTACGAAATAGCATCTCTTCTGGAAAGCCTTTTGGGTGCCTCTCGTATGAGCTGCCTAGCATCCTATGATCACTGCCTTCACAGGACTCATTATTCTGCTGTTGTTCTCTATTATATCCTTAGAAACTGGCAATGTGCTTGAATACATTACATTGGTTACAAATGAATGACAGAAATTTAATTAGAACTATCCTAGGCAAAATAAAGAATCCCAGGAAATACTGAAAAACCCAGCTTCAGCAAGGTCAGAATCCAGTTCCTCCTCAGCTTCTACACCCTACTGTTCCACTCTTGGAAACTTCAGCTTGACGGCAGAGCCTCAGTTGGGGACATATATGCTTAGGAGTTTAATTTGTTTTTTTCTTTCATAATTATATGCAAGATGAGGAAAGGTCTTTATATCGTTACAGGAAATTGCCAACAAGAATAAAGAGTAGTATGAGAACGCCTTTGGATCCGTCACTTGGCTCCATCAACCATCAACTATGGTTTATCTTGTATCATTCATATCACCAGCTGCTTCCTCCGTCCTTCCCAAGCCCCTGGAGAAGATTCCATCTATAAAAGCTTTGTTCTGAAAGACAGGACTCTTAAAAATCACAATACCATTATCATACCTTAGAAATGAGCAATATTTCCTTAGTAACATGAAATATCCAGCAGTGTTTACGTTTCTCTGATTTTAAAAATTCATCCATTCATCCATTTAGAATTTCCAGGTTTTTCTGGAGGCGGGATTCAAACAAGGTGTATGTGTTACAATTGGTTGATATATCTCTTATGTCTCTTTTTAATCTACGTGCTTACCCCCACCCCATCTCTCTCTTTTTTTTCTTATAATTTCCTCACTGAAAAACTGGTTATTTGTGCTGTAGTGTTTCCTGCAGTCTGAATCTTGCTGATTGCATCCCCATGGTGTGGTGTTGATTAATGAGCTTCTCTGTCCACTATGTTTCTAGAAATTGGCAGTTACATTTAGAAGTTTGATCAGATTCAGATTCAATCCCTTTGGCTGCACTATTCCATAGAGGGTGTCAGGACTTCCATCATAAGTTTTGTAATGACTGTCTCTTTTTGTGATGTTAGTCACCATTTATCCATAATTCATTAGCAATTGCAAAGTGGTGATATTCTAATCCTATCATTCCTTCTTAATTAGCTGGCATAATCTATAATGAGAGCTCCCTGAATCAACTCTTAACTCCCTTTTATATAGGAATGGCAGAATAAAGGCCCAATTATCTTCTTAAAATAATAAGTTGAGCTTTTCATCACTGTCCAGCGGTGACCAATAAGGATTGCTTTCTTTTTCCTACACTTGAATCTGTCAGATATGTTTTATTCCATGGTATTTATCATCTTATGTATTTATTTGTGAGACAGAGTCTCATGTCACCCAGGCTGAGTGCAGTGGTGCGATCACAGCTCACAGCAGACTTGATCTCCCAGGATTAAGCGATCCTCCTCCCACTAGATGGGGCTGCAGGCATGCACCATCACACCAAGCCATTTTTTGAGTCAGGATCTTGCTATGCTGCCCAGGCTGGTCTCAAACTCCCGGTCTCAAGCAGTCCTCCCACTTTGGCCTACCCAAGTGCTAGGATTACAGGCATGAGCCACCATGCCCAGCCATTGTATTTATTATTTTTATTATCTTTAATACTCAAGTTAAATCGTCCCATCTGTGAACAATGAGAATCTATTTATTCCATTGGCATTCTAAGGTAATTTGTAACTGGTTATTCACATTTCGATATTAGGGCTTAACAGCCATTTGGAAGCCACTGTTAGATGACTGGATGAAGAGCCAAGTTTTTATGATTATCTAATTGGTTCATAATAAACCACTCCAGGCTTAGTGTTAAAAGACAACACTCGTTATTACCTTGCATGATGCTAAGGGTTGAATGGACTGAGCTAAGGTGGTTCCCGTTCTGAAACTTCTGGATCCTGGGCCAGGAAGACTCAAATAGCTGGAAGCTGGAAGTGCTGGGGTTCTTTGGGCATATCTCTGTTTCTCGGTGGCCTTCCCTGTGGCAGCTGCAGAATAATTGGTGGACTTTTTACATGGTAGCTCAGGGTTCCAAAAGTATATGTCTCAAGATAGATGGAAGCTGTGGGAATGACCTCTTCTGATCTAGCTTCAGAAATCATGCAACATCACTTTCTATAGCACCGTAGTCAGTAGAAGTGAGCTACTTAAGCAGCCCATGTTCACAGGGAGCAAAATTGAACTCTACTTCATGATGGGACAAATTCCAAATAATTTGTAGGCATGTTTTAAAACCACTAGAGTCATGATCTGAAGATCTTTTCTTCTTCCCCTCCACTCCCCTCTTCTCCTCCTCCTCCTTCTCCTTTTGTATTTCTTCTTCTTCTTTTGTATTTCTTCTCTGTGACCCAGTGACCCAGGCTGGACTGCAGCAGTCGATCTCAGCTCATTGCAACCTCCACTTCCCATGTTCAAGCAATTCTCCTGCCTCAGCCTCCTGAGTAGCTTGGATTACAGGTGCACACCACCACACCAGCTAATTTTTGTATTTTTTGTGGAGATGGGGTTTTGCCGTGTTGGCCATGCTGGTCTCAAACTCCTGACCTCAGGTGATTTGCCCACCTTGGCTTCCCAAAGTACTGGGATTACAATAGTGAACCATGCCCCTGGCCTGAAGATCTTTAAGGCTCTCGGGTTCTTCCTAAGATAAATTCTCTATTATACTAGTGACGATAGGAGGCAGGTCAGAATTGAAAATGTCTGTCTGCTAGAATACTTAATGAAGGAAGGAAGGAGATTGCAGTTTGCTCGTGACAGTGTCTCATGATTCACTATACACATCTTCACTTAATCTCCCCTTCTACATCTGCATTCGTGTTTTTCCTTAGTTGCGTTCTCTGAATTCAAATGCCCTGGGAGTTCTGGTCTTTTGCTGGGTCGAGCCAGGGAGTTTAACTGTTCCTCCGATCCCCATTTTCAGACATATACCTGTCTGACTTTGTGATACTGGGCGCCTGTAAACCTTGACTCTTTCTGGGTATCCTGAAAACCTTCCATTGCCACTCTAGACTTACACTCCATTCTTCCCCCACCCCGCCCTGGGCCTTGGAAGACTGACTATGTGGACTACACCATGGGCCTCCCTTACGTTCTGGCTTTCAGGATTAGTGACAGTGCTGTGCTGAGCTATAACGGAGCCTGAAGAAAAGGGAAAAATCGATAATAGTGATCCTGCCCTTATTGAAAATTGTGATATTTTGTTCATTGTGGATTTTTGCATCAATTTTGATTTTTAAAAATAATGCATTAAAATCTGTTTTCTTTTCTGAGATAAGGTCTCACTGTGTTTCCCAGGCTGTCTCAAACTCCTGAGCTCCACTGATCTTTCTGCCTCAGCCTCCTGAGTAGCTGGGACTACAGGTGTGCACAACTGCTCCTGGCCATTAAAGTATCTTTTATATTGATTACTGAGGCTTTTGGTCCCCCTGTCTTTTAAAATTTGTGTCCAAAATGAGTGCTTCATTTACCTCACCCTAGTCCCGACCCTGACATTTAAAATATCATGTTATGAGACTCTATGTCCTGTTACAATCATCTGGAGAATGTTGATTTTTGTCTGTTTTATTTTTGTTTTATCCAGCGATCAGCCCCGTCAGGCTGCAAGGTCTATTTCACCTTCTTCTAGCAGTGGTTCCAGCGTCAATACACGCTTCAAACAGCCCTGCCTCTGGCCACTGGGATTAGTTTGGTATGTGAGCATGGAATGTGTTGTGCAGCTTGGTTTTTGAGGTCTTTGCTCTGCTTCTTTGGGTGCGTTATTCACATGTGCAGTTTGGGCTGATCCCAGGACTTGGATTGGTTCACATGCAGATTTACGATTCCCCTCTCCAAAGTCTCTCCTCTCTGAGATTTCAGCAATACTCTCCAGCTCCCAGGTCCCCATTTACTGGTTCTTCTGTCCAATGAGATGGATTTTCTCACAGTTTTAGCATCAAGTGCTGGTGTGCAGTGACATGTGACGGGGCCTGACCTTAGGAGAAGCTGGGAGAGAGAAGAGAAAGGAAACGGATAACGAATTCCCCCTCCCCATACTCTCTTCACAATGGGGCCCCTTTTTCTGTATCCCTCTCAGCATTATTCACTACACTACAAAAATATTTGTTAAATGTGTTACTTCCTTTGGCAGTGGCCTTCAAGGAGTACAACCAAGAACTTAAAAGAGAGTTTAGCAGCCCGGCTAATGCCATACGGAGCATGGGTTCTTTGCAACAAAGTGGGCAGCTTATTACGTGTTGAGAGTCTAGAGTCCTTGCTGGGTTGTAAGCTTCATGCCCGTGTGGTCACGGCTCGGTCTCTGAAGCATGGCAGAAGGCTGCACACAGAGTAGGCACGAGGCAAATATTTGCCAAATGTGAGAGAGACAGACTTCAGCACCATCGCCATTTATAGCTTGATTACAGCAAATTATGTTTCCAAGGTTTAAACATTCAGTAGTAAGCTAATATTACTTTATATAAGTGTCTCTATTTATCATGACAGAAACGGGGACCTCTGGTAGCTGGGTTGCTGCAGGAATGGGCCGAGTCCTAGGGTGCGGGCATGTAGCACTAATGCCGTAACTGGGCTCTGTGCTGCTCCTCTCTAGTCCAGGGTCCTAGGGTACTAACTTGTAGAAAGTAGACTCAACTGGTGGAGAGTCTCAGAATATAATTCTGGTGCACGTCAAGCAATGCTTATGTCTTCTTCTTCTATTCATAGAGCCCCCAAGTCATCTGGGAGAGAGATGCTAACACTCAAGGCCCTTAGTGGAAGATCTAGAAAACAAACTCAACTCAAAAGTCAGCAGTGTTCTTTTGGGTATATTTTCCCTGAAATGAATTTGTTTATTCATTTAGTAAACACTGTTTAAAGTCTGTTTTGTGAGCAGCAATTTGTGATACCCTTCCGAGGGTTAAAAAAAGTCCCATTGAAAAAGCTACCATCGCTGCCCCATTCTCTCTGCCTCTCCCCAGCTAACACTCTCCTGGAGGGCAAAACCTATAATCTCCCATGGTAGTACAAGTGCCTGAGAGGTCGCCAGTCCTCCGTTGTCCTCCCTGTGGCTCCTTCACATCACCTTTTTCACCTGCCTGTGCCATCATCTCGAGCAGTCTTGCCCCTGCTGAGTTTGTGGCAGGCCATGTGACCTTGTGCACACCTGCCTCTGCCCTCCAATTTGGAGTGGACCACAAGTGCATACTCAAACCTAGCTGGCCAGTTAGATTCCTTCTGATAATTCTGACTTGGGGCCAAGTTCCAGATTGACTAGGCTAACATGCTGATGTGCATTCAAAGGTAGAAGCTGCCATTTTGAGCAGACTTTTGAGAGTCGGTGGCTGATTAGTAAGGGAAGTGCACTGCTCTGTACACTACAGAAAGAAAAGGAAAACGGAATGCAGAGAGGATCCCAACAGAGTCCTCATCAACCCCCAAGAGAGATGGAGAGAGAATCCTGCTTGGTTCCTAATGATGTCCCAGGCCCCCGTGAGGCCGCTGTCCTCTTGCCCTTGGAGTTCACAAGATGCTCAGATTCTTTATGATCAGACTCCTCGTAGTGCCAATTGAAGGGATTCCTAGGTTGTTTGCTTTAACAGCAAAATGCTCTTTGATGAAAATGACAAAACAAAAGGAAAGGCAACCTAAATGCAAGTGTAAGCAATAATGCAAAAGAAGAAATAGAAATAATTTTGACGGGTTAATTCAAAAGACAGGCATGTTCATTTTACACTATCTCTAACTTATTGCTGTGCTTCTTTTCCTTACATTTCTAGGAATAAAAATTAAAAATCAGTGTCCTGCAATTTTAAATTATTTTATTTCTGAGTCATGATTTTAATGATTTTAAATATGTAGAAATGTATCTCTTGCCACTTTGGTGATAGCTTTTAACATCTTTCATTTTTTTGGTCAAAAACCACTTTCTGGCAAGAATGCAACTTCAGATAATTATGGCTTTGCACTCTGAGCTTGCTTTTTTAAGAGTTATTTTGATTTATGATGACTCAACATCTCAGTCTATGTGGTTAACAATTTTTTTTTTTTTTTTGCAGCGTGTTGGGGTTGGGGGGGTTCTTTAGGGATTAGCCAAGATTTGTTTTTAAAAACATACCATTAAAAGAAATACAGTTTCATTTCTTACCTGAATCCATTTTACTTCATTTGGATTGTTCAGTCTTAAGGTGTCCAACCATAAATTTCCCATCTCACTAAATTTATTTTATCAGTGCTGTGAATTATTTTCAAGGTTCATTTTCCTAGCGCCCTAGCCAAGGATGAGGAAGAGGGGATTTTAAATTTCTCTTCTTCAGAAGCTATTCTTTGCTCTTTCTTCCACTTTAAGGACATTTCTCCCCCTTCAGGAGCACTCTCCGAAGGAAATTGAATGTCCTGTCCTAGGTGACAGAGACGTGTTTAGCATCTTCATCACTCAACTTAATGTGTCTAAACTTTCACTTTGAATTTTTACCCCTATCTTGGTCCATCTTCTGCAAATTAAGTGGAAACACCTATCCCCTTTGCTTTTTCAATTTCAAAGATAAATATGTTCTGGCTAAAACAAGAAAATCCACTTGTATAGGATAGGGAAAGATCCTACTTCTTGTCTTCTCAAAGGAGGACAATTGCACTGTTATCTAATCCCAGTGTTCTGAGAGAGGCTGGCCCCAACCTGAACAGAGAAGGAGACAAATTTGCTTCCCCTTCCTTCCCTCACCTTTTGGGCTGGGATTCTTTGCTGACTTCTGTTATTGACTCTTTCTGGTCTCCCAGCGAGTCGTCTTTCTCCCTGACCTCTTTTGTTGTCCTAGAATTCTTTGCAGCCAACTTTCCACGCTACAAAAAAAACCTCTCCTGATTGAGACCAGCCTGACCGACATGGTGAAACCCTGTCTCTACTAAAAATACAAAAATTAGCCGGGCTTGGTGGTGGGCACCTGTAGTCCCAGCTACTCAGGAGGCTGAGGCAGGAGAATCACCTGAACCGGGGAGGCGGAGGTTGCGGTGAGACGAGATAGTGCCACTGTACTCCAGCTTTTTTTTTTTTAAGATATAAATTAAAACTTTGACATTAACAATTTATTAATTAATATGTTAACTATAAAAACCTAGAAGTCCCAGGAATTAGATTGCAAAGGATTTGGTCTCAAAGAATTCCTTATAAATGATTTTAAGGTTACATTGCTTGTTAAACTGGGACTTTTTCTCCTTTAGGGATTGTGTTGCCCCAGCTGTGGCCATGATTAAAATGAGTCAGCAGCACATGAAGTTGTGGAGAGATGAGAGGTTCACATTCACTCTTATCCAAGTTTTAGCAAATAGCACCCTATTTCCCATTTAACGGAATACATTTTCTTCTGCGATTCTTTGGCATAATGAGGCGCTAGACTCCCCATCTCTCCCACTCAAGGAAGAGCCATTTGCATTGAGCAAGTGGCCACAGAGCTAGACTCCTTCTCAGAAATAAGCAAAGAGAAAAACACAAACAAACAAACAAAAGAACCTCTCTCTCCTTATTCTCATTCTACCAGAAATCTTACTTCTGCTGGAAAAATTTCACGTGATGGCCAGGTGGAGCCTAGCCTGTGTTTCCCCTGAGACAAAGGCTCTTGTGTGATAGCTTATGTGGAAAGTGTTCCCAGGGGACAAAAGTTGGGGTACTGGAGAAAGTGAAATGAAAAAGAGGAAAGCGAAATTCAGGGTGCGCCCTGAATTGGATCCCACATATCCTGGAATTTTCACTTCACTCAGAATCCTTTCTCAACTCCCGCAGCCTCAGCTATGTGCCCTTAGGTCTCTACTTCAATGTGATCCGCTCTCTCCGGATGCTTAGCGTCTTAAGGGAAGAAAGCAGGTTTCTCCATTGTGCCCTTTCTGCATGCTAAAGCGCATGACCTCACATAAGCACTCAGAAACAAGATATTCAACAAATGAATGAATGGAGAGAGCCCTCTTTTGTTGCTCCAATCATAACAATTATGTGACTGCCTATTCCTCCTCGATATATGCTAGTCCTGCCTACTCCTTTATGTAGTAATATGAGTCATAGTGAGTGGAAAAATGAATATACAGAAAAGAATAGAATATGGGATGGTAATATTTTGAAAATATTAAATTGATATCTTTTTAAAATTTCCTTAACTTATAATACCTCTCAGCTCCCTGTACATGGAATCAATGGGTTTTGTTATTTCTGAAAAATAACAGATACTCCTGCTCCAGAGCAGAGATGTTGTTTTTTGGTTTTGGTTCTCAGAGCTGACATTCTTGAGTCTTTGGCAATACAATGTCTTAACATCAGAAAGACATTTTCTAAATACCAAAATTTCCCTTTACCTATCAAGACTCAGCCTGACTCAAATCAGAGTTTTATTGCAAGGAGTAGGTTATGACCCTGGTTGTATATCAGAATTACTTGGGGAGCCTTAAAAACTACTAATGCTTAGGTCTGTCTTCTAGAGACTCCAATTCAATTATCTGGTCTGAGACGGAGTTCAGATACTACTGTTTCACTTTTTTTAAAAAAAATGTTTCCTTGGTGATTCTGACGTACAGCTCAACTGGAGAATACTTCTGTAAACTGTATTGTTTGAAGGCTGGGTGAAATGGCTTTTGGTAAGACCTCTTGCATTCAAGAAGGATAATAGAAGACCAGGGCAAGGAGATTAGACAGGAGTAACTTGATTGCCTTGTGAGAGTTGAATCCTGGTTAGGGGGAAAGAGCCAGTAGGAACACCCAGAGATGCTGGGCGATTCCTGGTGTCGGGCTTAGGCATGACTTCTCAGGTGTTTCACAGGAGACTCCCAAGCCACCTAGGGAAGCCATGAATTCAAAGTGGTGCTGAGCATAGGGCTGCCAGGAATGTCTGAGGAATGTGACTAAGTAGTTGGCTGGAAGGCAGCTCGGCAGAGCCCATTATTCTTCAGTTTGGTGCAGCGAAGGCAGCTGAGTGTCCCTGGGACTCAAGGGCGATGCAGAAGTTGTGGTAGACTGTTAACTGGATAAACCTGGAGTTGAGATGGGGAGACTGCTGAGCACAGGGGCCTACTGTAAGAGGCTCTGGCAGGGACTGCTGAGTGCTACAGCAAGTAGCATTATGACACCAAAGAGACCAGGAGGGACCAGACCCTTGTAGAGGACAGAGGCTCACCCACTGGAGACCAGCAAAAACCTGAACATTATTTTTTGTCTGAAACTCCATCCCCCATGTACCCTGAGTGTAGGAATGCCTCCCCCTCCATTCAGGCATGACTGTGAGAGGAGTGGTACAGCTCTCACTGGGAACTGTAATTTTGAGTGAAATTAATATTCATTCCAAATCAACTTATGCCAGTACACACTGTTTTATATCATATTGAGCTACTTTTAATTTTCACATCTGTGTTTTTCTTCTGCTATCATTGAAAGTAGGAGCAAGAAGGCAAGATAAGAAATAATAAAGAAACCTAAGTTTCTTGTATGTTTGGGTTGTGGTATGTACATTTGTGACATGCTACAAAGAATATAAAGGATGCGTTTAAATATTGACAAAGCAGAGCGAAATAATTTCTCAGTACTATTTCACATAAAGTAGCTTTTAGTACAATGGAATGATATTCAGTAGTCAAAAAGAGACTGCTAGTTGCTGATACATGCAACAACATGAATGGAATGCACAAACAATGAACAAAAAGAGCCAGACCCCAAAGAGTACACACTGTACCAATCCATCAACATGAATTTGAGGAACAGACAAGCCAGTCTATGGTGAATAGACAAACCACTGTATGGGGTTTGCTGCAGAATATCAGCAATTGCTGGGAGTGGGGGTGTTTTTATTGACTGAATGGGCATGAGAAGTTTTCCTGGGGTGATGAGTAGGGTCTATATTTTGATGTGCAGAGTGGCCGTATAGATGTATACATATGTGAAATATCATTGAGTTGTCCAATTTGAAATTGTTTATGTTACTGTATATAAATTATAATTTGAAAAGTGCTAACAAAAGGTGGGAGGTAAATAAGAAAACAGTTCTACTCATTTTTCTCCCAAAGACTTGGGCTAAATTGTCAGAGTATAAAGCCGAGTGTTGAAAAGCGAGTGGTGACACAAAGAAATATACATGATGCTTAAAATTACCAATGGTTGACTCACTCGGGCCCCTGAGTAGCGGAGAGAGAAGACAGAAAGTTTAGACATGAGCAATGAGGAAAATGTGTTTTACCAGAAGGCCCCTGGGCCTCCTCTGACAACTTCTTTCTCTCTCTTGGAAGTTTTTAGGTCTCATTATATCACCACAGCATATTTCCAAAACTCTCCTCCTGGAATTGATTTGTTGAAAGACACACTGGCTCCTTTAAAATAAAAACTTAGCTGTCAACACGTCCTAATGGCATTTTGGGGGAAGAAAGAATGGTGACGTAAGGGGCCCGGGAAGATGCAGGGATCAGGCGTGTATACGTTTTGAGTCCTTGGGAAAGTTGCTTCATTTCATTGTCATGTAATGGGAAGAGCATTGGTTTTGATGTTGAAAACATCTGAGTTCAGCCACCGACTTCTCCATTTCCTATCTGGGTGATTTTAGAGAAGCCAATTGATTTTTCAGAACCTTTGTTTCTTCATCCATAAAAAGGAGATAATTCTTGTACAGATAGTACTATGAATATAAAATTAGATTATATATGGGTGCTTGGTATATGATAGACTCTCAACAAATAGGTATTAATTATTGTTCTTAAAGGACCACTAAAAGCCACCTACTTAAATATCTCCCCCCAGCAGTCATGGACCTTAGTTCACAGTTGCATTCTTTTGGGAGTGTCTTTCTACTCCTAACTCAGATGTTTCATATTATTTCCACCAAGAAGCAATCCATGTTGCTCTTTGGTAAGATATGGGGTTATAACCATCACCAGGATAAACCAGATTCTGCCTTTTGTCTCCCTTATTACCTGGTAAGGTCTTAAAGGATAAGTTCCTTGTTCACCTGTGCACAGAGGTCCAGCACAGTGTTTCATGTAGGTAAGCACTTAACTTTTGTGTAATTTGAAGGATACTTGTATTAGTCCATTCTTACCTTGCTATAAAGAACTACTTGAGACTGGGTAATCGATAAAGAGATTTAATTGGCTCATGGTTCCACAGGTTGTACAGGAAGCATGGCTAGGGAGGCCTCAGGAAACTTATGATCATGGTGGAAGGCAAAGGGGAAGCAGGCATGTCCTACATGGCTGGAGCAGGAGGAAAAGAGAAGGGAAAGGTGCTACACACTTTTAAACAACCAGATCTCGTGAGAACTCATTATTATGAGAACAGCAAGGAGGAAATCTGCCACCATGAGCAAATCACCTCCAACACTGGTGGTTATAATTTTATGTATGATATTTGAGCTGGGACACAAATATGGGGTAAATGGAATAATGAATGAATGTGAAATCTGCTTATTAACTGAACTGTCATCCAACTTATAAACAAATGATATAAATCAATCTGTTACGTAAATATACACTTGATAATACATTGTTTATCATTAATGTACAGAAAAAGTTGTTTTGTAGTTAGATGAATGTTGCTTTAATTTTCACTTAAATATCTGAAGGATTTAGTTTCATGGAATTTTTTATATGACATTTATTTGTAAATAAATCTCTTTTCTTTTTCTTGTTTGTATAGCATTGTCATGAAAGAAAATAGGACAGCTGTAATCCTTTTGGAAACATTAATTTTAGAAATAGAGTTTTTGGTATTTTGATTATAGCAGTAAGTTTTAAGAGATGGTTAGTATTATACGTTGGCAGGCATACTGTGGGCAAATGTCCTTGGTGAAATATAACAAAAATTCAGTTGCTTTATGTTAGTGATTATAGAAAAAATAATTCTTTGATGCCTATGCTATCTAGGAGTGCATTTCATTTGAGTAACATTAACTGCAAAAAGAAAATGTAGAAAAATTTTCAAGGTAAATTTGAATTTTGAAATTGGAGTTGCTCTTCACAATGAAAAGTGGCTGAAATAGTCATATATGATTATCCATCACTGTCTGAACTTCCTGTTGGTTTACATTTTTTTTGTGTGAGACAGTGTCTTGATTTGTCACCCAGGCTGGAGTGCAATTGTACAGTTATGACTCACTGCAGCCTTAACCTCCTGGGCTCAAGCAATTCTCCCACCTTAGCTCCCCCACCACTGAGTAGCTGGGACTACAGATGTATGCCACCATGTCCGGCTAATTTTTAAAATCCATTTTTTTTTTTTTTTTTGTATAAATGGGATCTTGCTATGTTACCCAGGTTGGTCTCCAACTCTTGGCCTCAAGTGATCCTCCTGCTTGGGATTCCCAAAGTACTGACATTACAGACATGAGCCACTGTGCCTGGCTTACAATCAGTTATTATTGTGAAGTTGACTTTGCTTCTAAATCAGAAAGAGGCATCTGAGACAAGCTGAAGTAACTTGTAGCTCTATCCCAGCAAATGAGTAAAGAGCCGCAAACAAAAACAGATTGTCATTCACCCAGCAAGAAAGAGCCACATGCGGTCAACATAAAGTTTCATCATTTAAATTATGATGGAAGTTGACAGTTATTGCTTCCATATGTGAGAAGCATGCATTTTTAAAAGCTTGGCAATAATTGTTATTGCAGGTTCTGGAGGCTTTTACAAGGACAGATGAGGAAGGCTTCTCAGGCAATGAGACTAGACGGAAAAGCCTTACCTTGCTCAGGTAAACAGCTACTCATTTAAGCAGAAGGTAGAATGTCACTTATAAAATTGTAAGCTCTTTTGTGAATCTTTTCAAAGACCAGATACTAACATTTAGTTGCTTGCTAAAAGGCCCGCGTGTCTCTCTGGGTGGTCCTATGGGAATTACTTTTAAAGGAAATCTTTCCTCTGAACCTTGGGGTATTTCACAGGTGGGTCCCAGGATTGCAAACATCACTTTCCTGGGACTGTCTTAAGAAACAATCCAAAGTTCTACTCAGATAAAGGCAAGGATTCTACTCACATACAGGCAATTTCTAGCTGAAAATTTTATTTGAATTGATCAGCTATGAGTTGTCAGCAGTGGTCCCACAGTACCAAGTCATAGGAGAGTCTCTTACCTACTGCCAAAGTGACTAGGTTTGCAGGAAAGTTCTAGCTGGACATATTCTGCTGGATTCTTGCCCCACAAGCACACAGACCTTTCAGGGTGCTGTGTTGGCATAGAAGAAAGAAGATTCAGATCGTGGCTCTCTGAGTCTCTTTAATTTGCAGAGTTGGTTTTTACAAAGCATCGGTGTCTTCATTTCCTTTTCCGTTAAAAGGAGATAATACTAATTTTGAATTTCTTTTTTCCAGCCCCAGTATTTACTAGGCAAGCCATCTTGTGCAAATCACATTTGAGTGTTTCTCATCTGAGAAATGAAGTAGAAATGGCATATATAGCTGATGGCAGAATTCTAATATATGCGAATTGTTACATGTTATGTAATGTTACATGCTGTATAATGTTTACGTGTTATTTAAAGCATAAAGCAAGACCTTGATTTTGTCTTCTCAGTGTAGCATGAAGAGGCCAGCACACAATTCAGTTGTCCTGCTGTGTAATCCCTTCACCCACTCCTGTAGAGCAGTTAACTGCAGTAACGATGACTGAGTTTCATCCTCAGGTAGGTGGGATTTTTGCAAGAAGAAATAGTATGGGAGTTAGGATGAATCACATTAAAACAACAATCACTTAGACGGTCTGTTTGGAACCCAATGATGTAGTCATAATAATCCAGAATGTTTAGAGGAGTTTTTGTAATAGAAACCATGTATATACATGTCCAGAATCAACCTTCTATTTTCCAGAAGTTTGGCTGCTTCTGACTTACCCACCCTTTCCCCAAGGTACAGCAGAAACCACTGCTGAATAACCACTGTTATTCCTTTTCTGAAGTTTTTATTTGCAAAAACTAGAACCACAAATTAGAATGTATAAGCAGAACTTCCGAACCAGCACCAAATACAAACTTTGTTTAGCATGAAATACAAACAGTGGAACCCAGTCACATGCTCTTTGGAACAGGGAAGGGAAAATGACCGTTTTTAAAGCCAGTGGCTATTAATGACATTTCAGTATCATTTTCTTAACAAGTGTAATTTTTTAAATTTCAGAAATGTATCATTCTTTTTTGTGGGTTTTAGATTTTAAAAAGATAGATTTTTATCTTTGAGAGCAACTTAATGTTCATGGCAAAATTGAGAGGAACGTGCCAGAGATCTCTCATATGTGCCCTGCCCCCATGTATGCACAGGCTCCCTCACTATCAAGTGCCTGCACCAGAGTAGTCCATCAGTTACAAGCCATGAACCTTCACCGAACACATCATTATCCTCCAAAGTCAGTGGGTTTCACTTGTGGGGTTGCACATTCTATGGGTTTAGACAAATGTATAATGACACGTATCCATTATTGTAATAGCATACAAGACAGTTTGCCTGCCATAAAATCCCTGTGCTCCACCTATTCATGCCTTCCTTTCTCCTAATCCCTGATAACCACTGATCTTTTTACTCTCTCCATAGCTGTGCCTTTTCCAGAATATCATATAGTGGGAATCATAGAGTGGGTGGTCTCCAGACTGGCTTCTTTCACTTTCATTTACATTTCCTCCATGTATTTTCATGACTTGACAGTTTACTTCTTTTTATTAATGGATAATATTCCATTATCTGGATTTACCACAACAAATGTAATTATTATTCCATCCTTGAATAATGGAGTTTATGGACATTATGTAAAAGTAAATTCCATCATACCTTAGCAAAATTTTCAAATGTGCTGGGAAAATTCCTTGGATTTTCTGTTTCCCACAAATGTGTTATCATAATTTTTCTTACATATTGATATTATTTTCTTTCATTCAGTTTTAAATTTCTTATTTCCAAATGTGTTCTCTCTTCTCTCCTGGAGCATGGGAGACTAATATTGGGCTCCAGCTTCCTGTCTGGGAATAGAGTAATGTAGTTCCTTGGAGATGGCATTTGAAGTGGAAGCCATTGCGCCGACCACAGACGTGATGGCTCTATCATGACCTGGAAGTATGATTCACATACTCTCGAAAGTGCCTAAAGCCCCTAGTACTGTAAGCATAAGGAGACATGAATGCTGATTTTGTGTGTTCAGTCAACAAAGGGGTCTGATTTCTTTCCACTTGCCGACACCTTGGACTGCCAGGGAACATGAATTGCTTGCTCCAGGAACTAACAGTTCCTCATGGAAAAACATGTAGGTAATTTTAGACTGGGATCCAACCCAATCTAAAATTGCTTGTGGATATTAACTAATGTATCACGATTTTCAAATGACTCCAGTGTGAGAAAAATATTGGAAGACATCGTTCATTATTAGAACGGTGTTCAATGTTGTGCTAACACTAGGGAAATCCAAATTGCTACTTGAAAATAAATGCAGCCAACAGGGAATCTCTGAATTTAAACGCCTAGTGGGAAATTGATCAAATAAGTATCTTCAAATAATTATATATGAAATAGTCCACTAGTCCTTAGAATTAGCTGGTCCTCCTCACCCCATCAACCAGGAGAAGCGATATGAAAGCATTGAACTTGGCCTTGAAAAGCTGTTGTCCTTCACCAGCAGCACGACTTTGTAGCACAGCACAAAGTCTCCCTCTCCAACCTCTGTATCCGTTTTGTCTCCTCCTCCCTGTGCCCATTGCCCCAAGTCCCTGCCCGACTCCAACTTCCTCTCCTTTAAGTTTCCTCCATGTCTTTTCATGTTTTGATAGCTCATTTCAGCTCCATGATCTCTGTAATCCTCAAGGAAAAAGACCACAGCCTTGTGCTGAGAAGGGAATGAGAAAGCCCAGAATTGGTCCCAGGTGACTGATGAACAGGCCAGTGAGGCAGGAGGGGTGAGATGGGGCTCACGAAAAATAAATCTAGATCAAATGAAAGAGGAAAATCAATGTATCTCTAAAGAAAAATATTTTTAATTAAGATGTGTTGGCATGTATGGTTCTGAGTTGTTGTTTTTTCTCCTCTGGGGTATTATCCAATGCGAGGAAATTGAGCCTCTCCAATCCTGACTTAGATGTCCAGACTACTAGCATAAGTAATCCCACTTTCTTCCAAAAATGTCATATTGACTGCATCATGTTATCTTTTGGAGGTTTTTCATTTGTGACTATATGCTTGCATTTTTATATTTTTCTGGTATTCTGCCTATAAATTTATTCATTATATAGAAAATATTAAAGAATGATGACAAAACTAGATTTGGAAAGTATTCTTTCAGTTGAGTTAAGGGGAAATATTTTTCTTATGACTCTGGCAGCAGCCAAAGCTGGTTTAGATTCCACTCATGGTGTCTGCACAAGCTTTAGTTCTCACTTTAAGTAAACACTGGTGAACATAAATGCCTGGAAATCTACTATAAAGTTCAAAAGAATGTGGCTTTCCAAAGTGAACTGAGTCTTTTTAATGAAGTGTGTGCTACCTGGTGTTTTTCCTTGATTAACAGAGAGAAAACCAAAGATTTGGTAATACTGATGATCAACAACATAAATTAATATTCTAGAGCAGTGATTCAAAACTGTTTTGTTTTTAAGACTATTTCAGGGGGTGGAAAACCATATGAATCCTCATTCTACCAGTAAGAGCCTAACTACAAAATAATTCTAAAAGACCGCTAGCAAAATAATAAGGCTAGTCCTACTTTTCAGACACTGTAGGTAGGAGGTTTTTATTAAATGCAGTAATAAAATTTATGTTGGATAATCAAACATAGACATTGCCATCTAATAAACCTTTACTATTTTAGGAAACCAGCCTGTGAACTAAACACAAGGCCCTCTGACCACCAAACAGGCTCTCATAGCCTTCAGGGAAAGCAACCTAACGAAGGAAGAGGGCTTTGGAGCCAGGCCTGGGTTCAGTTCATTCCTCTGCCACTTGATAACTGGTTCCTGGGGGAAAGTAATGCAGCTTCTTTAAGTCCAGTTTCCATCTGAGATGATGATGATGAAGGCTAACGTGATGTGCTGTGCTTCGTACACGCTACAGAGTAGTTCTTATTGGCTTGGGAAATGGCTACTAGAGACAAGAAATACTCCCTTTCATAAAGATAATTCAAAAAAAAAAAAAAAGAGCTGCAACCTTTTCAGGGCTAATAAAGAGGCATGTGAGCTGGCTCTGCCAACCCAACCCTCATGGGACCACCTTTCTCCCCAGAAGCCTATATAAGCAGGAAACAAGAAGATCGAGGGACTCATTCAAGAGAGGAATTGAGAATCCAGTGTTTATAGAGAGCCATTACTTTCTCCCTTCCTGTTAATGCGTCTTCTCCCACAAACAAGTGGAGCTCCAAGAGAATCTCCTAAAGTAATTAGAGAAGCCCCTAAGATGGAGGCCTGGCATTTGCCTGTTACACGTCTGCTTATGTAGCAGCCTGGCTGATTCTGCCTGAATCTTTGATCAAAGGGAGAAGAGAAGGCGAAGGAGATGGCTTGGCTGGCAAAGGCGAATGAGTTTTCAGTTGTTCTGTTGGAGACTGTTGAAGCTACCTGGGCTTAGGCCACCTTGCAGGGGCCCCACCCCAAAAGCAAGATGCTGAGGGGTGGATGCAGGGCGAGATGGGACAGAGTTCAGAGGGCTCACGGTGGAGCCTTTCTCCATGATCAGAGAACTGTACGATCAGGAAGCTCCAGTGATCTGGGAGATATGCTGCCTTCTAGAGAGTATGAGAGCCAGCAGGTATGGAGCACTACCAGCTGGGTTAGGGAAAAGTGCCTCTTCTCCAAAGCACTGGAAGATAAATGAAGTAGGGTGGTATAAAAGAAAAAACCCTCACACCTGTAATCCCAGCACTTTGGGAGGCTGAGGTGGGCAAATTATGAGGTCAGGAGTTTAAGATTAACCAGAACAGTATGGTGAAACTCTGTCTCTACTTAAATAATACAAAAATTAGCCAGGCATGGTGCTGCATGCCTGTAGTCCCAGCTACTCATGAGGCCGAGATAGGAGAATCGCTTGAACCTAGGAGGCAGAGGTTGCAGTGAGCCAAGACCGTGCCACTGCACTCCAGCCTGGGCAACAGAGCAAGACTCCATCTCAAAAAAAAGAAGAAGAAGAAGAAGAAGAAAAAAACACTTTTTCTTCTTCACTTTGAGTGCCATAAACCAGGGGAAGAAATGAGCATTACAGTGAATGTAAAACTGTGTTTTAAAATTGATCTGGTCTAGGTAAGACTTTTAAATTCGAATATCTGCAAATGATCCCAAGTCAGTGGGATTGTTCCAAAATACAGTAAAAGAAAATTTGATATAGCACTCAGGAAAGATAGCCTATGAAGAGAAAGAAAGCCTTTCATGTTTGTATTCCACTGAGATTAGACACAATTACATATGCATTACCCCATTTTACCTTCGCTAGAATTCTATGAGCTAGACGTTCTCTTCTCTTCATAGATGTTAAGACTGAGGCACTGAGGGAGGCCCAAGATCACATGGCCAGGGAGTGGGATGTCTGACTCCAGAGCTGAGGCCCTAAACCAGAAACCTGGATTGGTGGTTGAGAAAAAGAATTAAGAACCACAAAGGTAAAGCATTTCAATCCTGATTAATTGTTAGTGTGGTATAACACTTTTATATAGGCCTAATGGCTGTTTACAGGCAGAACCCCTTGAAGAAATAATTTATTCTCAGAGGCACATATTCTTTCATTCTCCAGCCTTGCAGAGTAGGAGTATGGCTGGAAGATCTTAGAACATTGCAGGCCTTCAGCAAATGGTAGTAGTTGCTACCGATACAGTAATTTCTGTTGTTACATAGTGGAACCCTTCAGAAACCCATTGTAAATAAAAAAGATTCATTGTCCAGCAAATACTTAAAACTAGGGGTGTCCAACATTGTCACGTCCACTCACAGTTGTCATTTTGGTGGATCAAGAAAAGCATCCAGGAAAAGTGAATTTGTAGAGCACATTTGAAAAAAGAAATGAGACGAATCTCTTGGAAGAGTAAGCTAAGGTCTGAGCTAAGAGTGGTTCCATGAAACAATTAAGGATGGCAGGGGAAGATTCATGGACATTTAAATGTGGATAAAGGGTTAGAGAATATTTACTTCATCAAAACAAAGCAACGGAGCCCATATTCGTTTTGCCAAAATAACTGGATGAAAAATGATCCACCCATTGTTTTTGGCTAGATGGTACCAAATAACTGGTTTGATGTATTTCTTTTTCCCACTGCATTGACCAAAATTTTGGTTGAGTAGACACAACCTAAATCACACAGCAGTGAGAATACCAGGAGGATAATTTTACAGATGCTGCTATTGGTCCTAACAATCATAGCAGTAACTTGAATTTGTATAACTCCATAAAAAAAAACTATTTTCCCGTAAATGATCTCATTTGGTTGAGACTGATTTCAATTTGTGTTCTTCAGTAATTCACTGTTATATATCATTGAGGAAAAAATGGTTGCAGGGAAAAATAGTTAATCTTATTGGTTTTGAAGGAACTCATACGATCTCTAAGGCTGGCTTACTCTCTCCCATTTTCAGGGCTCTGGGTAAAACATTTTTAATATCAGAATATTTTCTTATCATCTGTTTTTATTCTATCATATTAATTACTTAAAATCTCTTAAAGTGAATAAAAGTATCTATGTAGATTAATTAGATTAAAAACAAAACAAACCAGGAAACTCCATATCTTCCCTTTTAACTAGAGAGGCAATTTAGAGAATCAGACCACTCTGCTTTGAATCCAGCATTCATGACTCACTAGAGGTGTAACCTTGGGTAAGTTACTTAACTGCTCTAGGTATGCTTCAATGTTCTAAACTTAAAGGAATTAGAATTAATTCACGGAGTACTCCAGTGTTCTCAAACTTAAGTGGAATCAGAATCACCTGGAGGGCCACTTAAAACAGATAGCTGTGCCCCAGGCCCAGAGGTCTTGATTTGGTCAGTGGGGAAAGGATCAGAGAATTTGCATTTCTAGCAAGTCCCCAGTTGGGGCTGATGTACTTTGAGAAATCTGGGGGTCTTCAGTGAGTTAATTTATGTGACTGAAGTGCTTCTCAGAGAACCTAGCACACAGCAAGTGTTTTGCAAATGTTAGCTTTGTTAGCCTGGTCTGCTGTCCACATCATTGTTGTAGTTCTCTTAGTCATCATCATCACCATCATGGAATAGATGATAATGCAATGAGTCAATAGCCAAGCAGTCCCCAAACTCTCACAGTTAAAATAATACAATAACACAAAATGGAGACTGTGTCAGCATTCCTTGGCAATGACCATGGAAGGAATTCAACTAGGTATCCATGGTAGGCCTCCCTGTAAGCAGCTCAGCCTGGCTTCCCCATCTAGTTGTGGGAACAAATAAAGCCCAAACAAATGAGAAAAGCAGAGGCCATTTATTCTGAAGTTGCTGTAGCAAGGGAGTTGGCCATTGTCACTTGTGTTTTGGCAAGGACACAAAGGCAGGCAGGAGAGTGGGAAAACTTTAAAGTGTTTAGGTATGCCTGGAAGAGTTTAGGTATGCCCCAATAGGAGTCTATTCATGTATCAGGGCTGTAGGAAGGCTAACTAGAAGTGGGGCATCCTGTGTGATTGGTTAAAGGTGCAAATTCGGTTTTCTCTGGTTGGTCCTAAGTTGAAAGAGGGGACAAAGATTAGAGACATTGTCAGTTATAAATTAAATGGCTATTTGGGGCTGATTGTTACAGGAGTTGTGGTTAAGTTTCTGGGATTGTCACTAGAGATAGCAATCTGACATCCTGCAAGGCTGACTTATATATAGCAGGCTGATTGGGCTGTTCATTGTAGGTAAGGGGGTTGGTTTCCTTGAAAGCTTGCTGCAGGTTGTGAGTGAAAGTTCAATTTTTCTATATGACCTGGCCATTGTCCATTTGTATATTGAGTCTTTCATAGTTCAGAGACAATATATAGAGAGAGGAAGTTCTGACTGCACCAACGAGTGGTCCAACTCATGTGGTAATTATAGCCCTTACGACAGCTCATAGATTGACTCATTCTTGCATCGTCTGTCGTTAGCCCAGTTAGTGTTTGTCTATCCAAAAAAACCCAATCCATTCTTGGCACACTAGTGAGTTGTCTTTGTCTGTTTTCTGCCACTATAAGAAACCAGAGACTGGGTGATATATAAAGAAGAGAAATTTATTTCTCATGGTTCTGAAGGCTGGAAGTTCAAGAGCATGGTGCCAGCATTTGGAGTGGACTTTTGTGCTGCTATATTTGATGGCAGAAGGGCAAATATGCACTCAAGACAAAAAGAGGAAATTGGTTTGAGCTTATTCTTTTATCAGAAGCCCTCTCCCATGATAACTAACCCATTTCCACAATAATGGCTTTATCTGCTCATGATGGCAGAGCCCTCATGACCTAATCACTTCTTAAAGGCCCCACCTTCCAACAGTGTTATACTGGCAATTAAATTTCAACATGAATTTTGGAGGGAATATTAAAACCACAGTACAAGTCAAGACTCTGAGCCTACCAAAACCAAGGAACAGATCCTATAATTTGCTGAATGATTAGCTAATGCTCTGTGATAAGCCTCTTGCAGGCCATGCAGCCATCTTTTTATGGGAAACAACCTAATCTCATTGTAGTTTACAATTAACTTCTGATTATATTTCTTCGTACAGCTTCTTTACGCCACCAAACCAGGGCTAGAAGTAATAACGCCAATTATAACTCAAAATTATTGTGTTTTCCTTGTGTACCAAGCTAAAATGTGCAAAAGTGCTTTACATGTGTTATCTAATGTAATCTCCACAGAAGTGCTCTAAGGTGGGAAGTATCATTATTGTACTAATGAGTTTCAAATTCAGCATGTCTGGGATTGGGCAGCCTACGAACTTGGGTTTCTACATTCCCAGTTCTTGCTGGTGCTACTAATCTTGGGGTCCTCCTTTGAGCCATGTTTCTGGAGGGCAGATGGACAAGTATTTACATAATTAGAAATTGTGATTAATTTTACAAATAACAGAAAGGGCCCAAATTCTATTGTGCAGTCATGGAAGGCTTCTTTGAATAAATGTCATTTTATCTACTCCCTCTTTCTGTAGCACTTAGCCATCTGATGACTCTTTACTGAAACTCCATACTGTCATTGAAACTCCATACTGTCATATGCAAAGCATATACTGTGTCTATCTGATAAAGGACTGATAACCAGAACATATATAGAACCTTCAAAACAACAGAATAAAAAATGGAAAAAAGATTGGATCAAAGAAGATGTACAAATGGAAAATAATCCCATGAAGAGATCCTCAACACCATTAACCATTAAGGAAATGTGAATTAAAGCAGCAGTAGATACCACCACTTCTCTATTACAATGGCTGCATGAAAGGTTCACCACGCCAAGTGATGGCAAGGATAGGGAGGCACTGAAACTCCCATATGCTACTTGTGGGAAAGTAAAATGATACTAGCACGTTGGAATATAGGTTGATAGTTTCTCAAGAAACTTAACATATGTAATCGAGCCATTCAATTACTAAGTATTTCCCAAGAGAAGAGAAAGCATACATCCATACAAAGACGTACACGTGAATGCTCATAGCAACTTTATTTGTAATAGGCCAAAACTAGAACAACCCCAATGTCTATCAACAAGTGAATGGATAAAATATTGTGATATATTTATACTATGAACTACTAAGCAAGAAGCAATTAATGAACTATTGATATACATTACAGTATGGATGACTGTCAATTATGCTGATTGGAGTAACCCAGATAAAGTTACATACTGTATGGGTTTATCTGTATAAAGTTCTCAAACACTACAAAGTAATCTATGATACAGGACATATCCCAGCGGAAGGGGAGGGAGGGAGGGAGCGAAGAGAATTGGAAATGAAGAAGGAACACAAGGAAACTTTTGCAGGTGATAGATATATTTATTATCTTGATGTGGTGATCGTTTCACAGGTATGTATATTTATCAAAACTTATCAAATTGTATACTTTAAACATGTATAGTTTATTGTATGTCAATTATACCTCAAAAAAAAACTGTTTCAAAAAGTTAAAAAAGAAAATACGGCACTTTCTGATATCAGAGTGGAAAGAGCTACTGAAGCATAAATGCAGGAAAAAAAATACAAAGAGAAAAGGTTAATAGATTTAACTAAATGAAAATTTAAAACCTATTAAACAACATGAAAAGCTAAATGAAAAATGACAAGTTGGTAAAATATTGACTAGTATGTCAAGACATATCTCCTTATAATTTTTAATGCATAAAGAGTTTTTACAAAGTAATTGGTATGAGAACATACCCATTGAATAATGGGCAAGAAACGTTTAATAGGCTGCTTGTAAAAGGAGAAATACTAATGGTTAAGAAATATCTAGAAGTTTTAATTTTTTTAAAAAAGCACACAAAAGCAAATTATAACTGAGTAGGAAGATGGCACTCTCTATCTACTTAATTGACATGGATTTTTAAAAACACAACCCAGTGTTGAAAATGGTGACAGGAGAATAGAGAGTCTCTTACCCTACTCTGCTAATGGAAGGGCAAACATGTAACCCTTTTGGGGGGCAATTTGGTGGCGTGTATTAAAAACCTCAATCCTCTGAGACATAAATTCCATACCATAGTAATCTATCCAGAGAAAATATTAATATGGCCAAAAAATGTTTTGCCCAATTTGCAGCTAAGTTTAACCACACTATATAATTTTTTGAACACTCTCTGAATATTCTTCTGGGTTTATCACATTAGTGATCCTCTAATATGGTCCTTACCAGCTGAGAATTTGCATTCTAAAACTAAAGGAGAACTATAAAACACTGATGAAAAAAATCATAGTTGAAATAAAAGTGGAAAAACAGTCCATGCCCATGGATTGGGAGAATTAATATCAAAATAACTATACTGCACAGGGAAATCTACAGATTCAACATTATTCTTATCAGATTACCAAAGTTCTTTACAGTATTAGAAAAAGAATCCTAAAATTAATAGAATTAATTCTAAATACCTACAGCGTTGTACAATAACAACAAGAAAAGGCAGTATACTTCATTGATGCTTGTCTGGTAATATCACTTCTGTGTTATAATGAAAGGTTTTTTGTGATATGTGAAATGTGTTTTTTTGTATATAAATGAGTATAGTTAGTGTGGTGGTAATGCCTGTTTTTATCTGTAAATAGTCAAGTATGTATATGAAGCAGTACTTCTGATTTATTGGAGTGTTCAGTCCTAGTTTTTACTTTTATTCTTATGCATTCAGTTTTCCTTTTAATTTATGTACTTTAGTTCTGAGTTAGACCTGTAGATGTGTACAGATAGTTCATATTTATGTTCACATTTTGGAAACCAGAAAAGAGTTCAACTAGCCAAAGCAGTCCTAAGCGAAAAGAATAAAGCTGGAGGCATCACATTACCTGAAGTCAAATTATACTAACAGGCTTTAGTAACCAAAAAAGCATGGGTACTTGTATAAAATAGACACATAGATAAGTGGAGCAGAATAGAGAATGCAGAAATAAAGCCAGATACCTATAACTAACTGATCTTTGACAAAGTTGACAAAAATATACACTGAGGAAAGGACATCCTTTTCAACAAAGGGTGCTGGGAAAACTGCACTGTCATATGCAGAAGAGTGAAACTGGACCCCTATCTTTCACCATATAAAAAATTAACTCGAGATGGATTAAAGACTTAAATATAAGACCTACAACTTTTAAATTGCTGGAAGAAAATCTAGGAACAACTCTTGTGGACATTGGCCTAAAAAAGAATTTATGACAAAGACCCAAAAAAGAAATGCAACAAAAACAAAAATTGACAAATGGAACTTAAACTAAAAAGCTTCTACACAGAAAAAAAAAAAAAAATAGACAACCTGCAGAATGGAAGAAAATATTGGAAAACTATGCATCCAACAATGGACTAATTTTCAGAATCTACAAAGAACTCAAACAATCCAACAAGAGAAAAAACAACTCCATTTAAAATGGGCAAATGAAATGAGCAGACATTTTTCAAAGGAACACATAGAAATGGTCAATAAGCATATGAAAAAATGCTCAACATCACCAATCATAAGATAAATGCAAATTAAAACTACAATGAAATACCATCCTACACAATTCAGAATGGCTATTAAAATGTCAGAAGACAACAGATGTTGGCATGGAGAAAAGGGAATGCTTAACACTGTTGGTGGGAAAGTAAATTAGTACAGTTTCTATGGAAAACGGTATGGAGATTTCTCGAAGACCTAAAAATGTAACTACTCTTCAATCCAGCAGTCCCACTACTGGGTATCTACCCAAAGTAAAAGAAACCTTTACATCAAAAAAACACCTGGACTCACATGTTCATCACAATACTATTCACAATAGCAATAGTAATAGGAATTACTATTCACAATACTATTCACAATAGCAATAGGAATTCCACAACAATGGAATCAAGCTAAGCATTCATCAATTGATGATTGAATGATACAGGAGAGACTCCAAACCGTGAGAGGGTGAGAGGTAGGTGAGGGATGAAACTTATTGAGTACAATGTTTATTATCCATTTGATGGGTACCTTAAAAATCCAGACTTCACCACTGTGCAATATGTCCATGTAACACATTGCTCTTGTACTCCTAAATCCATAAAAATATAACTAAAACTTTTTTTAAAAAGTATTTGGCTTTATACCTGAGGAATAAAGGAATGGTTCCATACCTGGTATTCCAGTTTTCCTAGAAGAAAAATAAAACAAAAATAAAGGAGTAGTTGCTATCCAAATATTTTTCTTGATGATTTACATAATTAAAGAACATAGTTAATATTAAGCAATGCATTTTTAGTGTTTAAAAAATATATTCTCCCTGTGTTTATTTACAAATATTTTATTTTTGCTTCACCCTCCTGATATAGCAGTTAATTTGGTTTATACCAAAAATCCACCTTAATAATTTCCAAATTTATTTGGGATAATTCAAAATAATTTCAAATTATTTCCAAATAAGTCTAACATTTAATATTTAAATAAAGGAATTATATTTTCTTAAACATGCACAGTATATTTTGAGATTGACAAAGAGAATCAACATGTGTTTCACAATTTAGCAAACCAGATGTGCTTGCAGACTTCCAATGATTTTAAGATCTAATAGAGGTTATATTGAATATATACGTTTAATATAAAACTTTTAAAAGGGAAGATAATTTTAGTTTTTATGCAATTAGTTTGTGGTGTGATGCTTCATGGTCAAATCAGCTACGGAAAATCTTCATTAGTAAGAGTCTTCAAAAGTTCTATCCTTGGAGAAAATTAACTTGTGGTTATGACTGCATTCTCTATGTGTCTATGTCATATCTTTTCCATGCTGAAATTACAGTGGTCTAGAGTATTATAAGAATCACATGCTGCTATATGAAGCCTTTGTTAAACTTAGCTCAGAAATTGGAGACTACATGCTACACCTATGGTAAGGCCTAGGGGACTTTTTGAACCGTCTCTGACGGTTTGGTGCCTTCCAAGTTCATGGCAGCCTTATCTAAACCTGTGATCAAAGTTTGTTGAACTTTTTAGGCATACTGCTACACAAACAGCTCTTGTTCCATGCATGCCTTCAGCTGAAAAAAGATGACATTTCCTGACAAACAATCCTTTTCATTTCCTCTCACGTCTGAACTGAACTGTTGTAAAGAGGGGAGAAAATGCAGCTGCCCTACATTATCCAGGCAGCAATATACAAATCTAGATAGGAAATGGTCCAATGTGGTTATGCAGATTTGGCTTTTGAATAGTCACTAATGTGAAATACATTTCTCTGACTTCCTCCACCCGTGACTGTCTCCATTTATCTTTTTCCTCTCCCACATCCCTGCAACTGGGGCAAAGCTCAAAGAACCAGGGAACGAGTGATAAAAGGAGAGTTCTCATAATTACTAAATGTGTGTACATCTGTGTAGGATTCTGTGTATACACAAAATATTTAAGGTAGTCATTGAAGTTAAAGAAACAAATTTGTCGTGTCAGTAGACACATGTCATGTAAAAATCATAATGATACTAGCTATCATTTTTGAGCTTCTACTATATGCCTCACACTGTTTAAAGCTATTTGTAAATAGATACTGCTTTTTTCACTTTTAATTTGACAAAACTGAAATTAGAGAGGCATGCGTCGCTTGTCCTCTGGTCACACAACCGGTGTGCCAAGTTGGGATTTGAAACCAGGCCTGTTCTGACCCTAAACCTAGGCTTTGAAATTATACGACTCTTCCTTTGGAATTTTCCAGGTGAAGCAGGAGCCTTGCTGTTATTGGAGGATTTAGATTCAACTGGTTAAGTGGTCATGGTATTAGGAGCTGCACCCCGAAAATGACTGCCTGTAAGCTCGATTAGCAGAGTTTACCAGGTAGTATTTTTCTCCCTGTCTGCTATTTGGAGGCATGCCTTTTTGTTACATATTTTAAGGTAGTAGGTGGGAAGACATACTATAACAGTAGAGTTCAATATTTACAAAGCAACTCCTTTTTGCTTTGGATATGTTTGTGAATGTATCTCTTTCATCAAATTAGAAAGAAGTTTTGTTTCTGTGACTCTTATTAGTGCTTTATTATAACTTGTTATTTATTCAGGTGTGTACTGGGTTTGAGGATTTTGTGGAAAACATGACAAGCAGGGTCTTGCTTTATTTTTTTCCATGTATATTAGAAGACATATATATATATATAATCAGTGAATAGTTGGTGAATTGTAACACCTTTCAGTTGTTGAGTGTAGGTTAAGTACTGTGTTATGCCCTATCACTAGTGTGATTGGGAAGTATGTCTTACAACCAATGGCAATTGAAGAGACAATTATACTCTGGCTTTGGTAGTGCAAAAGCTATTCTGTATTGTACCTAAAGTTCAGTATGCATATAGTCTTATCAAATTTGAGTTAGGACAGGCTTTTAAAATATATTTAAGAGTTTTTAATGGAAAAGAACTCGTATTTTAAAAATAGTTGACCTTAAAAGTATTTGCAGCTGTCACTGTGAAAAGATAAGTTTACATACTTGGTTTATATAACTATTAATTTATTTTGACTCACATAATTAAGGATCTGAGAAACAGTTCAAGAATTTTTAGGGGTAAATTGTGAGCCCCTTAAAACAAACATTTAAAATGACCCAACTCCCAAATGTATGATGGGCAGCCTGACCCCATATTTATGTGTTTGTAATCTGTCTTATGTTCCACGAAATAGCTACTTGCAATCAGACTATTATGCTAGCCTAATTACAAACTTAACCATTTCTCAGAGTGACTTTTGTCAGCTGCAGGTGTTGGGTTAGTCCCATTGTGAGATGGTTTCCTAGCATTCTATGGATGATTGTTTCATAGCAATCCTAGCAGATAGGCACTGTGATCATCTCCATCTACATTTTGAAGAAACCTAAGCTTAGATAGGACAGTGAGTTGCCCAGGAGTTTCTTACTGACGAAGTCAGGATTTGTCCTCAGGTTTGTTTGATTTGTTGAGTCCAAATCTCAACCATGACTCCGAACTCGGTATGGTTCTGTGCAGTTTTCTAAGTGCCTCCTTGTCTTTAGACCCCTTTCTTGCCTTGGGCTCATATACCTGGGCCTTCGGGCTTCTAACCTGATACCTGGTAGTTCTTTTGCTTCATGTTCCCCTATACCACACATAGGCATTTAGAAAAATGGCAGCCTGTTTGTTTCTGAATCCATCATCTTAGTTTCTTCCATTCCCCAGGCCAAACAATTTTATTCTGTTGTCAAAATTGACTTTAGACGATGTGGTATGAGGTTTAGATTTTTATTTACTTTTGTTTAAATAAATAATATTTTATTTAATATTTTATTTCTAATTTTGATATTTTATTTAATAATTTATCTTTATTTCATTAAGTATTTTTAACATTTTTAATATTTTATTTAACATTTTAAATATTTTATTTAATGAGATAATGTTTATTTCTACTCACATGTAAAAACAAATTTATGAAATCTAAAGCTCATCTAAAACCAAGTTGTTGGATTTAAAAAATAATTAGTGTTTTAGAGCATTTGACAATACATAACATTAATAGTTATAAGAATGGACTAAATCAAAGTAATAAAAGGACCAAATCAAAGTAATAAAGTTTTACATCTTCTACTGCAAATTAGAATGTTAACTTGATCATACTGGTTTACATAAAAAGGAAATAAAAATCCATTCTGAACATGCATGTGTCTCTACAAGTCATTTCCTAAATATGTAATTGGTATGTAAGATTGCCCCTTTTCTGTTAAGATTTCCCATTTACTGAGTCCAGCTATCCAGTGGAAGTAATCCTTAGAGACAGACTTAGGTGTGAGTGTCCAGTCTTAATTAAAACTAAATCATTCCTGTGTTGCCCACCATTGTTCCTCATCTAGTCAAGAAAGAAATCAATATGTGTTTTAACTGAACAGATGAGTTGTTTATTGAAATAAGTTATTAAAGGTTTCCATAATTTCCTTCTTAATCAAAATGGTCACTTTGCTAAAAATAAATGTTTTTAAGATTTCCAAAAATTGTTTCAACTGATCACCAGGTCAGATTGTAAAATTGTCAATCAGAGAGGAAAAACATGGCTGTTATTTTGTTTCTGATGCTATCTCACATTAGTGTGATACGATATCACTAAATTACATGTAGATTAGTTTTTGTCCCTCTGGCAAGATTTGAGAGCCTAATGAAATTGGGAAGAAGCTAATTTTAGGTAAGAGAGAAACAATGGGTATGTTAGGGCCCGTGTTGCAGCTACTTTCTAAAGTGAGGAATCATTATTGTCTTCTTGCTTTTAACTAAATACATTTTTATAATTTTCCAGGTTATTTGAATTAATATATGTGAATTACAGATTGCATTTTTAATATAGTGAATTTTAGTTAACTGAATAATTCAGTTATTTGAAATAACCTCCATTGATTACTTTCAGTATGTTCAAAAGATTTTTAAAACTTTATTATCTTTTTAATTTTGTATACGTGCACTTAATTAAAATGTATAAAGAACTTTGATAATGAAAGATAGATATCTAATCAAATATGATATTAAATTAGAACCATGTGTTTCCCAGATTTGTTTTGTGTTAAAATTCTTAATCAGTTATTATTAATATTATGTATTAATATACATAATATTATCTGGGGAGAAAAAATATCTTTTCCTCTAGTTGTCTTAGGTTTTTGGCCAAAGCTCCTATAACAAAAGACAGATTAACAAGAGAAGAGCATGCAAATTTATTTGATTTACATTTTATGTAACATAGGAGGCTTCATATAGAATAAAGACCTTGGGAAATAGGTAAAACTGAGTATTATTACGCTAGGTTTGATGAAGAAGAAAGTCATGGAGAAAAGGGTATTATCTAATGGTAACTGGGGAAACCTGGCAAAGTCTGTTTGCTCATATTCTTTGTGGCCCTTCATCTTCAGAGATAAAAGTACTGTGTATATAGGAAGGCATTTTTCACATGAGGGTCTCTTGACCTGCTTTGGGGCAAGATAAGATAATCCTTCCTAGGTTTACTGACCTGCTTTAAGATAGATGGTGAGGAGCAGGTCAGAGAGACATTCCTGCACATGCTATTTTTTAAACACCTTCAGGTTAAAATACTCAATATGCCAAGTTTCAGTGATTTTGGTAGTATGTTTTGAGCCCTGTCAGTTAGATATTAATATAAAGTGTTTAAGTTATTATATTAATGTAATAGGAGTTGGGATCCATGGCTCTTCAGATGAGGAAGGACATCTGATTCTGTCTAGTTTCACCACGATCAGATGTGTGCAGGGTGGGTACTACTCCCAGCCAGGTATACAGGACCTCCCTCCACCTCTTGTTCAGACTGGTGAATGCAGAGATTGCCTCCATGAGGGGGTCAGATGGGGGTGCTAGGCAGCATGTTGAGGCAGAGATGACTGTCATTCCTGCTGACAATTCAAGGTAAAGCACAGGCTGCTCACTGGACCATAAAGAGAAGGACAACTGGACACTGATTTGGTGCTTGCGCCCGTGTGGCTGGAGACCTCTTGTCTTTACTCTGCTCCTTTCTAGATGGTTGTGGTATCTTTCATTTAGTCTAAGGGCAGGAAAGTCTGGCTCTACAAGTTTCTATCTGAGCCCCTGTGCTACGTTATGCTTAGAACTCAAGAAGTGGGCATTGAAGGCTGTTTGGATTAAAGGAGTAAACCTCAGAGTTTGAAGGATCATGGACACAGGGTCAGGGAAGACCATAAAGGAATACTTTGAATTAATATCTTACTACATTAAATTAATTTTGATCTCTGTGCCATACTTTTACTTCCTGCATCTGTGTTTCTGTGATTATCTCCAACCCAAGAGCACAAACCATTATTTTTATGACAATACTAACAGCCTTTATGAGATCCCACAAAATGATTTTTTAATAAAACACCAAAACACACTGACAAAGATTCTTTGCTTGACCAAGCTTTAGTCAGGCTTCCCTGAACCCTCTCCCCATCTGTGTAGCTCCTTATATAGTTTTAGAAAGTGTTTTCTAACATTTTTACTTCAGGCTACATCATAGTAATAATTATTAAAGTCATTGAATGCTTAAGTAAATACTTATTAACTATGGTGTACTAACAATGTACTATTGACCTGTAAGCTGAGTATTTTCTGCTATTTTAGACTGGAGATTTCAGAAAGATCTACTGCTTCAAAGAGATAACATTCACCTTAAAATTATGACATCATTTGACGCATACCTAAGAAAATACAATGTGAATTATCTCTGAGTTTGTAGGGCCTTGAGTTTGGAAGTGTCCTGGTCTTATTTTAAAATACAATGTTGAGTTGAAGATATCCTGGTGGAGAAGCCAAGGAAAGAAGCAGGGAGGATACAGAGAAGGTTTCACACTGATGTAGGAGAGCTGATGGCTGTTTGGAAGAAGGTAAAGATACCAAGTTTTAGATATATTTTGTAGGCACAACTAACAAGATTCACTGAATGATTAGATGTAGGGTATTAGGGGAAGAAAGGAATCAAGGATGACTTTAGGGTTTTGAACTTTGGAAGGATGGAGTTGCTATTTATTTTAACATGTAAGATTATGTGAGATATAATTTGGGGGTGACAGAAGGTAAGATACAAGTTTAAGATATGCATTGCTTTGAGAGATTTATTAAATATCCAAGTAGAAGTGTCAAGTAGGTGGTTAGGCACCCAGGAGTCTAAGCTGTCAATATCTAGATGGTATTTAAAGAGGTGAGCTGAAGGAAGCCACTAGTAACCAGATAAAAAAAGGTAACAGGTCTAACTATTAACCTCTGTGAGGCCACAAAATTTAAGTTTAGGAAAAAATTCAGGTGGAGAAACTAGTGCAGACCTGCTCTAAGTAAGGTCGAGGTGTTAAGGATCCTACTAGACAGGACCTGAGACAGCCTGTCAGGTATATTCTATGGCTAAACTCCTAAGCTTTCACGGAGAATACACAAAAAATGGATACTTTTAAATTCAGTAGATCTAATCAGCTTATTCAAGAACATAATGCTCAGGCTGATCTCTCTGCCAGCTAATCAATTTACTCAAAAATGTACAAAAAGGCCAGATGTGGTGGCTCATGCCTATAATTTCAGCACTTTGGGAGGCCAAGGTGGGTGAATCACCTGAGGTCAGGAGTTTGAGACCAGCCTGGCCAACATGGTGAAACCTTGTCTCTACTAAAAATGCAAAAATTAGCAAGGCATGGTGGCAAGTGCCTGTAGTCCCAGCTACTTGGGAGGCTGAGGCAGGAAAATTGCTTGAATACGGGAGGTGGAGGTTGCAATGAGCAGAGAGCGCACCACTGCACTCCAGTGTGCGTGACAGAGACTCGGTCTCTCAAAAAAAAAAAAAAAGTACAAAAAAATCTCTGTTCCAGGGTGCCTGCATTTTCTTTCCGCCTTTTCTTCCCCTCTTGACTCTGCCTACCAGATATGTGTGAAAACTTCTGCATGCAAAATAACACAGTGCCAAACAACTATCTACATCTCTCCGAGTTGTTTCTTGATAACGGAGAGATGAAAAGAACCACCGAAACAGGTTAGCAAAAGCAAAGGAGGGTGATGTCCAGAAACGAAGTGAAGCAAGTATTGAGAGGGAGGGTGGGATCAACCAGGTCAAGTGCTGTTGGAAAGTCAAGGGAGGTGAAGACTGAGAATTAACTATTTGATCAAACACTGTGGTTGGTTACCATGGCAAGGGCAGTTTTGGAGATGAGGCAAAAGCTTCGATGAAGTGAGTTTAAGAGTGTGTGTGTGTATATATGTGTGTGTGTGTGTGTGTATGCGTTTGGGGGGAGATGTGGGGTAGGAAGGAATTTTGGGCAATAGGTACAGTTTCAATAAGTTTTATTGAAAAAATGAATTCATAGAAATAGTAGCTAGTGAGCTCAACACTAGACGTACACTTTTTTAAGATGGGAAAATTCATAGCATATTTATATGTGGATGGGAATAATCTATTAGAGAAGGAAAAATCTGTAGATGAAATCAGGAGAGGTGTGCTTGAGAAGGTAAGAGGAAGAGGATCCAGTGCACATGTGGAAAGATTGAACTTAGTTACATAAAAGAACCACTCATCAAGTGTAGCAAGTGTGAAGACAGAGGATATGGACAGAGATGCTGGAAAAGTGGGTAGGGTAGTCATGGAAGAGCATGGATGTTTTCTCCTGATGGTTTATTTTATTTTCCCCTGCAATAGAAAAAGGAAATGTGGCTATCAGCTGAGAGTTAGAAGGGTGGTGAAGGTGTTGAAGGGTTGAGGAGAGAAAAAATCTGAAAAGGGATTTAGAGGAATGGGAGAGTGAGTGCAGTAGGAAGTACGATTGGATTTCTAGGTAGCACTAAGGGTTAGTGGATAGGTATTTAACTTAAGACCAGCAGGATGGTTGAATATTTTTTAGCCATATTCACTTTCACAGGTACAGGGATAAGAGAAAGTAGAGTTAGATTTCACCAGAGTGGGAGTCATCCTAAGAGAATATAAGGAAGAAGAAAGGGGTTTGAGGCTGTATGCAAGAGAAAAATAATGATGCACCACAGTCATTAACTTTTTTTTTTTTTTTGGTGATGAAAATAATTAAAATCTACTCTCGGCAATTTTCAAGTATGTAATATATTGTTTTTATTGTAGTCATTATAATGTACAATAGATCTGTTGAACTTATTGCTAACCAGTTTTCTTTTTTGCACATGGTACTTACTGTGTTACTATATTGCAATTATGTGAGCATATCCTTGAACTGCCATGGGGAAAAATTACAACTTTATTACATGCCTGCTGAGAAAAACTACAATTAAAAACACACATAAAATTGTAATAGACTATTCTTATTTTTTTGTGAAAAGGAAATAGAGTTTTGTAAAAATACTCCAAGAGATCAAGTAGGTGAAGGAAGGTGGATCATGAAGGTGGCAAGGGCTGATGAAAAGTACAATGAATGGACTGCATATCTACTGTCATTGAAATACTTTTGGGACAGGAGTACTAGAGAAATTGAGCTGGAGATATAAGAGGTGATATGTTTAAAATTGAGATTTTGAAGGGATTTGGTTATCTGTGGTGACAAATATGCCATTGGTGTGACCCTGGAGTTGGGTGCTGAGCCAGGATAAAGGACATGATTTATTGAAGAGAGGAAGGTGGTCAAGGAATTAAGAGGCTAGGGTATTAGAAGAGTCATCTACATGGATTTTGAAAATTCTGAAAGTTATGAGTGGAGTAACAAGTGAATAAGGAACTAAAATATTCACATACTGAGGTGAAATTACCTAGAGGTCTGAAGATGACTGCAATATAAGAGGCATCGTGAAAGTACAGAGGATTGCAGGAGAGAGCCACAATGTTATTGGCAAAATAAAGGCATAGAAGCTTATAAAACATTTTGCATGGTGCCAGGCACTTAATAAGTGCTCAGTATATAATTTTTGAGATTCTAGTTTTAGTTTTGGCAGTAAAGAGCTCAGAACTCACCTTTACTACTAGAAAAAGCTGAACAAATTGAAAATCAATGACTTTTCTTGGTCCGTAAGAGAACTGAGGTTGAGGGATAAACTGCCACCCTGACATCTGGAGAGAGAGGTGAATGCAGACAGCCACAGCTGAGATCTGCTTACCTGGAACAGAAGGGGCTGGAGCCATAAACTGGTAGAAACACTTATATGATGATTTTGATTCATTGCTTGATATTGAGTGTGAACTAACCTAAAAGTGAGAAACTGCTTGGAGCTGCAGTCTTTGCATACTAACTGACACTTCTGGAGAAGAAGAAATACACCCCAGTGACTAGACAGGGCTTGAAATTTTGTACACTCTAACCCAGTCTGCTGTTCAGAATTTTAAATGTCAAACTATTTGATCTCTTGAAATATTTTTTTTTTTTAAACTGTGTTTCCTTTTCCTAAAAAAATAAGAATAACTGGCCTTGGGCAGTAGCTCATGCCTGTGAGCTGAGGGCATTTTGGGAGGTTGAAGTGGATGGATCACTTGAGGCCATGAGTTCGAGACCAGCCTGGGCAACATAGCAAAACCTCATCTCTACTAATTAGCCAGGTGTGGTGGCATACGCCTGTAGTCCTGGCTACTTGGGAAGTAGATGCACAAGAATCCCTTGAACCTGAGAGACAGAGATTGTAGTGATCCAAGATCATGCCACTACACTGCAGTCTGGGTGACAGAGACAGATTCTGTCTCAAAAAAAAGTATATTTACAATTTTAAAAGGTGCGTTTTTAGTTTTTCTTAGCAGGCATGCAGTAATAATTTGACTCTGTGGCAGTTCAAGGATATGCTCACACAATGGAAATGTAATAATGCGTTAAGTATCATGTTCAAAAAGAAAATTGGTTAGCAATAAGTTCAAGCAAGAGATCTATTGTGCATCATAATGACTGCAGTAAAAACAATATATTGCATACTCGAAGATTGCCAAGAGAGTAGATTTTAATTATCTTTATCACAAACAATGTTAAGTATGTGAGGCAGCACATAGTTAAGTAGCTTGGTTTAGCCATTTCACAGTGTATACATATATTAAAACATCATATTGTACACCATAAATATATAAAATTCTTACTTGTTGGTTAAAAAAATAAAAAGAGAGAATTGGTTAGCAATGAGCGTAGGTGTGCTTTCTTCTCCCAGATTTATTGAGGTATGACTGACAAATAAAAATTGTATATATTTAAGGTGTTCACTGTGATGTTTCAATAGACACATACTTTGTGAAATGATGACTGCAGTCAAGATAATTTAACATACCCGTCACCTCACATAGTTATCTTTTTTTGTGATGAGATTACTTGAGATCCCTCTCTTAGCAAATTTTGATTATATGATACATTATTATTAACTATGGTGTGCTTTTAAGTTCCTTTTCGTGGGAAAGAAAGAAGGACTTGATTGACCTAACTCAGGCAATTGCAAAGATCCAAGCGGCACAAACAAGTAGAGGAGGTGGAGAGGGAGGAGGCGGAGAGGGAGGTGGAGAGGGAGGAGGCGGAGAGGGAGGAGGCGGAGAGGGAGAGGGAGGAGGCGGAGAGGGAGGTGGAGAGGGAGGAGGCGGAGAGGGAGGAGGCGGAGAGGGAGGAGGCGGAGAGGGAGAGGGAGGAGGTGGAGAGGGAGGTGGAGAGGGAGGAGGCGGAGAGGGAGGAGGCGGAGAGGGAGAGGGAGGAGGCGGAGAGGGAGGAGGCGGAGAGGGAGGAGGCGGAGAGGGAGAGGGAGGAGGCGGAGAGAGAGAGGGAGGAGGCGGAGAGGGAGGAGGCGGAGAGGGAGAGGGAGGAGGTGGAGAGGGAGGTGGAGAGGGAGGAGGCGGAGAGGGAGGTAGAGAGGGAGGAGGCGGAGAGGGAGGAGGCGGAGAGGGAGAGGGAGGAGGCGGAGAGGGAGGTGGAGAGGGAGGAGGCGGAGAGGGAGGAGGTGGAGAGGGAGGTGGAGAGGGAGGAGGCGGAGAGGGAGGAGGTGGAGAGGGAGAGGGAGGAGGTGGAGAGGGGAAGAAGAAGGGAAGGAGGAAGGAAGAGGGAAGGTGAGGGAGAGATGGCAGGAGAGACGGAGAGGAAAGTCTCAAAGGAAGCTAGGAACAGCCTCTAGGGAAGAACAGAAACTGTAGTTTGGAAGTGGAAAAGATTCAAGATTCAACCCAAATCTAAAGATGGGCCTTTCTGTTGGTCCTTTAGAAGGAATCAGAGATCATCACTCTTTATCGTCTTCTCACATATTTCTTCCTGCAGTTAAATGACATACTTCTAAATTTAACTTCAAAAGTGACATATTCTTATTGGTGTAGATGTCATCCTTAGCCATGTTTGTAGAGAACTCTTCAAGGTGCCTCATAGGTGACTGGCCAGCCTATGTGTTCATCTGCCCTGTGGGATCAATCAAAAGGCAGGTGTGTGGGCCTGAGGGGCAAGGAGGCCCTCACAGGTGGAGAACACTGTCACCCTGCTCAGGGAATAGCTCAGCGCCTCTCCGTGAGTAGATATTCCTTCAAAGGAAACGATATAAATGTCCTGTGTTTACAATCAGATATCTGGACGAAAAGAAAAAATCAATTAGTTATTTGAGTTTACATTCATGTATTTACCTTGTTTCTAGACTGTCAGAATGTCTATAGCATTTATTACACTGACTTTACATAATTATCAGTTGCACTGATTTTTGTAAAGTTATGTAGACTGCATTTATGGTAACACCCCATAATACTGCTCATGCTCAGGGGTTCCAGTGATTCTTGTCTACAGGTGCTCCACTGTAGGAGGAAATGCCAAGGAAGCCAAGAATCTGTGTTGCTGTTCTGCCCTCTAGTGGTGTATGCTTGGGTTTACAGTTTCTGCACTGCATATGTAGAAAACAACCTGCGCTAACTCAAAATTACAAGGGAAACCGTGTTTTTGTTCCATTTAGAGAATCCACTAAGAGCCGCAATATCACAATATATTTCTATTTCTTCTCACGGGAAAATCACAAATGGCACATAAAACTCTGTTAGAAAATCTAAAGTTGGAGACTACAGAAGCTGAGTGTTTTGAACTTTAGAAGCTTTTTGTGTTGTTAAAATTGTATAATGTTAGGAATGGAATAAAGTTTAAGATCATTGAATTCAACCCAATCACTTTAAAGTGGAGGAAAAAAAGCTCCAAGATTTAAATACCTTGGCCGAGGTGTTGCAGATAATTTACAGTAGAACTTAGCCTAGAATCCAGGTTTCCTGATTCTGGGAATCTTTCTTTTATACAGCTCACATCTTACAATTAACTTACTCTATGGGAAGAGGGCTCAAGGTCCAGGCTGTCATCAAGAAAAAAAAAATGTGACATCTCCAACAGGAAGATGAATCTCTCTTTCGTTTGAAGGAAGGAGAAGATATATGTCCTTTCTTTGTTAGAAAAATAATACAATATAAAAGGATACCTTCTTTATTGATTCCAGAGTATTATTTCTTGGCAAAGCAGAAGAGAGGAGAAAACAGACTGAATGGAACAGATGCAAGTAGAGAGGAGCTACAGGAGTCTCTTTGTCCATGTCGCTGACCTTGTGTGCTTTTCTTTACTCCAAGAATAGGTTACTAGGGTGATTTGGCTGGAGCATCTGTCCTCTTTTTATTATGGATCCAAATGCCTATGCTATGGATTGATTTGTGTTTTCCTAATGGTTGTATGTTGAACTCAAACCTCCAATGTAACTGTATTTGGGGATAGGGCCTGTAAGCAGGTAATAAAGGTTAAGGGAGGTCATAAGGGTGGAGCCCTAATCTGATAACACTGTGACCTTACGAGCAGGGAAAGGGAGAGAATAGAGAGCTCTCTTTCTGATTCGTGAAGACGGTGAGAAAGAACTGTCTGTGATCCAGAAGGAGAGCTCTTACCAGAACCCAACCATGCTGGGACCCCAGCTTCCAGAACCATGCGAACATAAATTTCTACTGTTTTGGCACTCATTCAATGGTATTTTGTTATGGCAGCCCAAGCTGAATAGGTTACAGCTGGGTAGGGTGTTCACTAGTCTACAGACTAGTGAGCTGTTCTTGCTAGAGAACAACTAGTCGGTTCTCCGACTGCTCCATCCCTATCTTTTTGGGTAACCCTCCCAAATAAGGAAGGACTGTTTTGTGCAGTGTACATGAGGAGTTGTGCTCCCCTCCTAGGATCTCCAGATGCTCTAGATTATTCCACTTGCCCCGTGCTTTGGCCATTTTAATTCCTTACTAGCTATCTCTAAGCTGCATCCTCCTCCCCTGCCCCACCTTTAATTATCCCAAGAAACCAGGGGGATTTGCAATTATGGATAAACAGTCACAACAATTAAAGATATGTGCTGTATGGCCAGTCTACCTAGCGTGGAAGGCTATGGATTCAACTTCCTTACTGATATCTCTGAAACTGTGGCTACTGTGGATTATACCCTCCTTGTAAAAGACACCAATTTCTACTGCCCATCTTTCTTCCTATCCAGCCCTTCCCTCTCTTTCCCCTCAAGGGCACTGTTTCCTCCATATGCACATCAGTGATACTGAGGTGTCCCAAATGGTGTCAGTCCATTGTTCTCATCCTAAATGCTTTCGCTTTTGGCAATCTTGTGTCTTATAATGTTTTTTTTTTCTACTACCATTCATATTTTTAGGGCTTCCAAAATAGCTTTCTTCTTTCATTCCTGTCCTAAAATCTCTTCTACCCTTCAATCCATGTATCCAAACTAATAGCTGTATATTATTCCTGGCTTTTGTGAGCTTAGTATCTAAGTATCTGCTGCATATTTTTATCTGACCATCTGAAAGATATCTCAAACCAAACAACTTGTGTATCTGCCCTTACAGTTTTCATTTACTGAATGTTCCTACTCATACTTCATCATTCCCTGACTCAGAAATACCAACATGTTCCCAGTCACATATGCCAGAAAGCTGGGAGTCAGTCTTGATTCTTTTACCCTTCTCCCACAGCCAATCAATCATTAAATTTTTTATTACCACCTAAATAATCACAAACTCCATCCCTCCTCTCCTTCCCTGCTGCTGTTTCTCTAGTTCACAGCTTCTTCATTGCTTGCTTGCATTAAGCTTCTAAGTCAACTCTCTGTCTGCATTGTTGAGCCACTTAAATCTTTTATGCTACATTTAGATCAAACAATCTAAGATCAGAGACGACTGACTGCAAAGGACAGAGCTGTTCCCAAAATAAGCATATGGTCCTTATACTCTAGTCACTGCCTTTCCTTCAGCCTCATCACCAGTCAGCTTTTCAGCATGCCATATTCCAGATTTGCTGAATAGTTTTACAGTTCCCTGCTCACACAATTCTGTTGTCAGTTCATTATGCTCTTTTCCTCCATGACTCACTACCACAAACTTTCAGCCCTCATTCTCGCTGTCATTTTTTCAAGACTCAGTTGAGGCATCACCCCCTCCAAAAAGCCTTCCAAATACTGAATTAGGGTAAGTGTTTCCTCTTTACGCTAACATAGAATCATGAATGTGCCTCTGCCATTGCAAGAACTATTCTGTAGTTTCATGTGTATCTGCCTTCCTCAGAACTTTCTCAAAGGGAGTGACCGTCAAGGCTCAGCCCAGGGCTTAATGGGTCCCAAGAAGTGTTTCCAGGGCAAGTATTTAAAGTTAAAGCCTTCAGTTTCAACATCTTGTGGGTCACTATTTATTTTTACAGAAATACATGTACACACATACGTGTATCTATTTACACACACACCCATAACCACCTTAAGTAGCTGTTCTCTTCAAAAGTAAAACCCTGTTTCCCTGTTATAAAAATCTGGAGTGGTACTACAGGTCCATTTAAAGAAAAGTTACTTTATCATGGTCAACCCCCTCATAAAAATATGATTATAGAGGGCTCCACTAGCTTTCTTCTCAATGTTCTTCCTCCTTTTCTCTGCTTATCTGAAAAGGAACTGGAGGAGGCATTACAATAAGAGGGCGGCCCTGCCTGAGCCTGAGTGACTCCCTGCCAAGCGGCCCTGATCTGGACCACTCCCTCATTATACCAGGAGCACATATTTTCAAACAAATGCTCTGACGTAGCAACTCATATCCTGGAACTAATTTCTACACACTAATCCAAGAATTGTAATCTCTGGTTTATACTATTTACTCACCATCTTTGTGTATTCATTTTGGCCAGGAAAAGGTCATTGTATTTTGTAGAACTAGCATTTTATGGGCTAATATTGAGAGTTTTGGAAGTTTTATCTTTATGGAAATGGTGCTTTTAAAATACATTGGCATTGCACTACCAAATACTTGTCATATCTTTTAAAAACTTTTAGCCGTATATTATTTCTGGCTTTTGTGAGCCAAGTATCTGTTAATTTGCTACATCTGTGCCAGGGACTAAAATCCATGATTTACATGTCTACTCCTCAAGTATACTTAAGGGTCAAATAGCCAAATAGATTTCTGGTAACGAAAATAAAAATCTATCAATGTATCTATTAATGTAATATGTGTTTATATAATATGTTCTAAATGTTATATAGCAATATTATGGACATTAACATCAAATACATATATTAATATCTGTTTCTTCATTTGATCTATATATATTCCTTAGCATTGGATGATAAAACTTTTGAGTAAGACTTACTTAACTTGTCAGACAAGTTATTTGGGCTCCAATCATTTGTAAGTGGCCTCTAAGAAATTTTTATAAAAATAAAAAGAGATCTAATATCAGAATATCTACATTTCAGTGAAATTATGGGTCAGTAATACTCCTATTAAATACTAATGTATACAATATCAGGAGTGGTGAATTTATTTGTGCTTTGTAGACCTCCTCACTTTTCAGGCATCAATATGCCTTTAAGACAGTGGTTCTCAATCTTGGGTGGATATCAGCATTATCTGGGGAGTGTTAAAAATACTGATATTCAAACTCTTCTCCTAGAGATTCTAATTCAACTGATTTGACTTGGGGTTTGGCATTAGTCTTTTTAAAAACTCCCTAGTAGGTTCCAATGTGTGGCTGGTGTTGAGACCCCCAGCTTTAAATCTTCCTCCAGTGGCAGCCAAAGGTCTTCCAAAGTGGTCCAAAGTAGCCATGCTGTATCTACAGGAATCAAGTCTCTTTATCTCAGTTTTTGTGTCTGATATCTTCTACTTCTTTTTGCCTTTCTGATTACAGATGTTTGGTGTCTTCTTCCCTAACTCTTGCTGTGCCTAGTTTAGACTCCAAGTAACTGATCCTGGATTTTGATACTTGACTTCATCTATCTATCTATCTATCATCTATCTATCTATCATCTATCTATCTGTCTGTCTATCTGTCTATCTATCTATCTATCTATCTATCTATCTATCTATCTATCTATCTATCTATTTATCTACCACCAGTCTCGGACTTCAGAGCCTGGGTACAAAGAAGAACAAGACACAGCCTTTGCCTTGGAAAAATTCACCACTGAATTATGACTACGGTCTCCCTATTAATAACCTTGTTGTGCCCTTATCTGTTGTTAATTAATGAGTGCATCCATCCATCCCTCCATCCATCTGTCCCTTCATTGAAGAAGTAATAATTGAGTGCTTACTATAATATATGTTATGTTAGGCAATGTTCTAAGTGCTAGGGATGTCTAACGAACAAAGTAGACAAAACTTCATGCACTTGTGAGCTTATATTCTAAAGACATTTTGATAGGATAAGGCAATGACCGCTCAGGTCCCTTCAGAGGAGACTTTTTGACTTAACTGTTGGCAGTACTGTCAGTGGACATCTTCCCGCCATCAGCCCTTTACAGGCATTGCCTAAGCTATGAGAGCTACCTGGCTCATGGTCACTGCCCCCCGGGAGTACCTCACATCCAACAATAGAGGCAGAGATGTAAAAGTCTTGCTATTAGAGCTCAACATACGACAACTGGGATGGCTATTTTATTCCAGAGCTACCTCTGGGGTTGTCTGAAAAATGTTGAACCTATACTGTTCAAAGACACTCTCTAAACTCTCATGAACATTCTGCACAAGAAGTGCCATCTCAGCGTTTGCTTCTGAAGAACTCACACTGCAATAAGGGCGATCTGAGAAAGCTCAGATAAAATGGTATTCTTGAACTCACTCAATGTCCCATTGGCTTTGAGGTCCCTGTTACTAATGGTGGGAGCTAAGGTCCTCAAAGTGGCAAAAATTAGTGATCCAATTATGGAGACTCACTTATGTGAGTCAGGGTGCTATGCCAGCGGAAGGGATACATTAGCTGGTCTGATGTATCAGGTATTTAAAATACATCAGGGAATAGTAACTATCAGGATAGTGGTATTGGCCAGCTCTTGCTAAGCTCAACTGACATGCTATAAAAAGATAACTGAGGACTGAGCATGATTAACAAACAACTGAAGGTCAAATGGAAGTCTCTGAATCTTCTCTATACTTATGGCCTCCATCCTGGCTATGATAGTAAAAATCTAAAGCATATCACATCCCAAGTGAAGGATAAAAACTAGTGCCACTCTTATGGACCTACATCAGGCTGCCCAATGGAATTTGCTGTAATGATGGAAATGTTTTATTTCTACCCCATCTAGCTGAGTACCCCTTAGCCACATGTGGCTACTGAGCATTTGATATGTAGCTAGTGCAACTGAGAAACTGAGCTTTAAATCTTAATTAAAATTTTTTGGAGTAAGAACACTTAATGAGATCTATCCTCTTACAAAATTTTCAGTGTACAATATATTATTCTTAACTATAGGTACGATGTTGTGTGGTAGCTATGTAGAGCTTATTTATCTTGCTTGACTGAAACTTCATGTCCTTTGAGTAGCAACCCTGCATTTCCCACTTTCCTCAGCTCCTGGAAACCACTATTCCACTCTAATTCTATGAATATGACTATTTTATGTACCTCGTATTAAGTAGAATCTTGCTGTGTTTGTCTTTTGGTGACTGGCCTATGTCACTTAGTATAATGCGCTGAAGGTTAATTTATCGTCTTAGTCCTTTTGGGCTAGTTTAACAAAAATATCACAGACTGAGTCATTTATAAATGATAGAAATTGATTTCTCACAGTCCTGGGGGCTGGGAAGTCCAAGATCAAGCCACTAGTGTTCAATGTCTCATGGGGGTCTCCTTGTCGCATCCTCACATGGCAGAAGATGGAAGCATTAAAACAGCCTAAGCTAGTTCTTACTAGCCCTTTTAAAAGGCGCTAGTCCCATAAAACCATAAGGGATTATTATTATTATTTTTTTTTATTGTACTTTAGGTTCTGGGGTAGATGTGCAGATCATGCAGGATTGTTGCATTGGTACATACATGGCAATGCGGTTTGTTGCCTCCATCCCCCTGTCACCTATATTTGGCATTTCTCCCCATGTTATCCCTCCCCAATCTCCCCATCTCCCCACTGTGCCTCCCCTGGCCCCCGCCAACAGACTCCAGTGTGTGATGCTCCCCTCCTTGTGTCCATGTGCTCTCATTGTTCAACACCCACCTATGAGTGAGAACATGCAGTGTTTGATTTTCTGTTCTTGTGTCAGTTTACTGAGAATGATGGTGTCTAGATTCATCCTTGTCCCTAAAAAGTACATGAACTCATCGTTTTTTATGGCTGCATAGTATTCCATGGTTTATATGTGCCACATTTTCCTTATCCAGTCTATCATTGCTGGGCATTTGGGTTGGTTCCAAGTCTCTGCTTTTGTAAAAAGTGCCACAATGAACATATGTGTGCATGTGTCTTTATAATAGAATGATTTATAATCCTTCAGGTATATACCCAGTAATGGGATTGCTGGGTCAAATGGAATTTCTATTTCTAGGTCCTTGAGGAATTGCCACACTGTCTTCCACAATGGTTGAACTAATTTACACTTCCACCAACAGCGTAAAAGTGTTCCTGTTTCTCCACATCCTCTTCAGCATCTGTCATCTCCAGATTTTTTAATGATTGCCGTTCTAACTGGCATGAGATGGTATCTCAATGTAGGTTTTTTTTTTTTTTTTTGAGACGGAGTTTCAATCTTGTTACCCAGGCTGGAGTGCAATGGCATGATCTCGGCTCACCGTGACCTCCGCCTCCTGGGTTCAGGCAATTCTCCTGCCTCAGCCTCCTGAGTAGCTGGGATTACAGGCACACACCACCATGCCCAGCTAATTTTTTTTTGTATTTTTAGTAGAGACAGGGTTTCACCATGTTGACCAGGATGGTCTCGATCTCTTGACCTCGTGATCCACCTGCCTCGGACTCCCAAAGTGCTGGGATTACAGGTGTGAGCCTCAATGTAGTTTTGATTTGCATTTCTCTAATGACCAGTGATGATGAGTGTTTTTTCATCTGTTTGTTGGCCTCATATATGTCTTCTTTTGAAAAGTGTCTGTTCATATCCTTCACCCACCTTTGGATGGGTTCGTTTGTTTTTTTCTTGTAAATCTGTTTTAGTGCTTTGTAGATTCTGGATATTAGCCCTTTGTCAGATGGGTAGATTGCAAAATGTTTTTCCCCTTTTGTTGGTTGCTGGTTCACTCTAATGATGGTTTCTTTTGCTGTACAGAAGCTCTGGAGTTTAATTAGACCCCATTTGTCTATTTTGGCTTTTGTTGCCAATGCTTTCGGTGTTTTAGTCATGAGGTCCTTACCTATGCCTATGTCCTGAATGGTTTTGCCTAGGTTTTCTTCCAGAGTTTTTATGGTGTTAGGTCTTATGTTTAAGTCTTTAATCCATCTGGAGTTAATTTTAGTGTAAGGTGTAAGGAAGAAGTCCAGTTTCTGCTTTCTGCACATGGCTAGCCAGTTTTCCCAACACCATTTATTAAACAGGGAATCCTTTCCCCATTGCTTGTTTTTGTCCAGTTTGTCAAAGATCAGATGGTTGTAGATGTGTGGGGTTGCCTCCGAGGCCTCTGTTCTGTTCCTTTTGTCTATATTTCTGTTTTGGTACCAGTACCATGCTGTTTTAATTACTGTAGCCTTGTAGTATAGTTTGAAGTCAGATAGTGTGATGCCTCTGGCTTTGTTCTTTTTGCCTAGGATTGTCTTGTCTATGCGGGACATTTTTTGGTTCCATATGAAGTTTAAGGTAGTTTTTTTCCAGTTCTGTGAAGAAGGTCATTGGTAGCTTGATGTGGATAGCATTCAATCTATAAATCACTTTGGGCAGTATGGCCATTTTCGCGATATTGATTCTTCCTAACCATGAGCATGGAATGTTTTTCCATCTGTTTGTGTGCTCTCTTATTTCTTTGAGCAGCGGTTTGTAGTTCTCCTTGAGGAGATCCTTTACATCCTTTGTTCATTGTATTCCTAGGTATTTTATTCTCTTTGTAGCAATTGTGAATGGGAGTTTGCTCTTGATTTGGCTCTCTTTAAGTCTGTTGTTGGTGTATAGGAATGCTTGAGATTTCTGCACATTGATTTTGTATCCTGAGACTCTGCTGAAGTTGCTTATCAATTTAAGAAGATTTTGGGCTGAGATGATATGGTCTTCTGAACATACAATCATGTCATCTGAAATAGAGACAATTTGACTTCCTCCTTTCCTAATTGAATACCCTTTATTTCTTTTTCTTGCCTAATTTCTCTGGCTAGAACTTCCAATACTATACTGAATAGGAGTGTTGAGAGAGGGCATCCTTGCCTAGTGCCATATTTCAAAGGGAATGTTTTCAGTTTTTGCCCACTCAGTATGATATTGGCTGTAGGTTTGTCATAAATATCTTTTATTATTTTGAGATATGTTCGATACATAACTAGTTTATTGAGAGTTTTTAGCATAAAGGGCTGTTGAATTTTGTTGAAGGCCTTCTCTGCATCAATTGAGATAACCATGTGGTTTTTGTCTTTGGCTCTGTTTATGTGGTGGATTACATTTATAGACTTGCATATGTTGAACCAGGCTTGCATTCCCAGGATGAAGCCTACTTGATTGTGATGGATAAGCTTTTGGATGCACTGTTGCAATTGGTTTGCCAGTATTTTATTGAAGATTTTTACATCTATGTTTATCATGGATATTGGCCTGAAGTTTTCTTTTTTGTTGAGTCTCTGCCGGGTTTTGGTATCAGAATGACATTGACCTCATAAAATGATTTGGGAAGGATTCCCTCTTTTTGGATTGTTTGGAATAGTTTCAGAAGGAATGGTACCAGCTCCTCTTTGTACATCTGGTAGAATTCGGCTGTGAACCCGTCTGGACCTGGACTTTTTTTGGTTGGTAGGCTATTAATTGCTGCCTTAACTTCAGCCTTTGTTATTGATCTGTTCAGGGTTTCAACTTCTTCCTGGTTTAGGCTTGGGAGGGTGCAAGTGTCTAGGAATTTATCCATTTCTTCCAGGTTTACTGGTTTATGTGCATAGAGTTGTTTGTAGTAATCTCTGATGATAGTTTGTATTTCTGTAGAATCAGTGGTAATGTCCCCTTAATTGTTTTTTATTGCCTCTATTTTATTCTTCTCCCTTTTCTTTTTTTATTAATCTGGCTAGCAGTCTGTCTATTTTGTTGATCTTTTCAAAAAACCAGCTCCTGGATTTATTGATTTTTTGAAGGGTTTTTTGTGTCTCTATCTCCTTCAGTTTTGCTCTGATCTTAGTTATTCCTTGTCTTCTGCTAGCTTTTGAGTTTTTTTAAATCTTGCTCCTCCAGTTCTTTCAATTTTGATGGTAGGGTGTCGATTTTTAGATCTTTCCTTGCTTCTCATGTGACATTTACTGCTATAAATTTCTCTCTAGACACTGCTTTAAATGTGTCCCAGAGATTCTGGTACATTGTGTCTTAGTTCTCGTTGGTTTCAAAGAACATCTTTATTTCTGCCTTCATTTTATTGTTTATCCAGTTGACGTTCAGGAGTCAGTTGTTCAGTTTCCATGGTTGTGTGGTTTTGAGTGAGTTTCTTAATCCTGACTTCTAATTTTATGGCCCTGTGGTCTGAAAGACTGTTTGCTATCATTTCCGTTCTTTTGCATTTGCTAAGGAGTGATTTACCTCCAAATAGTGGTCAGTTTTGGAGTAGGCGCAATGTGGTGCTGAGAAGAATGTATATTCTGTGGATTTGGGGTGGAGATTTCTGTAGATGTCTATTAGGTCTGCTTGGTCCAGATCTGAGTTCAAGTCCTGGATATCCTTGTTAATTTTCTGTTTCATTGATCTGTTTAATATTGGCAGTGAAGTGGTAAAGTCTCCTACTATTATTGTGTGGGAGTCTAAGTCTCTTTGTAGGTCATTAAGGACTTCCTTTATGTATCTGGGTGCTCCTGTATTGGGTGCGTATATATTTAGGATAGTTAGCTCTTCTCGTTGCATTGATCCATTTACCATTATGTAATGCCCTTCTTTGTCTCTTTTGATCTTTGTTGGTTTAAAGTCCATTTTATCAGAAACTAGGATTGCAACTCCTGCTTTTTTTGCTCTCCATTTGCTTGACAAATCTTCCTTTATCCCTTTATTTTTAGCCTATGTGTGTCCTTGTGCATGAGATGGGTTTCTGAATACAGCAAACCAATGGGTCTTGACTTTTTATCCAATTTGCCAGTCTGTGTCTTTTGATTGGGGCATTTAGCCCATTTACATTTAGGGTTAATATTGTTATGTGTGAATTTGATCCTGCCATTTTGAAGCTGGCTGGGTGTTTTGCCCATTAGTTGATGCATTTTCTTCATTGTGTCAATACTTTTTACCATTTGGTACATTTTTGGAGTGGCTGGTACTGGTTGTTCCTTTCCATGTTTAGTGCTTCTTTCAGGAGCTCTTGGAAGGCAGGCCTGGTGGTGACAAAATCTCTCAGCAATTACTTGTCCATAAAGGATTTTGTTTCTCCTGCACTTATGAAGCTTAGTTTGGCTGGATATGAAATTCTAGGTTGAAAGTTCTTTTCTTTAATGATGTTGAATATTGACCCCCGTCTCTTCTGGCCTGTAGGGTTTCTGCCGAAAGATCTGCTGTAAGTCTGATGGGCTTCCCTTTGTGGGCAACCTGACCTTTCTCTCTGGCTGCCCTTAGCATTTTTTCCTTCATTTCAACCCTGGTGAATCTGATGATTATGTGCCTTGGGGTTGCTCTTCTTGAGGAATATCTTTGTGGTGTTCTGTATATTTCCTATACTTGATTGTTAGTCTGCCTTGCTAGGTTGGGGAAGTTCTCCCGGATAATATCCTGAAAAGTGTTTTCCAGCTTGGATTCATTCTCTCCATCACATTCAGGTACACCTATCAAACATAGATTAGGTCTTTTCACATAATCCCATATATCTTGGAAGCTTTGTTCATTTCTTTTCACTCTTTTTTCTCTAATTTTGCCTTCTCATTTTATTTCATTGAGTTGATCTTCAATCTCTGATATCCTTTCTTCTGCTTGGTTGATTCAGCTACTGAAACTTGTGTATGCTTCACGAAGTTCTCATGCTGTGTTTTTCAGCTCCATCAAATCATTTATATTCTTCTCTAAGCTGTTTATTCTAGTTAGCATTTCATCTAATCTTTTTTCAAGGTGCTTAGTTTCTTTGCATTGGGTTATCACGAGGTGTTTTAGCTCTGAGAGGTTTGTTATTACCCACCTTCTGAAGCCTGTTTATGTTAATTCATCAGATTCATTCTCCATCCAGCTTTGTTCCCTAGCTGGTGAGGAGTCGTGATCCCTTGGATGAAGAGGGGCATTCTGGTTTTTGGTGTTTTCATCCTTTTTATGCTGGTTTCTTCCCATCTTCATGGCTTTATCTACCTGTGGTCTTTGTAGTTGGTAACTTTCAAATGGGGTTTCTGAGTGGATGACCTTTGTGTTGATGTTGAAGGTATTACTTTCTGTTTCTTAGTTTTCCTTCTAACAGTCAGTTCCCACTGCTGCAGAACTGCTGGAGGTCCACTCAGACCCTGCTTGCCTGGGGATCACCTGTGGGGGCTGCAGAACAAAAAGGGTTGCGGATGGTTTCTTCTTCTGTTATCTTCATCCCAGAAGGGTACCCACCAGGTGTTGGCCTGAGCTCTCCTTTATGAGGTGTCTCTTTGGGTATACGGGGGTCAGGGAGCTGCTTGAGGAGATAGTCTGTCCCTTATAGGAGTTCAAGTGCTGTGCTGTGCTTGGAGCTCTGTTGTTCCATGCAGAGCTGCTGGGCAGGTACCTTTAAGTCTGCTGCAGCAGAACTCATAACCGCCTCTTTTCCCAGGTGCTCTGTCCCAGGAAGGTCAGGCTTTATTTATAAGTTCCTGACATGCTGCTGCCTTTTTTCATAGATGCCCTGTCCTGCACAGAGATAGTCTATTTGCAGTCTGCCAGCAGAGGTGTTGCTGAGCTGCCACGGGCTCTGCCCAGCTGCTGTGTGAACTTCCTTGAGACAGTTAGAACTGCCTTGGTATTGGTGGACTGCCTTGGTAGTGGTGGACGCTCTTCCCCCCACTAAGCTGAACTGTCCTGGGTCCAGCTGCACTTGCTGCAAAATACTCAATCCTGAGCATTTCAGATTGCTTGTTTTGTGGGGGTGGTACCCGCCAAGCCAGATCACCTGGCTCCCTGTCTCAGCCCCCTCCCTTTCAGTTGAATGGGCAGCTCTGTCTCCCAGGCATTCCAGGTGCCAGTTGAAATGGCTGCCCAGATTTGTGTGAGTTTCTGTGCACCAACCTGCAGCACCAACTGAAGCAGCCATGCTGGAAACTCATGGTGCTTTTCGGCCCGGGAATCTCCTGGTCCGTGGGCAGTGAAAACTCGTTTGGAAGTGTGGTGATCACTCACCCTCTGTGTTGTTCTTTCTGGGAACTGCACTCCAGAGTTGTTCCTATTTAGCCATCTTGGATCCTCTCCATAAGGGATTATTTATGGGCTGTTACCAGCCCTTTTATAAGGCAGAAACCTCATGACTTAATCACTCCCCCAAAGGTCTCGCCTCCTGATACCACCACAATAAGGATTAAGTTTCAACACTTGAGTGTTGGGAGTCACTCATACCATAGCATGCATATTGTTGCACATTTTCTTCTTTTGAAAGGATTAACAGCATCTCATTGTATTTATGTAACCAGATTTCTTTATCCATTCATCTGTGAATGAACCCTTAGATTGTTTCCATATCTTGGTTATTGTGAATATTTATTTTTAGTTAAAATTAAAATTAAAATAGCCACATGTAGTTCACGGCTACTGTGTTACACAGTACATATCTAAAGGATGGAGTGGTCTCTGTCATATTTCCAGTTCTTCCCTTTGAGAAAACTGTTTCTGATGTCTCTAGTTATAAGGTAATTTTGTTCCTATCTTTATGTTTCTTGTTCCTGCTCTAACAAATGATCACAAACTTAGTGGCTTAAAAGAATGGAAATTCATTATCTTCTGTAGGTCAGAGTCTGAAATAGGTCATATGGGCTAAGACCAAGGTGTTGATAGAGGTGTGTTTATGTCTGGAGGCTCTAGAGAAATCCATTTCCTTGATTTTTCAGCTTCTAGAAAATGCCTGCATTCCTTGGCGTGTGGCTCCTTCTTCCATCTTCAATGCCAGCAACATAGCATAGCATCTTCATATTCTTTCTGGCTCAGACATTCTGCCTCCTTACAATGATTTTTTGATTCCATTGGGTCCACTTGGATAATGCAGGGTAATCTCATCTCAAGATCCTTAATTTAGACATATCTTTAGAGTCTCTTCTGCCATGTAAAGTTCCAGAGGTTAGGATGTGGACATCTTTGGGAAACTGTTCCTCTGCTTACCAAACCATTGTTGCTATTCTGCCTTGCCTTATAGTTTCCCATGTGCTTTTCTATCCACCTACTTGAGAGTAAGAATTGGGTCTGAATGATTTTTAATTCCTAGGTTAAAACTGTGGCTTTTATACCACAGACGCTAAAATGTTTGTCTGAATGAAATAAGGTAAATAGAGAGAGTATTTGATAGGTTCATATTGGGTAAATAAAGCCCCTTAAGGGGGGTCCCGATGCAGCAAATTGATTATGATCATCTTCATGGATTGAAATATTCACCAATCAATCAGCCATGCAATCAATAAAACAGATTTTAGGGCAGTATTTATCAATCACCAATCAAATAGATACTGAATAATTGTACCCAGGTCTATTTATTTTGGCTAATTATGTGTCTTGGGACCAAAGTCTGGTTGTCTGGTTCTCTGGAAATTAAGCAAGAACAAATAATGGTAGAATGATAGTTAATGGATTATATCTCAAGAAGAAATTCCACAAGACTGCTATGACATTTTAAGATTAAAACATTATTTGATGAAAGAAGTTAATGTCTGAAAAAATATATTAAGCTTTTATATCCAATGAATGAGCAATTTACTCAGTTTTTTAGAAGACATTCTAGGGCAAAAAATGTCTAATTTAAATTTTTAAAAATAAGCATTTAGGCCGGGCGCGGTGGCTCAAGCAATCCCAGCACTTTGGGAGGCCGAGGCGGGTGGATCACGAGGTCAAGAGATCGAGACCATCCTGGTCAACATGGTGAAACCCCGTCTCTACTAATATAAAAAATTAGCTGGGCACAGTGGCGCGTGCCTGTAATCCCAGCTACTCAGGAGGCTGAGGCAGGAGAATTGCCTGAACCCAGGAAGCGGAGATTGCGGTGAGCCGAGATCGCGCCATTGCGCTCCAGCCTGGGTATCAAGAGCGAAACTCCGTCTCAAAAAAAAAAAAAAAAAAAAAAAAAAAAAAAAAAAAAAAAGCATTTAATAAAAGCTTATTTTTCAAAATTTAAACATGCACAAGAGTAAAGAGCATTATATAACAAACTCAGGTACCTGTTACTCAGCTTGAACAAGCAACTGTCATCCCATGACTGTCTTGATTTAATCTAATTCCACTCTCCACTCCTTATCCCCACTTCCAGCCTCTACTTTGTTTATTTTTAATCAAATCCCAGAAGAATGTCATTTTATCTGTACATTTAATCATTTATACACACATTTAGAAGGATCTGTTAATGAATTTCCTCATATTCATGTTGGCTTCCGGCACATTTTGGCTACTCCATAATCTTTCTGGCATTTACTGTCTTTTCTTTACCTTATGTGGAATTTTGTACTGAAGGAAAAACATAACAACTAAATATAGAAAACACTAAGCTGGCTAGCCTTGTTTAATTTTCCTATTACTTCAATTCATATTTTAGAAAACAGCTTACCAAGTGGAACTATCTGAGATTGCAAGTGGAGTTAGAACAATATTTACATTTTTATTTGTGGGGAGAAAAGGGAGCTCTTAACCACAGGGGAAATATGAGTAAAAATATCCAAGTTCTACTCCCTTTTATTTTAGGAATATATTGAATAATACTGAGGTAAGATTTATTATTCAGTTGTAGAAGGAACACAGAAACCTTCTGGGATTAGGGAACATTGCGAGGGAGAAAATCTCAGAATAATAATTAGGGAAGCCAGAACTTTAACTGAGAAATAAGATATTGTTGAAGATGGAAGTCCGATCAGAAAATATCAGGCCATAAAAATATGATTTCATATAATATGAAATGTTTCTTATGGGCATGCAAATGCCTTTTTTCATATGAGTCTGTATACAGTGATTATAAATGACCTTTCTCAATATATTCAATATAATAAAAAAAGTACACCTTATTAGGGTTGTTGAGCTGGTGAATTATCTTATTATTATAAAATTATGTAATGTTATCAAATAGTTGTTTCTGTCTTTCTGTCATTTTTAACTACCAAGAACCACAAGTAATTTGTCCATGCAATGGACCTGAGTCACAATATTTTATTCTTAAAGATATAATTGAAATTTTTGTGGGAACAAGTAAAATCAATTTTTCAAATCCAAATTTGGCATTTGAAAATTTATCAAGCTGAATTCTGTTATGCCACTTTTTCCCAAAGCAGAAAGGTTCTATGTAGCCATTCCATCCACAGACTCATAAGAATTTTTATCTGGATAGAATATATGAAGTGATCTAATTCAGCTCTGTGTTTGAACCCTGACATCTCTGGATTAAATACATTGCTAAAGGTCACACATCTGAAAAGCAACAGTTTGGAGACAAGAAGCTGACTTTCCTGACTTCCAGGTTTGTGTCCCTGCTTTTACAAAAGATAAGGTTTTTGTTGCAGGTGACACATGAAGAAAATGATTTGATTCTGTTTACTATGATTGTGTAGAAATTTGTACTTTGATACCAGACTTTGAAAGTAAGCTGTTTCAAAGAGTTATATGACTTTTAAGGTCCCCTTAAGCTCTAAGATGATGATGATGTATTTGTAATAGTAGGTACTAACTTGCATTTCTTAAGTTGAATAAGAAACTATACCAAATATTTCAAAAAGATTAAATAGAAGAAAAGGAAATTGGAACTCTGCATCTGGTCTCTTTGCTGTTGATGGGACCGGCAGTATGTTTACAGCAGTGCTGAGCAACAGTACCAGCAGCCGTCTTCCCATACATCACCTGTTTCTCTGAAGACTCCTTCAAACTTGTCGCCTTAATTAGAACTGGCTCTATCCTGAATATACCAACTCTTTAGATCTTGGGGCTGAGAGTGGGGTGGTGTCCTTTTCCCTCCTCATTACTATTTTTAGATCATTTCTCCTTCATCCTGAGACCATATATCCAGCTCCCAATTACACATTACAGGGTACAGAGACAACAAACTCAACTCCTCTCACTCCCATCCTCAACCATCTCACTGTCTAATCTACCCTCTGCTCTTACTGTTTCGGTGAAAGGCACCCCAAGCTTGCAATTGCTTGAGACAGACATCTGAGAACGATTCTTCATGCCACCGTAACTTACCCCCATTCCGTTACAGTCAAATTCTATTGATTTTAATAGTCAAATATATCTCAAATGGTTTTTTGCTCTGCAAACCTGTTGGCTCACATTAGTTCTCGTCAACATCACCTCTCATGAACTGTGGCCACATCTTCCAAAGTATTCCCTTCACCACTGGATTTGGCCCCTTTCAATCTGTTCACTTGCTTGGTGACAACCATGTGCAAGGTTTTTTTTTAAACTTAGCATCCATATTACTATATTCCTTTCATAAAAAAATTGAACTTCAGGAAAACCAAAAAGCTTTCTCACACTAACACAACTCTTGAGTGTTAGAGCCAGATATTCTGGTTCCACACCAGGATTTTGTCATCTTCCAGATGCCGCTTCTAAGGTCTAGAGAAATATATACCCCTAAAGAATGAACAGTGCAGAATTGAGATCCCAACCAATGGATAAAATGATAGAAGTCTACCAGCTTTTAAACCCTAACTGTAACATAATGTTCAGTGGCTTGAAGGCCAAATTCTGAGTCATAATAATGGCATTTAGATGCCATCAGTCCAGAGTGTTGTGACCTTTTGAGAACCATAACTTCATTGTGTATAACTTGTTTCTACTTTCCAATATCTCATTTTATTATGTTGTAAATCATGCTTGTTTTTTAGGGATTTTAATTTTCACATTGCCATCAATAAAAAACCAAGTGATTCTTTGATCAGAGTTAGAACAGTCAGTTGCCCATGAAGTCAAATAAAAAGAAGTTACAATCAGTAAAAGAGTATGGTAAATATTCTTACCTATTTTTAACTACCCTTTACACAGCTTGAAATTGTTTCACAGTATGCCAGAACATCAAGCAAAGTAAAAATGTGTATGTTGGCCCAGATAAAGGGACCTACCTGTCTTTGTAAGTCCAGAGGACTACTGATTAAATTTTAAGGTAGTGACAAGTAACCTCAAGTTTCACCTGATTTAAGCTGAAGAGAAGAAACAAACAATGAAGTAATTAGAAAGGAATTCTGAGTGATGGAGGTTTTTGGGAGAAATTTACTGAGATGAATTTGAAGGACAGGGATTATAGAAACTAGTTTTCACTTGTCCAGGGTTTATCCATGCTGAATAACTCATGCTCCTGGCAACTTAATCTGTTTTGAGTCTTTCTTCTATCGAAGTATGTTGTCATTTTGCCCTGCATTTAATTCCCCTTCTTTAAAAATTAAAGAAAATTTGGGCTCTATATTGGATCTCTATGGGAATTGAGCAATTTAATACAGCAGAAGACTGTTATTATAAAGCTACAGCAAAAGTTCTGCTGACTGAAATGTAAATAAGTGAGTAAAGAGTTGAAGGGCCTTCAGACATTTCATGGATGGTAACAGCCTAGGTTGAGCATTATTCAGGTTGCTAGTCATGTCAATGATGAAGAATCTGAGGAAAGCAAATCATATTAGAACCCATCTTTGATAAAATGTTCTATATTTCCATTCCTGTAATCCATTTCATACATTTAGTGTTTAGAGTACGTCATTTCTCAAGTGTTTTATGGACACCTGTGGGTCCTTTTCTAGCAACAAAATGTAAAACAGTCTTTTGTTCCTGAAAACTCTTCTTGGTGGTTAGCATTATGGGAATTTTGCATGAACTTTTCCAATCTCACCATCCCTGTATTGGTAGATTCCTTCCCAAATGTTGGTTCACTGTAATTCAAGACACAGCCTAAATATTTTCATAGGAGGAAGCCTGGTGTAACATACAGTGTGTATGTTAACCCAGAGTGAATTAAACAAATTACAGAATTGCCTTTGGATGTTTATTATAGGTGGTACCTACCTGTGTATCAAGAGAAAATGAGAGGGAACATAATACTTTAAAGGTATCATTATAGGTATGAGGTAATTGGAGATATAGTTAAGTATCATGGACCATATTTTAAAGTCATTAGTAGACACAATAGTTTGAAGAAGTGATTGTGACCAGGAAGATTGGAGAATTATTTTGCTTAAATATAGTTTTCACTGCAGACTGAAAAAATGCCCTTACTGTTTATACCTATTGCAAGTTATTTGGATTGCCTGTTTCTTATCTTCATTTAAAAATGTGATATATATTGGATATGCTGTTACTTTAAAATTTTATGTTAGACAAGAGATTACCTACCAAAATCTTTTAAGACAGATTTTGATTAATGCTGAAATATACTATTTACATTAATATCAATCAATATCTCAACAAACTGAGAGTAGAGGGGAACTTCTTCAACTTGATAAAGAACATCTGTGAAAACTTATAGCTAACATCATACTTAATGGTGAGAAACTAAATGCTTTCTCACCAAGATCAGGAATGAGGCAAGGATGTCTCCTCTCACTTCCCCTACTCAGTGTCATACTGTAAGTCCTAGCTAATGTAAAAAGACACAAAAAGTAAATCAATTGATTGAGTGGGAAGAAATGAAATTGTTTCTGGATGACATGATTGTCTATGTAGAAAATCCCAATAAGCAGCCTTACTCATAGCAACATTGTAGGATATAAGGTTAATAAAAAGTCGATTATTTTCCTATATACCAGCAATGAACAATTGAAATTTAAAATTAAAAACATGTTACCATTCAGATTAGCTCCAAAAAGAAATAAATGGGTATAAATTTTTCAGAATATGTCCAAAATCTATGTGAGGAAAAGTACAAAACGCTGATGAAAGAAATCAAAGAAAATCCGAGTAAATGAAAAGATATTCCATATACGAGGATAGGAAGACTCAACATTAAGATATTTCCTTCTAACTTGACCTTTGGATTCAATGGAATCCCAATTAAAATCTCAACGGTTACTTTTTGGATGTTTCTAAAGCTTATTTGAAAAGCCAAAAGACCCAGAGTAAAAAAATATTTAGGGAGAAAAGCAAAGTCAGAAGGCCGACATAACTGGACTTCAGAACTTACTATGAGGCTGCGGTATTCAAAACAATATGGTGCTGGTGAAAGAACCGACAGACAGATCAATGGAATGCAGTAGGGAGCCCAGAAATAGACTCACGTGAATATAATCAACCAATCTTTGCAAAGGACAAAGGCAATTGAATGGAAAAAAATAAAAGCACCAAAACAATCTTTTCAACATATGGTGCTGGAATAATTAAATACCCACGAGTAAAAATAAATAAATAAATAAAAAGATTCCAAACACAGATCTTGCACTTTTCACAAAAATGAACTCAAAATGGATCCTAGACGTGTATGCAAAATGCAAAACTATAGAACTCCTGGAAGATAACACAGGAGAAACTCTAAATGACATTGACTTTGGCAGTGACTTTTTATATACACTACCAAAAACACTATCCATGAAAGAAAAATTGAGAAGTTAAAATCTATTAAAATTGAAAACTTCTGTTTTGTGAAAGACATTTTTAAGAGAAGAAAGAAACAGCCAGTGACTGGGAGAAAAATTTCTGCAACCGTATCTGATAAAGGGCTACTCTCCAAAATATACAAAGACGTCCTCTTAACACTCAACAGTAAGAAAGCAAATGACCCAACTAAAATATGAACAAAAGATCTGAAGAGACACCTCACCAAAAAATAAACATACAGGAGATACTCAACATCATTTGTCATTTACAGAACTGTAAATTAAAACAATGAGCTACCACTATACACATTATACATCTGTCAAAGCCCATAGAATGTGTAACACAGAGCGAGCCCTAATGTAAATCACGGACTACAGTTAGTATTGCTGTATCAGTACTGCATCTGTTGTAATGCAAGACGTTAAAAACAGGTGAAAATGTATGTGTGTATGTGGGCAAAGGGAATAGATAGGAATTCTCAATATTCTCTGATCAATTTTCTATAAACCTAAAGCCTAACATCATAAACAAAAAGATGTGAAATTGCTTTTCACTTGAATATACATTGTAGACATATGCAATGTATTACGTGCACTGTAGAGCATTATGCATTATTTCTTGACCCTTTAAAAGTTTTTAATCTATGGAATGTATTGATTGCTTGATTTTCAGTTTTGACTTGAAAATAGCAAAGTTAAGCCCTCACACAATGCAGTAAATTCACAAGGGCAGTAGAGATTTGCTACCTAATTCAATCTTGCCTTTTTGTTTGATTCAGAATCAAAATATAATTTTAAGTGATAGTCCTATTTAGTATAGTAAAGTGAAGATAGGAGTTTAATGTGATTATGGTTGGTAGAGTAACATAACAATTTGGGTCCAGTTCTGGTTCAACAAAATTGCCATTTCAAATCAATTTTCTGGTTTTATTTTAATTACATTTGACTCACCACATGCAGTTTTCACCATATGCACTTTGCAATAAACCAGGATAAATTCCAAAAAGGAGCTAGCGCATCTCAGCTGTTATAGTTCAAGTTCAGTTGCAATTTAACACAATAGAAACCTTTTTTCCTTTCATAAAAGTTTCTCATGGCTGAATGCATTTTGTATAATTAGCCAACTGTTTGGAAATTTTTATAACTTTTTCATTTATTTTAATTAAATTTCAAAATCCAAATTATTAGCAGCTTTCGTGTGTCTTCATCTTAAATTTTTCTTAGCAATTCTTAGATTTATTTGATAATTTTCATTTTGAATCAGGATTTCCATAAGATATTTTTGGCAACCAAGTCAAAGCTGTCTAAGGAAATGTGAAAGTTAGAAGAGATTTTATCTATAATCTCATGTTTTATTTCATTAATGATTAATACATTTATAAGACAGTTTAACATTGGGTTTTTCTTGTAATATTGGACACCAAGTCTTCTAGTTTCTACATATGGTGAGTTACACCTTTTTTGTTGTTGTCTGAAGAATGTCATAATATCTTTATCTGCATGTTTATTCATCAGCATACTCATCTACACTAAAAGAATCCTTTTCATGGAAACTTCAAGAAACCTGAAAATTTCAGAATACGTGACTCATAAAACATGTGAGAAAAAAAATCCTATACACAAGAAAACAATCGTATAAAATTACGTAGTTTTGGCAAACCTGGAATATAAATGAGAACTTCTGAATCAAAATTACTGACACTTTTTACATTACTTAATTTCATTTCTTGTAAAAGTTGAAAGAATTCATAATGTTTAGAACTAAAAACTGAACATGCACACATATATGGAAACTTCTGCTTTGATTATAGAGTCAGTGCAATCCCAATCTTGTTAGTGTGTTTTAAAATTATGCAGAATCTCCCTAGATTTGAAAAAATATCACTTCCTTTTTATTTGCACTTTGATATGACCTATTCTAATGATAAAAGCATACTATACATTTTTAAACATAAAATGGAACATATATGTTTATATATTTTATATTAACACATACATGAATGCATCCTACTTTAAATGAAGTTTTAATACAATCGTTAAAAGGATTGACAATTTTTAGGAATAATTATGCTTATGCTTTAAATTCAAAATACTAGACTTTACAATGACAATCTAAGCTTGAGTTAGAGATCATCCACTAGGTGGCAGAAGTGTACCAGAAATATTCACAAATAGACCCTGGTCCAGGGAATGTGTTGTCAGAGGATAGATGTTACCTAGGAGAATATGCTGATGTCCCTAAGAAGGTCATGCACTGACCAGTTATTTCTTCAGCTGTATGTGTTGGCACTGAGCTGCTATGTTCTCCCACCTGGTATCCCTTGTGGTGAACCAGGCACATTTGCCAGATGCCTGATAGAGGGAGATACTCCAAGCTCTGGCTAACAGGGCTTTCTCTGTGAGAAGCTGGGGACCCTGCATGGGAAAAAAAAAAAACTTATTGCCTGGACTTACTAGTTCTCTGGTGATTTAAAGAACCCAGACTCTTCTTGTGGGGGGGAGGGTCCCTGTTTTGTTGATATTAATTATGCCATCTTATAAATTCAAAGTGAAGTTTTTGAATTTTACTCAGGCAATTAAGGAAGGACTCAAAAAAAGATGTTTGTAATAATTTTAAAAGCAGAGTAACAGGCAAGAAGACATCTAGCTTTAGAGATAACACCTTGACTGAACTCATTTCTTTTTCCCATTGAAAATACTCTTTATTTTTAAATTTTTAATTTTTTGAGACAGAGTCTCACTCTGTCACCCAGGCTGGAGTGCAGTGGCGTATCCTGGCTCACTGCAACCTCTGCCTTCTGGGTTCAAGCTATTCTCCTGCCTCAGCCTCCCGAGTAGCTCGGATTACAGGCATGTGCCACCACACCCAGATAATTTTTGTGTTTTCAGTAGAGACAGGGTTTCACTATGTTGGCCAGGCTGGTCTCAAACTCCTGACCTCAAGTGATCCGCCTGCCTTGGCCTCCCAAAGTGCTGAGATTTACAGGCATGTGCTACCATACTCAGCCTGAAAATACTCTTTACATATAAGATGATGATAAACCATGGTGAAGCAGTGGTTTGTATCTTCAGCATTAGGGAGCGAATTGTGAATATTTTTAAATGGGGGTTGCTGCCAAGCTACTGAATAACAGGAGGTAACTTATTTAGAAGTCAAGATAGAGTGACATCCTCTGCTGCAGGACTTTTCACACTACAATGCATGTAGGAATCCCTTGGGGTTCTTGGTACAATGCAGAATCTGATTCAGTGGCTGTGCCAGTTACAGCTGATGCCTCTCAACTCCAAACCCACCTTGCGGTATTGGAGATAGACGCTGCCAAGTCACATTTTGGCTTTCAGTCTCTCTAGCACCCACTACTTTGTGCTGGGCTTCTGCAGTAGTGGGTGCTAGAGGGAGACTGCAAGGCCAGAAGTGGGAGAAGGCACCTGCCTGCTTGCAGCTTCTGTATCATCCCAGCGATGCTTCTTCAGTCTGGCATCGGTGGTTCCTTTCTGTGGTAGCAGCTTCCAGTTTTCAGTTTTTATCCGACAGTCTCAGAATGAACTTCCCCTTGCCTCTTCAAAGACCCCAGCGCTGGCCAAGAAACTGCCCCTTTCTTGGGGATCCAGCCTTTTTCTTTTGTTCCCCTGACTCTAGAGTTGGAGCTGCTTTCTGCAATTGTTACCTCTGTAATATATTGTTAGAGTTTTACTTTTACTCTTTCAATTACCTAGTTAACAACTTTATCCCTAGTTAACAGTTCTCTATATAAAATTCTCACTGTTCAGATAAGTACTGTGGTTTCTTTCCCTTGCCTTGACCTTGAGTGATGCAGTAGGTCTGAAGGGCGAGGGGGCAAGATCCTGCATTTCTGACAAGCTCCCAAGTAATGCCCAGTTGCTGGTTCATGGATCACGTTTTTAGTGGCAAGCAGAAGTACTACTCAAAGGTGTAGAGAAGTGGTTCTCAACATTCGCCTGCACATTTGAATCACCTGGGAGCCTTAGGCTACTAGGAATGGCCATATGTCACCCGAAGTGAGTTTGATTTAGTTGGTTTGAGGTGTTGCCTAAGCATTGGGTTGTCATTGGGTTGTTAAAAATCTCCCTAAGCGATTCTAGTATGCATCTAGAATTGAGAATCTTTGTTCTAGAGCAGTGGCTGTCAATCTGGGGGCAAATTTGTCTTCCTAAGGGGACACTTGGCAATGGCTGGAAACATTTTTGGTTGTCAGAATTAGCGGTGGGGATGCTACTAGTATCAAGTGGGAAGGGACCAGGGGTGCTGCTATGCATCCTGTAATGCACAGGACAGTCCTCCACGACAAAGGATGATCCCACACCCAAAATATCAACAGTGCTAAGGCTGAGAAACCCTCATCTGGAATATGTGGCAAGGTCAACCCAGCTTATCTCTTTATCTGTTTGCTAATTCATTTGTGTATTCATTCTGTGGTGCCAAAGCCCTGTTAACCTCAATAGGGAAAGCACCACGTTCAAGAGGCTGAAGAAGGGACCTAGAGCAGGCAAGTGAGACATGGGGTTTCAGTGGGAGCTACTTACAAGGGAGAGAGTCCAGTGGCAGAGGGCTGGATTAGAACTACCTTAAGCTCAGTGGTGGTCGGCTGGACAAGGTATTAGCCTTCCTACAGTCCAGTGATGGTGGGCTGGGCAGGAAACCGAAACCACAACTGCTTGCAAACATCATGCAGTTTATATAGCATTTTCACATAATATTCCTCCCTTAACGACCTCCACCTGGCAACCTTCATTTAACCTAAAACTCAATACCTCAATCCCCTTTGCAGCCTGTGTTCCACGAAAGGGGCCAGGGCTCAGATGTTCCTAACAGATAAGGAATGACTCTCCAGGTTGACCATTTCTGGATTCCCTAGCTCAGAACACATATTCAGGTGCATCTGCCTATACAGGGTCATTCTAAGGGTATGGCTAAGTTATTACTATCAAGGGCGTTTATCCTACACACATATATCTACTGAGCATTTACTATGGGCTTTTCTAAATGCAGGAGACTACATAAAGTTTCAGAGCCAGGTATTATCATACAAACTTAGCAGGGAGAAAATAGTTCTATAATGTGCATTTTAGGTGAAGATGCATGCTGTTTGTTTGCTACTTATAAGTGCTGGAAATTAACTATAGTTCATTGCTTGCCAATGTATGTATGAGCAGTAAGGATTTTCTCAGTACTCTTAGATGTTATGTACTTTGTCTCATTGTATATTGCTGGAAGGAACTCTGGTGTCACAAGCATGACAGTCCAAAAGTGGAGAGAAAGCTGACATGTTTATCCAAACTTCCTTTTAGCTGCTAGCGTGGTGCTTAATGTATATCCTTAAGAACTGAGAAATTGGTTAATATCAGTAAGAATGAATGAGTGAACACAGCAATGAATAATTGCAGCCAAGTGGGCCTGCACTGTGTCAGGCGCTTTGTTAGGCACACTTTACCTATATTGCTTTAAGTCTCTGAAGGAGAATATTCGTCTCCATTTTAAATTTAATGCCACCGAGACTTGGAGAGGTTAACATGACAATTTTACATAGCTTAGGACTCAGGGTTTTTATCGTTTTAGAAAGTGATATCCCTAGATATATCCCTTTAAGAATACTAAAAATGTTCATCCCAACAGGGAAATTGTGTCATTTGCAGGGGCACAGACACTGTGATATACATGTCAGAACTATAAAATCGTTGCTAATGAGTACTGAGAATCCCGTTTTGTCACTGTACTGCTGTCCTTACCTCTGGCACTTTTAGCACATTCTTCTCTATTACTGTGCATCCCCAGGTTTCAGGAACTGTGAGTGACAGCTGATCATTAAAGTGCTGACTGGTTCTCAGATAGCTGGCCCCCTGGCTTATTTGGTTTTGGCTTGTATGTTCTGAACCCCCAAACAGATACTAAGTAACTATCATAAGCACCTGCCTTTTTAGCTTCTCTTTCTGCTGTTTCACTGGATCTTGTGGCTTGGCTGGCCCTTAGGAGGTAAGTGTGGTGTGAAAACAGGGAGTGTGACCTCAAAGTTGGCAAACATTGAGTCATTTTAAAATTTATTCATCTCTTGAGCATAATTGCAGCAATCATTTTTTTTTGATTTTGCTAAAATTGTAACTAATTTCTTATTTATTTATATTTAAAAGGTACCACAGCAATCCTGACCTATATACACTAGGGCAGTGTTTTCCATACCAGAGTATTGCGAAACCCTTTAGTTGGTCACACAGTCAAATAGCCAGCATTTCCTTTTTTTTTTTCTTTTTAAATGAAATAAGCTGGAGTTGAATAGAAACGATCAGCATTTTGTGTAGCAAGATAAATGTTATTTCATGTAACTTTTGCTGCATGAATGTTTGTACAGGGACCTGTATTAGTTTCCTATTGCTGCTGGAACAACTTGGCAAACATATAGTGGTTTAAAACAAACAAATGTGTTACCTTATAGTTCTGTAGATTATAACTGACTCACAGGTCTCAGTGGGCTAAAATCAAGATGCTGGCTGGGCTGTACTCCTTCTGGTGGCCCTAGAGAATACTTGTCCTTGCCTTGTTTAGTTTCTAGAGGCTGTCTGCGTTCCTTGGCTTGTGACCCCCTCCCTCTATCTTCAAAGCCAGCAATGATAGGCTGAATCCTTCTCATATCACATCACTCTGATTTCCTCTGCTCTCTCCCTCTTCTACTTTTAAGAACCCTTGTGGAGTTCGAGACCAGCCTGACCAACATGGAGAAACCCTGACTCTACTAAAAATACAAAATATAGCTGGGCATGGTGGCACATGTCTGTAACCCCAGCTACTTGGGAGGCTGAGGCAGCAAAATCACTTGAACCCGGGAGGTGGAGATTGTGGTGAGCCATGATCACACCATTGTACTCCAGAGCAACAAGAGTGAGACTCTGTCTCAAAAAAGAAAAAGAAAAAAAGGACCCATCTGGATAACCCAAAATAGTCTCCCTTTCTCAAAGTCAGTGGATTAGAAATCTTATTTCCTCTATGTCAGTTCATTCCCACATTGCTATAAAGAACTACCAAGACTGGGCAATTTATGAAGAAAAGAGGTTTATTTGGCTCATGGTTCTGCAGGCTGTACAGGAAGCATGGCTGGGGAGACCTCAGGAAACTTATAGTCATGGTGAAGGTGAAGAGGAAGGAAGTGCATCTTCTTCACATGGCAGATCAGGAGAGAATGGGGACGAAAGAAGTGCTACACATTTTTAAATAGCCAGATCTCCTGAGAACTCACTTACTATCATGAGAACAGCAAGGGAGAAATCTTCCCCCATGATCTAATTACTTCCTATGGGGCCCCTCCTCGAACACTGAGGATTACAATTCAATATGAGATTTGGGTGGGGACAGAGAGTCACACCTTATCATCCTGTTTGCTGTGTGACTTAACATACTCACAGGCTCTGAATATTAGGACATGGACATTTTTGGGAAGCCATTATTTTTTCCACCACACTGCCACAGTGTAAAAGAGTTTGAACAATACAACCCTATCCGATATCTGTTAGAGAAGAGAACATCCATAAATTGAATTGAGGAAAGGTCAGTTTGATACAAAGCCACATGCAATGAGCACTGTACTATCACTGACATTCAGTTACAAATACACATGTACACACACAAACTGGTACACATAGAAACACATGTGAACACACTCACACATACATGCATATGCACACACACCAATACCCATGAATACACACATACACTCATGTACACACATGTACACATACAAATACCCACGCATACACATATACACTCACATATGCACACACATGTATATGCATACACTTAAGCACATTTACATTTCATTTCCCAAATAAAATTCTAAGTTCCATGAGGCTGATACCGTGTAAGCTACTTCTTTTATATTCCCATAGCATTTATCATGGGGCTGAGCACCTAGTAAGTACTGAACAAGTACTGTTAACTCAAAATGTTCACACCGTTTTGTGAATTGATATGCCTAAATTTCTAATTATTTTGCCTTACTTAACATCTTGTTTTTTCGAACTGAAAACTGTGGATAATAACCTCTGCTTACCTCACAGAGTTATGGTGATACTCAAAGCAGATAATCTTCAACCATATATACTATAAAGTAACATACAAGTATGAGAAGGGGCCATAGTCTCCTAGCATTCTATAGAAATAAGCCTGGAGATGGAAAGAACGATCATAGAGATGAAACTATCTCAAGGCAGGATTTCGGTTTTCTTCTCTGAAAAGAGTAGCTTTATTTTGTTACCTTCTTGGCTTTTATTTTATTTGAAGATAACACTGATTTGACTTTTATCTTTCGTTTATCATATTAATTGTTCTTAGGAAAACAATAAATAAAAGGTGGCAGAATCACTGCTGACATTCAGGTTTATGAGTAGATTTTCATATTGATAGAAATAAAAAATGATCAATCCTCACATTGAGGCTAAAAGATAGGAAAGACATGATATTAAATTTGATCTGCCAATAAATGGAAGTGCTTCAAGACTACTTGACATATTTGAAGAAGGATATCTGTTTCCTGAAACAGATTGAGCTAATGATATCCAGAGTTCATTAACTGGCAGTATAGAAGGCTTAGGGAAAGGCAAAAAAAAAAAAAAAAAAAAAAAAAAAATCAGCATTACTGTTCCCTTTCCATGCGAGAGTCAAAGAGGGAATAATGTGTGGCAGGAACAAAAAAAGGAAACAGGCTGTGTTTGGGAGATTAGCAAAATGTATTGCAAAGACTCTGCCTTCAGGACAGGTGATTAGAAATTGATTAGAAACCTTATTTCCTATGTGTTAGTTCATTCTCACATTGCTACAAAGAACTACCTGAAACTGGGCAATTGATGAAGAAAAGAGGTTTAATTGGCTCGTGGTTCTGCAGGCTGTACAGGAAGCATGGCTGCAGAGACTTCAGGAAACAACAATCATGGTGAAGGTGAAGAGGAAGGAAGTGCATCTTCTTGACATGGCAGATCAGGAGATCTGAAGGTGGGCTAAGGAGGGAGAGTAGAGGAGGGGTTAGAAGGATCCTGGAGGAAGGTTTTAACAAGTGGGAAGAGAACTTAGGTTTGCTCAATAGATAAGAAGGAGACTTAAGAGGGTAGTGGCTGAGAAAATTTTCATTTAAGTGTTACATTACACAAGTACTTGAGAAGACTATACCAATTTAATATAATAAATGCCATTTTTGGGGCATGTTTTCTTCTTCTTTTCCTAAGAAGAAAGAAATTAAAAGAGTCTATTCCCCCTTTAAAATATACTTATCCTTTATTTTTCTGTAAAGGAATTGTTTTACCTGCATTTACCAAGAAGCAAACCATTTTTGTTGTTTGAGGTAAATTGCTCAGGACAAATGCTACTCCTGGAGTTTTATTCTGAGGATAATTCTAAGATCCTTTCCAGCCCTAAATGATATGAAGTTAATGTAATAAACTAGAAGAACCTATTACCTTTGCTAACTGATTGCTCTTTAAGAAAAAGCTATTTAAGATACTGATGAAATGCTTGAAAAGCCTAGTGATGGTTTCAGTGAAATACAACAAATTGTCACTGAGTCTTATTCTGTACCAGGCTATCTGGTAGCTAGGTGGAAAGAAGGAAGAAGGAGCTCAGATATCAAGATGACTAATGCCTGGCACATAGCATCCATTGGATGAAAGAATGAATGCATGGTCAAGTCCCTGCTATTGATTGATTCAGTTTTCTGGGAGGGGCAGGAAGAAGTACTGGGGACATAGACACCAAAATCAAGAGTGCAGGGAGGAAAATGCTTGAATAGAGACTAGGTAAGTGGCTCTTAACATTTAGCTGCACGTTTGAATCACCTGGGGGCTTAAAAAGTACTAATGTACTAATGCCCAAATGCCATCCTAAATGAGTCTAATTTAGTTGGTTCAAAGGCAAAGAAAACAGAGGAGAGAAAACCATGCCCATGGACCCAGGAACTTGGAAAAGCAAAGCACATTTTGGAGAAGAGGAAGTTATTTGGAGTGGGTGAAGTGTAGCGTGAAATAATAGCTGAAAGATGAACCTCCTAGACACGAAATGGGTAGGCTGACGACGTTCATCTCATTGCCAGAGTACAGTGAGATGGATTTTATCCTATTGCCATGTGGGAGCTAAGAAAGAATTGTAAGGAAGGGTGTAATAAGATTTGTGTCTTAGAATGGCAATTCTGGCATGGGTAGAGGGCATGGATGGGGAGGGGAAGACACTGCTGTTAGGAGGCTATTGCATTAATCCAGATGAATGAAGGCATTGGTGATGGAGAGGAAAAGCCACAGTCAGTAGACACAGCTGTGATAGACTCATACAGTTTTGTTAATCAAATGGCGTAGGTTGATAACAGAAAAAAAACAACAGGGTACCAAGATAACAGTCAGTTTTCCAGATTGTGCTTTAAAGTATGAAGATTACTTTTTAACATTAATTTAAAAAGTACAGGCCAGGTGCTGTGACTCATACCTGTAAACCCAGCACTTTTGGAGGCTGGGGTAGGCAAATCACTTGAGTTCAGACGTTACTGACCAGCCTGGGCAACATGGTGAATCTCGACTTTACCAAAAATAGAAAATATAAAAATTATCTGGGTGTGGTAGCATGTACCTGTAGTCCCAGCTACTTGAAAGACTGAAGTGGGAGGATTGCTTGAACCCAGGAGGCAGAGGTTGCAATGAACTGAGATGGTGTCACTGCACTCCAGCCTAAATGACAGAGCCAGACCCTGTCTCAAAAAACAAAAAACAAAACAAAACAAAACAAAACAAAACGACAAACATCCACATCCTCGAAATTGCAGTTTTCGTATCTGTTAATTGAGGAAATCACCCTGCCCAAAGTAATTGTTTGGCTTGCCCCAGGTTGGCCACCCCTCTTATGTTTGCTGTTTGCTCTCCTGCTGGAGTGTGTGTGTGTGTGTGTGTGGGGGGGGGGGGTGCCTACAGATACAATGCCACCCTTCATCTCTGCCATGCCCTCTGAGACTGTATCCCTTTTATACTGCAGTTTTTGAGTTATGACATACTCTTTCACAAGGTTTATTTAAAAACTTGGTTCCTCCTTCAAATGGCTACTCATAGCTTCATGAAGTTTGCACCTGGTTTTCATTCACTCATCTCTTGGCGAATGGTGTCATTTTCTTGTTTGTGGTTCTCCCATTTGTCACCAACCGTCATTGCTAGTTTTCTGAGCACCAATTACAGAAATGATTTGCTTTTGGTATATGTCTTCCTTTTAAAAAATAGTATATATTCATTGTAATTATTTGAAGAGTGTAGGAAAGTTGAAGTAAACAGGAATTATTCATAATAGTACTCTCTGGTGCTGTTAACTTGGTATACTTTAAGTATGTGTTTACTACATGCCTACATTTATTTGTTAAGTTTGGAGATGGCTTTGTGCTGAATATTTTTCTTTTCCTTTTTTCTCTTAAACTTGATTATGAGATTTTTTTTCTACAATGATTAAATATTTGTCAAAAAACAATTTTAATGAGTATATATTATTCTAATATATTTATTTATAATAATGTTTTGGCCACACTTTCTTATTGGACATTTTTTTTTGTTTTTGCAAATAATGCTACACTGAGAACCTTGCACATAAATCTTTATGCAAGTCTTGATTCCCTTAAGATAGATGGTTAAAAGTGGAATTACTGGGTTAAAGTGTACTTACTTTAGAAAGTCTTTTATACAGATTGCTAAATTACTTAAAATTTTTTTGAACATATTTATTGTGTTAGGATGTATTTTGCATATATATTTCTACAACATCTCATAATTGTAATAGAAGTTCCTTCGATATTTTTTTAAATGTGAAGGATTACTTCAAATAAGTACATCTATGCCGAGAAGACCATTGAAACTTAATAGTAATTTAGGAGACTGTTGACACAATTTTTACAAACAAGAGTTCATTAACTCAAATGGCCATGAAACAGGTTTGTAATGTGATTTTTCAGTGGTGGGGGAACTTACATACTGGATAAGAAATGGTTGTTTTTGTTGGGGGACAATCTATCATCCAGGAAACGTGTGCATAGATAATATCTGTATTTGCAAGATAATTACTATTGAGTTATACATTTCTTGGAAAGCCTTACTGTATTGAAAATTGTGTAAGACGGAGGTGTCTGGATCTGATTTATTTAATACAACACTCAAACAATGCATCTGGCAGATGTTTTCAGGCTGTGCAATGTTCTGCACGCTGTTCTGACCACAGAGGAGCTTTCCCATGGTAAGTTTATGATGAACAAACTTTGAATTATTTATATGGTGTATCTGGCATCCAGGCCTCTTCATCTGACCTCTTCATCTATTATTACATTTCATAATAATAGAACATTACGTGTTCTATTATGTGTGGCTGTAGTCTTTGTACCTTTGTTTGTAGTTTTAGTTTTTTTCTGGGAATATTTGCCATAAAATTATTTTTTCTATTTATGAAAAACCATGAGCATGAGAAAAAACAAAATCTTACATAAAAAAGGAAATTTACTGCCATTCCTTACCAGGAACAAATTTCTTGTTTACCCTTTCCAGCTTAAAATTTCCCATTTTTAAAATTATTTAGAATTCGATTAAAATCCTCATGATAGCTATAATTGTAATAAAATTTTGATGGTAATTAATACAAAGGCTTCCTGAGGTGTTTTCTAATCTAGAAACATAGACTTTTGTGTATGACCACAATCAATAGTTGCTCATTTGACGTATCTGAAATTTGAAGTCACCAATGCTTTTAGTATTCCTCCAAAATGTTTAGAATGATTTACTGTGTAGAAAATAGCAATTGTAAATACCCACTCTTGACACATCATCTCACAGCAAAGTTATTTGGTGTTGACAAAAATTTCCTAAGTTTTTCTGGAATTCACTGTTTCTCCTTTTCAAGCTTTTAGAATATATTTTTCTATATCTTTCTTATAACACACCTTTTTCTTGTGGTATTGAGTTATTTAATTATAGGCTTTATTTCTCTTGTCCAGGTGCTATCACATATATGCCCGTATCAGTCTTCTACCAAGTCTATGCTCAATTAATACAAGGTTTAGGTATTTCTATTATTTCTTAATTTTTTAAACTGAGTTCTAGAGGCAACCACTCAACTCACAGGCCATGGACGTGCTGCTTTAGATTAGCAGCTCAAAGCTAATGGTAATAAAGAGATGGAAAAATTCATCTCTTTCATCTACTACACAAACAAACATTCATCCACTACACAATGAGGAAGAATATCAGCAGAATTTGATATTTTATTTGTATAAAATTCTGTAAATATTCTTAGCATCTAGGGCTCATGGAACATTTTCTGCTTGTTGGAGTTGATGATAATAATAGTAGTGGTGGTTGGGGTGATGCCCACTGACTGTTACCTCTTTGCTCTTCCTCGTTACCATACTGACTATGTATAAAAAGGACAAAACGTGTTCTCAGTACCCTCTTACAGTTTGTATTCTTCATGACTGAAATGTGAAATGGCATTGTAAACTCTAACTTTATAATTTTTATTTGATATTATCATTGTTCATTGAAAGGCGTTGATCTTCAAAGACATATGAAAGCTCTCATTTTCTTTTCTCCTGTCAGCCCTAACATGCTAGGCTGTGGTCCGGTTTCTGAAGTCTTCCCAGTCAGGAATTAGGAATAGGAATACCTGGGATATGAAAGCTGGAGGGAAGACAGAGGATTGAGATGTTGAGTTGTGAGGATCATAGGAAAGTGTGGTGTAGTAGAACGGACATTGGCTTTATGATCAGGCAGATTTGGGTAAATTGCTTTTTTTATTTTTATTTTTATTTTTTGAGACCAGATCTTTCTCTGTTGTCCAGGCTAGGGTTCAGTGGCACAATCATGGACCACTGCATGGACCACTGGATCCCCTCCTGGGATCAGGTGATCCTCCTACCTCAGCAGCTCTGGTAGCTGGGACTACACCCAGCTATTTGTGTGTGTGTGTGTGTGTGTTATTTTTTTGTGGAGATAGGGTTTCACCATGTTGCCTAGGGTGGTCTTGAACTCCTGGCTCAACTGATCTACCCACTTTGACCTCCCAAAGTGTTAGGATTTATAGTTGTGAGCCACTGTACCTGGCCAGGGTAAACTGTTTCAATCCTATAAGGCTCAGTTTCCTTACCTGTAAAGTGATGAGGATAAATCTCTTTCATACAAAAGATTGTGTGTTACATTCCTGATCACTCAGTATGCAAGCCACAAATGTTTCCATCTTTCTTCCTTTCTTCTACACTCAGAGTCTTTGATTGGGCTTTTCTGATAGCATTTTATTCACCATAAAGACAAGTGAGCCCCTCAAGGGCAGGAATGGTGTCTTGTTCACTTTTCATCTCAAGGGGACCAGGTCAGTGCTTGGCTGAGAGTGGAGGCTCTATGAATGACAGTTACACTGAGCTGCATTCCATTGTGCAAAGAATCCACAATAATATCAGGAATTGGGAGAAGAGTTGAAAAACTTGGAAGGAAGCAGAACGGAGCAATAAAAGCCTGGTCCTGTGCCATCTATCCAAACTTATTTCTTGATAGTTCAGGACTTAGTCAATACTTGTTGAGGTAATAATATTAACGAGAATATTTTTAAAGGAATCTCACAGGAAAAGTTTGTGGAACTGAAATCAGGTGATCTAGATGAGTCCTTGGTATGAACTGAACACAATAAATATTCATTGAGTCAAAAAATAATGAAATAAATAGTTAGATGTACACCTTGTGGGAGTGGGTAAGTAAAACATTATTTGGAAGATAATGTATATAGTGAAAGATTGTAGCTTTTTTGTATTCCGTGTGTGTATGTATCTGTGTGTGTGTGTGTGTGTGTGTCTGTGTGTCTGTGTGTGTTTATGACAGAATGAGAAGGAGAGTAGAGGAGGGGAGGAAATTCATTTAGATGAGCCACTGAGGGACTAGGTGATTTATCAGGCTTAACTTCCTTTCATTACTGTTAAACATTATCCTGGATTACTGAAGGAGTTGGTAGTCTTACAGACAAAGGGAAAGTTATCATCTGACTCACATAGTCGAGATGCAAAGCTATGACGCTGCTAAACAGAAAAAGAGATGACATCTCAGTGTTCTTGCTAGTGTATCTTTCTGGTTCACCTGCTGACAGACGATATTGTTAATCGACATACACAAAGACTCATTTAAACACCTCCTTTGATTTTTGAAGTGATTAAATGAATGCAGCTTTTATTTTGCACCTGAGGTTTCTGAGTCACCCTTAAGTATTTCCAGAATTTTTCCTACACAATCCTGGAGTTATCAAATCTGACAATTGGAATGGAATGGTCCTCACGAGAGTTGTATCGGAAAGGAGTGGTTGCTGTTTGATTGCCAAGATAAAGATATTCTGGCCCCTGCTGTGGCTATCAGCAATTCCAGAAACTACAGGAGTCCCAGGCAAAGATGCCTAGCAGTCAGCTTCACCACAAACTGTGTTAGTGAGCTTTCACATTGCTATAAAGAAATACCTGAGACTGGGTAATTTATAAATTAAAGATTTAACTGGCTCACAGTTCCACAGGCTGTACAGGAAGCATGATACTGGCATCTGATTGGCTTCTGTGGAGACCTTAGAAAGCTTACAATCATGGCAAAAGACAAAGGGGGAGCAATGTGTCAAATATGGTGGGAGCAGCTAGAACGAGAGGGAGGTGGGAGGTGCTACACACTTTTAAACACCCAGATCTCATGAGAACTCACTATGATGAGATCAGCCCAAGAGGGTGGTGCTAAACCATTCATGAGAAACATTTCTGTGATCCAATCATCGCCCACCAGGCTCCACCTCCAACATTGGGGATTACAATTCAGCATGAGCTTTGGGTGGGGACACAGACCCAAAGCATATCACAAGCCATTGAATCCACCTCCGCCTCATTCTACGCTCACTAGTCCCGAGCTCAGCCTAAGCAATTTCATTTTCATGCATGAGCATAATTTATCTAAGGACGAGGAAATTAGAGTAGCTCATTACTCTTTCAAGAAGAAAGGTGTTTAGAGAGGTGAAGGTATTTGGATAGTTAGTAGGGTGTGTGGAGGTTCCAACACAGGTTCAGTTATTCACCAGCAATGCGTGTGACATGGGGAAATTGCTGCCATCTCTGAGCCTCATTTTCTTCATCTGATTGTGACCATGCTCCATTTAGCCAGAGTTGTTCTAGAGATCAGTGAAAACATATGTGAAAGAGCTTTGTTAAATATACCATGATGTATGAATGTACAAGTATGCATATTTTATAAAATGCATATCTGAAGGAAAGGAAAAAAGGGAATGGGGATAAAGAAGCTTCTTGGGCTATATGAAGAGTTTAGCTCATTTGGGGATTGGGGGGTATGCAGTGTTTATAGGCTCCTCCATAGGCAACACAGAATGAGAGAGAATGAGGGGACAAAGAATGAAGCGCTTATACAAAAGAGCTGTTTATTCTCTCCTCTTCAACCCCCTACCGTCAAACCTCTTGCTCCCTTCTGGCTCGTACACAGAGATGTGTCAGCTGGAATGCTTTTGGAGATCATTAAGTGTAACCCCCAGGCAGTTATCTCACAGTTGTTTAAACATCCCACCATTTATTTTAGCCTATTCACATACACTGAATAGAGCGGGTCTAATGCTCAAGGGTGTGGTTAATGGTGGTAAGAGTTCTTATGGGAGAGGAAAGATGAGCGTTTCTGGCACTTGCTTACTTCTGTGTTTGCCAGAGAGAAAATACACGGAAACAATTCCAATCTAAGTGGCACAAAATATCCAAAGTTGTTTTGAAATAAAGACCAGATTTGAAGGAAAAACCTTGCCACTTTGAACAATATTATTATTTTATGCTTCAACAAATAGAAGATGTTCCAGGAGTCTTTAATGTTGACCAAAATTATATAAAAACATATGAGAATTAGCAAATTATGATTTAAGTAGGATTCCCATGCACTTGTGTAATTAGTGCTAATATTGTTCCTTTGTCAGAAACATACATATAAGTCTATGTCTTAATAACCACCTTTCTATTGCACTTGAATTCACCATTATTTTCATATTTGTAGTTCATGTACTTTTCTGTTATTTATTTAGTATTTGCTAGTTTCACTGAGAATGTTTAGTATCTGAATGACTTACCCCAAACATGATAAAAATAAGTGGATTTCTAAGATCAAGGAGTTAAGGACATTTAAAAAATCTGCTACACGGTTGTAAAATATCTACATGAGTTGGAATATTTTTATAAATTATGGTACCATTTTTAACAGAAATGACTAGTGTATTTGGTAGTTATTATCCATACATAGTGATAATAATGAAAATACCTTGTGATTAAATGACAATACCTGCTAGAGTGATGTATGCTAGCTACAGTAACAAACAAGTCTCCAAAGGTATAATGCTTCAAGTATTAAATAATTAAATTTCTCACTCACATAAAGATCAAAACAGGAAACCTTTTAAAAAATTATTTCAACTTTTATTTTAGATGCAAGGATCCATGTGCAGGTTTGTTGCAGGGATATATTGCAGCTCTATTGCATCATTGGTTGGGGGTATGATTGAAACTATCACCCAAATACTGAGTGTAGTACCCCATAGATAATTTTTCAACACATACTTCTGTTCCTCCCTCTCCCCTCTGGTAATCCACAGTGTCTATTGTCCCTATATTTATGCCTGTGTGTATTCAGTGTTTGGCTCCCACTTGTGACTGAGAACATACAGGTGTATGTTTTTTGTCCCTGTGTTAATTTGCCTATGATCATAGTCTCTAGTTGCCTCTGTGTTGCTGGAAAGGACATTTCATGCATTTTTATGGCCGCATAGGATTCTGTGGTATGTATGTACCACATTTTATTTATCTAATTCACTGTTAATGGGCAACTAGATTGATTCCATGTCTTTGCTATTGTGAATAGTGCAGGGATGAACATACACATACTTTTGTCTTTTTGGTAGAATAATTTAGTTTTCTTTCTGCATGTACTCAGTAATGAAATTGCTGGGTCAAATGGTAGCTCTTTTTTTAGTTGTTTGAGAAATCCCCAAACTCCTTCTACAGTGGCTGTAGTAATTTGTATTCCCACCAACAGTGTATAAGCATACCCTTTTCCCCATAGCATTGCCAACATCTGTTAATTTTGGACTTTTTAGTAATAGCCATTCTGACTGGTGTGAGATGGTATCTATCTCACTGTAGTTTTGATTTGCATTTCTCTGATGATTAGTGATGTTGAACATTTTTTTTCATATGTTTACTGGCTGCTTATTTTTTTTCATATGTTTACTGGCTACATTTTCTTCTTTGGAGAAGTGTCTGTTCATGTCTTTTACCCATTTTTAATGGGGTTATTATTATTTTTTTCTTGTTGATTTGTTTTAGTTCCTTATAAATTCCAGATATTAGACCTTTGTCAGATGCGTGGTTTGTGAATATTTTCTCCCAGATTGTAGGTTTTCTGTTTATTCTATTCGTAATTTATTTTGCTGTGCAGAAGCTCTTTAATTAGGCCCCAGTTGTCAATTTTTTTTTGTGTTGCCATTGCTTTTGGGGACTTAGCCAAAAATTATTTGCCAAGAGCAATGTAGAGAAGAGTATCTCCTAAGTTTTTGTCTAGGATTTTTATAGTTTGAGATTTTATATTTAAATCTTTAATCCATCTTGAGTTTGATTTTCATGTATGGTGAAAGGCAGGGGTCCAGTTTCAGTCTTCTGCATATGGCTAGCCAGTTATTTGAGCACCATTTGCTGAATAGGGAGTACTTTTCTAATTGATTGCTTTTGTCTGCTCAAAGATCAGATGGTTGCAGTGGGAAGCTTTATTTCTGGGTTCTCTATTCTGTTCCATTTGTTTAAGTGACTGTTTTTTTTGTGCCATATTGTGTTGGTTACTGTAGTTTTGTAGTATTGTTAAATACTACAAAGTGTTGGTTACTGTATCTTTATAGTATTGTGTTGGTTACTGTAGCTTTATAGTATTGTTTTAAGTCAAGTGCTGTGATGCCTCTAGATTGATTCATTTCGCTTAGGATGGTTTTGGCTATTTGGGCTTTTTTTTTTTGGTTCCATATGAATTTTAGAATCGTTTTTTCTAATTCTGTGAAAAATGATGTTGATAGGAACAGCATTAAATTTATATACTGCTTTGGACAGTATGGTCATTTTAATGATATTGATTCTTCTAATCCATGGGCATGGAATGCTTTTCCATTTTTTTGTTTCATCTCTTATTTCTTTCAGCAGTATTTCGTAGTTCTCCTTGTAGAGATCTGTCACCCTTATGGTTAGCTGTATTCCTAGGTATTCATTTTTCTTTTGTGTGGGTGGCTATTGTAAATGATATTGTGTTCTTGATTTGACTCTTTGCTTAAATATAATTGGTGTATAGAAATGCTACTAAAAATTGTACATTGATTTTGTATCTTGAAACTTTATTGAAGTCAATTGTTAGTTCTAGGCCTTTTGGCAGAGTCTTCAGAGTTTTCTATGTATAGAATTGCATCATCTGTAAAGAGAGATAGTTTCACCTCTTCTTTTCCTATTTGAATGCCTTTTATTTCTTTCTATTGCCTTATTGCTCTGGTTAGGACTTCCAGTGCTATGTAGAATAGGAGTGGTGAGAGTGGGCATCCTTGTCTTTTTCCACTTCTCAAGGGGAATACTTCCAGCTTTGGCCTATTCTGTATGATGTTGGCTGTGGGTTTGCCATAGATGGCTCCTATTATTTTGACATATGTTCCTTCAATGCCTACTCTGTTAATGATTTTTATTATGAAGGAATGTTGGATTTTATTGAAAGCTTTTTCTGTGTCTAATAAAAGGGTCATATGTTTTTCGTTTTTAATGCTGTTTATGTGGTGAATCACATTTATCAGTTTGTGTATGTTGAATCAGCCTTGTATCTCAGGAATAAAGCCTACTTGTTTGTGGTGTATTATCTTTTTGACGTATTACTGGGGTCGGGTTTGATAGAATTTTGTTGAGGATTTTTGCACATATGTTCATCAAGGTTACTGGTGTGAAGTTTTCTGTTTTTATTGTGTCTATGTCAAACTTTTGTCTCCTGCGGATTCTGGCATCATAGAATGAGTTAGAGTGGAGCCCCTCCTCGTCCTTGAATAGAATTCCATTTTTAGGAATAGTTTTAGTATGATTGGTACCAGTTCTTCTTTGTATGCCTGGTAGAATTTGGCTAGAAATCTATCTGGGTTAGGATTGTTTTGATTTTTTATTACAAATTCAATTTCAGAACTTGTTATTTATTTGTTCAAGTTTTAACTTTCTCCCTGATTCAATCTTAGTAGGTTGTATGTTTCTGGGAATTTATCCATATTCTTTAGGTTTTCTAATTTGTGTGCATGCAGTTTTCTACAATAGTCTCAAGAGTCCTTTGTATTTCTGTGTGATCAGTTGTAATGTCATTTCTGTCATTCCTGATTGTGCTTATTGGGATCTTCTCTGTTTTCTTTGTTGTTATAGCTAGCAGTCTATCAATTTTGTTTATTTTTTTGAAGTACTAACTTTTGGTTTCATTGATCTTTTATATGAATGTATGGATCTCAATTTTATTCATTTCTTCTCTAATTTAAGTTATTTCTTTTCTTCTGCTATATTTGGGATTAGTTTGTTCTTTTTTTCTAGTTCCTCTAGGCACAAAGTTAGATTGTTAATTTGAGATTTTTCTAACTTCTCAATGAAGGCATTTAGCACTATAAAGTTTCCTCTTAACATTGCTTTGGCTGAATCCCAGGGATTTCAGTAAGCTGTGTCCCTATTTTCATTAATTTCAAATAAGTTTTTAATTTCTGCCTTAATTCTGATGTTCACCCAGAAATTATTCAGGAGCAAGTTGTTTATTTTCATTGTATTTGTGTAGTTTTGAAAGATCTTCTTGATATTGAATTATATTTTTATTGTGTTGTGGTCCAAGGAAGTGATTGGTATGAATTTGATTTTTAAAAAAATCTATTGAGGTTTCCTTTATGACCAAGCATGTTTTTGATCTCAGAATGTGTATTAGTCCATATTCACACTGCTAGAAAGATACTACCTGAGACTGGGTAATTTATGAAGAAAAAATGTTTAATTAACACACAGTTCCACATGGCTGGGGGAGCCTCAGGAAATTTAAAATTGAGGCAGAAGGTGAAGAAGAAGCAAGTACCTTCTTTACACAGCAACAGAAGAGAGAGAGTACAGGGGAAACTGCCACTTTTAAACCATCAGATCTCATGAGAACTCTCTATCACGAGAATAGCATGGGAAACGACCCTCATGATCCAGTTATCTCCCACCAGGCCTCTCCCTCAACACCTGGGATTACAATTGGAGATAAGATTTGGGTGGCGACACAGAGCCAAGGCACGTCATTACACCCCTGGCCCCTCCCAAGTTTCATGACCTTTTCACATTTCAAAACCAATTATGCCTTTGTAACAGTCCCACAAATTCTTAACTCATTCCAGCATTAACCCAAAAGTCCAAAGTCTCATTTGAGACAAGTCTAGTTCCTTCTGCCTATGAGCCTGTAAAATCAAAATCAGGTTAGTTACTTCCAAGATATAACAGGGGTATAGGCATTGGGTAAATGTTCCCATTAATATGGGAAATTGGGAGAGAAATTGGCCAAAACAAAAGGGCCACAGGCCCCATGCAAGTCCAAAATCCAGCAGGGCACCCATTAAATCTTAAAGCTACAAAATGATAATGATCTCCTTTCACTCCGTGCCTCACATCCAGGGAATGTTGATGCAACGGGCGAGCTCTCAATACCCTGGTCAGCTCTGCCCCTGTGACTGCTTTCTTGGGTTGGTGTTGAGTGCTTGCAGCCTTTCCAGATGCTTGGTGCAAGCTGTCAGTGGATCTACCTTTCTGTAGTCTGGAGGATGGTGGCCCTCTTCTCAGAGCTTCACTAGGTAGTACCCCAGTTGGGACTCTGTGTGTGGGTTCCAATCCCACATTTTCCTTCTGCAGTGTCCTAGCAGAGGTTCTCCATGAGGGCTCCGCCCCTGCAGCAGACTTCTGCCTGGACACCCAGGCATTTCCAAATATCCTCCAAAATCTAGGTGGAGGCTCCCAAAGCTCAACTCTTGTCTCTTGCACACCCACAAGCCCAACAACATGTGGAAGCCACCAAGGCATGGGACTTCCACCTTCTGAAGCAATGGCCCAAGGTGTACCTTGGCTCCTTTAGGCATGGCTGGAGCTGGAGTGGCTGGGACATAAGCCATGAAGTCCTGAAGCTGCACAGAGGAGTGGGGCCTTGGGCCAAGCCCACAAAGCTATTTTTTCCTCTTAGGCCTTTGGTCCTGGTTGGAAGGGACTTCCATGAAGGTCTTTGACATGCTCTGGAGATATTTTGCCCATTCTCTTGGCTCTTAACATCCAGCATCTAGTTACTTATGCAAATTTCTGCAACTGGCTTGAATTCCTCCCCAGAAAATGGGTTTTTATTTTCTACTGCATGGTCAGGCTGCAAATTTTCCAAATCTTTATGCTCTGCTTCCCTTTTAAACATAAGTTCCAATTTCAAGTCATCTCTTTGTAAATGCATATAACTGAATGCTTTCATAGTAAGTCAGGTCACTTCTTGAATACTTTGCTGCTTAGAAATTTCTTTGCCAGATACCCTAAGTCTGGTTTGCTGCTTAGAAATTTCTTCTGCCACATATCCTCTCTCAAGTTCAAAATTCCACACATCTCTAGGGCAGGGGCAAAATTCTGTTAGTCTCTTTGCTAAAGCATAACAAGAGTGACCTTTGCTTTATAGTTCCCAGTAAGTTCCTCATCTCCATCTGAGACCACCTCAGCCTGGACTTCATTGTCCATATCAGTATCAACATTTTGCTCAAAACCATTCGACAAGTCTTTAGGAAGTTCCAAACTTTCCCTCATCTTCCTGTCTTCTTCTGAGCCCTCTAAACTGTTCCAACCTCTGCCTATTATCCAGTTCCAAAGTTGCTTCTACATTTTCATCTTATCTTTATAGCAGTACCCTACTCCTGATACAAATTTCCTATATTACTCTGTTTTCATACTGCTATGAAGAATACCACCAGAGACTGGGTTCTGCATGGATGTGGAGGCCTTAGGAAACTTACAATTGTGGCAGAAGGTGAAGGGGAAGCAGCACCTTCTTCACAAGGTAGCAGGAGAGAGAACATGAGTGAGGAAGTGCCACACTCTTAAACCATCAGGTCTCACAAGAACTCCCTCACTACCATGAGAACAGCATGGGGGAAACCACCCCCGTGATCCAGTCACCTCCTACCAGATATCTTTCTGGACATGTGGGGATTACAATTCAAGATGAGATTAGGGTGGGAGAAACATATCACAATGTTTCTTGTATATTCTGTGGCTGATGGGTGGGGTGTTCTGTAAATGTCTATTTGGTCCAATTAGTCGAGTGTTGAATTTAAGTCCAGAATTCCTTTGTTATTTTCTGCCTCAGTGGTCTATCTAATACCATCAGTATGATGTAGAAGTCTCCCATTATTATTTTATGGCTGTCTAAGCCTTTATATCCATCAAGACAAACTTGTCTTATGAATTTGGATGCTCCAATGTCAGGTGCATATATATTTACAACAGTTAAGTCTTCTTGCTGAATGGGACCTTTTATATAATGTAATGCTCTTCTTTGTCCTTATTAATTGTTGCTGGTTAAAAGTCTGAGTTAACTGATATAAAAATAGCAACCACTTCTCTGTTTATGTTTTCCATTTGCAGGGTAGATCTTTCTCTATCTACTTTGAACCTGTGGGTATTATTACATGTGAGATGGGTATCGTGAAGCCAGAAGATGGTTGGGTCTTTTCTTTTTATTTAGCTTGCTACTCTATGTCTTTTAAGTGGGGCAGGGACATTAAGGGGTAGTATTGATATGTGAAATTTTGATCTTGTCATTGTGTGACTGGCAGAGTGTAAGGCTGGTTGCGTCGCCGGGAGCTCGCGCACACCCCCCCACTTCCCTTGCCGGGAGCTTGGACACTCCCTCCTCCCTCGCGGAGAGCTCGGACACACCCCCTTCCCTCGTGGGAGCTCACGCACACACCTCCCTCCCTTGCAGAGAGCTCGGACACACCCCCATCCCTAGTGGGGAGCTCGGACACACCCCCCTCCCTCGCAGGGAGGTCGGACACACCTCCTTCCCTTGCTGGGAGCTCGGACACACCGCCCCCCTGGGAGCCCGGGGAAAAAAGCCCCGCCAGGACCTACCTCATAACATTTTGTCCAATCTAAGCCCCACTCCCCACCATTTTGTCCTATCTGGGCCCCACTCCCTGCCTACCATTTTGTCCTATCTGGGCCCCACTCCCTGCCTACCATTTTGTCCTATCTGGGCCCCACTCCCTGCCATTTTGTTCCATCTGGGCCCCACTCCCTGCCATTTGTCCCACTCACCTTGGGCACAACCAATCAAACACCTCCACTCCCTATAAAACCCCATGTCTGAAAGGAGTCCGTGTGACTTCTCTGGCCCCTCCTGTTGGACCACAGAACCTCACCCGGGAGCCTGAATAAATTCCTTCGCATTGGATTTTTTCGTGCTGGCCTCAGTTTCTTCATTTTAAACTCGGTGAGAACAGACCTTACACAGAGGTTCTCTTTATTTCTTGAATTGGCATGTTACCTCTCTAGCAAGATTAGAGAAATTTTTGTGGACTGTGTCCTCAAATATATTTTTCGAGTGGCTTATTCTCTCTCCTTCCCTCTCATGAATGTCCATAAGTTGTAGGTTTGTTCTCCTTACCTAATCTCATATTTCTCAGAGGTTTTGTTCATTTTAGAAGTTTTTAAAATTTTTGTCTGAGTTGATATGAAGAACTGATCTTTGAGCTCTGAGATTCTTTCCTCAGCTTGGTCTATTCTGATGTTAATACTTACAGTTGTATTATGAAATTATTGTAGTACATTTTTCAGTTCAGAAATTTAGTTTTATTCTTTCTTAAAATGGCTATTTCATCTTTCAGCTCTTTGGTCATCTTACTGGATTCCTTGGATTTAGTTTCAACTTTCTCCCATAGGTCGATGAGCTTCCTTGCCATCCAGATCCTAAATTCTTTGTCTATCATTCCATTCTGATTAAGAACCACTGCTGGGTGGCCAGTGGGCTTGTTTGGAGGTAAGGGGACACTTTGGCTTTTTGAATTGCCAGAGTTCTTATGATAATTCTTTCTCACCTGAGAGGGCTGGTGTTCCTTAAGCTGTGGTGTAAGTTGAGTATAGTCAATTGGCTTCATTTCTGAGTACTTTCAGAGGGCCAAGGCTCAGCACAGGATCTTTATTTGTAGATGGATTTTTGCCCTTGGTTTCACAGAATATTTTTGGTGTTGTGGTTTGAATTGTGATTCATTAAGTGGTGATTAAGAGTAGTGGTGAGCAGACTGGCTCTTAGCTACAGGGCTCTTTTGTATTTCCTTGTGTTTACAACCATGCTCTGTAGTGGGGGTTAGAGAGATATGATTCCCTCACCAGGTTTATTCTTGGGTCTTGGGAAAGCTCACTCTGATCACTGGCACCACACATATGTTTCCTTTATTAGATGTTCTGGGCTGTGGGGCTACTTTGGGTAGAGGCCATGGCAGGGCAATAGCTCACGTTCTTTCTGAATGGAGGCATGCCCTGCTCTTATGTTGGCCCATGAAGCTCTACATTTCACCCCTCTTAGTGCTCTGAGAATGGGGGATCCTCCCCTGCTTTAGTTCTGACCAGACATCTCAGCTTGGCACTTCCAGCTTGGCACTGTAGTTTTGGGGTACTGGGAACGGTCTCTGGTTCCATTTTCTTTCTGGACCCTTGGGATCTAGCTCCTGTTGTGCTGGGGGATCCAAAGTGCTCTCAGGCCACAGGAAAGTACTCAAAGTATGTTTGCTTACTTTATATTTTGGTCTCTCTCAGTGTGAGTGGTGCTTTCTGACTGCATCTAGTTGGCCCTCTTATCCTCTCCCCCAAATAAGAAATCTTCTTAGAAAGGGGGCTGTCTTCTAAACTGTGTTTGGGGACCCAGTTTTTTTCCATCTTGGGGCTCACTTAACTTCAACAGTGATTTCTCAAGTGGTTGGACTCATTTCTGTCAAATCAGTGAAAAGGAGAAAGCATAGAGGCTTATGCACAAGAAGTTTTTATGAACCAGGAACATTCAATTGGCCAGAATTCAGGCAATGTCCATAGGAAGAGGAGGAAGCAGGTTTGATGAAGAGCAGGTAAGACTCTGCTATATTCTTGGAACAGTGCCTGGTACATTATTGACTCTCAATGTATACTGACTATTATTATTATCTCATTGAATATCAACTTACAACTTTCATGACACCTTGTGTATTTTAGGTAATGTGAAACATACAACATATTTTGGTGAATTTCTGCCATATAGATAATTAAGATTTATAATCTAGACTTCTGTGTGGAAGAGGAGTTGAAGAGGATGCTCATTATCTGTTCATTAGACTAAAGTCAAGCTTAAGTTAACAAGATTTTAAAAATAACTGGGCCAGGCATGGTGGCTCACACCTGTAATCTCAGCACTTTGGGAGGCTGAGGTGGGTTGATCACAGGGTCAGGAGATCAAGACCATCCTGACCAACATGGTGAAACCTGTCTCTACTAATGGTACAAAAATTAGCTGGCCATGGTGACATGTTCCTGTAGTCCCGACTACTCAGGAGGCTGAGGCAGGAGAATCACTTGAACCTGGGAGGTGGAGGTTGCAGTGAGCCAAGGTCGCACCAGTGTACTCCAGCATGGGAGACAGAGTGAGACTGTCTCAAAAAAGAAAAAGAAAAAAGCAAAGAAAACAAACTATGTACATTCTGCCCTGAGCTGTTTGCTGGGAATAATGTATAGACATGACTGAGTCAATATGAGCTATTAAGGGTTAATGGCACAAAGGAAAGAAATAGTAAAATTATTTTCTTTTCTTGAACATAATTTGAGGTCAATAATCTTCATTCAATACATTCTTTAAAGAATAAAGTTATTCTTAAAATAAGATTAGAAGAGCACCTTTAATGTCCTTTATTCATCCATCTCTTTCAGATACTGTGAATGAAAATATTACTAAAGTGGAGAGTTTATCTGTTTATCTGCAGATCTATTTGTTCTATGCCAAGACCAGCTTGGTCATGGAGACCCCAACCCAGGTGGCACTGAAGGAATTAAGAAACAGACACAAAGATAGAGTGCAAAAGTGGGATCAGAGTGGGATGTCAGGGGGTTGACAGCATTTCCCAGCTGAAAGCCTAGAGCAAACTCTGACCCACGTATTTATTCTTTGTGAACAAGTGATTATTTTTAATAAGCAGGTGCTCAGTGTTTCTTCATAGAATAAAGATGGACTAAATAGGCAGTTATAGTGCCTTTTCACTACTAAAATAGAAATAAGCTAGAAAGCACTCTTTGTGAGTTAGCAATGGGGACAAGGTCATATATCCTGTGTTTTGGGAACTGGTTTAACTAGTGCATGACCAGTACATATTGCTTACTCTTCTACATATTGCCTGGGGATGGCTCGGTGTTTCTTGCCATTGCCTCTCAGCAAACAACATATGCTCCATCACACACATGTCAACACCTTCTCCCAACAGTTCTATCCATCCATCTAAATGAATATTATCAGAAAAGACATGTACTTAGGTACTTTTCTTTCAAACAACAGCAGTTATTTTATCGGCTCTGGAGATTCTGCATTGCAACTAGCAGGAGTCAGTAAAGCTTTTCCGTGAAATGCTAGATAGTAAATATTTTAAGCTTTGTAGCTCATACAATCACTGTTGCCATACTTTCTCTGTCACAACTACCCAACTATATCACTGCATTGTGAAAGCAACTGTAGACAATATGCAGACAGACATCAAAAAATGAAAAAACAAAAAAAGATCATGGCTGTGTTCCAATGAAACTTTTTTTAAAAACACAGGTACTAGCCCAAATTTGGTTCAAAGGCTGTAGTTTGCCAGCCTTCGTAAACTAGTCTAGCATGTTCAGTACTTTCTAAAAAGATTACGTTTTCTTGGAACAAGCAAACCTAATAGACATTTACAGAACTCTCCACCCCAAATCCACAGAATATGCATTCTTCTCAGCACCACATCACACCTACTCTAAAATTGACCACAAAATTGGAAGTAAATCACTACTCAGCAAATGCAAAAGAACGGAAATCATAACAAACAGTCTCTCAGACCACAGTGGAATCAAGTTAGAACTCAGAATTCAGAAACTAACTCAGAACCACACAGCTTCATGGAAACTGAACAACTGGCTCTTGAATGTTGACTGGATAAACAATGAAATGAAGGCAGAAATAAAGATGTTCTTTGAAACCAACGAGAACGAAGACACAACATATCAGAATCTCTGGGACACATTTAAAGCCGTCTCTAGAGGAAAATATATAGCAATAAGTGCCCACAAGAGAAGCAAGGAGAGATCTAAAATTGAGACCCTATCATTAAAATTGAAAGAGCTAGAGGAGCAAGATAAAAAAAACTCAAAACTTAGCAGAAGACAAGAAATAACTAAGATCAGAGCAGAACTGAAGGAGATAGAGACACAAAAAACCCTTCAAAAAATCAATAAATCCAGGAGCTGGTTTTTCAAAAAGGTCAACAAAATAGACAGACCACTAGCCAGATTAATAAAAAAGAAAAGAGAATAATCAAATAGATGCAATAAAAAACGATAAAGGGGATATCACCACAGATTCCACAGAAATTCAAACCACCATCAGAGATTATTACAAGCAACCCTATGCACATAAACTAGTAAACCTGGAAGAGATGGATAAATTCCTGGACAGTTGCCTCCTCCCAAGCCTAAACCAGGAAGAAGTCGAAACCCTGAATAGTCCAATAACAAGGTCTGAAGTTGAGGCAGCAATTAAGAGCCTACCATCCAAAAAAAGCCCAGGTCCAGATGGGTTCACAGCCCAATTCTACCAGTCATACAAAGAGGAGCTGGTACCATTCCTTCTGAAACTTCCAAACAATCCAAAAAGAGAGAATCCTTCCCAAATCATTTTATGAGACCAACATCATCCTGATACCAAAACCCGGCAGAGACTCAACAAGAAACGAAAACTTCAGGCCAATATCCATGATGAACATAGATGCAAAAATCTTCAATAAAATACTGGCAAGCCGATTGCAACAGCACATCAAAAAGCTTATCCACCATGATCAAGTAGGATTCATCCCGGGGATGCAAGGCTGGTTCAACATACGTAAGTCTATAAACGTAATTCACCACATAAACAGAATCAAAGACAAAAACCACATGATTATCTCAATCGACGCAGAGAAGACCTTTGACAAAATTCAGCAGCCCTTTATGCTAAAAACCCTCAATAAACTAGGTATTGATGGAATGTATCTCAAAATAAAAATAATAAAAGCTATTTACAGCAAACCAACAGCCAACATCATATTGAATGGGCAAAAACTGGAAGCATTCCCTTTGAAATCTGCACTAGACAAGGATGCCCTCTCTCACCACTCCTATTCAATATAGTACTGGAAGTTCTAGCCAGAGCAATCAGGCAAGAAAAAGAAATAAAGCGTATTCAAATAGGAAAGGAGGAAGTCAAATTGTCTCTATTTGCAGATGACATGATTGTATATCTAGAAGACCCCATCGTCTCAGCCCAAAATCTCCTGAAACGGATAAGCAACTTCAACAAAGTCTCAGGATACAAAATCAATGTACAAAAATCACAAGCATTTCTATACACCAATAACAGACTTAAAGAGAGCCAAATCAAGAATGAACTGCCATTCACAATTGCTACAAAGAGAATAAAATACCTAGGAATACAACTAACAAGGAACGTAAAGGACCTCTTCAAGGAGAACTACAAACCACTGCTCAACGAAATAAGAGAGGACACAAACAGATGGAGAAACATTCCATGTTCATGGTTAGGAAGAATCAATATCGTGAAAATGGCCCTACTGCCCAAAGTAATTTACAGATTCAACACTATCCCCATCAAGCTACCAATGACCTTCTTCACAGAACTGGAAAAAACCACCTTAAACTTCATATGGAACCAAAAGAGAGCCCGCATAGCCAAGTCAATTCTAAGCAAAAAGAACAAAGTGGGAGGCATCACACTACCAGACTTCAAACTATACTACAAGGCTACAGTAATCAAAACAGCATGGTACTGGTACCAAAACAGAGATATAGACAAATGGAACAGAACAGAGGCCTCGGAGGCAACACAACATATCTACAACCATCCGATCTTTGACAAACCTGACAAAACAAACAATGGAAAAAGGAGTCCCTGTTTAATAAATGGTGTTGGGAAAACTGGCTAGCCATGTGCAGAAAGCAGAAACTGGACCCTTTCCTGACACCTTACACTAAGATTAACTCCAGATGGATTAAAGACTTAAACATAAGACCTAACACCATAAAAACCCTAGAAGAAATCTAGGCAAAACCATTCAGGACATAGGCATAGGCAAGGACTTCATGACCAAAACACCAAAAGCATTGACAACAAAAGCCAAAATAGACAAACGGGACCTGATCAAACTCCACAGCTTCTGCACGGCAAAAGAAACAGTCATTAGAGTGAATTGGCAAGCAACAGAATGGGAAAAAATTTTTGCAGTTTACCCATCTGACAAAAGGCTGATATCCAGAATTTACCACAAACTAAAGCAGATTTACAAGAAAAAAACAAACAAGCCCATTCAAAAGTGGTCAAAGGATATGAACATACAATTTACAAAAGAAGACATACATGAGGCTAACAAACATATAAAAAAATGCTCATCATCACTGGTCATTAGAGAAATGCAAATCAAAACTACATTGAGATACCATCTCACGCCAGTTAGAATGGCAATCATTAAAAAATCTGGAGACAACAGATGCTGGAGAGGATGTGGAGAAACAGGAACACTTTTACACTGTTGGTGGGAGTGTAAATTAGTTCAACCATTGTGGAAGACAGTGTGGTGATTCCTCAAGGACCTAGAAATAGAAATTCCATTTGACCCAGCAATCCCATTACTGGATATATATTGAAAGGATTATAAATCATTCTACTATAAGGACACATGCACACGAATGTTCATTGCAGCACAGTTTACAATAGCAAAGACCTGGAACCAACCTAAATGCCCATCGATGATAGACTGGGCAGGGAAAATGTGGCACATATACACCATGGAAAATTATGCAGCCATCAAAAACGATGAGTTCCTTTGTAGGGACATGGATGAACCTGGAAACCATCACTCTCAGCGAACTGACACAAGAACAGAAAATCAAACACCGCATGTTCTTACTCATAGGCGGGTGTTGAACAATGAGAACACATGGACACAGGGAGGGGAGCACTACACACTGGGGTCTGTTGCGGGGAAATAGGTGAGGGACAGCAGGGGGTGGGGAGTTGGGGAGAGATAGCATGGGGAGAAATGCCAGATATAGGTGAAGGGGAGGAAGACAGCAAACCACACTGCCATGTGTGTACCTATGCGACAATATTGCATGTTCTTCACATGTACCCCAAAACCTAAAATACAATTTAAAAAAAAGATTATGTTTTCTAATTTTATATTAGATGTTTATGACATTTATGAAGCTCATTTATCTCCACAGGGTTTTGAATTTTACTTTTGCTTTGATTTTTGGTGGGAAGAATGATCATGACCTAAGATGACACTAATTCACTGTCTTTTGTCATCAGCGTTAGTGAAACTATAAATCATAATTGTATTAGCATGTCTTGTTAGATTACAGGCCTATAAAGGCTACTGATTACCCAGAGCAAAATTGCCTCATTAAAAGCACTGGGACAGAGGCTTTAACAACTGCTGAGGCAAGATTCAAAGGCCTTTTTAAGTTAAACTTAATCTTTAATAAACTTTAGTTGTGAATGTGTATTTACTTAACTTTTCTTCTCATAGATAGATGGAATGTAATTTTCTTACTTCTAAAGATTTTGCTCTATAAGACTCCAGGTAGAATCAATCATTTTATTCGTTATTTAATGTTTTTAAACTATCTAGGAAGACTTTTTTCCCTAAAATGTTTCTGTCAGCAAGTGGTGTTAAATCCTCCCCCAAACAAACAAACAAATAAAAAAATTTTGTGTACATGGAAGACACACATAAAAAGATCTAACTAAATGATGTGAGTGGAGGCAGGCCTATTGTCCACCGAATTAAGATGGTGGGATCTGTCACCAGTGGGAACCATGGGATGCAGAGTCTTCTTTAAATAAAAGGAGTTTGTATGATGACACCTCCAGCATTTGCTTATGCACTAAGTGTTTGTGAAATAGACTTTAGAGTCACTTAGCAGTGGAGGTGGGGAATATCATCGTCTGCCCTTGGATCAGGGCCTTCTGGTAAGTGAAATAGGAGGAAGGACAGGAAAGGGATAGTTGTCTCTTTCTTAGTTGGCTCTATCGTAGCTCTTGACCTGTTGGTTCCTGCTGGTTTTTAGACTGACACTGACCAGACCCTAGTGATTCAAGTGTAAAAGGCATGTAAATTCTGGCTCTTCATGATGAACATGTATTCTATTACCCATTCCACTCCCCACTTATCATCTGTTCTGTATAGTCCACCCCAGAGCTGCTTGTGTCTAGGATCCCCATCAAGATTTGTGGGACAGCAGTCACTTGACCCATGGGGGCAAATTCACACATTCTTGATTTTCCAAGTAGCTTGAGGATTTGTATTTCCAGCCCTGTCATAGCCTTGCCATCTCCTTTCAGCTGTCCTCTCCTCCTGCTCAAATAACCACAGTGAGAAAATCCAAAACATCTCCTTGTAAGCAGCCATCAACTATGAAATGAGATGTTGGTCTCGCCTTCTTATAGGAACCTCTACTTATAGTCTTTCTCACATTTGTTTGGGAGAGGCACCTTCTCTTTGCTGTTGGTGGAAGAAAGAAAAGGCCTTTCATCAATAATTATGATGACTCTTGAGCAACAGGAAAGTCTCACTCAACATACCACTTCAGTATGTTGAACTTGGTTAATGGTGATGGTAAAGGATAGAAGTGGATAGATCAGAAATATTTAGAAGATAACATTTGTAGGACTTAGAGTTCAGATGATATGGATTAAATTTGGGGTGTACAGGAGAGTGGTGTGAAACAGAAGAACATCAGACTAGTATCATTTTGGGTTGCATGCATAATTTCAGTTTTTGATATGTTGAATTACAAATGGCTTGTAGGCATTTTGATGGCAATATCACACTGGCAATTAGTTAAATGGGTCCCAATTTTAGAGGCCAGGTCCTACAGTAGGTATAAATTTGTGAGTCATGTGAATAAAATTTTCTAGTAAGACAGTATAGGATGAAAGAAGATTGTTTAGGATTGATTTCTGAGTGTCTAGGATTCTACATTTAATGGTTGAGTGAATAGGAATAAACAACCCAAAATGAATGAGAAGGAACCACCGTAGAAGTAGAAGGAAAACCAGGGGATAATATCCAAGGTGGACAAGATGCTTAAGTCTGAGAGAAGTGGTGGGATAAGAGTAGGTTTCTGGAGGGTGACTTGTGTTTGTTCTATTTATGTTGCTCCTACTGATGCATGAAGACATTAACCAAATTGAAATATAATGGGAATGGAAGTGTTATGAAACGCTTGTCTCGTGGATTTATTTGAAATGTTTATGTTCCTAAATATTTATTCTAGAAATCTGCTTCCTATGTGTGAAATAAATAGTTCCAAGGAGACTTCATTTATCATAAAGACATATGATAAATATGTCTTATGTGTTATGTATCATAAGGAAAACATTATAAACAGAGAAATTGTCCTATAAAATAACATAATTTCATTGTTTATAGATGTTTTCATCTGTGTGTGTGTGTGTGTGTGTGAGAGAGAGAGTGAGTGGTTCTCTTTATAAAGCTAATATTATCATTTGTTTCTTCTTCTGTGGTTTCCTTATGGTGTCTTTCTATGCTGTGTGCAGGATTTATGATTAAATATCAGGAAAATGTTTAAATATCTGCTTGAATTGTATGAGGCTTATTATAGCAAGAATGTTAAACGGCTGTTTTCCATTTCTCTTGATAGAAAACAAGAACCCAGCTTTGCATTAAGACATACAGCCTTGGGTAACAACAAAATAGAACTTTTACCTAAAACAGAATGAATAACTGTGGGTTCCTAGAATGCCGAATAAAACACAGCTTAAGCAAGCTATGATTTGGGAATATTCTGGGGACATACGCTTAGCTTCCCTGACTGTGGGCATTGTTATGAATGGGACTTTCTTTTGTAATGAACACAGTTTTTGACTTCTCTTCAGCTTAAGCATCTTGTTCACCTTGAAGATGGCAAGCTTCCAAAGCTTGATCCCAAGTGTGCATTTTAAGTCTTATTTCCCACCACACCCTTATTTCCATTCTCCATTCACTACTCCATAGAGTATTTCAATACCCCGTGTAGTAAAACTGCAATCTCCAAATATGGCCTTGGTGTCACTGGGTCAGACCTTTCTCTAAATCTTTGGAAGATCTAGCTCAGATGTTACTTCCGCCATAAACCCTTCCAGAGTATCCTAATAAAATGTGACCTCTCCTTCATATTAATTTCTTTGGTCCTTTATGAAATACCACTGATTTAAAAAAGCTTATTCATTCATTCACTTAATAATTAACTCATTCAACAAGTATCTATTAGGCATACTATGCGTTAGACTCTGCATTTGTGATAGGTGCTAGGAATAAAGCAGCTATTGCTTTTATGGAGTCTGCATTCTTGCAACAGTGAAGTGGTTGGGATTGTATGGTTTAGGGCCAGTGTTTTTGGGTTTGCATCCCATGTCACCTTCTAGCTGTGTAATCTTGTTCAAGATTATATATTTTTATATATTTTTATGCATTAGTTTCTTAATGTAAAAACTAGAAATAAATTGCAAGAACTTAAACCAAATTATTCTGAGTTTGGTTGCTGTAGCATACCAGATCTGTGTCCTCACCTCACTTTCTAACTGAAGTAGTACTTATAACATCTTCCCTTGGGCATAGAACCAGGCTGCTCCCACTACTATAAACCTGGGAGCTGCATAGTGGCTGCTTCTGGTATAATTAGAGAGAGGTTGGAGTTTTAGACTCACTCTACTGCTTTTCTACCTCCCCAAATCTCTTGATTTCCTGTAAATTTGTAGCTTATTACAAAGCTGCATCCATCTCTGTATCCCAGTCTCATTTTAGTATAAAATATACTAGAATATAAAATATTTCCAAATATTTTTTTAAAGAATAAAATACACTTTTAGATCAGATCTACAGAAGAGAAACAGACCAAAATCTAATTATAATATGTTCCCTTTCTTTCCTGACACATTGCTCTCTTTCTGCCCTCCTGCTTCCTGGGGGTTGTCCACTTCCTATAGGGCTAGCGTTATGCTTTTGGCTTAGGCTCCATTTTCTAGGGAGCTGAGACTAAGAGACCATGCCACTGGCTTATTGTGAGGATTACATATAAAGTGCTTAGAACAGTACCTGCCATGGAGTAGATGCTTCCAGCATTTACTGGCTAGCCGCTAGTAAATGCTAGCTACTGTTATTGTGGGAACAGCAAATGAGAGCACAGAGGATGGTCTGGTTTGAGAGAAGAAGGGTTATTTAAGAATTTCAAGCAAATGCTATTTAAGCCAAAAACCTTAAGGTTGGGTAGGATTTTGCAGGTGTAGGATTTAGGGTGGGGCACATTCATGGTGATTCTTTTCTTACATATTCAAGTCTGATAAATACCTTTATTTGAAAGACAAGTTTTAATGTCTTAATGAATTTCTCTGGCTCTTGGTTTCCTTGACACTTCTTTACCTTCGCTGTTTATAGAAAATAAGAAGTTGACTATAATTCCACTACAAATCTAAAGGTCTTTCAATGGTCTTGGAAGCCGTGACATCTCAGATCTCATACCCCACCCTCTCCCTCTCCCTCACTCTGCTTTGGTCATCCTGGCATTCACTAGTACAGCCCTGAGAAGGAGCGTCTCCCTCAATTTGGCACGCTAGGCACCTCTCTTGTCTGCCCCACCGGAATCATGGTCCTGGTCCAGAAGCTAGCATTATAGTGAGATTACAAGATTAATCATTGTATTAATTAGGATAAGTCAGTGCTGAATGTTTGTATCCCTCCCAAATTCACATGTTGAAATCTTAACCTAATACCATGGTTATGGTATTAGGAGGTAGGGTCTTTGGGGGGATATTAGGGTCTAAGAAAGACCCTAGCCTTGAGAAATTGAATGCATTAATAACTAAAATTTCTATCTGTTATATTCAGTTGTTATTTATATACGAGTTTCTCAGAGACAGTAAGCTTATCAAAGATTCTGCTTTCTTTTCCATATTTCCTAATCCTCTTGCAGTTTTGGATAATAAATTGTGGAGAAAGTGACATGTCATTTCAGAGCTGAGGCAGTAAAGTCCACATTCTTCCTCTGCTGCAGTGATCAGAGACCACATCTTCCAGATGAATGGAATACAACATGATAAAGCTCCTGCCACCCAATTCTCCAGGTAGAGCAGAGGTTCCTGCTGAACTACCTGTAGTGAGAACAAGAAAAAATGCCTTGTTGATTTAAGCCCACCTTAATTTTGAGACTGATTTGTTATTGCAGTATTACCTGACTGTATTTGTTCATTCAGGATACTATCACAAAAAAACCCTTAGACTGGGCACTTCGAATACGATAAACATTACCTTTTTACAGTTCTGAGGCTGGGAAATCCATGATCAAGCTGCCTGTAGATGCAGTGCATGGTGAGGGCTTGCTCTCTGGTTCATAGACGGTGCCTTCCTGCTGTATCCTCACAAGGAAGAATGGGTCTCTTGGGTCGCTTTCAGGTGGGCACTGCTCTTACAACCTAATATCCCCCCAAAGACCCTACCTCCTAATACCATAACCATGGTATTAGGTTAAGATTTCAACATGTGAATTTGGGAGGGATACAAACATTCAGCACTGACTTATCCTAATTAATACAATGATTAATCTTGTAATCTCACTATAATGCTAGCTTCTGGACCAGGACCATGATTCGGGTAGGGCAGGCAAGAGAGGTGCCTAGCGTGCCAAATTGAGGGAGACGCTCCTTCTCAGGGCTGTACTAGTGAATGCCAGGATGGCCAAAGCAGAGTGAGGGAGAGGGAGAGGGTGGGGTATGAGATCTGAGATGTCACGGCTTCCAAGACCATTGAAAGACCTTTAGATTTGTAGTGGAATTATAGTCAACTTCTTATTTTCTATAAACAGTGAAGGCAAAGAGATGTCAAGGAAGCCAAGAGCCAGAGAAATTCATTATGACATTAAAACTTGTCTTTCAAATAAATGTATTTATTAGACTTGAATATGTAAGAAAAGAATCAAGAAGTTTGGGATTCATTTTTAAGGGTTTTTAAAAAATGTATTGATATAGCTATAAAAGGTACACACACAATGAATTAAAGTAAATTGTGTTCCAAAATGTGGCTTCTTTGAATACAAAATTGTCTTCCACTTTACTTTGTAAAAAATCCTCACTGGAGATTCCATGTTTTCTTTCTTTCTCCCTTCCTTCCTTCCTTCCTTCCTTCCTTCCTTCCTTCCTTCCTTCCTTCCTTCCCTCCCTCCCTCCTTCCTTTCTCTCTCTCTTTCTCTCATTCCTTCCCTCCCTCCCCTCCCCTCCCCTTCCCCTGCCCCTTCCCCTGCCCCTTCCCCTGCCCCTTCCCCTGCCCCTGCTCCTTTCCCCTCCCCCTTCCCTTTCTCCTTCCTTCCTTCCTTCTCGGAGTCTTGCTCTGTTGCTCAGGCTGGAGTGCAGTGGCACCATCTTGGCTCACTGCAACCTCCACCTCCCGGATTCAAGCAATCCTCCTGCCTCAGCCTCCCAAATAGCTGGGGTTACAGGTGATGCCACTATGCAAGGCTAATTTTTGTATTTTTTTGTAGAGATGGGATTTCTCTAGGTTGGTCTTGAACTCCTGACCTCAGGTGATCTGCCCACCTTGGCCTCCCAAAGTGCCGGGATTACAGTCATGAGCCACTACACCTGGCCAGATTTCATGTTTTTTGTAATAATATAATAGTACCTTACATCTTTTGTTGAATTACTTTTATTCAAGCCTTTCTTGTAAGTCCATGGTTACAGAATTATTTAAAGTTGTATCTTAAAGGAGGATAAAAAATAATGTAGGTTAAATCTAGAATCTCAAGTAATATTCTCCTGTTAAACTGGCCTCATTGTTTGGTTCCAACTCTCTTTCACTTTCCTTGAGTTTGAAACATGCTGTGTGTGTGGAGGGGAGGTAGTGGGTCACACCTACACTGTGGGTTAGAATCCAAAGGTTAATGTGAGAAAGTACGTCATGCTTTCTCTCCTCAATAATGAGACATCTGAAAATGCTCAGAATGACTCCAGGATATCATATTATGGCTTATAAACTGACAAAGGCTGACCTGGCTGTGTGCCATGCATTTCTTTAAGCTCTAGTTATAAAGAGCACATATTTGAGTCTGAAATAATAGGTTTTATGAAAAATATCTGAAGTAGCAGCAATATTTTATGTCCTTTGCGGGCTGACTATAGCTATTTGCTTTTGGGAAAAGTGCATGTGTTTCTAAGAAGCTATTAATTAAATTAAAGTATAATGCATAACTCTCCTGAGTGATAGGACATTTGAAAGACGCTGCCAAAAGAGAAACAATGAGATGCATTCAGAGACTATATTGGATGTGCCCAATTCATAGAAAAATAAATGCAAGAACATCTAATCTCATCACAGTTGGATACATATGTTTTTGCAGACAGAATGTAATTTTCTAAAAATGTCAGCTGTGTGTGTCTCATAAATACTGAAAACATATCCTAATATTTGGAAGCAGCCAAAGGAAGCTATGGTGCTTTTGATTCAAATTTAAATACATAATTAGTGAGTGAGCACTCAGCGATGATGGGAATGTACCAGGATGATAGCGCCGGTGGTGTGGGGTCAGAGAGATGGATGGAAGGAAAAGCAACAGATGGAGATGGAGGGAGTGGAAGGCACTCCGTAGTCTAAGCAGAAATGGAAGTGGCAGCATTGAAGAAGCAGTGGGGGAGTGCAGTAAACTCCAGGACACGATGGTTCTGTCTCAGTGTCTGAGAGCATCACGATCCAATGCAGAATGCTTTGAGGGATGGTAGAACGCCTTATTGTTTTCTCCCCTTCCCAAATCAGCTCTTCTACTGGCCAGGTTAGGGTGTCTCCAAGACTGTTCCTGAGAACACTGCTTCTGCTGAATGTCTGTGTGTTCCTATTAAAACAAAGGGGGAGTGCAAATAAGTTTGGGATACTAGGAATAAAAGTTAAATGGGTATTTTTGTTTTAGATTTTGCAGAGCCCTTAATATGCTAATAATAAATTGTGAATCTTAAGCGATGAGGTATTGTATGCAGCAGCTCTCAGAAAAATCCCAGTACAGATTAGGGTTTTTTTTTTCTTGAAATATTTCACAGGACACGTGTTTGTGAAATGCATTTGGGAAATGTTGGCTCGGATGCCTGAAAACTGCCTATCAGCTTATTATTCAACTGGGTTAAGATATTAAGATTCCAAAGCTTCTTTAAAATAAACATTTCTGGAGGTCCTACAAAGTGAGCCATTATCAGTTAAAAACTTCCCGGCACTGACTCAACAGGTGACAGGTAGCTTGTTACCTGTGAGCCAATAACAGGTCTAGAGATGTGCCAATAGAGGCATGTGTGTGGGCTTTGACTGGTGAGACCTAAGGTTAGAGGGATGCATTTGAGGCCCTCCACCAGATGCAGGTAGAGTGGAGTAGTTGGAGGTGTTATAGTGCAAGTTCGGGGGAGCTTGGCAGCATGCATTTGCTAACTAGCTGGGCAGAGGCTGAAGGGTACCTAAAAAAAGAGCACGGAGCATACTCTGACTTTGGGGCTAAAATGTACGTATTTAATTTTAATAAGTATGTACCCTTGAAAATAAATAAATTATTAGCTCCTGCCTAAAAAAATGATGTTGTTTAAAAGTTATTGCTAAAAATACAGTGTGAATGTTGTCAAGAATTTCAGAAAGTCCAAAGTTTCTGAGTAATGTCTAAAGAATGATAGAAAAATGAATATTTTTAGTCAAAAAGGCGCCCCTTAAGGATATCATTTTTTATCATAAAATAAGATGTCCAAATTGTAAAAATCCTCAAAAATATAAAACATAAAGAATAAAAGAAAAGTTACCCATATTATCCATAATCTCAATCCATAAATATCTGCATCTTATTTTCTGGTTTCCATCTCTCTCATTGTATCATTTTTGACTAATTAAATAATGAACATAAATTTAACGATAATACCATAATTTAATGCAGGGGTTGACAAATCTGACCTGTCACCTGTTTTTGTAAAGCCCATAAGCTAAAAATGCTTTTAACATTTTTAAACTGTTGAAAAAAATTGAAAGAATATTTTATAATATTTGAAAATTACATGAATTTAAATTTTGCTGTTCATTAATAAAGTTTTATAGGAATATTGATACCGACTTATTTACTATTTTTGGTGGCTGCTTTCACAGGGCAATGACAGAGTAGTAGTTCTAAGATTGATAACATGGTCCGCAAAATCTACAACACAGAAAATGTTTGCTAATTCCGATTTTACCAATCCACAATTTGGGGGCTTTTGGGTTTTTTTCTTCATTTGTTCTTGCCCATTATAAAGAATGTGTTAATTGATATCTTGTATATAAATGTTTGCCAACTTTTCTGATTATTCTGTTGGGTATTTTCCTACAAACAGAATTACTTTGTTAAAGGGTGTGAATATTTTAAGACTCCTGCTGCATAATGCCAAATTTATTTCTAAAAAGCTTGAACTAAGTTATGCTTGAACTAAGTTATACTCTCACCAGAACCACGTGAGAGCTACAAACATTTTCCTTTGGCAAAATAAGCTCCGTAGTGCCCTGACTTAAACTATTTTAAGTTCAATAATAAAACAAAGTGTTAATCATGTCCAAACTTGCTAGTAATGGGAATATTCAGGGGGAATAAGATTCACATGCTTTATGATTTTTATCTCTTCTTTCAACACAGCCCTGAATTTATTCAGCTTCTGCTTTTGACACATCTTGTTGTGAGACCTCACAGAACTCGTTTACTCCCCAGACATTGTAAATCAGTGTTTAATGGAGGAATCTTTCTTTATATTATGGGAAATACAAGATTCACCAGAGTCTGTATCTGATTTTGTATACATTTAAATTTAGACCTCCTCTGTGCATTGACATGAACTTATTTGTATTTTGAATGACTGATTATGGACAAATTCTAACTGAACCTGCCCATGCTCTCTTCTCCTTTAACTGATAAATTTATTGGCCTCTTGAACAATGAAGGATTGTTCATCTAACATTAACATGTTAGTTTCCCTCACATGTGGGACTGCGAAGGGTATAGCACTGACCATGAAAAGGGCCTCATAAACCTCTTTTTAATACTGCTTGAGCAGAGAAGTGAGAGAACAGATAATTAGGCCTCAAAATTGTAAGCCTATATTTTAGCCTCTTTAATGTGAACTGTATTGTATAGAGTACAACTGTGAATTTCTTCCTGTTGGAAACTTTACTTTGGATACTGCACAAAAATTATGCCAATTATGAGTACTTGCTTATCAAGTTCTGAACGATCTAACTTGATGTAAATTAAAATCTATTTTTTTCCAGCAATGGGGAACTTTTTAAAAAGCAAGAAACTGTCACAAAACAGATTTTCATCTAGAATGAAAATGCTGGAATTAAGATATATTCTGTTAGGATTTGAAAGGAAAATACAATGTTGTTTATGAGTATTTTTCATCTCTGTTCACAACCCTAAATCCACCAGAAATAAAGGTGCAGCATCAGAAGCCCTATGAGATCATCTTCAGATTAAGTTTTCCAGATTTGTAAAGAATGTAGTGAGAGTGGCTGGAGCTGAGAAGTGTTAGGAGACCATTGAGTTGGCTTTAATAATTTTAGGCTTATCTTTAACCTCATTGTCATCTAGAGAACCTTATTTCTTTGTTCAGCAACTGTTTAATGGGCTAAAGTCTCAACCAAAAATATTCAAAAGCTTCTTAACTTTTCTTTAGGAAAACATTAGAATAATTCACAGGGAGAGTCTAGAAGTATCCTCTTACATCCTTAGACTTCAGCAATCACTGAGAACCTTGGGTGAGGGCCCTTCTTCCAGCTGAGCCAAGCAGACCTTCCAGAATTGCTGCAGTTCAGGTTTAGAAGAAGCCTATGGAGCCTCCTGTGTGGTACCCTCCTCTCAGACAGCAGCTATAGTGAGAAGTAGGGTTGGGTCCCTTTTGGGCCTTACCAGGTACATTGTGGCTTTCTTGAATTCCACCCCCGAAGGCTTATCAGATATGAGCTTTTAAAAGCGTTGAGGGTGAAGACACATCTTTCAGATACACAGGCTCCAGAAGATGACTCTGCCACAGCAGAGGGACTGCTCTGGTTTAATAACTTGGCATCCTCGTAAGTAAGTACCAGACACAGAGAGCCACGGCATTCATGGCCACCCATTGGTGCTACATAAGGCTTCCTAAGTATGCTCGTAGCCAGGGGAAAATCTTGGCAGAGCAGGAAGGAGATATTTCCCTCCCTGTTCCTTACAACAGGATGTAATGCAGGCAGGGGGCCTAATTTATGAAGACAAGATCTAGAGATAGCATCTGATATAAAAAGACATGCATATCATTAAGAAAAGACTCGCTTCACAGAGCTCTATGCAGTTAGACTAGAGCAAAATCCATATAAACACTAAACACACAAACACACACACACACACACACACACCCCTCTTAACAACAATGATCAATCTATGAGGTTAGGGAAAAAAAGATTTTATACCCAGAATTGAAAAAGAAAGTTATGAATCTAGAAGACCATTTATTTAATTACCTGTGGTTTATAGAACATGGAAAATAAGAAAATGCATGTTGTAATGTATGATTATGATTCTGACTTGATTGACCCCACAGCAATTAGAGCTGGAAAGGGACATCATTTCATTCATCATCCTAAATTTTCATATGACATATGATGACCTATCTCTTAAATCTAATCAAAGTGACCTGTATAGTATAGTATTTGAAATTAAACAGAATTCAAATTTAAGTGAATGAGTGTTGAGTCATTTACGTGAGGAAAATAATGCGAGTTGGACCATAAATGGCTTATCATGACAGAAAAAAATCTAGGGTAATTAATGGGAATTGTGAAACTAAACAGTACAGGATTTTTTTTCTTTTTTAAAGCAAGCAGCAAATTGTGGGATGTCTTCTCCAAGTAGTCTTCACTGATTTCCTGCAGGAAAAATAACCCAGAGACCTTTGTAGCACTTGAAGAAATCAAGGACTGCTAAGAGAATGGCTAGAGTAATAAAAATAAGACCTTTAAGAAAGGTTAAAGTTAAGGAGCTGGGATTTTTGTAGCCTTTAGAAAAACATGCCAAATAACATCAATGTTCTCAAGTATTTCCCATTTTTTTCACATACACACACACACACACACACACACACACACACACTAACACACATCCAACCATGGGAGGTTTATGAACAATTATTTTGTTATGTATTGATAAGTTAACTTCAAAATTAATAGAAATTTAACTCTGTTATTTATCCCAGCCTGTTACTAGTCATGTCTATAAAGAATTCAAGTAGTTAGAGAATCCTTGTTGGTAAACTTGTATTTTCAAGTTTTAACTATAATTTAAGGGGAAACCAGTACTTAATATGTGCTTTCACTTTAGGTACATTTCAATCAAAGTAAATTCACCAACAAATCATGTATCTTCTGCTTTTGAGGATGCCTGTATATAAACGATTTCAACACACAGGATAACCACCTCTTATCTTCCCTCTTTACTGGGTTACCACAAAGAAGCATCTCTTGAAGGGTTTCTGTAAGAAGAGGCCTAATAGGAAATCATCTCTATAGCTAGTTAAAATAAGGTGGTTTCTTATTTTTACTTATGGTTTAAATGTGAGGGAAGTTGAATTTGACTGTCAGCCCTGAGATAAAAATATAAGAAATGTGAGCTAAACTCTGGGAAATATGATTTCACTCAATATTCTCTTGGCCAGAAGAATTTGGGACTGTGAAATTGAGGATGAGAGAAGCCACAAAATAGAATAATTATCTCCAAGCAGTCTCTGACTACACTTCAGTGTATATTTGTGATTTTTTTTTTTCATCTTTACCTGTCAATTTGGGATGTTACATCTGGATCTAAGAACATGCCTTCAGAAGTAAGATTTGCAGATTACTCAGCCAAATCAGAATCAGTTAAATTTCTTTGAGGTTTTGGACTTTGAACAGAACTTATTAAAATAGTTGTTATTGTTGCCAAGCTCTTTTAAGCATCGATATTTATCATTTAAAGCAAAATATTTGAGCCAAATTTAAGAACAAAAGGATTTAATATGGACTTTCTGTTTTCTTAAGAGTCTTTCAGTGTCTGAATTGCTTTTGGATGTTCAGTTTAGAGCTCTTCTGATTGAGAGCAACAGAGACTCAATTCAAATGAGCTTAAACAAAAATGGCTCACATAGGGAAAAATACAGAAGTAGGCCTAGTTTCAGTAATGGCTGGATGTAGCTACCCTAATGATGTCAATAGCTTGTTTTCTGTCTTTCTAGAGTTCTACTTTTCTCTGTGTTGGCTTTATTCTCTGTCAGTGTCTCTCCTAGGAAGATCTAGGCTTACATAGTACTTGGAGTTCACAGTCTGAGAAAACAACTAACTAACGAACTCTCTTTCCTTCCAAAGTCCTGGAGAGACCTCTAACTGGCCCCATTTGGGTCAAAGGTTCATATCTAAACCAGTCCATGTGGACACTGGCAGGTTGAATGTCCCAGTAATGTTATCATAGGAACCTAAACCAAGGACCACTACAATCACTCCTGAAAAATCATGGGCTTCTAGGCTGTGATCCTTCTGGAAACAGCAGCCCAGGGTCAATAGTTCAGCAGTGAGCATCTGAAACATTTCCCAATTATTTTCAGGATGAGGCTGTGCATTCATGACCTGTGCAGCACTTAAAGAGATCAGTGATTGGTAAGAGAGTGATTGCTATAATGAACATATGACTTTTAAGAGAAGTCTGGAAACTGGAGTTGTTATATCTTCTTAGTTAGAACACGGCTATTATATATTAGGCTCTTCAATTTATCCATCAAACTGGAGGTGTTTATAATCCAAGGATATAGTTGTTGAAAGGGGATAGAGGTGTCCCCTGTCATTGGTTCGAAAGAAGCCCTAGGGAAACAGCATATCTTTTCTCTCCATGCAGTGGCTGTTTGGTCTCATTTGTCCACCCAGAATTCGTTCTTCCTTTTTATGGTAACAGCATCCTGACTTTCTTTGAGGACATTTTCTTCCCCATTGTGGGCAATTTTAGTAGGGCAGTAGGATTACATGCCTTATTTTCTCCTAATCCAAGGGATCGACAGGTAACCCAAGCTAGGCCAATGGAACTCACTGTCTTTATACATCTAATAGACTAATATATGAAAAGAAAAAAATGTAGCATATTTATAACTTTGTTGGTATCCTTTAAAGAGGCTAAGTAGTTCTTGAGACCTGGTCTCTTTAGCTTGCCTGATGCCTCTTTTTAAAAACTGAATTTTCTAGCCCTTCTGAGAGCTACTTACGTATTTCCAAATGATTCATTTTTTAAAAATAAATTACACAAAAACAGCTTCTGTGCTTGCAATCAAAGAGCCCTAACCAATATAGAAGTTAGGGCTAGAAACAGGGTACTGCAAGTTATAGAGCGTAACATGCAAAATTATCTAGTCAAAGGAAGATAGAAGGCAGAAAAGACTCCTCTATCCAGGCCTGGGAAGTTGGCCATTATTGTTATGCAATAAAGGAAAAGCTTGTTAAGCTGTAGCTCATAATAATTGGGAACTCAGACCACTTGAATCTTTCAGGGATGCAAAAGGAAAATATGAAGGTATTGAAGTTTCTTGGCTACATCTTGTAATCTTCAGTAGTTTCCTAGAAGAAATGGATACATTTAAGCTGAAGCTCACTCTGAAAGGAAAGAAGAAAGAATGCTTTTCTAGAGATATTCTGCAACCTGCAAAACAAGATAGCTTAAAGCTTGATACCATGGAGTCTTGGATAGTTGGAAAAGCCAAATTCTCTGTCTACTGAGGAAGTTAGTGTGATCAAAAGTAGCACAGTGGGAACTACAGAAGGAAATAAGATGGCAGAGCCCTCTGTTACTTTTCATTCCCTTCACATATAGCCTTAAGTTTTACATTTACATAGGATTGCTAGAGGAAAAAGTGAAGACATTATCAGATTTTCTTGGGATAACTCTTCCTGCAAACCCAGAGAGAGCATTTGAAAACTGCTTGTCTTTGTGAAGGCCACTATTTTTGAGTTAGCTATTTATGCCCGGGGTTAAATTTCATTCACTAGACTAGAAATTTTATGAGGGAGGGCAGGGGCTAGTCCTATTTATAGTTTTTAGAAAAACATGCCAAATCACTTCAATATTCTCACATATTTCCCATTTTTTCACATACACACCTGTATACATCCAATCAAGGGAGCTTTATGAAAAATGAGCTTTTGCTTATAGCTACATCCCCGAAGTCTAGCCTGGTGCCTGGAATAAATAACATCAATTTATTCAGTATTATATACATTGACATTATTCTCCCTTGGACTTGTAACATTAGGTATTCATTCGATAAATATTTGTTTACTGTTTCCATGGGTATATAATGAGAAACAATGTAGATATGGCACCTGCTCTTAGTGGTACCGACTTTTATTTAATTATAGCTGTGTGGCTTAGGTTCACTGTGGTAGATTGATTAAATATAATTTAGTTGAGAATTTGAGACTTAAAATGCCATAATATGCTAGTGATTTAGACTTATCCTTTTGGAGAAGGGGAATAATTATTACCTTGAGCAGAGAATTGAGAAGCACTGAAGAATCAGGACAGGGGTATTTCTAAGAGAGCAATATATCAATTATAGCCAATCTTTATGTAACAGCATCTTCTGTCTTGATAGCCTGCATTTGGAAGAGACAGAGATGAGACAGAGGACTGTAAGGGAAATAAAGGGCTTTTTTGATCCCTTCTGTTCTAATTATGGGGGCATATGACAAATCTCTTATTGAGGAGGAAGAGACAATATTGTAAATTTGGGTACAATAATGTACTGAAATAAACATTGGGAAGTTTAACTTGGCAAGTATATTCTTTTTCCTAGTTTGTAAATTTAAACATTTAAAGCCATAGAAGTATTTAGTAATTAAACAACATTAATCAGATATAAGAAAGATACTATCTTTCCTTAAATGAATAGCTCAAGAAATTTAGACCTGCTAGACTATCTGGGTTTATGGTCACTGTATTAGTTTTCTGTTGTTGCATAACAAATAACCACATATGTAGAAGCCTAAAACATCACAAATGGTTTATATCATAGTTTCTGTGGGTTAGAAATCTGAGTATGGTGATGCTGGATTCTCTGCTCAGTCTCAGTGGGCTGAAATCAAAGTGTTGGCTAGGGCTGAGGTTCTTGTCTAGGCTCAGGGTCATCTTCTAGGCTTACTGGTTGTTGACAAAATTCATTTCCTTGTGGTTGTACAACTGAAGTCTCTGTTGTTTTTCAAGCTGTCAGCCTGGGATGGTTCTTAGATCCTAGAGGCTGCCCACTGTTCCTTACCATGTGATCTCCACAGGCAGTTCATTACATGGATGATTGCTTTCTCCTAGGCCAGCCAAAGCATGTCTCTCTAACTTCCTCTTTTGTGAGGAAATCTCTCTGCTTTAAAGGGTTCAAGTGATCAGATCAAACCCATCCATATAGTCTCTCTGTCTTAATGTTAATTCACTTAAAACCTTGATTACATCTGCAAAATGTCTTCACAACAGTTACCTAGTTTAGGTTATTTATTTCTTCTTCTCCTTTTTAATTAAAGCAGTTGTCTTAAAGGATGCTACAAATATTTCCCTAAGTATACATGTGTCACATGGCATATTTTGGGGATGAGGATGATGAAATCAAGCAATGATTGTGCAGACATGTTTTAGAAAATTGTAAATTCACTTGGGACTAGAATAGTTCTCCAGAGAGCCATCACAAAATTTAGAGGAATATGCTACAGTACAGTTAAAACCAGTGCATTTTATTTCTTATTTTTAATAACATCTTTATTGACATACAATTCATGTATTATAAAATTTATCCACTTAAAGGGTACAGGCCAGGCATAGTGGCTTATGCCTGTGATCCCAGCACTTTGGGAGAGGAGACTGAGGCAGGTGGATCACAAGATCATGAGGTCAAGAGATGGAGACCATCCTGGCCAGCATGGTGAAACCCCGTCTCTACTAAAAAAATACAAAAATTAGCTTGGCATGGCAGTAAATGCCTGTAGTCCCAGCTACTTGGGAGGCTGAGGCAGGAGAATTGCTTGAACTTGGGAGGTGGAGGTTGCAGTGAGCCAAGATCATGCCTCTGCACTCCAGCCTGGTGACAGAGCAAGACTCTGTCTCAACAGCAACAAAAAAAAGGTACAAATCAGTGTTTTAAAACTGATATATAATTTACATACTGTAAAATTGACCATTCTAAAATCAACAATTCACTAAGTTTTAGTGTATTCAAAACTGTGCACTGTCAGCACTAATTCCAGACCATTTTTATCACCCCAAAGTAAATCCCATTCCCATTAGCACTCACTCCCATTTCTTCCTTCTACCGGCACTTCATGTATTATAGCTATGGATTTACTACATACTTCAAGTAGCTATGGATTTGCTTATTCTGAACATTTTATATCAAGAGAATCATAGAATAAGTGTTTCTTTTGTGTGTGTGTGTGTGTGTGTGTGACTGGCTTCTTTTAACATGCTGAGGTTCAACCATGCTTTCACATACAGCATTTCATTCCTTTTCATGGCAGAGTAATAAGCCATTGTAGGGATGTAACACTTTTTTTAGCCTTTCATTTACTGATAGACATTTGGGTTGTTACCACCTTTGGCTTTATGAATAACGTTCCTATGAATATTCATATACAAGTGTTGATGTGGATATATGTTTTTTATTCTGTTGGCTGAACACTTAAGAATGAATTTGCCAGGTCATATGTTAACTCTACATTGAACATTTTAGAGAATGGTCAAACTGTTTTCCAAAGTGGCTGAATCATTTTTACAAGCCCACTAGGAATATATGAGTGTTCCAATTTCTCCACATCCTCCCTAACACTTATTGTTTGTCTTTCTTATTTTAGCCATCCTAGTGGTATAAAGTGTATCTGCTTGTGGTTTTAATTTTCATTTCCCTGATGGCTAATGAAGTTTAGCCTTCATTCATGTTCTTATTGGCCATTAGTAGATCTTGTTTGGAGAAATGTCTAAATGCTTTGTAGATTTTAAAATTGTCTTTTTGCCCTTGAGTGGTAAGATTTTTATATATCTGGACACAAGAATTTTATTGTAAATATGGTGTGCAAATATTTTCTTAGTCTGTGGGCTGTTTACTTTCTAGATAGTGTGATTTGAAGCATAACATTTTAAATTTTGATGAACTCTAACTTAGTTTTTCTTGAATTGCTTGTGCTTTTGGTGTCATATCTGAGAAGACATTACCAAATTCAAGGCAATTTTTTTGCTATCATATTTTCATAACAGTAGAATCTAATATGAATGAATAAAGAAATTCAGGAAATGATCATTTGAAGATGTTTGTATCACCTCACTTAAGTGAATTTAGTTATTGAAGAGGGCATTTCTGGGCAAACCTATTCCCACGGGGAGAAACTAATTCACACATTCATTTAGCCAGTATTTATTGAGCACTTTGTATATTCCAGGTATTGTTCTAAGCTCAGGGGACACAGCTGGGAACAAGACCAATTCCCTGCCCTCATAGACCATACCTTGATTTGGATAGGAAACACATGAGCAACAAACATAAAAAACTTCAGATAGCAAAGTAGGGTTGGTCATGAGAGTGGATGGGAGAGGTTCCATTTGGATGGGATGTACAGGAAGGACTCACTCAAAGTGTCATTTGAGTGGAGAACTTGATGAACAGAAGCAGGCAACTATGATAAGGTCTGGGACAGAGTTTCCGAGGCAGAAGAAATACCAAGTGAGATGAGAACACACTGGTGTGTATAAGAAAGGGCAAAGAGGTCTTGCATGTGTTGGGGTAGAAGGGGTGCAGGGTGAGAAAAAGGAAGAGTGACAGGTAATAGGGAAAGCACATGCATGTTAACTTTCTGGCTGCTCTGTGAAGAATGGACTCAAAGGAGCAGAGCAGACAGCATCTTTATCTTGTCATAAGGCTGTCACCTTATTCCGAGGCTTCCCTTGTAATCGCTAGACCCTCAAAGGTTGCTGTTCACCTGGCGATTTGAAAGTGAACTTCCTCAGGTTTTGGAGCAGCTGTTACCTTTGGTTAAAAGCAAGGAACGTCAGTCCGCTGTGACGGACCTTGGCGCCCCAGAGTGGAGTTCTCCTTGGGCAAGGGCGGCAGGCCTCCTTCCATCAGTGCAGGCGATGCTCTGGTTTTACACAAGTCTTTGCTTCCTTTAGTGCTTGCCCTTTCAACTGAGCTGCCTTTCCTGCTTTCCTGGCCGTCCCTTATTCTGCCTCTCTCCTCGCGCTTCCCTGGTCTTCCTTCGCCCTCGTTTTCAGTCCTCAATCGTGCATTTTCTGATGCTAGCAGGATTTGAACTGAGCATGTTTCCACCAGGGCGACCTTAGCAGTTCGCCCTTCAAGATCCAGATCCAAAATCCACCCTCTGGTCTTCGGCCAAGGAAAGGGGGCGGGTGGGGAGCGCGAACCTTATCTCCCGGGCTCCGCCTCCAGGGGGCTGAGAGCGAGTTTCCGAGCCTCTGCGCTCTGCACTGGCCGCTGCAGGGAGAACGGACTCCGGGCGGAGGGCTGCCAACCCGCTTCAGCTCAGGTCTTCCTCGGGTTGGGCTTGCCACTGCCTGGAACATCCCTCTCCCCGCTGGCGCAACACTCAGCTGGCTGCGACGGCGACCCGGAGCCTGGACACTGCGCCAGGTAAGGAGACACCTCCTACTCCCCTCTCGCTGCCAGAATGACATCTCGGGGGGCCTCAGGGCTGGCCCCCCAGGGGCTGCAATTTGGCATTTTGGGTTTCCTAGGGGTGCAGTCTTTTCCCTGCGCCGAAGCAGTTGGTGAACCGTCTGGTGAATTCCTCGCCCAGGCTGGAGGCTGAGATGTCAGGGTTTGTCTTGCAAAGTTGCTTGGTGTTAATGAATCTTGGGAAGTTCTCTGGGTGCAGGTTCCTGCCTTGGAGTGTTTGGCCTCTGAGTACGATAACGTGCGTTGATTTACTCCCCCGAGTTCAACCCCACCCTCCGCTTTTAGCTTCTTGGAAGGGTCTCCAGCGTCCACACGTGGCGCTGAGCGCGCAGAGCTGTGGTTCTGGGGCAGTGTTGGGTGGGCCAGAGGTTTTTTTTATGGTTGCTGCATTATGGACTCATTCCGGGACCTTAAAAAAAAAATCGATGCTTGAGCAGCACCCCAGACCAATTGCTCAGAATCTCTGGGGGTGGGACTTTGAGCATCAACATATTTAAAACTATTCTCAGGTGATTCCAACGTGCAGTCGAGTATAGAAAGCAGCGAACTACAACAGTGATTCGCTGTGTGGCATCTGGCCAGCAGCAGCAGCAACAGCACCTGGTAACTTTGAGAAATGAAAACAAAACCTAGGGCTCTAGCTCCGCCCTAGACCCACTGAACCTAAAACCCTGAGGTTGGGGCCCAGAAATCTGTTTTAATGAGCCCTCCAGGTGACGCTAGTGCTTGCTCTAGTTTGAAAACGTTTGGGTTGGAGCTCATTTAATCAGGGAAGACACCTGCAAATTTCCTTCCACCAAGGGAGGAGGAACAGAATACTTTTCAGAAAACCTTAGGTATTTATTAGTAGAGTTTTGCCCATATTAAAAAAAAAAAAGACTACTGTGGACTTCAAAAGATTTTATAAAGGGGAGACAATCATCATCAAATCATTTTCAAGCAGTAGAATTTGCATGCTTGCTTTAGGAGAGAATAGGAATTTTTCCTTTTCTAAAAGTTGAAATGAAGCCAAGGAAGAAATATACCTTACTCTTCCAGCTGTAATAACAGGAATCTTTGACCCCTGATGAGATGTTCCTGGATCATCACTGTCATCAGTACAGGTTACAGAACTCATGTGCAGTGTTTTTTCTTTTCCTAAAGCAGTTGGGGGTTTAAGGGATTCACGCCAATTCTTTTTAGTAAAAGGTAATTCATTGTTGTAGGGCTCTGGATTATTGAAGTGGACCACTTTTTTTTTTTTTATACATATCTGAGATTTCAAAATTTTGACTAAAATAGTTCCAGCTGTTTCTAAGCTATTAGTACAAAAATAGAATGACTTTGCAAATGGGCTTAAATGGATTAGAAATCTGACATCGGATAAGAAAATCTCGAATAGGCATGACTCCAGTCTCAGCACATGTGTACTGCAGTGAACACAGTGCTAACTGTACCAAGACTTTCTGTACAGAGAACATTTATTTTCCAAACTGCTTTTTTTTGTGCCAATTTGTGACTGAGGTCTGTAGACTTGTTAAGGGTTAGGTGCTAAGCTTGTATTTAGAGAATTGGGGGAAATTTAGACAGTGGTTAGGAACAGGAACTTTGGTCTGAGGCTGACCTGGTTTCAAGATCTGCTCTTCTGCTTCTCTGTGCTCTTGGATAGTTGTGTAACTTCTCTGAGCCTCACTTTCCTCATCTGTGAAATGGGGGCTTGTACTAGTACCCTTACCTCATAATTCACATTATTGTCAGAGTTAAATGAAATAATGCTTCTAAAATGCCTAGCATAGTAAGTTAAATATTTGTTAGCTCAAAATACAAACCCATGTATACTGTAAAATGACCTAATCCCCAAACACCTTAAAATAAGATCTGTGTTGATACGTGATTAGATTTTGTATTTAAATACCAACTGCACCCTTAGAAGGTGACTATATGGGCATCCTCAAATCATCTGTAATTTTATTACATACTTTATATGGAACTTTCTGGAAAAGGTTTTAGATTAGCTTCAAATCAACAGCCTAGTTTTTCTTTAGTCACTTGGGTGAAGGATTTCACCTTCTGGTAGCCTTTATAATGTATTAGCATCCATATTTAAGTAGCCTTAAAATCTGACTCTTCAGAATACTTTTCTTTATAAAAGAAAATCCAAATGGTGAGAGAGCATCTAAAAGTGGCATGGTGTAGTCTCCAGGAGAGCTAGTTTAGAAGTACTATCTGGTATTTCTTAGGTTCTTGACAAAAAGAATAAAGGAAACCCTATCCAGTTACATCATGGTTTGTTCAAGAAAATATAAGAGAAAAAAAAATGAGGACACAGAGCAAGGACAAGCCTAAACTGGCAAAAAGGGTAGGTGAGGTAATGAGTCCTTTTCTTCCTTAGCTGCAATAATTTCAAAGTGCTTCAAGTCACATACACACACACACACACACACACACACACACAATCAATTCCTTTCACATTATTTGATTGGAACTGATCTCTATTATCCTCTTAGGACCAAGTAGATCTGGTGAAAAATATTTATGGTATTAATGCCAAAAAAGATGCGAAATGATTCTGTACTTTGAAATTAATTTCCATTCTCTTTTATTTTAGTGACAAGTCAAATAACATATTACTGAGAATGCATTTTATGACTCATCTGGCATCTTTAAATGCAAGCGGTTATAACCTGCCTATTACCAATCTTATATGACTTCTATAAGACTAGACATAAAGCAAGAAAGTCCTCCATCCAGGAAATCAGACCTTCATTAGGATACTTTAAAAATTATAATTTAGTGTTATTAAATTGATTAGAATTAGAATTTAATGTTAGTTAACTAAATGTAATTACAATTTATTATAAGTAGGGTTTCTATTTGACTCACAGTGGAATGAGGAGTAGCTGTGGGGATGAAAAAGGAAAGTCAGAAGCACATCTCTTGATGGGAAAAAGGAAGGCATTTAGGAGAAAATTCAGACTCTCAGTAATCAAATGATGTGTTCTGGATAACTTAACTGAAAACCTAAGAGAGTCTGTGATGTTGCAATTCAGAGTGACAGATATGGCAGCACTGCTTGCAGTGAATGGCCAATTAGGAATGATCAATATCGCAGTGCCCCACAGTGACTTAATGATTCTCCTCTCATAGGCATAGGGCCCAGAGCAGACACAATCATAAAGAAGTTAGCTTAATTGTGCTTGGTTTACATAACTGGCTCACTTAGAAAGGTTTTGATGAGGGTCACCTGGCATTCATTTAGGTTCATTTTCAGGCCCCTTTTTGTTCCATAGTGGATAGTTTAACTATTAAGGTCACTCTTGAAACCGTTGTAAGTAAAACCCATCACAGGAAATGGATATGTGTTTTTATTTTGTATTTATTATATTTGTATTATATTTCTCAGCATGCAAGAGTAATTCTTTAGTTTGGTTCACTACTATTCTTGTGAGAAACAAAGTTGAGATTTTTATTTCTGGTATGTGGTCCAGTCTCACAGGAAGAAAATGAACCATGAGGCTAAATTCCCCAACTTTCTGCATAGACTCTTGGTTAAAGACAATGTACTCTGCAGCCAGACTGCCTAGCCCTGAATCCTGACCTCATTACTTTCTAGTTGTTTGAACTTGGACAAATTATATAATCACTTTTTGCTTCTGTTTTCTCATTGGTGAAATTGGGGTAAAAGAACCCACCTCAGTAGGGCTGTTGTGAGGACTAAATGAGTTAACATATGTAAAGCTCTTAAAACAGTGCTTGGCTCATAATAAGTGCTTAATAAGAATTTGCTATTATTTTACTCTGGGCATTAATGAATGCTTCAAGCTGAAGTTCTTTTTTCTGTTTTCACCTCTGAAAGTGAGATCCTAAAAGGAAATAGCAATTTAGGTTATTAATGTGGTGTTCATTTCATGATTTTTCTGTTTTATTTAGTGAGAGAATTTGTCTCAGAATAAGTAAAGTACTTAAAGTTTCTCAGAAAATAATACATTTTGAACAACATTTTTATAAGGTCCCATTTGATACTGCAGTGGCTGGCCAGAGACCACACTTAGGGAATCACTGCTTTAACCCACTGGTTCCCAAACTTGACTGGACGTTTGAGTGACCTGAAAACAGTTTTTTAGACTGTGTTCTGTGTTAGAATGTTTGCAGTTTATTGTAAAAACAGTAAAGTAATCATGCCATTTGTAAAGAGTCTCCCTGGAACATATCTACACATTAACTCTATCCATGGGATTCTGATGTACTCATAGAATTTTTAGAATGGTAAGGGATATTAGAATTTCCTTAATATAAATGAGGAAACAGATTTGGAGATGTCGTTCTTAGCCAAGGGCTCATGAAGAGTTAGTGGTGGCACTGGAAAACAATTCATATTATTTGTATCCTACTTAGTACATTTTTCATTCAACTATCTTGTCTTCTGAAAAATCAGATAGTGTTGACAAACAGGTACACAATCCAACTTACAGAATACCATTGGAATACTATAGTTATACCCATCCCACTTATCCCAGTTTTGTTTCAGGAACATTTACTTAAAATATCTCTTTATCTAAAGAGCACTGAAAGCAATATGTTCACAATGCCAAGAAAGCAAATCTGAATCTATCAGTTGTGAAAAGGATAATTTTTTCACCTTTGTGCTTTCAAAGAATTCAATATAGTTTTTTCTCCTTGTTGTTTCTTAGGCATTTTGGTTTTTTACTAATGAAATACTCAGAGATATCTTTGAAAATTGCAGGAAACATTGACAGTTTTCTGAAGTCCAAGCTTAATGATCTTCTGGGAATCCTGCCAGATGCTTGTGTTTGATTCATTGCTTAGCTTTTGTTTGGATTTGTCTTGTTTTCATCTAGGTCAATTTAGCCACGATTGCAGTGTTATGCTACCCGTCAACTGTTTGTTTGTACACTCATTGGTGTCAAGAAGAAAAGATTAAGGACCAAGAAAAAAGGTTTTTTAATTCAAAGTAAAATGTTCTAGCGAAGGTTCAGCTTTTTACAAAGTTCTTTTAAAAAGATTCTTTGGAACTTTTGTCTTTTACATTAATTATGTAATAGAGGTAAATAAAAGCACTCAAAGCTTATGTAATATATTTTTATGAGAACCTTCAAATTCATGGGTGATTAATGGAAACATTAAAATATGTTTTAATTTAATGATAATATTAATATTAACAACTTATTAAAATATATGCTTTAAAATTTTTAGACCTTGTTGTATATGTATTTTACAATTTTATTAGGAAGAGAGTTTGATTCCAGTTATAGGGTGTGTGTAGGCACGTGTTTTCCAGCAGTACTCAGAAGATAGAATAGTAAAGATAAAACAAGGAGGAACATTCCTTGTTAGTGCTCAGCCACTCATCAAACAGTTGTTAAGTGTCTACCCAGTGCTTAGCTATCCTAGGGAAAGGAGATTCACACAAAAAGTTGCTAACATCTGTTTCAGAGAGTCTATTAATAGCCAATTTGCAGTTTCTTTTTTAAAAATGAAAAACTGCCTTCAATTTATTATTAAAAAATAATATTTTATAAACTTGAACAATGTAGAAGGCAAAAATGCTTCTAATTTAAATTCACAAACCTCAACAAGCATAGCATGATGTATCACTGGATTTCTTAAACCATTTTTGATTCTCGTTTGACATAATATTATGTATTAATCTTTAGGAAGTGTTCAATGTGGTTTGAAGTAATTTCTTGGCAACAAGTGGAAAGATTATCCCAGAAAGAAGTATTATGGAGAAGGTAAATACCCAGGGTCCTGAGAATCAGGCTGCTGTCCACCATCTCCCTATTGATCATCACCTGTTCCCCTTGGCAGTTTGACTTTTGATCATTTTAAGCTCCTTTACTTTTTTTTCTCCCTGTTAAAATTCCTTGTTAGCTAGCAAGACTGGGCTAAGTTTTGAATTGAGGTAAAGAGAAATATAAACTGGGGAAGAGGGATGACATGTGTCTTAGTTAGCTCAGGCTGCTGAAGTAAAATTCCATAGAGTAGGTGTCTTAAACAACAGAAATTTATTTCTCATGTTTCTGGAGGCTAGGGAGTCCAAGATCAAGGTGCTGGCCAATTCAGTTTTTGAAAGGGCTCTACCTCTGGCTTACAGAGAGTAGTCTTTTTGCTGTTTGCTCGTGATGAAGAGAGAGAAAACAAGCTCTCTGTCTCTATTTATAAAGGCCTACCTACCTATCCTGAGGGCACCAGTCTTGTGATCAAATTACCTTCCAAAGGCCTTATCTTCAAATATCATCATGTTGAGAGTTAAGGCTTCTACACAGGATTTTTGGGAGGGCAGCTTTCAGTTCATAGCAACATGATAATTGTTTTAACCAGAGTGGTATAGGAATGGGCAGAGTTCCTACTTGGGTGCCTGTGGAATGAGGAGGGAGCAGGGCTGAAAAGGGAAAGTAAGATGCAGAACTCTTAATGGAAGCGGAGGCACATGGAACCTAATTCAAACTCATATTTTTGTAGTGACAGCAAATATGTGAGTGTAACATGTGAGCAATAGGTACCTATAATCTAAATTATGTGGCATTTTTACACTACTATTTAGATGATATTAATGTGACATGTCAAGTACTAAATAAAGGCCAAGAAGATCCTGGACCAGGAAATGGCGTCTCATTCAGCCTTCCACCAACTTAGATGCTGGAAGCTTAGAAAAGCCTGTAGTAAGGAAAGTTAGACAGGTGTGCTTGCAAAGTTCTCTTTCATTTTGCTATTTGCATATTTTACTTAGTTAAAAGCACCATTAGAAGCCATGATGGAACATCTAAAGGGTTGCATCTGAGAACATCTTTATATAGAGTTTAAGTTACGTGAAGTAGTGGATCCTTTAGGAAATCGGTCTACTGAGAAATGCAGAATTTGTTTATTCCTGAGATTCTCATCGATGTATATCTTAGTTCATTTTATGCTGCTATAACAAAATACTTCAGACTGGGTAATTTATAAGGAACAGAAATTTATTTTCTCACAGTTCTAGAGGCTGGAATCCAAGATCAAGGTATCGGCAGTTCTGTTGTTAGGTGGAGGCTGCTTCCAGGGTGGCGCCTCATAGCTGCAACCTCCAGAGGAGAGAAATACTGTGTCCTCGCATGGTCGAAGGCTAAGGGCAAGCCAGGTGAAAGCTGCCTGAAACCTCTTTTATAACAGCTTGGTATTAGTCTGTTCTCATGCTGCTGATAAAGACATCCCCGAGATTAGGTAATTTATTTTTAAAAAAGAGGTTTCATGGACCCACAGTTCCACGTGGATGGGAAGCCTTCATAATCACGGTGGAAGGCAAATGACACATCTTACCTGGTGGCAGACAGAGAAAATGAGTGCCAGTCAAAAGGGGTTTCTCCTTGTGATACCATCAGATTTGTGAAACTGACTCACCACCATGAGAACAGCATGGGGGAAACCGTCTTCATGATTCAGTTATCTCCCACCGGGTCCTTCTCACAAAATATCGGAATTATGGGAGCTGTAATTCAAGATGAGATTTGGGTGGGACACAGGCAAACCATATCAGGCTTTAATCCCATTCATGTCGGAGGATCCCTTATGGCCGAATCACCGCCTAAAGGCCTCATCCCTTAATACAATCACATTGGCAACATATAAACTTTGGAGGGTACACATTGAAACCATAGCAACATAGTTGAATGTTCACTGAAGATGGATGTTACCGTGAATGGTGAATAATAACAGCTTTTTCTTCCAAACAAATTGTAAACTCTTTTTCATGATGACTAAACAAATTTATCTTTGACCTCTGTGTGAAAATTATATACATTTTTTTATTGGTCTTTCCAACACTTGAAAAAAAAATTTAAACTTGAATTATGGCTTTTTGTTGGAAATCATGTTTATATGAGTAATCAAATTATGTTTTCAAGCTCTAAATTATATGTTTCCCAAAATGTTAACAGTTGTGTTTGGGCAGTGAGATGATAGACTTTTTTATGCTTTTCTTTGTTTTCTCATGTGTATTTTTAAATACATGTATTTTTTTATAATGCAAAAATGAATACTTAGATACATGCTTTGTATGTGGAAACATTTGGAATTATAATTTCAAATTCCCATATGAGGGAGAGATAATGATTGTTAGAATGTGATTAATTCATGTTCCTATAATTCATAAAGTATATGTGTGCCAGATGTGCTTTTAAGTACCAGACACTAATTAGAGATGGCAACATCTGGCTAAAATGAAATAATTATTTCTAAGAAGCAGAAAATGTTTACTCCTTGTGAATGCCAAAAAATATTATGTTCTCTAATATATTGAGGTCATATAGAGCAATAGCTAAGATTATGAGTGTTGGATGGTTATGGCTCTGACATTTACCATTTGTGTGACTTTGTGCATGGTGCTTGACCTTTTAAAGCTTAATTTGCTAACTATCAAGTGGGTATTCAGAGGACCTACTTCCTAGAATGGTCAGAAGTGTTAAATAAAACAATGCGCATAAACCCTTTGGCATAGGGCTGGCAGATACAAAATACTCAAATTAGTTCAAATTAGTTATCATCATAAGTAATATTCTCCTAAACTTTTTCACACTTATATTTGAATACCTATGTTTTGGAAAAGATTTCTTCTTTAGGTGAGAATATTCTTCATGTAACTGAGGACATGGAACAGATGCAAATCCAGATTTTAGCCATTACCCACCTTGTACTGGGAAGACGAAAGTGAGAATGTGGTAGAAAGGTGTCCTCTGAAGGTGGCAGGACATTGGCAGCTCTAACAGAAGCTTTTGAGGTAAAGCTTTGTGGCTATAGGTGTTGATTCTGGATCTGCGAAGCTGTCAGCCTTTGCAATCATGGCATAGTTGCAGGTCACTATGGTGGTTGGGTGAGATTGAGGTTATCCTCAGGTCTTGCTTATAGCTGTGAGTGGTTTGCCATGATCTCCTGGATTTAGCAATTGCGTACGTTTATTATTTTTTTTAGAAGACTGCCCCGAGTTTCAGCATCCACTGCCCTCTCAGCAGGTGCCTTCATGCTTCTGCAGTCCAGATTTGCTGCCTCAGTATAGATATTCATTAATTTATCCATTCAGCAAATATTTGTCTTTTTCTATAGATTAGACAAGGTGCTAGGGATGCAGCCCGAATATGACACGATTCCTGTCCTTGAGGACTCAGTCTGTTAGCCAGTCTCCCCTTAGATTCTCTGGATGCCATGGTTGGTTGTCATACCACAAGGCTCCCAGCCCTAATCAATTGCTGCTTATATAGAATACTTTGAGCAGGTTGTTGATTGTTCCATATGTATTGTTCAATATGTATGAACCAGTAATGTGAAGGCTTATAATTGGAATATGTGGTCAGATCTGTATTCTCCTCAAAACTGTGGTGAAATCTGTGTATGTAATGTACATAACTTTTTACACGGTATTTAGACTAAGCATGTAATCTGTTAAGCTAAAAATAAAACAAAAAGCCATAATTGAATTGAATGAACTGAGGCTTCATCGAAGGAAGCCATGGAGGCACTGGGAAAATCAGAATCAATTACTTTTAAACTACACATCTTAGAATACTGGGAAAAATATGAATATTTTTGACCTCAGATTCATTCTAAATTAGTTAATTAAATGAATATCCAGTTGTCTCTGTAGAATAGTTAGAGCCATTTATGTATGTGTGTTTCTTTAACTGTGCCTCTATATATTTTTAATTTTCAGGTGGAAACTGTAATTTCACACTGGACATTTTTGGCCAGATTTATTACGTTATTAAATGCTAAGACTGAGTAATTTAATAAGTGTTCATTTTAAATGATTCTACACCATTTTGGGTATGGTCGCTAAGTTGAATTCCCAATCTCCCTTCTAGTAACCTGCCATATTTTTGAGCCTTTGGCCTAAAACAGCCTAAGTGAAATGAGAGAAGCAATTATAATTTTACATTTTCAAACTCGATTTGAACACTAATGACTTAATTTAAAACCTAAATGTGTTTATGCTTTCTACTTTATCTACTCTTTCATTTGATCCCTAAGAATTAGCATTTATCATAAAGTTAACTGAAGAAAAACATTTTCCTTTTCAAAAATTTCATTGATTTAGTATTGCCAATGCTTAGACAGGGCAAACCTGTTTTACTCAAGGGAGTGTCTTCAGGTAATCAGGACAGTAGAGAGCTGCAGACTTCTCAAGCTGCAATGAAGCAGACAGGTAGCCCTGGTTTTTTAGAGTGTAATACTTCACTACTGTCTATTACTGTAGACTCTAGAGAATTTTAAAATGTGGCTTTTTTTCCTTTCAAATTTTTCTTTTCTTGGGATTTCTGTTTTCTCAGAGCCATATATTGATAGGCTCTCAAGTAAAAAGGGGGAGAAAAAGGTACATTTTGCCATCATCAAAAGCTGTCAGAATGAATTTCAGTTTTTATAATCATTGTTTTCAATAGGGAGTTGAGAAGTTTTAAATGGATTTGCAGTGAGCTGAGATTGCACCACTGCACTCCAGCCTGGGCAACAGAGTGAGACTCTGTCTCAAAAAAAAAAAAAAAAAAAATTAATCTATCAAGATGGAGGGGCACCACTAGGAACTCCCAAATAGCCATTACTGTATATTTCATTACTTTCACAGCAAGGAGGTATTGTCAGCTGTAAAACATTGAATATATGCCGTATGAAAAACGAGAGGAACAATGAGTAGACAAGTTTAATTTCAGTGGCCATTAGGTACTTAGATCGAGGCAAGCCATGGCCAGATTGCTTATAATACCGTTGTGAGATGGACTATTTTAAATACAATCTTTAGAAAGCAAACTAATACCCTGTTTAATTGAGCTCCATATGGTCTAAAGCTAGAGGTAAGCACTGTGGAAGAAATGATCTATTTTTGCCATGATTTGCTTCGTGGAGGAAATGGGGCTTGATCCAGCCTTTTGAAGCATGCTTCAGTTTGAACAAATGGTTCTGTTTAGATACACTCTAGTCAACATAAGTCATAGGGCTGGTAGTATCTTACAAATTGTTGTTCATGATGCAAATATTATTTATCCCAACAATATTTGATGCCTTCACCCCTCCCTATGTCATACATATTGAGCATACTTTCCAATACCAGAAATCTCCAATGATGGGAAACTATTTTAGGGAAATCCCCATCTATCAAAAACTTTTTTCTTAAACTGAAAACTTCTCCCTGGAGTTTCCAGATTTTGGACCTAATTCTGTACTCTGGGAGTGACAGAAACAAGCCTTATTTCTTTTTCCATGTTCCCAGCATTCGAAGACAGCTAATATGATGCCCCAAGTGGAACATCATATTCTAAAACCACTTCTTTGAGATGGTTTGTATTTATGTCTCCACTCTGGTCAGCCTTCCATAAACACATTCAGTTTTGATTCTCTCTGGCCATTGATTGCTGAATAGAAAGGATTGAACCCTATTCTTTCCTCAGTGTAGTTCAAGAGCAAATGAATTCTTGACAGCCGGTTCACACGAATGACTTCTGTTTGGCATCAGCTAAGACCATTTAGTCTACTCAGACCTGCTTCTCTTAAGCCACTTTATTCCTAATGAGCATTCTGCAATCCAGATTTTGGATCCCAGAAGCTTTGTGTTTCTTTTGAGTTCTACCTTGTTGCAGTGGTCCATTATTTATTCAGTTGAAATGTTACTTAGTCCAAAGTCTTCTATTCCATCAGTTAGTCATCTTTCAAGGTTTGCTTTGTCTAGAAATTTAATTTGCAAGCCATTATCTCCCTTATTTAAATTATGAATAACCAATTAGACAGGGCAAAGCATACAACTCTAAAACATACCACCAGAAACCTCCTACCAGGCTGACATGAGGTGTTACTCTTCATTAGAGAGCCATTTAAGTACCTTTACATCCAACTTACATTAATTCATTTTCATTTTTGAAATATCATGAACAATGTTCCCCTGATGTTAGCCTAGTAAAGCTATCAAAGAAGTACAGGTTAGTTTTATATGATCTATTTTTGGCACTTAGCAAACATTGCAGAGTGTCTGGTGACTCGTTCCTTTTGTAAGTTTTGTAAGTGCTCACAAATAGGAGTGAGGCTTAGAATATGAAACAATCAGAAAAGCCAGAACATCAGCTAATTAGAGTGGGTTCAGGTCCAGTCAAAACAGATGTGCATACACAAACTGTACAGCAACCCTGCTTTGTACCAGATGAATACAGGCCTGGTTCACAATTGCTTTTAACCTTCAGGCTTGTGGGTTTACCAGAGGCATATATATGCATTGATATTCATAGCTATTTCGGTTCCCTTTTGCCTTCCATTTCTTTGTTGCATATACAGATTACTTACATGAAGTTTCTCTAAGTTTATGATCTTTATTACCTGGACCCTGAACACTAGTCTATGAGCCACAAATTAAGGTGTGTTTTGTGAAAAGCCTTAGACCTAAGAATGGAAATGGCTTATTTAAGGGACTCAGTATGATTTGCCTAGTAGGAATGGAAGGTTTAGGTGTAGAGAAGTAGAAACTAAGATATTTCAATATGTATGAACTGAAATTCTCGAGTGGAAGTAGTCACTGGAGCAGCAGTAGATGTTGTGCTTTCTGGATGAGGGGCAGTAATCAGTTGGCTAAGAATACATTTGTCAATACTTTGCCAAAAACAAAAAGTCCAAAAGAAAATGATCAATCAAGAGAAAGCATAGCTTCTAGGAGATGAATACGAAAAAGCATGAGAAGAGTGATTCTTACAGAGTGTGTGATTTTTAGGCAGAGGGAGATAAAGGAAGAGAGTGTGGGAGTGTGTATGAGAGAGCTATTGAACTTGGAAGTGAGGAGGTCATTACTCTTTAGGTGAGCATTTCCACTGGTGATGGAGATGGCAGTGAAATTTTATTGTATTTTAGAAAAAAAAAAATCCTAAATGTGTACTATTAGGGACAGCGTTGCCTTTTGTATTGATTATGAAGCAGTGTTAAAAATGATGTTTACCAGTAAATGTGTCTTTAGATACAATAAAAAATAAAGTAAATATATATGGAAAATGTTTATGATAAAAAATTAAAAGAAAATGGGTACAGTTTCATAACTTATTTCTTAGAAAATTCATCTAATATAAATATGAAATATTCCTTTTTGATCCTGTTTAATACTTTTGCTTTGAATTCTGTTTTCCATACTGTATTTGTTTTCTTTTATTAGCATTTAGCTAGTAAATTATATTTCTGCCCCTTTATGTTCAACATTTTCTGTCACTGGGTTTTAGGTAGATTTCTTGTAAACGACGTACACAAAGACTTAAAAAAACACAATTTGAAATTTTTCTAAATTCCAAATAGGTAAATTTAACCCATTAAACTTCATTATGATTGCTAATATATTTGGACTTTTTCCTTGAAGTTTACTTAGGTTTTCTGTTTTTGCCATGCTTTCTTGTTTTTATTATAATTATTTTTTCTGTTATTTGGAATTGTTTGCTTTAATTTCCTCTTCTATACCAGTTATCTTTGGAAGTTATAATCCTGTTTATATAATAATGATTACAATTACATTTCTACATATTAACTAAAACATATTTTCCTATTAATGGCTGATTGGTCTCAATTAACTTCTCATTGTTTTTTATCTTCACTTTTGTAATAAGAAGTATCTAGATAATCTAAATTTTATTTCTTTTTAGGCATCCTGCCCCCTCTTCCAATCCCTTAGGATTTTTTTGTTTTTTTCTTTGAATTATAACTTTTCACAGAAATATGAAATAGGTCTATTTTTTGCCTATTCAAGCAGCTTGATATTTGTAATGCTTTTTCAGTTTGAAGATTCAAATATTAATTTAGCCCTGAAATTTTTTGCTTTACCTTCTCTCTCCTATATTTCTCCATATGTCTCTTTTTCGTTTCTTTGAATATTCTTTTGAAACATTTTGTAAAATCTATATTCTTTTGCATTGTAATCTGGCAGAAGTCTTCTTCAACTTGATTTTCCATCTAGCTACTTCCCTCTTCAACTCTGTCCATTGTTATGTTTTTAGTTTTCTAAGATACCAATACTCTCTTTCCCTTTTTATTCACTAATATTCTTACGTATATCTTTGAATGAATTACTTACATTTAAATGAGTTGTTTTCTTTTTGCTGTTACTGTTTCTCTGGATGTTAGTTAATGTATTCACTAACTTCCTGGTCTTTCTCCATGTTGCTGGTTTTTATTGATATTTGTTTACTCTTATTTGTATGCCTATTTTTGTGTTTGCAGTTTTGTATTTAACACTACCTGGAGCTTGCCCCCAATAATTATGAAGTTGGGCGGTGTGTTAGTATCTTATTATTTATTAGATATGGCTGCTTACTGTTTCTCTTGGGTTTTGCTAGTGGGGAAGCTACCTGGGGCCTGTCCTGTCAATCTAGTCTAAGTCCCCAAACTCATAGGTTACTGTGGTTGCAAATAGAGTTGCACAGTGTTCAAGAGGCCACTCTTCCTCATTTGTGTACCTGCTTGAGAATTCTTTCTCTTCCAGCTCTGAGTATTACTGTTCTAATCTTCCCAGCAATATAGGCCATAGAGTTGTAGAGGTATCACATTTAGTGTTCATCTGACAATATTCTAAAGCACCTGTAATTACAGAAAGAAACAAGGGTCATTTTGTTATCTGCTTTATTACTTCTATGTAGTGAACATTTTGAGCCAAGCAATACGTGGCTCTGGGGATCTTGTTTTCAGTTTCTTCTGAAAAGCATTTGGATGATGTAGTAAAATAAGAGCATCTCCTTTTGGATAAAGTCTGACATTGTAATTCTGAGACTGCACTTGGCACATGCTTGAGAAATGTCTGTTTTCCAGGATGAACGAAGTCCAGTGCAGCTGTTTCTGCTTTACACCATTGAATCTGAAGATCTATATAACAGAATGGAACCAACTGACTTTGGAATGAACAATGAGATAGGAGAGTTTCCCACCTCATCAATCTCCTGCTTTGTAGGAAGCAAACTTGATAATGATAATACTATCTTGAGTTTATATAACATGATCCCTTTTAGAGATCTATTCTGCAAGAATTTTTCTAAATATTTAATGATTATCAATTTTTGTAATTCACTTTATCACACTAGTCTAACACAGCAGAGTTTAAAATATCTTTTTAAACATTTCATATTATTCTTGTTTTCTAAGGTATGAACCAAAATATTTACTAGCTAGAGTGTTTTCTAGTTCTCTTGAGTTGCCTTTTCCTAGGATGTTTTCCTTGTTTACTCAGTTTGAAGTATAGTATTGTCAATTTTCAGAACACCCGGCATAGTTTTATCCAAATAAAAGAATAAGACACATTCCAGTGCCCAATTATATGTCTTCCCCAACTCTCCACAACTTAAGACTATGTGTACTAGTTCTCTCTTGCCATCCCACTTGGAAGATAGTCAGCATTTGATTATGGTATTCATTTGCTAACTTTGTGTGTGTGTGTTGAAAACAATGTCAAATAGTTTAAGAAATCTCATATGTTAGAGTCCTAAACCATATGCTACAAGAATGTAGTTGTATTTTTGTAGTGCTTGTTATTCACTTAAAAGGAAGAACATTTTCATGGGATTATTTTTCATCGTGATAGTTTAACAATCAAAAAACTTAAGAAAATGATCTGAATGTTACTGTATATGTCTTTGGAGCTCTTTGAAAGTAATAGAATAGGTATTATAATTTTGATCATAAAATATTAATTATAAAAAATTCGTAATATATTAGACCTAGTGGATCCAGTTTTGAATAATGAAATGACGTTTTTGCAGCTTTAGAAAGCTGATTATTAACCATGTATTTACTGGTATACATAATTAGTTTAAGACAATAGAACTGTAGCCAATTGGAAATGGAAGAGATTCTTAAGTTTGCTTATCTTTCCACTCCCTGGTTTTACTGAGGAGATACTGAAATCTAGCCAGGCTTGTTTTCTTGCTCAAATTCTTACAAAATCTTAGTGACCTTGCTGGGTCGGGATACAGACAGTCTAGTTCCCAGTACTGTCTCTTTTACCCACACCTAGCTGAATAACGCCAGGAAGGAACTGAATATTGTGACTCATCACTTTTAAAAAAGTTTCTGTTATCGAACTGAATATAATGCTTCCTTTATTAACAAATGCAGGATGTTTATCATTTTTCCATACCAGAGCTTCCTTTCATATGGCAAGAGATTGCACACTAGGTTATTTTTAAGGCTAGTCTTTTTATTTTCCATTCTTTTAAATGTAGTCAGGTTTTATTTGGGTCTCCTGAGTGTCAGGATGGTATTGATTCACATTGACTCTTTTTTCCTCAGGAAACCACTTCTGGCATCCTTAGTAAGTGGCATTAGAGTCATCTGGGAGGTAAAAGAAGACTGTACCATGTGAGGTATTTCTTATTTTTGACTGGTCAGCGATCATTTTTCCTGTAGAGACAAAAGGCTGACTTTGAACTGGTAGTGCTATGAAGGGTAGGTAGGTAGGAAAAAGCATGGCAGTTTATTTGAGGGAAGGGTAGAAAACATTGATTGGAGCTATATGTATGTGTGTATACATACATACATATATATATATATATATATACACACACACACACATAAAATTGTACTTTAGGTTCTGGGGTACATGTGCAGATCATGCAGGATTGTTGCATAGGTACATGGCAAGGTGGTTAGAGCTCATATATTTAAGTAAGCAATTATAAACCTTTCACATGGATGATAGAAACTAGGAGTTAAGATGAATTTATTTTGAAAATGAAAAGTTTGAAACTAAATTGATAAATTCCATGTTTCCCATAAACATGTACAGCTAGCGTATTTCAAATTTGTATTTTCTCAGTTAAAAATAAGAAAACATTTAAAATTGTGCATACTAAGCCTGTGATAAGGAGTTAGATACTCATTCTGTAGGTATTTTGCAGTTAATGATGGTTTTGAAGTGTGCCTTCTTCTCTTAAACATCAAAAAATAAGTAAGCCTGATAAAAATAATCACCTTATAAAACATGCCAATACTTTATATTAATAGCAGTACAAATGAAAAAATTATAATTTGTCCTGGTCAAGGATGCCATTTAAATTAATATAAGAAGTATATCTAGTCCTTAAAAAAATGAAATGAGACCCTATGGAATTAAGAAAAACTTATTTGTATATTGACTTTTTATTTTAGGAGAAATTAAATGTAATTATACTCTTAGCACTTGAAGGATTCTAAAGATTGAGGTTGCTTTATGATATTTCTCAATTGATTTTTCATTGAGAAAGCATACTATTAAAGAAAGAGTAAAACATTGACTGAGTTCTTTGAGATTGATACAAGCTTTCCCCAGCCTTTCACAGAATCCTAGGACACTGGATTAGGAGAACCCAGTATGCAAATTGTTATGTTTTCACATATCTGACTTAGTTGGGATTCCCATAGAAAAATAACATTCAATTTTTTTTTTTACAGAACTCACAGGAAAAAACAAATTTTACCTTGTGACACATCTGTGTTTATTTGATATATGTATATCAAATATTTCATAATATTTACTTTTTGTACGTGCAGCATACTCTGACTTTTCTTTTCCCTTCCATTCTACTAAATACTGTTGGTCATAGACTACAGAATTGATTTCAAGATCAACCAATGGATTGTGATTTGCGTTTTGAAAAACACTACCATAAGAATACCTCCAGTTTTTTGTTGTTGCTGATGGTGGTGTTGGAGGGAATGAATTTGTAGTTATAGGAGATTCTTATTAGTGCTGTTTGTCAAATAAATTTCAGGTATGCAGTCGTATTACATTTTCTGGCCCCATGATACTCATGGCCAATGAGTTGAGTGGAAATTAACATATATTTGGATGGAAGTTAACATATATTTCTGTACTGGAACATTTAATTTTCAGTGTGAGACCCTCCAGAGGCTTTTACCCTTGCCATGGAAAATGACCATATTCCTCAGACTCAATCCTAAAATGAGGAATGAGCAGAGCCACTAGACAGCTCATAGTGGGCATAGAGTATGAGCAAAAAATAAATGTTTGTTGTTATAAGGCAAAACAACTTTTGGATATATTTGTTACTCAGCAGAATCTAACCTGTGGTTGGTGTAGGATAATTCAATTATGTGTTTTGCTGGTGGTGCAGAACATCTCCTTTTGAGATATTAGTTTTACCTAAAACATATATGAGTTTAAAAATAAGTTCATTATTTCATATTTTAAAATAATGCATATTCTGTTGTTGTTTTTGAGACAGGGTCTCTCTCTGTTGCCCAGGCTAGAGTACAGCACGGTGGTTCAAACTCCTGGGCTCAAATGATTCTGTTGCCTCTGGCTCCTGCGTATCCAGGACTACGGGCATGAGCCACTATGTTCAGCTAATTAAAAATAATTATTTTTTTAGAGACAGGGTTTCTTTATATTGCCCAGACTGGGCTCCAACTCCTGACCTCAAGCAATTCTCCTGCCTCAGCCATCTAAAGTGCCGAGATTCCAGGTGTGAGCCAAAATACCACGCCCAGCCAAAATAATGCATAGTCTTTATAGAAAAGTTGGAAAACATCAAAAAAAATAAAAATTACATATACTTAATGCTATTATCTGGAAGTAACAATTTTTGACATTTCTGTGAAGGAGATATAATGTCACACAATTAGCTTGCTATATAGTTTTGCATTTTTTTCTTTTATTGATATTTTTACAATGTCATTAAGCATTCATGGAACATTTGAATTTTTTGCCTCTCTAGTACTCCATCATATGGGTGAACCAGCAATTACTTAGTTATTCTTGTACTTTAGTCATTTAAGTTTTATTCCATACAAGGAATTTTAATGGACTAAAATCTCAGACATTGATGCTCCAAAGCAAATAGTAAGCCAGATCAGGATCCATGTCCACTCAACTCTGCTTAGGATCAGTTGCATTTCCCCATTACTCCAATCCTGGCACATGGTGGGTCCATATTTTCACCTGTCAAGTAAGCATTTTCATCCGACCATACTTTTTTTTTAAGAAAATTAAACATAAATTTCACATATAAACCATCTTATGTCCATATGTGAAATTTATATGTAGTTTTCTAAAAATCAAGATGCTTTATATTTCTTTTCCTCTATCCTCTAGCAAACAAATTTGGTTTTATTTTTCCTGGATTCTTTCAGGGAAAGACATCATCATCTACTAGATGTTCAAGCCAGAGGTTGGGGTCTTTGTCTTTGTCCTGTCCACTCCAATCACATAGTCATAGGACCTGACCCATTTTAACTCCTGAATGCCTGTCAAATCAATTTCTGCTCTCACTATCCTTCAGGTCCTTACTGCCTCTCACTTGACTGCTGCCATGGACTTTCCATCTTTCTGTACACCATTCTTCCTATTGCTGCCATTGTGAGCTTTCTAAAATGTTAACCAGAATATGTTTCTCTCTGCTAAAAATACCTCCTATAGTAAACTTTAAAGACAAAGTCCTCTTCACTTGATGCAAAAGGCTATGTTCATGCTCTGTTTTCTGAGTACCACCCATCATTCATTTCCTTTACCCCTCACCGCATTTCCACTTTCCATGGGTAGTTCACTCCATAAATACCTTTTCACTGAGCGCATCTTGTTCTTTAGTGTTTTTAAGCATTTTTAGGTACTATCTTCCTGTCCTTTTAAGGTCATCTAGCAAATCTCTGGTTTGCCTTTAATTCACAGATCAACTTTACTACCTCTCTGAGAATTTACCCATTTCCTCTAAGTCAGAAAGAAGTTAGATATTCACTCCACCCAGCTCCCCATACCTCACATGTACCACCGTTAACATCTCTATTATTGCACTGTAGTTGCATATTTGATATCTTTTCACAAAAAATCCCCTATACTTGCTGAGGCCATCACTAGGCTTTTTCATCTGTGTATCCTGAGTACTTTGCACATTGCCTGGGTAATAGTAGATGACTATACATATTGTTGAATGGTTAGATAAACAGACAAATGATAGTGGAACAAAAAACAGTTATATATTAAATTTTATCTCTTGATGATTTTTTTTCTGTTTCTCTTACAATCTAAACAAACAAGCTTCATGTATTTTTTGTATCAGAACCAACTGTCAAGACAGGATCTGAAATTCATTTACTCTGAAGTGTAATAACTAATAATGGTTTATGTTTCCCAAGTGGATTTCTATTTAACAAGGACGAAATGCTTAATCTAAAGATAGGAGCTTTACTTAGTAGAGTTTCCCACAGGCTTAACAAGCATATGGGATTAGTTTTTACTGGGGATTGGAGGTGGGACTTAGAAGTTTTCTCTTTACTCCAAATTAATAGCCTGTAGACTTTGCCTAAATATGAGACCAATTTTCTTGCTTGCTGGCTCACAGAATGAACTAGCATGTCATATTACACAGCACATTCATTTTTGTTTCTATTATACAGCATGGATTATATGGACTTCACATCTGGTAAACATTTGTACATTGAATGTGCAGCTGCCAAAAATTGTGATTTTTCTGGTACATCCCAGTGATGCTGAGTCCAGGTCACAAAACCAGCATTGCAGAGTTTTGGTGATCTGGAACTGTATCCTGCTTTTACTTATTGAGAAAGTTACTCTTTTAGTTCCTTTGAGGACCTATCATACCACCATTATAGGTTTGGAAAATAACTTGGGTGATTAGCCCATTATACTATTTGTGGGCTCCCCCCGCACAAGCCATCCCACAGAGATGGGAATCTTACCTACTTTAAAAAAATCTCTAAAGAAAGTATTTCTCAATTATTCTCAGTGACCTGTTTTCAAAGTTTGGTAGTCTCATCAAAAGTTTCATTGTCATACCAATGTAACTCCTCCCTAATTTAGTTTTATCACCTTGCACTGTTTTTTTGTGGAAGTGAGAAACATTTTATTTTCATATAAAGTGCAGTGCTGAAGATACCAGTGCACTGTACCATAAAAACAAACCAAACAACACCATCATACAAACAATTCAAGATAAATTAAGTTAGGAAAATGGGGTTTCATTGTGTGACTCAAGCCAGGCTTGCCAGTTGCCTTTTGCCTTGAAATGGAAGTCTAACATTTTAGTGTGTGATTTATATTTTCAACATCCTCAGTGAATTCTGTCTTGAAAAGCCAGATACTGTTAATATAATGGAGGAACTGGTTTATTTTATATTAATTTAATTCATAAAGCTTTTAAAAATGTTTCATGATAGTTATCTTTTCCCTCTGAGATTATGAAGAAGGACAATACCTCTTGAAAGTTAAAGTAGAATCATTAGTAGCTGTTTCCATATACATTAAATAATGAGGAACATTTTGTAAAAAGTTATGTTGCTGTTGTTTCTAGAAAGGAATAGTATAGCATTCCTATTTATTCAGTCGAAGAAAGCAAAGTGACTTATGTTAGAATAACCTGAGTGTAAAAGCTATCCTGTAGGGAATTCAGCTATGCCCTATGATTATTGTTCTCCTTGATGTTAGATGAATTAACAATTGGTAACATTTCTAACATTAGATTTGAAAAGAAAAATTCAAGATATTTGGATTCTTTAAACAATTCTGTTTACTATTTGTATTCTTATTCTTGTGAAGAATATTTGAAATAAGGTAAAAAAAAGACATCACAAAATAGCAGGCATAATACTGTTTGTAACTTCTAGAAACATGTACACCACAATAAAGACAGGATGCTCTGTGGTTAATCTCTTTAAACAATGCACACTTCCAGGGATCTTGTACCCAAGAAACAAAGCCTACAGGAAACCGTCATATAGAAATGGTAAAACATCACAGACATTTGGGTGACTAGCTGTGTCTAATTTTACCTTCTGCCATTCTAAAATTATTCAAACTTACTTTCAAAATATTCTTTTTTGTTTCCTGCTGTGTTTCTTGTCTTTTAAAAGTAATTAAATACATTTTTAAAAGACTAAAAAAATTAAAGGCCATGAATATGTTTAAAATTTGCAGTCCTTTTGTTTTTATGCCAAAATTCTCACCAGATTATTTTCTGATGTAGATTATTTTTCATTGAGTACCTGAAAATAGCACATCCTTTGGACAGGAACAAGCTGAAAATTTACCCAAGTGGCAACCTGTAGGCAGCCAAATACCAGATCTCTGCTGTCGAGTAAATTTTTGTTGCCTTCATTCCACCGGTTACTGTAGATTCCATCTGTACTAGAGCGGAGAACTTAGCTACTTAAGGCTTTCAAGTTTTCTTACTGAGGAGTGAGTAGTATAGCCACTGAAAGTGAAGCTCTAAAAGAGTTCAGAAATTTTGAGTCATTCTATCATTCAGCAGCAGGTGTTAGAATCAATGAAGATCAGTTGACCTAGTGGTTAGTTTCTTGACAGCCTAGGGATCTCAAAATGATTTAAAGAAACAATCATTTAGTACAGGGGCAGTTGTTTGCTTTAGTAGAAATCTTGTTATAACTTGCATAATGTTAAAGGAAAATGACATGTTTTAAGGCTTTGTGGGGAAAAATTTAAAATTTGTGGCTTTAGAGGAGTCAGTGGTGTTTAAACTAATTTAGTGGTGAAAGTGATCATTTTTTTAGAATCTGAGAAAAGGGAAATCTTTTCCGACTTTTTTTTCTCTTGGAAGGTCAGAATTTTGTTTTTGTTTCCCTGTTTGTTATGTTTTAGTTTTATGTTACAATTTACACTGCCTGCATAGCATCTTGCTCAAGAGCATTGCTGTTCTCCATTACCATCAATTTAGAGAGAGGTAGGAAAAGTGGTTGCTGTGATTTGGTTCACTAGTTGTAATAGGTCAAGTAGTGCTTTTTGTTAAATAATGGAGTTTAATTTAACTATAATATTTCAGCATATTTGTCCAAATTAAATCCAATATGTCATTATTTTCATTTAATGGCTCATACTGATGTGCTTTTTCCATTAAAGGACTTGATAAAACAGAGCAATTCCAGAGAAAGAATAGCCCATAATGTCAATGTTTTTGTTTTGATTCAGTTACATCTGCTGATTTTTAGAAACCCAATCTTTTTTTTTGGTATTAAATGTGATTTTTAAAAATTCATTTATGTCTCCCATATTCCAAAAATATTGTGAATTATTAAGCAGCATCACTTATTGATATAAGGTATATGGGTTTCAGAATAAGAAGCATTAAAATGATATTTTTGTTTTAATTATATGTAAAGTATAGACCATAACACACTTTTGCTAAAGAAAACTGTAGACCCCCTCATTAAGTTATGGAATTCAGCTATACATGGTCATTTGTGCTCTTTAAGAAGTAGTTGTTGTCTGTCTACTATTTTATGTTAAGAACTATGAGTCTGAGATTTTACCCTACTTGCAAGCTAACAAGTTAGTCTGCCACAGTTTTATAGGTGTTGGCAGACAGGAGACTCTCGGGTCAGGGACAAAAGACTTTATTACTCACAACTTCATGTTTGCATTGGTTCCTTTTTCTTCTAAGCCCTGTAAAGTGATATGGAGGGACCCAGATAAATGCATTCATAGTGGGTGTGTATCATGGCTGAAGAACTCCAAGCTCAATAAGTCCCCAATCTTATAAAGAGGTACTAGTAAATCTCTCCAACGTTTGTACTGGACGAAAAAAATCATTTCTATTATTCCAGTCAGGAAACAAATTTGCCCTTATCTCAGGAGAAAGACACTGTCTCCCAAGGCTGTAGGTGATATGTCTCAACATCCCTGGGAAAATAGGTGGAAATAAGATGTACAGAAAACTCCATGAGTATCTTACAATACTTTACAGTTTAAAAAATAAAATAAAATGTAAAATATTAATGTATTTATCAATTAATTTAGTTTTCATAAGGGGAAAGCCTTTTTGGTGACTATCAAGATGAATCATGGTGCATTTTGTTGCTCTGGCAATAGCTAATGATGTTACATACCTGAGCATCTTTGATTTAAAGGTAGTTTACCATGAATGCATTATGCAAATATCATTCTACAGTGCTTACAATTTTTATGTTTTTTAAAATTAGTATTATCCCTTTACCCCAAACCCCAATGTAATAGCTGTAATTATTATAAGAAACATTTACTGACGACTGCCAGAAAATTTTCATGTGCTTTGTTTGGCACATTAAACAAATGTGCTAAGCATGTAAAGAAAATTGCATAAACCTAGTATCTAGATTTTTAGAGGATTTTAATAGAGTTTTTAAACTTAATGATTCAGTTATTTGGAAAAGCAAATCAATAGGTGTTTCAGTAAGTCATATTATAGAATGAAGGACATTGCTTATAGTATCCAAACAAAGCCTGAAGTCAATACGAAATGAGAAAGTGCCATCTTTTCCTTCATATCAGAGGGACACTTTTACTTTTCAGTGGAAAGACAAAAATAAAATCAAGACAATAAAGAGGAAAATAATATAGAAAAAAATAACATGCTACTGTCCTCTCATCTGCTGATGTTGCTGTCAGTCATGATCATCCTGTCTTCAAATAGAAACACAACAAATGGATGAACTGACTGTCCCGGAAAGTAATGTTGTAAGAACACGGTTTATCCCAGAAGTGACTGGTACAGTAACAGCAATAAACGCTCATCCAGGGATTCCAAAATTTTTTTATTCTGAATGGAACATGGATATCTCCTCCCTCAATATACACTTTGCCAGCATTTAATAAAAAATAAATACTGAGTGAGTCACATGATACTCACTGGTATGAGAGCAAAAATGCAAAAGGATGGTAAAAGTCAAGGACATAGATTAACCCACTCACCCTCTATTGCCAAAGCCACCAAGTAGGTTTTAGTTTTTTTGAATCTCTAAGTACTAATCTGTGTAATCCACTTTGAAATTCTTGCAAACATTCCCTGGGAGTCCCTTTTTTTTAAAGAATAGGAGCTTAAAATGAATAAAGAGATATCTGATTGACAACCTCCTGAAAATCCTCTAGGCTGAAAGCCAAAGAATTTTTTCTTGTACATGATTTTTTCTGAACCTTAAATGTAACCAGATGTATTTTCTTTTAGTACTATCCTACTCAACTGATTTAAATGAATGATTTGTCTTCTAATGGGAAATCTGCATTTCATCATAGAGATAGATTACATGTCTTAAATGTAATTACTCCCTAGAGAAGCAATGCCTCTTTTGTATTATATTCTTTGAATGTACTGAAGACTTATATAACAATTTTATCATAGGCATGAAATATTAGAGCTTTACAGATGCATGGATGGAGAAACATGAAAAACATAATCACCATTATCATGTGAGTAAAGTATAATAAAAATCTTCATAGACATCATTATCAACCTTCTATTTTACAATTAGTTGTCTATAAAGCTAAAATAAAAGAGAAGGAAAACACTTTCAATTTTTCTTTTCTGAGACAGAGTTTCATCCTTGTTACCCAGGCTGGAGTGCAATGGTGTTATCTCAACTCACTGAATCCTCTTCTGGGTTCAAGCGATTCTCTTGCCTCAGCCTCCTGAGTAATTGGGATTACAGACACACACTACCATGCCTCGCTAATTTTTGTATTTTTAGTAGAGATGGGGTTTCACCATGTTTCTTAGGCTGGTCTCAAACTCCTGACCTCAAGTGATCCACCTGCCTTGGCCTCCCAAAGTGCTGGGATTATAGACATGAGCCACCGCACCTGACCAACACTTTCAATTTTAAAAGGGCTCTATGGTTTATGGCTAAAGAATAAAAAGGATATATAAACCATAAAATTGTGTGTATGTATAGTAGCTTTCTCGATTTGCTTTAAAAATTTTTTTTTTTTTGGCAATACCTAATCTATTTCAGAAACAAAATGTTTCTGAAATAGAAGCAATACCTTGGAAACGTTGACAGTAAAAGAATAGAGCTATGTCAAACCTGATATAGAGAAGGCTAACCAATTCAATATTTTATTTTTATTTTTTATATTTTATTTTTTCTTTTTTAGAGGTAGTCTTGCTCTGTTACTCAGGCTGGAGTGCAGTGGTGTGATCATGGCTCACTGCAGCCTTGAACTCCTGGGCTCAAGCAATTCTTTCACCACACCTCCTGAGTTACTGGAACTATAGGTGTGTGACACCATACTTGGGTAATTAAAAAAATTTTTTTGTAGAACAGGGTCTTGCCATGTTGTCCAGGCTGGTTTTAGACTCCTGGGCTCAAGTAATCCTCCTGCTTTGACCTCCCAAAGTGCTGGGATGACAAGCATGAACCACCGTGCCCAGCCCTTTTTGATATTTTAAACAACTTGAGCTTTTTATCTTACTGTCTTATTCTTTCTGCAGAGGAATGTGAACATGGTGGTTGATTCCTAGTGTGGAACCTAAGACTTAAAAACTTCAAATTCAGTTTCATTCATTAAGGTTTAATTATCAATCCTTGAGGTAAGCCTCTATTTATTAACTAACTAGGCTATATCCAATAGAGGGATTTTGTGCCAAAGAGACATTTGGCCATTTCTGGGAACATTTTTTGTTGTCACAGCTGGAGTTGATGCTACTAGCATCTAGTGGGTGGAAGGATGCTGGAAACCTCCTAAAATGGATGGGACAGACTCGGCAATAAAGAGTTAACGTGGTTTCAAATGCCAATAGTTGAGAAACTCTGGACTAATATACACAATAGAACACTTAATGCATAAAGAATAACTACAAAATACCAGTTAACAAGAGGCAGATTTTTCTCTCAAGAATGGGATTTAATTGTGTAGTGGAAAGCAGAGGTCATATGACCTCAAAGGGACTTTGCTAAAACTCTGGGCTCCACCTTTTTGTGACCAGCTTCCTATAAATATCTCTGAGTCTCACTGTGCTCTTGTAAAATTGAGGTAATAGTATAGTTTCTACTTCAAAGTCTTGTAGGATTAAATACAGTAATGTGTGTAATTGCTTAGGCCATTGCCTAGTCCCTATAGGATCTCAATAAAAGTCAGCTATTATTCAAAGTATGATAATGAAGAGCCTTATAGCAATCAGAACTGTCTAAAGATAGAATGGTTTGTTTAGAAGTTAGCTGAGTTTTCTCTTCTAAGTTAAGTTCAAGTAGAGTGTGGCTGTCTATGTCCTTCTGAGTCTGTTATGAGGGTTTGAATGGCATTCTATCTTTCTTAGTTATATAGAATCATTCTTAAACAAAGTTTTTGCAAAACGTAAAGGTTTTTCACAAGTCTTTAGCAGTTAAGAAATTTTAGGTAAGAATGACACCAAATAAGCACAGACAGCACTGATATTGTTCAGCAATTTTTAATTTCCTTTGCATTTTAATACTAAATGTTGACTAACTTTTTTTGCAAACATATTCCCTTTGTTCCTGCTACTAATCAGTGTCAGTTATTTGCTTGGATTCCCGTAGGTGATTTACGCTACTTCTGTAGCACTAGAATCCTTTGTACATCTTTCATGTGCTTATTGACAGTCATGGCTGGCCAGCCATTTATCTCTCCATATAACATGATATTAATTGTGTGCTCCTTATATGCCAGTACTGCGCAATGTGCTGTGTATGTATTATGTCATTTGATAAGCAGGCAATAAATGTTAATGCAGTGAATAAATATGTTAAGCATAAATGCGATATTGATTGAGCTTCGATGCATTATGTACCAATATAGTCTATTATTGAAAACTGAAAATTGAAAAGAAAAGATAAGATACATCTTGAGCCCACCCTCTAAAAACTCTTGTTGAAGAAACAGGATAATTTATAATAAACCTCCTCTACACAGGTAAGTGCCTTGATTGGAAGAACTGTAATTATTATATCTTCATAACACCTCAGTGTTTATCAGGCAATTAATAAATAGAAGTATTCAGTAAATCAGGCACTCAATACATGTTTGCTTGAAAAATGAATAAAGTGTAAGTCAGTGGATAGACAGGAAAAAATATTCATTGTACCAGGTCAGATGCTTGACAAAATGCTAACTTAATTGGGTAATAAAATGAAATTTACACTGATGATATCACAAAGGATAAATGAAGCATATCATTACATCCATCCTCAAGGCATAACATGCTTCAATTATGCAGTAGAGGCTTTATTGCAATTTTTTGCTAATTACAGTCTTGTAAACCAGATCATGTTTCTTTATTTTAAATAATTAGAATAGGCAAAAAGTTGAGACATTTGAAGAAGTGGTAGTCGGTTGGCAAGAGGTCAGGTGAATAAGGTGGATGAAGCAAAAGTTTGTAGCCCAATGCCTTCAATGTTTGAAGTGTTGGTTATATGATGTGCAGTTGGGCGTTGTCATAGAGAAGAATAGGGCCCTTTCTGTTGATTAATGCTGGCTGCAGGCATTGCAAATTTCAGTGCATGTCATCAATTTACTGAGCATACTTCTCAGATGTAATGGTTTCGCTGGGATTCAGAAAGCTGTAGTGGATCAGGCTGACAGCAGACCACCAAACGGTGACCATGACCATTTGTTTTTTGGTGCAGGTTTGATTGGCATTGGGAAGTGCTTTGGAGCTTCTTCTTGGCCCAACCACTGAGCTAGTAGTTGCTGGTTGGTGTATAAAATCCACTTTTCATTGCATGCCCCAATTTGATTGAGAACTGATTCATTGTTGTTGCTTAGAATAAGAGAAGATGACACTTCAAAACGATGATTATTTTGATTTTCACTCAGCTCATGAGGCACCCACTTATTGCACTTTTTCACCTTTCCAATTTGCTTCAAATGCGGAATGACTGTAGAATGGTTGGCATTGAGTTCTTCGGCAACTTCTCATACAGTTCTAAGAGGATCAGTTTCAATGACTGCTCTCAGTTGGTCGTTGTCAACTTCTGATGAATGGCCACTGTGCTCCTCGTCTCCAAGGTTCTTGTCTCCTTTGCAAAACTTGCACTACCACTGCACTGTACATTCATCAGGAGTTCCTGGGCCAAATGCGTTGTTGATGTTGCAAGTTGTCTCTGCTGCTTTAAGACCCATTTTGAACTCGATTAAGAAAATAGCTCAAATTTTCTTTTTGTCTAACATCATTTCCATAGCCAAAAATAAATATAAAATGAAGAGCAAAAAATAAAACATTAGCAAAAAAACATAAAGCAAGAAATATACATTAAAATAGTGTATAACATAACCACATTTATTTAAGAATGTATTCAAATATCAAATGGCAAATTTCAACAATGCAAAAAACTGCAATAATATTTGCACCAGCCTATTTCCATCTATAAGGGAGCTGTTGTCTTGTAGATTTATAACAATAACAAGCCATGTGGTGATTTTATTATACAGTTAAAGAGCAGCTTTTGATTTCAGGAAGTGTTGGGAAATATACTAAGAACGGAACAATGATATGGCTAACAACTTTTATGAATTTATTCTGTTGTTTTCCTTATTCTTTATTTTTTATTACAAAGCCACATACTTTTATGCTAGGAAATAATGTTAGAGGACAGTTATGAGTATCAAGTATTCATCAAGTGCATTTTCTTTACACTTTGAAAACAAGGTAACTCAGCAAAATTTGACTCCTCCTAATATTTTGTACCAAGTTTGTGATGTATAAGCATTTTTAGTGCATTCCTCTTAAAAGAGGGTACTAAATGTGTTTAGACAATTTTATAGTACAGATTAAGCAATCGTCTCATTTGGGGACACAGAATTTTAAATACTTTGCATAGTATGTCATAGTGTGTGAAGCTCTTGAGGTTTCATCATTACATGTCGTTTTCATGTGAGATGTATTAGAATTGACTTGCCATCTCCTTTCACATTTGCAGCCTCCAGCTCTCAGAGGTACTCAGTGATCAGGAGGATCACATACTTGGTGTTTTGCAGTTAGAACTGCAGTTGACTGGAGTTGGGATGGTTTTGCTCTGTGTTGAGGAGTGAGTGAAGTTTTCTTGATGTTCCTAGGATACCACATGTGGGTGGAAGCATTCTTCATGTTTAAGCCATGCACCGACTCCTATAGGTTGTTTCTAGAGCAATAACATTAAGCCTTTTCCCATTTTAAGGGAGACAGTGTGCTAGATTGGAGAGAACACAGTTTGGGGAGCCAACACATTCACGTTCTGATATTAGTCTGTCGTTATACTTAATATTGGTTAGAATATTTAACCTTATTGTGCTTCAGATGCTAAACAATGAAATTGGGTTGGAAGGGCTTTCTGGTACCTTTAGGTCATTTGGTTTATTTTTCTTGAGGAAAATTCTCTTTATTTTTCCAATTATGGGGAGTTTCTTATTGAAATGTATTTAATGCACACTCTTCTGAATTTCTGAGAAAATTCATGGTTGACAGAGCTGTGGAGGGTGAGAGCCACATTTAGGATGGATTTCTGTTCAGACAAGTAGTTACCTGCTATAAAACATTGACTTAACTGGTGGTTTGGCTTCAGATGACCCAGAAGAGGGAACCCAACAAGTGGAGTCCTCCTCATTTACTGGTCCAGTTGTTTAGACAGAGGACATCATTCACTGGAACACATACAGTGTCCATTTTCAGAAATTTTATTTTAATAAAAAAGCTAGCAACATACTTTTATTACATTTGAGAGTATTACTCTCCAACACTATTTCATTTAGAAACTTACATATTTTATAATTAGTACCCAAGCTCTACACCTTAAAAGTTTCTTAAAAATATGGATTGGCCATATTTTCATAAGAACTTTAACATTTGAAGAATACGTGCACCTCTGAATGTGTTTGTTTAATATAGAAAATACTTGTAGGTTGCTTTGGAGCGTGTAATCAGGTCTTACATTCTTTTTTGTTTTGGACATGGAGTCTTACTCTGTCACCCAGGCTGGAGTGCAATGGTGCGATGTTGGCTGACTGCAACCTCTGCCTCCCGGATTCAAGCCATTCTCCTGCCTCAGCCTCCTGAGTAGCTGGGATTACAGACATGTGCCACCACACCCAGCTAATTTTTGTATTTTTAGTAGAGACAGGGTTGTGCCATGTTGGCCAGGCTGGTCTCGAACTCCTGATCTCAGGTGATCTGCCCACCTCGGTCTCCCAAAGTGCTGGGATTACAGGCATGAGCCACCATTCCCACCAGATCTTACCTTCTAAATATATATTCTCATGTTCTTAATTTTCAGAAAGAAATTATTCTGTAATCATCTCGTTATTTTAAAAATAAAAATGATATTGCAGTTGATGGTCTCATAAGATTTTTCATTGTTTAAAAATGAAAGCAGGTATGGAAAAATTCAGCTTAGTGCCCATGTGTTAAGACGTTTTGGCCTGCGTGAAAAGATATGTCAAGAAAATATAGCTTTAATATTCTACAGGTAGTTAGAGAAAGGAATTGAACTGGAATCTTTTCTTGATCAGAGGCTGTGAATAATGCTGACCTAGCATTGGCTGTGTACAGGTAGTGAGCCTCACATCTGTATGATGTTGACGCTAATCAAGAATTTCTTTTCATGATTCCCATGGGAATTATTTGGATAACAGAGTAAAAAGAGATGAGGCAGGATTTTCAGCACTTTTAAACGTTATCCTAGTATGAATTGAGCTTTAAAAGACTTCCTTGGTCAAAAAGGAAAGTTAGGTGCATGTGAGCAGAGGAGGGATACATTTTTGCTGTTTGTATATTTGGTTGTATCACTTTTTGGCTCTACTTGGTTCATACTTTCAAACCTAAAATATGAACTTCCTAAAAATAAATTCTCTGAAAATAATAATGTTGGTTTTCTCTGTAGGGTTGGATGTATCTGAGTTAGCTTGGTTGGTTGGAACATGGCCAGTAATGCAGCAGTAGGTCCCACATCACAGTAGACTACATAGGGTTCCACGTTGTATTCTGCACACTTTGTCCTGGCTTGTCATTCCACTGGTATGTGGCTCCAAGAGAAGCCATCACAGGAAGTGCAGATGAATTAGCGTAAATCTATCACCGTTGTGAAAAAAATGAAACTAAGTATCTTACCAGTTACAGGTGAGCCATTAAAATATTTAATTGATTGCCTGTAACATATAAGGAATTGTGAAGTTAGAGAATTTTTGGCTTTAAACCCTGCCCTCAAGGAACTCACAGGCAACTAGTCAAGCAATTGGAATATACACATATACACACGTACATGTATTATCTTACAGGAAAATGACAGATGACTGCTTGAAATGAGTAGATAATACATTATAACTATTCAGGAAAAGAGGATTCCTTTCAACCATAACAATCACTTATCTTTCCACTTATGGTTTTGCAAATTTTGCTGTTAAAAAATTTGAAGGACGGGAAGAAAAATGTTATTTCGTTCTTACAGTTGGTTAGGGACTGTGGAAAGTGCTTTTGTGCCATGTTACTTAGCATTTCACTTAACAACCCTTTGAGGTAGATAGGGTAGATTTATCCTCGCTTTTAGAGAGGAGGATAGTAACATTCAGAGAATTAAGTAACTTGTTTTAAGTCACACAGCGAGTGAACATTTAAGCATTTTTTTATTGTTAATTTTTTAAAAATTTAATTTTATTATTTTATTGCATTTTAGGTTTTGGGGTACATGTGAAGAACATGCAAGATTGTTGCATATAGGTACACACATGGCAGCGTGATTTGCTGCCTTCCTCCCCTTCACCTATATCTGGTATTTCTCCCCATGCTATCTCTCCCCAACTCCCCACCCCCCGCTGTCCCTCCCCTATTTCCCCCCAACAGACCCCAGTGTGTGATGCTCCCCTCCCTGTGTCCATGTGTTCTCATTGTTCAACATCCGCCTATGAGTGAGAACATGCGGTGCTTGATTTTCTGTTCTTGTGTCAGTTTGCTGAGAATGATGGTTTCCAGGTTCAAGCATGTTTTAACTGAAAACAAGTACAATTTCACCTAATCCAGAGTTGCTAGCAGTATGTGCAGGAAAATGCAAAAATGCCTAGATTTGGGCAAATCTCCAGAAATGTTTCCATCTTGATCCATAGGTAGTTGCCAAGCCGTGGATCCACTGCCAGCTGAGGATGGTGGACCCTGCTGCAATAGAGGACAGGAGTCGGGAGTGGGGAGGGTGTCCAAAGAGAACACAGTTGCAGGATAATTGTCCTACACCAGTCTTTAAAAAGTGAATATTTGGCATAAGTAAGAATATAGAAGGAGAGAGATGGTACCTACACTGTAAAAGAAAGTATTGCAATGGGTTGAAGATTTGGTGGGAGGTGAGGAAATGGAAGGAATCAAAGGAAGACCTCTCTCTCATCAGGGCTGGCTATGAGGGGAAGGAACTAAAGGAACATGCAAATAAAAGAATCAAAGGAAGAACAATACTTTAAGTATCAAATTTCTCAGTTTTGAAATTGCCTCCTGCCTATATGTAACATAGGAGCTTAAGCATCTGTAAACATGGTTAGGAGATAATTACTGGGTATGATGAAGACCTGACCAAGGTTACGTGACTGGATGGTTTCAATTTAGAGTTGACTGTTCGGGTATATATTTACCTGCCCTTTAGCTCTTTTTATTTGTTGTGTCTAAAAGTATTGAGTCGTGTAAAGGAAACTTACATGAAGCTAATTGAAAGGCAGGAGCCAATCCTTGTTTAACAATGAAGTGCTTAAATAAGGGTAAAAACTTAAAAAAAAAATGGAAAAATAAGACAAAAATCGTGTAAAAATCATTAGTGTAAAATATAACAATTTTGGTTCTTATTTTTGTTTTACCTGACAACCACATGCTATGATCAAACGGATCTCTAATTTGGAAAAAATTTTGAAAAAAAAGTGGCCTTGACTGTTTAGGGTAGAATGTTGAGTCTATTTTGGTTATCATGATTCAGTAAAAGCTATTAAACCCACAGACTCTGCTAGTCTGTAATAGAGGAAGTTCTTGTTCCTGTTCTTTCTCCAACATTGGAATCAGAGGATAACCATACTCTAGATTCTGTTTATTCTGGTGCAACTTAGTTCATTGGATTTGCTTCCAATTTAAATGATATCTTTGCCAGGTGAAGTTGGTAATGATTAAAGGAATTTAAAAATATGTATTTAATTCAGTGAGATGCCTTTTGCATATTTAGCTATCATTTAGAAATTACATTCATGATAGGATGGGTAAATATTTTGAATTGCCAAATTTATTTTTAGAGTTGAAATTAGCCCAAATTGCCAGCTTAAGTTGGAGTGTAACAACCCAGTTCAGGGTTTCCATGGAAACATGATTTCATCCCATCTATGAAAATCATTTTGTGTTTCCTCCTTTATCAGGGAACTTGAAACTCTGCAATGTTTTTCCTGTGATTCTTGCTCCAAGAAAAAGAAAACAGGTTTCCAATTAGACAAATATTCATATTTAGCGTATTAAAGTTTAACTCTAAGGGACATTTTAATTTAGGGAGATAGACAATGGCAATAGCCTAAAATCTTTCCTATTTGTGTACCACTTTGTGTTTTTGTTATTTTTGTTTTGTATTTTTAAATACTCGGGTCACCCTCCAGTCACAATCGTGCCAAGCTATGTTAAATTCGTACTTCTAATATCCCTATTATTTGGTGTTTAGCTGATTTAGAAATCTTCGGTGAAAGAGCCGTGACATTCCTCATTTTTACTTTCTCTCATGCCTGGTACAAATAGGTTCTCAGTAAATATTTTTTGAATAAATGATGCATCAAACATTTGTGTGCCCTCTGTGGGCTTAGCACTGTTAAGAGCTCTGTAGTAGAAACAGAACATAAAACGTATATAATATATTTTTCTTTCTGTAAAAGAATGCTCTAGGGATGGAAAATAATGAAATGTATGTGCTTTGATACTTACTGTATAACCTCATATATGCTAGAGTTTTACTATTGCATTTAATTTTTATAACAGTCATTGAAGGGCTATTGAATTGTACTGATGTTTTCAGATGAAGATACTGTGGCTAAGCAAAGCTAGGTAAGTTGCCCATGAGAGTTATGGTTGTGCCAAGGTTTGAATACCAGCCCAGCATTGGCAAGTGCACTTGCTACTTGGAGAGACAAGTCCCTACACACAAAGCAATTAGTGAACTAGGAAGTATTATTGGCTGCTAGGAGTTCAGACAGGGAAAGGTTATGTAGATGAGAGTAATGATGGATGATAATGTAAATGAAAACATCACCACATAATAAGCTCTAAACCATATACTAATCAATACTACATATTTGTATTTTATCTATTGAAATAAAATGTGTTGGCTTTTAGACTTGTTTATTAAATGTGTACAATTTTTAAATGAAGGCTATGAAATGGTGTAAAGATACTTTTGTTATAGAAAAAACCAAAGGAATACATGCAGGTTGATTTATCATAGAGTCACAGAGTATCAGACTGGTCAGACCTCTACTTTTTATAGAAAAAAAAATCGAGTCTAAAATAGCAGTCACACCTAATTTTTTCTTTCTCTCTTTCTTAAATTTATATGATGACAGAATAAGGCAAAACTCAGTTTTTCAGCATCCAGTCTAATATTCTCTAAGCTGTGTAATGCTTTCACTGTTTCATTTGTGGCATAGGTACAAATCAATAAAATGATTAAAATAATTTTGAATGTATATCATTCATTTTTTTCATGCTCCAATAAGCTGTTATATAAACATGTTATGGTGAAAACCATGGATTTTATATCCTTGTGCAAAATATTCTTAGAGACCCCTGAGACATTAAGTACTCTATTAAGTGAGGTGAAAATGATGTTCAATATCAATTCAATACCTATTTTTCTGTGCTTTTTCCTTGGCGATATTTTGTTTATTTGCTGACTCCAAGCTGTAGTTTTTTTCGTAGGTCTTCTCTTGGGTTCCATATAAGGGTTACGCATTTTTTTTTTTCATGATTACTTTCCTTGAAAGGGAAAAGTTTCAAGTTTAGAAAGATAATTATAGTCATTCTTAAATGCTAAGTCCTTATCAATATGTCATTAGTCCAATACTAGAATTTTTCCTGTAAACCTTGAGTCCTTTAGAGTAGGAATAGGTATTTTATTGATAGAAAACCTATGGTATATAATATCTTATTAAGTAGTATATATTGGCGGTAAGAATAATATTCTTTGGGGGGTGCTGTGTTCCTAATTAGCAATTAACATTAAATAGTGTGTATCAATGGTGATCTCATAATAACAATCATAGAACTAGGATAATTCAAAATAGAAAAATAATAGTCCAAACTTTAAAAATGAACCAAATTAGGGAGTGCAAATCAATCATACAGGGCTGCAAAGAACCATAATGCATTTCTAGGAAACCCTCTACTGTATTACATATACAGTTTGAATGTCAGAAATGTTAATGAAGTACTTAGCACTAATCTTACTTGCCCTTCTTAGGATTAAGAATAATTTAGCAGTGAATGATTCAGGTTAGACCAAATTTCTTAAACTTTCCAGGAAATTTGAGTTGATAACATCTTTTTCTCTAGTGCCTATGTCACAATTTTACGATTGAAACTCATCAAACTTGGTTAGAAAAATTTGAAAAATAATTACTCAACTCTTCCTTAGAATTGCTGACATATGTACAAATATGCGTTGGGTTTTGATAAAAGTGGTATAGCTGGGGTATTTTATTAATAACGCAGGTTTAAATTAGTTCAACTGGAAATTAGGGACTGGAGAAGGGGCAATTAAAAAAAATAGATTGAATTTTTAGAGAATGACCCGGTGAAATAGCATTTGTTTAAAAAAATGGTGACAATCACACTAATTTAATTCTGTATATCAAACATTCCAGTGACACTTCTCTCCCTCCCCTAGTTTGGTAATTATTCTAGAAACACTGCAAATCAGGTGAGTTGTTTTTGTCTTTTGTTTTGAATTGAGGTAAATAATTCAATATAGGACTTTCCTGCCTGCCATGGCTGTTTACATTACTACCCTGCATGCTCTGTGAGAATAATGCTGCTATTGGCCACACCTAAGAACAGGTAAGAATATTTCTGACATTTTAAAAAATAACTCCCAACTATTAAAAAGAGTTAAAGAAAAAGACAAGACTGTGTTAATTTTTTCTAACTCAATTTAGAAAAAAATTAGAAATAATAAAAATTTGTATTCAGAGTATAGATTCCTTGTTGACTATGTGCATTACAAATATTTTCTCCCATTGTGGCCTATCCCTTCATTCTTTATATATATCTATATAATTATTTATATAAATATATAAATTTTATGTAAAAATACGTAAAACTATATAAAATATATAAATTTGTATATTTATATAAATACATAAAATATTTATATAAATATATATAATTATACATAAAATGTATATAATATTTAATATATAATTATACATATATTTATATATATAAATATATATGTATAAAGAATGAAAGGATAGGCCACACAGTGGGAGAAAGTATTTGTAATATATATTCTATCCCTTTATTCTTTATATATTTATAATATATGTATAAACTTATGTATAAAATTATACATATATAAAGAATATATAATATATATAAATATATATAAAGAATATATATATGAAGAATAAAGGGATAGATATATATAAAGAATGAAGGATATGTATATAAAGAATAAATATATATTATATATGTACATATATAAATTTATACATATATAGAATTCTCTCTATATAAAGATTATATATAAATATATATATTATATATATATAATTCTCTCTATATAAAGAGAATTATATATATAAAGATTATGTATCCATTTGAATACGTAAGGGCCTAAAGGAAACACAGCCACCTTGCTACTATCACACACATGCATTTTTTAAATGGTGAATATCACTGTCTCAGAAATATCTATTTACATTCAGTGGTTTAAATTAGGATCTCAACAAAGTCCACAATTGCATGTAATCTATGTCTCTGAAGTTTCCTTACCCTTGCCGTAACATTTATTTATAGAATAATTTTAGAATTTTTAGATTTTGCTGGTTTTGTCCTCTTGGTGTCATATAACACATTCCTGATTTTCTTGTATTTAGGTAGCTATGGAGACTTAAGTAGATTCAAGTTTAACTTTTTCTTGGCAAAAATAATTCACAGAAGAGGGCGATGTGCTCCTCCTACTATATCATGTTTGGAGGAATATAGGTCTTATTCTACTTTAATTATGTTAAGGTAGATGAGTGGGTTCACATGTAGTACAGCCTAATGCATCTGTCGTAAATTTTCTCTCTAACCTTTCACCTAATAGTATTAGCAGCCACTGGTAGTCCTTGCCTAGATTTATTATTTCATTAGGGGTTAAAAATATGAGTTTCTAATTCTATTATTCTTCTAGAATTTATTGTTTCGCCATCAATTGTTTTATTGCCTTGAAATATCGTACATGTAGGAAAAGGACAAATGCTTTTTTTCTTTATTTATGCCTATTTATTAGCAAACTTCAAAGGTGACTTATAGTGTTTTCTTTTATTTGTCATTGTAAGCTTATATATAGTTCAATCTATTTAAATTATTCTTTTAAAATGATCAAATGATTACATCTTTAGTCAATGGAAGCCTTTCAAATCGGCTCTTGGGTCCTGTTAATCTAATCCCAGTAGCTTTTGAGAGTTTTCTTGTTTTCAGAATGCCAAGATATCTGTCTTTTGTCTCACATGTTGCAGATCTGGAATTTGCTATTTTTCAAAAGAGCTTTGGTTCTTTTTAATGGAAAAGGTTATTTAGAAACTGCAACTGGGGTGCTGGAGTTACTTATTGATGATTTTATTCGTATCACTTGATGTCTCAAAAAGTGCTGATTTCTGTTTGTTTCCTTTCACCGACTTCTCTTTTGACTACGCCATTTATTTTGGATTTATTATCCTGTATTATTTAACCTTGGATGTGCTAACAGTGTACTTTCTAAGTAGGCAAACCAGGCACATCCAGGACTAGAACTCTGATCACTTGACTTACTATCCAGAATTCTTTTTGGTGCATCACTAATGAATTGGAAGTTTAGATAGTTGGAGAAAAGTTTTAACCTGAGTTAGAAATTTAAAGTTTTATTAGTTTTTCATTTGGAAACTGATGTCTTTACTTTTCTGATATTTTATTGTCAAAATTAAAGCTACATGAAGAAAAACAAGAAATTGGGCTAATTAATGTAATGTAAGAGGAATTTAGAGGTAGAGAAAAAGACTGCATTTAGTACAGCTTAAAATCACCAATAGAACCCTGTGGCCTGTTTTTAGTGAATTTGCCGACACAGGCAAATAAAATACACTGTACACCATTTCTTGGATTGTACTGGTCTCATTATATAGATGTGTATATTCTTTTGTTGTTTGAATATTTAGAAGTTGCCGTGGCCAGATTTGGTTTTTAAACAATTCCTACAAACTCCAGACAAACAAGTTACTGCAGTTCCCTCCTTCCTGTGTGGTTTTGATAGATATTATGTAATATAGTGTACAACCCAATCAAGAAATTATTCACCCACTCTGCAGTGTGAAAACAAACTCTGAAACTAGCAGTTTAAATTAGATGGGGATGTGATAGTGGTTGAGAGATCATTTAGGTAGATACCACCGTAGACTAAGTGTGAGATGAGGAAGGCATTATCAATGGGGTTAAATAAGGGAATGATAGAAGAGATGCTGGAAATAGAAAAAGATCTAATTAAACCAACATTTATTGAGGATCAGTGATTTGCCAAGTACTGTTTGAGGCACTAATCATGCAGTGATTAAAGAGAAGGGCAAAGTGGTCCTCCTTATGAGTTGCCCATTAAATATAGGGAAGATAAAGAAGATGGATGTGTGCTCTTGGGTTTTTAGTTTCAAAAATGGCTAGAAGCCAAGCTGTTACTAGAGTGATGGGAAATGCTGTGATTTCCCCCTTTTTCTCCAGAAAAACAATACACAATTTTATTAATTAATTGATACATGTATGATGCCTTTATCCCTGCATTTTTGGTGGTATACTTTTTAATTACCTTTTCACATGACTTTTTTCTAAATATAATTTTCTTTGGAAAGAGTAAAAGTTCAGTCTTGATCATCTAGATTGAAAGATAGTTTAGTCTTTGATCTGTACCATCCTTGATTAAGGTTAATCAAAATAGCTGTTTTAGGGGATTTTCTTTGATCCTGAACTTTTTCAATTGGAAATGGCTTTTTATTCTGTTCTTGTATTTCAAGCAAGATGTTCAAATAACATTAAAGAATACACGGTAACTGAGGGAAGAGTAAACATTTTTATGAAACAAGTTAAAAAAATGAATGCTTTAGTTTCTCATTAATTTTTAGTAGACTAAAAATATACTAATAGTGGGTTGGCTGGCTGGGCGAGGTTTGTGGCTCATGCCGGTAATCCCAGCACTTTGGAAGGCCGAGGCAGACGAATCACCTGAGGTTGGGAGTTGGAGACCAGCCTGACTAGCATGGAGAAACCCCATCTCTACTAAAAATACAAAATTAGCCGGGTGTGATGGCACATGCCTGTAATCTCAGCTACTTGGAAGGCTGAGACAGGAGAATTGCTTGAACCCAGGAGGCAGAGGTTGCAGTGAGCCGAGATTGCGCCGTTGCACTCCAGCCTGGGCAAGAAGAGCAAAACTCTGTCTCAGAAAAGAAAAAAAGAAAAGAAAGAAAATAGTGGGTTGGCTATAAGTCTTTATGCTTCTTCTCAAGCATTTATTGTCATTTAAAAATCGAAATGTATTTTTGTCTTTAATTATGACAGTAGCTTCTATTTATTGAGAGCGCAATAATCGTCAGACCCTTCTTTGTGCTTTCCATATTTTAACTTATTTCTCATAGCCTTATGAGAAATTAATACATATAAACACACATACAAATGAATTCTTAAATTTTTTTACAAGTTTGCCCCTATTTTGCCCTTCTGAATTCTGTTCCATTCCAATTGGTACTTCCCCTAATACCTTAATGTCAGAATACAGAACACTGTAGATGTAGTATGAAAGAGCAGGGACCAGAATTTTAGTCTCCCCATCTTTTCCTGTTTTACAATTTAGTTCAGTGACAGAACCTTTAAATAAGTACGCGTTAGTGCCTCATGGGTGAACTGTATTTAGTCTTTACTTTTATTTGAAGGTTTTATAAACAAGCATAGTTACCAAATTTTGAGAGGGCGTCTTTCCTGACAGCCCCTCATTTTGAAAGGTTTTCTTACATTCCCGGAATGTAAGAGACAACAAGATGGAAGAGATATGAACCGCAGAAGAGGACATTAAAAGATCAGTTGCACTCTTGATTCTTAAAATGAAATAATTCTTACATTTTTATAGAGCGCTTTAGTTTTCAGCATGAGATGATCTACTTAATATGGAAAGCAGATCATGATGCACCCATGCTTAAAACCCTTTAACAGACACACTTTGCATTTAGAAAAAACAATTCTTAACTAAGTAAACTGCTTGTGAATCATGCTACTTTACTTTAGTCCCTGTCATTCTTCCTCTTGCTCCCACATGCATGATTCACTGACCTTTTTATTTCTGGAACAAACCAACCTTACTTTATCAATGGAATGGAAAGTTGGTCCCCAGATGCAATCACGTGTGGCTCCTTTATGTTGCTTAAGTGTCAGCTCGAGTGTTACCTTTTCAGAGAGGTCTTCTTTGACCTCCAGATCTAACGGACCCCTTCCTCTCCTCCTGGCCCCAAGTGATACGTTACTGTTTTCATTATACGCTTACCAGTATCCGAAATTATCTTAGGTATCTATTTAATTTCTGGCACAAACTGCATGGAAGCAGATTCCTTATTTAGTTTTGTCACCTCTGAATTCCCAGCGCCTAAAAGAATATCTGTCACATAGTAGGCACTTAATAAATGTTTGTTGTTGAATGGATATAATGGAAAGGACTCTGAAGTCAGCAAACTTGATTTTTAAGTTTTGAGTCTGTTGATTTTGAGGACAGGCAGCAGGCAAACCATATGACCCAAGTAAGCCTTATTCTCTCAACATATTTAAGATTAAATAAACCAATGTTTTCTCAAAGCAGTTTTAAAAGTATAAATTTTAGTTATCACAGTAATCCTTTGATGACAGATAATATGAATCATTGTTTTCATAGTTGAAAGGAAGATTACAGATTACTAAGTTCACCTCTTTTTTTTCCTAAGAATTAGAAAACCACTAAGCAGGTTGTTCTTTAAGTTATAGTTAGCTAATGGTAGTGTTAACTCTATAACCTGGATTTCTTAATGTCTATTTAGCCTGCTATATATTTCATATTAACAGGTGAGCTCAGTTTAAATTCCTACATTCTGGTAAATATAATTTCTTCTTTCTCTGTCACCCATTAAGAATGATTTATGTACTATTAAAAGGTTGATTTAAACAAAAACAGAATTCCATGTTTGAGAAGGTAGCGTATATGTCAATATTCTTTACAGTCTAATTCAGTAGAAGTGAGGCAAGTAACTAAGGACTTTGTGCTGTTAAGGATGTAAACATCATTTAGTGGATACCCTGAAGCTGTATTAGTTGCCATCACAAGCAGGCTTTCAGCAGTTCTCAGTACAGGTTAGACCCAATTATGCAGGTGAATTGCAGCCCTGTACCTCTGTCTCTGTGGTACTACTTCTCACAAGGTTTTGTGGGAAGAGCTGGGAAGAAAAAGATTCAACATCTATGCCCAGGATCTCTGACTTCAAATATCATCCTAGTCCTTTTACATCTGTAGAGCCACTTTCAGTTAACAAAAAAGAAAAACAAAAAAGAAACTTGAGTTAACGAATGGTTTCTGAGGGAAACCTTTTTTTTTCCATCTTAGTTCACTCCTACCACCATAGTTACTCCAAATTCTTGTCAAAACAAATTTTAAGCATACATATTCTAAAGCTTTTGGAAACATAGAAATTAGGCAAAGTGTCTAATGACCCTCTTTAGTTTCTTACTGAGAAGGAAGATGACCTATGATGTAGTATTTCCAAATGACATGTGAAATAGACCTGAAAGCATGGCCTCTACTCTCACTTTTTGTTTCTTAATGTGAGACTTTTTGTTTACTTAGTATAGTATGCCATTCATTGGTCTACAGATCGTACTGCAGGCCGTGTTGGCCTGTATTCTTTTTTCTTTTCTCATTTTAATTGTTATTTATGTGAGGCTAAACAGTTTTACCCTAGCTTTTTGAAGTATGACTGACAAATAAAAATTGTATATATTTTAGGTCAATAACATGATGTGATATAAGTATACATCATGAAATGGTGACCACAATCAAGCTAACTAGCATATCAGTTACTTCACTTAGGTATGATTTTTTTTGTGGTAAGAAAACTTGAGCTCTATTTTCTCAGCAAATTTCAAGTATAAAATAAATTATTAAATGTAGTTACCATGCTGTACATTAGGTTTCCACAAATCGTATATCTCAAGGTTTGTACCCTTGGACCAGTATCTCCTCTCTTCCCCATCCCCAGCCTGTGTTAATCAACATTCTACTCTGTTTCTGAGTTTGACTTTTATTTTTTAGATTTCAACATACACATGTGAACAAGTCATTCAGTATTTGTCTTCCTGTGTATGGTTGATTTCACTTAGCTTCCTGTCCTCCAGCTTTCTCCATGTTGTTGCAAGTGGTAGGATTTCCTTTTTGTGTAAGTTTTAACAGTATTCTCTTGTGTGTGAAAGAGTGTGTATGTGTACACACACCCCAGTTTCTTTATTCATTCTTCAGTTGATGAGCGGTTAGCTTGTTTTCATATCTTGGTTACTGTAAGTAATGCTGCATTGAATATAGGACTGCAGATACCTCTTTGAGATAGTGTTTTAATTCCTTTGGAAATCTATCTAGTAGTAGGATTGGTGGTTCATATGGTCATTCTAATATTGCAATGAATATGGGACTGCAGATACCTCTTTGAGATAGTGATTTTATTTCCTTTGGAAACATATCCAGTAGTAGAATGACTGGTTCATACAGTAGTTTTATTTTTAATTTTTTGAGGACCAAAATTGCTCAATTTTGAGCAGTTGAGCAATTTTTTTTTCATAATTGCTGGACCAATTTAAAGTTCCATCAATAGCGTACAAGTGTTTCCTTTTCTCTAGTCTTCACCAACACTTGCTATCATTTGACTTTTTGATAATAGCCGTGCTGACAAGTGTGAGGTGGTGTCATTTTGATCTGAATTTCCCTGATAACTAGTGATATGGTGATGTTGAACATCTTATATACCTGTTGACCATTTGTATGTCTTCTTTGGAAAATTGTCTATTCACATCCTTTGCCCATTCTTTAATCAGTTTTTAAAAATTTGCTATTGTGTTTTATGGGTTTCTTACATATTTTAGATACTAATTCTTTATTAGATATATGGTTTGCAAATATTTTCTTCCATTCTGTAGATTGCCTTTTTATTTCATTAGTTGTTTCCTTTGCTGTGCATAAACATTAATTTGATGTAGCCCCACTTGTTTATTTTTATCTTTGTCAAATCCAAAAGGTCATTGCCAAACCAGTGTTATTAAGCTTTTACCCTGTGTTATTTTCTAGGAGTTTTGTGATTTCAGGTCTTTTGTTTATCTTTAATCCATTTTGAGTTAATTTTTATGTATGCTGTAAGGGTTCAGTTTCATTCTTTTCCACATGGATATCTAGTTTTCCTGTTTTATTGAAGAGACTATCCTTTTCCTGTTGTGTATTCTTGATATCTTGTGGAAAATTAGATAACCATATATGTGTGGACTTATATCTTGGCTCTCTAATCTTTTCCAGTGGTTTGTGCATCTGTTTTTATGCCAGTGCCATATTGTTTTAATTATTACAGCTTTGTAATGTAACTTGAAATCAGGAAATGTGATGCCTTCAGCTTTGTTCTTCTTGTTCTAGATTGCTTTAGATATGTGGATTTTTTTGTGGTTACATACAAATTTTAGGACTTAATATTTCTATTTTTGTAAAAAATGCCATTGGGATCTTGTTAATGATTGAACTGAATCTATAGATCCCTTTGGGTGGTATGGACATTTTAATGATATTAATTCCTCCAATTCATGAATAAGATATCTTTCCATTCATCAGAGTGAAGAATTGTAACTGTGTCTTCTTCAATTTCTTTCATCAACGTTTTAGAGTTTTCAGTGTACAGATATTTCACCTTCTCGGTTAAGTTTATTCTGAGCATTTTATTCCTTGTGACACTATTGTAAATTACATTGCTTTCTTAATTTGTTTTAGGATTGTTCATTATTAATACATAGAAATGGCAACTGATTTTTATATGTTGATTTTGTATTCTACAACTTTATTGAATTTATTTGTTTTAACACTTTCTTGGTAGAGTCTTAAAGGTTTTTAATTAATTAATTTATTTTTAGATGGAGTCTCACTCTGTCACCAGGCTGGAGCACAGTGGCACAATCTTGGCTCACTGCAACCTTTGCCTCCTGGGTTCAAGTGATTCTCCTGCCTCAACCTCTCAAGTACCTGGAACTATAGGCATGTGCCGCCATGTCCAGCTGATTTTTGTTTTTGTTTTTTTTAGTAGAGATAGCATTTCACCATGTTGGCCAGGATGGTTCCGATCTCTTGACCTCATGATCTGCCTGCCTTGACCTCCCAAAGTGCTGAGATTACAGGCATGCACCATTGCTCCTGGCTGTATAAAAGGTCTTTTATAATAAGATTATGTCACATGCTAATAGAGACAATTTTACTTCTTCCTTTCCAATTTGGGTGCTTTTGTTTTTTTTTCTTGGCTAATTGATCTGGCTAGGACTTCTGATACTATGTTGTAGAGAAGTAGTGAGACTAGGCACCCTTGTTTGTTCCTGATCTTAGAGGAAAAGCTTTCAGCTTTTAACCATTAGTATAATATTAGCTGTTGATTTGTCATATATGGCTTTTTTTTAGGTTGAAGTTCATTTGTTCCATGCCTAATTTGTTGGGTTTTTAAAATTATAAAATGATGGTGAATTTTGTCAGTGCTTTTTTTTTGCATGTATTTAGATGACAGTATGATTTTATTCTTTGTTTTTTTTTTTTTTTTTTTTTTTTTTGAGACGGAGTTTTCGCTCTTGTTACCCAGGCTGAAGTGCAATGGCGCGATCTCGGCTCACCGCAACCTCCACCTCCTGGGTTCAGGCAATTCTCCTGCCTCAGCCTCCTGAGTAGCTGGGATTACAGGCACGCGCCACCATGCCCAGCTAATTTTTTGTATTAGTAGAGACGGGGTTTCACCATGTTGACCAGGATGGTCTCGATCTCTTGACCTCGGGATCCACCCGCCTCGGCCTCCCAAAGTGCTGGGATTACAGGCTTGAGCCACCGCGCCCGGCCTATTCTTTGTTTTTAATGTGGTTTATCATGTTTATTGATTTACCTATGTTGGACCATCCTTGCATCTCAGGGATAAATCCCACTAGGTCATGTATATGACACTTTGAATGTACTGTTGAATTTAGTTTACTATTATTATTGAGATATTTTACATCTGTGTTCATCAGGGATATTGGCCTGTGATTTTTTTTTCTTGTAGTGTTCTCGTCTGGCTTTGGTATTAGGGTAAAGCCAGCCTCATAAAATGAGTTTAAAGTATGTTCTTTTCTTTATTTTTTGGAAGAGTTTGGGGAGAATTGGCATTAATTCTCCTTTAAATATCTAATCGAATTCATTATGAAGCTAGCTGGTCCTGGATCTTTCTTTGTTGGGAAGTTTTGGTTACTAATTTAATCGCTTTACTAGTTATAGATCTGTTAGGATTTTGTATTTCATCATCATTCAGTTTTGGTAAGTTTTAAGTTTCTAGAAATTTATTTATGTATATAGTTAGCATATGATTTTCATAGTAGTCTCATAATTTTTTGTATCTCTGAAGTATCATTTATAATGACTCCTCTTTATAATTTTATTTGTTCGCGTTATCTCTCTTTTGTTTTCTTAGTATTCTAAGTGAACTGCAATAGATATTAAAATACTCTTGGTTCATGCTACTGGGGTCACAATTCTTCCCCTCTTTACCTCCCCCACCACGTTTGTTTCAGAAAGACAGAGAAACTGGGGTGCAAATTCTTTTTTTTTTTTTTTTTAAATATTTTTTTAATTGGAATTTAGGTTCTGGGTTACATGTGCAGATCATGCAGGATTGCTGCCTAGGTACATACATGGCAAGGTGGTTTGCCGCCTTCATCCCCCCATCACCTATATCTGGTATTTCTCCCCTCATTAAATCTCCCCACCCTCCCTATCCCCACTGTCCCTCCTGTAGCCCCCCACAACTGACCGCAGTGTGTGATGCTCCCCTCCCTGTGTCCATGTGTTCTAATTGTTCAACACCCACCTATGAGTGATAACATACGGTGTTTGGTTCAAATTCTTAAAACCAGGGAGATACTATTCCTTATACTGTAGAAATTTCAACATTATTTTTACTTTTGGGAGAAGAACAACAAAAGACAAAAACTTTTAGTACCTAAATACTCAAAGTGTGGTCTGTGGACTAGCAGAATCAGCATCACCTGGGAGCTTACTAGAAGTTGTTTTAGTAAGTTTTCTATTGTTTATAAGAAAATACTCAGAACTGTATAATTTATAAAGAAAAAACTTATTTTTTATAATTATGGAGGCTTAGAAGTCCAAGGTCAAGAGGCCACATCTGGTGAGGCCTCCATGCTTGTGGGGACTCTCTGCAGAGTCCCAAGGCTACAGAGGGCATGGTAAGGGGGCTAAGCATGCTAGCTGAGGTCTCTTTTCCTTTTTTCATGAAGCCACCAGTCTCATTCCTATGCTAGTCCATTAACTTATTAATTTATTAATCCACTAATCCGTGAATGGATTAATCCATTCAAAAGGGTGAGCCCTCATGACTCAATAACCTCTTAAAAGCCCTACCTCTCAATACTGCTGCATTAAGGATTAAGTTTTAACAGGAACTTTGGAGGGGACAAATGTTCAAACCATAGCCAAAATGAAGACCCTTCATCTACAAACTAAAGCTACGGAATCAGAATCTACATTTTAATAAGATCTCTAAGTGATTTTTATACACCTTAACATTTGAGAAATGAGAATGCTAAAGGTCACCTGATCACTCTGAGTATGAAAGTTTTAGAATTTTTTGCTTGTAGAAATTCTGAGTTATACTATTCTATTTGGGGTTGCTGATTTACTTCTCTACCAAGGGAATGGAGACTTTTTTTCTTTTTGATCATTTTGCATTGCCTCATACTAGAATTTATAAAACTTTGGTGTATGTTAGCATATGAGGAGATTCATTTATTTATTTTTAAAGAATAGTTGATCCCTTCCCCTACAGTCTGAAGCTACTGGATTAGGGTTAGGGCATCCATATGTTTAACACACTCTTTATTCAACTAGGTGTTAAAACTTGATAACCTAACTTCATATGCAGTGTATGGAAACATATGTATAATGAAATATTTATGAAACACAGTTTTAATGATTAAATAACATGGTAATATGCATTTCGTTTTTGTATCTTCTACTTTAGTGATTGTCAATTTAAATTATAATAACATTAAGGAATTAACTTTATTCCAAGAAATCTGAATGAATTACATATACATAGAAATACTGAGATGTTTCTGGTAAAGGAGTTTAATAACATAATTTTGAGACTTTCTGGAAGAAAGAGGTGAGTTTTTTGTTTTTATTTTTATTTTTTGGAGACAGAGTCTCACTCTGTCACTCAGGCCAGAGTGCAGTGGTGTGATCTCAGTTCACTACAACCTCCACCTCCAGGGTTCAAGAAATTCTCTGCCTTAGCCTCCTGAATAGCTGGAGTTACAGTTGCTCACCACCACACCTGGCTAATTTTTGTATTTTTAGTAAAGACTGAGTTTTACCATCTTAGCCAGACTGCTCTTGATCTCCTGACCTTGTGATCTACCTGCCTTGGCCTCCCAAAGTCTGGGATTACAAGTGTGAGCCACCACACCCAGCCTGGTGAAAATTTATTAGTACATGTCATTACTATAAAACAGCACATCCTGGTGATGACTCTTCATAAATGCTTCTCAGTGACATTTTTTGGAACTTTATAACTCTTTATGCAGAGGGTCTGGCCTACTTTGGAAATTGACAATGATAGATAGATTTTTTTATTGAAGTGTAATTTATATATAATAAATTAATAAATATGATAAAACAATAAATTTATTATAATTTATATATAATAAATTATACAGATGTAATGCATCTGGTTTAATTGCCTTAGACAAGTTGATATACCTAAATACTGACTTTGCAAACATAGCCTATTTCTGTTACCCAGGAAGTTTACTTGTGCCACTTTTAGGCAAAAGTTTTCTGATTTTTAACACCATACATTAGTGTTGCCTGTTTCGGGGCTTCATATAACTAGAAACGTGCTATATGTATTCTTTTGTGTCTGGCTTCTTTTATTAAATACAATGTATTTTAAATTTATTTGTGTTGTTTCCTATAATAGTTCATGATTTTTTGATTGCTGAGTGGTATTTCATTGTATGAATATATCCCACAATTTGTATATTTATTTTCCTGTTGATTGCATTTGGTTATTTTTAGTTTAGAATGATTATGAATAAAATAACTATAAACATTGCTAAAGTCTTTTGCTGTAGACACACAATTTCATTTAGGCTACACACCTAGCAGAAAAATCGTTGGCCATAGTTTAACTTTATAAGAAACTGTACCTAACAGTTCTCTAAAGTGATTACATCCATTTTCAATCTCACCAACAATGTATGAATTCCAATTTCTTCACTTATACTTGTAAACATTTGATATTATCGTCTTTTAATTTTAGCTATTTTTGTAGGCGTGAAATCATATATTATTATGGTTTTACTGTGCATTTCCCTGATGACTAGTGATGATGAGTACATTTCATGTGGTTATTGGCCATTTCTGTGTCTTTTTTGTAATGTGTCTGTTGAAGAGCTTTTCCTCATTTAAAAAATTGTGTTGTTTTTCTTTCTATTATCTACATGTTTTCTGATATGAGTCATTTGTCAGAAATATTTAATGCGAACATTGGCTTGCATTCTTAAATGGTGTCTTTTAAGGAATGGAAATGTTTAATTTTGATGAAATCTCATGCACCTATTTTAAAACTGCTAATGGTTTTTGTGTCCTAAGAAATATTTGCCTTAATCCTAAAGTTGTGAAGATATTCTCTTATGTTTTTCTATTAGAAGACTTACAGTTTTAGCTTCTACATTTAGATCTATGCTCCATTTAATTTTCTTACGTGAAATGAGGTAGGAGTCAAGGTTCATTTTATTACATGTGTTTATCCAGGTGATTCAGCAGGTTTGTTGAAAAGACTTCCCTGACCAGGTGCAGTGGCTCATGCCTGTAATCTGAGCATTTTGGGAGGCCCAGGCAGGTGGATCACCTGAGGTCAGGAGTTTGAGAACAGCCTGGCCAACATGGTGAAACCCTGTCTCTACTAAAAATAAAAAAATTAGCTAGGCGTGATGGCCGGCACCTGTAATCCCAGGTACTTGGGAGGCTGAGGCAGGAGAATTGCTTGAACCCAGGAAGCAGAGATTGCAGTTAGCAGAAATCGTGCCACTGCCTTCCAGCCTGGGTGACAGAGTGAGACTTTGTCTCAAAAACAAAAAACAAAAAACAAACCCCCCACAAAAATCCTTTCCTTTCCTATCCAACTGCTTTGACATTTTTGTTGAAAATCAATTGACCATGTAAGTGTGGGTCTGTTACCAAAACTCTGTTGTGTTCTGTTCAATGCCTATCTTTATGTCAATATAGTACCACACTTTCTTGATTTCTGTAGCTTATAGTAAGTTGCTATGGTTTGCATGTTTGCCCCCTCTGAAACTCATGTTGAAAGTTAATCTCCAGTGTAAAGGTAGGAGGTGGGGCCTTTAGGAGATGATTGGGTCATGAAGATTCTGTTCTCATGGATAGATACATCATTTTCATGGGTCAATTGATTAGTAGATTAATGGGTTACCCTGAGAGTGAGTTAGTTATCAGGAAAGTAGTTCTGCTATAAAAAGCCAGGTAGGTTCCCTCTCCTGAGCCCCCTCACCATGTGGTACCCTGTACCACAATGAAACTCTGCAGAAAACCCCACCACATGTTATAAGGCCCTCACCACATGTTGTCCTTAGACCTTGGACTTTCCAGCCTTCAAAACTACAAGAAATAAATATATTTTCTTTATAAATTACTCTACCTCAAGTATTCAGTTATAACAACAGAAAGCAGACTGACATAAGTCAGTATCCGATAATGTCAGTTCTCCAACTTTCTTATTAAGAGTGTTCTTTCTCAAAATTGTTCCAATTCAAAATAATTTGCATTTTATATAAATTTTAGAATATTTGTTAATTTTAAAAATCTGAGATTTTAATTGGGATTTTGTTGAATCTATAGACCAGTTTGGGGAGGATGGATATGTTAATAATATTCATTTAATTCTGAATATGGATCTCTCCATTTATTTGGCTTCTTTAATTTTGCAATGTTTCAGTACAGAGGTCTTTCCATATTTCATTAGCTTTACTTCTTCATTTATAATACTTTTGATACTATTGAAAATGGTATTAAATTATTTTCCCAATTAAAACCATTAATTTTGTGTCTTATGATCTTGCTAAATTCACTTTGTTCTGTTGTTTTTGTAGATTCTACTTTCTATGTAGATTATCATGTTTTCAATAAATAATGACAGTTTTATTTTTTCCTTTACTTGTTTTGCTTCTTATTTGTGCACATGGCAGTAGCTAGAACTCCCTGTATATTTTTTAATACAAGTGGTGTGAGAATGTATCAGCTGCTTACTGATTTGAGAAGCAGAGAATTTAGTATTTCACAACTCAATGTGATGTTATATGTAGATTTTTTATAGACAGCATTTACATTCATATGTTAAGTTCTACTCTTAGTTTGCTGATCATTTTATTATGAGTGTTAAATTTTATTAAGAACTTTTAATCCATAAATTGAGATGTTCATGTGATTTTTTTTCCTAGCCTCTCACTGTAGTATGTTATATAAGTTGAATTTTGAGTGTTAAACCAATCTTGCATTTCTCTAATAAATCTCACATGGTCATGATATTTTAAAATGTATTGCTAGATTTGATTAGCTAAATTTTGTTATAGATTTTTATATCCTGTTCATAAAGGATAATGGATTATAATTTTCTTACTTTATAATATCTTTGTCTAGTTCTTTTTTGGGGGGCTATGTTGGCCTCATAATAAAAATTAGGAAGAATTCACTTCTCCCTTATTTGAATTTAATTCTACTGAAGTCAATAGTTTCATTTTTTTTTTTTTCCTGACTGTTTTGCAGAAATTATTCAAATAAATTACTGGTGAAGTTATCTGGACCAGGAGTTTTCTTTGCGGAAATGTTTTTGATTGATAATTTAACTTCTTTAGTAAATAATTGGACCAGTTTTAATAAATAGCATTTTTCAAAGACTTTGTTCATTTCACCTGTCCACTTATCCTTTTAATGTTTGTAGGATCTGTAGTGGTGCTTTCTATTTCAATACTTACATAAGTTATTTATATTTTCTCTGTTGTTTCTTGATTGTAATTACTAAGGCATATCAGTATATTTATTTGTTCAAATAATTATTTCAAAGATTTTAATTTCTGGGTTTAATTTGTTGTACTTTTTCTAGCTTCTTAATGTGGAATTAATTTTTAATGTGTTTTTATTTTTTAATCTGTGCTTTTAAAGTTAAAATTTCTAAGTGCTGCTTTATCTGCATCACAAAATATTCGACTTAAAAAATTATTGTTCAGTTTGAATGTTTAAAAACTCCTCCTTTGACTTTTTAAAACTTGTGGATTATTTAGAAGTATGTCGCTTAATCTAGGGGAAGAATAAACAGCAGCTGGGCTGAGACTGGGGCAGTACAGCAGTGCATCCACAGGCAGACAAGGGACAGACTGTCTCAAGTGGCACACTGACCCCTGTCTATTAAAAAAAAAAAAGCCTCACACAGGAGAAATAACCCCAACTTTAACAGAAAGGACATCCACTCAGAGTTCCCATCTGAAATTACCAACTTCAAATATCAAAGATAGATAAATCCACAAAGATGGGAAGAAACCAGCGCAGAAAGGATGAATCATCAAAGTCCAGATGCCTCTCCTCCCTGTGAGGGATCATAACTCCTCACCAGCAAGGGAACAAAAAAGGACAAAGAATGAATTTGAGGAACTGACAGAAGCAGGCTTCAGAAAGTGGGTAATAACAAACCTCTCTGAGCTAAAAGATCATGTTCTAACCCAATGCAAAGAAACTAAGAACCTTGAAAAAAGTTAGATGAAATGCTAGCTAGAATAACCAGCCTAGAGAAGAGTATAAACAACTTGATGGAGCTGAAACACCCAGCACAAGAACTTCGCAAGGCATACACAAGTTTCAGTAGCTGAATTGATCAAGCAGAAGAAAGGATATCAGAGATTGAAGATCAACTCAATGAAATAAAATGAGGAGGCAAGATTAGAGAAAAGAAGTGAAAAGAAATGAACAAAGCCTCCAAGAAATATGGGACTATGTGAAAAGACCTAATTTACACTTGATTGGTGTACCTGAATGTAACAGGGAGAATGAATCCAAGCTGGAAAATGTTCTTCAGGATATAATCCAGGAGAACTTCCCCAACTTAGCAAGGCAGGCCAAAATCCAAATCCAAGAAATACAGAGAATACCACAGAGACACTCCTCAAGAAGAGCAACCTCAAGGCACATAATCGTCAGATTTGCCAGGGTTGAAATGAAGGAAAAAATGCTAAGGGCAGCCAGAGAGAAAGGTCAGGTCATCTATAGGGGAAGACCATCAGACTCACAGCAGATCTCTTAGCAGAATCCCTACAAGCCAGAAGATAGTGGGGGCCAATATTCAACATCCTTAAAGAAAAGAACTTTCAACCCACAATTTCATATACAGCCAAACTAAGCTTCATAAGTGAAGGAGAAATAAAATCCTTTATGGATAAGCAAATGCTGAGAGATTTTGTCACCACCAGACCTGCCTTATAAGAGCTCCTGAAGGAAGCACTAAACATGGAAAGGAACAACCAGTACCAACCACAGCAAAAATGTACCAAATGGTAAAGACCAACAACAGAAAGAAACTCCATCAACTAACAAGCAAAACAACCAGCCAATAACACAATGGCAAGATCAAATTCACACATAACAATATTAATGTTAAATGTAAATGGCCTAAGTGCCCCAATCCAAAGACACAGACTGGCAAACTGGATAAAAAGTCAAGACCCATTGGTGTGCTGTATTCAGGAAACCCATCTCACGTGCAAAGACACACATAGACTCAAAATAAAGGGATGGAAGAAGATTTACCAAACAAATGGAGAGCAAAAAAAAAGCAAAGGTTGCAATGCTAGCCTCTGATAAAATGGTCTTTAAACCAACAAAAATAAAAAGAGACAAAGAAGGACATTACATAATGGTAAAAGGATCAATGCAACAAGAAGAGTTAATTATCCTAAATATATATGCACCCAATACAGGAGCACCCAGATACATAAAGCAAGTTTTTAATGACCTACAAAGAGACTTAGACTTCTGCACAATAATAGTGGGAGACTTTAACACCCTACTGTCAATATTAGATCAACGAGACAGAAAATCAACAAGGATAGACAGGACTTGAACACAGATCTGGACCAAGCAGACCTAATAGACATCTACAGAAATCTCCACCCCAAACCCATGGAATATACATTCTTCTCAGCACCACCTTGCACCTACTCTAAAACTGACCACATAATTGGAAGTAAATCACTCATCAGCAAATGCAAAATAATGGAAATCATAACAAATTGTCTCTCAGACCACAGTGCAATCAAATTAGAACTCAAGATTAAGAAACTTACTCAAAACCACACAACTACATGGAAACTGAACAACTTCCTCCTAAATGACAAATGGGTAAGCAATGAAATGAAGGCAGACATAAAAATCTTCTTCAAAACCAATGAGAGTGAAGACACAATGTATCACAATCTAAGGGACACACTTACAGCAGTGTCTGGCGGGAAATTTATAGCAATAAATGCCCACATGAGAAGCAAGGAAAGATCTAAAATCAACACCCTATCATCAAAATTGAAAGAGCTAGAGGAGCAACATAAAAAAAACTCAAAAGCTAGCAGAAGACAAGAAATAACTAAGATCAGAGCAGAACTGAAGGAGATAGAGACACACAAAACACTTCCAAAAAAAAATCAATAAATCCAGGAGCTGGTTTTTTGAAAAGATCAATAAAATAGACTGACCACTAGCCAGACTAATAAAAAAGAAAGGAGAGAAGAACAGAATAGATGCAATAAAAAATGATGAAGGCGAGACCACCACTGATTCCGCAGAAATACAAACTACAATCAGAGATTACTACAAACAGCTCTATGTGCATAAACCAGTAAATCTGGGAGAAATGGATAAATTCCTGGACACTTGCACACTCCCATGACTAAACCAGGAAGAGGTTTAAACCCTGAATAGACCAATAATAAGTCTGAAGTCAAGGTAGCAATTAATAGCCTACCACCCCAAAAAAGTCTAGGTCCAGACAGGTTCACAGCTGAATTTTACCAGATGTACAAAGAGAAGCTGGTACTATTCCTTTTGAAATTATTCCAAACAATACAAAAGGAAGGAATCCTCTCTAACTCATTTTATGAGACCAACATCATCCTGATACCAAAACCTGCAGAGACACAACTAAAAAAGAAAACTTCAGGACCATATCCATGATGAACATCAATGCAAAAATCTTCAATAAAATACTGGCAAACAGAATGCAACAGCAGATCAAAAGCTTATCCATCATGATCAAGTAGGTTTCATCCCGGGGATGCAAGGCTGGTTCTACATACACAAATCTATAAATGTAATCTGTCACCTGAACAGAACCAAAGACAAAAACCGTGTGATTATCTCAATAGATGCGGAGGAGGTCTTCGACAAAATTCAACAACTCTTTATACTGAAAATTCTCCATAAACTAGGTATAGATGGAATGTATCTCAAAATAATAAAAGTTATTTATGACAAACCCACAGCAAATATCATACTGGATGGGCAAAAACTGGAAGCATTCCCTTAGAAATCTGGCAATAGACAAGGATGCCCTTTCTCACTACTCCTATTCAATATAGTATTGGAAGTTCTAGACAGAGAATTAGGCCAGAAAAAGAACTAAAGCATATTCAATTAGGAAATGAGGAAGTCAAATTGTCTCTATTTGCAGATGACATTATTGTATATTTAGAAGACCCGATCATCTCAGCCCAAAACCTACTTAAGCTGATAAGCAACTTCAGCAAAATTTCAGGATACAAAATTAATGTGCAGAAATCACAAGCATTCCTAAACACTAACAACAGACAAACAGAAAGCCAAATCATGAGTGAATTACCATTCACAATTGCTACAAAGAGAATAAGATACCTAGGAATACAACTAACAAAGGATGTAAAGGACCTCTTCAAGGAGAACTACAAACCACTGCTCAAGGAAGTAAAAGAGGATACAAACAGATGGAAAAACATTCCATGTTCATGGTTAGGAAGAATCAACATTGTGAAAATGGCCATACTGCTCAAAGTAATTTACAGATTCAATGCTATCCCCATCAAGCTACCATTGACCTTCTTCACAGAACTGGAAAAAACCACTTTAAACTTCATATGAAACCAAAAGAGAGCCGCATAGCCAAGACAATCCTAAGCAAAAAGAACAAAGCTGGAGGCATCATGCTACCTGACTTCAAACTATACTACAAGACTACAGTAATCAAAACCACATGGTACTGGTACCAAACAGAGATATAGACCAATGGAACAGAACAGAGGCCTTAGAAGCAACACCATCTGATCTTTGACAACATCTACAACATCTACAACCATCTGATCTTTGACAAACTGGACAAAAACAAGCAACGGAGAAAGGATTCCCTGTTTAATAAATGGTGCTGGGAAAACTAGCTGGCCATGTGTAAGAAGCTGATACTGGACCCCTTCTTTACACCTTATACAAAAATTAACTCCAGATGGATCAAAGATTTAAACATAAGAGCTAACACCATAAAAAGTCTAGAAGAAAACCTAAGCAATGCCATTCAGGACATAGGCATAGGCAAAGACTTCATGACTGAAATGCCAAAAGCAATGGCAACAAAAGTCAAATAGACAAATGGGATCTAATTAAACCTAAGAGTTTCTGCACAGCAAAAGAAACAATCATTAGAGTGAACGGGCAACCAACAGAATGGGAAAACATTTTGCAAATTACCCATCTGACAAAGGGCTAATATCCAGAATCTACAAAGAACTAAAGCAGATGTACAAGTAAAAAACAAACAACCCCATTCAAAAGGGGGCAAAGGATATGAACAGACACTTTTCAAAAGAAGACATTTATGTGGCCAACAAACACATGAAAAAATGCTCATTGTCACTGGTCATTAGATAAATGCAATTCAAAGCCACACTGAGATATCATCTCACACCAGTTAGAATGGCAATCATTAAAAAATCAGGAGAGAACAGATGCTGGAGAGGATGTGGGGAAATAGCAACACTTCCACACTGTTGGTAGGAGTGTAAGTTAGTTCGACTATTATGGAAGACAGTGTGGCAATTCCTCAAGGATCTAGAAATAGAAATTCCATTTGACCCAGTAATCCCATTGCTAGGTATATACCCAAAGGATTGTATTATTCTATTATAAAGATACATGCACACGTTTGTTCGTTGTGGCGCTGTTTACAATAGGAAAGACCTGGAACCAATCCAAATGCCCGTCAATGATAGACTGGACAAGGAAAATGTGTCACATAAACACCATGGAATACTATGCAGCCTTTAAGAACAATGAGCTCATGTCCTTTGTAGGGACATGGATGAATCTGGAAACCATCATTCTCAGTAAACTGACACAAGAACAGAATAGCAAACACTGCATGTTTTCACTCATAGGCGGGTGTTGAACAGTGAGAACACATGGGCACAGAGAGGGGAACATCTCACACTGGGGTAGATTAGGAAGTGGGGTGGCCAGGGGAGGGGAGGGACAGCGGTGGGTGGGTGAGTTTGGAAGAAATGCCTGATATAGGTGACAGTGTTGGGGGGGGGTGTGGAGACAGCAAACCACCATGGCATATATGTACTGCAACAATCCTGCAGGATGAACACGTGTACCCCAGAGCTTAAAGTACTATTAAAAGAAAAAAAAAAGTATGTTGCTTAATTTCAAAGTATTTTAGAACGTTCACTTCTGAAAATCTGTAGGACAACTACAGATCCTACATATAATAGAAAGATGGTAAGAGGACAGGTGAAATAGCCAAAGTCCTAGAAAAATATTATTTATTGAAACTGGTCCAATTACCTATTAATAAGTTACATGTTTAATAAAAAGCTTTTCCACAGATAAAACTTCATATCCAGATACTGTAACCAATATTTTCTAACTCAGTGCCCTTTGGTCAAGAAACATAATCTGTATGGTTTCAGTTTTTTAAAATCTGAGACTTGTTTTCTCTCCAGCATACTGTCTTTTTGGTGACTACTTCATATGCATTACAAAACAATGTCCCTTCTCCTGTTGTTAGTTGGAGTGTTTTGTAAATATTAACTAGGTGAAGCTGGTTAATAATAGTGTTGTCCAAACCTTCTATTCCATTACCAATTTTTTCTGGTCTAATTAAATAATACTGAGTGCTGGATATTAAAACCTCACATTATTTTTAATGTGTCTATGTTTTTTTTCATTTTTTGTTTCATATATTTAGAAGCTTTAATATTAGATGTCTACACATTTAGGATTTTTGTCTCTTTATGACTGAGTGCTCAGTTTATTACTAGAAAATTTCTGTCTAAAATTCTTACTGCTGTCCCACTGTAGGTAATGTGTCTTTTTTCCTCTGGCCAGTTTTAGGAATTGTATGTTTTATTTTGATTTTCAGTTGATGGAATATGATGTTACCTAGGTATGATTTACTTTGTGTCCTGCTTGGGGTTTGCTGAACTTCTTTGATCTGAGAATTGGTGGCTTTCATTAATTTTGAAAAGTTTTGGGCCATGTCTTTTCAAATATTTCTTCATTCTCTCCTTTTCATCAGAAAAATGTACTTGCTTGTATGCTGAATCAAGGTCCCTTGATATCGTTTCAAAAGTTTTAGATGCTCTACTCCTTTTATCATATTTTTGTGCCTTGGGGTTTCATTTTTTGACAATTTCTACTGACTTATCTTCAAGTCTACTTATCTTTTCTTCCAGTGTATGCAGGTAAACCCATTGTATAAACCATTTTCTGATTTTTTTTAATTGCAAGCGTTTTTTTGTATCTTTTTGTATAGTTTCTATCTGCCTTCTGAAATTTCCCACATCTTTGTACATGTTTTCCATCTTATTCACTAGATCCTTTAATGTTTTTATCTTTGCCATCTTACATACACTTTTTGCTACTTGTGATATTTAGATGATCTCTGGATCTGCCTATGCTGTTTTTCTCCTAGTCAGGAATAAAAATTTCTTGCTTCAAGTCTTGGCCATTGTTTTATATTTAAGGAAGTCTCTGGGTACCTGGATAGAAAGAGGGACATACTTTCTCTAGACTGTTCCATACTGTTTACAACTTTCTATGTACTATTTGTCTACTCTGTATATTTAGTTAAGGCTCACCAGAAGGAATAGTTGAATGAAGGAGTGCTTTCTGTGTGGCAGAGACTCCTCAAATTTCCAATCTGTTACACCAGCTTTGAGTGATTTTTGACATGGTATGGCAAATTCCTTCTCATCAGTATTTCCTTTCTGCCAGAGACTAAAGCAGTTGTGAATCACTTCTATATGACAAAGTTAAAAAACTTCTGGAATTTAGTTCTTTTATGTTTCTTTAAATTATTTTGTTTCTGCTGGGCTTAAAAAGCGACTGAATTTGTGTTTTTTTCTGGTATGTACTCATTGTTGTAAGTGACAATCTCTTGCAACTATCCACATTCTAACCAGAAATGAAGTCCTTGGACTTATTTTAGATAGTGTATTAAAACTATATAACTGAGTGTTTATGAATTAAATAAAACAGGTCTTAATGTTTATAATTACATCTTATTTTAAAAATCAAATCCTATCAGCTAAATACTCTGAGTGTTCCTTAAATATTTAAAAGAAAAATGTCTGGTAACATTCAGATATTACAAAGAATGTGATAAGGTTTACAGGCTATGCCTGTATTTGCATAAAGCTCAAATTTTAGAAAATGTGTATACTTTTCTGAAGACAATTGTGAATTAAGATTTACCATGGTCTTTAGCCCTTATTTATTGTCCTTTTGCAGTAATATATTTAAAATTTTGCTATTTTAAGCACATTTAAGTTAATTCTTATAGTCACAAAATTAGCTGTACTTCAATTGGGTCTTGTAATTTCAAAATGTAAATGTATCATGGCCAGGTGTTGACTTAATTAATATATTTAACTTGCCTTTTTTTCCCCCTAGGAATCCTAAAACCAAAATATTAGAACGAAAACAGAAACATGGCTCACTATATTACATTTGTCTGCACGGTTTTGGTCCTGCTTCTTCAGAATTCTGTGTTAGCTGAAGATGGGGAAATAAGATCAAGTAAGAACTATGAGCATTGCCCTTTTTTATTATAAACAAATTAATCTGAAAATTAAACCAGCAGAGTTCAAGTAATGGTTTTAATGATTTCGTTCTTACTATCTTTGATTCTGTAACTCCCTAAAATAAATGAATTGCTATCACTTGTTAACTGAGAAGAAAAGCTTTCCTCAGAGATAATTTTTGAGATGATTCTATGGCAATAGTTTATTCAATTAACACATCAAGCTTTGGAACAAACAGCCTGGTATCGAGTCCATGTTCAGCCACTTTTGAGCTGCATGATAGAAAGATAAAGAAAGCCTTGTAGACTGCTTATCAGGACGGAATGAGATAATGCATATGAATGGCTTAGCACAGTACATCTCAGTGAATGTTATTATTGCTTTTAGGAAAGTTTGTGTAAAGAGATAAAGAGTTATATTAACTATAGTTCTTTTACCTAGACTATCATTTAGAGATAACAAAAATTTTTAAAAAGTTTGCTTATATTCACATTTTAAAACTCATAAATACCCTACTGTAAATTAACTATGGTCTCTATAAAAGTTAAATAAGATGGTTTGACAATTTGATTCAACTTGGCTTAAATGTATTAATACAATAATATTTAAAGCTTGTATAACACTTTTATAGTTTAATTCATGCAAGCACTCTATAATGTGGATACCCTTTCCTTTGTTTTTTTCTTGGGTGGGAAAAGGGATTTTAAAAAGTTAAGGGGCTTACATAGTATCATACAGCTTGTGAGGGCAGTAACTAGTATTTGAACTATGTTTTTGCTCTTCAATCCCATTCCTTTTCTATTATGTCATTCATCTCTCTAAGGAAGAGGTTTCTTAGGACGGATATTATGTCTAGGGCTTATAAATGGCATCATTTGCTTGTGTGCCCATGCTCTTGACTAACTTTAAAGTTATGAAATATATGCTCTGTGGCTCTGTGACAGGGAGAAGGGCAGGAAGGGCCAAGAATAACCTAAGAGTGAAAACCACTGGATCAGGTGGCTCACAAACACTAGCAGTTTCAGACAACAATGAGTCTCAGTATTTAGGAAGGGCCAACATTGAAAAGCTCTGCAAACACAACTTTTCTATCCTTTTGTCTCCCCACAAAAAAACAATAAACGCATAACCGTTTAATCCTAGTCCATCCGGCTTCCAAAAATAACAGAAAAATTGCATTCCCTTGGGTTAGCAAATTTGCCTCTGGGCAGAAAGCCATTTCTGCTATCCCTGCCTTGACCTCTGGCAGTGACTGCCTTGGCAGAGGTTGCTGGAATTGTGTCCCTTACACCCTTCTGAGGATACTACCACCTGCAGTAGAGCATCTTAGGAATAATGTCATAATCACGGATATATTTTTGAGACAAATCCATACTTTGGCAATTCTATTTATTTTTGTAACTTCTTGACTATTATATATATTTACCTCTTGTGTTAATGTTTATTTTTGCTAGACTGTGATGAGTGAGTTAAGATGACTATAAGATTGGGATCACTTCTTGTGAGCCTTGTCAACATCCCAAATATGTAAATAGCCATAGATAAAGGAAGGGAAAAGGGAAAACAATGGATTTATTCCTAGGGAGATGCAAAATACTAAGAATAATAATTGTCACTAAATAATTTTCTTTAGTATTATCCTTTGCAATTATGATATCATACTTGCAAATACATGCAGAAAATAAATAACTTTATTATAACTTTAAATTGGTCATCTGTTCACTACATAGGGGGAAATAGGGGAGGGACAGCAGGGGGTGGGGAGTTGGGGAGAGACAGCATGGGGAGAAATGTCAGATATAGGTGATAGGGAGGAAGGCAGCAAATCACACTGCCATGTGTGTACCTATGCAACAATCTTGCATGTTCTTCACATGTACCCCAAAACCTAAAATGCAAAAAAAAAAAAAAATGAATAAAAGCATAAGACTTACAGCTTACTGTCATCCACCTTCATTCTGAACATCTTCAGGGATATGTGACTTCCCTGTGATAAATGCAAACATGCTAAATGTAAAACAAAGCATGAATATAAAATTATCTCATTATCATATGGGCTATAAAGAATAGCTATTATTGCTGCTTTGAGTACAGAAGTTAGGGAATGAGAAGGCAAATATAGCTGTTCTAATGGTATTCTGTTAGCCATTCCAAACTATTGGAATTGCCTCAAGAAACCAGTTTATCTTTTAGTCTGTGTTTGTCTCCCAGCTCTGGGCCTTTGCAGTTGCTCTTCCCTTTTATTAGAGTATCGTCCTCTTCACCTAACTAATGCTCTTGTTTCAGATCCCTGATTGCCTGCCAGCTTTCCCATAAAACTTTTCCTGACCTTCCACAGTTACGTTGCCACCCACTCCTGAATGTTCTCATAGTATTTTGCACTTTTCCTAACCAGTCTCTTTTTTGTCTTACTATACTTTGAGCTTTTTGAGATATCTTATATATATTTGAACCCAATACATAGTGTGATGTCAGGCACAGAGTAGGTATTCAGTATAAACGAACTAAATGAATGAAATAGGGTTAGAGACATGATATGTGTACTGTAGAAAAGAGTTAAGACTTTTTTCTTTTTCTTTCTACAACTGCTTGTAACTTGTTGAAATTGACTTGCACCAAAGATAGTCTTTTTTTTTCCCAAAAGGACCCTAGGATGTGCTGACCACAAACATGTGTTTCCTGGTATCTTAAAACAAGAATCTCTATTTCTACTAGGCAAGGAATAGCTTTGTACCTTTGACCATAGATTTTTAGTACAAGCTGATGTTCTGACTACATCATTCACTGAATATGAGACATCAGACCTTTAGAAACCCATCTTGGATATAAAGCAAAAGTTGATTCATTTGGTGATCTTGGTTCATGTAACATTTATCAACTATTAATATATTGAAGATGAAATTTTATTGGCTAGCTAAGTCCTGAAGTTGGTAGCAAATTCATTTTTAATGTTTTTCTCCCTATTGATTGGCTTATATTTTTGTAAGTATTTCAGGTTAGCCTTACACTAAACATATTTCATTGATAATTTAAAATAAGCAATGATATTACTGTATAGCTGAAACTCATATGTTTAAAATCTCCCTCTTTGTGCTTTTTATGTAAAAGATGTGTTACAGTGGTTTTCTTTTGTGCTTAGGTTGTCGTACTGCTCCAACAGATTTAGTTTTCATCTTAGATGGCTCTTACAGTGTTGGCCCAGAAAACTTTGAAATAGTGAAAAAGTGGCTCATCAATATCACGAAAAACTTCGACATTGGACCGAAGTTTATTCAAGTTGGGGTGGTTCAATATAGTGACTACCCTGTGCTGGAGATTCCTCTGGGAAGCTATGATTCAGGAGAACATCTGATGGCAGCAGTGGAATCCATACTCTACTTAGGAGGAAACACAAGAACGGGGAAGGCCATCCAGTTTGCACTTGATTACCTTTTTGCCAAGTCCTCACGATTTCTGACTAAGATAGCAGTGGTACTTACGGATGGCAAATCTCAAGATGAAGTCAAGGATGCAGCTGAAGCAGCAAGAGATAGTAAGATAACATTATTTGCCATTGGTGTTGGTTCAGAAACAGAAGATGCAGAACTTAGAGCTATTGCCAACAAGCCTTCGTCAACTTATGTGTTTTATGTGGAAGACTATATTGCAATATCCAAAATAAGGGAAGTGATGAAGCAGAAACTTTGTGAAGGTAAGCCTTAAAATGCCTTAATATAATTTGGAAACAATTAATAATTGTGCTTTTTATGTTTTGACATAATCTGTTCATTAACACTGGTGTAGATCGGTATATTTGATGTCAATTACCTATAATGTTATAAATGTTATACTGTGAGCATAACTTTTTGTGTTATAGGTATTTAGGATAAATTTTGGTTTTTAGAAATAATTTAAAAATCTATGTATGGAAAATACGATATTTTGTAACTTTATTGCTTTTTTTCCCTTTCAATTATAACATGTCTGTTGTAGAGATTGTAGAAAAAAGGCACAAAAAATAAAAAAATATGTAAACCACACATAATCACATTGCCCCTGTTAATGAGTTTTCCTGTACTTTACGTTCTAGTTTTTTTCCTTTTTACCCCCAGTGTATTTTAAGTTTATCCTTCTGCTTATATCAAGATACTATTGTATCTATAATTTCATTTTTTATTTTTGTATTATATACTATTGTGTACAAAATTTTTATACTCTAGTCACAGGATAGCAGACAATTTTCTGTTGTAATTTATTTTAAAATTTTCCTGTTTTTATACATTTGATTTCTAAGTTTTGCTAATATAAATGACAATGAATATTCTCACATGTAATTCTGAACTAGAATTTCATTATTTCTTCAGAAAAAAGCTTCAAATTACTGACATTTTTAAAGGGGAAAAATATTAAAATTGCACTCTAAAAAAATTAACTTCCCTTTCACAGAATATTTGAAAATAAGTTATCAATTATGTTTATATCATTTCATAAAATCTAACTTCATGTTCATCATAACTGCATGGTATTGGAAGGTCCCAATTTTGGTAATATTCATATAAAGTGAATATTACTTTTTTAAGTATATGGTACACTAAATTATAATATTAAAAAATAAAATTTATAAAAATTTTCTAGTTTGCCTACAGAAACTCAAAAAGTGGGTTGCTTCACATTTGACAAAAAAATTCTATGTGTTTATGGGTTAGGAAACAAATTATATCATTAATTCCTCTGTTTTCTTCGTATTTGCTTGTGGGATATGGTAGAGAAAACATTATTAAATGTTCATATTTAAGAGACTATAAAAAATTAAATGTCTTCTTCCATGAACTTAAAATAAAGGTATTATAATAAGAGTACAAATAACCACCACAGTACTTCTTTTTATGAATCTCTAGTAGTAAGACTATGTTGAGTTTTTTCATCCTGAACAGGCGAATGGGACTTATATCTTTAATATGTGGTCATATTAGTTAGAATTCTTTGGTTTTGAAGCCAGGTATATTTCATGCTTAATACAGATTTTTCCTGGAGACATTTTACTTATTCATTTTTATCCTTAAGTATAAATGTAACTGATAAGATGTTTGTTCAATATTTGCTTCAGAGGCTTTTTCTGTAGATATGTATTTTGGTAAATGCATTCTATTTTAATGATTCTGCACATGAAAGAGTAGGTGTGCTTAAAAGAGTTTAAAATTCTTTTAGCTAAACTGTCATCTATAAACACAATGAAAATTGAAATCTTGCCAAGTATATTTCCATCCACACTCAAAAAGATGTAAATAATTTCTGTGTCTAATTAGTTCTCATATTTGCTGCACAGTAGTCGTCTTTTAAAATGTAGTTTTTGAAATTTCACTTCTGGAATTTATACAGGTATTCTTCACTTGACTTTTTATACTGTATTAGAGTATGATTAATGCACTAAACTAAAACATTGCTACATCACAACAGCCACAAACCATGTGATCTGTATTTCAATCATTTGACAAATTCACATACTTTTTCTGTGACACACACTTAACTTCTACTTTGAAGTGTTTAACATGTAGGATGACTATTTCCTAATACTGCTTTTATACTCTGCTGTGGTTGCCTTACAATGAACAAAATACTGAGTTAAATAATATTTATCACAGTTTATTTCATCTTTATGGACCTATTATTTTTCTGGAAGAGTTGACTCTAATACTTTCTTTTCTCTGAGGGTGATGGTTCCTTTATCTGTGTAAAAATCTGCTTTTTCTCCTCCTCCTCCTATGCCCCCCTTTCTCTTCCTTCTCCTTCTCCTTCTTCCTCGTTCCTTCTTTTCCTTTTTCTCTTCTTCCTCCTCCTTCCTCCTTCTTCTTAATCTTTCTAACCTCCCCCACAACCATGTCAAACACATAACATGAAACCCAGTCTCCTAATAAAATTTTAAGTGTATGGTATTGTGAATTATAAGCATAGTGTTTTACAGCATAACTTTGGAAATTATTCATCTTGCTTGACTGAGATCTACCTCCCTCCTTGCTTCCCTCCCTCCCTCCCTTCCTTTCTTCCTTCCTCTCTCTCTCCCTCCTTTCCTTCCTCTTTGTTATTTTTTTATTTTTATTTTTTGGTAATTGCTATCCTATCATGTATGAGATAACATTTCATTGTAATATTGCCTTGCATTTCTCTGATGATTAGTGATGTTGGACATTTTTTCATATACCTATTGGTCATTTGTATGTCATTTTTGAAGAAATGTTTTTTCAAGTCCTTTGTCTATTCCTTAATCAGTTTTTTGTTGTTGCTGAGTTGGAGTTTATTATTTATTTTGGATATTAACCGCTTATTAAATATATGGTTTGCAAATATTTTATCCCATTTCATAGATTGCTTCTTTACAGTGTTTTTTTTTTTCCTTTGCTGCACAGAAGCTTTTTAGTTTGCTATAATCCCAGTTGTCTGTTTTTGCTTTTTTTGTTGCCTGTGCTTTGGGAATAAATCCAAGAAATCATTACCAGACTGATGTTATGAAGCTTTTCCCTAGTTTTCGTTTTAGAAATTTTATAGTTTCAGGTCTTATGTTTAAGATTTTATTTTGTCTTTTATTTTTGTATGTGCGTGTGTGTGTATGGTGTAAAATAAGGGTCCACTGTTATTCTTTTACTTGCCTTATTCTTTTTGTGTGCGTGTGTGTGTATGGTGTAAGGTCCACTGTTATTCTTTTACTTATCCAGTTATCTCAGCACCATTGCTTGAAGAGACTATTTTTTCCCCATCGGGCAGTCATAGTACCCTTGTCAAAGATAATTTCACTGATACATGTAAGAGTGTTTTCTAGGCTCTCTATTCTGTTCCATTTGTCTATATGTTTGTTTTTATGTCATTACCATACTGTGTTCATTACTATAACTTTGAAATATGTTTTGAAATCAGGAAGTGTGAGATCTCCAGCTTAGTTTTTGTTTCCCAAGATTGTTTTGAGTGTTTGAGGTCTTTGAGATTTCATAGCAATTTTACAAATGCTGTTTCTACTTCTGTACAGAATGTCATTGGGATTTTTATAGGGATTGCATTGAATTGTAGATCATGTTAGACAGTGTGAACTTTTAAAATAATATTTTCTACCAGTCTATGAACACAAGCTATATTTCCATTTATTTCTTCTTCAATTTCTTTCATCAGTGTTGTACAGTTTTCAGGGTACAAGTTTTTTGATTCTTTGGTTAAGTCTATTTCTAAGTATTTTATTATTTGCAAAGCATAGCTTTGTAAATGGGATTATTTTCTTAATTTTTTAAATTGTTGTTACTGTGTAGAAATACGACTTATTTTTATAGTTCGAATTTGTATCCTGCAACTTTGCTTAATTGCTAACCATTTAATTGCTAATAATTGCTAACCCTTTTTTTTGGCTTGGAATCATTAGGGTTTTTTACATTTGTAATTGTGTTATCTGTGAATAGAGATAATTTTATTTCTTTTGTTATTCAAATAGCTTTATTTCTTTTACTTGTCTAATTCCTCTGGTTGGTACAGTGTTGAATAGAAGTGGTGAAATTAGACATCTTTGTCTTGTTCCTCATCTTAGAGGAAAAGCTTTTAACATTTTACCATTGAGTGTGATGTTAGCTGTGAACGTTTCAAATATGGTCTTTACTATGTTAAAGTGGTTTCCTTCTATTCCTTGCTTGTTGAGTGCTTTTATCACAACATAGTTCTGACTTTTGTTAATTTTTTTCTGCTTCCATTGAGATAATGTTATTTATTTATTTTTATTTTAACTTTTTAAAATTATTATACTTTAAGTTCTGGGATACATATGCAGAACATGCAGGATTGTTACATAGGTATACACATGCCATGGTGGTTTGCTGCACGTCATGTACATTACATATTTCTCCTAATGCTCTCTCCTTCCTAGTCCCCGACTCCCTGACAGGCCCCAGTGTGTGATGTTTCCCTCCCTGTGTCCATGCGTTCTTATTCATCAACTCCCACTTATGAGTGAGAACATGTGTTAAGTTTTCTGTTCTTCTGTTAGTTTGTTGAGAATGATGGTTTCCAGATTCATCCATGTCCCTGCATAGAACATGAACTCATCCTTTTTGTGGCTGCATAGTATTCCATAGTACATATGTGCTACATTTTCTTTATCCAGTCTATCATTGATGGGCATTTGGGTTGGTCTCAAGTCTTTGCTATTGTGAATAGTGCCGCAATAAACGTGTGTGTGTGTCTTTATAGTAGAATAATTTATAATCCTTTTGGTAGATAACCAGTAATGGGATTGCTGGGTCAAATGGTATTTCTGATTCTAGATCCTTGAGGAATTGCCACACTGTCTTCCACAATTGAACTAATTTAGACTCCCACTAACAGCATAAAAGCATTCCTGTTTCTCCACATCCTCTCCAGCATTTGTTGTTTCCTGACTTTTTAATGATCGCCACTCTTAACTGGCTTGAAATGGTATCTCATTGTGGTTTTGATTTGCATTTCTCTAAACCAGTGATGATGAACTTTTTTCCATATACTTGTTGGTCACATAAGTGTCTTCTTTTGAGAAATGTCTGTTTATATCCTTTGCCACTTTTCGATGGGTTTTTTTTTTTTCTCGTAAATTTAAGTTCTTTGTAGGTGCTGGATATTGGATCTTTGTCAAATGAATAAATTGCAAAAATTTTCTCCTATTCTGTAGGTTGCCTGTTCACTATGATGATAGTTTCTTTTGCTGTGCAGAAGCTCTTTAGTTTAATTAGATCCTATTTGTCTATTTTGGCTTTTGTTGCCATTTCTTTTGGTGTTTTAGTCATGAAGTCTTTGCCCATGCCTATGTTTTGAATGGTATTGCCTAGATTTTTCTTCCAGGGTTTTATTGTTTTAGGTCTTAGGTTTAAGTCTTTAATCCATCTTGAGTTAATTTTTGTATAAGGTCTAAAGAATGGGTTGAATTTCAGTTTTCTGCATATGGCTAGTCAGTTTTCCCAACATCATTTATTAAATAGAGAATCCTTTTCCCGTTGCTTGTTTTTATCAGGTTTGTCAAAGATCAGATTGTTGTAGATGTGTGGTGTTATCTGTGAGACCTCTGTTCTGTTCCATTGGTCTATATATGTGTTTTTATACCACTACCATGCTGTTTTAGTTACTGTTGCCTTGTAGTATAGTTTGAAGTCAGGTAGTGTGATGCCTCCAGCTTTATTTTTTTTTTTGCTTAGGAATGTCTTGGCTATACAGGCTTTCTTTGGTTCCATAAAAAATTCAAAGTAGTTTTTTTTAATTCTGTGAAGAAAGGCAGTGGTAGCTTGATGGGAATAGCATTGAATCTATAGATTACTTTGGGAGTATGATCATTTTTATGATATTGATTCTTCCTATCCATGAGCATGGAATGTTTTTCCGTTTTTGTCCTCTGTTATTTCCTTGAAGAAGTCCTTCACATCTCTTGTAAGTTGTATTCCTAGGTATTTTATTCTCTTTGTAGCAATTGTAAACGGGAGTTCACTGATGATTTGGCTCTCTGTTTGTCTGTTGTTGGTGCATAGGAATGCTTATGATTTTTGCACATTGATTTTGTATCCTGAGACTTTGCTGAAGTTGCTTATTAGCTTAAGGAAATTCTGGACTGAGACGATGGGGTTTTCTAAATATACAGTCATGTCATCTGCAAACAGAGACAATTTGACTTCCTTTTTTCCTATTTGAATACTCTTTATTTCTTTCACTTGCCTGATTGCCCTGGCCAGAACTTCCAATACTGTGTTGAATAAGAGTAGTGAGGGAGAGCATCCTTGTCTTGTGCCAGCTTTCAAAGGGAATATTTCCAGTTTTTGCCCATTCAGTATGATATTGGCTGTGGGTTTGTCATAAACAGCTCCTGTTATTTTGAGATATGTTCCATCAATACCTACTTTATTTAGAGTTTTTAGCATGAAGAGGTGTTGAATTTTATTCAAGACTTTTATTGCATCTATTGGGATAATCATGTGGTTTTTGTCATTGGTTCTGTTTATGTGATGGATTATGTTGATTGATTCGCATATGTTGAACCAGCCTTGTATCCCAGGATGAAGCTGACTTGATGGTGGTGGATAAGCTTTTTTATTTGCTACTGGATTCGATTTGCCAGTATTTTATTGAGGACTTTTGCATTGATGTTCATCAGGGTTATTGGCCTGAAATTTTCCTTTTTGTGTGTGTCTCTGTCAGATTTTGGTATCCAGATGATGCTGGCCTCATAAAACGAGTTAGGGAGGAGTCCTTCTTTTTCTGTTGTTTGAAATAGTTTCAGAATGAATGGTACCAGGTCCTCTTTGTACCTCTGATAGAATTTGGCTATGAAGCCATCTGGTCCTGGGCTGCTTTTGGTTGACAGGCTATTAATTACTGCCTCAATTTCAGAACTTGTTTTTGGTCTATTCAGGGATTCAACTTCTTCCTGGTTTAGTATTGAGAGGGTGTATTTGTCTAGCAATTTATCCATTTCTTCTTGATTTTCTAGTATATTTGCATAGAGGTGTTTATAGGATTATCTGATGGTAGGTTGTATTTCTATGGGATCAGTGGTGATATCCCCTTTATTATTTTTTATTGTGCCTCTTTGATTTTTCTCTCTTTTCTTCTTTATTAGTCTGGCTATCAGTCTATCTATTTTGTTGATCTTTTCAAAAAACCAGCTCCTGGATTCATTGATTTTTTTTTTGAAGAATTTTTCATGTCTCTATCTCCTTCAGTTCTGTTCTGATCTTAGTTATTTATTGTCTTCTGCTAGCTTTTGAATTTTTTTGCTCTTGTTTCTCTATTCTTTTATTTGTGATATTAGGGTGTTGATTTTAGATCTTTCCCACTTTCTCTTGTGGGCATTTGGTGCTATAAATTTCCCTCTAAACACTGCTTTAGCGATGTCCCAGAGATTCTGGTACATTGTATCTTTGTTTTCAAATAACTTGACTTATCTCTGCCTTAATTTTGTTATTTATTTATTCAGTAGTCTTCTAGGAGCTGGTTTTTCAGTTTCCATGTAGTTGTGTGGTTTTGAGTGAGTTTCTTAATCTTGAGTTCTAATCTGATTGCACTGTGGTCTTAGTGTTTGTTATAATTTCTGTTCTTATGCATTTGCTGAGGAGTGTTTTACTTCCAATTACGTGATCAATTTTACAATAAGTGCAATGTAGTGCTAAGAAGAATGTATATTCTATTGTTTTGGGGTGGAGAGTTCCGTAGATGTTTATGAGGTCTACTTGGTTCAGAGCTGAGTTCAAGTCCTGAATATCCTTGTTAATTTTCTGTCTTGTTGATCTGTCTAATATTGACAGTGGGGTGTTAAAGTCTCCCTCTATTATTGTTTGGGAGTCTCAGCATTTTTGTAGGTGTCTAAGAACTTGCTTTATGAATCTGGGTGGTCCTGTATTGGGTGCATAAATATTTAGGTGAGCCCTTCTCGTTGCATTGATCCCTTTATTACTATGTAATGCCCTTTGTCTTATTTTTTTTTTTTATCTTTGTTGGTTTAAAGTCTGTTTTATCGGAGACTAGAATTGCAATGCCTGCTTTTTTTTTGTTTTCCATTTGCTTGGTAAATCTTCCTTTATCTTCTTATTTTCAGCCTATCTGTGTCTTTGAATGTGAGATGGGTCTTCTGAATACAGCAGCCTGATAGGTCTTGATTCTATCCAATTTGCCAGTCTGTGTCTTTTAATTGGGGCATTTAGCCCATTTACACTTAAGGTTGATATTGCTATGTGTGAATTTGATCCTGTTATTATGATGCTTGCTGTTTATTTTGCCTGTTCGTTGATGCAGTTTCTTCATAATGTCAACGGTCTTTATAAGTTGGTGTGTTTTTGCAGTGGCTGTTACTGGTTGTTCCTTTCCATGTTTAGTGCTTCCTTCAGGAGCTCTTGTAAGGCAGACCTAGTGGGGGTGACAAAATCTCTCAGCATTTGCTTGTCTGTAAAGGATTTATTTTCTCCTTCGCTTATGAAGCTTAGTTTGGCTGGATATGAAATTCTGGGTTGAAAATTATGTTTTATAGGAATGTTGAATATTGGCCCCCACTCTCTTTTGGCTTGTAGGGTTTCTGCAGAGAGATCCACTGTTAGTCTGCTAGGCTTCTCTTCATGGGTAACCCGACCTGTCTCTCTGGCTACGCTTAACATTTTTTCCTCATTTTAATCTTGGTGCATCTGAAGATTGTGCATCTTGGGGTTGCTCTTCTCATGGAGTATTTTTGTGGTGTTCTCTGTATTTCCTGAATTTGAATGTTGGCCTGTCTTGCTAGGTTGGGGAAGTTCTCCTGGATAATATTCTGAAGTGCATTTTCCAGCTTGCTTCCATTCTCCCCGTCACTTTCAGGTACAACAATTAAATGTATGTTTGGTCTCTTCACATAGTCCCATATTTCTTGGAGGCTTTGTTCATTCCTTTTCATTCTTTTTTCTCTAATCTTGTCTTCATATTTTATTTCATTAAGTTGATCTTCAATCTCTGATATCCTTTCTTCTGCTTCATCAATCTGGCTATTGATACTTCTGTGTGTTTCCTGAAGTTCTCCTGCTGTGTTTTCAGTTCCATCATGTCATTTCTGTTTTTCTCTAAACTAGTTATTCTAGTTGGTAATTGAACTAACCTTTTTTAAAAGTTTTAGCTTCCTTACATTGGGTTAGAACATGCTTTTTTAGCTGGGATGAGATGTTATTGCCCATCTGAAGCCTACTTCTGTCAATTCATCAAATTCATTTTCTGTCCAGTTTTATTCCCTTGCTGGTGAGGAGTTGTGATCCTTTGGAGAAGAGTCATTCTGGTTTTTGGAATTTTTCAGGCTTTTTGCACTGGTTTTCGCTCATCTTTGTGGATTTATCTACCTTTGGTATTTGATATTGGTGACCTTCAGATGGGGTTTTTGTATGGACGTGCTTTTTGTTGATGTTGATCATATTCTATTTGTTAGTTTTTCTTCTAACAGTCAAGCCCCTCTGCTGCAGGTCTGCTGGAGTTTGCTGGAGGTCCACTCCAGATCCTGTCTTCCTGGGTAACACCAGCAGAGGCTGAGAACAGCAAAGATTGCTGCCCATTTCTTTCTATAGAAGCTTCATTCCAGAGGGGCACCCACCAGATGCCAGCCAGAGCTCTCCTGTATGAGGTGTCTGTTCACCCCTTCTGGGAGGTGTCTCCCAGTCAGGCGGCATGGGGGTCAGGGACTCACTTGAGGAGGCAGTCTGTCCCTTAGCAGAGCTCAAGCACTGTGCTGGGAGATCTGCTGCTCTCTTCAGAGCCAGCAGGCAGAAATGTTTAAGTCTGCTGAAGCCACACCCACAGCCACCCCTTCCCCCAGATGCTCTGTCCCAGGAACATGGGAGTTTTATCTATAAGCCCCTCACTGGGGCTGCTGCCTTTCTTTCAGAGATGCCCTGCGCATTGAGAAGGAATCTAGAGAGGCAGTCTGGCTACAGTGGCTTTGCCAAGCTGTGGTGGGCTCTGCCCCATTCAAACTTCCTGGTGGGTTTGTTTACATTGTGACAGGAAAACCGCCTACTCAAGCCTCAGTAATGGTGGATGCCCTTCACGCCACCAAGCTCGAGTGTCCCACATTGACTTAAGACTGCTGTACTGGGAGTGAGAATTACAAACCAGTGGATCTTAGCTTGCTGGGTTCCAAGGGGGTGGGATCTGCTGAGCTAGACCTCTTGGCTCTCTGACTCTAGCCCCCTTTCCAGGGGAGCTAATTGTTCTATCTTGTTGGCATTCCAGGTGCCACTGGGGTATGAACAAAAACCTCCTGCAGCTAGCTCAGTGTCTGCCCAAACAGCCATCCAGTTTTGTGCTTGAAACCCAGGGCCCTGGTGGCAAAGGCACAGGAGGGAATCTCCTGGTCTGCAGATTGCAAAGACCATGGGAAAAACATAGTATCTGGGCCAGAGTGCACCATTCCACGTGGCAAGTCCCTCAGGGCTTCCCTTGGCTAGGGGAGGGAGTTCCCCAACACCTTGTGCTTCCCAGTTGAGGCAATGCCACACCTTGCTTTGGCTCCTCCTCCTGCTTCAGCTCCCCCTCCATGGACTGCACCCACTGTCTGACCAGTCCCAATGAGATTAGCCAGGTACCTCAGTTAGAAATGAGGAAATTATCTGCCTTCTGCGTTGATCTCGCTGGGAGCTGCAGACTGGAGCTGTTCCTATTCAACCATGTTGCCAGCCTCCCTGATTGATCGTGTTATTTTTATCCTTTCTTCTATCAATGGCACATTTATTGATTTTATATGTCAAACTCTTTCATACCAGGATAATTCCCATTTGGTCATGGTGTGTGATGTTTTTGATTTCCTGTGAAATTCAATATGTTAGTATTTCGTTGAGGATATTTACATATATATTCATCAGGGATATTGACTTGTTTTATTTTATTATGGTATCTTTTTCTGGCTTTGATATCAGGTTAATGCTGGCCTTATAAAAAGAGTTTAGAAGTGTTCACTCCTCTTCAATTTTTTGAAAGAGCTTAAGAGAAATATTAATTCTTCTTTATATGTTTGGTAGAATTCACCACTAAAGCCACCTGGTACTAGGCTTTTTTGCGGGGGTGTTTTGATTACTGATTTAATCTCCTTTAATCTCTAGTTATAGGTCTGTTCAGATATTTTGTTTATTCATGTTTCAGTTTTGGTAGGTTATATGTTCTAGGAATTTACTCATGTCATCTAGGTTATCAATTTGTTGATATATAGTTTATATTAGTCACTAAAATCTTTATTTCTGTGGCATAAATTATAATATCTCTTCGTTCACTTCTTACATCTTCTCTTTTTAGTTAATCTAGTTAAAGATTTGTTAATTTTGTGGATCTTTGCAAAAAAGCAACTCTTAGCTTTGTTGATTTCTATTTTCTATTTTGTTTATTTCTGCTTAAATCTAAAATTTTTTTTTTCCTCCTGCTAACTTTGGGCTTAGTTTGTCTTTCTTTGTGTAGGTCTTTGAGGTGTAAAGTTGTTTATTTCAGATCCTTCTTCTTTTTCAATGTAGGCATTTATTGCTATAAACATCTCTCTTAGTGTTGTTTCCCTGCATGTCATAAATTTTGGATGTTGTGTTTTTGTTTGTCACCAGGTATTTTCTAACTTTGTCTCTGATTTCGTCTTTGACCTAATGGTTGTTCAATAGTGTGTTATTAAATTTCTACATATTTGTGAATTTTTCAACTTTCCTCCTGTTATTAATTTTTAGTTTTATTCCATTGTGGTTAGAAAACATACTGGTATGATTTCAGACTTCTTAAATAAGACGTGTGTGGTTTAACATGTGGTCTGTCCTGGAGAATGTCTCATGTGCAATTGAAGGGAATGTGTATTCTGCTGCTGTTGGGTAGAATATTCTATATGTGTCTGCTAGGTTCATTTGGTCTATAGTATTGTCCAACTCTTCTGTTTCCTTATTGATCTTCTGTTTGAATGTTCTAATCATTATTGAAATCCTCTACTATTATTGTGTTTGTCTATTTCTCCCTTCAATTCTGTAAATGTCTACTTCATATTTTTGTGGGCATGATGTTGGCTGCATATATAATCATAATTATTATATCTTCCTGGTGAATTAACCATTTTATCATAAAAGGATATCTTTCTTTGTCTCTTGTTATAGTTTTGTACTGTGTGATATAAGTATAGACATCTCTGATGTCTTTTGGCCACCATTTAGATGGAGTATCTTTTTTCATTTTTTCAGTTACAGCCTATATATGTCCTTACATTTAAAGTGAGTCCTTTTCTTCTCTCCTCCCCTCCCCTCCTCTCCCTTCACCTCCCTTCCCCTCTCCTCTCCTCTCCTTTTTTCTTTTCTGGGACAGGGTCTTATTTTGTTGCCCAGGCTGGAGTGCAGTGGCATGATCATAGCTCACTGCAGCTTCAACCTCCCACACTCAGTCATTCTTCCCACCTCAGCTTCCTGAGTACCTGCGACTACAAGCACATGCCATCATGCCCGGATAATTTTGTTGTTTTTTGCTTGCTTTTGTTTTTGTATTTGTAGAGATGGGATTTTGCTATGTTGCCCAGGGTATAGTCTTTCATAGACAGTATATATTTAGATCTGTAGCTCTAATCCATTCAGCCTTTCTATGTACTTTGATTAAAAAGTATAACAACTTACATTTAAGGTAATTACTGATAGGGAAAAACTATTGACATTTTGTTAATTATTTTCTGTCTTTCCTGTAGCTTTTTGTCTGTCCTTTTTTCTTTGAATGTCTTCCTTTGTGTTTTATTGCTTCTTTTTGTGTTGATGTCCTTTATCATTTTATTTATCTTCCATAGCTATTTTCTTTGAGGTTACCATAGGGATTACATAAAACATCATGTAATTATGACCATTTATTTTAAGTTGGTATAAAGTTAAATTACATATAAATACTCTATACTACCTCTCCTTTGTTACTGATGCCACAAATTGCATCTTTTTATAATTTGTATCTGTTAACCTATTTTTAAAGTTACAGTTTTTGAAAGTGCTTTTGTCTTTTAACTTTTACATCAGAATTAAAAGTCATGTATATATGACTATTACAATATTATAATATTCTGTGTCTGTATATATATTTACTTTTATCAGAAAAATTTATACTATCTCATACTTTTATGTTGCTGTTCAGTGTACTTTTGTTTGATCTTGAATGACTCCTTAAGAATTTCTTATAAGGCAGGCCTGATAGTGATGAACTTTCTTAGCTTGTGTTTATCTAGAAAAGTCTTTATTTCTCCTTCATTTTTGAAGAACAGTTTTGCCAGACATAGCATTCTTGGTTGGCATGTTGTTTTTTTCTTTCAGCCCTTTGAATATGTCATCCTACTCCTGGCATGCAATGCTTCTACTGAGAAATCTGCTAATAGTCTTATCAAGGTTCCCTTGTATATAACAAGTCTCTTTTTTTCTTGCTACTTTCAAAATGTTATTTCTGGCTTTAACTTTTGACAATTGGATTATAATATGTTTCAGTGTGGATTTCTTTGGGTTCAACTTAGCATATATTAGGCTTCTTGAATTTCAGTGTCCATATCCTTTTCCAGATTTGGGAAGTTGTTGGCCTCATTTCTTTAAATATGCTTTTTGTCCTCTTTTGGCTCTTTTCTTTTCTTTTTTTTTGGAACTCCCAAAATGCATATATTGGTGTGCTTGATGGTGTTGCATAAATCTCTTAGGCTTTCTTCATTTTTTCTCATTCCTTTTTCTTTTTGGTTCTCTGATTGGATAATTTCAAATGACTAATTATTGAGTTTGCTGATTCTTTTCTCTCTGCTTACTAAAGGCAGCTATTCAACATCTTTAGTAAATTTTTTATCTTATTGTATTCTTCAGCTAAAGTATATCATACTTATTACTTAAATAGCTGACTATGTAATGCTGGTGATTATTCTTAAGAAAATATTCTTTATAAGTATGATTAATATGTAGTTAATTCTAGATGAGATAATATGTTCATTTAAAGAACTTTCATGAATAGATAGGACCCAAGTTAAGTTTTTTTCCAGTGAGATAGACCAATGATATTTGAGCTGTAGAATTATAAGCTGCTTGAACTGAAAAGAAAATCAGGAATAGAAAATACTTTTTACTCCTTAAATGCTAAGAATGCAAGAAAAGAATCTTAATGTTCATCTTTGAATTCAGTAAATTAAAAGCATTATCCAGGGTTGTATGACTAGTTAATAGGAAATTCTGGATGAGAATCAGGAATCCTGTTCCATTGTTTTCCTGTTCCATAGGTATTCGATTGTCTCATATTGCCTATTGTCTCAATTTGTTGCTAAAGACAATACATTAACAAATATTTATCTTATATTTTTGTTTTACTTTTATGCCCCATTTTTTAGGGAAAAAAGAATATTAAGATTTCACTGTCAAATGTGTAAAATACTTCTACATTTTCTTAGAAAATGTATTCATATACATTTATATGCTATACATTTGTATACGTATGTAGATTTTATAATTCTAGCTATAGAATACTATATTGTCTAATATTTCTCTCTTGCTTTTTCTTTTTTTGTTTGGATAGTCCATGATTAATCAACTTTTATTGCTTTTGCCTTATAGAATCTGTCTGTCCAACACGAATTCCAGTGGCAGCTCGTGATGAGAAGGGATTTGATATTCTTTTAGGTTTAAATGTAAAGAAAAAGGTTAAGAAAAGAATACAGCTTTCACCAACAAAGATAAAAGGATATGAAGTAACATCAAAAGTTGATTTATCAGAACCCACAAGGTATACATTATATGTTGACATAACTCTTTTGGGGGGATATGCCTATGGACATGTCAAGAATTCTTTAAGCTTACACATGCTCTTCTTTTTCTAGCAACGTTTTCCCAGAAGGTCTTCCTCCATCATATGTATTTGTGTCTACTCAAAGATTTAAGGTCAAGAAAATTTGGGATTTATGGAGAATATTAACTATTGATGGAAGGCCACAGATAGCAGTTACCTTAAATGGTGTGGACAAAACATTATTATTTACAACAACCAGCATAATTAATGGCTCACAAGTGGTTACCTTTGCTAACCCTCAAGTTAAGGTAAAGATGCCTGGGATAATACCATGGTTATGATATTCATGGGGAGGCACCATTGGGTTTATGTTTGTTGGGGAAAAGAGGGCTATAATTTTAACATAACTGGAAATATTTTAACTTTATATTTTAATATTTCTGTGTTGAAGAAAACTAACAGAGAAAGGAAAATTGTTTCTTGATCAATATGGGGACAAATGCTGAGGGGAACTGACATATTTTGAGTGCCTACTAGTAGGTGCCAGATACATTTAATTACAATAGCCATCCAGTAAAGAAACCATTGCTCCCATTTTGCAGACAAACTAATATTCAAGGATGTAAGTTCTCCCTCAAAGTAGAACAGCTAATAAGTGATGACGTCAGGAATTAAATTTTGGTCTAGTTCACTTCAAAGTCCATATTGGTCTGTTTTACACTGCCATTTTCTACAGGATATTTACATGAAGACATATCTATTAGAATATTAAATACCAGGTAGATAGTAGGTATGAAATTTACCTATTTAGGAGAACATTTTATTTCTCCAAATGGAATAT